>NC_141696.1:327767511-329000393 GCF_964263255.1 Lissotriton vulgaris | reverse complement strand
CTGCCTGTATCAATACCAGTGGACTCATCTAAACTTGCTTCATCCGAAGACAGAGACTGGGACTGGGAGTCTTCATTAACTGAAATGTTTTTATCTGGGGAGACAGCGCCATTACCAGTACCAGCTTCAACTAAAGCAGCAGACTCTTCCCCTAATTTGGCGAAACCATTTGCCAGGTCCATGATCTCTGCCCAGTCTGAAGTAGTCGGGTCGACCGATAGCTCCACAGCGCATTGCGCCCCTGCATCTCCCTTCAATATCATCTGGCGATGTGACTCTGCCCCTACAGCTACTCCAGCAATACTCCCGCTTTGTCCGCTTTCACCAAGCAGCCCAGTATACTTAGATACGCTATCAGGCCGCCCCTTACTCCCACTTGCCTTTTCAGCCGGTTTCTTGTCTGTTTTAGCTGTTTTTGCTGTCTCATCCTGCGTTTCCTCCGAAATCAGATCAGGCGCTTGCTCTGACCTCCGTGGTGTAGCTGTTGCAGGCAATGGCTCTGACGGCTTCGTCGTCACCGGTCTTCCAGGTTGCCTAGCAACCACTGCTCCAGCTTCAAAGTCCATGGCAGCGCTGCAATCGTCTCTAACAACCAGACACTCGGCATCATTGCTGCTTACCCCGCTGCCAACAGGTATGTTAGCGAAGCTTTCTGCAACTGTAGGCTGTCGCAAAACACCCTCCTTCGGCTTGAGCTTACTGATAGCTCCCAGTTCCTTCGGGGTAGCAACGGCGGCGTCAGGGCCGTTTTTTTTAGCCAATGTTCTCTTGTAGCCAGCGGTCCCTTTCTGCAAACCGCTTGTAGGATTTCTCGGGTCCGTTTTGCTTTTCTCTTTAAGGGTCGGATCTCTCTGGGCGTCAGTGTCTTAGGTACCCCCTTTTCCATCTTTCACCTCGCTCCCTTTTAATATACGGGGAGGCATCCTAAGCCAGGTTTTCAAAATCAACCCGGCAACACCAGCCACCTTCCTCAGTATACGGGACAGTACTTGCTTTAACAGAATTCTGCTGGGGCGCTTTTTCGGTATTCCCTCATCTGCTCTCAGGTCCGTGAAAACTTGAGAATTGTAGTAACCGAACACCGCAGCGTATAAGGGGGGTTCCACTATTAGAGCCACGGTAGGGAAGAGGAAAGAGTGCGACTCACTCACTGCATACCACTAGCGGCCATCTTGCCTCCTCTCAACTAGTTAACATTCCATTGCCTGCAGAAGGTGAGATCACCACTACTTTGCACAAAACCATTATTCATTTGATTAATCAGTTCACTGAAAGCCAAGGATTTTTCATGAGAAAAATACAAATTGAGGCCTAAGACCTAAGTCAACTTATACTATTGGATGACATGTAGGAAATTATATGTTCTGCTTGATTATACACAGATATTTGGATACATATTCTAATAATGACATTTTTCTTATTATATATGTCTGATTGATTCAACTGAATACACACGTTATTACACAAAAACACTGATTTGCTCATGGAAAACATTCTGCTCAATGGAAAGAACTAGAGTACTCAGCGATGTTGAACCATTGGAAACCCTACACTTCATTTTCTTATCTAGCTAGGACACCTTCATGCTTCCTTCATTACATTGAGGCAAGCACTTATATGCATGATACCTATTTCTCGGTCATCTCTCAGAACCTAACTCTAATGCAAATGCACTGTACTTCTAGTACATCTATATTACATAATTACTTAATTGGAGGGTAGTAAATATATATATATTACCAAAATTAGGCCTCTCAACCTATACACATGTAGCAAAAATAGGGACAAGACCAGATCATCTTTTGCTAATCAAAAATGAGAAGCAATCCATGGGCCCTACAGCTAGTAGAGACTATCATTACTACATCTGTGTCAGTCCTTGTGTGGTATCAAACGGACCATAGAGATTATTAATGCTCTCAAATGAAATGGTGATACTATTTGTCTGAGTACGGGCTTGATACTGTTCTACTAAACAGAACACTACTTTAAAACAGTGTTAAGGACAATCACACACATTCAATTCTTTTGGACCATTTTTGGATACTGGGGGCGGAGCCACTTCCTCTTCCATAGCAATTTAATCAAATGGGAACTTATCTAGCATCTACTTAAATTGTACTGAAGTCGCTTGTGCAAGCAACTATGCCCAAAGTTCGTTCTAAGCCTCTTTGGTGGGCTTCTATCCTCCATCAAATCTTCTTCCTCCGCGTTGGGCCTCTCGATTCAGGCCTTTCCATGACAATAGTTCTTCTTAGTATCTGTTGGCGTGCCCTCCTGGCAAACACTCACAGCTCATTCGAAAGTCTCAATGTCTCTAGGCAGTGCACCAATGTCTCTCCTTTGCGGCAGGCACCACAGATACCATACTCTTCGGTGGTCGCGGGCGCAGATCATATCGTGCAGACCCAGGTACTGTTAATCAGGAAAGAGCAACAGGCTTTTGCATTCAGCAACACTCTCAGGCTCCAACACTTGTTATTCAGCGTCGGAGGACACTCGGGCTGCTCTTTCATTCTAATTTTCCTTTCAACATGGGTATCACAAATATAGTGCCGTTTGCCAATCTCAGATCCTCCGGTGCACTGCCCTTCTGTTGGCACAAAGGAAAGGAAAGGGGTGGCCAAAACTTGGGCCAAGGGGCTCAAGGGACCGCGCGCTGTCAGAGGTTACCAGCACATGACAGGTAGAAAATTGAAACTTCAAACCAGCCCTGCCATCAACAACAGGGATCCTTCTTCTTTCACTCTTTTGCACTAAAACTCTTGGTCTGTAACAAACAGAGAAGCAGCTCCTCCTTCTTCTCTGATGTCCAACGCCGTCTGATGGAGCAAGCACAGTGCTTTGGAGATACCATTGATGAAGAGCTGGTGATCTCTGTCCAGCTTTGCTATTTTCTGGGTGCTGGGACTGTAGGTCCAAGACGTCCGCCCCTCATCTGTAGCTGTCACTGATGGGAGTTTAGAATTCATCTTTATCACCTGTTCTGCAGGGTTTTATGATTCTTCCTTTTACTCTGGAAGATCCCGCAGAACCTAGTGATGTAGGAAATGTGACACAGTTTTTAGTTTGCTTCAAATTAATGCAATATATCTAAGGAAAATTCATTATAATTGTTTAATTTATTATAGAACAGGCAATTTCGTTTTTGAGGCCTTTTATCCCTATTAAGGAATACTGAAAATAAAACCTGGTTTTCTTGAAGGAACAAAGGAATACCATACACTACCTAGGAAGCAGAACAGGATTAGCTAGTGCAATATCAGAAACGTTCAGGTCACCTTTAGCAAGAACCACAAATTTATAGTTTCTTCCCTAGGATCCAATCAGGGAATATTTTAATCAAGGGCTGCCCGTCCCATAAGGGAAGGAGCAGTGACATGGCTAACTGCAGGTGACACACTTTTAATCCGGTATATCTCTTTTGCTTTTCTTCAATACCATTATAGCCAGATAGGCAAGCACTGGTGAAGCGTTGCCTCTCATGTTCACAGCATGAAAGATCATATCTGTGGAATTTAGTAACCAGAGCAAACTCAACCAACTGTTGCGCAGTGATGGGCATCGTCATGACCATCCCCTCACAACACAGGGGAGCTTGTACTAGTATCAAAAAATAGAAGTGTCAATATGACACAAAAACAAAATTATACATAAAATAAAAACACATATGCCAAGCCATCAGGTATACTTGCTGTATACCAAGCACAGAAAGCATAAACAAATTACAATAGCGCATGCAAACCAGCAGTGACGCACAACACTATGTCATGTACTTTATGCACAGTGAACCTGCAGCCCAAAACCCAATATTCTGGCCTGCTTAATTTGTCAGGCTTAAAATAAATATTCGATTTCTTCACTTTTCTCTCTATCATCAGACTGCAAGTCACCTTGATGGTGAACTGCTGTCAGCCCAACTTACTGTGTCGCTTCTGACACACAAGACCAGCAAGAACAATTCACAAAAGGACAAAATGCACAAACATGAAAAACACATGAACATTTCTTTTCAAATGGGTTATGCCAAAACTACATCTGTTTCAACACATTGCTGACAGCACCCTTCTTTTACCCTTATTTCCTACTTATAACAAGTCAGGGCGCACATTTCACCTTTTTTCCTCTTACAACCATGACATTTTATTTTGTTTGTCAATCCAACTCACGTGTCTTGTCAGCCTTAAAAACACCCAGAACAATCCATGAATGATCTGTGGGGAGAAGCAAGAATACAGACCACACAAAAGAGAAGCATTTCACATAACACACAAAAATATCAACTGTAACTTTTAATCAGAAGACAATACATCTCGTAAGCTCCTGAGGCGGAAGCCGGGAGACTAGCACCGGGAGACTAGCACCTATTTTTAAAATTGTATATCTGTGTCACAACCCGCCTAATTCTTTGTGTTTTTAAAATATCACTCACCCGTCTGCCACCACTGGAGCGGGCCCAGAATCGCCGAAACAGCGACCCCTTCGCTGCAACTCTAACCCAGGAAACAAACATTTCTGCCGCCATTCACGGCGAGGGAGAGAGGCCACGCCCACTTTGAGGCCACGCCCACCCGCCGCTCACGGTATATAAACGCTGCCTTCAGCGCCACAAACTAGAATCTCGAAGCTCCTGAGGCGGAAGCCGGGAGACTAGCACCTATTTTTAAAATTGTATATCTGTGTCACAACCCGCCTAATTCTTTGTGTTTTAAAATATCACTCACCCGTCTGCCACCACTGGAGCGGGCCCAGAATCGCCGAAACAGCGACCCCTTCGCTGCAACTCTAACCCAGGAAACAAACATTTCTGCCGCCATTCATGGCGAGGGAGAGAGGCCACGCCCACTTTGAGGCCACGCCCACCCGCCGCTCACGGTATATAAACGCTGCCTTCAGCGCCACAAACTAGAATCTCGTACGCTCCTGAGGCGGAAGCCGGGAGACTAGCACCTATTTTTAAAATTGTATATCTGTGTCACAACCCGCCTAATTCTTTGTGTTTTTAAAATATCACTCACCCGTCTGCCACCACTGGAGCGGGCCCAGAATCGCCGAAACAGCGACCCCTTCGCTGCAACTCTAACCCAGGAAACAAACATTTCTGCCGCCATTCACGGCGAGGGAGAGAGGCCACGCCCACTTTGAGGCCACGCCCACCCGCCGCTCACGGTATATAAACGCTGCCTTCAGCGCCACAAACTAGAATCTCGAAGCTCCTGAGGCGGAAGCCGGGAGACTAGCACCTATTTTTAAAATTGTATATCTGTGTCACAACCCGCCTAATTCTTTGTGTTTTTAAAATATCACTCACCCGTCTGCCACCACTGGAGCGGGCCCAGAATCGCCGAAACAGCGACCCCTTCGCTGCAACTCTAACCCAGGAAACAAACATTTCTGCCGCCATTCACGGCGAGGGAGAGAGGCCACGCCCACTTTGAGGCCACGCCCACCCGCCGCTCACGGTATATAAACGCTGCCTTCAGCGCCACAAACTAGAATCTCGTAAGCTCCTGAGGCGGAAGCCGGGAGACTAGCACCTATTTTTAAAATTGTATATCTGTGTCACAACCCGCCTAATTCTTTGTGTTTTTAAAATATCACTCACCCGTCTGCCACCACTGGAGCGGGCCCAGAATCGCCGAAACAGCGACCCCTTCGCTGCAACTCTAACCCAGGAAACAAACATTTCTGCCGCCATTCACGGCGAGGGAGAGAGGCCACGCCCACTTTGAGGCTACGCCCACCCGCCGCTCACGGTATATAAACGCTGCCTTCAGCGCCACAAACTAGAATCTCGAAGCTCCTGAGGCGGAAGCCGGGAGACTAGCACCTATTTTTAAAATTGTATATCTGTGTCACAACCCGCCTAATTCTTTGTGTTTTTAAAATATCACTCACCCGTCTGCCACCACTGGAGCGGGCCCAGAATCGCCGAAACAGCGACCCCTTCGCTGCAACTCTAACCCAGGAAACAAACATTTCTGCCGCCATTCACGGCGAGGGAGAGAGGCCACGCCCACTTTGAGGCCACGCCCACCCGCCGCTCACGGTATATAAACGCTGCCTTCAGCGCCACAAACTAGAATCTCGTAAGCTCCTGAGGCGGAAGCCGGGAGACTAGCACCTATTTTTAAAATTGTATATCTGTGTCACAACCCGCCTAATTCTTTGTGTTTTTAAAATATCACTCACCCGTCTGCCACCACTGGAGCGGGCCCAGAATCGCCGAAACAGCGACCCCTTCGCTGCAACTCTAACCCAGGAAACAAACATTTCTGCCGCCATTCACGGCGAGGGAGAGAGGCCACGCCCACTTTGAGGCCACGCCCACCCGCCGCTCACGGTATATAAACGCTGCCTTCAGCGCCACAAACTAGAATCTCGTAAGCTCCTGAGGCGGAAGCTGGGAGACTAGCACCTATTTTTAAAATTGTATATCTGTGTCACAACCCGCCTAATTCTTTGTGTTTTTAAAATATCACTCACCCGTCTGCCACCACTGGAGCGGGCCCAGAATCGCCGAAACAGCGACCCCTTCGCTGCAACTCTAACCCAGGAAACAAACATTTCTGCCACCATTCACGGCGAGGGAGAGAGGCCACGCCCACTTTGAGGCCACGCCCACCCGCCGCTCACGGTATATAAACGCTGCCTTAAGCGCCACAAACTAGAATCTCGTAAGCTCCTGAGGCGGAAGCCGGGAGACTAGCACCTATTTTTAAAATTGTATATCTGTGTCACAACCCGCCTAATTCTTTGTGTTTTTAAAATATCACTCACCCGTCTGCCACCACTGGAGCGGGCCCAGAATCGCCGAAACAGCGACCCCTTCGCTGCAACTCTAACCCAGGAAACAAACATTTCTGCCGCCATTCACGGCGAGGGAGAGAGGCCACGCCCACTTTGAGGCCACGCCCACCCGCCGCTCACGGTATATAAACGCTGCCTTCAGCGCCACAAACTAGAATCTCGTAAGCTCCTGAGGCGGAAGCCGGGAGACTAGCACCTATTTTTAAAATTGTATATCTGTGTCACAACCCGCCTAATTCTTTGTGTTTTTAAAATATCACTCACCCGTCTGCCACCACTGGAGCGGGCCCAGAATCGCCGAAACAGCGACCCCTTCGCTGCAACTCTAACCCAGGAAACAAACATTTCTGCCGCCATTCACGGCGAGGGAGAGAGGCCACGCCCACTTTGAGGCCACGCCCACCCGCCGCTCACGGTATATAAACGCTGCCTTCAGCGCCACAAACTAGAATCTCGTAAGCTCCTGAGGCGGAAGCTGGGAGACTAGCACCTATTTTTAAAATTGTATATCTGTGTCACAACCCGCCTAATTCTTTGTGTTTTTAAAATATCACTCACCCGTCTGCCACCACTGGAGCGGGCCCAGAATCGCCGAAACAGCGACCCCTTCTCTGCAACTCTAACCCAGGAAACAAACATTTCTGCCACCATTCACGGCGAGGGAGAGAGGCCACGCCCACTTTGAGGCCACGCCCACCCGCCGCTCACGGTATATAAACGCTGCCTTAAGCGCCACAAACTAGAATCTCGTAAGCTCCTGAGGCGGAAGCCGGGAGACTAGCACCTATTTTTAAAATTGTATATCTGTGTCACAACCCGCCTAATTCTTTGTGTTTTTAAAATATCACTCACCCGTCTGCCACCACTGGAGCGGGCCCAGAATCGCCGAAACAGCGACCCCTTCGCTGCAACTCTAACCCAGGAAACAAACATTTCTGCCGCCATTCACGGCGAGGGAGAGAGGCCACGCCCACTTTGAGGCCACGCCCTACCGCCCCTTTCCTACACATTAAAGATGTGCAACTACCGGACGTGCAGCGGACGGGCGCAGCGGGCGCGCCGTCAGCGCGCCGAAGGCGTGCCAAAGGCAAGCCCGTCTGGGCCCGTCCGGGCCCAGACGGCCCTAGGACCTGACACTATGCCCGATTCACAGCCCCTCCTATCCTACCCCCCGGATACCCTCCGTCTCTGGAACACAAAGAAAAATCCTCAGTGTGAATTCATCCTCAAGGATGACACCCCGTTCACAGGATGTCCCCTCTGCGACACCCCCGAAGCCACGGAATTTAGCCACACGCTTCGACTGGGCCTACTGAACTGCAGGTCGCTAGTAAAGCACTCGCACGAGAAAAACCTCCTCACCCTAACCCTCTCGCTAGACGCCCTATTTCTGACCGAAACATGGCTGACCCCCAACAACGGCTCAGACTTGGTCAATGCAACCCCCCCCGGCTACCAAATCTGCTGCCTTAACAGACCAGTTGGAAGAGGTGGCGGGCTCGCCATTCTCTATAAATACCATCTCAGCTGCAGGATCAACGACGGTACGGTCAAGGACTGTGAAAACTGTAATTTCACCCTCCAGATCTCCCCCACCACCTCACTATCGGGTCTTCTGGTATACCGACCACCAGGCTCAATAGGTGACTTCTCAAGCACTCTGATGGATCACATCCTTTTAAAAACAATAGCAACGCCCAACTTTCTTCTTCTAGGGGATTTGAACCTACACTTTCTAGACCCGGCAGACTACACTGCCGCGAATCTTCTAGCAGACCTCATGTCAGCTGACCTCCAGCTCTTGAACTCGAAACCTACTCACGAGAAAGGACATCTCCTAGACCCAGTTTTTACCAACATCAGGAATCTCCAAACCCAAGACCCCTCCCCCCTTCCATGGACTGACCACTTTCTGGTCCCTATGCACTGGTCCTATCAGCCCGCCTCTGTCCCTAAACAGAAAACCAGGATTTTAACCCGACGCTGGCACAAGTTAAGTCCAGAAAAATGGGAAGCGAAGCTTAGGGATTCCGACGGCCCCCTCTCAACTGACCCCAACACCGCTGATAGAGAATTTAACAGCTGGCTTACCAACCCCCTAGACAGCCTCATTCCATTAACATGCTCTCTTAAACATGTAAAGAGGATCAATCATGCTCCTTGGTACACCCCGGCCCTGAACATTCTTAGGAAGGAGTGCAAAAAGACGGAGCGAACATGGAGAAAAAATAAATCAGCGACGGACAAAAACGCCTATCAAACTGCCATGAAGGCTTACAAACAAGCCCTCCACAGCGCTAAAAGCTCTTTCTTTGAGGTAAGAATACAGAATTCCTCGTGCTCTGCTAAAGAGACTTTTTCCATCCTTAAAGAGCTTCTCCATGTCCCAGCCCCCCCGCAGATACCCTTGGACTCCAAAGCAGCCGAGGAGAAATGCGTTAACCTGGCTAACTTCTTCGACAATAAAATTAAGAAAATCCTTTCCTCCCTACCTGCTACCAATCAGGCCACCTCTGGAATAGCCAAGGATTGTACCCTCACGTCAGGAAACCCCACGGACAAACCCGAATCCCCTTGTTTAACTGCATTCGGACCAGTCACAGAAGAAGAAGTGGCAACCACTCTAGCAGCCACGAAAAGTGGGGCCCCCAGCGATTCAGTCCCCGTACGGTTCACTAAAAACATAGCCCGGACCATCACAGCTAGGCTCACGGCCCTCATTAATACCTCGTTTGCCCAAGGAGAAGTCCCACAAAGCTGGAAGGAGGCCGCTGTTAAAGGTCTGCTGAAGAAGCCGTCGCTAGACCCCGCGGACTTATCCAATTATCGACCCATCTCGCTCCTCCCCTGGATAGGTAAGGTCGCGGAGAAGCTCGCAAACAAAAAGCTGTCCCACTTCTTAGAAGCAAACCATCGCCTAAAAAACTCCCAAACAGGTTTTAGATCAGGTCAGGGCACAGACACCGCCCTCCTGGCGGCCGTAGAAAAAGCGAGGGAAATCATGGATACAGGAGGATCAGTGGCAGTGGTCCTCCTGGACCTTAGCGCAGCATTCAACACTGTCAGCCACCAGGTCCTAGCCCAGCGCCTAGAGAACACTGGCGTACAAGACAGTGCGCTGAGATGGCTCACATCCTTTCTCTCCCGACGCTCCTTCCAAGTCTGGGAAGGAGAAAGCCGATCTCCCTCAATCCCCCTCCGGTGTGGAGTGCCCCAGGGCTCCTCATTGAGCCCCACACTTTTCAATGTGTATATGGCCCCACTGGAGGAGCTGGTCGCCCCATTCGGAGTCACGGTCGTCAGCTACGCTGACGACACTCAGCTGGTAGTGACCCTCTCTCACCCCAAGCTAAAGCCCTCCAACCTGCAAGACTGCCTATCCACCGTCCATCAATGGATGGGCGACTCTGACCTAAAGCTTAACGGGTCAAAAACAGAGATCCTGCTTCTCGGTCACAAAACTCCGAGTCTCCCCCCTAACATCTGGCCCGCCTGTATGGGTGACCCCCCCTCCCCTAAGACAGAGGTTAAGAGTCTGGGAGTGTGGCTAGAGACAGATCTCACTTTCCGGACACAGGCTAGGAAAACAGCCGGCATCTGCTATGGGCTCCTGAGATCATGCAGAAAGGTGCTCCCCCTACTACCATTCCAGTCCCGCCTCCTGCTAATTCAAGGCTTAGTGCTAGCAAGGCTGGATTATAGTAACGCTATTTACCTCGGGGCACCGGAAGCCACCTTGCAAACACTACAAAAAACCCAAAATGCCGCAGCCCGCCTGCTCACAAACACCCCAGCAAGAACTTCGGCCAAACCTGCCTTGAGAAAACTTCACTGGCTCCCCGTGAGGGAAAGAGTCGCCTTCAAGGCCCTCTGTCTGGCACACAAGGTCCTGCACAATGCGGGTCCCCCCATTCTGAGCACTTGGATCACTCCATACAGACTGTCGAGAGCGCTCCGATCTGAACAGGGAAACCTTATCGTTGTCCCTAGGGTGAAGAAAACCCGCATCGGCGGCCGCAGATTTTCGGTAAACACGGCCAGAAAATGGAACGCTCTCCCCTCGAACCTCAGAGCTGAACCAAACCTCCTACGATTTAGGAAGTCCCTCAAAACCCTCCTTTTTCCCTGATTTTTCTTCGAAGTCTCCCTGTGCCCCCCTTTAGGAGTTCGAGGTTTTAGCGCTGGGATACTCAAGGGTGACTACGCGCTCTATAAAAACCAAAAAATAAAAAATAAATAAATACATAATACACATTAACCAACCATAAAATCGAAAAATGTACTTAACGGTAACCATCTTTGTCAATGTTGGGACTTTCAAAGAAACCCTTTTTCATATTTTTCCTTTGGAATAAAGTTCTGTAATTTATTGATGTTCTTATGGAGAAACCAGAAACCCCCCTTTTAAAGGGCCGGTTTAGCAAGGCCGTTCAGAAATGCACTTCTCAGAGACAAGGCCCTAATTTATGAGGTCACAGTTGTCGACATGACAGTCTCCTTCCATTGCTTACAGAGAACTAAAAATAACAACTCATTGCGGAAGATTTTCTGGACTGTGAGCCAGCCACTGTAAGCGCTCCTAACCCCCACCTTCTGTTCACTCTGAAGCTGTCAAAGACAAAAAGCCTTCCTAATTCCTCCTAACCTGCAAGAATTCCCCCTATTTTAAAAAATAATTTTTCCTTTTTAGCGCTCCTAACCCCCACCTTCTGTTCACTCTGAAGCTGTCAAAGACAAAAAGCCTTCCTAATTCCTCCTAACCTGCAATAATTCTCCCTATTTAAAAAAATATTTTTTCCTTTCTAGGGGCTAAAAGTTATCTCTATTCTCAGATTAGTAAAAAACATTTACTGTCAATAATTCACAGAACCTAATAACACACATGCCAGTTTTTAGAACAAATGTTTGTTACTACCCTATGCAATGGTACACATTTCATCAACCTTAAATGGATGATCGTCTCAGTAGGTCCAACTAGAGTTAGAACCTTTATCCCTGATATTTAACACAAACCTCTGCACCAGGCACATTGGCCCACTGAGCCATTAAAAACAACCCAAAATGGGAGCAACCTGTAAATTCAAAATGCACACATTTTCTTTTCCTTTTGAACTGAACTTTTGATCTATCCATATTTACTTTTTCGTTAGTGCTTGTGTACATTAGGGGGGTCATCAAATCACAGGGGTTGCCTTCTTTTTTCTAACTACACCCCATTTCAATTATCTTTTTCGACGCATTGATGGTAATGAGGCCAAATTAAACTCATTCCTCGCACTTCCCATACTCTCACACATTCACAGCCACAATTCTGTAAACAAAACAAATTGTAATATCATTCTTTACATACATATCCTGACTCGGGCTGCCCTCAGACAGGGCAGGTCATTTCTCAACCAAATGCATATCATTAAGGCGGCAACAATATCCAAAACAGCTCAATGTAGCAACACTTAGGGCCAGATGTAGGTAGGCATTTACCGGTCGGTAACGGCCGAATTCGGCCGTTACCGACCGGTAAATGCAATTTGAGATGTAGGGCCCTGTATTTTACAGAATCGGTAAATTTACCGATCGGTAAATTTACCGATTCTGTAAAATACCGAATCGGTATTTTTTCCGATTCGGTAAAATTGATATGTAGGTGGGACTCTTCTGAGTCCCACAAGCATTACAGAATCGGTATTTTACCATCAAATACTATTTGATGGTAAAATACCGATTCTGGTGTGCATGCACATGTGTGCATGCACACCTGTGCCAGATGACAGGCAGACCTGCCCTTAGGGCAGGTATGCCTGCCACATGGCCCCCGAACCTTTTTTGGGGGTGCTAGAGGGTGTCAAAGTGACACCCCCTGCACCCTTGTGAAATTTGGTATTTACCGATTCGGTAAATACCGAATCGGTAAAGCCTATTGATTCCTATGGGCTTTGAAGCCCATAGGAATCAATAGGCTTTACCGATTCGGTATTTACCGAATCGGTAAATACCGAATTTTACCGATTCGGTAAAAGGGAACATCTGGATTCCCTACATACCAACCCCTCACATTTACCGAATCTTAATTACCGAATCGGTAAAATTCGGTAATTTTCGGTAATTAAGATTCGGTAAATGTTACTTACCTACATCTGGCCCATAGCATAATGAGTGCTGTCACATGTTCTTCATTAAATCATATCAACCAACTTTCAAACATGGCCATATTTTATTCACTCTCCACATATCATTAACCTTGCACCAACCATACACATTGAAGTTACACACAATGGGCCAGATGTAGGAGCCCTAATACCGGTCGGAAACGGCTGATTTTGGCCGTTTCCGACCGGTATTAGGGTTTTCAGATGTAGGGCATGCATTTACAGAATCGGTATTTTACCGATTCTGTATTTACCGATTCGGTAAAATTACCGAATCGGTAAATACAGACTCAGTAAAATACCGATTCTGTAAATGCAGATGTAGCTGGCACATGTCAGAGTGCCACAGGGCTTTAAGAATCGGTATTTTACCACCCAATCCAATTGGGTGGTAAAATACCGATTCCAGGGGTGCATGCACATCTGTGCATGCACACCTGTGCCATGTGGCACACAGACATGCCCATAGGGCATGTATGTGTGCCACATGGCACACAAGCCTGTAATTGGGGTGCCAGAGGGTGTCAAAGTGACACCCCCTGCACCCTTGCAAGAATAGGTAATTATCGAATCGGTAAATACCGATTCGGTATTCCACATTGATTCCTATGGGCTTTAATGCCCATAGGAATCAATGGGGGATACCGATTCGGTATTTACAGAATCGGTAAATACCGAATCTTACAGATTCGGTATTTACCGAATCAGAATTACCTACATTTCACCCCCTCTAATTTACCACTTCCTAAATACCGAATCGGTATGATTCGGTATTTTAGAAGTGGTAAATTAGATTTACCTACATCGGGCCCAATGTATTATAAAAAGAAGGGGAACATTATTTTTCTTTTTCTCTTTTTTTTTCTTTTTGTTTCATACTCATTTGCTTTAAATTTCGATCGATAAGTACAATTCCGTCATGAATTCACAATTCCATACGACATGTCTCATACTCGAACAGAGCCGGTCGACTCCTGTTCGGGGAATCGATCACCCTGGATTCCAGACCACTAAAAAGAATTCACAAAAGAGACAGTCCAAAGACTGCCCTGGGATCATCAGGCAGGCGCACCACGAACCCTCTTACAGACTATCCCGCAGTCCTGTGCTGGTTGGGCCGGGCGTTATGGGCACAACCCCAGACCCCGCGCTTACCCAGTTGCTCCTGCGGGCCTTTCCGAAGAGGATTCGGCCGAGTGAGCACCCCCCGTGCAACACTAAGGTGACCGATGTTGTCCCAACTAAGCACCAATCAAGTCTGTGGGGCATCTGCCCGTGCAGTCACACCTCTGCCACGTCAGACCCCCAGATTCCCTGTGGTTCACTAACCACTACATTCCATACTCAGTTAACTGTTCCTTTGAGCCACTTCTCCAAAGTGCTCATTCCAAAATCAACAAAGGATTTACCATACAATTCACTCACCTGGTGCACTCAGGTCTGATAACAGGTTCTCCACTGTCAGCTCCTGAAGAAGAAGAACTATCTTATATGCCAATTTGGTTTAGGCCTACTTCACCATGTTTTAGGGAGAGAGCACAAGCACATGTTAGCAGTGTGAAAATGCACATAGTCCTAAAGTCATCAAAAATGAATTCTTCAAAAACATGATGGGTGAAGCTAACTGTCGCCATGATCAGTTATTCTTTATATCATTTGTCTGTATATTTTCTGCACTTTAACTCACACATGATGTTTAATATAGAATTGCTGGTATATGGAGGGTGGTAGCTATTGAACTGCTGAGGAATGTACATTTGATTTCCGTCACATCTAGAAACTGATTCCTAATGTCAGTTGCTTTTTTGGTGTCTACTGAGTGTATTGATTTCAGTTGCTGTTTTCATTTAACAAGCAGAAGTAGCCTTATTTTTTTCAGCTTACACCTCACAATTTGCAACAGACATTATGGCCTACCTACCTATCCACACTGATTAGTTACTCACCAATTGCATGATGTCCTCAATTGTACCCTCAAATTTTTTGGGGGATCAAATTTGTTTTATTAGTTTCATCTGCAAAGCACATAATACAATTGGACAGTTGCAATATCTTAAGTTTGCTTCCAACTCCTGCGCTGACCTCCCTCCTTTCACCTCGTTCCAGGGGTGGTTCACTGTGTCCATGCGAGGTGGTGTGGGCATTATGTTTCTTAACGATGCAGCTAACAACCTTTTCCCGGTCACCCGTCCCCTGCCCCCCTGGTGTGTTCCTCTTTTCCTCTACGTGTCGTAGTTCAGGTGTGGCGTCGAGGGCCTCAATTTGTGACATCTGGCGACTTATGGAAGTCATCAACAAGGCGAAGTACCCGGAGGTATTTTGGGCACGTTAGCTCATTGAACTCCTGGGTCAGCAGAAAGACCATTGGTTGCCATGTGTCAATGAAGGATTCTGTTGATTGCGTAAGGGAGGCCTGTATCCGTTCCATGCCCATAACATACCAAAGTCTGTGGAGCCATACTGTATGTGTGGGCTTTCTTGTGGTGCCCCATAGCGAAAAGATGTGTTGCGTTACCGCCCCTACTGCTAGCCCCATTTGCCTCCCTCGTAGGGATTTGAGTGGGAACGTGAGTTTATTAGGGAGGCCCAGTAATGTATAGGCAGGAAAGCGGGGGATCTCTGTTTCAAAGTGTTGGTTTATGTCTTGAAGCACTCTATCCCAGTACTCTTGTACCTCTGCGCATTCCCATAGCAGGTGTGTCATGGTCCCCATGTGACCGCACCCCCTCCAGCATGTAGAATCGCGGCGTGTATTACCCTGGTGGAGCCGTGCTGGGGTTAAGTGCCAGTAGTATGGTATCTTAATGGCCGATTCCCTGATGGCTACATTCCTGGCTGTGTGGTGCACTCTGTAATAAATATCCTGCCAGTCCTTATCTGTGAATGAACAACCTAGTTCCCGATCCCAACGTCTCTGACCCGCGGAGCGTGTGGTAAGTGGGGGCTAGCATTTTATATAGCTCCGTGATCGCACGTTTGTCGGTGGTCTTCGTGACTAGCCATTTCTCGTACCCCGTGAGGTGCCGGCTGACTTGTGGTAGCGTGTCGTTGCCCGTGAGCCAGTGTCGGAGCTGGAAGTATTGGAACCTCTGCAGTTTTTCCATATTGTACATGTCCTGTATGGTGTTTAATTGCATGAAGCCCTCTGTGTCAAATAGGTGACCGGCCGACCTGCAGTCCGACTGTCGCCATTGAGGGAATGATCCAGGGGCCGTCCCCGGCGGGAAGGCTGGGTTATCCAGCAGGGGTGTCATTGGTGACGGGAAGGTAGTGAGGCCCCTAGAGACCGCCACCGCATCCCACACCTGAAGCAGCGTGCAAGTGATAGGTGATTTTTTGAGGTACGCCGGTCTGTTTGGCCGTTTCAGGAAAGGGCCATTGCCCGGTCCTGGAATAACCAGTGTTTTTCGGAATCCAGGCGGGACCATTCTAGGAGATAACAAAGCTGTGCCGCCTGGAAGTACCTCTGTAGGTCAGGAATGCCAAGACCGCCTTCCGCGGATGTCTGCCTGGCCAGGTCCCGGGAGAGTCGAGGGCGTTTCCCGGCCCAGACAAACTGCCTGACTGCATCCTGTATTTTCTTAACCATTCCTATGGGTGGTGTAACCTGGATAGTTTGGAAGAGATACAGCACCTTAGGTAACAGGGAAATTTTTATCTCCGCCGCGCGCCCTTGTCAGGATAGAGGTTGTTGTCGCCACCTCTGTAGGTCCCCCTGTACCTGAGCAAGGAGCTTTGTGTAGTTTTGTTCAACCGTTTGGGCAGTATTGGGTGTCAGAGTAATTCCCAAGTAGGGCATCGACATGCTGGAGGAGAGCCCCCCTATTTGCAGCAGGCCTCGATTGGTTGTACGTGCATTGTGCCCCAGGGGCAGAATCACCGACTTCCCAACGTTCATTTTAAAGCCAGAAACTCTCCCAAACGTCTCCATCTCCTCCAGGAAAGCAGGGATCGATTTCGCTGGGTTTTCCACGGCTGCTAGGATGTCGTCCGTGTATAGACTTATGGTCTGTTGTTTCCTCCCCCCCCCCGAAGCTTATGCCAGTGATGGACGGGTTGTCTCTTATGCGTTGTTCAAATGGTTCTATGTACAGGGCGAATAAGAGCGGCAAGAGAGCGCTCCCTTGTCTGGTACCGCGTTGGATGTCGAAGGGTCGCGATCCTAATCCGTTAACCCGGATGGTTGCCCGAGGGGCTGCATAACAACTAGCGATCCATGCGCGGAACCGCTCCCCTATACCGAACCTCGCCAGCGTCCCATCTAAGTACCTCCAGTCCACCCTGTCGAACGCTTTTTCAGCGTCGACAGATAGGAAGGCCGAAGTCTTGAAAGTGGGCCTTGTCAATGACATGCATCAGGCGTTTGGAATTATCAGCACATTGTCTGTTAGGTATAAAACCTGCTTGGTCAGGTGCTATAATGTCCGGTAGGCAGGGGCCGAGTCTTGTGGCCAAAATCCCGGTAAACAGTTTGAGGTCTAAATTGAGCAATGAAATCGGTCGGTAGGCCACGCATTGGGTCACGTCCTTGCCTGGTTTCGGCAGGACGATAACGTCCGCTTCTAACATGTCTTGGGGAATGGAACCTGGTCGCTGAAAGGAATTGAACAGTCTAACAAGTATTGGAGCTAGGAGGGGGCAAAATGTTTTGTAGAACCCTGCGGAGAAGCCGTTGGGGCCTGGAGCCTTCAGTGGTTTGAGGCGTGCGATCGCTGAGATTACTTCCTCCAATCGTATTGGGGCGTCTAAAGACCGTGCGTTGGTCTCGTTGAGGGCCATGACCGCTGCCTCATCGAGGTATGCTTCCCCGGCCCTTACATCTAGGGACTAATAGGCCGCATATAAGGAGGTGTAAAATGCTCGAAATGCTTCTGCTATGTGATCGTCCTCCTGGACCGCCTGACCTCCCTCCTCCTGGATAACGGGGATCTTGGAGCGGAGGACCTTGGCTTTGAGCTTTCTAGCCAGCAATCGCCCAGTCTTGTCACCACCCACATAATATGTGTGAATGAGGCGCAGCGCCGCGTGTTCCACACGGCGAGTTGGGCCCTGGCAGCTTTGAGCTTACGTCATATTCTGGGGGCCCCTGTCCGACTGTGGCCCCGTTCAAGTTCCAGGACCTGCTCCGATAACGCCTGGCTTCTGTCTTTACATTCTCGGTTTTCCGCTGCTGCTATCGCGATCAGTTCCCCTTGTACCACCGCCTTGAGTGCCCCCCAGACCGCTGACAAGGCTACCTAATTATTGTCGTTTATGCGCAGGTAATCTGTGATGCTTTTGGTAAGCTGCTGTGCGATCCCTTTACGTTGGAGTAGGTTTTCCCGTAGGCGCCATTTGCCTTTTCGAGTCTGCACGCGTGGGACCTCCAGTTGAATCTGAACCGCGTCGTAGTCTGAAAGAGCTGCTGGGATGACCTCAATATCTTTGACCATGGGGGCCAGGTCAGTCGACCCAAAAAAGTCATCTATCCGGGCGTACGTGCGGAGTATTCAATTCAATTCAATTTGACTTTATTCGGTTAAAAGAATAATAACCATAAAAGTACATAAAAAACTGTTCATAATAATACAGTGTCATACTCAATACATCATACAAACAGGAAGAAATATACAAGTTAAACATGAATTAAATTTAAGTGCAAATTGATTTACGTAATCTAAAAACATTGCTAAAAAATTCCGAGATACAGGCAACAAAAAATAACATCTAATTTCTGGAGTTCCAGGAAGGCAACCCTACAACGTCTCACGCCCATTTCCCTTAGAATTGGAATAATCAATCTTTTCCTGGGTAACGTATAATATTTACAGAAAAAAGTGACATGGATGTCAGACTGCTCCGATTGGTCATCACATGGGCATTTGGTGAGATTGCAGGACCAACAATTCATTGCGGGGAAGCTTAGGGCCCTAAAGAGGATGCCTAACCTAAATCGGGTCAAAATGAACCGCAAAAATTCTGTCAAAGAAAGGGTTAAGTATGGTTGGATTTTTCCTTGTGTTGATACAGATAGATGGGCTAAGACAGTTTTCTTCTCATGTTCCACTGTCATCCTACGTTCTTCCAGGTGTTTCATACACTTTCTTTTTAGTGCCTTTCGCGTGATGTTACACATGGACAAGGGATTGTCATAATAGCCCATACAGCCAATACCTCCAAGGAAGTCCCTAATGTATATGAACCACCCTATCCTCCCAGCATAATCCAAACTTAGTCCATCAGTTAGGATAGCACGGTTCAATACACATCCATTACTAGTCCAGGCCCTATGCCACAGCAGTATTGGTTGGATTCTGATTATGTCTTCAATATAACATTGGCCCAATTCTGTATGACAAATGTAACTAGAGGCACTCTCAGGTACAGCTAAGATGTGTCTCAGAAATTTGTTTTCGGCCACTTGTATAGATTTGACATTTTCATACCCCCACAATCCAGCACCGTAGACCGCAATAGAGACACAGGTGGCATTGTAAATTTTTAAAAGTTCTACAGTTGGTTTTTTCCCCATCTTTTTTGCGAAATTCTTAAGGGCAGTGATAGATTTGCAGAACAGGGCTTTCCTTACTTTTATCGCTTCTGTCCAGTTCCCTGCTTCGTGAAATAGAATCCCAAGGTAAGAAAAGGTGGCAGTATAGTCTATGGGGGTTGCATTGATAAACATCCGCCTCCTTCTTCTGCTAGCTCCAGGGCCACAGTTCATAGAGAATGTCTTGGAGCAGTTGATTTTCAAATCCAGATTAGTCATGAATGCATTAAAAGATGTTACAAGACGTTGCAGAGCCACCGGGGTGCGAGCCATTAAGACCGCATCATCTGCGTATAGTAACGCAGGAATTGGTCTTTTAGCTACCCTAGGCATATCACAAGCTGTTTCCACTAGAGCGTTCTCTATTCCATTTATATATATATATATATATATTTTTTTTTTTTTTTGGTGTAAGAAGTTTATTTCACTTTTCATACCATCAATAGACATGTTTGCGCCTACAACCTCATCAGGCCGGCTATGCAGTTACATCATTCGCAAAGTATTCTGCCATGCACACAGCCCATCAGCCGACATCCAAGGGACCGGCGGCGTTGTAGCAAATATTATTTGAAGTCTTTGTTCAGTGCTTATGCAAATAGTTAATCATGTCAGTCATCTTACATTTTTGTTTTTCTTTTTACTCAGTAAACTGTTAAGGAACAAATAACTCTGAAAGTAAAACAACACTGTGTCCCAGCATCCTCCCCCCTGTCGCAAGTTGACATCACACTACCACATTCCACCATCCCGGCTTTAGCTCATGCTATTGGTTATCAACATTTTCTACCGATTCACGTTCTAACAAATAGGTGCGTAAATACATCCAATAGTCCCTGGGCCTAGAACTGACTGGCAACTCTTCCTCGTATGTGACCAGCATATCCCGGCAATATGTTAAATCCTCCAGCCAGTGCTTGTCCTTCGGCCCCAATTTGCTATTCCAATGCATTGACACCCTTCTCTTGGCCATCAGCAACGCCACCACGCAGAATTTGCGACGTTGTGCTCTCAGCTGCGGAACAATGCCCAACAAGCACATCCTGGCCTGACACTGCAGTGACATCCCAAGCATTTCATTGAGGGCCTGTATCACCTTTTCCCAAAACCCTGCCACCCGGCGACAATACCACACCAAATGCATGAAGTCTGCATTTTCCTGTTTACATCTTACACAGCTGGAGTCATCTTTCAGCCCATACCTATATAATCTCATTGGGGTATAATACATTTGATGCAGGTACTTGTAGTGAATAATCCTCAGGTTCCCATTGGGCGTCAGCATACCTGTCAGCAGGCAGGTCGTTAACCACTCGTCATCCGTTTAGTGCAGTGTTCCATTTGTCTCTCGCCCTCTCCGTGTTCCCTCCTATATCTCGCTGTATGCTGGTGTATAGCTTCGATACCAAGTGGGAAGCCGTGGGTGTGGTGAGAACTAAGTGTAAGAGCGCTAGGGTCTTAGGCTCATTAGGGTAATTCGGGAAGTGCTCTTTCATTGCCCTCTGCAACCTGTAATAGTTGAAACTAAATAATAGTGTCGGGTTAGTTATATATGCCAATTCATCTAGCGTCTAAAATACCCCATCTTTGTATAAGTCGCCTAATCTGTCTAACCCAGCACATTTCAGTAAATCCATCCCAACCCGCTCCTGTGTGACTGAGAGTGCCGGGTGGTGCACTAGCGGAAGGGCAGGTGCATATAGCGGCAAACAATCTGCAGCCTTCCCTAACAGTCTCCATGCTTCCGTGGTGGTGTTGACTGGGTTGATATCATGGTCGTGCAACCTAGGCCGTTTGTGGGATATTATACTCGTCAGCGGAATCGGGTCCGCATCCCCTGCTTCCACCGCCACATGTGTTAGGAAGGGTATTTTGTTGTACCAGTAATGCGCGATTTGCGCCTGAGCGCATAAGTAATACAGATAGAAATCTGGGACTTTGAAACCTCCCTGTGCGAATGGCAGTGTCATAGTGTGCAAATCTAGCCTGGCTTGTTTTCCCACCCATATCAAGCTAAGCACCAATTTTGTAATGTTTCGGAAGACCTCCGCAGGTGGTTTTATTGGGATATTATTGAATAAATAGAGGAACTTGGGCAGTAGCACCATTTTAATTATTGCTACTCTGTCCTCCAAGGATAGCAGCAATTTATTCCATCGGGCAACCTTATCTTCCAAGGATGTTATAGTTCTGCCATAATTAGTGCGTATGACCAGCTCCGGGTCCCTGTGGAACCATACCCCCAAATATTTGGTTGGCTCGTCTGACCATGCTAGCGGGTAGTCTAGAGTCGTGGGGTGCGTGCTGTCTGTCAGTGCTAATATTAGGGATTTGGACCAATTTATCTGCAGACCCGAGTGCTGTCCGAATTTGATATATTCTCTTAAGAAGGGGTTGAGATGTTGTTCCGGATTTTTTACATACAACACCATATCATCAGCATAGAGCGAGATGTGTATGGGCCGTGTTGGGAGCTGTATTGCCGAATAGTGATGATGCTGCCGAATTTTGCAAGCTAGAGGTTCCAATATTAAAGCAAATAGCATCGGTGAGAGTGGGCACCCTTGTCTGGTGCCACGACAAATCGGAATTGTATCTGAGACATATTTGTTAATTCTGATTCGTGCCGTTAAGTTCGTGTATAACATTGATATCCAGCCTAGAAAGATATTGGGGGATCCCATGCGCAGCAGCACAGCGTGCAGAAATGGCCAGTCTATGGTATCGAACGCTTTGGCCGCGTCTAACAATACCGCCACTGCCTTAATTTCTGGCGCCAAATAATGGGCTAGCGCAAATAATGTTCGCGTGTTATGCATGGTGGATCTATCTGGTATGAATCCAGACTGGTCCGGTCGTATCAACATGGGCATCAGTGGCTTAAGCCTATCTGCCAGTAAGCTTGCTATGATTTTTGTGTCGACATTTATGAGTGAGAGGGGGCGATAGGAATCGCATTTATCCTCCTCTTTTCCAGGTTTCAATAATGCAATAAGCATTGCCTCCCTCATTGACGCTGGTAGTGTCTGTGCCTCATGTGCTGCTCCATACAACCGTACTAAATATGGGGCTAGCAAGTCCGCGAACGTTTTATAAAATTCCGTCACGAACCCGTCTGGCCCTGGCACTTTGCCATTCGGTAGCCTTTTAATTGTATCCATGACTTCTTCAATTGTAATAGGGCGAGCTAGATATTCCCGGTGTCCGTCAGCTAGCCATGCGATCTCTACGTCTGCCATATATGACAGTAAGTCCTCTTGTGGGATCGTGGGGCGTGCCTCATATAGGGTACCATATGTGTTCATGAATTCCCTAGTTATTCCCTTCATGTCCCTGACTACATTTCCCTCTTGGGTTTGTATAGCCGTGATTTTTTGGGGTGATCGGCCCGAGCAAATCTTGTCAGCTAGTGCTTTTCCTGGTCTGCCTCCCTCCCCATACCTTCTCGCAGTTTTGCTTTTGGACATATATTTTAGCTCATCATCTGCAAACTGGCGGTGTTCAACTAGCAATGCCTGTATGTCCCCTAACAATTTAGTGTCGCCTGTTTGTGTGTACCTCTGTTCTAAAGCTCGTAACTCTTTCTCACGTGTGTGTAGCTGTCGTCTGATGTCTTTTAGTATGCCTGTGGAAGTACTTATGCACACCCCGTGTATCGTGGCTTTAAACGCTTCCCACAACAAACAAGGATCTTCGGTCGTGGGACCATTTAGGTCGAAGTAATCTACCATGGCTTTATGTAATGTGTCTACATACAAAGGGTCTCGCAATGCTGCAGCGTTGAATCGCCAAGTAAATGGTGGTGGCTCATAGTGTGGCATAGTCATCTCAACCAGCACAGGGCTGTGGTCAGACAGTGTTCTTGGGAGATGTTTGATATGAGTGGCCCATGTCGTCACTTCCTGTGTTCCTAGCCAATAGTCCAGTCTGGACCAGCTGTTGTGTGCCGCGCTTATATGCGTCACCACTGTCATCCCTGGATGTTGAACTCTCCACATATCAATCATGCCTAAGTCTTCTATGGCGTCCTGTATCATTGCTCTCGCTCTGACATGTGGTTCTAGTGTGCTTGGTGTCCTATCCAGTCCGTCCCTTAGTGCCACGTTAAAGTCCCCACCCCATAGCACATGTTCTACCTGGAGTTCTGCAATGGTGTTCCATACTTTCCTAAAGAAACCCGGGTCATCTATATTGGGGCCGTACGTGTTTACTAACGCCATCCACCTTTGCCTCACTGTACCCACCACGATCACATACCTGCCTTCGTGATCAGTGTGTGTGCTAGCAATTGTAAAATGCGTCCCTTTCCGTACAAGATACTGACCCCTCTGGAATATGACGAGTAGTTCGAGTTGGTAACTGACTCCGCCCATCTAGCACCCAGATTAGACGTACTTGTAGCTACTATGTGCGTTTCTTGTAGAAAGGCTATGTCAACATGTAACCGATCAAAGTATATAAATATCTGTCGGATTTTCTTGGGGTTACCTAGGCCCCTTACATTCCATGTGATGAATTTTAATGCGTGTGATCTTGTCACGTCGGTATGATCAGTTGTTGCCATGTCGTGTTATCAGCCGTCTTGGTGCGTGCCACGGTAGCAGTTGGTCGCACCGCTAGGCGTGGAAGGAGAAGTGTGAAATGCAGTACAACAGTCGTTTCAGCGTGTTCCAGTACTAAGGAGGTCGCCATGCTTCTCAGACACAGTGATTGAACTCTAATAACACCCGCTCCCCCCGCATCCCCCCACCCACTTCAGCGCCCAAACTGTGCCAAAGCCTTCCCTGCAAAACTCTTAAACCAGTAATAGAACTTGGATTGGGGCGCCCCCTCTTGGGGGTGTCCCTAGGTACACACATCTCCATCCACATGGTGGATTTGGACAGAAGCTTGCGGTCTAGTCAATACAGCGCACTATTTTCCTTGTTCCCCCTCTTCCATCCCCAGTAGGCCATTAATTTCAAAGCACAACATAGCCTCTCACCAGTATGTTTGCCATGCAATAAAAGTCTGTTGCGTAGACTCACACATGTGTAAAGTCATCTTTGCCAGTACTTCCAGCGAGACCACATAGCCCAGTTCAAATGTTCAGCCATGCTCCTCAGTGCCAAGCCCAGCAGACCCTCTAGCCAGTAAGTTCAGAATACATCACTCAGTTTGGCGCCCCTCAGCCTAATGCAATCCATAACTCCTCTCCCTCTACCCTGCGCATTTCCAGTATACTCACTGCGGGAGGTGCCACCTCTAGTGCAGTCAGCCAGCATGTTCATGCATACGGTGCAAGTGAGGTCCCTTCGACGTGAAGCAGTTCAACACAAGTGCCGCCCATCGTTTCCTTGTGAGTGCCATGTTTCTCCACTCTCACGCCAAGCATCAGTGCCCTTCATTTTAACTTATCGCCATGCGGTCACGCATTGAGGTGCGGATTCCTTTCCCTCGAAGATTCAGTCGATATCACTGGTCTGCTCGTCTCGGTCCTGTGTTTTCCTCCGCTTACCCATTTTCTTGATGTACTCCTGCGCCCGCCTGTACTGTTGGGAGCACAACCGGCTTACCTGCATTCATGATCTTGAGTTTTGCCGGGTACAGCATTGCATATTCTAAGCCCAGATCTCGCAATTTTTTCTTCACCGGGGCGAATTCCTTGCGCGCCATCTGTACAGCCATTGTGTGGTCTGGGTAAAATTCCAGGGTATTTCCTTGGTGCGTGATTTTGCCCATTTCTCTGGCCAGCCTGAGGACCGTGTCACGATCTCTGTAATTTAGCAAGCGGGCAATGATCATGCGCGGGGCAGCTCCCGGTTTAGGCGCCGGCGCCAATGTTCGGTGGGCCCGTTCGACCAAGAAAACAGATGACAGTTTTTCGGTGCCAAAGATTTCCTTCAGCAGCGTCTCGACGTAGGTCTCCATTTTGCCAGTGTTGGTGGACTCCGGCAGACCAGAAATGCGAACATTATTGCGTCTAGACCTCGCTTCCTGGTCCTCCACCTTGGCCCTAAGACTCTCCAACGTTTTGTCGAATCCGCTGCAGGCGTTCAATGTGGTCCTAGAGTCGTCCTCCACTTTAGAGATCCTCTGCTCCGCTTCTACTATACGCTCGTCATGTTTTTCAATCTTCGCCGCCATATTGTCCACACGTTGCATTACATTATCTAGTTTGCTGTTCATCTCCTGGAGACTCTGTTGGATAGCCCTCAGGACCGCTTCCATGTCCGGCGTTTCTTGTTCTCCTTCTGTATCAGGGGTAGGCACGTTGTTCTTAACTTGCTTCCTGGTCTCGAATGGCAATTTTGACTGTTGTTTATCAGGCTTACCCATAGCCCCTGCGTACTTTGGGGGGCTGTGACTTAGTGGGCTCGCCGGCGGCTGGGCTCTCGTAGTGGCTTGGGTGTGGCGGGCAGGTGGTCTGGACCCCATCAGGGCGGCAGACCTATTCATCAGCTGCCCACAGGCCGTGTGTGTCTCGAAGTTACAGAAGGGAGGCAGCCTCTGCTCAGCCAGTTATGTCCGCCGTTACTGCATGGCACGAGCGCCGCTCGTTTAATGGGTGCGCAGTTTATTTCTAAAATCCCCCAGACTGTACTCAGTGCCAGCATGTCCCCATTGCCTTATTATCGTGGGATCCACATATCCAATGTAGCGCTGCAGGAATGTATTATCGTAATGGGTATGACCCAGATTAGCCGTCTGACCGGCGCACTGCTGGTTCGCTACTCACTGTGCAGTCCATGCGACCGGAGCTCCTGTGCTCCCGACTATGCCACTTTACAGTGTGCGCCGTAGGGTGCCGTCGCATCCGCTCCTCCGGTGCCGCCGGGGAGCGCACCTCGCATCCTCAGTGATAGCTCCCGCCGAATGTCAGTCAGGCGCTGTTGCTCTCGGCCTGGGTCCCGGAGCAATGCGCCTTCATCAGTAGGCCCCTCTTCGCCGCCACTGAGTACCGGCAGTCAGTTTCCCCCAGCTCCGCTCGGGTCCAGGATCGCCTCAGACGCTTCTCTCCCTGCAGCGGTCTTGTGTTCCAGCGCCCCGCCATCTTGTGTCCGCTGGAACGCATACCGTATCGCCGCGATCTTCCCGTGCTCACAAGCTCATGGTCAGCTGTATGTTAGTTTTAACAGCAGCGGAGTTCTCCGGCAGTTCTTACAGCGGGTCCGGGCAGTGGATTTTTGGGCTGCTGGGCATCAGATCCCGGGGCAGTCATGAAAGCTGGACGCGGCCATCTTGTGGTACCGCACTTCTCCGATGTCATTTCGTCGTTATCATCTGCAAACGCCACTAGTTCGGCATACCTTCACGCAACACCCATGGGTTGGGTATTTCTACGGCCATGTGGATCTTTTCCGCCTTCTTTACGATGTCGGAAGGGGGTCAGAGGCCGCGATTTAGCTCCCGTCCGGCGGAGCTGACACACTCAGCCAGCCATTCCGCAGTGCGCCCTCTAGCGCCCCCCCTCTATTCCATTTATATATACCAGGAATAGGAAAGGTGCTAAAACGCAACCCTGGCGTACCCCACGTCCAATATCAAAAGATCTAGTGCATTCACCTTTTTTGCCATAACGCACTGTTGCGATGGCACCCGAATACAAGTCCTTAAAAAAGGCGATTATATTTCCTTCTACACCAAGAGATTCCATAATGTCCCATAATTTGCTGTGTGAGACACAGTCAAACGCTGACGTCAAGTCAAGGAAGGTGAAGTAAATGGGCTCACGTCGTGCCTTGGTATATTTCTGCTGGAGGATAAATAAGTTTAGGCCCTGATCTACTGTCCCCTGCCCCTTTTGAAACCCGTATTGAAGGTCACTGATTATAGAGTTGTCTTCAGACCATTTTTTAAGCCTACCTAGTATTACTCTTCCTAATATCTTTACAGTGCTGTCCAATAAGGAGATGGGGGTGATAGCACATAGGGTTTTGCCTGTCCCCTTTTTTAAAAATTGGAACAATAACAGACATAAACCATGATGGGAGTAGGCTCATCTTTAAGGATGCATTAAAAAGAGTGGGCCCCACAGGTCAATATTATTTTTAAACAGGTCTGGAGGTATGCCTTCTGGACCTGGGGCTTTGCCGCCCCGTGTTGCTTTGAGGCTCTCAGTTATTTCTTCTAGGGTAAATTTTAATTCCAAACCATTCGCTCTCATTGCCCCCTGATCGAGTATTGGTAATTGCACCGGAGGAATCTGCTCATCGGTGGAGGTACTATACAGGCTGGAATAATGGCCCACCCAAGAGTCCTCAGTAATGGCAATTTCAATACGTGCTTTTCCTGAATCAAAGAAGGGGGCATTTACTGCTTTCCAAAAAGCACAGACATCCTTACTCAATGAGGCCTCACAGAGCTTCTCCCAGGCTTCAGTTTTAATTGCCAACTTCCTTCTTTTCAATGCATTCTGATAAGAATTCCATGCCACCCTAACCCTTAAAGAATTACGGGGGACAGCATGTAATGCTCTCTTAAGCTCAGAGTGGGCCTTTGTACACGTGTGGTCAAACCATTTTCTCGTCTTTTCCTTACTTGATTTAGAAACCACCCAGAGGTTACCCTTAATTTGAGAAGCAATAACCTAAAACTGTTTAAGGATCTCCTGACTAGTCGCACTTTCATCCAGAATGGTCAAGAAGCTAGGCAAACACTCGGTTACCAAGTTACGCAGAAAATCACTTGGGACCACCCAGTCCCACTTTAATGCGTAGCCATTTGGTTTTGCCATACTAATATCAGAGATGTTCTGCACGGATCTCCCCTCTATAGCCGCTGCCTGAAAGGGATTTATAATCTCCATAATTATCGGGTAGTGATCGCTAAGAGGGGTATCAAGGGTCCAACACCTTTTGACCATATGTCTGTGCCTAACGGAAGTTATTGCAAAATCTATTATAGACAAAACACCCCTGCCATTTAACGTAGGGACAAAGGGGAGCTCTGTTTGACCAATTTCATTTGCGGACCCTAGATCTTCAGAGTGAAGAATCTCATTTAATAGGTCACCACAGATGGAATGTTTAAAGTGTGTTAAGTCAGTATCCGGGTCCAACATAAGCCCACATACTCCTTTCTGGCTTTTTTTTACATATGGTACAGTTAAAATCACCCCCCCAAACAACCCAAACATCCCTAGCATTTTTATCTGTTTCTTTACCTAGATCATTACCTAGCATCTTAAGAGTCGGTTCCAGGTCAGCAGGAGGAATATTGTTATAAAAATGTATAATTAAAAGACAAAGTTCCTTGCTTGCATCAATCCGCACTAGCTGGTAATATGGGTTGTAGGCAGAAAAGTGGATCTTCTTACAATTTAAGGTGTTAGATACAAACGTCGTTAGTCCCCCTTTAGCCCTCTACTGCAGATGTAAACAGTGTTTTATAGCCTGGAAGATGGAGGGGTTCTAAGGTCCAAGTTTCCTGTAGACAGAGAATCCCAATCTCTTCTATTGTTTTTAACCAGATGGGATTCGATGATTTGGACCTGAGCCCTGCCACATTCCAGAACATTATGCTAACAGTTTCCCTGTTTAATGAATTCACTGCTAAGCATTGGCCCATATCTACAACTGGGTTATTAATAATAATGGTTCCCATTCCCTGGGAGGATGGATACACCGGAGCAACAGTGGGGGGGATTACAAGAGTGGGAATAAGAGGAGAACTGATGCCAGATGTTACACCAAGACCATTGTCAGAAGTGACTGGGTTTGAATCAGATGATACACCAAGTCCATTGTCAAAAGTGACTGGGTTTGAATCAAGGGCTGAGGGCAGTCAATCAACCCCGTCCAGTCCATTGAGACAATTAAATCAGTTGTAGTCATAAAAAGGTGTCTCCGGAGGTCGGTAAACCGGACGTGCAGCATACCCCCGGTATCTAGCTCTCCGTTCAACCCTCGTCCAATTGCCTTGTGATAAATCATGATGCATACGGGTAGGGGGGAAGAAAAAGGACACTGGCAAAGTCTGTATGGTAGAGTCGGGAGATCTGTTTGACCCAGCACATATGTGTGAAACTGTCCTAGGATCTCGAAAACTCACCATGATACAGTCCCCTATTATTGATTTTCTAGTTTTCCCCAGCCAAGGTACCCTTCTCACCATGATAATTTCATTGTTGAGATGGGCCGGAAGGGGTCTGTTCCAGTTCAACCATTTGATAATTTTTCTTTTAAGTGAGTGGAAGTTCTCACCTCCGCCCACTTCAAGAGGAGGAGCACCCGCCATAACCACTGTAAAGCTATTAGCCTCAGGCGGTAAGTCGGGTCTCCGTGGTCTGGGGGCAGGCTTCTCAGGGAGTAGGGGAGCAATGCTATCATTTGGTATAGCCCCAAAGGTAGTCACAGGGGGAACTGGGCCTACTGGTTGTAGAGATGGAATATTAGGTTTGCTAAATGGTGTTGGAGCTAAGTTGGCCATGAGTGGTTGCGGAAGGGGGGCAGCAGCAATAACCAAGGGAGGTCCCGCATTAACTGAAAGGTTTTGAGTGTTAGGGGGACATTTAGGAGGGGGATTAGACTCAAGGGGTCTGCCCTGTTTAATAGCCGAGGTTTTCAGGGTACTTATAGTTGCCTCCAAGATAGTGAGTCTGATCTCCACTTTCTTCAAGCTCTCACTGATGGGCAGAAGCAGTGATCTGAGTAAAAATTCTATTTTCCCCATAGAGGTAACGGGGGGTGATATATTAGGTGGATTATCCCCTGGGACGCTAACAGGATCAGTGATATTAGTACCCTTAACAGGAGCAGCATTATGCACATCCAATATTAACCCATCAGAAATGGAAGGGAGCTTAGGTGCTTTTCCGAAGTCGGAATGGGGGATTTTGGCCTTGCCCTGCCCTCCCCTCAACTTCCTTCTACGCTTGTTTGGTGGTGGGCCATGCACCTCTGCCACAACTATTTGCTTCGGCTTAGTTTTCCTTATTTTAACTACTGGGGGCGTTTGAGTGACTAAGTCAACAGCCATACTGCTGAGACTGGAGGGGGGATGACATCAGAAGTCTGCTCAGTGGATAAGCAAAGGTTAGGAATACCGTCCCGCAATAGGAGAGGGACCCCTTCTTGGGATAATAAATCCTGGCTAATGTTAAAGGAGCCTCCCTCTTGGGAGATAGGATAAGGAATGATATCACTAAGAGGCCTATTTTTCATATTCTCAATAGAGCGGCGGCGCTCCGCCCTGCGCTCCGCCAAGGAGGTTTCTTTATCCCCATCACCCTGTGCCCGTGTAAAATAGTCATCCAGAGTCCCATTTCTAACTACTCCCACCTTCGCTGGTGTTCCCTCCATAGCCGGTGATGGCATGTCCAATACCTATATCAAGGTCCACGAACAAACAAAGAAGTGCAGGCGAAAGAGAGTAGGCCCAGCCCGGCCTCCTTCGGCCCCTGACGGCCACAGACGGTCCCGCCCTTGTCCCGGGCTTCTCCCGGCGCTCTCCCGCGCGCTACCGCGCATCGGGGGAAGCGAGGTATTTTTATAGTTACTCCCGTTAGTGGGGGGCGTGTCATGCAGGCAGGGAGAGCGGCCCAGCTGATAGTGATTGGGTCTGGCGAGGCCTCCTGGGAGAGGTAGTCCCGTAGCTCGCAGCACTGCCCACGCACTTCCTCACCCACAGCAAGCTCCGTTGGTCCTGGACAAAGTAGCAGCAAAGGTCCAATATCCCGCGGTGAACAGCACTCGAAGCGGGACCCGCGAAGCGGGTTCCGCGAGGCGCTACGCTGGAGCAGCGAAAAGGGCAGCGTCTCAAGTCTCCTCCAACACACAGGTCAGAACAGCATCCCAAGGAGCAGTAAGGACGCCAAGAATTAAATCCCGATGGTGGGGGGCGTGTCAGGCAGGCAGGGAGAGCGGCCCAGCTGATAGTGATTGGGTCTGGTGAGGCCTCCTGGGAGAGGTAGTCCCGCAGCTCGCAGCCCTGCCCACGCACTTCCTCACCCACAGCAAGCTCCGTTGGTCCTGGACAAAGTAGCAGCAAAGGTCCAATATCCCGCGGTGAACAGCACTCGAAGCGGGACCTGCAAAGCGGGTTCCGCAAGGAGCTATGCTGGAGCAGCGAAAAGGGCAGCGTCTCAAGTCTCCTCCAACACACAGGTCAGAACAGCATCCCCGCGTGCGGAGTAAAAGGTGTACCCTGGTGTTGTGTGATGGGCCCCCCTCCATAAATCTAGGAACCCTATGCTGGCCAGCCATTGTCCACCCTCTTTGGAAATCGCCCCTGTAAAGCCAAAACGCTGTCCCGGCCTGTCTTTCTTGGTGTCCATTACCAAATTGATATCGCCTCCCAATAACGCTTACCTCGTGTTTGACGCTATAACATCTGCCAGAGCCCGAGTGAGAAAGGCTTCCTGTTTGGTATTGGGAGCGTATATGGACCCTATTAGGACATTGTATGCTAGGAGTCTGCCCTTGGTTTCTGCGAACTTGTCTCCCACCTGGCCCTTGAAGTGTTGTGCAAAAAGCAAAGCGACCCCAGCCTTTTTAGGTCTCGCAGAGAGACCGATTGCGGTCAAACCAGAAAGCTAAAACCTAACCAGCAGATTTCCAGAAGTGCACGTCCTCGTGCACGAGCTTGCCCGAGCCTTCCAGCAGCATTTCTTCTCCCCTTACCATTTGCTCCTGCCTCCGAGATCTTCCCCGCCCACTGCTTCACACTTCACGTGCCGCCAGTAGCTCTTTAAAGGTATCCGCTCCGCCCCCTGCTGCATCAAAGGCTTTCTCCCCTCTCCCTGTGTTCCCCCTCCCCATCCCGCACACTCATGCTCCGAGGCCTCCAGACCCCCCCATCTCTCCTCCCAGCACGTTTATCCCACTTCCTGCTTCGCCACCTCTTTTTCTTCTTCACTTACTCCCATCTGCGCTTTTATCCTTCCATCTTCCTGAGTCTGCGGCGAGTCACATAAAGGACCATAATTTGGTAGGTATCCTTGCATTGGAACATATCTCAAGCCATGCAGGACTAGAACCACGTAATAGAACTTTTATTGAAGCTTTATATATAGGAGGCCATTCTTAAATCACCGAGAGGCGGATGTAGTATCTAGTCACCGTTACCCGCAGCCGTAACCACCCAATGCAATTTGAATATCACATGTTTATTATGTTTTAGCTCAGCTCTCGCCTCAGCACCACGATCCCTGCCAGACCCTTGGCCTGGCCACCTCTGCTCGGTGCCAACGCACTCTGAAAGGTCACGCAGTTACCGCCTATCTCCCCATCTCTGCCAGAATCGTGTGACAAGAGCAGGGTTTGAGAGGACTACACAATTTTTTTTTATCACCAGGTCTATGACTGATATACGCACCAGCAACGTCCAGCGCACTCCGAACTCTTTGGCAGCCGCCTAGCAGTGCATTGTTGTGACCGTGTTTACACACCATTCACTTCACCACCACTTGCATGCAGCATCTTGTGCCCGGAAGTACTGATATTAGTTGCGGAAAAACATGACCAAACCAATAATGGGTCGGCTGAATTTTCATAGGTACCCCTCACAACCCCATACCCTCACAACCCCCGCATTTCTCCCCCCCCCAAGACTTCTCGAGCATGCGCTTGTTTTTCTTTTAAGTTGTATCTGGTCATTTATAGATATTATCCTATCCAGTGCATGGTCCAGGCACTGAAAGAAGCAGACACAACAGCAGGCTTGCATTCAATACGGTACATGCAATCCATTCATATTTTTTAATAGTAGTACTGTAAAAACTCTACTGTAGTGCGCCTTTAAGAATCCTATGCGAGGCCCGAGCACTTTGCACAGCACCCCAGCTCTCCTCAGCTCGCCTTTCGTCAACTGGTGAGTGAAATTATATCAATAGCACATTTGTGTGATGTCCTTTATTTTTGAATAAATGCACCTCTTACTAGCTATTGAAGCCTGCTAAAAGCCGCTTGGACTTCTCTTTACCATGCTAGTTTCTGAAGGCTGCACAGGACGGATGTCTGATCCCACAGCTGCTCCCCTTCACCCTGTTCCGCCACAGACTTGTTTTTAGTTGCAGCACACTTTCACTTTTAACAATAGCGGGTGTAATGTTGCTGCCTTCTCAATAATCAGGACAAGCTAGGTGGTTTGTTAAGTGTTATTTATTTAAACAGATAGCACAGAGCACCGAGCGTGTTGCCTCACACATCTCCGGCACCCGACTGATTTTCGTGCTCGAAAGCGCGCTTCCAAAATGGCCGCCGTCTCATGTCACGTCATCACGTGACGTGAGACAACTAGAACGGCAACTCTACATATCTCCCCTTTTTCTAGGGAACATAAACTTAGTCTGTGGGGGCTTCAGCGTCCATCACCCATCTTATAGTCCCGGAACCTGGAGGGCTTCACTATCACTCGTCCGCCCCTGGTGCACCTTACCGGAGTGGTTGTTCCTTTAGCTCCTCCTTGGGTCAGGGACTCTTCCTCCTTACTTTTGTGGACCAACGATCTTTCTCTGTCCACCTGTTCTCTCTCCTCTCGACTCATCCTGCTGGCGCCTGGGGAGCCACCTTCTTCATGCTCCACCCCTAGCTCCATGTTGTCCATTTCTACTTCTTGAGTGTCCGAATCAGTCCCCTGAGTCTGATGGTCAATCTCATTCAGTTCCTGTGGCTCTGGAGCCCACTGCACAATTTTGTTCCATCGAGCCATGCGCTCCTGGGACCATACATTGCCGTCACTCAACCTGGCCGCTCGGCCAAGCACCTCTTTGACCTGTAAAGCTCTGCTGTATTTACTTTCTCCCTCCTGTTGCAGTGTGGCCAGTTTGACTCTTACCCATTCTCCTTCCTCCAATTGTGAGTCTCTTACATTCCTTCTCTTATTGTAGTGTTCTGAATATATCTTTTGGGCCCTTTCCAGATTAGCGTGTACAACTGCTGGAGACCATTTACTAGTCACCGTCTTCTCTTTCCATGCCATATTGTCCTTGGTGAATGGGTCTCTGCCTCTTAAGATCTGGAAAGGACTGTACCCCGTCCCGGTGGGGGTGATGCGATACGCCCATATCATGTGTAACAGTTCCTTCTCCCAGTCCTTTCCCATCATGATGGCTGCTTGAATAGAGCCCATTAATACCCTATTGAAGCGTTCAAATTGTCCATTCCCTGCAGGATGGTATATGGAAGTGTGCTTAGAACATATTCCATTTCTTTCCATATATTTCATCCATTTGTCAGATGTAAATTGAGGTCCATTGTCACTTGAGATGGACTTTGCAATACCTTCCCCGAGGAAGGTGGCAGTAAGAAACTTTAATATGGTGTCCGTGTCCATTTCTTCACTGATATATATTTCTGGCCACTTGGAATACTTGTCCACCAGGGCGCATATATACTCGGGGGTTCCTTGCTAATCCAAGATGGGACCTAATATGTGGATAGACAGTTCTTCCCATGGATTCTTTGGTGTGTCAAATTTTCCTATAGACGACCTCAATGGTGTCATGGACTTAACCGCCTGTATACATTGGTGACACTCCCTTACATGTCTCTCCGTTCGTGTATCCATGCCAGGCCACCAATACCCTTGTTTGTCTCTTAACTTTGTCTTCCCAATTCCTAGATGGCGTTCGTGCAGTATAGTTAATAGTCTAGGAATGAGACCCTCAGGGGGTACCACCTTGTCCCCTCGATACACAAAGACTCTCTTATCCCCGAGTGAGAGCTCTTCTCTCACCTCTAAATATTTGCTCATGTCTCCGCTCAGGTGTCTCCTGTGATGTACCCCTTCACCTCCTGCATGATCTTGTCCATCTGGTATGCGTCCTTCCATTCTATGTGACTTATCACTTTCTCCGGATCTTCCATCAATGCCACCATTTCATCTTCTTCTTCCTTCTCTTCTCCTGCTGACTCCATCGCTGCTGCCCTGCTGAGATAATCAGCGACCTTATTTCTGCTTTCCGGGATATACATTTCGTCGTACCTAAACTCCAGTAGTTTGAGAGTCATCTTCGCTATCCTTGGGGTGGCATTAGCATGTCCACTTGATGTAAGGACCCGTACTAATGGCTTGTGGTCTGTTCTTAGTTGGAATCTTGTCCCCCATAGGAACTGGCAAAATCTCCCCAGGGCCCAAACCACTGCCAGCATCTCCTTTTCAATGACCCTGAACTTCCTCTCAGTGTCCGTCAGGGTCCTAGATGCAAAACTAAGGGTCTCTATTTTTCCTCCGCCTCTGTCTTGCATAAGGACTGCACCGAGTCCTTTGTCACTGGCATATGTTGTAACTACCGTATTGCCTTGTGGGTCATAACCTTGAAGAGAAATGGCTTGTGTTACCTCTCTCTTGACCTCTTCAAATTCCCTCTGCGTTTCTTCTGTCCAATCAAATGACGTCTTCTCTCTGGTCAACAACCGCATGTGGTGAGTCTTGGAAGCAAAGTGCTGGATGAATTTACTATAGTACTCTGCCATCCCTAGGAAGGACCTAACTTCTTCCTTGCTGGCGGGTGGTGGAGCATCGCATATTGCCCTTACATTCTCTTTCTTGGGCGCGATTCCTAGCTCGCTGATCTCGTGCCCCAGATAGGTGACGGATGCCATGCCCAGGTGGCATTTCTCCCACTCCGCAGTCAGCCCCTTGTCCTCCAGCACCCACAGTACTTTGGCCAGCATCGCGTCATGGTCCTGTTGATCACTCCCCATGACCAAGATGTCATCTTGGAAGTACTGGACCCCTTCCATGTCCTTAAAGAGACGGTGCATCAGCTTTTGGAAGACCGCCGCTGCCGATGCCAACCCAAAGGGCATCCTACAGAATTGGTAGCATCCGAATGGGGTGATGAATGATGTCAGAGTCCTGCTCTCCGGATGCAACACTACCTGATGGTACGCCGAGGTCAGGTCTATGGTGGAATACCATTTCTTTCCTTTGGTCTTTGCCAGCATCTCCTCTATTCGGGGCAGTGGGAACTTTTCCACCACAAAGTTCGTGCAGGTCCATGCACAGCCGGACCTTGCCATTCGGTTTCATCACCACCACAAGGGGAGCCAGCCACTCCGCGCATGTGATAGGCTCAATAATCCAGTTTTCTTCCAAGTCGCGCAACTCCTTCTGTACTGCCTCCCTCACAGCTATCGGTACGCTCCTTGCTTTATGTGCCACTGGTTTGGCATCCGCTTTAAGGACGATCTTGTGCACAAATCTCTCTAGTCTTCCAACTCTCCCTCCAAATACTTTCGGAAAGTCTCTTCTCCATTTCGCCATGTCTGGCCACAGTTCAGGTTCCGTCAATAGCACCTGCACTGCTCCGCCAGGATCCAGCTTGATTCCTAAGTCTCCCTGGTCCATCCAACCTAATACCGATGGGCCTTTCTCCGTCACATACAGTTTGCACTCCACACTGCGCCCTCTGAACTCGAATGTTAGTAATCGATATCCTGCAATGGGAATGCGATCTCCCACGATAGTGTTCATCCAGTTCTTCCAAGGCGTGCGCGTAGATGTCGTCTTCCCAGCTTGTCTCTCTTTGGGCACAAGGTTTTTGAATACTCTGATACCCTCCGGTCCCAAATTGTGCAGAAAAATTCTCCTTTTCCTAATGGGGGTGAAGGCCTCCGCATTCTCATCCTCCAGGACTTCTATGTAGTTTGTTATGTATTCCTTACAGTCCTCCCACTTCATCAGAGGCTCCCTTGGCTTGGGTAGAAATGGGACCGTCGCCGAAGATGATTGGGCACACATTGCTGCCCGCCTGTTTGATTCGTCGTTCTGGGACTTGGGACTGCCTGGTGCACTGTCCTCCTCACCTCCACGTGTCAGGTTTCGATCGTCTCCCACTTCACCACTCGCAAAGGCACCTGGATTCGCCAGCGCTACTGTACAGGTAAGCGCTCCTGTAGGACTTTGCTCCTGTGCCGCCTTTTCGCTTCTTTATCCCTTGGTGGGGGTGGCAGTGGCCACTGTACCTCAGAACTTGGTCTAATGGCTATCCTCTGGCTTCTCCCACTTCTGCCGTGCTCTGTGTGTACTCCTTTCCACTCCAGTACTCCTGTGGTGCTGCACACCGGTAAGCCGCCGAACTGTATGGGATGTCAGGGGGTTGTCGAACTTCTCTGTTTATTATTTTTTTTATTTTATTTTTTTACACCACCTCGTGGGACTCCGTGGGCTCACACACTCCTCGTCGCCATTGTATGTTGCTGCCTTATCAATAATCAGGACAAGCTAGGTGGTTTGTTAAGTGTTATTTATTTAAACAGATAGCACAGAGCACCAAGCGTGTTGCCTCATACAGCTCCGGCACCCGACTGACTTTCGCGCTCGGAAGCGCGCTTCCAAAATGGCCACCGTCTCACGTCACATCATCACGTGACGTGAGACAACTAGAACGGCAACTCTACAGCGGGCTTCTCCATACCGCCCGGTCCCGCACTCCAAACCTTCCATGTTGTTGCCGGAGTTTAGCATTAAGCAAACAGTGCTTGTTTGGTTTTACAGTGCTTGTTTATGTTTAGGTACAGTATTAAGTGACTATGCTCAGACTCACAGGCTGTTCTTCCTACACCGAGACTCGAACCTGGGTCCCCATTTCCATAGTCTACAGCTCCGCCCTTACGTCACAATCACTCGCCTATATATATATATATATATATATATATATATATATATATATATATTTATATATATATATATATATATATATAAATCAAGCTGAGGCAGGATCATGCATTGGAATAGTACTGTACAGCGCAACTACGTTTTACAACAGTGCACACACGTGTTATATATTTGGCAAATGTACAGTTGTGAGACTCGTGGAGGTGACCGGGAGTCTGTGATAGCCACCATTAGTCGCTGCATCTAGCGCTCCTCGGCGGTAGTCACCTGGAATTTCCTTCTGTGGCTTGTTTGACTCTACTACAGCCCGAGGAACACAAGCTGGTTCCACCAATGAAACTCACTCACCCCTGCGGCGAATTTCATTTATGTAATGCAACTGGTCCTCATGTAAAACGCTCTGACACCTTCGGCTCGAGTTTGCGCTATATAAAATTTGTAAGATAAATAGTCCATATGCATTCAGTAGGTGTTCCGTAAATCACTCTGTAAATGGATTTATTTGAGGTATTCCTTGGAAAAATTGCGTCTGCAGCTGCTGGGCGCTATGCTATGGTATACATTCCTCCTACATGGGCGTGGTACCAAGTCAAGACTGCCACATCCAGCCAGTTTTTGCCGTTTGAGTCTGGAGGACAGCACCAGTAGTTTCAATCCCTTACTTCTAATAAGAAGAGTGAAACTACAAGTCCCACCATGCACCTAGTTAGAGGTTCCTTGAACTCTACGACTGTTGGAGGATGGCTATAAGCACGACATATGCAAAACGGCAACACCGACCGTACTTACACTTTCACGGCCGCCAGGCCGTGTCTCTTTCAACATCCTCCCCCCTCCCAGTGTACTTTTATTTTTTTGTGCCTCTCTGGCCTCTGTTAGACTCGTTTCCCCCTTGTTTTGGGTGCCTTTCTGCCCTCTGTTAGACTCGTTTTTTTGTGCCTTTCTGCCCTCTGTTAGACTCGTTTTTCCCTTGTTTTTCTGCCCTTCTGCCCTATGTTAGACTCGTTTTTTTCTGCCCTCTGCATCACCACATCATCACTCAGCGCTACCCCAGCATTTCTCAGAACCACCACATTATCACTCAGCACCACCACATTATCACTCAGCACCACCACATTATCACTCAGCACCACCATATTATCACTCAGCACCACCACAGCACCACCCAGCACCACTCAACACCACCACAACATCACTCAGCAGCACCACTCAGTACCACCACATTATCACTCAGCACCACCACATTATCACTCAGCACCACCACATTATCACTCAGCACCACTACATTATCACTCAGCACCACCACATTATCACTCAGCACCACCACAGCACCACTCTGCACCACCACAGCATCATTCAGCACCACCACAGCATCATTCAGCACCACCACAGCACCACTCAGCACCACCACAGCACCACTCAACACCCCCACATTATCACTCAGCACCACCACATTATCCCTCAGGACCACCACATTATCCCTCAGCAGCACCACTCAGCACCACCACAGCACCACCACATTACCACTCAGCACCACCACAGCACCACTCAGCACCACCACAGCACTACCACAGCACCACTAAGCACCACCACAGCACCACTCAGCACCACCACAGCATCACTCAGCACCACCACAGCACCACTCAGCACCACAACAGCATCACTCAGCGCAACCACAGCATCACTCAGCACAACCACAGCATCACTCAGCACCACCACAACACCACTCTACACAACCACAGCATCATTCAGCACCACCTCAGCACCACTCTGCACCACCACAGCACCACTCAGCAGCACCACTTAGCACCACCACATTATTACTCAGCACCACCACATTATCACTCAGCACCATCACATTATCCCTCAGCACCACCACAGCACCACTCAGCACCACTCAGCACCACCACAGCATCACCACAGCACCACCACTCAGCACCACCACAGCATCACTCAGCACCACCACAGCACCACTCAGCACCAACACAGCATCACTCAGCACCAACACAGCATCACTCAGCACCACTACAGCACCACTCAGCACCACCACAGCACCACAGCATCACTCAGCACAACCACAGTATCACTCAGTGGAACCACAGCATCACTCAGCATAACCACAGCATCACTCGGAGAGCAACCACAGCATCACTCAGCACCACCACAGCTCTACTCAGCACCACCACAGCACCACTCAGCACCACCACAGCACCACCACAGCACCACACCAGCACCACACCAGCACCACTCAGCACCACCACAGCCTCACTCAGCACCACCACAGCACCACTCAGCACCAACACAGCATCAACACAGCATCACTCAGCACCACCACAGCACCACTCAGCACCACCACAGCACCACTCAGCACCACCACAGCATCACTCAGCGCAACCACAGTATCACTCAGCGCAACCACAGCATCACTCAGCACAACCACAGCATCACTCAGCACAACCACAGCATCACTCAGCACAACCACAGCATCACTCAGACTGCAACCACAGCATCACTCAGCACCACCACAGCATCACTCAGCACCACTACAGCATCACTGGTTCAAATATGTTCTCTCAATGTTTCAAGCTTTATTACAAATGTCACAAAAAGATGTTAATATTTCACTTCTGTTCATGGATTTTCGTCACAATAAAATACACTGAACATAATCTTCACAAAAGTTATTTACAAAAGTTTAAGCTATTGCCATTATAAATTACAATCACTTTTACTCAGCACCACCACAGCACCACTCAGCACCACCACAGCATCACTCAGCGCAACCACAGTATCACTCAGCGCAACCACAGCATCACTCAGCACAACCACAGCATCACTCAGAGCGCAACCACAGCATCACTCAGCACCACCACAGCATCACTCAGCATCACTCAGCACCACCACAGCATCACTGGTTCAAATATGTTCTCTCAATGTTTCAAGCTTTATTACAAATGTCACAAAAAGATGTTAATATTTCACTTCTGTTCATGGATTTTCGTCACAATAAAATACACTGAACATAATCTTCACAAAAGTTATTTACAAAAGTTTAAGCTATTGCCATTATAAACTTCAATCACTTTTATTTAAGTATTAATTATTTAAAAAAATTAAAAGCCATTGTTATTTGTAATATCAATACACCTAAGTCACGTAAATACAAAACATGTTGCATTACAACTGCTATAGGTTTCACATTTGCGAAAGTTAAAACTATTGGCATTGTAAATGACAAAGCTATTAATTTAGTTACTTTCAAAAACAACACATAAATTAAAAAATTGTCATTTACAAGACCAATAGCTCAAACTTTCCTACTGCGAGACCTATTGCATTGCAAATGCTTGTTCTCTGTGGTGGAGGAAAAGTATTGCTGTGGGAATGCCCTGGACCTCATATGGTTCCAGTCCTTGGAGAGTAAATGCGTCTCTTGTAACAAGCATATGGCTGCTCCTGAGTTCTCTAAGTAGGATAGGACCGCCCTTCTTTTGATGGGGGTATTAAGTCCCTTTACATTTAAGGTAATAACCTGGAGTGTCTCTTTAGCCATGGGTGTATGTAAATCGTGTCGCTCCTTGTCCTGTATAGTTTATGTCCCCCGATACCCCGCCCGCGCCCTTGTTGGATGGAACACACCGGTGCCCGCCCAACCCCTCCCTCTGCGCCCTCCACTGCCCTCTCCTCCCCCGAACCCCAACTCCCACCACCCGACCCCTCCTCCCCTAACCCCAACTGTCCCTCCATACCCTGAACGTTCTGAACCCCCTCTCCCCGAGAACCCCCAACCCCCTCCCTCCATCTCCCCCCACCCCCAACAACCCCCCTGTGTTGCCCCAGCTAACGAACATAGTCCCAGTCCTGCCGTCCAGCCACATTGCTCCCCGCGGCTCTCCCCTCCCCGGACCTGCGGAATGACTGATGCTAGTGGTTACTCCCCTCGGAGGCAAATCAGTCTGCAGTAGTGGTGTCTCTGGCCACCTCTTGGATGGCATTGTCCATCTCCGTCTTGATGGTGTGCGCGTCGGGTCTTGAACTTGCTCCCGGCGACGACCAATTTGCTGCCAGTCATCCCTGGATGGCCGCCTAGGTGGCCCTGGTGATATGCCCTCCTCAGTCTGCATGCATGTTTTTGGAGCGTGATCGCTGACAAGTCTTGGAATAAGGCCACTGGGTGGCCCTGAAACCACAGGGGCTGCTGTCACCGTGCTTCCCTGAGTATACGCTCCTTGAGAGGGTAGTCTGGTAGGAAGGCCAGGATGTCGGGGGCGGTGCTGATGTCCGTCTCTAGAGCCCCACTCTGTGAGCCCTGTCAATTCTGATGGCAAAGTCCACAGTTTCCCCTAGAATATCTTGGAACAGGGCCTGTAGGTATCCCATGATATCTGTACCTTCTTCGTTAGATGGGACCCCTCGGACCCGGATGTTGTTCCGCCGAGACCTATTTTCCAAATCCTCTGCGTGGGCCTGGAGGTCTACTTGTTGTTCCTTCAGGCGTATTACATCTTGCTGCAGCTGTTCCACTTCTTCATCTCTTGCGCGTCCCGCATCTTCGATAGTGGACACTCTTTCGCTGAGTCGGTCAACTTCTCTCCTGATCTCCCGGACTTCCCCTGCGACCTCCTGCTTCACGGTGTGGAAGTCCTCGCGAAGCGAGTCGAAAAGAGTTTCTAGGAAGGATTTGGTGATGGGCATTGCCCTGTCGCCGGCCTCTGGTTGGGGCTTAGACATTCCCGGGGATGACTGACCCTTGTCCACTTTCAATTGTCCTTTGCCCAACATTTCGGGGAGGGTACGGTCTCCTTTTTTTCCCCTTTGGCCTGCCATCCTGTGTCTTGTGTCGGGGGTGAGGCACCTCAACCCTCTCGGCGCGACCCGGGCACTTCTCCCTGGGATCCTCGCTATGTCCGCCTGTCCCAATCACTGGGAGGGAGAGGGGAAAGCACGACACGGAACCCTTCTCCGGTCGGCTCACTCGGTCCGATCAGTGTAGATATAGCCCCTGCTTCGGCGGCCCATAAGTGCTGCGCCCCTGCTCCGCTTCGGCTGGGTGTGGATGTGGGGGTTGGCTGCACTGTAGGGAAGGTCTCCCACTGCTTCTCTCTTGTGCCCGCTATTGTAGGCCGCAAAGGCTCTCCCGTGGCTCCGGCCGGGCCATTGAGGTGTGCCCCACTCGCCTCTTGGGCCCCCGGTGCCTGCTCCGGTTCCCGGTGTTACCAGCTCAGCACAACGGTCCCTCCCAGCCACAAGGGGGGACAGGCAATCTTGTGTGGGCCCCTGTTCGTCTGCGGGTGCTACTGAAGCGGCGCTCGCATGCCGAGTCCTAGGCCGTACCTCTGGCCCCCAGCCCGGCAATCTCCCGCGGGTCTTCTGCAGCGCTGGTGGTGGGTGGGGGGCAGTTTCGTCACGCTTTCGTGGACACCGCAGCCCTTGTTCAGTGACCCACGCTAGTGTGCCTCAGCATAGGCCCAAGTGGATAGGCCTCGGAACTTCCAGGTGTAGACCGGATCCCCGGCCTTGATTTCTTCACTCCCCGCCAAGTGCGCTGGCGGATGCCGGGGAGCCTCTCTACAGGCCCCCGTCGGGTGCGGGAGCGCCTGGCAGGGCTCCTCCGTGTGTCAGGGCCTGGCAGGAAGGCTACGCTGCTCCCTAACGTTGGCCACGCGCCCGACCGAGGTGTGGCGCCTCCACTCACCGATCTCTCGTGGCCTCTGAGTTGAATCTCCGGGGCATCTCCCCACAGTGGTGCTTCTGGGGGCAGTCGCGGCTCTCTGGGTGTCTGTGGCGTCCGTCGCGGGCCTCGGCGCCCCACCGCGCTTTGCTGGTGCCACGGTCCCGGGGCCTCCCCGAGGGCGCCTTAGATCACTTTGCCACCTCCGGCGTCCCTTCGCTCCAGCTTCTGCCGGCTCGTAGTCAGCTAGACCGGCCCCAGGAACGACAGGGGTAAGTCTCCCTACTCTCCTGCCCCGTTGCAGCTTTTTGAGGGGGAGATGCGTGATGTTAGGTGGCCCAGGAAGGCTTACAGCGGAGGAGCTCACGGAGTGTGCGACTCCTCACTCCGCCATCTTGGCCACGCCCCCTACCCTCACAATTTTTTTTGCAGTACAAATCCTCCCACCTGTTCATACTTTTAAATGTAACATGGTAATCAGCTTCACCATTCCTTAGGCATAGGCCTCACAGGGACAGCAGCTATTGCTAATTGACTGTGCTTTTATAGGCTTAGGAGTGAGAAAGACGTAATGCTTCTGTGTGCCCAGAGCCCATGCTACCTTTACTCTCCCTTGAGGGCCCTCTGACAAGTCCTTCTCTGCTTTACTTTTGCAGGTGGGCACTTTCTTCATAGCGTGCCAGCTACAAACTCCCCCTGCTCCCAGTGAAATCTGGGAAGCTCCCAAGAACTTTGCCATGAAACTTTCGACTTTGGCCTCCAAACCTTCCGATTCCAAAAGGTGAACCACAAAAGTAACTGTATTGCATTGATTTTCCGATTGCTTTTTTCCTTCCATAGGAAATGTATTGTACGTAATTGCGTACTACTGTGATTCTTGCATTTACTGTGATTTTTCTATATTGTGAAGTATTTACCTTGTACTCATAGCTCTTGGTCTAAATATTTGTATAGAAAGAATTGCTGTTTTCTAATTCGGCCTCTACTTCGTTCTTTGGGTGTATGTATCATTTATTGCCTCTGTGAGTACAACAAATGCTTAGCACTACCCTCTGGTAAGTCTGACTCCTTGCCCACACCACCACAAAATAGAGCATTAGTATCATCTACTTTTGTTTCAGTAACCCAATAAGGTTCTCCCTGACCTCTCTGCACAGTGTACCCCATTGTGGTCCACTACATAGAGAGGTGGGTTTCCTACAGGCTGCTTGTGCTTTTGTGCATCAGGATGCTACTCTCCTTTTCTGCCAAATTTGATTAAAAAAATGGAGCTTTGCTGACAGCTGAGGTAAGTTAAAAAAATTATTTTAAAGGTAGGTCGTGCATGTGCTAGCTAGAGTTTGTTTGTTTAAGAGAGCTCGTATATGTGTGAGCATGTGTGTCGATATGTGAGCATGTGTCTGTGAGTGAAAGTGAGTGAGAGAGCTACTGAGTGCGCACTAATGAGATTTAGTATCAATAAGTGAGTCAGAGTAGAAAATAGACATATGTCTGTGCTGTATGTTTATTTTTACCATATAGTTATTGAGGAACTTCAGTAATGTCAGTTATTGTGTTGTCATAAGGGTTAAGGTCATTTGATATCACCCCTAGTAATGTTCTGGGGTTAAAGGTCATATGATGTCACTTCCTGGGATGTCATTAACGCCAAAAGGGTGTGTGATGTCAACTTCCGCAACCCCAGGCATTTTATTGAATCAACGTCCATGCCCTATCTTTTAACAACTTCTTTTGAAAATTCTCAGTCTGCAAGGGAACTATGTCATCTGTTCAACAACAAAAAGGCCTAACCCACCTCACACCAAATTTCTTACGACCGATGGCAGAGTTACATGGCCAATTTATACTACTGCCCTAGATATGTACCTTGACACTAATCTATAGGATCATGGTGTGTTTCACGTTTTCATAAAAACTACACCAAGGTCTGATCCCACTCTAAAAATTGAAAATAAAGTGAGCAAAGAGATAGTGCCTCACGGTAGCAACACCCGAGGGGGTTCCTGACAGACAATTGCCAGTTTACCCACTTCTCATCATCGGCCACTCTCTCTTTGTGTGAGTAAAGAACGGAAAGGAAAATACAAATAGTGATTCCCTAACTGATATAAATATGGTGCCCAAATGAAAAACCTCTATGTTCCCTCATCTAAATTATGGTGAAACTAAAGTGTGTGTGTGCACCTAGAACCCCTATGGTAGACAAAGACAATCGGCCACCATTACCAAAAAGGGGAGAGACTTGCTAGCTAGCTGTTATTGAACAGTGTCTGAGTGGGGGGCGGCCTTTTCCCTTTGTTCCCCCTTGGGCTCTTTTTGATTGAATGCTTTGTTTGAACGGCGGCCCAGCCGTGAGAGCCCTTTATTAAAATTGGTTTTATATTTTTTGTGTAACCACCGGTCATTGATTTGTATTGGAGACACACATCCTTAACCGTATCAAACAGTCAACATAGTGATTGACCGGCGTCCACACTGTAAGGAATTGCCTTGCCTTTTCCGACGAACAGATAGCGTTGATCCTTTCTGCTCCTCCACTTTTGTCAGATGTGCCCCTTGCCACTGACAGCACAGCCAGGGAGGAATGGGAGAAGTTGACCAATTTGAAGAAACGACAGATAAGGGTCGCCCTACATGGGGTCTTTATGACTGAGTATCTACCGGCAGAAGCTCCCCCCCTGCTTGTTAGTCAGATTAGAACCCAAGATCTTCCTTGAGGATAAACAATTTCGAGTGGACTGGAGCTTCATAGCAAACAAATGCACCAGAGATTGATTGATTCTGATTATTAACACAGCCAAAAGGCTGAGTGAGGAGTTATTGAGGGAAATTCTCGAGCTAGAGGATACACTGAAGAACAATACTGTATTAACAGATGCTAAGGAACAACTAGCACGTATACAGGGTGACCTCCTGGAATACAAGACCTATATGGTCAATCAGAAGATCAAGGGGCTGAAGAAAAACTTAGAGCGTTATACACACACCTGGGCGTTCCCATACACAGAAGATGAATATTATGATGTCCCGGTAGCACAGCCACGCGCCCAGAACTTCCAGAGAAGAGAACAGAATTTCCAAAGAGGGGGGCTCACAGGTAACATCCGTACTCCCAATAACTGGCGTTTTGATAACACAAGCAGTGAAGACGAGGAGGCACTTGACCGCCCTACCACGTCCAATCAGAGCAGGGTCAATTTTGCACCAGAAAATAGATCGGATGAGGATTTAGGGGTGCTCCTTAGGGCTTTTTTAGGGCTAACCCAACGAGGAGGTCGAGGGGGAGGGGCCAGGCCCAGCAGGGATGAGGCAGAGGCAGGGCTCAAGCAACATGGCAGACACACTCCCCCCGCATCACTTGTAGCAGAGGCCGAACCTTTCAGAACTGAGCAACGGGAACCCTCCACCACTTACCCATAAAAATGATATTGTGGTCAACTTATCTTCACATGAACTATCATCTAGTGAAAGGGAGGTCCTCAACAAGGGGCTTGGGTTTGTGCCAACCCCAAACATGATTCTTTTCTGTGCAGAATTGAGCTAGCGGAAATGATGAGGAAGATCAAATTACAAAAATTCTTCGCAGAGAAAGAAAAGACTCCCCAATCCATCTTTGACACCAATCTCCATCGTCCATCGACTTTTTGCCCACCCTCGGCATCGGTTGAACCCGAAGTGGCAGTGTTCGAACAACGAGTATTACGGGACATAGAGAATCTTGAACATTCCAACAACCAGAATTCTACTCATAATATGAGTAAGGCGGACTGGCTTGCTGTGAGATCATTGCAAGACAATCTGTCCTGGAACCCTTGTCGCAGTTCGCAGATTTGTTTCTGCGTGAGGCAGTGATCACACAAGACTCTTATGTGCAGGATACCACAGATGTATTGAATAGCATCAAAGAAATGGATTTTGAGCCCAGTAACCAACTTTTAGTAACTATTGACATCGGGTCATTGTTTACAAGCCTCCCCCAGGACGCTGGTGGCAGCAGCGCGCGCCGTGGGAGGTTTGGAATGGTTCTATGACACACCCCAGTCCTTTGTTATGCAATGTATAGAGTTGCCACTCACTAGGAATTTTTTTGAGTATAGAGGCCAACTTTATTTACAAACGTCTGGGACATCTATGGGGGCCACATTCGCCCCAAGTCTGGCCTGCATTTATGTGGGCCAGTTTGAGGAGAATGTGGTCTACCACTCCACCAATGCATATCTGAGTAACATCTCATTATGGAGGAGATATATAGACGATGTCCTCTGTATCTGGACAGGTACACAGGACCGTCTAGTGTCATTTTTACAGTGGCTCAATCAGGCTGATCTCTGTACAAATGAAGGTATTGGATCCAACTTCAGATCAGCCTGGATCCCAATATGTGAGAAAACAGAACAACGTGGCTGATCAGGATAATTTCAATATGAATCAGAGTCCACACAGCCAAAGCGTACTGCGTGGCAAAGGGTTTTGTATTTCCAAGAAAATTTATTAATTCTTATACTCAGTTTGCATTACTCTATGAGAGGTATGACATCAAAGGAACTTTACTATCTAAACAGTCAGTTCAAAAACATGCAAGAATATGTACAATATATACAAGTGAACATTCAAAGTGAGACAATCCAGATTTGGGTGACACCAACAAAAACATTTGAAATAAATTGCATAGCAAAATAATTACAACATCATCAATGATTACAGAGAAAAATGGTTCATAGATGGAAAGCACCAGTCCTATAACTAGACAACCAGTGGACAGGCGGATCAAGAATAGATTTGCTTGCCTGCCTCACAACACCTGTGGTAGGAAATTTAATAGATTGACAGAAAGGGCCCACGCGGGTGGTAATAGTTAATCCCTGACTGCACCATTCTCTCTTGATACAGGCTGGGGGTCAACGCGTTTCGAACTAATTTGAATTGAATTAATGGGAGAACGGCTGCGCCGTGTGACTGTCCGGGCAGGGGTGCGGGAGTCAATCAGCCGCGTGCCGTTCGAGCTCAGCGGGGAAGGAGTCTGTAAGGAACCGCAGCCGGCAACAAAGTGGCAGCGTGAGCTTTCGCGCATGAATCAAACAAAATAGAGTTGGCACTCACTAGGAATTTGTTTGAGTATAGAGGCCAACTTTATTTACAAACGTCTGGGACATCTATGGGGGCCACATTCGCCCCAAGTCTGGCCTGCATTTATGTGGGCCAATTGAGGAGAATGTGGTCTACCACTCCACCAATGCATATCTGAGTAACATCTCATTATGGAGGAGATATATAGACGATGTCCTCTGTATCTGGACAGGTACACAGGACCGTCTAGTGTCATTTTTACAGTGGCTCAATCAGGCTGATGACAGCCTGCGGCTTACGTGGACCATTAGCAATACATTGGCTGTGTACCTTTATGTCAATATATCTGTGGTTGGTTCCAAACTGGTAACCAATGTGCACCATAAGAACACCGACAGAAATTCGCTTCTCCACTACCGCTCTTTCCACCCTCGGGCACTCAGGGACAATCGCCCTGTGGGGCAGTTTTTGCGATACAGGCGTAATTGCTCAACTACCAAGGCATTTTTAGAACAGTCGGAGGGGTTGGTCACCAAACGAAGAGAAAGAGATTATCCCATCAGAGTGATCAAACAGGCCCGTAAACGGGCTCTTAATACCCCACGGGACGCGTTACTCGAGAGAAATGAATGGGAACGACAGGCTTGTTTTCCCATAGTGATGACTTTCGATCCTCTATCCACGAAGATGCGCCAGATCATTAGAAAACACTGGTCTATCTTGGACACTGCATCCAGTAAAATGCCAACCCCCCCAGTTCGCTTTCAAGAGAGCACCTAATTTGAGAGATAAGCTGGTGCATACCCGTATCTCTACCCAGTCTCAACCATGTACGTGTCATGATCTACGTGGCGCGGGAGAGCGCTGAACTCTACCTTAGTACAGAAGAAGGATACAGCCGGGAAGTACAGGAACTACAAGATCCGGCATGCCAAGCGGGTGCGTCATACCCGGAAATGAGTATATATAGCGCTTGGGCCGTAGGGACATTGTCGAATATTTTGATTCCAGATCGGCTGTCCGTTGTGTCCCGTTTGTTCCGTGTTCACGGGAACAAGGAGCTGTGTCCAGATCGACATTGGAGTAGGTATCGCAGTTTGGAACTCCGATATAGTCTCCAAGAAACGAGCGGCTGCTCGTTGTACCTTGCAAGTGTGAGTCTCGGTTGAGCGTTGGTTTTTACGCTCCCGAGACGGACAGGAATAGAGACGCCCACCAAAGGAGGTGGTTGCTGCGTCTCTATTTTGGGTTTACTCGTTGCTTCTTGTACCATCCCGGTAGAGCACCTGGACAGGTGTTCCCGAGGCTCTAAGCGTAAGAAGGATACCTCATCGTGTTCCCCCCATCAGTCGTATTCGAACTGCATTTTCGGCCGTTTCTCTGCACAGTGTCCTCTGTTGGCCGGACACCGGGAGCGGTGTCCATGCAGAGGATGGTTGGATCTCGGCTATTATATTAGAAGCCAACGGCTGATGGGTAACGTATGAGAGACCTTGTGTTACGAGACTTAATTGCACTTTCTATTATTTTGTATTTCTTATTTTTATGTGTACTTGTGCTTATTAAACAAGAACATAGACAAACAATTGTTTCCGTGGTTTGTTTTGCTGTTAGTCCTCGATCCCGAGAAGTGGGGGATTACATAATATTCGACCATACATTTCAATCGTCTCCCGATCGAGGCAGGCATAACATGGCCACACTGGATGATGTGGTTGCGGCCTTGGCAGCAGTTCAAGTAGAGCTTGCCGCGTCCAGGCAAGAGAATGCGGACTTAAAGGCCAGGTTTGACGCATCTCAGAGGAATCCCTTCGATGCAGGAAACGCCACGGGGACTACCACCCCTGCAGTGGTAGTAGAGATGCCTGTGGCTGTTCCCCTAGCCAATCCGGAACGATACAGCCGGAGACCCCGAAACTGTTCAAGTGTTCATGACACAGGTGGCTTTACATTTATCCTGAAAGCCCAAGGCGTTTCCCACAAGTCAGACCAGAGTGGCCTTTCTCATCTCGTAACTCGCTGGAAACGCGGCTCAATGGGCAGTGCCCCTGGTGAGCAGGGATGACCCCATCCGATGTGATTGGGGTGCCTTTCGTGAGGAATTCATGAAAGTGTTTGATAGACGGGCGGATACCTACACCGCTGATCGTGAATTACTCGAATTACATCAGGGCAACCATGACGTAGTACATTATTTGAATGCCTTACGTCGGCTAGTTGCGGAAACGAAATGGCCTGTATCTAAACAAATAGCTGTGTTCCACCAAGGTCTGAGTGAAGATCTCAAGGATGTTGTAGCACAAATTGACCCCCAGCCCAAGACCTGTGAAGGGCTAATAGCATTGGTCCTACGATTGGATCATCGTTTAGGAGAACGCAGAGGAGATCACAAAAAGAGAGTGAAACTCTTGCCCTCTCTGGGGACGTCGGGTGCTTCAGAAAGCAGTGTCTCTAATAAGGCCGAGCCCATGGATATTGGGGCGGTTCGGGCCAGTCTCACCGCCACTGAAAAAGAAACCTGACGTAAACAGGGCCTATGCCTGTATTGCGGCAAAAAGGGACATTACGTTTGTGAATGTCCGGCTAAACCAAAGACTAACCGCAACAGGGCTGGTCGGCCAGGCAGTGATCACACAAGACTCTTATGTGCAGGATACCACAGATGTATTGAATAGCATCAAAGAAATGGATTTTGAGCCCAGTAACCAACTTTTAGTAACTATTGACATCGGGTCATTGTTTACAAGCCTCCCCCAGGACGCTGGTGGCAGCAGCGCGCGCCGTGGGAGGTTTGGAATGGTTCTATGACACACCCCAGTCCTTTGTTATGCAATGTATAGAGTTGCCACTCACTAGGAATTTTTTTGAGTATAGAGGCCAACTTTATTTACAAACGTCTGGGACATCTATGGGGGCCACATTCGCCCCAAGTCTGGCCTGCATTTATGTGGGCCAGTTTGAGGAGAATGTGGTCTACCACTCCACCAATGCATATCTGAGTAACATCTCATTATGGAGGAGATATATAGACGATGTCCTCTGTATCTGGACAGGTACACAGGACCGTCTAGTGTCATTTTTACAGTGGCTCAATCAGGCTGATCTCTGTACAAATGAAGGTATTGGATCCAACTTCAGATCAGCCTGGATCCCAATATGTGAGAAAACAGAACAACGTGGCTGATCAGGATAATTTCAATATGAATCAGAGTCCACACAGCCAAAGCGTACTGCGTGGCAAAGGGTTTTGTATTTCCAAGAAAATTTATTAATTCTTATACTCAGTTTGCATTACTCTATGAGAGGTATGACATCAAAGGAACTTTACTATCTAAACAGTCAGTTCAAAAACATGCAAGAATATGTACAATATATACAAGTGAACATTCAAAGTGAGACAATCCAGATTTGGGTGACACCAACAAAAACATTTGAAATAAATTGCATAGCAAAATAATTACAACATCATCAATGATTACAGAGAAAAATGGTTCATAGATGGAAAGCACCAGTCCTATAACTAGACAACCAGTGGACAGGCGGATCAAGAATAGATTTGCTTGCCTGCCTCACAACACCTGTGGTAGGAAATTTAATAGATTGACAGAAAGGGCCCACGCGGGTGGTAATAGTTAATCCCTGACTGCACCATTCTCTCTTGATACAGGCTGGGGGTCAACGCGTTTCGAACTAATTTGAATTGAATTAATGGGAGAACGGCTGCGCCGTGTGACTGTCCGGGCAGGGGTGCGGGAGTCAATCAGCCGCGTGCCGTTCGAGCTCAGCGGGGAAGGAGTCTGTAAGGAACCGCAGCCGGCAACAAAGTGGCAGCGTGAGCTTTCGCGCATGAATCAAACAAAATAGAGTTGGCACTCACTAGGAATTTGTTTGAGTATAGAGGCCAACTTTATTTACAAACGTCTGGGACATCTATGGGGGCCACATTCGCCCCAAGTCTGGCCTGCATTTATGTGGGCCAATTGAGGAGAATGTGGTCTACCACTCCACCAATGCATATCTGAGTAACATCTCATTATGGAGGAGATATATAGACGATGTCCTCTGTATCTGGACAGGTACACAGGACCGTCTAGTGTCATTTTTACAGTGGCTCAATCAGGCTGATGACAGCCTGCGGCTTACGTGGACCATTAGCAATACATTGGCTGTGTACCTTTATGTCAATATATCTGTGGTTGGTTCCAAACTGGTAACCAATGTGCACCATAAGAACACCGACAGAAATTCGCTTCTCCACTACCGCTCTTTCCACCCTCGGGCACTCAGGGACAATCGCCCTGTGGGGCAGTTTTTGCGATACAGGCGTAATTGCTCAACTACCAAGGCATTTTTAGAACAGTCGGAGGGGTTGGTCACCAAACGAAGAGAAAGAGATTATCCCATCAGAGTGATCAAACAGGCCCGTAAACGGGCTCTTAATACCCCACGGGACGCGTTACTCGAGAGAAATGAATGGGAACGACAGGCTTGTTTTCCCATAGTGATGACTTTCGATCCTCTATCCACGAAGATGCGCCAGATCATTAGAAAACACTGGTCTATCTTGGACACTGCATCCAGTAAAATGCCAACCCCCCCAGTTCGCTTTCAAGAGAGCACCTAATTTGAGAGATAAGCTGGTGCATACCCGTATCTCTACCCAGTCTCAACCATGTACGTGTCATGATCTACGTGGCGCGGGAGAGCGCTGAACTCTACCTTAGTACAGAAGAAGGATACAGCCGGGAAGTACAGGAACTACAAGATCCGGCATGCCAAGCGGGTGCGTCATACCCGGAAATGAGTATATATAGCGCTTGGGCCGTAGGGACATTGTCGAATATTTTGATTCCAGATCGGCTGTCCGTTGTGTCCCGTTTGTTCCGTGTTCACGGGAACAAGGAGCTGTGTCCAGATCGACATTGGAGTAGGTATCGCAGTTTGGAACTCCGATATAGTCTCCAAGAAACGAGCGGCTGCTCGTTGTACCTTGCAAGTGTGAGTCTCGGTTGAGCGTTGGTTTTTACGCTCCCGAGACGGACAGGAATAGAGACGCCCACCAAAGGAGGTGGTTGCTGCGTCTCTATTTTGGGTTTACTCGTTGCTTCTTGTACCATCCCGGTAGAGCACCTGGACAGGTGTTCCCGAGGCTCTAAGCGTAAGAAGGATACCTCATCGTGTTCCCCCCATCAGTCGTATTCGAACTGCATTTTCGGCCGTTTCTCTGCACAGTGTCCTCTGTTGGCCGGACACCGGGAGCGGTGTCCATGCAGAGGATGGTTGGATCTCGGCTATTATATTAGAAGCCAACGGCTGATGGGTAACGTATGAGAGACCTTGTGTTACGAGACTTAATTGCACTTTCTATTATTTTGTATTTCTTATTTTTATGTGTACTTGTGCTTATTAAACAAGAACATAGACAAACAATTGTTTCCGTGGTTTGTTTTGCTGTTAGTCCTCGATCCCGAGAAGTGGGGGATTACATAATATTCGACCATACATTTCAATCGTCTCCCGATCGAGGCAGGCATAACATGGCCACACTGGATGATGTGGTTGCGGCCTTGGCAGCAGTTCAAGTAGAGCTTGCCGCGTCCAGGCAAGAGAATGCGGACTTAAAGGCCAGGTTTGACGCATCTCAGAGGAATCCCTTCGATGCAGGAAACGCCACGGGGACTACCACCCCTGCAGTGGTAGTAGAGATGCCTGTGGCTGTTCCCCTAGCCAATCCGGAACGATACAGCCGGAGACCCCGAAACTGTTCAAGTGTTCATGACACAGGTGGCTTTACATTTATCCTGAAAGCCCAAGGCGTTTCCCACAAGTCAGACCAGAGTGGCCTTTCTCATCTCGTAACTCGCTGGAAACGCGGCTCAATGGGCAGTGCCCCTGGTGAGCAGGGATGACCCCATCCGATGTGATTGGGGTGCCTTTCGTGAGGAATTCATGAAAGTGTTTGATAGACGGGCGGATACCTACACCGCTGATCGTGAATTACTCGAATTACATCAGGGCAACCATGACGTAGTACATTATTTGAATGCCTTACGTCGGCTAGTTGCGGAAACGAAATGGCCTGTATCTAAACAAATAGCTGTGTTCCACCAAGGTCTGAGTGAAGATCTCAAGGATGTTGTAGCACAAATTGACCCCCAGCCCAAGACCTGTGAAGGGCTAATAGCATTGGTCCTACGATTGGATCATCGTTTAGGAGAACGCAGAGGAGATCACAAAAAGAGAGTGAAACTCTTGCCCTCTCTGGGGACGTCGGGTGCTTCAGAAAGCAGTGTCTCTAATAAGGCCGAGCCCATGGATATTGGGGCGGTTCGGGCCAGTCTCACCGCCACTGAAAAAGAAACCTGACGTAAACAGGGCCTATGCCTGTATTGCGGCAAAAAGGGACATTACGTTTGTGAATGTCCGGCTAAACCAAAGACTAACCGCAACAGGGCTGGTCGGCCAGGCAGTGATCACACAAGACTCTTATGTGCAGGATACCACAGATGTATTGAATAGCATCAAAGAAATGGATTTTGAGCCCAGTAACCAACTTTTAGTAACTATTGACATCGGGTCATTGTTTACAAGCCTCCCCCAGGACGCTGGTGGCAGCAGCGCGCGCCGTGGGAGGTTTGGAATGGTTCTATGACACACCCCAGTCCTTTGTTATGCAATGTATAGAGTTGCCACTCACTAGGAATTTTTTTGAGTATAGAGGCCAACTTTATTTACAAACGTCTGGGACATCTATGGGGGCCACATTCGCCCCAAGTCTGGCCTGCATTTATGTGGGCCAGTTTGAGGAGAATGTGGTCTACCACTCCACCAATGCATATCTGAGTAACATCTCATTATGGAGGAGATATATAGACGATGTCCTCTGTATCTGGACAGGTACACAGGACCGTCTAGTGTCATTTTTACAGTGGCTCAATCAGGCTGATCTCTGTACAAATGAAGGTATTGGATCCAACTTCAGATCAGCCTGGATCCCAATATGTGAGAAAACAGAACAACGTGGCTGATCAGGATAATTTCAATATGAATCAGAGTCCACACAGCCAAAGCGTACTGCGTGGCAAAGGGTTTTGTATTTCCAAGAAAATTTATTAATTCTTATACTCAGTTTGCATTACTCTATGAGAGGTATGACATCAAAGGAACTTTACTATCTAAACAGTCAGTTCAAAAACATGCAAGAATATGTACAATATATACAAGTGAACATTCAAAGTGAGACAATCCAGATTTGGGTGACACCAACAAAAACATTTGAAATAAATTGCATAGCAAAATAATTACAACATCATCAATGATTACAGAGAAAAATGGTTCATAGATGGAAAGCACCAGTCCTATAACTAGACAACCAGTGGACAGGCGGATCAAGAATAGATTTGCTTGCCTGCCTCACAACACCTGTGGTAGGAAATTTAATAGATTGACAGAAAGGGCCCACGCGGGTGGTAATAGTTAATCCCTGACTGCACCATTCTCTCTTGATACAGGCTGGGGGTCAACGCGTTTCGAACTAATTTGAATTGAATTAATGGGAGAACGGCTGCGCCGTGTGACTGTCCGGGCAGGGGTGCGGGAGTCAATCAGCCGTGTGCCGTTCGAGCTCAGCGGGGAAGGAGTCTGTAAGGAACCGCAGCCGGCAACAAAGTGGCAGCGTGAGCTTTCGCGCATGAATCAAACAAAATAGAGTTGGCACTCACTAGGAATTTGTTTGAGTATAGAGGCCAACTTTATTTACAAACGTCTGGGACATCTATGGGGGCCACATTCGCCCCAAGTCTGGCCTGCATTTATGTGGGCCAATTGAGGAGAATGTGGTCTACTACTCCACCAATGCATATCTGAGTAACATCTCATTATGGAGGAGATATATAGACGATGTCCTCTGTATCTGGACAGGTACACAGGACCGTCTAGTGTCATTTTTACAGTGGCTCAATCAGGCTGATGACAGCCTGCGGCTTACGTGGACCATTAGCAATACATTGGCTGTGTACCTTTATGTCAATATATCTGTGGTTGGTTCCAAACTGGTAACCAATGTGCACCATAAGAACACCGACAGAAATTCGCTTCTCCACTACCGCTCTTTCCACCCTCGGGCACTCAGGGACAATCGCCCTGTGGGGCAGTTTTTGCGATACAGGCGTAATTGCTCAACTACCAAGGCATTTTTAGAACAGTCGGAGGGGTTGGTCACCAAACGAAGAGAAAGAGATTATCCCATCAGAGTGATCAAACAGGCCCGTAAACGGGCTCTTAATACCCCACGGGACGCGTTACTCGAGAGAAATGAATGGGAACGACAGGCTTGTTTTCCCATAGTGATGACTTTCGATCCTCTATCCACGAAGATGCGCCAGATCATTAGAAAACACTGGTCTATCTTGGACACTGCATCCAGTAAAATGCCAACCCCCCCAGTTCGCTTTCAAGAGAGCACCTAATTTGAGAGATAAGCTGGTGCATACCCGTATCTCTACCCAGTCTCAACCATGTACGTGTCATGATCTACGTGGCGCGGGAGAGCGCTGAACTCTACCTTAGTACAGAAGAAGGATACAGCCGGGAAGTACAGGAACTACAAGATCCGGCATGCCAAGCGGGTGCGTCATACCCGGAAATGAGTATATATAGCGCTTGGGCCGTAGGGACATTGTCGAATATTTTGATTCCAGATCGGCTGTCCGTTGTGTCCCGTTTGTTCCGTGTTCACGGGAACAAGGAGCTGTGTCCAGATCGACATTGGAGTAGGTATCGCAGTTTGGAACTCCGATATAGTCTCCAAGAAACGAGCGGCTGCTCGTTGTACCTTGCAAGTGTGAGTCTCGGTTGAGCGTTGGTTTTTACGCTCCCGAGACGGACAGGAATAGAGACGCCCACCAAAGGAGGTGGTTGCTGCGTCTCTATTTTGGGTTTACTCGTTGCTTCTTGTACCATCCCGGTAGAGCACCTGGACAGGTGTTCCCGAGGCTCTAAGCGTAAGAAGGATACCTCATCGTGTTCCCCCCATCAGTCGTATTCGAACTGCATTTTCGGCCGTTTCTCTGCACAGTGTCCTCTGTTGGCCGGACACCGGGAGCGGTGTCCATGCAGAGGATGGTTTGATCTCGGCTATTATATTAGAAGCCAACGGCTGATGGGTAACGTATGAGAGACCTTGTGTTACGAGACTTAATTGCACTTTCTATTATTTTGTATTTCTTATTTGTATGTGTACTTGTGCTTATTAAACAAGAACATAGACAAACAATTGTTTCCGTGGTTTGTTTTGCCGTTAGTCCTCGATCCCGAGAAGTGGGGGATTACATAATATTCGACCATACATTTCAATCGTCTCCCGATCGAGGCAGGCATAACATGGCCACACTGGATGATGTGGTTGCGGCCTTGGCAGCAGTTCAAGTAGAGCTTGCCGCGTCCAGGCAAGAGAATGCGGACTTAAAGGCCAGGTTTGACGCATCTCAGAGGAATCCCTTCGATGCAGGAAACGCCACGGGGACTACCACCCCTGCAGTGGTAGTAGAGATGCCTGTGGCTGTTCCCCTAGCCAATCCGGAACGATACAGCCGGAGACCCCGAAACTGTTCAAGTGTTCATGACACAGGTGGCTTTACATTTATCCTGCAAGCCCAAGGCGTTTCCCACAAGTCAGACCAGAGTGGCCTTTCTCATCTCGTAACTCGCTGGAAACGCGGCTCAATGGGCAGTGCCCCTGGTGAGCAGGGATGACCCCATCCGATGTGATTGGGGTGCCTTTCGTGAGGAATTCATGAAAGTGTTTGATAGACGGGCGGATACCTACACCGCTGATCGTGAATTACTCGAATTACATCAGGGCAACCATGACGTAGTACATTATTTGAATGCCTTACGTCGGCTAGTTGCGGAAACGAAATGGCCTGTATCTAAACAAATAGCTGTGTTCCACCAAGGTCTGAGTGAAGATCTCAAGGATGTTGTAGCACAAATTGACCCCCAGCCCAAGACCTGTGAAGGGCTAATAGCATTGGTCCTACGATTGGATCATCGTTTAGGAGAACGCAGAGGAGATCACAAAAAGAGAGTGAAACTCTTGCCCTCTCTGGGGACGTCGGGTGCTTCAGAAAGCAGTGTCTCTAATAAGGCCGAGCCCATGGATATTGGGGCGGTTCGGGCCAGTCTCACCGCCACTGAAAAAGAAACCTGACGTAAACAGGGCCTATGCCTGTATTGCGGCAAAAAGGGACATTACGTTTGTGAATGTCCGGCTAAACCAAAGACTAACCGCAACAGGGCTGGTCGGCCTGTTACAGCTGCTATCGATGTACTGTCGGAAAACTCCCTGACTCCCTGAGAGACGAAGGGACCTCTCGGAGTCGCACTGTCATCCCTTCTTTGTTGAGTTCTTCTGATTCCCTGCCACAGCACATCTACATCACAGTCCACATCTGTGTAGACGCCAGGTGGAAGGCGGTAGAAGCCATGGTGGACTCCGGGGCCACTGGTGTTTTTATGGACCAAGAAGAGGCTGAGTGACTGGGGATCAGCCTGGTACCCAAGGAGCGCCCTGAGGAGGTGTATGCGGTGGATGGAAGACGACTTATCACAGGCCCCATAGGGCATCACACTGGTGTATTACCGGTGAGGTATGGAGAGGAGCATGAAGAGGGCATCGATTTTAGCGTCATTCGAGCCCCAAAGTATCGGATCATCTTGGGCCTTCCCTGGCTGGTAAAACACAACCCGATAGTGGATTGGGCAACCCACCAGATCAGGATGACATCGCCGTATTGCAGCCAACACTGTGGAGTGCAAACGGTGCCCAAACCAGGAACGACAAGAGAATACATGGTGGCCACAGCGGCCGAGAAAGCAGTTGTGTTGCCCGAAGTCTACCATGCCTTTCAGGACGTCTTCGATGAGGCTAGGGCTGAAGTGCTGCCCCCGCACCGGGTCTACGATTGCCAGATTGATTTGGTTCCCGGGGCCAGCATCCCTAGCGGAAGATTGTACGCCCTGACGGAACCGGAGAATCTCCATTTGCGCTCATACCTGGATAAACTTCTGGGGTTAGGGTTCATCAGACCCTCAAAGTCTCCCGCCGCTTCACCCCTTTTCTTCATCCCGAAGGCCAATGGTGAGTTAAGGGCCTGCGTGGACTTCCGGGAGCGGAACGCTATCACTGTGAAGAATCGGTATTCTCTGCCGCTCATAAATGTCCTACTGGAACAGGTGAAACAGGCTCAAGTGTATACGAAACTGGATCTCAAAGGGGCATATCATCTGGTGCGGATGCGCGATGGCGATGAATGGAAGACGGCGTTTAAGACCCGCTTTGGTCTCTTCGAATATCTGGTCATGCCGTTCAGGCTTTGCAACGCCCCTGCGGCCTTCCAGTACTTCTTAAATGAAGTGTTCAGAGACATCATGGATGAGTACGTAGTGGTGTACATTGATGATATCCTCATCTATTCCAACAATGAGGAGGACCATGTACACCACGTGGCTACCGTACTCCAGAGGCTCAGAGAACACCAGCTGTTTTGCAAACTAAGCAAATGCGACTTCCACGTAACATCTGTGGAATTCTTGGGAGTGATGCTAAGCCCAGCAGGACAGGAAATGGCGGAACGTAAGGTTAAGGCTGTGGAAGAATGGCCAACACCACAAGGGGTGAAAGACGTACAGTGCTTCATTGGGTTCACCAATTTTTATCATCGTTTCATCGATGGGTTTTCAGGATTGGTGGCCCCTATTACACAGTTGTTGCGGAAGGCGCAGCCCTTCATATGGACCGCAGAAGCGCAGACTGCCTTTGAAAGACTGAAGAAAGCCTTTATTTCTGCGCCTATCTTGGCTCATCCGAATCCTGAATTACCGTATGTGGTGGAAGCAGACGCTTCCGAGGTGGCCATAGGAGCCATATTGTCTCAAAGACACCAACACTCTGGAGTGTTGCACCCTGTGGCGTTTATGTCCCGAAAGCTGAACCCTGCGGAAAGAAATTACCATATTGCAGAGAAGGAACTCCTTGCCATAAGGGACGCTTTTGCGGAGTGGAGACACTGGTTGATGGGGGCCAGACATGAGGTGACGGTGTACACGGACCACCGCAACCTACAGTTTATGACGGCAGCAAAATACCTATCACCGCGGCAAATGCGGTGGATGCTTTTCTTTTCCGGATTTCGTTTCCACATCACCTACAGGCCAGGCTCGGAAAACAGGAAAGCGGACGCCTTGTCACGTCATCAGCTGCGATTGATGCACCCCCTGCTCCAGTGCACTCTATCATCCCGCCGGGTGCCGTGATAGGAGCGGTACAACCAGACCAGTTCCTAAAAGGGGTCCAGAAAGGGATCTGTACCTTCGCATGGAAACAATGGCTATCATGCCACAAGGAATGGAAGATGGTAGATGGCATGCCAATGCATGGCAACCGTTTACTGATACCCACTCACCGTTTGAGAAAGCAGGCGTTTGCTTGGTGCCACACGTCACCATGCGCGGGCCATTTGGGGTTCGAGAAAACCGTGTCCAGTCTGGATAGACACTTCTGGTGGCCATCGATGCGGTCAGATGTTAGTCGATGGGGAATGGAGTGCACCGTGTGTGCCACAGCGAAACAGGACCATCGCAAACCACAGGGCCTGCTGCAGCCTCTTCCATCGCCCAACAAACCATGGGAAAGCATTTCAGTGGATTTTATAGTGGGGTTGCCAAAGGATCAGGACTGTACGGTGGTGATGGTGGTAGTGGACTACCTCACTAAGATGGGGCACTTCATTGCCTGCAAGCAAGTACCCTCGGCAGGTCAACTAGCAGTGCTCCTCCTGAAGAATGTAGTACGGCTACAAGGATTACCCACCACTATCATTTCAGACAGAGGCTCGCAGTTTACGGCACAATTCTGGAGGAAGTGGTGTTCGGCGCTGCACGTCAAATTGGCTTTGTCTACCAGCTACCACCCGCAAACGGACGGCCAGACGGAACGCCTTAACCAGACCCTCAAACAATATCTATGTTGTTTTGTGGATCAAGGAAAGGAGGATTGGGTAGATCACCTATGGCTGGCCGAAATCGCCTACAACAACGCTACCCACAGCTCAACCAAATCGTCCCCTTTCTACTCCACTTATGGTCACCATCCCAGGTTTCTGCCTTTTGTTCACCCGACAAGAAACCTGCAGGTGCCAGAAGCTGCCAGGAGAGTGGCACGCATCAAGGATGCTCTTCTGTGATCTCGTGCATGTCTGGAGGCAGCTAAGAGGTCATACAAGGCTGCGGCGGACAAGAAGCGGAGACCGGGACCTCTGTATATGGTGGGGGATTATGTGTGGGTGTCCACCAGGAATCTACATTTCAGGAAGCGAAGCATGTTCCACCCTAAATACATCGGACCGTATCGCATTACCAAATGCCTCAGCCCTGTGAATGTACGCCTGTGTTTACCTAGCCACTTGAGGATCCATCCGGTGTTCCACGTATCCCTCCTAAAACCGGCCGCTAAGGGCGATCGAATGTCCTCAGCCCCTGTGTCAGTTGACGCCGATGTGGAGTATGAAGTCGAAGGGATTCGGGACTCCAAATGGCGGGGAGGCAAGCTGTGGTATCTGGTGGCCTGGAAGGGATACGGCCCAGAAGAACAATCATGGGAACCCGAGGCTGGCATCAACGCACCACGGCTGGTCGCGGCATTCCACAAGAAACACCCGGACAGCACGGGGCCTGTTCAGAGAGGTGGATAAGGGGGGATGTACTGTCATGATCTACGTGGCGCGGGAGAGCGCTGAACTCTACCTCAGTACAGAAGAAGGATACAGCCGGGAAGTACAGGAACTACAAGATCCGGCATGCCAAGCGGGTGCGTCATACCCGGAAATGAGTATATATAGCGCTTGGGCCGTAGGGACATTGTCGAATATTTTGATTCCAGATCGGCTGTCCGTTGTGTCCCGTTTGTTCCGTGTTCACGGGAACAAGGAGCTGTGTCCAGATCGACATTGGAGTAGGTATCGCAGTTTGGAACTCCGATATAGTCTCCAAGAAACGAGCGGCTGCTCGTTGTACCTTGCAAGTGTGAGTCTCGGTTGAGCGTTGGTTTTTACGCTCCCGAGACGGACAGGAATAGAGACGCCCACCAAAGGAGGTGGTTGCTGCGTCTCTATTTTGGGTTTACTCGTTGCTTCTTGTACCATCCCGGTAGAGCACCTGGACAGGTGTTCCCGAGGCTCTAAGCGTAAGAAGGATACCTCATCGTGTTCCCCCCATCAGTCGTATTCGAACTGCATTTTCGGCCGTTTCTCTGCACAGTGTCCTCTGTTGGCCGGACACCGGGACCGGTGTCCATGCAGAGGACGGTTGGATCTCGGCTCTTATATTAGAAGCCAACGGCTGATGGGTAACGTATGAGAGACCTTGTGTTACGAGACTTAATTGCACTTTCTATTATTTTGTATTTCTTATTTCTATATGTACTTGTGCTTATTAAACAAGAACATAGACAAACAATTGTTTCCGTGGTTTGTTTTGCCGTTAGTCCTCGATCCCGAGAAGTGGGGGATTACAGTACGCTCCCCACTGGACACTACCCGTGCAGAAGCTGCTCTGTATGTGGTCTAACCAGTGCAACCAAAAGTGTTACATTGCACGATGGAAGAACGTGGTATCTCAATCGCTTTAGTAATTGTAACATGTCACATTTAATTCACAGGTTGATGTGTAGCTGCGGGCTGTATTACATTGGACTCACTTCACGCAAAGTGAAAATCCTGATCCAGGAGCACGTCAGCACCATTAAAGCTAAAAAACTGACCACTCGCCTTGTACAACATTTTACAGAGCAGGGACATGACCATAAGGATCTCAAATGGACAGTCCTGGAAAAAGTTGTTGGCGAGACACACAATATTGAAGCTATTCTAGCTCGGAAGGAAGCCAAATGGATTTTCTCTGAGAAAGCGGACCATGAGCGACTCAATGATGGGATTGAATGGAACAAAGTGAGTAGGCGCTGATTGACACTATGACAGAGGGAGATCACTTTCAATTTTTAGAGTGGGATCAGACCTTGGTGTAATTTTTATGAAAACGTGAAACACACCATGACCCTATAGATTAGTGTCAAGGTACACATCTAGGGCAGTATTACAAATTGGCCATGTAACTCTGCCATCGGTCGTAAGAAATTTGGTGTGAGGTGGGTTAGGCTTTTTTGTTGTTGAACAGTGTCTGAGTTGGAGGTGGCCTTTTCCCTTTGTTCCCCCTTGGGCTCCTTTTGTTTGAAAACTATGTCATCTGCCAAATCGACAGGGTTTAGGCCCAGTGGGGAATGTCTCGAAAAAATGTTTGTGACTGACCCACATGTGGTGTCCCTCTGCCTGGGATCAAACCATGATCTCTAGGCCATTCAAGACCAGGAAGCAAAGCTCTCTTTTGTGAAGCAATACAGGACCCTGCACAGGATCAATTGAGGTTTAAAAGTAGGTCCCCATCCTGCTCCCAAGTTTGCTACCATAACGGGTTGTCTTCACAATGTAAGTACTCAGGCAAACCTAAGAAAAAGCGAAGAAGTCCAAGTGGGACTCAGCCTCGTCCGGCCACTCTTGGTCTCCAGTGAAGGTACAAGGGTGTCATCATGATATCAGGCCAAAGCCATTCTACTTTGGAGTAGATTCTAACTCTTGTTTCATGGCAAACAGAATTTTGCGGGCTGTGAGGGATGCCACAGCAAATAGAGAGCTCCTGCAAAGCCATGCTGTGGCTTTTTGCAAGCTCCAAGCAGAAGAAAAGGCTCCCAGGCCGGTCTGCCCTCAGCGCCAGCTGTACCCTCTGCATCGACTCAGGGCTTCGGACCGACTATGGTACAGACTCTCACCCCAGGTGCCCCAACTCACGCTAAAGCACAATCCACCAATGCAGATGACAACGCCATGGATTTCGATCGATGATAAGCAACACATAGTGCTGTCCGACACCAAGACTGCGCCATCCCAACCTCAACCGAGGCAGCATGCTCCTTTATATGAGCGGCAACCTCTTTACCATGCTTCTGACCCTGATACAGTGCCTCTACCTATGGTAGGGTTCATTTCCTTCATGAGTTATTCAGCACAGACTCCAATGATGGGGGCGATGATGCTGAGGGTAAGATTCCACAGCCTTACCAATAGGACAACTGAAAGAAAGACCTCCAAGATGCCAGTGGTCTGAAAACTGCCCTAAAGACTGGAATATTCCCCCCTTCACAGATAATAGCACCTCATTTACTATCATTATGCAAGGGGTGGTGGAATTCTTGATCCTCTTCTTCCTACTCAAGTTAAAACAATTCTTCTGATGCCTCTACTCTAGGTGACCTAGCTTTGCTCATTCAGAACCCCACCTCTTTGAACATGGTGCTACAGGCATTAGCCAGTAGAGTAAACCCAAACTTATTTCCTACTACTCCTCCTGAAAGGAGGATAGAGATAGGGACATTTGGTAAGTGGATTTCTCCTTTACTAATTGGAACCTTTGCTCGGTGAATACCAGCTGCCTCTAGGGATGCTTCTCTCACACTTTGTGGGACTCTGTTTCTAAAGTGTTGCACATAATCCCGGAAGAAGCCCAGTGCATACTTTCCCAGGCCATGCAAGATGGTTGTGAGGCAGTCAAGTTCACCATCCGCTGTAGACTGGATACCTGAGAGCTACTGACAGCTGTGTGGCCATTCGTAGGATTGCCTGGATGTGTTCTACTGCCTTTTCGGTGACCTCCAGGCCAGCCTTATGGACATGCCATTTGACGGCTCCCGGATTTTGGGGATAAAGCAGACTCAACCCTGGAGTGCAACAAAGATTGCAGGGGAACAGTGTGCTCATTGGGCATCTGTTCTTCTACGCCAGCTACATCAGCAGTTTCAACTCCTCCGTGGTAATGGTAGGGTCTCCTGAACCAGCAACCTCAGCCGATGCAACAGTCACCTCAGCCTTTCTGGAGCTGCGGTATCCAAAGGAGACAGCAACAGGAACAGCATGGAACCCGTTCTTCTGTCTTCCTAGCTGCTGTACCCCCAAGATCTCTTTAGTGTGCCATTCCAACACAACCTTTTATATGATAGACTACAATAGTTCTGCGGGGGGACCCAATTGCTTTGAAGAAAATACAATTAAAAAGGTACCTGTTGAATGAGTATGATAGGTATAGCATCTGCATTGGTTAAATCATGAAATACATATCAAATAACGTTGGAATGCATATCAGATGACGTTGGAACACAGAATAAAGCAAACCACCTACTAGTATATGCTTGCAAAAGACTCCTAGTTTATATCATTAAAGCTTAAATTAATATTTATAATTAATCAGAAGGCTGTCAATACAAGAAATACTGACAAATGTGACGTGGTATTGTGACATTAAGTGCTCATTGATAGTGGTGCAGTGCATATATACAAGATGATAGTATGTACAATTTTTACACCGGAAACTGGAATGCGGTCAGAATGATGGTAGACAGCAGGTTAGCTTATTGATTTAACAACCAGAGATTTGATTGATCTGAACCATATATATATTCATCGACGTTTCGACCCTGACAGAGCGTTATTGGAATGTCATGGCGGGTCTTCTTTAGGGCAAGTGGGAGTGTTAGAATGATAGGGTATACCTTGTCTGGTGCCCCTAGATATCTGGATAGGCGAGCAGACCATATCCCCAATGCGCACATGTGCCGAAAGAGAATTGTATAGCACCAATACCAGTTGAAGAAAAACCTTCCCAAGCCCAGGCATCGCAGACCGACAGCATGTATTTCCATTCGATCGAATCGAAGGTGTTATCGGCGTCCCAAAGCACTGCAGCTGCCTTAACCTCTGGTAGCACATGCTGAAGAGCGCCAAAGACTATTCTCAGATTTCCGGATAATGAGCGGCCCGGAATAAAGCCAGCTTGCTTCGGACCAACCAGCAGGGGTAAAAGAAGGGATAAGCGATTAGCCGATATCTTGGCAAAAATTGGCAAAAATGTTAGTGTCGCCATTTATGAGCGACAGGGGTCTACAGGATGAGCACTCTTGAGGAGCCTTGCCAGGTTTTAAAAATGTTACTATCAGCACCTCGTGCATGTCAGGAGGCATGATACCAGTGTCACCCATCTCCTGAAACAGTGTGCTCAGGTGGGGAATCAGCATGTTGCTAAAAGCCTTATAAAAGGGCAACGTGAGCTCGTCCTGACCCCGGGCACTCCTATCCTGCATGAAGTTCAACGCAGTACGAATCTCAGCTGCGTCAAGGGGTCGTATCAGGTATTCCAGGTGATGATCAGTCATCCAAGGCAGCTTGATATATTCCAGGTAATTCAACATATTTTCTTCCGAAGGGGGCAATTTCAGAACTTTATAAATCCTGGTAGTACCTACTAAACTGACTAGCTATGTCCCTTTGTTCTTTTAAGACAGAGCCATCTTCGCCAAGGATCTCAGGAATGACCCCAGATTCAAATCTACGGTGTGCTAGCATCGCCAGTCCCGAGCCCGGTCTGTCCCCTTCTCCTAGGTTCGGGTCAGAGCGTATTTCAGCCTCTGTTTGATTTCGCTATCCTCCTCCTCGTGGTACTCAGCTAGTGTGGTTTTAAGTTGTTCTAGAATTTGTGAATCCGTGTTATTAACCAGAGCAGCTTCTAGCCCCCCTTCCAGCAGGGTGAGTCTACCTCTAATGGAGCGGAGCACCCTAGCATCCTTACTGATAGCGACCCCGCAAATGAAGATCTTAAATGACTCTGACACTGTGGCAAAGGAGTCAACCAACTCAATATTAAATGCAAAACTTTCCTCAATGGCAGCAGCTAAGTCAGCTTTAAAAACTGTATCTAGCAGGGACTATGGTGGGAATCACCACTGAAATGGGAAGGGCCCCTGGGGGAAACCTCAAGCATCAACATCACAGGAGAATGATCTGAGAAAGTGAGAGCCAATACTGCGCAGTCCTGCACCCTAGCCATTAACGCCCCTGAAATGAACCAATAATCAATACGAGCATGAATGTCATAATAGGCTGAATAGTGTGTAAACCCGCCCCTAACAGAGGACCTAGCGCTCCACACGTCCACCAGGTGCTTCTGCAAAGCTATATCAGCCACAGCTCTAGCAACAGGCAATGGGGGTCTAGGCGGGCCCTGCGAACGATCCAGCGCTGGATCTATAACGCAAGGCCTCCCCAGCGCAACGGCAGTGCAGTACTCCTTTTGATAAGTGAAAATATGGATTGATAAAACTGGGGATCATCATAATTCAGCCCGTACGAATTGACAATTAGAAACTCAACGCCCCTCCCATAGCATCTTGATACAACAAATCTTCCAGCAGGGTCTGTTGCACGACTCTCCAGCTGAAGACGTGATCTAGGGTTCACCCATGTTAACACACCTCTGGAGTGTGAGGTAAACTGAGCAGAATGAGTCAAACTTAAAAGATTACGCCCTACGATAATCGCACAATTAGGAGTAAAATGCGACCATTAAGATATGCCAGAAGTTTACGCACCTTTCTGTAGTCATTAAGACCGCTCACATTCCACGTCACAAGGCGAATATACTTCCTACGCATGCTATAAAAATGCATAACTTATGGACCCCGCGAGAATACACATAGATAATCCTCACCATTAAAAATTGGTAAAGCTTACTTGCTTATGATAACTTTTATTAAGTGCTGTAAGCTATTCCAAATTAAAAATGTCTCTTATAGAGCCATAGTCAATCATTATTAGCCAACATGTTTCATTGCTATAACAAATTTCAATCAACTTCTTCAGGGCTAGTGGGGTTCCAATTTAGAATTTCATAGGAGGTTTACATCAAACCATTTGGTTGTATCTAGACTGCATACCTACAACCTTAAAAAGCGAAAGCCACGCGCCAGTGACTGCCAAAGGGACCTGTCACCACTACCAAGTCTCTGCGGCATCCAAGATCATCATAATTCAGCAGTACGAATTGAAAATTAGAAACTCAACGCCCCTCCCATAGCATCTTGATACAACAAATCTTCCAGCAGGGTCTGTTGCACGACTCTCCAGCTGAAGAAGCGATTTAGGGTTCACCCATGTTAACACACCCCTGGAGTGTGAGGTAAACTGAGCAGAATGAGTCAAACTTAAAAGATTACGCCCTACGATAATCAGACATTTAGGAGTAGGATGTGACCCTTGGAGCAGGGCAATATCAACCTCTTGTCGCTTAAGATATGCCAGAATTTTACGCATCTTTCTATAGTCATTAAGACCGCTCAAATTCCTCGTCACAAGGCGCAAGCGCCTGCTATGACCTAGGCTTGGGTCCTGTTGTGACATTCCCTACAATCCTGGATGTAGTGTACCCCTACTGTAGTGTGAAATGCCCTGTGCTTTGATGACTCTGAAATGGATGTGATCTTCAAAAAAGGAAGACAAAACCCCTCAATGCTGTCCCCAACTGGGCACCAGCGATCTCTCGCTCTCCCTACCAAAAGACCCTGATGTGCATAGAAGAAGGACACCAATTATGCAACAATTGACACTGATTAACACACAATCAACAGGCGTGAAATGCATTGGGGCGGATGTTGCCTGCCTGAACAGTTCTATACCATTGTCCCGCCCAGCCCAGCCCCGCCACTAAGCTTCTGAAATGTAGCCACCACAAGTTTGTCCCAGTCTTTGAGGGCTTTCTGAAGGGACTGAGGACTGGTAAAAATCTTGGCCATCCCATTGAGGATCACTCTGTCTTGCCGGATAGAGCATCGCATATTGAATGCTCTGATCTCTCAGCTTACGTTTCAGCTGCGCAAACTGTCCCCTGGCCTCCTGGACCCTTAGAGTGAAATCCAGGAACAAAGAGAGAGAAGATCCTTTGTACGTCAAATTACCCAGTACTCTCACCCGTGGAAGAGCTATGTCTCTGTCCCTGTAGTTCAATAGTTTGGCAATGATAGTACAGGGAGAGCACCAGGAGGAGGTTTAGGGCCCAACAACCGGTGCGCCCGTTCCACAACGAACATGGGAGAAAATGTTTTGGCACCCAGCAATGTGGTGAGTAACCTCTCTATTAAGGACTCTATGTTGCCTGTTGTGGTAGAATCGGGAAGGCCTGTAATGCGCAGGTTACCACGCCTCTATCTAGCTTCCAAGTCCTCGGATTGTCCTACAAGGCAATCCATCTGTTTCTGGGCATTGTTGGAGTCAGTCTGGGCCTCTTCGGTTTCAGTGATTCGTTGCTCGGCCATGTCTAGGTGTTCCGCATGCTTGTCCACCCTCTCGGACATTCAATTCATCCTGTAGGCCAGGGTGTCTATTTTTGCTTTTATAGTGGATAACCCCTTCTGCATGGAGGCTATGATCGATTTGATGTCACCAACCAGTTATCAGTCACGCCTCCGACTCTGAATCACAGAGTCCGCAGCATCTTCCTGATGTCTAGATTTCCGCTGCTCAAGGTTCAGCTTTAGTTGCGATTTGTCTGGCTAACCCATCATAGCGCCTCTTCGTGTTCGTATCGTTCTCGCTGGGGCAACAGATCCAGTGCCCCTCAGCCTCCACCATAGCAGTTATGCCTCCAACCCTGGAGCAATAGTCTGGAGCGGTAGTTCGCACGGAGCTCTGCCCTCCTCCATCCACCAGACGACGCGGTGACTCAGCCGCACGCTCCCGCTGCCGCACCCAGCGTCAGGCTAGTCGGGCAGTTTAGGGAGCCGATCACCCTTCACCATCCTAGGCCCAAGAAGCCAGGCGTAAGCATCTGCGTGGCCCCGCAGGAAGCACGCCCAATGCCAACCACGCACAAAGACGGGGAAGGGGATGTCGTTGTCCATAGCTTCGGATTCAGTGCAGCTTTTTTACCCGCTCTTTCAGCGATAGGGGTGCCAGGCGGTGGACTACCCTCGCCCAGCTCTCCAGATGGGAGTACTTCTCTCCCAGGCAGCAAATTCTTGTCGGGTTGTGCTGGCGGTGCGCGGAGCTTGCTTAATGAGCGGCCATCTTTAGGCTAGGCAAGCTCCGCCCCACACACACCAGATAGTTACTGTGCAAGTTGGCACTCGGTGTGCATACAACAGTTTCTGCAGGCAATGAAGGATTTTCTGTGTAACTAAAAGCATGGAGCTGTTGTGCCATGAGAAAGCAAGCACCATGTGTGAGGCATTCTACTAGTCCTGGAAATTTGGTTTAGCCAATAACACATTGTATTCTGGGACTTGTTTTCTTTATGGGCTGTATAGCAAATAAGCATAGATCTGCCAAAATGATCTCAATGGTCATTTCAACCTATGCAATCTAGTACTGCAATTAAATGTTTAAACATGGCGCAGAGCTTGCGATTCTAGGAAATGCAAGCAGATGCTGCTAACATTTTAAAATACTAGCATCCCTACTATAGTGATTTGCCTATTACCAATAAATGGATGTTTTTCATAATTTAGCATGGTTGTATTGTTAATAATGAATGTACTTTGACTCATCCCTCACATGTAACATTTAAACCTTCATTAGTTCAAACACAGCATCAGCACAGATGGGGAAAAGCAATAACACTTTTATAAAAGCAGTATCATGATAGTTCATCACATTGTAGGTTATGCACTCTGAGAAAAGACATAGAGCATCATCAACAATTTAGAGTTTGCAGTGACATGACTGGTAAGGTTCTCTGACACTACAATCTCTATACCCTGAGGTAATCAAAGACAAAACCTGCATTGGACACCACCCATCAATCTGAGGGCTTGATTGACAATTGTTTCTGTTTAGCTTGTTTCAAAACTGTCCGCCATTCCCAGAAATGCACCCTCCTTGGAATTCCTTCCACCCAAGGATTCTGCTCACTGGTGGACAATGAAATTCTGCCACATTCTACCAATTCAGCGCCCTTATCAAGCTGATTTTCTCACTCAACACCCTTCCAAGACCCCTCCAGTTAAGTGAGCTTAGCACTCTTTTACTGAGTGTAAATGAATATCTGTGCTGTGCATATAGAGAGTGAGTGACTGAAACTGTGCTCACTGACAAATGAGAAATGTGTTATATGACACGGGTAAGTAGGCATCCGATAGCACAAGGAAACTGCATTATCACTGAATACAGAGAAATCTGTCATCATTTCTGTTAGACCAGGCACCATTGGCGTGGGTCTCCCTTCCATTTTTTGCTGCTGCCTCATGTGTTTTTGCTGGTTATGGATGCTTTGGGCACTGTGCCACTGCTATTCAGTGCTCCCTATGGTAAATTGATGTATCGATTAGTGACCATGATTGGCTGGTTTGGGTTACTTGTCAGACCCTAATACAGTGCACCGAGTGTGCCAAGGGCTTGTAAATCAAATGCTGCTGGTGGGCTTTCAGCACTGGTCGTGCCCACAGAAGCACCTTGTAAAGTGTGTCTCAGGTCTGCCATTGCAGAGCCTGTGTGCAGTCTGGTACTGCCATGTTGACTGGGCAAGTACACCCACTTGCCAGTCCCTAAACCTTCCCTTTTCTGCATATTAGTCACCCCTATGTTGGGCCCAAGGGCATGGTGCATTGTAGGTAAAAGGTAGGACATGCCCCGATGTGTGTAGCATGTCCTGATAGTGATTTACAGCCATTTAGTTTTTCACTATTGCAAGGCTACCTGTTCCCCATAGGCCAAAATGGGCAGTTTGATTATAACATCTTATAATCCTAACTGACTCAGGGAACTAGGTAGAAATTTGAGTTTAGTATGCCTGAACTCAAAATGATAAAATACATCTTTTAGTGAAGTTGGTTTTAACATTCTGTGTTTGAATATACTACTTTTCAAAAGTAGGTATTTTCCTGCCTAACAATCCAAGCCAGTCTCTGCTAGGTTGTGTATTCCTTGTCTGAAGTTTGAGTGACAGGGGCTGGGGGATTCCAGGAGACAGGGTGAGTCAGCACAGGGCTGAATATACCCACCTGCATGTAGAGTGAGGGGAGGGGAGCACCTGGGGCCTGAATAGGGCTGTGCCTGCTTTCCACAATGCTGGCTCCACCTCCTGTGGAGCGTCTGATGTCCCTGGCCCACACTGTCAAAGGAAACAAGGAATCTTGTCAACAAAGTGCTCCAGGACTGACCAGAACTGGTTTGGACTAGGTACAGACACTCTCTGCCTTCAGAGAACAAAGAGAATAGGTGTATAAAAGGGGTCGACCCAGACGAAACAAGAAGAACCTTTGCTGAGGAGAGGAATCAGAGAGAAACTGAAGGAGGAGACTATCCCTAAGCTGAGTGCTGTTTGGGGGATTGACCTGCAGTAGTTGACTGACTGCCAAAGAAAGGAGAAAGGAACTTTGTGCTACTTTCATCAACTTGAAAAGGATCTCCAAGGTCTCAGGGACTTTCTTAAATTGTTAACTTGCAGTTACCCCTGACGAAGGGATTGAAAGCATTGGGTTCTCAATAAAGAAATGCTGCTCTGAACGATTCTTTGCATTTTGATCATATCGAAGAGGTCCGGATGGGCACACTTGAATATGGGAAACATTCAAGATGCATGACACAATACATGTGGATAAGAAATGGTGCAGTGAGCTAAAAAACGGTGATGGATCAAGCCCTGATCTTTGGACTGGGTAAGAGTGGTCTGCTTAATTCAGACACTCTGTTCATCACCACCCCCTTTTCTGAATCATAAGAAAAAGGAGGACAAGAAATCTTTGGCAAATATTGTGGATTAAACTGGATTATTTTGAGCAAGGCTAAATGTTGAATCACTAGCAGGATCTAGCATTGATTTACGCAATGCTGTTTGGGGGGATTGGCCTGCAGTGGTTGCCTGACTGTCAAAGAAAGGAGAAAGGAACTTTGTGCTACTTTCATCAACTTGTAAAGGATCTTCAAGGGCTTGGAAATTGAGCTTGCCTCCTGCTGAAGTCTCAGGGATAACATGTCTGTCAGATTCTCGTTTGCTTCCTGGGTATGATGCGATGCACAAAGGGGTCCACCTCCAGACGTCCCCCCTACTCTGGAATATATACAGAGTATGGAGGCAATCAGGTGAGGGAAAAAAGAGAAAAAGAAGGAGCCGGAACCGCTGGGAAGAGGGATACCTAAAAAGAAGAACACAGGGTAAATACACAGTGAAAACAGTCTACACTCCAATAGTCTCGCTAGTACTATACTAATACCTGGGGCTGTAATGTAACCGACCAAAAATCAAAACTAGTCTTTCCAGAGATACTTCTCTCCAAGATCAATAAACGAGAACCTATAACATAAGAGAACAACCACGTTACTTCCATGCGCATACCAATCTGCCAACCAACCCACTATATATATAACATACATACCATAAACAAACATTCATAGCAACCAAGGATAACAATCCAAGCAAACCAGAGATTCTTCCTGAAGATGTTTGAACGAACCCCAGAAGTATATTATATATGAGTAGTTGATATCCAAGTTGCACCCAGCGTAGAATCCCAAAGAAAATAACAAACTCAATGTCCATAGGAATCAGCAACCAAAAGGATGAACTCCCAGCGCCCGACAATAGCGCGAGTTATTTAAGTCTGAATCCCTCAAAACAAAATCCCCAAGACGAACCAGCCGGTACTTCCTATGCTGTGGTCCTAGACTGAAGCAAATACGAAAATTAGCGCTTACATGCGCTAGCAGTGCAGACGAGAAAGTCACTAGCAAAGGATGCGGAAAAGGAACCAGAAATCCAAAGTTTGTTTTCCTCTCCGCCACACACCTTCCAAGGAGCGGTTCTGCTCACCCACGCTTTCCTCAGCGTAAGCGGAACCAGAAAGGGTCATAAGCAAAGGTAAACAGCGCGGCTCTGAAACGAGAGTCCTAGCGCTATTACCATGCAGGCTGCATGCACGAGGCGCCGTCTCCAGCCATAAACAAAACTCCGTCACTCAGCAAGGCTGCACCACGGGGATGTCCCAAGACGAATTCAGGCAACGGAAACAGGAACAAATCCCAGGCACCGTGGAAGGAAGGACAGCTTCACCAGCAAAACATCCAAACACAACAGAATTACGCGCACAGAAGGGGCGCCCAAGATGACCTATATAGGTTTTGCTCCTCCCACAAAGTTGAGCATGCTGGGAGATGTAGTCCACTACTAGGCAGGCGCGGGGATCACCTCCTGACAATGTCACCAATCAGTTCCTGTGAGTTCTTTTGAAGTGCCTGCTGTTGTGCTGGGCCTTATGAGGGACTGGGTGTCGCAAGATGCTGGAAGCGCGACTCAAGAAGAAGAAGCATGACGACGGAGCAGCCGCTGTAGTCGCACCACTGAAGAAGGGTGTCGGCGCTGTCGCATTGCATCACCGAAGCGCCTCGCATCACTGGAGGAGAGTATCGCCGTCGCAGCAGACGCCATTGCATCCCCAGAGAAGCGTGTCGCAGGGCCTGTCACGTCTCAGAAGATTCGTTGAGTCGCCGCACGGCCGTTGGGTGTGTACGTATCATTGTCGCATCAAGAAGAAGATGCCATTTTGTTTCATTGCACCGGATCTTCATCGCATCTGGGTGTTGCCGGTCGCACCGCCACGGAAGCGCAGTAAGAAACCGATGCATCACCTCCCCATGCAGAGAAGAGCCGACGCATCACCCTCCCATACGGAGCAGTAGGGAACCGACGCATCACTGTTCTTGCGTGTAAGGAACGGACGCATCACCTTCCCTGCAACACTTTTGTTGTACAGCGTTACATATCCAAAGGTACATTCAACTTAAAGTGTTGCATTTACCATCTAAAGAGAACTAAGCTATTTCTACCATTTTTAAAGTACAGTATTGTGGATTTTTGTCGTTTGTGGTCTTGTGTTAAGTCTATATAAAAATGCTTATTTTTATACTATAACTTATGTGGTGTCCATCTGTAGTGTTGTCACTGGGTTTCTGTATGTGTTCACAAATACTTTACATACTGCCTCTGAGATAAGCCTGCCTGCTCATACCAAGCTACCAAGGGGGTGAGCAGGGGTTATTTTAGGAGTGTACCCCTTACCCTGACTAGACGCAAGGAGCCCTATTTGGTCAAAGGTACCTACCTCTGCCAACTAGAGACCCCCAAATCTAACAATATCCAAGAGAATCATGTTGTCTGAGCAAGTGCTATGGAACTGATAATTCTATGATGTGCATTTGTGACATCACACGGCACAGAGTTATGCAGTCAAATTACATTGGAACGTGTTTTACATTCAACATGCACATCATACTCTCATGTGGAGTGGTGTGGCTCACTGATTAGAGGCGGCAGACCCGAAAGCTGAGAACGGCCCGGGACCAGGGTTCAATTCCCAACGCGGCAGGGTCGTGGACCGGGGTAAGCGGACTCGATAATTCTCTCCTCGGTGTCTACTCTAACCAGGGATCACACTCGGCAACTCTGGGCATTAGCTTGCCTCATCTCCACAACGGCCCCCCACTTTCGCCGGGGATGCCTGGTTTCACCTTGGAGATACCCAGTAGGGACCATCTCACAGAGATAGCCAGGACGGGTTCCCCAGCGGTCTACAGCGCCACGACGCCTCAGGGCAGCAGTGCGCTTTACAAGAACACATACATTACATTACATTACATGCAACACTAGGAAACATCATGATAAGCTGACTACATTTTCAAAACTAATAAAAGAGCACACACATCAAGGACAGAAACAGGACTATAGTTTGGGAACCCCTTTGTGCAGAGGACTAGTTAACAGCATGTTCTGACACAAGACTATAATAAGATGACTCATTAACATTTAGATAATACTGACCATATAATAAATATTAGACAAGTATGTTTGTAGCCAATAACACAAGGGTAAGGTGCGTATAAGAGAGTGCTTATAGCTACATGGCAGATACACAATTTAGAGTATATTGTGCCCTAACAAGGAAAGTACAGGGTTCCACAGTGAGAGTAACTTAGTTGGCATTTTAGTTCACCCACAACCTCTTTCAGAGCAAACAAGTTGGACCACTTCGAAGGGCACAGGGCACAGGGCTTAGGAGACTTAAATGGTCATTAACTAGCAGCTTACATTTTTACAACATATGAATAGTTTATCAGCATTCCATCAACATGACGAGCAAAGCATATCTAATATTCTAATATTCATGCTCACTTATGGTGCTGCTAGTCACATTAGTAGAGAATAAAATGATTAAAAACATTTGGGTTCATGATGAGAGGGGAGCTTATTCACTAAGGGGTTAGAGTGTCAGGGTCATTTGTGTTTTGTTTTCCAAAAACAATCTCCAGCTTTGAGAGTTTGTTTTTGAAAAACAAAAATTGTTTGGGGCGTGGCAACATGATAGTTTTGCACCCAATTTCCACCTCCTTCACAAGTGCCTCAATGGTGATGGCTCCTGTGAAGGCTCATAGATCACTGCATATCTGATGTTGAGGCTCAAGATATGGTGGGAAGTAGTTCATCATAGTGGCAGGCATATTTTCCTCCACTACCCGGAAGGTACGCCACACTCAAACTCAGGCCCTTAGTCTTAATGAACCCCCTGCCCATTTAAAAGATATTCCATGTCACTTCTACTCTAGCAAAAAGGCTAAAATAGTAGAACAAGCATTGGAAATGTAATAGGTCTCGCATTAGAAAAGTTGGAGCTATTGGTCTTGTAAATGACAAATATTTTATTTATTTGTTGGTTTTTAAAACAGCTAAATTGATAGCTTTGTCATTTACAATGCCAATAGTTATAACTTTCGCGAATGTGACACCTATAGCATTTAGAATGCAACACTGAAGAGAGGGTGCTGCTACAGCACTTAGTCATTCAAACTAAAACCTCCCTCCTCTAGATTTGCTTGGTGTGTTTGGACCATGGAGGCTGCGAGCATTGGAGGTTCGGGCACTGTGGCGGTGGTGTGTGTGTGTGTGTGTGGGAGGGTCTCTGTTTACATTTAGAGAGGAATGGAGCGGGAAAGTAGAGACTGACAGCGAGGTATGAGAGTGAGAGAAGAGAGTGATTGGGAGAAATGGGCGAAGCTAGGAGAGAGAAATGAAAAAGGGGAGGCTGAAAAAATAACACGGCCTGGCAGCCGTGAGAGAGAGGGGAGGTGCTGGCGGCTAGGGAGGGGGAGGAGAAATGCGAGCAAACTAACACGGTATGGCGTCCGTGAGAGAGAGGGGAGGTGCTGGCGGCCGGGGAGGGGGAGGAGAAATGGGAGCTCAGTACGCGATCTTGTTGTAGAGGCGAGCGTGTAGAGGCGTGTAGAGCAGTGTAGGGAACTACCACACCCAGCCTCGCCATATTTAAAGTATCCCCGATATCAATGTCAAGAAAAAAATGCCTTTGCACTTACTGCTACACCCAACCCACATGCATGCACCCTTGGCACAGGGCATTAGTACCTTCAAAAAGCAAGCCATGCCGCAATCGTACGGAACTGTCTAAGTAGTAGATTCAGAAAGTAAGCAAACAAGTTTTCATGCGCACTTTTTAAAAAGAGCGAAATTGAACGGCTATCTAAGCAGCTAATTAAATTTGAGATTCTTGAAACGGACTATGAAAACATTGTGAAAATAACGCCATATTTAAAGTATCCCCAATATCAATGTCAAGAAAAAAAATGCCTTTGCACTTACTGCTACACCCAACCCACATGCATGCACCCTTGGCACAGGGCGTTAGTACCTTCAAAAAGCAAGCCATGCCGCAATCGTACGGAACTGTCTAAGTAGCAGATTCAGAAAGTAAGCAAACAAGTTTTCATGTGCGCTTTTTAAAAAGAGCGAAATTGAACGGCTATCTAAGCAGCTAATTAAATTTGAGGGTCTTGAAACGAACTATGAAAACGTGAAAATAATTATTTTACATGATACTTTCAAAAGGCAAAAGATAAGACGTTTGCACACAAGACGAAAAAAAATAGACGGCTCGCAAACTCCTAAAAACAAGCAAAAGGCTGTGGGAGTGACCATTTGGTAAACAAGACGGAGGGCTTTGCTGTGGGGAATGGGGAGGAGAAATGCGACACGACCGCAGCAGGGGGCGGAGCGGGGAGAGCGGCGATGGGGGAGAGACATGGCCATAGTGTGAAGCAGCAGGGGCCTTTGAAGTGAAGATAAGCTTCACTTCAAAGGTGTGGAAGGAGTGCTGGTGGGGAACAGATGGCGATTTGATGATGTGCACGCGCATTTTAGGTCAATGCGCTTGCGCATTGACCTAAAAGCGCACGGGCACAGCATCAAATCGCCAGTCAATCGCCAGTCAATCGCCAGTCTAGGTAAACCTTATTTAAGCCCCTATAGTCTCGCTCAATGCGCATGCGCATTGAGAGGCGAGACCTAAAAAAGAATTGGTGTCTGTTGGACCTGGCCTTTTCTGCAGTGTCATCCCCAAACTTTTTGCCTTCTCTCCTCCATTTTTGATGAATTCGTTTCTGTAGACTGTAGGACCCTGTTAGCTTTACCACTGCTAATCAGTGCTAAAGTGCTTGTGCTTTCTACTCTAAACTTGAAGGAACTGACTTACACCCAATTGCCATGGAGGGCCTGGAGAAACAGAATGCTTCTTGAGATAGCTAATTAGATATCTTCAAACTGTGGGGCGCTCCCAATAGGGGAGGTGTGGAAACACCTTTGGAGGGCGCGAGCTCCACAGAAAGATTTTTCCTTTATATTGTTCATTCTAACATCTGAAGTATGTTTACTTCCGTTTTTTCTCCTAAATCATGCCCCTCGCAAACAGGATTCTCTCTGATTAGAGGCAACAGTCAGAATAGCCAATCCCTGTGTGGAAGTTAACTCTGACATTCCTCCAATCAGAGATACAGTACCATAGAGGTAGGAATTGCCTACGAACTACACTTCCATAAAAATGAAGATTAAAACCATATACTGCTTTGAAGAGAAAGGTTACTTCTTCCCTACTTTTCGCCTTCCTTGCTGGTGCCTTTTACATTGGTTCATCGCGTTGCTGACTAGACCTTGAAGCTATTTATTTTATTTTTTATTTAATGCGATTTTATATAGCGCAAACTTTTCCCAAAGGTGTCAGAGCGCTTTACATAAGAACCAGTTTAGGATTACATGCGTTACATAAAAGATACATACAGAAAAAATTGCAAATGTACAAGTTGTAAAGTCACACAAGGAAGAGATACGAATGGAAAAAAAATAAATTAAAATAAATAAATAAAAAAATTGCAAATGTACAAGTAGTAAAGTCACTCAAGGAAGCAATACAAATGGATAAACTCTAAGTGTCACATAGGAATGGTAGAGAGTAAAATGGTCTACTGCATATACAAGTGATTAGAGTTATCTCTATCTACATATATATACAAATAGTAGATTTGGGTGGGAGTAGGGAGGGTGAGAGGGATACAAGGGTATGAAGAAAAGGAAAATCAGAAACATTTGAGATTCGTCAAGGGGGAAACGAGGGAGTAGGGTAAAGGCAGAGGGAACGGACAAGATGGCGGGCCAGGGTCAGGAGAAAAAAGCGGCTGAGAGCAGCAGCAAAATGGCAGCCGGGACAAAAGAAAAAAGTTAAGAAGTCCATGAGAGTAACCCAGTGATTTTGACCCAAAGTGCTAGGAGAAGTCCGGGGGGGGTACATAGTTAAAAAAAATCAAAGTCAGGAAGGGAGAGGAGGCGTGTGGGCTCGGGTCCACTGGAGCAACTCCAAAGACCATCATCCGGTCGTCGCTCCCGCGCCCCCGTAGCTAGGAGAAGTTCACTAGGGTCCCCCCAAAAGTCGATGAAGAGGCGAAGCAAAATCCAGGAAGATAGCCTGCATGGGGAGGCAGCGGGGCGGCATGCAGCCAGTGGGGGGAGTGGCCTACCGCCCCACGCGACTAATATACCTAATATTGTGAGGACCAGCCTTTGACCGTAACAAAGTGTGTAATTACTATTCTACCTCCATGCGCACTTTGATAGTAGGAAAAGTTATAAAGCGGGCCGACGCAAATTTACCTGCACTTTTACTTTTTTGATACACTTACTCAAAAGTACCTAAACACACTACTGCGACTGATCCTCACAGTGCACCAGTCCTCACAAAGATAGTGTTTATCAAGTTCTGACAAGGTTCACCCACGCTGCGAGGACCGAGTCGGTCCCCGCAGAGTGGGTTATACATTACACACACACACTTTTTCAGAACCTTAGCAACATTACATTTTACCATTTGTCTTAGTATTTCCCATAATAAAAAGATGTCTTTAGTTAAGTACCTCTCAGACAAGCAGACATTCTAACACACACACTTTCAGAACCTTAGCAAAATTACATTTTACCATTTGTTATGGTATTTCCCATAATAAAAATGTGTTTTTAGGCCATTTGTTGCAGATTTGCACCCCCCTCTTCATTTGTGATAATGCTGTCAAGTAGCTTGCTGTGACAGCCTTAATGTAGATACAGCCCATTAAACCCAAATAGTTGCTCTGTATTCCAATCCCAGCTCCAGTCAAGGAGGCCATTTTCATTGCTTGCACCAGGGCCCATGGTATCTATACTACTTTCGCAATAAACATGTATGGCAGTGGGAATTCCAATTGATTTAGTTGTATCTTCAGAGCAAAGGCCTTGCCCAGTGAATGATGTTGTTGCGAGGTCTGACAACATTCTGCTTGCTCGCTGGATCGGGCTGCACAGCACTAGATAGGTTCTGAAATGTGGATGTGCATGCACTGACCTTGTGTGGTTTTCACTCAAGTTTCCCAACAAAGGGTGTTGAATGAGTTCTGTGGTTTTGGGCCAAATTTACAACTCAAATCTTAAATTTACAAAACACTGTTAATGTTGTTTCGCTGTTGCAAAGAAAGGTTGCCAGGTAACACCTCGCGGTTAAAATGGTTGTCAAAAATGCTAAATTCCAACTCCCTGAATTTTTAGTGATGGGAGGCCCTACTCCTCAAAAATAATGTTGTGGGGGCTTGGCTTAAAAAAGTTTGAAGACCTCTGTGAGGCTTAAGATGGTAAAGGCACTTGAAATGGAGAGATCTATGTGTATCCAGCAAGTCTCTGTGTTTAGTACTGGCTATGTGGCTTGGGGGTTATTTGCTAAGGTAATTTGTATATAATCTTCTGATCAAATATTTGAATCATGATTAAATAATTTAGATGGTTACTGTACCTGCTGCTTTTTTTGTAAGGTTGATATGAGTTCCATTTGAAGCAAAAAGTTATCAAATCTCAGTTTTTCTCTGAATCACAGGCAAGACATGGATGGAAATGTCCAGCTAAATTTTACATCTGGGAAATTCTCCCTGTCAGGATACAACTCAGGCAAATGTAATCTTAAATTCAAGCATTCAGAGCTGGTACAGTGGTGAAGAAAAGAGATTCCGATCAAAAAAGGCACCAGGATATAGTGCTCATGGCAAAAAAAATTGTATTTTCCTACTAAAAGGTACCCTTCCTCTGAGAATAGGGCAGTTTTATGAGCCTGTGCTTATTATTTTTTTGCCAGAGGAGGTGCATGTAGGATGTGTCCATCACCCACATACTCTTGTCATGTCCCAAAGTATAGCCCTTCTGGACCTCAATGTTGACCACGGTAGGACAAATCACTGAGTCAGACTTGGCCAGGAGTCCCGAGGTGATTCTGTGGCATGCTCCATACCAGATCTCTATCCACTCTATGGCATGTTAGGCCAACTAATATCCCACCTTCTTGTGGTGCCCAAATAAGCCATCATAAGTGTTAGACCTGTTAGCCTTAGAGTGGCCTTCCGCCCAACTTTTTGCCTTCCTCTTCCATTGTTTCTAACCTAATTTCGCATTACACCCGGAATCCTAATAAGGAGATCATTTCCTTTTTAGGTTTCACCTGTCGAAAGCTGCACAAGCAGCGTTTCGCGCAGGCGAAATCTTTTGTTTTGCAGTATGGCTGTTTGTCCCGCCTCTGTTTCCCATTGGCTAGCTCCATAAATGGAGGCTAGCCATTGGAAAACAGAGGCGTCAGTCATTCTGCGAGGCGACTCGAGGGCGTTCCTGAGAATTTTTCTCGTCCGGCCCCTTTTAGGACGTCAGTGCGGCGGTGGGCGGGGTTTATTTTTTTGTTCGGCGAGGTTTCTTTTCGTCATTCCGCGGCCGACCGCCGCCGGAGGAAGTCCAGGTGAGTGCCTTTCTTGCCGTTTGCCGTTCCCGCCCCTCCCGCTGTCCGTGCCTTTCCCGCCCCCCCCTCCTGCTGTCCGTGCCTTTCACGCCCCCTTCACGCTGTCCGTGCCTTTCCCGCCCCCCTCCCGCTGTCCGTGCTTTCGCGCCCCCCCTCCCGCTGTCCGTGCCTTTCCTGTGACTTTGACGTTGAAAAATAAATGGCTGGCCTGCAGTTTTAAAGGTTGTTTCAACCTATAACATGTGTTAAACTGGTTATTTAAACCAATACTTATTAGAAACTTGAAATTAACAGGTTGCGGGAGCAATGTGCTTCACTTATGAACGGGGCCCCTGGAATGATGCTGGTTTGTGGCTGCGGCACATTCCGTTTACTTGTGTATTTGCTTCTTAACCCATGATGTGCTGTCCTAAACCACCAAAAATATGCCTCTGGCTGCACTGCTCAAGTCAGTAGGCAGAGCGTGCAATGTCTCTTATTTCTGTTTAAAGGACCGAGAAGTATTAACAAGGCGCCCCGGGCCCAGGGGGTGTTAACGTGTGAAAATGGTGAATGAGTTGACGCTAAACGCGGTGCATCGTAGTATAAACGCTGCCTCGTATTTCAATTGGCCCTGCTTACAGTTTGGCATATTTTAAGAGTATTTACAGTTTGTTGCACCTCTAGTTTCACGGTGGATCCTGAAATGTATGGACCCTTGCCTTTTTTAAACCGCAAGCCTCGTCATTCCCGCGAGCTGCCGGCCCGTGCAGTCTATTCTTGCGCTGCTTTGTTGAGGGTGGTTAGTGCCAGGCTGTCGTTCTTTTGCAGAGATCACTTGATTCCTGCCTGCTGTTGGGTCATAGCTGACGGGGCCGCATGGTCTCAAACACGCTTTCCTCTTGTAGACTTGGCCTAAGCGACTTGTGATCTCTGACTGAAACACTTTCCGGAGGAAGTCCAGGTGAGTGCCTTTCTTGCTGTTTGCCGTTCCCGCCCCCCTCCCGCTGTCTGTGCCTTTCCCGCCCCCCCTCCCGCTGTCCGTGCCATACCCGCCCCCCTCCCGCTGTCCGTGCCTTTCCCGCCCCCCTCCCGCTGTCCGTGCCTTTCCCATGACTTTATGGGATGCTCCATGACAGATCTCTATCCACTCTATGGCATGTTAGGCCAACTAATATCCCACCTCCTTGTGGCGCCCAAATAAGCCATCATAAGTGTTAGACCTGTTAGCCTTAGAGTGGCCTTCCGCCCAACTTTTTGCCTTCCTCTTCCATTGTTTCTAACCTAATTTCGCATTACACCCGGAATCCTAATAAGGAGATCATTTCCTTTTTAGGTTTCACCTGTCGAAAGCTGTGCAAGCAGCGTTTCGCGCAGGCGAAATCTTTTGTTTTGCAGTATGGCTTTGTCCCGCCTCTGTTTCCCATTGGCTAGCTCCATAAATGGAGGCTAGCCATTGGAAAACAGAGGCGTCAGTCATTCTGCGAGGCGACTCGTGGGCGTTCCTGAGAATTTTTCTCGTCCGCCCCCTTTTAGGACGTCAGTGCGGCGGTGGGCCGGGTTTATTTTTTTGTTCGCCGAGGTTTCTTTTCGTCATTCCGCGGCCGACTGCCGCCGGAGGAAGTCCAGGTGAGTGCCTTTCTTGCCGTTTGCCGTTCCCGCCCCCCTCCTGCTGTCCGTGCCTTTCCCGCCCCCCCCCCTCCCGCTGTCCGTGCCTTTCCCGCCCCCCTCACGCTGTCCGTGCTTTCGCGTCCCCCCCTCCCGCTGTCCGTGCCTTTCCCGTGACTTTGACGTTGAAAAATAAATGGCTGGCCTGCAGTTTTAAAGGTTGTTTCAACCTATCACATGTGTTAAACTGGTTATTTAAACCAATACTTATTAGAAACATGAAATTAACAGGTTGTGGGAGCAATGTGCTTCACTTATGAACGGGGCCCCTGGAATGATGCTGGTTTGTGGCTGCGGCACGTTCCGTTTACTTGTGTATTTGCTTCTTAACCCATGATGTGCTGTCCTAAACCACCAAAAATGTGCCTCTGGCTGCACTGCTCAAGTCAGTAGGCAGAGCGTGCAATGTCTCTTATTTCTGTTTAAAGGACCGAGAGGTATTAACATAGCGCCCCGGGCCCAGGGGGTGTTAACGTGTGAAAATGGTGAATGAGTTGACGCTAAACGTGGTGCATCGTAGTATAAACGCTGCCTCGTATTTCAATTGGCCCTGCTTACAGTTTGGCATATTTTAAGAGTATTTACAGTTTGTTGCACCTCTAGTTTCATGGTGGATCCTGAAATGTATGGACCCTTGCCTTCTTTAAACCGCAAGCCTCATCATTCCCGCGAGCTGCCGGCCCGTGCAGTCTATTCTTGCGCTGCTTTGTTGAGGGTGGTTAGTGCCAGGCTGTCGTTCTGTTGCAGAGATCACTTGATTCCTGCCTGCTGTTGGGTCATAGCTGACGGGCCGCATGGTCTCAAACACGCTTTCCTCTTGTAGACTTGGCCTAAGCGACTTGTGATCTCCGACTGAAACACTTTCCGGGGGAAGTCCAGGTGAGTGCCTTTCTTGCCGTTTGCCGTTCCCGCCCCCCCTCCCGCTGTCCGTGCCTTTCCTTGCCCCCCTCCCGCTGTCTGTGCTTTCCCGCCCCCCCTCCCGCTGTCCGTGCCTTTCCTTGCCCCCCTCCCGCTGTCCGTGCCTTTCCCGTGACTTTGACATTGAAAAATAAATGGCTGGCCTGCAGTTTTAAAGGTTGTTTCAACCTATCACATGTATTAAACTGGTTATTTAAACCAATACTTATTAGAAACATGAAATTAATAGGTTGCGCGAGCAATGTGCTTCACTTATGAACAGGGCCCCTGGAATGATGCTGGTTTGTGGCTGCGGCACGTTCCGTTTACTTGTGTATTTACTTCTTAACCCATGATGTGCTGTCCTAAACCACCAAAAATGTGCCTCTGGCTGTACTGCTCAAGTCAGTAGGCACAGCGTGCAATGTCTCTTATTTCTGTTTAAAGGACCGAGAGGTATTAACAAGGTGCCCCGGGCCCAGGGGGTGTTAACGTATAAAAATGGTGAATGAGTTGACGCTAAACGTGGTGCATCGTAGTATAAACGCTGCCTCGTATTTCAATTGGCCCTGCTTACAGTTTGGCATATTTTAAGAGTATTTACAGTTTGTTGCACCTCTAGTTTCACGGTGGATCCTTAAATGTATGGACCCTTGCCTTCTTTAAACCGCAAGCCTCGTCATTCCCGCGAGCTGCCGGCCCGTGCAGTCTATTCTTGCGCTGCTTTGTAGAGAGTGGTTAGTGCCAGGCTGTCGTTCTGTTGCAGAGATCACTTGATTCCTGCCTGCTGCCGTGCCTTTCCCGCCCCCCCTCCTGCTGTCCGTGCCATTCCCGCCCCCCCTCCCGCTGTCCGTGCCTTTCCTGCCCCCCTCCCGCTGTCCGTGCTTTCCCGCCCCCTCTCCCGCTGTCCGTGCCTTTCCCGTGATTTTGACGTTGAAAAATAAATGGCTGGCCTGCAGTTTTAAAGGTTGTTTCAACCTATCACATGTGTTAAACTGGTTATTTAAACCGATACTTATTAGAAACATGAAATTAATAGGTACGGGAGCAATGTGCTTCACTTATGAACGGGGCCCCTGGAATGATGCTGGTTTGTGGCTGCGGCACGTTCCGTTTACTTGTGTATTTGCTTCTTAACCCATAATGTGCTGTCCTAAACCACCGAAAATGTGCCTCTGGCTGCACTGCTCAAGTCAGTAGGCAGAGCGTGCAATGTCTCTTATTTCTGTTTAAAGGACCGAGAGGTATTAACAAGGCGCCCCGGGCCCAGGGGGTGTTAACGTGTGAAAATGGTGAATGAGTTGACACTAAACGTGGTGCATCGTAGTATAAACGCTGCCTCGTATTTCAATTGGCCCTGCTTACAGTTTGGCATATTTTAAGAGTATTTACAGTTTGTTGCACCTCTAGTTTCACGGTGGATCCTTAAATGTATGGACCCTTGCCTTCTTTTAACCGCAAGCCTCGTCATTCCCGCGAGCTGCCGGCCCGTGGAGTCTATTCTTGCGCTGCTTTGTTGAAGGTGGTTAGTGCCAGGCTGTCGTTCTGTTGCAGAGATCACTTGATTCCTGCCTGCTGCTGGGTCATAGCTGACGGGGCCGCATGGTCTCAAACACGCTTTCCTCTTGTAGACTTGGCCGAAGCGACTTGTGATCTCCGACTGAAACACTTACTTTTTATTCTCCAGTTCGCTGACATGGGGGCTGAAAAAGGCAACCCGCCCGGAACCAGGCGCCGCCGTTCACAGTTGCAGGGAACATGGAGAACAACTCGGAATCTGTGGTAGCAAACCTCACATTAGTTGTCAATGTATCAGATGGACGCGTTTAAAAAAGTTGTATTGTTGAATGGGCCTCGTTGCACACGCAATGGCACGTGGTTGCGCCCCCTAGCCGCCATTTTTTGGGGCGTGAGAACCTGATGGCCATTTTAGACCTTGTTGCTTCAAAATGTAAGCAATCGTGTGCTGCACTAGTTTGGTTATTTTCTCCCTAGATACTTTTATTGCTGTAAAGTTCTTCGTACTTTGCAGCCAGTTCTTAAGGGGTAGATCAAGGACCGCTCTCCACAGTGGATTACACGGTTGTAATCCATAACTATATTGTGTCCGACACCTAGAATTCAATGTAAAGTGGATTTTGCAGATAACTTCAGATTTCTCGAGTCTAACTTTAACGTGTAGATTAACTGCTGTGTTGATGCTTAAGGCTATATTCGCTTGTACTGTTTATAGTTTAATATTTTCCTTGTTTTTAGGTTTCGCCTGTCGAAAGCTGCGCAAGCAGCATTTTGCGCAGGCGAAATCTTTTGTTTTGCAGTATGGCTGTTTGTCCCGCCTCTGTTTCCCATTTGCTAGCTCCATAAATGGAGGCTAGCCATTGGAAAACAGAGGCGTCCGTCATTAAGCGAGGCGACTCGTGGGCGTTCTTGAGAATTTTTCTCATCCGGCCCCTTTTAGGACGTCAGTGCGGCGGTGGGCGGGGTTTATTTTTTTGGTCGTCAACGTTTCATTTGCTCATTCCGTGGCCGACCGCCGCCGGAGGAAGTCCAGGTGAGTGCCTTTCTTGCCGTTTGCCGTTCCCGCCCCCCTCCCGATGTCCGTGCCTTTCCCGCCCCCCTCCCGCTGTCCGTGCCTTTCCCGCCCCCCTCCCGCTGTCCGTGCTTTCCCGCCCCCCCTCCCGCTGTCCGTGCCTTTCCCGCCCCCCTCCCGCTGTCCGAGCCTTTCCTGCCCTCCCTCCCGCTGTCCGTGCCTTTCCTTGTTATTAGTGTAATGAGAATTTAACTAGTTTTTCCTGCTACTAGGCAGAGTGGAGTAAGGTCAGGCCTCAAGTGACAAGCAAAGAAGGCACGTTTTGTCAAGGGGCGGGAGGGAGGAAAAAACCCTATTGAACGAGCGGGTGGGATACACGGCATGAATGTACTTCAATGTAAAGGCGCAAGAGGCTGAAGGTAAACGGTCCTGTTGACTCGTTCATTCGCTGCGCTCTAAAGAGGAGGTAAACAGCGCGGTGGCACTTTAAGTCAACGAAAAACATGTAATAGTTCAGCGCTCCCGCCCCCCTCCTGCTGACCTTTCCCACCCCCTCCCGCTGTCCGTGAGCCCGCCCCCCCTCCCGGATGTCTGTGTGCCCGTCCCCCCCTCCTGCTGTCCGTGAACCCGTCCCCCCTCCCGCCGTCCATGAGCCCGTCCCCCCTCCCGCTGTCCGTGAGCCCGTGTGTAAATGCATCGTAAATGCTTGTTTATGTGTGCGTTTGTGTTTTCATGCGCTTCCGTCTTTGTGCGTGTATGTGTATTTCTAAGCACATAAGATGAGAGGTACGGTAAGGGTCTATTTTAATGTCTGTGCACCTTGTGTGTGTGTGTGTGTGTGTGTGTGTGTGTGTGTGTGTGGCTCTGTGTGTATGTGTGGGTGAAAATGCTTTAGGTCTCAAATTGGCGAGAGATTTAGCTAATGGCAATGTAAATGACAATGCCATTTTTTTATCTATTACTGTAGTCCTCCAAGCACTCAAACGTTATCAAAAAAAGTCTTTGTATAGTTTTCACTATTTTATTGTCCAATCTTCATTCAAATCAAAATCCAAATTTTCATCAAACGATTGCTTGCAGCCAACGCGCGTTTCGTCAAGTCCGTGTAGGACAAATTGACTTCTTCAGGGCTAACAACTGGTAAGTGTCTACCCTTAGCTCATCCATACGTAGTATCTTAGAGACGCCGAAGTCAGAACACTTTGAACTTACGAACGACACGGACTCGTGTTGGCGATACTTGTGAATACAGAGGATGTTAGAAGTAAATACATAATAAAATATACACATACGTGCTGGTACTGGAGTGAGAAGGAATTGACTGGAATAATCCACAGATATTTGGATAAAAGTGAGGATTTTGGATAGACTTATACACGTTGGAGATATATACTATAGTTCCGCTACTATTTGGTTCTGGCATATACAAAACAATCTGCATAGATGAAATCAGATTTGTCTCTAAGATACTACGTATGGATGAGCTAAAGGTAGACACTTACCAGTTGTTAGCCCTGAAGAAGTCAATTTGTCCTACACGGACTTGACGAAACGCGCGTTGGCTGCAAGCAATCGTTTGATGAAAATTTGGATTTTGATTTGAATGAAGATTGGACAATAAAATAGTGAAAACTATACAAAGACTTTTTTTGATAACGTTTGAGTGCTCGGAGGACTACAGTAATTGTTTGGACCTTTTGGTTTGTCTTGGAGACTGTGGTAACCAGTCCCCCACCTCTTCCTGAGCACCAGTCTGATATATTAGTTTGTTACGTTTACCTTGACTTTGTGCTGTGCGCTCCTGTTAGCCGTTACCATTTCTTTCTCCATTTTTTTATCTGTTTTCAAAACCAACACATAAATACAAATTTTGTCATTTACAATGCCAATATATTTGCAGGTAACAGAAACCCACTGAGGGAAGATTGACGCTCGAATGGTGACTACATGTCCCAGCATGCCACAAAGAACACTACACACTACACCAAGCCCACTGAGGGTGATTAACTAATTAAACATGAAGAAAATGAAATAAAAGAGAGCCTCTTCTATTGTAGGGGTGGGCGGAATTTGCGTAATCGCGTTACGCAAATCTCTGCGAAATAGTAAAAAAATCTCTGCGAACACGCAAAAATTCTGCAAGCATGCGGAATTGCTTATTCGTGATGCTTTTTTCCTGTTCGCAATCGCTGTTTGCGTGCTCGGGGGGAAATATCTCGTGAACACGCATTTTGAGAACGCGAACAGGCAAAAAATTTCGCGAAGTCGCAGAACGCAGAATTTTGGACAATTTTGCGTTCTCCGCAGAATGCCAAAATACCCAAATTCCCGGGGCGGAACGGAATTTACCACCCAGGCCTATTCTATTGCAACTGTTCAAGCAAGCCTATGAGTAAGATGCGAGTAGCATCGAAACGTGTCAGGCAATAGGCAACAAGAACTTTCAGGATGCCAAGTAGAGCCATAAATTAAAACCGCATGGTTAGCTAACTACCGCGTGCCCTCTCAGAAGCTTTCGGGCATTTGGAGAACAATTGAATTTACACGGCTGCCCTGCCATGAGGAGGAGCACCATCTCCATAAAAGAAAGAAAGTCTGAGGCTGCGAACTAGTCCTGACCAAACAGCGCAATTAGCCATAAAGAAAGAGACTTTCCATGATGGCCGGAATCCTACTAAGGAGATCATTTGCTTTTTATATTTACAGGTAACAGAAACCCACTGAGGGAAGATTGGCGCTCGAATGGTGACTACATGTTCCAGCATGCCACAAAGAACACTACACACTACACCAAACCCACTGAGGGCAGTTAACTAATTAAACATGCAGAAAATGAAATAAAAGAGAGCTCTTCTGTTGCAACTGTTCAAGCAAGCCTGTGAGTAAGATGCGAGTAGCATCGAAACGCGTCAGGCAACAGGCAACGAGAACTTTCGGTATGCCAAGGAGAGCCATAAATTAAAACCGCATGGTTGGCTAACTGCTGAGTGCCCTCTCAGAAGCTTTCGGGCATTTGGAGGACAAATATATATATATTAAGCACTTATAGTGGATGGTGGGTAGTGCTATTAACCTCATGCAATGTATACACAATCGATTTGTCATGTAACAGTGCTGGTGCTGAGACAATTCATATAGCAAAGGCAATTGTCATTTGATAAATATTTTCCTTATCATATCAATGAAATATTAGACTTGTAAAATCTATAAAACATACATGAACATTCTTTCTATATTATTTTTTCAGACATAAATCCTCTAATGAAAAAGGCTTACATTATTGAAACATTTTTCGTAGCACTGTCTGTCCTACGGTTGCGTCAGCCCGCTGCATTGATTCCAGGCAGTAATGCTGCGTAAACGTGTGATTTGTTTTCCACGTTGCAGCTCTGCAAATCTTCTCTAGCGGCACTCCAGCAAACATAGCAGCTGATGCGAAGACTGCCCGAGTGGAGTGCGCTTTCACTGTCCTTGACAATGGCTTGCCAGCTTTGTCGTGAAAAAAATTGGATTGTGTTTGCTATCCATCTGGCGATAGTAGCTTTAGAAACTGCAACGCCCTGGCGGCCTTGCCCATAGGCCACGAATAGTTGGTCTGACTTTAGTCCTTTGTAAGTAGAATTTAAGACATCTTTTGACGTCTAAAGAGTGAAGTGTTCTCTCTGCAGGAGTAGAAGGGTTCGGGAAGAAAGTGCTTACCATGACTGGTTCATTCAAGTGGAATTGATAGGGAACCTTAGGTATGAATTTTGGCTTCGTCCTGAGAATGACCATTTCCTCAGTGAAGCGGAGGAAGGGATGCGCTATGGTAAAGGCTTGTATTTAACTACCCCTTCTAGTTGATGTGAGGGCTAAAAGGGGAGCCAGCTTCCAGGTTAAATATTTTATATCTGCCTTATGTGTGGGCTCGAAGGGTTGTTTTAGTAGTTGTGATAGAACTACATTTAGATGCCATTCCGGAGGTGGAGCTCAGATAGGTGGGAAAGTTCGAAACAGACCATTCATAAATTGCTTTATGATTCTTGTATTCGATGAGCGTCTATATATAGATATAGCAGCGAGGTGAACTTTTACTGAAGAGTATGCCAATCCAGATTTAGCTAATGATAGAAAATAGAGTAATACTTCTTCTGAGGCAGAAAGAAAAGGATGTATTTCATTATGCCAGCGCCATAGACAAAAACAATTCCATTTCAGTCTATAAGTCTTGTTGGTGCTGTCAGTAGGTGTCGGGTGCCCCACAAGACTCACCTTTGCTTGTGAAGCGATTCCGCAGAGACGACAAGAGCCACCTGACCCTTGTGGAGAGTGACACCAGCAGGGATGAGATGGACCCAGGGATGGGAGCCAAGAATAAGTGAAGAGGTCTTGGTGGTAGTGGAGTAGGGTAGGGTCTTGGAGAAACTGGGGAAACAAGAAAGACCCAATTAGGACGGACCACCCTTCCAGCCTTAGGGAACCACCAAACACATGTAACGATGAGCTTATTATTCACTGTACTCACCAGAACTCATGTGGGCTCTGGAACAAATGAAAAGACGTGATAATCCACGGCAAGCGCCCAAGCGCTAAGGAACCAACCAAGGAAAAGCGCTCCTGCGCTGTGTTAAAGAACCAAATGGTAACCACCAAGAATGAAGCGCTCCTGCGCGGTGCTGAACATCCAAACACAAAGCGCTCCTGCGTGGGGACCAAGGCAAACAAAATATCAAATAGCGCTCCTGCGCGTTTCCTACTTGTAACCCCAAAACAAATGTAGCGCTCCTGTGCGCTATGTAGAACAAAAACCCAAAAACAATTGAAGTGCTCCTTCGCAGTATGGCCAGGTAAGAAGTCACCGGGCAAGCTCACCTCGGCTGCCAGGAAATGTCTTGTACAACGCTCCTGCGTGTTAACCAGAAGCAACAAAGGGAAGAAACACAGCGCTCCTGCGCGGTTCGAGGAAAAAAAAGGAAAGTTCAGACAAGCGCTTTCTGCCACGGAAGGATGTCAAGAAATAGCGCTCCTGCGCGGTTTGCAGTAAGTTCAAGGAGCCACGGCAAGCGCTTCTGCTAGGCGGGGGCGGAGGTAGGCAAGGAGCCCTCAGCTTCTCGGGACTCCAAACGGGTTCCGGAAAGGAATCCGAAACACTGAGCTGGCGGGAAACGCAGGTTTAAGCGTTTCCCCCGGAAGTGCTTCATGCCGCAAAAGACTAGACCGGGCCTCCACTTCCGCCCGGAAGTGAGGATCCCGATGTTGACATGTGTTTGGCGGCCGCTCGAGACGGCAATCGCCGCAACGTGACAGTAGGGGACTTAGCAATTATATCTTTGCATTCTTGGGAAATGATTAGATCCTTAAATTCGAAGAATTCAGGAGCCACGCATGCATCTGCAGGGTTGCTGGCTTTGGATGACATATCTGACCCTGGTTCCTGGTCAACAGTGTTGGTAACAGGCGGATGGGTTGAGCTTATGAGAAGAGAAGAAGCTCCATGTACCAATGCTGCCTGGGCCACCTGGGGGCTATTAGGATAAGGCGACAGTGTGAGGACAGTCGTGAGGACAGTCGTGAGGACCCTGGGTATTAGAGGGATGGGAGGAAAAGCATATGCATAGATCCCTGACCAGCACGTCCCAAACGTTTAGGAGATGGAATCTGCTTGCGAAGAATCAGCATTTGGAGCTGCTTTGGGTCACAAACAGTTCCTGCGCTGGTTTCCCCCAGATTGCAAATATCCTGTCTAATTGGGTCTGTTCCAGTTCCCATTTGTGGCAGCTGTCTTTTGTTCTGCTTAAGGCGTCTGCTAAGGTATCACGTAGTCCTGGCACATGCACCGGCGTTAGAGATATTTTGTGAAGGGTTAACCATTTCTATAGCTGCTGGGCTTCTTGTGAGAGAGCGAGGGATTTTGTTCCTCTTTGCTTGTTGACGTAAAACATGCTTGTGGTGTTGTCCGTGCAGATCAATGCCGATGAGCCCTGAATTGGAGGGAGGAAAGCCTGAAGGGAGAGAAAAATGGCTTTCAATTCCAAACTGTTTATATGCATTTGACATTGGGTCGAGGACCATTTTCCTTGAAGCTGCATATCTTGCAGATGCCTTCCCCAACCTTCCATAGAAGCATCTGTTGTGACTATGACTTGTGGAATCACTGGTAGAAAGGAAAGGCCCTGGGACAGATGCAATTCTAGTGTCCACCATTTGAATGCCTCTTTCATGCATGGGGTGATCGTTACCACATCATCGAACGACCCTGTGGTATGAACCTATTGACATTAAAGTTCTTCTTGGAGAGGTCTCATATATAGGTGGGCGAGTGGCACCAAGTTGCTAGCTGAGGAGAGTTGAATATTCTCACAGAAGCATACTTTTTTGTGGAAAGTTTGAGTGCCAATGCTTGTAACCGTTGTTGCCTTTCCTGGGAGAGGAAGGCTTTGTTCAGAATGGGGTCCAAGTTCGCCCCTAGGAAAGTCATTGGCTGACTTCGGGAGATTGATGATTTTTGATGATTGATTGAGAGTCCTAATTGGAGGAACAGTTGTAAACAATCGTCTGTGGCAGCCTTTACTAAACAAGCTGATGGGGCTTTCAGCAGCCAAACCTCCAGGTATGGGAATACTTGATGACCCTTAATCAGTAAGGCCGCTGCCACAGGAGCTAGATATTTGTAAAGATTTGTGGAGCCTATTTGAGGCCAAAGGGAAGGACTCAGAATTGATAGTGGGTACCAGCCACTGTGAATCAGAGGAATTTTCTGTGCTTTGGGTGTATAGGAACATGAATATACACGATCTCTAAATCCAATGAGGTCATAAAGTCTCCATCTTTGAGGCGTTGCAGGTTGTTGGAGAGCGTGACCATCCTGAAAGTTTGACTTTTGAGGTATTTGTTTAGTTTCAATAGGTCTAATATAGATCTCCACTTTCCTTTTTTTTTTGAGAATGAGAAGGAAACGGGATTACATTCCTTTCCTTCTCTGAAGAAATGGGACTCTCTCTATCGCTCCTGTTGGACTTGGCAGGGTCATCCCTGAACTTTTTGCCTTCTTCCTGTATTTTGTATGACCTGTTTTGTTGGTCCCTATTGTAAATTGATGCATGGATTAGTGACTCCATGATTGGCTTATTGGATTTACTTTCAGACCCTAATACAGTGCACTGCGGGTGCCCAGGGCTGGTAAATCAAATACTGCTGGTGGGCTTGCAGCACTGGTTGTGCCACCCACAGAAGCAGCCTGTAAAGTGGGTCTCAGGTCTGCCATTGCAGAGCCTGTGTGCAGTCTGGTATTGCCATGTTGACTGGGCAAGTGCACCCACTTTCCAGTCCCGAAACCTTCCCTTTTCTGCATATTAGTCACCCCTATGGTAGGCCCAAGGGCAGGGTGCATTGCAGGTAAAAGGTAGGACATGCCCTGGTGTGTGTGGCATGTCCTAATAGTGAATTACAGACATTTTCGTGTTTCACTTTTGCAAGGCTACCTGTTCCCCATGGGCCCGAATGGGCAGTTTGATTGTAACACCTTATAATCCTAACTGACTCCGGAACTATGTAGAAATTCGAGTTTAGTATGCCTGAACTCAGAATGATAAAATACATCTTTTAGTGAAGTTGGTTTTGACATTCTGTGTTTGAAAATACCACTTTTAGAAAGTGGGTATTTTCTTGCCTAACTATCCAAGCCTGCTTCTGCTAGGTAGTGTATTCCTTGTCTGGAGTTTGAGTGACAGAGGCTGGGGGATTCCAGGAGACAGGGTGAGTCAGCACAGGGCTGAATAGAGCTTGCTGCATATAGATGGGAGGGAGGAGTTGCACCTGGGACCTGAATAGGGCTGGGCTTGCCTTCCACAATGCTGGCTCCACCCCCTGTGGTGCGTCTGATGTCCCTGGCCCACACTGTAAAAGGAAAGAAGGAGTCTTGTCTACAAAGTACTGCAGGACTGCACAGAACTGGTTTTGACTGGTTACAGGACCCTCTGCCTTCAGAGGACAAATGATTTGCTAGTATAAATATTGTGACCCAGACCCAAGAACTTTAGATCACTTTTGGGAAACAAGAAGAACCTTTGCTGAGGAGGAGAACCAGAGAAACTGAGGAGGAGACTATCCCTAAGCTGAGTGATGTTTGGGGGATTGGCCTGGAGTGGTTGCCTGACTGCCAAAGAATCAACCTGTAAAGGATCTGCAAGGGCTTGAGATCAAACTTGCTTCCTGCTGAAGTCTCAGGGACAACAGACTTCACCAAACAGCTCCCCTGCCTTCCCTTGCTGGGAATTGAAGTGCTGCTGTTGAGCTGGGCCTTCTGAGAGACTGCGTCTTGCTGGGAGCTGGGAGCTGGAAGCGCGACTCAAGACGAAGAAACGTGTCGCAGCCGCAGCAGTTGTCGTCACATCACCGTAGAAGAGTGTTGCCGTTGCAGCAGACGTTGTCGTATCACCGGAGAAGCATGCCGCCGTTGCCGCTGTCACCATTGCATCACCCGAAGGGCCTCGCATCACATGAAAGAGTGTCGCTGTCGCAGCAGATGCCATCGCATCCCGGAGAAGCATGTCGCTGGGCCTGTCGCGGCTCAGAAAAATTGTTGAGTCACCTCACGGCCGTCGGGCGTGCACGCATCGTTGTTGCAACAAAAAGAAGACGCTATTTTGTTTCATTGCACCGGATCTTCATCGCATAACGGCGCTGCTGGTCGCATGCCACGGAAGCGCAGTAAGAAACCGACACATCACCTCCCCACGCGGAGAAAAACCGACGCATCCCCTACGCAGCAGTAGGGACCCGACGCATCACCATTCTTGCGTGTAAGGAACCGACGCGTCACCTTCCCTGCAACACTTTTGTTGTACAGCGTTACGCGTCCAAAGGTACATTGAACTTAAAGTGTTGCATTTTACATCTAAAGAGATCTAAGCTATTTCTACCATTTTTGAAGTACAGTATTGTGGATTTTTGTCTTTTGTGGTCTTGTGTTAAGTCTATATAAAAATACTTATTTTTATACTACAACTTGTGTGGTGTTCATCTGTAGTGTCACTGGGTTACTGTATGTGTTTACAACTGCTTTACATACTGCCTCTGAGATACGCCTGCCTGCTCATGCCGAGCTACCAAGGGGGTGAACAGGGGTTATTTTAGGAGTGTACCCCCTTACTCTGACTAGGTGCAAGGGTCCCTATTTTGTCAAAGGTACCTACCTCTGCCAACTAGAGACCCCCAAATCTAACATCTCCTTTCTGAAGTATAATCTTTGCTTCCTTCTTGAGTAAGTGAAGATGAGGGGGGTGCGATCCTCTTGGTTGAGTGTTTGGAGGGATTCGGGTAAATTCCAAAGTGTGGCCATAAGAGATGAGATCTAGTACTCACTTGTCTGATGTTATATTGCCCTACTGATGGATGTGGCTGGAAATCTTCGCACTGGCTGGGAAGGGGTGGGGAGGAGTAACTGGTATACTGTTTGCATCCGAAGTCACAGGTTTGCGACGCAGGTTTTCGTCTGGAGCCTTGTCTGGAGAAACCAGCCATTGCTGATTGTCGGTGGGATTATTGTTGACATCCTTGGCAATATTTTGGTTGGTAAGTCTGGGCACGTTGGTAATTCCCTCTGTATCCAGAGAAACCAGGGCCCGAACTCCCCGAAAGGGCACCTTACTGTATTGAAGTGTACCTAGTGCCTTGGCAGTGTCTGTATCTTTCTTATTGCCGTATGCGCCTCATCTATGTGACTGACGAATAGGCGTTTGCTGTCAAATGCCATGTAAAGAATCTTGGACTGTACCTCCGGGCGAAAGGATGTTGCCCTTAGCCAACCCTGGCATCTTAAAACTGCTGCGCCAGCTAGCTGGCGAAAGCTTGTAGTGGCTATGTCCATTGCGCAGTCAGTGATCTCAGCCGCTGCGCGTTTTCCCTCTGCAAGGATTTTATTAAATTCTACTTTATTATCTTCTGGAAGAAGATCTCCCATTGTCCCCATATCGGCCCACATTTGGCGGTCGTAGCGGCCCAGTATGGCCAAAGCATTAGAAGCTCTGTTAGATACTGCCGCCATTGAAGAAAATCTTTTTCCAATGGAGTCCAACCGGCGGCCCTCTTTATCCGGTGAGGATGTGATAGGAGTGGAAGGGAAATTGATCTCCTTTGTGCTGCCTGTGAGATCACAGAGTCTGGTTGGGGAGACCTGTAAAACATGCAGGGGAATCCTCTGATGTCCTTTATTTCTTGTTCAGTTCTTGGTAGCACTGGAACCACCGAGGCTGGTGTTTTCATCACCTTCAAACACCCTCTTACCAAATATAGTCAATTATAGGTATTGACCTGACTGTCTTTCTTGACTGTTATTTAAAATCATAAAGAAAGCAAATCTGATTGCTTTTCAACTGACGGCAAGTGGAATCTGGCTGCAGCTCTGTCCATTATATTATGGAAACCTCCAAGGTCTTCAGGAGGTGAGTCTGAAGGGCGATGTGGAGGGGACAACATTTGATCTATATAGTCATCCCATTCACCAGCAGGTGGAGGAGGGTCATGAATCTCACTTTCCTCAGATTCTTCTTCAGAGGTGGTAGGATTGTCTCTGGGAGGCCGAGGAATAATGGAACGTGGCCAGGGGTGGTGGTGTCAGAGGCGCTACCGCTGGAGGTGGTGGCAAAGCAACACGGTCCATGGTATTGTCTTAGACGGAGGAGTTGCCATCAACAATGCAGCGGTTCGTCAATGATGAATGGGCCAGTGATGATGGAGTCGTCGTCAATGCTGGAGACTCTGTCGACGACTGAACATTCGTTGACGCTGAAGTCTCCGTTGACGGCCTCGTCGGCAATGGAATTTTTGTCTAAGGTGGTTTCTTCGTCGATGTTGTTGTTGATGATGAAATCTTTGTAGACGGTGGTGTTTTGGTCGCTGGAGTTGTTGTTGAATGAGGAAAGATCGACAGTTTGTAACTTTAATACTCACCGTTGAAGTAGTCAGGGCCGTCGACGTCTCGACAGCAATAGAGTTGTCGTCGGTGTTGACTAGATAGTAGGCGCCGATGGTGAACTTGATGCTGATGAGGACGTATAACTTATTTTTTGGCTGGAATGGCTGGAAGATTCCTGTTTTTCCGTAGATGTCCTTGATGAATGAGGGTTTCTTATCTCTAAGGAGACCTTAGGCTCTTTCTCCTTGGATAGAGATATTTTGGCCAGATGAGAGAGTTTTGAATGTTTCCTGCTCTCTTCAGGCTGACCCTCAGACGACCTGGGACCCTTAGAAGTCCTACAGTATGTGTCGCTCTCATCTGATGAAGCTCCCGTCTTCCTCTTCAGCCACAACAAAGGCCTACCCTCTCTGTCCTTAAGGGTTTTTGTGGAAAAAGTGCGGCAAATCTTACACTGTTTTGCCTCATGGTTGGGATAGAAGCAATAGATGCAATCCTTGTGGACATCATCAACATGTACCCTTTTCTTTCCACAGGATTTACAAGCTCTAAATAACCCTCTTTTATCAGATATTTTTCTAATAGAAATAACACTTATCTGAGAAAGTTGAAGAAAAAACTGAGCAGAGTTCAGGGAGACTCCCTTACACACGACGTGCGGTGAAAATCTGAGGGAAGGTTCTAGAGGGTGCTGATTGATTGCATTTTAAGTTTGGTCCTTTTTTTTGTTAAAGATATTTTTTTTGAAAGTATAAGAAGGAAGAGAAAGGGAAGTAAGGGAAGGACAGAAACACAGTAAATGCAACAAAAGCCCTCGCAGGAGCTCACTCTACATGGCATAGGAGTTCAATATTGCTGAAGATTGGACAACGCGGCCACCCCAGCCAGGATGATTCTCAAAGTCCGCCAGCCAACAATGTTGCCCCCAGCGGGGAGTCCATAGAAAGGCATCTGTTCACAGTGGCGCCAGGCAAAAGCCGCCCAAGCCTGGGGCTCGTTCAATCAGTCTAATTTGCGCCTCCTCGTTTCTCGGCCATAAGAAAACAATGCTGCGAGGTAAAACACAAAGACCCACCCCCCACAGAGATAGACAAAACAAAACACCCTCCCCCCAAACTCCTGTAACCCTCCAACCCCCATCCCCCACACCCCCCAGTGGTGGCAGCCAAGTAACAGGCACACATCCGAACAATCTCTCACACTTGGAACAAATTGAGTGCACGTAAAGTGGGCGGGCAGACCGCTGACAGTAGACCTTGAGAAAGGAAGCGGACCAGCGGGCCCCATCTGAAGATGAAGTTTTTGAAATCTCCTCTGAAAACATCCGCCATACGTTCCATACTCAGAAGTTTCCACAACCTAGCATACCAGAGGGAAAGTGCAGGGGCCTCCTTCTTTTTCCAAGCCGCCGCCAAGGTCAGCTTGGCCGCACCCATGCAGAGCCAAAGGATTTGTTTATCCGCTTTGGTCTGATACTCCAGGAGCGGATCACGGAGACCCAAGAGAACGAAGCCTATCGAGTCAGGAACCGGGTAACCCAACACATCCTTGATTTGGGACAGTATCTCCTCCCAGTAGGGGCGAATGACAGGGCAGTCCCACCAAATATGGCGAAATTCCCCCAAGAGACCACAACCCCGCCAACATCTATCCGACGTAGAGGGAAAGATCTTTTTCAACCGGGCTGGGTAAAGATACCAGTCCAACATCGTTTTCATGTGGGCCTCCCTAAGGTCAACGGAATGATTAAATCTGTGCAGGTTACGCCAGAGGTGAGTCCACTCCTCGTCAGAGATATCCCGACCCAAGTGCTCTTCCCACAAACTCATGTATCTAGGGCGAGGCGAGATAGCCGTGGCCAGCAGAAGGTCATAGAGGAAGGAGATCACCCCTCTCATGGACGTGGTGCGGGTGATAAAGGATTCAAAATCTGTGGGAAGCCTTGTCGCTGCACCTCGCACCTCCGGAGACAATGCCCAGTGTAGCATTTGCATTTGAGCATGTCGGTAACGCTCGGATGGTAACAACGCATAATCACGCATGCAGTTGTGGAAGGTAAGTGGCTCATAACCATGAAACAGGTGCGTAACACCCCCCCGCTCTCCACCCCTCAAATGGCCCCTCCGTGAGAGCCGGTGGAAAGGCCGGGTTAAAATGTATAGGGGTGAAGGGGGACGGGAAGGAAGTCCACCTCTCATCGCTAGAAACCGAGTCCCAGACCTTCAGGGTGGTACTCATAGGCGTGCTAATATAGGTTTCCGAGGCCGATCCCCCTTCGCCTTCCAGACCAGGTCCCATATCGACCTCCCCGCCACACTCCTATCCATATGCAGCCAGTGCTTCTCCGATTCCATCTGGTTCCACTCGAACAGCACTCGGAGTTGCGCCGCCTTATAATAGAGATGCATATCTGGGAGGCCTACCCCACCCTTCTTCAAAGGCCTTCGCAGCGTGAGAAAGGAAAGTCTAGCGCGACCCCCTTGCCAGATGTAATGTAGGATCATGGTCTTAACAAGCTTAAAAAAGCCCCCATCCAAAGCAATAGGCAGCGCTTGAAACAGGTATAGGAGCTTAGGGAGCATCGTCATTTTAACAGCATGGACGCGGCCCAGCCAAGAAATGAACATGGGCTTCCACCGATTAAGCTCAGTCTGTATCTGGGCCAGCAAAGGTGGGAAGTTGGCTGCATACAAAGTGGTGACAGATGAGGTCAGCCGGACCCCGAGGTACTGTAAAGAGGAACTAGCCCATGACAGGGGTGTGAGCGGCCGAATACGGTCCACCTCAGCAGACGGTAGCGTGAGGTTAAGGATGTATGACTTGGTAGGGTTGACCCGAAAACCCGCCACAGCTTCAAACTGAGAGAGTACCTCCTGTACCCGCGGAAGGGAGTTTCCCGGGTCCGCTAGTGACAATAGAACGTCATCAGCAAAAAGGGAGATTTTATGTTGCTTTCCTGAGAAGGGGAGACCACTGATGTCCGGGTCCTCCCGCACCCTAAGGGCTAGGGGTTCAATGCTGAGCACAAAGAGTAGGGGAGATAGGGGACAGCCCTGCCGCGTACCCCGGGAGTGTGCAAAGAAGGGTGAAACATGGCCATTAACCATGACCCTTGATCGAGGACTGTGGTAGTTGGCCCAAAGCATATCTATGAATTTGGGGGAAAAGCTAAAGGCCACCAGCGTACCAAAGAGAAAGTTCCAGTCTACCCGATCCAACGCTTTTTCAGCATCAAGGCCCACCAAGACCGCTGGGATCTGGAAGCGATTGGCCTTCTCGATCAAGTGAATCAGCCTTCTGGTGTTGTCGTGGGTCTGGCGACCCTTTATAAATCCCGATTGATCGGGGTGGATAAGGGCAGGCATAAGGTCTTGGAGCCGTGCAGCCAAGATGGAGGAGTATAATTTAGCGTCCACATTCAGTAGAGCTATGGGCCGGTATGACTCACACTTCGAGGGGTCCTTCCCGGCTTTGGGGATAATCGAAATCATCGCCTCCGCCATGGAGCCCGTAGTCTGGCCCGCCTCCCTCATGCCATTAAAAAGGGTCACCAGGAAGTCCCCCAGCTCAGGCCAGGCGCCTTAAGCGGTTTAAGGGACTTAATTGCGGCCAACACCTCCTCTCTAGTAAAGGGGGCCTCCAGAAGGTCATTCCACTCCTTGGAAACCTGTGGAAGTGGATGAGCCCTCAGGTACTCCTCTTGATCTTCCGGCACCAGGCTATCCGCCGAGTACAGGGCGGCATAGAATTTGCCAAAGAGCTTCGCCTTGGCCGCGTCTTGATGCTCCAAGGCGCCCGAGGGCGCCCGGATGCCACCCACATATTCTCTCTCACGCTTATCATGAAGCTGTCGAGCCAGATGTTTCCCCACTTTATTGCCTTGTGCGTATGAAAGACGTCGTAAGCGCAGGAGGGTATACTCCGCCCGATTATTATAGTGGGCCCTGAGTTTACCCCGCACTGCAGCAAGCGGACGGAGCGTCCTTCGAGAAGGATTCTGCTTGTGCGGAGTTTCAAGTGTCGCCAGCTCCGCCTCCAGCGCCTCCATTTCCTCACGCCTAAGTTTGTTCAGGGCGGAGTTCAGCGCAATGCACGTGCCCCGTGTCGTCGCCTTAAAGGCGTCCCATTGGGTAAAAACCGAGGTGTCCCCTTCTTTATTAAACTCAAAGAATTCACCAATGGCCGCCCTGAGTTTAGTGCACTACTCCTGATCACGTGTAAGTGAGACAGGGAAGTACCATTTGCAGTGGGGGGACGTCCCCGGGGCCCAAGTCAGGCATACTGCCAAGAGGCTGTGATCTGATACAGAGAGTGGGAATATCCTACTTTCCCGCAGGTCCCCCTGTAATGACTGGTTCAGAAAGATGTGATTGAGACGCGAATACCTGTGGTGAACATGGGAGAAGAACGTGTAGTCTCTAGTGTGTGGGTGGAGGGCGCGCCAGCCATCAATGAGACCCAGACTGTCCATAGCATCCCGCAACTCGGGGGAGAAGAGGCCCGCCTCCGTCCTCTGTTGGTGCGAGCAATCCAGACCTTTGTCCCACACCAAATTGAAGTCCCCCATCACTATCAAAGCACCCTTCCCAAAATCCCCCACCTCCCGCATGAAAGCCTCAAAGAACCCATTTTGGCCCGTGTTCGGCGCATAGAGAACAACCCACGTGCAGAGCTTGCCTAGGAGCATCCCCTTCACCATCAGCCATCTACCCTCCTTGTCGCTACGCACCCCCATGGGTTGAAATTGCAGTGTAGAGCGGAACAGAAATGCCACCCCCGATGCTTAGTGGCGGCAGAAGACCTGTATATCAGTGGGTATTGCCTATTCTTAAGCCTGGTTTCGTCCCTGCGGGCCAAATGAGTCTCCTGCAGTCCCACCACATCCAAATGATGATCTATAATATATTTCCACACCTTCTGACGCTTTTGGGGGGAATTAAGGCCTTTAACATTCCAGGAACCTATCGTAACAGGCATCATTTAGACATTTCCCTCCCACACCTCGCTCTACATAATGCCCCCTGTAGCGCCATAAACAACCCGACCACACCCGCAATCAAACCAGATCCACCGCTACCACCACTGAGCCCAGTCCAAAACAACCCCCCCCCCCAATCCAAAGGAGCCCCAAGACGTTAAGTAGAAAAAACAGTTCTAGAACCGGAAAGAGAACAAATACACCAAGAAAAGAAGCAGCCGGACATGACCATAAGGGTCGGGGTAGAAGACCCGGGTAATGCCCCCCTCGAGTTCAGGGTCGGGGTAACCCTCCAATGGAGCACGGTCCCTTAATGTACCTGAGGTGGTAGAGCCCCTCCGGCCCCACGGGCCGCCGTTGGGGGAGCCTAGGCTGCCGAAGTGCTGTCTATCCGGCCCGAATCAGTCACCAAAGCCACCGAGGCAAGGACCTCTCCCCTCTCACTTTGGCTCGCCGAGGGAGTCGGGCCCTCGGCCACACCAAGGCGGCCCACTCTCTGCCATGCCGGGGAGCGGGAACGGCGTCGTCTTCTTGGGGAAGCGCTGGCGCCAGCCGACGCGGCCTCCTCTTCCATGCCCAGAAGTTCCCTGGCAGCCGCCAGGGATCGTATTTGCACCAGTCTGTTCTGCCATCTAAAGATGAGCCGAAAGGGGTGGCCCCAGGAGTATGACACCCCGTGGTCCCGCAGGAAAGCTGTGACCGGGCGGAAGTCCCGCCGCTTCTGCAATGTGGAGGCCGCCAAGTCCTGAAAGAGCTGGGGGCTGTGTCCCAGAAACTGCAGGTTGTTGATATCCCTGGCTTTTCGTGGGATCCTCTCTTTTAATTGAAAGTCGTGGACACAAACTAAAATGTCCGGCGGCGGCGAGCGCGCACCACGTGGCAGCCCAACTCGATGCACCCTGTCCATGCGGATCTCTGAGAGGTCCGTCTCTGCTAGAACCTGCAGGAAAAGGGCCTCCACATACTCCCGCAAGCTTTCACCTTCTCCTTCCCAGGGTACAGCTTGGATTCGAATGTTATTGCGGCGGGACCGATTTTCCAAATCTTCGCAGTGGGCCTGAAGGTCTAAGTTCTGCTCCCGGAGCCTGAGCATATCCTGCTGTAACTGGTGGACGTCACCAGTAAGGCCTAGATCGTGCTCCTCCAGGGTCACCACCCGTTCTCCAATGCCATCCACATCTCGGCGGACCTCGCGCAGATCGGAGGCCAGCTGGGACTTCAGCTCTGTGATGTTGTCCTTAATGGATGCAAAAAGTTCGATCAGGAAGGCCTTTGTGAATGGGCCATCCCCATCTTCCTTCGCAGGGGATTTGCTAGAGCTGGGGGGCGATCCGGATGAACCCTTCCCAGGGCCGTCCTTCCCAGGCCTGTTCATGCGGTTTCTCGTCGTCATGATGAGGAGCCTTGGGGAGCCCCCGCGCGCTCCGCGATCACTGGGAGCGCCCCGGGATATCAGGCCACGCTCCCTCCCACCCCCCGGGACCTCCGCTCCACTCTCACCGGGAAGCCGGAGCTATCAGAGGATAGCAGTCGCCGTGCACACTCAATGTCCGCTGAGTCGCCCCTGGGCTATAAGGGGTAGGATCGGATCAGCACCTCCTCTCCTCCCGTCTCTCTGCGCTGTCCAGCAGCCGCCAGACAGGTCGGCGCCTCCTCGCCACCTCCGTCCAGGTGATGTGAGCCAAGATGAGCCACAGGGGGTTAGAGTAAGTTTGTGACGGCCCCAGTCAGGGGATCCTGCAGTGCGATCGCTCCTCTCCGCAAGTCGCTGTGGCCCAGGGTCCCCCGGGTAATGGCAGCCGATGCTCTCTGGGCGATGCAGTGTAGGCCGCACTAGCGCATGTGCGTCGCCGCCACAACACCTCGGCTAAGTCGGCGGTCTTGGTCGTAGCTCGTCAGGAAAAGGCTCAAAAGCATTCGGGGCACCTCAGTAACCCCAATAAAGTTGATTCCGGAGCAAAGATCGCCCCAGGACAGCTATACAAGGCGAGGAAGGGCTCGGGGTGCCGGAGGAGCTCGCAGGCACGTCCTACTCCGTCGCCATCTTGGCCACGCCCTCCGTTTGGTCCTTTTTTAAGAAGGAAGTCGATAGGTTATTAAATACATAGTTGTCTTGATGATAGGCTATGGAAATTATTTATTACTGCTTTATTTAATGTACAGTGGGACTCCCACTTCGAAGACGGGGAATGATTCAGGCATGTGAATCTATGAAAGATACCCCAATACTGGATTAACCATAAATACATGTTTGAAGAGCATTAACATATGGACACAAATATTACCCTACTGTAGACAATGCCCTTCTCCAATGCATAATATGGTAGTGTAAACTGGCAGCCAAAGGATTTTTGCTTCATGGGATGGGCCTACTTGACATAAGGACAAATAAACATGAAAACGTGTTGTCCTAGTCACTAAACAATATTTCTTGGAGGTTGGGCTATAGAAATTCCACACCCCTGAGAGACGACAGGCCTAACTGAGAGGTAATATGAAAAAATGTATATTGTACCAAAACGGTAATAAAGTCAAAACAAGGAAAATCCCAAAGCTATTTAAAAAAAAAAGGGAACAAACAAAAGTAAATTTTAGTTAACAAAATGACACCAAAACAAAAACTTCTAGTATGGGAAACTGGAGTTCCTAATTTTTTAAACAGTTTAAATATATAAATAGCGCCAAAAGCTTAAAGTGTCAACCGTGGCTCTCTGGTTCTGCTTGACTGGTACAAAGGCTGACTGTGATGGAGTGTGGGATGGATACAGGAACCAGGCTTGACTCAGTCGGATGTTTGACCTTTACACTTTGTTTCTGAAATGGAAGCCAAAAATCCTCAGTGGAGCAAGCCAGCAGGCTGTGGCCAAAGAGAGCTTACGATGTTGAATACCTGCTATACGAGGTCCAGTTGAACCTGTTAACTTTTGTCAGGATAGCTCAGACTGACAGAAATTTGAATTTAATGCCTAAGGAAGGTCCCTAGCTGGTCAGGTACTCAAGGTGCCATTGCTCGGTGGATATGTTCTTTCGCCTCACAGGTTAGGGAGAGCCAGGAATCCCCCCACCACAGCCTGGTGCCAGTGGGCAGTTGCAGGAAAGGCCTCTTGTAGCTTGTTGTGTCCCTCTACCTTGAATAAGAGGTCAGCCATATGACTTGGAGTCCATATCTTTCTCCTTGGTACAAAAAGGAGAACAGGTCACAGACAGCAGATCCAGCCATCTTATGTTCTTCCACAGGCCAGAAAGAATTCTGAGGAGGATACTGTGGGTACCACATTCATACCTGGCACCAGCATGTGGATGGGAGTGACTCCAGGCTCTTCCCTAACCAATGAGGTAAATGTTATCAGGAGTATTTCTAACCACATTTGAAGCATATACTAGGTGCCCTACAGCAAACCCACAGGGCCCTTTTCTACCTAAAACCAAGATGGTAGAAACCACCTTCCCCCATGCAGAGCTTGTGTGCCTACCCCAGAGGTGTGGCAAGAGAATAAGCAACAACTTCTTAGTGGACACTCTAGGCCAGGTCAGGGGGCAGCGCTTCTTCCACTGGGATTGGTGCCTGATTTTCTAGGGAACAGCCTGTTCTGCTAAAGTGAAAATAGCTTTAGGGGCTTTTGACTGAATGAACATGTGTAACATTAAACCCTTCCATGTCCTACTTTTAAATACTAAGCACCCTGCTTTAGGGCCAATAAGGCCTACTCGGGGTGCCTTATTAATATTTACAAGGAAGATTTAGACATGTTAAAAAGGGGTTAATTTGACAGGTTAAATTTGCAATTTAAAACCGCTCAGCTAGGCTAAACGTGGAAGGCCTGCAGTCATGTTTGCACTGCCCCTACAGTGGGTGGCATAACGCGTGCTGCAGTCCACTAGTGACATTGAACTTTGTACCATATACTGTAGACATTAAATGTAAATTATAGCTTTATTTTGCATAACATACCAATTGGGATATGACAATTTCATCATGTTGAAAGAAGGAGCACAGGCACTTTACCGCTGGTGTGCAAGGGTAAAGTGCACAGTCAAGCCAGCATACCACCCAAAAAATGGTAATTTCCAGCAACTACCCATACACATGAATCTCATTAGATGCATTCACTTTCCTCATGATTGATTATAGTCACTTGCTCCAGCCCAGAATATAAAGCTCTTATCATAACCCAAAATGAACTGCTTTACATCAAAGGAAAACTTGATCACAAATATGATGTGATACAAACCCTGCAAACCACACTCCCCATCTCTCTTCTACAGCACTGTACACCTTGTTACACTTTGCTTGACACCACTACTCCTAAAGAGCCACACAAACATCAGTACTTCACAGCGTTCAAATATACTCTAATCCACCCCACACACAGATAATATCTGATCACAGATCTCGCAACACATCCTATCACCACAATGTAAGGCATTAGATGTTCTAAACACAAAGGTCAGTCTGCCTGTGTAGCAGCATGATAAGCACCACACTTGAATCCACTGACTACCATCCTACCAGTGGTGTAACAAGGAGCTCACAGGCCCTTTTGCAAGGTAGGGAAATGATAAGCCACAAACAGAAAAGCTACAGTCGGGGTGCAGAGGGACCCAAAGCCTTGGACCCTCGTACCACTGCACATGCTGCAGTGGTGATACCTATACCCTCTAGTTCAACTTCAATATCTGCCCCCTCCTAGACCATGGCATTTTTGCTACTGCAGTCAGAGAAACCTCAGTTTCCATATCGCTAATGTACTACTAGGATACAGTAACCTCCACCTCGGTAGAGCAAAAAAACCTTGATTGGGGTCCTGTGACCATAACAAGTGCCTTAAATGCAAACTGATAAGCTCACTTAACTCCCCCTTGTTCCAGTTCCTCCCTGTGTGGATTATCAACCAAGCACCTAAACGACTAAGGCTGAATTGGCCTGGCGGAGAAAAGATTTTTAATAAAGGTTTCCTTGACTAGATCATGGATCAGCTCACCTGCTCTTGTGATCTGATTTTCCTGGGAGATTTCAACCTATATGGGGGAAAATACAAATACGAGCACCCAACCCTTGTGAAGTCTTTCTTAATGGACGTCTACTAGAACGTAGCACTTTCCCTACCCCCTGTAAGGGGTATGTTCTAGACTAGGGGGACTATTCTCAAAGAGTTAACGCCGCAGTAGTGGCACTTTTCTGCAGCTAATGCAGTAATATTTTTAACTCCATATTCACAAGCTGTCGCTAACAGCCGTTAGTGTCAGCTTTCGGGCGATAGCGGCAACTAAAAACATTGCCAAGGATGATAGCTAATCATATGCAGTGTAGGCATTCCTGTGCTAAAACGCTCGCTAACCACACTTTGCGATATTCTCAACGCTCGCCCGGACCGGAGATGCGAGAAAAAAGCACCCACTAAGAGCCGTTAGCTGCTAGAACTTAAGACCAGAAATAATCTGGTCTTAAAAATGAGGATAATACTTGGGGCCACATCACAGCATGTTCTGGTGCTGGACAGCACTGCAAGTAATGTTGCATAGCTGCCCAGGGACAAAACTACAGTGCAGGAAAGTGCGCATTTTTGGGTACCAGTCATGAAAAGTGTAGCTGCGCAGCGACAAGACAGCGTTGCAACACTTCTCACAACACCCTCCTTGCGACAGCATAGATACGCTGTATTCACTGGACAGCCCTCCATGACGCATGTAATGACAGATACGTCACGAATCCTGACGTATCTGTCTGCCCTAAAGCCATGCATTGCTGCAGTCGTGTCACAACCAGGAGCCAACTCCATCAATGCATGGGGCCAGCCTATCCCTGTGGCACTGCGTCACCCTCACAACTGCCATCAGGCATGTGGAAGATACTGACGCAGTGCCGTTCATGACGGGTGCCCGAATGTGGGCGCTGTTGGAGATCCATTGGTGGTGGTTCCGCGCTGCGGTGTCATTGTGTGGAAGCATTGGTGGAGTGTTGGTGCAGAGGGAGTTGACGAGACGTTCTTCGGTGGCCTTGATCAAGCTGCAAGGGGGTGCAATGATGGCAGTGGCGTCGGGTGGGCAAGGTGAAGACGTGATCTTACCAATGATGGTTGGTCTAGGATAGTCCAGTGTCGTGGCAGCAGTAGAAGTTCCAGCTGGTGGAGGTGATGTGCTAGATCGTGTGTCCTGCTATGTGGCCTGTTGCGGTGACTTGCTGCTTGCATCTGATGTAGGGGACCTTTCCCAGGACGGGTTGGTGTCCTGGTCACTGAGGTTGTCCAGGTGGAACTTGAGTTCACGGAGTAGTAGGATGTCGTCGGTGGACGGGAGACCCGTGGGTGCAATGAGGTCTACAATGGCATTGGAGAAGGGGGGTGTATGGCCCAGGTGGCCTGCACATGAAGGTGCCGCAGACGGGGTGCTTGAGCTTGGTCTGGATCTGGGAGTTGAGGTGGTCCATGGTCACCCTTGGGTCAGTAGAGTGCAAGGTCAGTCGGAGTGTGCTTCTGTAGGTGGTGGCAATGCCTCCTTCTTAACAGTCAGGGTTTTCCTTGAGGGTGCTACTGCATCCGACAGTGATGGCGATGGTGATGGTGATGTCCGGTTCGGAGCAGAGGTTGGTCATAGCAGGCGAGGAGGTGTCCAGGGTTGATGGAGAGGAAGGTGCTGGCATTGTAGTGTCCAAGAGGAATGCTCCTTGGTGCCGAGCGTGGTCCAGGGGCAGACAGATCCTAGCAGGCGAGGAGGTGTCCAGGGTTGATGGAGAGGAAGGTTGAGGAAATATAAATTTTATGGTCAAGTTGTGTTCCCTAGCGCGTACCCCATCGTCTCCATGTACCAGCTTAAAGTGCATGTAACTTCCCTCCTGTGCCAGCTATGAAGACGCAAATACATTTGCGTCCAACGTCAACATGTCCTCTTTCAGACCCACCCTGAACGGGTTGAATAGTCCGTTCCTAAGTATGCTATGCCACCGTCTTTTTGTAGTGTACTTTACATGTTTTTCTGCTCTGGCAAAGTAGGCCCTGAATTTCTGCCATCGAGCCTCTTTTTCTGGCTTCTGACTCTGAGAGCCCCAGCCCAGGCTGCCTCTGTACCCGTGAACTCTGACTTACTTTCAGCGCGGCCCACCGTGCTCAGCTCAGCCTGCTGCCTGCCAAGACTGACTATAACCTTCGAGTTATCTGTTCCGCTCCTCGAAAATACATTCCTGCCTACTAGCTTCAGTAAACATCCTCCTCAGCTGCAGAGCCAAAAGGCCGACCTGTCTAGTGCAAGTAATTCATAGTCTCTGTTGCCATGCTCCCATGGAAGGCCCCGTGCCCCCACGCTTCTCATGCAGACACTCAGGCGCATATACACGCATTCACAGTCAGTATAGAATAGCTTCTGCCCCAGAGACCTTTCCGTCCAGATAATATGGTTCCCAAATATCAGATATCAGATATGATAGAAGTACAAGTTGATCTGACATGCCAGACTTCTGTCTCTTTCCGTTAGTGTAAATGTCAAGTCCCTGCACCCTCCAGTTTCACGTCAATCACACGTCATGCAGCTGCGCGCGCATCCAAGCTTCCGATTTCTGCTGACATTGCAACATTTCTGTTAGTGCCACCCCTTTGTGACACTTACCTGTGACGTTTCCAGCACACACCTCCAGTTCACGCCTAGTCCACGCCTTCTGATTACGTACTAGTAACACGTGGATACTGTTATCTTGTCTTCTCTCAGCTGTTACGCCTACTGCACTGCTTCTTATGACATGAATTAAGTATATAAGCTATGTATTGTCAATAAAATGGAGCGCGCTCTTACTATCCCTTCTTCCACCCCTGTGGTGGGAAGAACATGATATCTTGGTCATGACCATTCCTTTTGAGGAATAAAACCCCTAAGAACTCTAACACCACGGACTCTGGTTTCTTTCTTTCCGATTGAGTTATTATTGATTAAGTACTTACCTGCATAGAAATTAAGAGAGTAAATTATATATTTACGTCATTTTGGCGCCCGAACAGGGACCCCTCCCCCACCTCACGCGCCGGTTGGTGCGTTGCAAGCTCTGTCCCCTGCCATCAGTTAGATGGAAACTACGCGTACCGGCAGGATTTCCTGCATCTCCCTCTGACCCACGGAGGTGACGAAGACTGCGATCAGTACCCAGACGAGGCGGTGAGGAGTGCGGAGGATCCCGACCAGAGCCTAGCCGAAAGAAGCAAGGTCCGAGGTGTCAAGAGGCCCACCACTTTTCCGAAGTTTTCCGAAGTTTCCCGAAGTCGAGCCGAGTCGAGTCCAGTCCAGTCAGGTTTTCCGAGGCCTTCTGTTTCCGTGCTTCCCGGTGAGTACCATTGCTGGGACGTATCTAGACGGGTTTGGGTACACAAGTCCGGTCTGCACTGTTTTTAGACAGTGTATCTGTACTGTTTAGCAGTATATCTAGTATTCTGAATTTCTGCACTGTTACACCAGTGTATCTGTACTGTTTAGCAGTACATCCAGTATAGGGGGTAGTCATCTATGTCTCAAATGTCTTTTCATGTGATTAATGTCGTGGTATGAACGTGACCGTTTTAATGTGCATTATTGTGTTTCTTGTATAAACTAGCTGTATCCAGTATTAAGTAGTAAGGATTGAGTATTCAGTATTAAGTAAACAAGATGCCGTTTTTCGACAAATTAAAGCAGATAGGAACTAGGAAAGGGATACTAGAGGAAGAAATTCCTATCCCCCCTAGGGACACTCCAGGAAACTTCATGTACCACAAGCATGGCATAGATGCCATATTATTTCTAGAATTATGGGCCGACTATACTAAACATCTAGACGAAAGACACAGATGGCCTGTTACCGGAACATGGGATGCCGAGTGCATCATGAAGGTAGAGGAAGTACTATGGAAAAAGAAAGCCAGACAATCTCAGAAGGACGCCATAGAGTTTTGGCATAAGGAATCACATAAGCGTACTGAAAAAGAATTACGTAGAGAAGACAGACTTAAAGAATCAGACAAGGCCCAAGAAAATGAGTTAGTTAACGAGGGGATCCGAGTAAAAACAGAACAAGTAGACTGCGCACGAAATAACCTCGTAAACGGTATGTACCTCGCGGCCGAGGGATCGCCTGAAGCCATTTCAGAAATACCAAAGAATCTGCCGCCACCATTAGTCCCGACTAAAGTAATGCATAAGACTACTAAAGACATATTCCTGAATTCCTATCTAGAGGATGTAGCACCTGCTTACACCAATCTGCCTGTCCGCACCCTGCCTAACGACAGGGACGGGGGTGGTAACCCGCCCCAAAATCCTATTCCGCCAGTACCACAACAGAATGCTCCACCACCCCCACCACTTCCCGCACCTAAAGTTGATTTACCGAAACCACTTCTATCTGATCCTACTAAAAGACAAGTTCAAGTTCAGATACAGACTCCGCCGAGAGATAATGCCCAAGCTTCTGCCTCAGGGGGTGCGGCAGGGGGTCTTCATACACCGCCGTTAACACGCAGGTTACAGCTCGCGGATTTACGGAATCCTTTTGTGTTCAAGTCACCTCGCCTTGACGCACTCAAAGAAAACCTTTCAGTTTGCAGATATGATCCAGTACCCGGTAAAGACGATATAATGATGTTGGCATCACTACGGTTAAGATCTGCCACTGATTTCCTGCTGTGCTATGCAGGAATGAAGGACCGCCTAGATAGAATATATGAGTTTATTCAGACCGGGAAAGACCCGGACAGTATTCAGGAAGCCATGGAGCGTCAGAAAGTTGACGTTCAAGCACAGATACTACGTTTTTTCATAAATTGCCTAATAAAAGAACGAGACAGGCCTGGAACAGATCAGAGTGAATTGGATGCACTAAACAAGTGGGGTCAAAATATAGCTGACGGAAAACATGATAAGGGGACTTGCATAGCCAGTATGTATAGAAAAATCAGAAAGACAGTAATAGAAATACACCAAAAAGAGAAAGAAAAGGCTTCCTCCGAGGAGGAAGAAGAACTTGAAGAACCAGAAAAGACTACAGATACTATAGCGTATGTAGGTAAGGGAACTTACCTTAGGAAAGGTATCCGTCCGGAAAGCAAGAGAGTTTTTCTCTCTGCCTTAACAAACCCAAATTCTGCGGAACATCAGTTCCAGGAAACCGATAAAAGACTCAGAGACCGAGTGGGGTACCACATACTCAATTCGATGGATGAACAAGAACTAGCCCGGTCAGCCATATTATGGGCTGAAAATCTGGATATGTATAATGATGACACAGTAGCGCAGACATTTCTGAACCTCTCCCCAGACGAGCAGAAATTAGCAGGTGTATACATGATGCAGCACCTCGTCACGAAATACAGAGACCAACATTCTGATCCAGGTCCCTTACATGAAACATTAGAAGCACTACTCATGGATAGATGGAGAGGTCTCAGTACCAAATTAATACAAATAATTCTAGAACAACGACATAGATATAACACTTTCATAAGCCCTGAATATGTTCCCGCTCCGCCCCCAGAAAGGAAAATGTATCACATGCAACGTCTGAGTGGCATTGAAAGTCAGAACCCCTTACGAGAAGTACACCCAGTTATGGGTGCGGATCACCTCTTGAAACGTGTATATGTACACACGCCACTGACTAAGTTAGAACTGTTAGAAATGAAGAAACTAGTTCCGAGCCATGATAAAGACCCTGCAGGTTTTCACAGAGAGCTTAAAGATATGTTACTGATGGGGGATTACACGTATGATGATATCATGAAAATGTTAAAGGTACTGCTGCCCACGGGCATCTACGAGAAACTAAAAGAAAAGGAATGGGAGGTGGGAGAGAAAAAGATTGTATGGGCAGAAATAGAAGACGAAGAAAGCAAACGTGTCCCAGGGGTAGGCCTTGGGGACAAAACTAAAGCATTACCAGGTTTAATAGTACAGGTTCTGCCAAGATTATTGGCCACTAGAGAAGAAGACTGGGATGCAATCTCAGCATGTAAGCAGAAACCCGACGAAGATACTAGTGACTTTTATTCAAGATTCGAGAAATGTTTTATTATTAATAGTGGTCTTAAACCAAGTAGCGAGTCGTACCCGCATCTCTTTGTATCAAAGTTAGTTGAGAATTCCCTGTTAGCAGTCAAGAATCGTGTATACAAGGTCGAGAGTACATGGCAAGCAAATACGCCATCCCAGATGTTACAAATGTTACAATACCATCAGAATAGAATTAGAGAAGAACAAGATCAGGAACAAAAACGTATGAAAGACACGAAAATGAAAATGTTAGTAGCCCAGTCGGTCCATACCGACGGAAACAGAAAGGGTACGAACCAAACAGGTCACGTCGCAGGTCCCGTTAAAGGGACATGCAATTATTGCAAGCAGCCAGGTCACTACGTACATGAATGTCCAGTCCTGAAACATAACATAGCAACAGGTAAAACTAAAGAGAGACCGCATCCACCTAGACAAGATCAGGTCCAGCAACAGACCTCACAAAATGTACAGCCCATGCAGAGCACACAACCTATGCATGCCACATCTCATACAGCGCAGACAGTAGCAGTACCACAGCCCACTGCCACGACTCAACAAGTTTCCCAACAGATGTACCAGTATGCCCAATCTGCTTACCCTGAGTATCAACGATACACATGAAACAGCCTAGAGAGGGAATTTGGCTTGCCTCTTATTGAAATTCCTGTAGATCAAGAAGGTCCTTATGTACACAGTCAAGTATTGGGAAAAGACAGAAAGTTTTTAATTGACACAGGGGCAAGCCGCACCACAATCAGCCATAATGAAGTCCCAGGGGCACCCCTCTCAGGCTCACAGAATGTTTCCCTTGGTTTTTCAGGACAGCCCATTGTAAATGAAGTATCAGAACCAGTACCGTTGGCTGTGGGTCCATTATCACGAGTTACAGACTTGTTACTTACGAAATCATGTCCAGAAAATCTGTTAGGAATTAAAACATTGAAGGCTCTAGGAGCTATAATCTGCTGTTCCCCGGAGGGGGTTAGACTCTTTCTGAGGGATTTCAAGGGTCATTATGTGGTGCGAGAATTCGATGTCAGATTAAAAAATGTACCAGATCACCTGTGGGCAAAAGGCCCAACTGATGTAGGTTGCATGCATATCACACCATACCGTGTTACACTCAAGACAGGAGTTGTTCTACCCCGAATCAGACAATACAAGTTACCACCCGATGCTGTAGTGGCTTTACTGGAAATCATTGAAGAGCTCATTGCCCAAGGAGTGGTCGTAGAAACCGACTCCAATATCTGTAATTCACCCATCATTCCAATTCTTAAACGTACTGATCCCAATGCACCGCCAGTATATCGGCTGGTGATTGATCTTCGAGAACTGAATAAATGTATTGTACCACAGTACCCTGTGGTCCCCGATATCTCTTCCCTATTGACTGCTATTGATTCAGAAGCAACGTTCTTTACTGTAATTGATCTCAAGAACGCTTTCTTCAGTGTACCCATTGATCCGGAGAGCCAATATCTCTTCGGATTCAGTTTAAATGGACGAAGTTTCAAATTTTCCCGCGCACCTCAAGGATTCACAGAAAGTCCCAGCATCTATAGTCAAGCATTGAAAAGACAACTAGACTGTATTCAAATGCCAGTTAACACCGCTTTACTGCAATACGTCGATGATCTATTGATCACCGCACGAAGTGAGCCCAAATGTGAACAAGCATCACTGACAGTTTTACATTTCCTGGCAGACAAGGGACACAAGGTGTCTCCTTCGAAGCTACAATTCTGTGTTCAGCAAGTTGTGTACTTGGGTCACTTGCTGTCCAAAGTGGGGAGACAGCTCACTCCCGATCGCATTCAGTTAATTGTAAATATGCCACAACCCCAGACACAAAAGGAAGTGCGGGCCTTTATAGGCCTCACCTCGTACTGCAGACAATGGATTCCTCAATATGCATTTCTAGCTAAAACACTCATCCAGTTAACGACGCAGGAGGCAGCGACTTCGACTGTCCTCCCTTGGACTCAGGAACATACACAAGCCTTTGAGGAATTAAAGAAAACATTATGTCAAGCACCAGTTTTAGCGACACCATGTTACAGCAAACCGTTTACACTTTTTGTTACAGAACGTGATGGTACAGCATTGTCTGTCCTCACTCAAGACCAAGCAGGCTCACATAAGCCTTGCGCTTATTTTTCAAGTACATTGGATTCAGTAGCCCAGGCACTCCCTGCATGCTTAAAGTCAGTAGCAGCAACAGCGTTAGCAATAAGACAGAGCGATTCAATTGTTTTAGGCCATCAGTTAACAGTACAAGTTCCACACTCTGTAGAGGTTCTTTTAAACAGAACCCAGACTCAGCACTTGACCATAGCACGACTGACAGGTTACGAATTAACACTATTCCAGCCACACATAGAAATCAGACGCTGCAGCATTCTGAACCCCGCAACACTGTTACCTATAATTATGACAGATCCAGCCCCGCATGATTGCATAGAGATCATTAATGCAGTAACAAAGCCCCGACGAGACCTAACAGATGTTCCATTGACAAATCCAGACCTGACACTTTATGTGGATGGTTCATGTATGCGAACAAGTACAGGAGAATTAGTGGCCGCATATGCCGTGACCACTGAAACAGAAGTTAAAGAAACACATCGTATTGACACACTGTCTGCCCAAGCGGCAGAGCTTGTTGCTCTGACCCGAGCCTGTATTCTAGCCAAGAACAGAAATGTCAACATATACACTGATTCCCGTTATGCGTTCGGAGTTGTACACGACTTCGGCATGTTATGGCAAGAACGAGGTTTTCTGACCTCTCATGGTGCCAAGATCCAACACGGTCCCCTCATTCAAGCACTGTTAGAAGCAATACATCTGCCTTCAGGCATATCCGTCATGAAGTGTAAAGCACATACCAAAGTTACAGATTCTGTTTCCCAGGGTAACGACCTGGCAGACCAGATAGCAAAACATACAGCATTGACTCACACTCAGACAACGGACATGACAAAGACAATAGGACCGACAAATTGCATGACAGTCAGGGATCCCGCACTAGATGTTATTGATATTCAGACACATGCTACCCCAGACGAAATAAAGAAATGGATTGAACTAGGAGGGATCCAGACAGATCAAGGTTGGATGACGAAGGGAAAATCTACATGGTTTCTCCCTGACTCTATGGTTCAGGTCATGATTAATACAGCACATAGTCCAGCACATCTAGGAGAGAAAGCGATGTTAGACAGTTTACAAAATCTTTGGAGCAATAAACACTTACGAGCAGCAGCAAGACAGAAAGTGCGTACTTGCATGATCTGTTGTCAGTTCAATCCAGGTAAAAGCGTCCCTGTAGAGCAAGGTGGATTTCATCCTCCCGATCACCCTTTTGAAGTCCTCCAGATGGATTATATCCAGATGGACCGTTGTCGAGGATTCAAATATGTCCTCGTAATTGTTTGTGCTCTGTCCCGTTGGACCGAAGCATATCCAGTCCCAGATTATACTGCTCCGACCACTGCCAGGCAGTTGGTTCGTGAATTCTTCCCACGGTACGGCTTGCCTCGTGTCGTGTATTCAGATAACGGTCAGCCATTCTCCTCCGAATTAATGAAGCAGGTTTCCTTACTGCTGGGATATCAATGGAAATTCCATTGTGTCCGACATCCCGAAGCCGCAGGCCTTGTAGAAAGGCATAATCAGACACTAAAGACACGCCTTGCAAAAATATGTCAAGAGAAAGGGGTCGACTGGATAGTCGCCCTGCCAGTGGCACTGTTCTATATGAGAATGGTTGCCCATTCGAGATCAGGGCTATCCCCGTACGAGGTGGTTTTTGGTAGACCACCAAATATGTGGGGGACGCCCATTCCGAAGAAGATTACTGATGTTGATTGTAATATGTTGACAGATTACCTTGCCTCCTTGATGTCTGCACTCCAATCATGTCGTTCACAGGTTGCCGCAGCCTTCCCTGACAACACCGATGTAAAGCCACATGATGTCCGTCCAGGTGATCTGATCCTCATCAGGAACTTCGATCGGAAAAGTCCGCTGGAGCCCCGTTGGAAATCGCCGAAGACCGTTCTACTCACCACCAGGACAGCGGTGAAGATTGAGGGAAGGAAGGGGTGGGTCCACATGAGCCACGTTAAGCTGTGTAATGAACTGAAATCCGACCCAGGCTCATCCACCTCTCCCAAAGACTGTATCGAGCTCAGAGACTTTAAAACTTCCGAACGAGAGAAAACTCCCCAAGAGGAGTATAGACTTAAACTCCGATCTAGCAAGTCAGACAGTTTAATTGTTTAAGTCCTCCCCTAGGTGAATCGGTTAAATAGTTTCTGACATGTATCCCCTAGATCGAGATAGAGAGAGAGAGAGAGAAGCCAAGAAACATACATACTGTAAATCACTGTGTAGTCACTGTATAGTGACATTGTTAATAATGTTTTTTTTAAGTCTTCTGATAATAGTTGTAAGTGTGCTTCTCCCTATCTACTACCCTATTTTCAAGCGTGAACAATCTGCTTACAATGTTTCTGCTGAACACACTTTTAGCGAGTTACCTCCACATGAACTCTCCTACAGACTTGCGCTGCGCAACAACACTTTCATTAGTATGCTACATCATTCCCATCAGACTAACAATGCTACAAACTGCTGGATATGTGGCCGACTCCCTCCTTACCAGAATTACAAGGGAGCTCTGCCCCTCTTTCCGTACCCGTTCACTCACAATGGCTCCTGTGGTGCATGGTTTAAAATAATTAATTCCTTAGATCCTGACATAGCTGTTTTCGATGGGGGCTGGGTTTGGGGAAACTTGAACTTGGTCCTGCTCGACGTCTGTTACCCTGATGAGGAGGGACTCCCCACTAGAATAGGGAATGATCTAGAAAATGAAGTATATGGATTAGGTAATTATACAATTAGCCTTATGATTCTTACTGTCGAGTCCGAAGATACACCAGATATGCCCATTATGTCAGTACTACCAGTCACTGGTGAATTATGTATCAGGAAGAAAGGTTCAGTACACTTAGGTCATAGTAAATGTACTACTGTGGTCGAATTCAGTGATCATGGTAAATCGTCCTTCAAAGCTATCCGTCATTCCTATTTTGTTTGTGGTCATACCGCATACATACGCCTACCTCCAGATTGGGATGGTACCTGTTATATAGCATTCCTTCTGCCACCTGTTTTCCTAGCTCCTCCTGATTACCACAGAAATACAAATCTAGTAAAGAATAGACCCAGAAGAGATATCCCACTTGTCGACTACACAGAAACGGCATGGGAACAGTATACCGATTTTAATAAAGGATTCTTTTTCTTTTTAGGACCTGTTCAAAATAGTAAACTAATACGCAGATTAACTAGAACACTTGAAGCAGTAGTAAATGAAACTGCCTCCGCCCTAGGTAACTTAACCGAAGAGCAGTCCGCCATGCGGGTTGTTGTCCTTCAGAATCGTCTTGTTATTGACGTCATCTTGGCAGATAGAGGTGGAGCCTGTAAGGTCATCGGGTCAAGTTGCTGTGTTTTCATTCCACAAAACGCACCATCTGTATATCAAGCTATTACACGTCTCCATAAAATTGCAAATCAGATACATCAGAATCCAGGCACCTGGACTTGGTCCGGTTGGTTCTGGACAACGTTAACCGCTTGGGGATGGAAGATCCTATCCTTCCTAGGCATTGGCCTAGTCCTAGTATTCAGTTGCTGCCTGTGCCTGCAGTGTGGGCCAGCGATTTGTGGACTGTGCGCCACGTCATGCATTGAACATTCCAGTTTCCTTTCAAAGCGTAAAAGAAAGAAAGAAGAGCAAATGATGTTACAAGAACAAACTGATCGGTTCATGAGGATCGATATATCATGAAGGGTCCCTAGGGAACAAGGAGGGAATGAGGAAATATAAATTTTATGGTCAAGTTGTGTTCCCTAGCGCGTACCCCACCGTCTCCATGTACCAGCTTAAAGTGCATGTAACTTCCCTCCTGTGCCAGCTATGAAGACGCAAATACATTTGCGTCCAACGTCAACATGTCCTCTTTCAGACCCACCCTGAACGGGTTGAATAGTCCGTTCCTAAGTATGCTATGCCACCGTCTTTTTGTAGTGTACTTTACATGTTTTTCTGCTCTGGCAAAGTAGGCCCTGAATTTCTGCCATCAAGCCTCTTTTTCTGGCTTCTGACTCTGAGAGCCCCAGCCCAGGCTGCCTCTGTACCCGTGAACTCTGACTTACTTTCAGCGCGGCCCACCGTGCTCAGCTCAGCCTGCTGCCTGCCAAGACTGACTATAACCTTCGAGTTATCTGTTCCGCTCCTCGAAAATACATTCCTGCCTACTAGCTTCAGTAAACATCCTCCTCAGCTGCAGAGCCAAAAGGCCGACCTGTCTAGTGCAAGTAATTCATAGTCTCTGTTGCCATGCTCCCATGGAAGGCCCCGTGCCCCCACGCTTCTCATGCAGACACTCAGGCGCATATACACGCATTCACAGTCAGTATAGAATAGCTTCTGCCCCAGAGACCTTTCCGTCCAGATAATATGGTTCCCAAACATCAGATATCAGATATGATAGAAGTACAAGTTGATCTGACATGCCAGACTTCTGTCTCTTTCCGTTAGTGTAAATGTCAAGTCCCTGCACCCTCCAGTTTCACGTCAATCACACGTCATGCAGCTGCGCGCGCATCCAAGCTTCCGATTTCTGCTGACATTGCAACATTTCTGTTAGTGCCACCCCTTTGTGACACTTACCTGTGACGTTTCCAGCACACACCTCCAGTTCACGCCTAGTCCACGCCTTCTGATTACGTACTAGTAACACGTGGATACTGTTATCTTGTCTTCTCTCAGCTGTTACGCCTACTGCACTGCTTCTTATGACATGAATTAAGTATATAAGCTATGTATTGTCAATAAAATGGAGCGCGCTCTTACTATCCCTTCTTCCACCCCTGTGGTGGGAAGAACATGATATCTTGGTCATGACCATTCCTTTTGAGGAATAAAACCCCTAAGAACTCTAACACCACGGACTCTGGTTTCTTTCTTTCCGATTGAGTTATTATTGATTAAGTACTTACCTGCATAGAAATTAAGAGAGTAAATTATATATTTACGTCAAGGTGCTGGCATTGTAGTGTCCAAGAGGAATGCTCCTTGGTGCCGAGCGTGGTCCAGGGGCAGACAGATGCAAATGGTGTAGCCTATGAGTTTCCTTTGGCACAGGAGACAACCATAACAATGCAGGCAGTGCATTAACAATGCAACTCCGAAAACGCATTGTGAGGTCAGTAATGGGATGATTTAAAGTTTACGGGTGGGTAGGGGTTTCGGATGTAAAATATGAAAATTGGCGTGTGTTGTGGGGTAAAATATGAAAATTGCGGTGGGCATTTGGCTCAAAATCTGATTTTTGGGTGTGTTTTGGGGGCTCAAAAAGAAATTCCAGGGTTCACCTTTGGGGTTGGGGTGCAAAGGTTACTTTTGGGTTGCACTCACTGAAGTGGGAATAGTGATCTTCTTGTCTCCGCTATGCAACACCTACTCAATTGTTGCAAAGTGCCTAGTATTAGTGTGCATTGGAATGGAATGCGATGTTATGGCATGCGTCGCAACTACATATGTGCTTCTGGCACACGAGTGGTACGCCCGCTGTGCATGGGCGCACAGCAGCTGCCATTGAAAAGTGATGGGGGCGCTGGACAGCTGTGAAGTGGTATACACCATAAAGAATACTGGATGGTGTGTTGACGCGGGGATGTGTGTGTGAGCGGGTATTGTGCAAATTGCAATAAGGGAAGTCTTACCTAGAATTAGGGCCCTGTGTCTTTGTAGCTCCTGCGCCTGCTTCCAGGAACAGGAAGTCGGCAGCCTGGCTCACTACCCTGAGTCAATCACAGAGCTGCAATGCCACAGGGGGTGTGTCATCTACGTGTGATAGGCCTGAGTGACTCACCTCCGGTCCTCCTACGCTACGCGACCCACCTTTTTACCTGGGCAGGACCTCTGACCACGGCCTGCACAGGAACCCTAGATCTACGACCTTCCACCGTTACAAATCCACTACTCTCCACGCACTCAACCACGGAAGTAACAACAACTGCCAGACTTCCCCACCAGGTATGGGCGATCGTCACGCCTCGATGTCTACCGCCACGGCTCATCTACTCCACATCCCACTCCAGGCTCCAGACGCAGGTCCAGGGAGGCATCCAGGCTCCAGATGCAGGTCTACACTGACAGAATGTACTGGCACCTCTTTCAGAATTGTGTGTGGAGGAAGCTTTTAGTTGTGTTTCGGAGGAAGGCAGACCCCAGCGTGCATAGGCACCATTTCTGGTCAGGTGCCTCCTGGTGGTTTGCCACATTTCATTGAAATAATATATATATATATATATATATATATATATATATATATATATATATATATATATATATATATATATATATTCAAATGTTCTCCTCGCAAAGTGAAAAAGAGGTGGGAACTCCAGACAAGACGAACAATTCACATTTCTTTATTGCAGTAAGTCTGTAATGATGCGTTTCGACTGATCCCAGTACATTATATATATATATATATATATATATATATATATATATATATATATATATATATATATATATATGAACTCCAACCTGTCTCAGAAGCACTTTCCGTGCAGACAAGAAAAACGGGACACCAAAATGACGCCACAGCCAGACTTGAAATTGTTTACGTGATGAGATTTATTCGTGCATGCAGGGTGCAAAGCCTCGTCAAACGCGTTTTGGGCACTGGCTGTGCCCTTGCCCACTGACAAATTGCCATAGCCGATCCACCATTTAAATATACACAATATTACAAAATGCGAGCCAAACTCGCTGTTTGGTAATAGTCATTGACATAAACAACGGACTCATGTTGTAGAGTACTCCACTGAGTGTGTATAAACAGTTCAGCCATTTTGGAACGGTGTGTACATCTCATTGCCCGATATGATTGTAGTATGTACAAAACACTATTTAACAGTTTAGATATACCAGAAATAACGTTAAAAAATCGTACATCATACAAATGCTAAAACATTCTTTTGATGCATAGCTTTGATTAAGTAATAAATAGTGCGGGCAAAGAGTGCATATAATTATATAAAAAATGTAACCCATATGATGGACTCAAATTTAGAAATGCAATGCATTGAGGACAGAATTTCGTTTGTCCATTTACAGACATAAATATAAAAGTCTGTTTTTTGCAGTTATTTACAGATGTATAAAGTAGTGGCAATTATACTGTACAAATACATTGGAATCCCATTAACTTTATACATAGAAACTGCAAAAATGACAGTGGTAAAATATGTCGATGGTTAGTGCAACTCTACAAATAAAGTGCTACTGTGCTTCAAAAATGTAATTATGAGACATGTGCCAATTTTTACCGTATCATACGGATAAAGTGCATAGTGCAGAATGTAAACAAAGTAGATCTGTCCGTAGGACAGTCCTGAGCAGTGCAAAGAATCGCTGAATAATATTGTAGTATTGATATTGCATGTGTCCAACCAATATAGGGTTACATATAATATGCATGACGTATCGTTGTGCACTAATGCATTAGTGATACCCGCGGAGTATGACTAAAATATGCGAGATTAGGCACACTATATGTGCTTATGTTAAATTAAACTAGTGGGCATGGTGGAAAATATCTTGCTAGAGACGTTTGCAAAAAAGAAGAAGACACTTCCTGTTCAGTTACGCAACACGAAGTGTAAAAAAGTGCACAGTGTGTTAAAAAGTAAATGGATACAATTGTTATGAAAGAATATTAATAACAAATGTTTAAACAATGCATCTTAATTAATAATCATAAAAAACCTGCTTATGGAAGGTGGGGACTGCTGCATGAATGTACATCTAGAGGTGAGGTTGACTCTGTCTTAGATATGAAATCCAAGCCTGGACTTCAATATCTTATAGACCTGATTTAGAGAAAATTGCTAAGGTCTTCTCCCATGTTGAGGCCCCCAAGAGTCTTACTGTTAAGTTTCATGATGTACTTGGACTCTAACTGACGTAATTTCTTCTCTATATCACCTCCCCTTTTTGACTGCTCTACCGCATCAATAACAAAGTACTGCAAGTTGGTTAGATCTTTGTTATGAGTGGTTGCAAAGTGTCTGGCTACGGGGTATGTTAAATCCGTATTGACAATCGCCCTTATGTGCTGTAGGATACGAACGTGGGCTGGGTGTTTTGTACTGCCCACGTACACTAGATTACAGGTACATTGTAGCACATATACCGCATTTTCTGTGCGACATGTAAAAGGGGCCCTAAGTGGGACCAGAGTTTTTTCAAAAGGGGTATTGTATGTTGTGGTATTAACCCCGAAAGTGCAGGCCCGGCAGGAACTGCACTTGAAAAAACCATGCTTAGGGGATAGCCAGTTCTTTGCTTTGCTGGTCTCAGGTCTATTGGTGACTAGCTCATTGCGCATTGAGAACGCGCGTCTGAAAGTGATAGTCGGGGCTTTGGGCATTATTTCCTTCAAAACGAAATCGGTCATAATGATAGGCCACTCACGTCTGATAATTTGGCTGATTTGTTTGGCCTGTCTACTGTACCCGGTGATAAGTCTGATTTGTTTGGATATCATGCTGTCAGGTTCGATGTCAGTATTTTTCCTGTTTGGGTTGAGGAGGTCTAGACGGTTTAGAGAATTGGCTTTTCTCATGGCAGTGTCTAACAGAGGTGATGGATAGCCCCTAGCTATGAGTATGCATTTAGCATCCTTTTGCTGTACATCTCTAAGTATGGAAGAGCTGTAAGTACGATGAATTCGTAGAAATTCACCGTAAGGTATGCTGGCTATTGTGTGTTTGGGGTGGAAGCTTCCAGCATGAAGGATCGTGTTTCCAGATGTACTCTTTCTGAAAATGCTAGTTGTTATTATTATCGATTGCCACATGTACATCTAGAAAATCCGCCTCTGTTCTACTCATGCTGGCTTTGAATTTTAGATTGAATTCATTGTCATTGATGTTATTGACTAAATTCACTGCTTCTTCTGTAGACCCCTGCCATATAATGAACACATCGTCAATGTACCTCCAGTATCTTAAGATGTGGTTTGTGCAGGTTGAAGCAAAACGGACCCTGAGGACATGTTCCTCCCACCAGCCTACGTGGAGCCCCACGTAGATGGGGGAGAAACATGCCCCCATTGCTACTCCTCTGAGCTGTTTGTACAGGGAGTTATTACACAAAAAAATGTTGTTGTTCAAACTTTTATCAATCATCTTAAGAATCATGCAATTGTGATTGTACATTTCAATGGATCTTTTGCTTAAGTAGAATTTTACTGCTCTGAGACCATCAGCATGATCAATGCTCGTGTAGAGCGTTGCAATGTCCATAGTTATGAACAGCAGTTCCTCAGACCATTTGCACTGGTTCAGCAAGAAAAGAAATTCCGTATTGTCCTTGATGTAGGCGGGTAATGCCGTTACAAAATCCTGTAGGTAGTGGTCAATGTATTTGGAGGTATTCTCAAACATGCTGTTGATGGAAGATACTATAGGTTGTCCTTTTTATGGACCTTGGGGATGAAGTAAATGTTTGGTATGGTTGGGTGTTCTTTCCACAAAAAGTTATGTTCATCCTTAGTGATTAGGCCATCGCGTTTCCATTGGTTAAGCTCATTTTTATATTGTCCATGGATTTTATTTACAGACTTCATGTCCATTCTGATATAGCACTCTTTATCGTCAAGATGTCTATATGCTTCTTTCATATATTCCACCTTGCTCCATAGGACAATATTACCTCCTTTGTCGGATTGGTTCACGACAATGGTGTTGTTTTGTTTCAATTTTTTCATGAGATTTATATAGTCCTTCGTTCTTGCATTAGGTGGTTGGTGCTTTTTAGCTGTTTTAATTTGAAGAAGTTTGATTTCCTCTGTTATGCGATCTGCATAAATATCAATAGCATCCCGCTGCATATTTGGAATGAAGGTTGATGCTGCTTTAAATGGGCTATCGGAAGCTTGGCCAGTTTCAATATCTTCCTTGTTGACCACTTCTTGTGTACTTGCGGTTTCATTCTCATCCCCTTGTAATGCTTGCATAGTACGCATTAGTGGAATGTCTCTAACTTGTAAGCCACTTCGTTCTGTGGTTTTTCTTGTTTGTAACTTTTTCTTTGTTTCCAAGTTCAATTTTATTGAGTAATATTTTTTTAGTTTAATTTTTCTTATGAACTTGAAAATGTCCACACGCGTATTGCAATAATTGAAATTACTCTCCGGGCAGTAGGAGAGACCTAGGGAAAGCAATTGTTTTTCTGCCAGATTTAAATCGATTTTGGTGAGGTTTACAATAGTTTGTTCATTCATTGTTTTTTGTTGTTCCTCCAGAAACGTTTTTTCTGCTGCTGACCTACCTTTTGCTTTGGCGCGTTTTCTGCGCTGTTTTCTCCTGGCTTTCCTGCTTTTCCTTGTTGCTGATTCAAATTCCTTGGACGGAGGGAGGATTTGCGTTGGGCCTGTATGTATTCTATTTCTTCGGCCAGAGTGAGTTGACCCATATCCCCTTGTTTTGCACCTGGGTCACTGTCATCAGACTCTTCGCTGCTGGGGACCAGACTGCCATCGGTGCTTATGGCATCTGATGCACTTGCTCCTTCATTCTGTGCCTTTTGTATTGGTTTGGTTGGTGCTCTACTTCTCTGTCTGCACATTTGATCGAACTTGCGTGCAAAAGTGTAAATTTGGCCCAACTCATAGTCCTGCTGGTCCCTAGCGAATTTGTAAGCTTTTCTTGCTTTTATAACATCTTCGTGCTTCAATCAGCATTTAGCCTTCTTCTCAAAGATCTCTTCGACTTAGATGGGGATTCACCTAGGCACTTCAAAGTCAATTTTATCAGACTTCCTCCTCTCATAGGACAATTTTTCCGGCTGGGTCAATTTTCTTTTTCAGCTTATGCATATCTAATGCTGGATGCTCCAATCAGATTCCTACATCCAGTAAGAGGTGACGAAGTGCCCCATTACTAGGGATAGTTTGTGCGAATGGGAGGGAGGCGAGGGAGTCACACAGATCACCTACTAATATTACTTGCCACACTAGCTATCCCCTGATTTGGATTACAGATTCTGATAAAAAATTAACAACAAGGACATGTTTTCACAAAGGGGGTTTGAGTGACATCAATCAGATGAGAGGGAAGAGCAAGTTAAGAAAAATATCCCCATTATTCACATTTCACTCCTATAGAATGTTAGCTTATGTATGCGCTGCCAAGTCATCTGCCTTCTTTTAACAGTTACATAGGAGCAGAGAAGTAAGGGGAGCCATAAATAACAAGGTCTCCCCTCTCCCACATATAACAAGCATTGGAAATGCAATAGGTCTCGGATTTATTTGAGTTAGAGCTAATGGCATTGTAAATGGCAATGTCTTTTAGCCATGTGTTATTGAGTGTATGCATGTGGTGTGTAGTGGAATTATGTGGGTTGGATTGGAATTGTAGCAATAGTTGCATGCTGCGCTTTAGATGAATATGTTTAAAAGTAAAGTGCACCATACTGCGATTGCTACAATAGTTAATTGTGGATGCGTTAACAATTGATGTGTGCACTGATCGCTGGTGGTGTGTGTGCCTGGTGGAAGCGTGCACTGCCGGCTGGAGGTGTGTGAGCCTGGTGGAAGCGTGCACTGACGGCTGGTGGTGTGTGTGCCTGGTGAAAGCGTGCACTGACGGCTGGTGGTGTGTGTGCCTGGTGAAAGCGTGCACTGACGTCTGGTGGTGTGTGCCTGGTGGAAGCCTGCACAGACGACTTATGGTGTCTGTGTCTGGTGAAAGTTTGCACTGACGGTGTGGTTGTATGTGTGTGTGTGCTTGTGTGTGTGCTTGCGTGTGTGGTTGCATGTGTGGTTGTGTGTGGTGGTGAGTGTGTGTAAGTTTGCACTGAGTGTGTGGTGGCGAGTGTGTGGGGTCTTATGTGTGGGGTCTTATGTGTGTGTGTGTGTGGTGGACTTCGTTCAAGTTTTTGTACCCTGCCCACTCACACACTGTTCACCCCACACACTCACCCAATGTTCACCCTGCACACTCACACACTGTTCACCCTACACACACACACACACTGCTCACCCTACGCACACACTGGTCACCCTACACACACACACTGCTCACCCTACACACACACACACTGCTCACCCTACACACACACACTGTTCACCACACACACACCGCTCACCCTACACACACACACACACACACACTGCTCACCCTACACACACACACACACTGCTCACCCTACACACACACACACACACACTGCTCACCCTACACACACACACTGCTCACCCTACACACACACACACTGTTCACCGCACTCTCACACTGCTCACCCTGCACACTCACACACTGCTCACCCTGCACACTCACACACTGCTCACCCTGCACACTCACAATGCTCACCCTACACACTCACACACTGTTAACCCTGCATGCTCACACACTGCTCACCCTGCATACTCACACACTGTTCACCCTGCATGCTCACACACCGCTCAGCCTGCACGCTCACACACTGTTCACCCTGCACGCTCACACACTGCTCACCCTACGTAATGCGAAAAGACCTAGCTCTGCCCTTTGGCCTGTGTTGTAATCGTACAGTAGGTTGTGAGTAGTTGCACTGATTGGTTGGGACGTCCCCTCATTGCTGCTCCCCTCACAGAGGGCCGGCTGCCACCGTGAAGCTCCCAAGACATGTGTTCAGCTGTTCTTTGTTTTAGCTCCTGTGTGTCAGTGCACCGTGTAAGCGCACAAGTATACCCTGCTCTCTCTGCACTCAATCTGCACTCACAGTCACTCTGGCACTCACTCTGCACTCACAGTCACTCTCGCACTCACTCTGCACTCACAGTCACTCTCGCACTCACTCTGCACTCACAGTCACTCTCACAGTCACTCTCACACTCACACTGCACTCACAGTCACTCTCGCACTCACTCTGCACTCACGGTCACTCTGCACTCACTCTGCACTCACTGTCACTCTGCACTCACTGTCACTCTGGCACTCACTCTGCACTCACTGTCACTCTGGCACTCAGTCACTCTCACACTCACTCTCGCACTCACTCTGCACTCACTGTCACTCTCGCACTCACTCTGCACTCACTGTCACTCTTACACTCACTCTGCACTCACTGTCACTCTCGCACTCACTCTGCACTCACTGTCACTCTCGCACTCACTCTGCACTCAGTCACTCTCCACTCACAGTCACTCTCGCACTCACTCTGCACTCACAGTCACTCTCGCACTCACTCTGCACTCACAGTCACTCTCGCACTCACTCTGCACTCACTGTCACTCTGCACTCACTGTCACTCTGCACTCACTCTGCACTCACTGGCACTCACTCTGCACTCACTGGCACTCAATCTGCACTCAGTCACTCTCGCACTCTCTCTGCACTCACTCTGCACTCACTGTCACTCTCGCACTCACTCTGCACTCACTGTCACTCTCGCACTCACTCTGCACTCACTGTCACTCTCGCACTCACTCTTGCACTCAGCACACAGAGCCCCGCTACAGGTACCAGCAGTGTCTCACGGTTAGTGATGCTTCTCTGCATTGAGCGTGGTATTGTGCTCACTCACTCTGCATACATACCTCAAGCAGGCCACAAACTTCCAAACGAATCACTCATCAAAATATGTGTTTTCAAGCACTGGGACTACTTACACACGGGAACAGGCTGGACACACACCAGCACGAGGCAGGGCGACACATTATCACACCGTTCGCACAGGGGCAACGCACAGAGAAAGGCACCCCCCAAACAGAGAGCACATTCACGGCAGAGAGGGGCGGCAATGACGGCGAGAGAGGTGCACTCCCGGGTACACAACAAGAGAGACAGCACCACGGTTTAATAGACCTGGAGGACATGAACCTTCTGTGTGTGTGTGTATGTACTTGTGTGCGTACGTTTTAGGGAGAGAGGTGGGGTCCCTCTTACATAAATTGGGGTGACTGCAGGTAGAAAGGCCGGTAGGATGGAATAGAGCCGGTCATGCCATGAACGTCAGGCTCTTCCCATGGGTAGCGCCTGACATGTGACAGACTCTAGCCGACACCAGCTTCCCCAGTAGATCACGTTCAGCCAGGGTACCCCCAAAAGACCCTATCGGACTGTTCAGTCTGCTAATGCCTGCTGCTTTTGTGCTGTTCACCCCCTGAGTCCAGCCCCCGGGCACTGTCTGTCTCTGGCCCGCTCTGTGAACCCTGCTGATCTCTCGCCTGCTTGCTTTTTCCGTCTGTCTCCCATCCAGTGGCCCTCTCACCCTTCACTGTAACACGCCGTATAGGTCACCCCTATCAGAACAGGACCCCTCCGAAGAAGAAGCCTTCACCCGGCTGCAGATCTGCGAGCTGGATAAGCGCTTCCACCAGCAGAAGTACCTGGCCTCGGCCGAGAGGGCAGCGTTCGCCAAGGCCCTCAAAATAACGGACGCGCAGGTCAAGACCTGGTTCCAGAACCGGAGGACGAAGTGGAGGTAAGGGCAGCACGGCGGGACGGGAGAGGGGTGGACGGGAGAGGGGGAGAGGACTGTGCGCATGCATTGTACCAGGGCCCTGGTATCACTGCACACGATGCACATTCCACACCGTGTTCATGTTTCTGTGAGTAATCTATGCCAGGATATTTGCTAACCATGGGAACAAGAGGGCGTTACAGCAGAAGGGACGCGAGGGAACATGTCACTCTTAATTTCGATTGGAGACAGTTTTATTTTCTGTGGGTGGGGGGGGCTCTTAAATACTCACATATACCTGCTTACAGCTGTGCGTGTGTGTGTGAGATGTATATGTATATGAAGGCAAGTTTCTCGTTGCTAAATTTCACCTTTTCGCGGTGCTTAGAAATTGTTGTGGGATTCACTCAAATTAGAAGGTGAGCAGGAAGGGGCTTCCAGATGTGCCACAGCTCCTCGTTGGTGTGATTGGGGGGGGGGGGGGGGCTGCGTTGTTTATGGTCTGGGTACAAACAATGGAAGAGTCTCGCTGCAGCACGGGTGCCACACTGATGGATTGTATGTGACTCCAGCGGGTTCAAATGAGTTCTGCAATTTTAGCAGACATACCAGATGTGCCTTGTAAGCCTTACATTCGAGCCCTAGGCTCATTCGAGTACATCACATACAGTTAGCAGTGAGACTGCATATTCAGAGAGTATTACTGAAATGAAAATATTGTCTCGAGATAGCCTTAGATGTACCGCGGGCCCCGGAACAGAAGGGGGGGGGGGAGGAAAGCGTAGACACAGACAAGAGGCGCTGACAGGGAGAGCTCCGTGAAATGGATTTTTAAAAAAAGAAACATGCGCCCAGCATCTGTCTTCAATTACTGCGGGCCCTGACAGCCGCGATAATTGACGAAATATGCCCTTCTGCTGCGCGTGTCCCCACGGAATATGCACTAGGCGGAGCAACTCTAACGCCTATGGCCTATTGTGTGCTCTCTTGTAAAAACACACGCATGCGAGGGCCAATTGCCATGCAGCTGGCAACAAAAACCAGCAAAAATCACGAGCTTTCAGGAATTCGGTAGGTACAATTTTCGAAGCCCTCAGAAAAGGACTCTTAAGCCACGCCCACTTCGTGGGACGTAGGCCGAGCCCTAAAAATACCAGGCCTTGTGCCGCACTCCGACCACCCTTTGCACTTACCCTCTGACAACAAAATAAAAAAGAAGCAAATTGCTATGCCACTCACCCACATCACTCTCTACTCAACCCTGCCCCTTCACACTTGCTGCTCTATATACTAGAACATATAAACAAACACCTACATCCAACCACCCACCATTATTTGGGATCTCCATTCCACTCCTCACCCAAAGCATCACTCTGACACAAGCCGAGAGCTTGACAAAAACTGACAACAGCTTTTTGAAAATCTCCTAGTTAGCAAGGCATAGCAAGTTTTTCCGGCATTACTGTAAACATGGGTTTACTACTCAGCAGAACATTGAAAAGAATAATAATTATGAAACAGACATTGATTAATGGAAAAAAACAACTCTCGATATGGGTAACTGTTTTCTTTGCCTTGCACATAAAAACTGCATGTATATTTCAAGTAATTTAGTAAATAGTACAGTAGTTCCCAATAATGTGGTTCCACCGAAGGTAGTAGCAATTTAATATCTTCGGTGTATTTCAGGGTCACCATGGTGTTACTATTTTCAATCCAATCACGAGTTACATTATACACGATCCTGGAGATGCTGCTAATGTATACGTTTTTTAGGATGTGCAATTTTGGGTGACTAAGTATTCGCGTAAATTAATAACTCCGATTGTGCACTTGGTAGCTACCGACGAACAAATGAGATTGAACTTGAAACAAAATAATTATATGGTTTAAAGGTGTGCTTAATAATGCAATATAGTTATGCCATTTTATTAAAATGGACGCAATACCTGGTGTTCTGCTCATCTTGCCTCATTCATTTTCCCTCTCCCAAACAGTGACCTGCTGAAAATCTTCTCTCCTCGCAGATTCCACGGAGCACAGTGTTACGATGTAGATGGCAACTGTCCTTAAAAAGTGTGTATTACAGAATTAAACTTTCCACTGTGTGCTTTAGGTATAACTCTGAAGGACTTCCACTGCATTTCCAATGTAGGACTGCAGAAGAATTGTTTTTTAGGGATCTGTGTTTGAGAAATGTTTCATAATGTATTCTACATCTGCAAAGTGGAATTACTGAGGACACAAACTGAATAATTGTTTTACCTTAAGAAATGTTAGTGCTAAGAGTTTTAGCTATTACGAATTTGCTTTTGATTTGTCCAATGTGAGCTAATCATGTCATGCTGAATTGACATTCTGCTGTTTGTGTAAAATGTGTATAAAACCCCCTGGTTTTATGGGATTTGGGTGAAACTGCTTATTTTCCTACGAGACTTTGTCATATTTACTTGAGACCTTGTTTTTTTCCAGTAGAATGCTGTCAGTATTATTTATGACTTTTGACACTTTAGAATCTGAAGATATTCTGCTGCTTAAAAAGGGATTATTATTCTGTTTTCTGATTTTGTACTTTGATCTAGGTCTTCATCACATTTATCTGTATCACTTATGATAAGAATTCAGCAATAAACCCTTTAAAACGCATTTTTGATCTAGAATTCAGACATTGAGCACCTCTAGTTTTGATGTGATCTTTGCTCTGATGACTAATAATTTAATGTTGTGGAGGGTGGTCTCTTGGCACTAGATCAAAGAGAACGTGCAGAGCCAAACTGCCCGCCTTACAAATCATGGCATTTAAATTATTGAGATCAGTAAATCATTGGAGTTTGGCTCCTAGTAGGTTAGTGAAAAAATCCAAATATGAATTATGCTGGGGTAAATAGATCTGTTTACCCAAAGGAGGAAAAAGAGGCCACAACGCTCAAACTGGACACAAATTGCATGTAAACAAGAGCGAAGCCATGTGCAGTTTACGATAAATTCTACTTATGTTTAAGAAGGACCCACCATAGTGATTCTTAAAGGATTCCTTTAAACCTTATTTTTTGCACCGAATATGATATTTTACTGCCTGCAAAAAGTATCATGAATACTAAAGAGACATTGAGGATTTTCTTTGGCCTTGCACGTGAAAAGTTTACATGAATATTTCTAATCCCTTTTATTTTGGAATCCAACCTCGTGTGTGATTTAGGAAAAAAACACTCAGCGCGGTTAACCGACCAAAGAGCAAATCTATAGATGAATTACTGATCAGTCAGACTCCTCTCGGCAAATTGGTGAGTTAACGGCTGGGTTCCGACAAAGAACCCCTTCAAGGGTTCCTTGAAACAGAACACCTTCCTTTCCTGTTTAACGAAATGAGTAGGCATTATGAGAGAGACTTCTAAAATAGTAAACACCATCTTCGCAATAATTAATAAAACAAAGTTGTGTTGACATTGCGCAGGGTAAAAGTTCAAAGTCCTAATTCACAACACAAATCCCAGCAGGACAATTATTAACTTCTGGAATCCATGGTCAGACAGCAGCTAACAGCTTTGGTACGTTTTGCACATGGTCTATGAAAGGTATCTTGGGACGCGTGTGTACTCTGTGGCTGTAAGTCAACAGATACCAATTAGGTCATTACATTCCTGTGTGGATGTAAGCGCGCCTCAAATTCGCAACTTGAGCTTATGGTTAAACAAAACCTGAACGTGGTCTGTGACAGTGTGTCTTGCAATACTTTAATTACCAACACAAATTCAGGAGATACAAATAATGATTTTAAAAATCCTAGCAATTACTTCTTCTAATATGTTAAAGAAAGGTGGGAGCCTAGTGCTTCACATCCCAGGACACAGTTCACCCCAAGGCATTATGGTAATGAAGTGCATGATACCACTACTGTAACAGTCTTTAGCTTTTACCCAGTGTTGGTGCAGCCTCTGCTATGTATCTCTAAACACGTCTTTCAGGATAGTTGTCCTTCATCCGTTAAAAGCAACACATAATTTTAGGGGTGCTGGGCATGGTGCTTGAAGTCTTCTCAGGTCTCTGTATGACTCACTGAGCGCAGGTACATCAACCAGAGCTCATTAGCTCAAGGGGACCTTTTTAAGCAAAAGGAGAGTAGGAACAAGCTGCTTTACAACCCAGTTCGCCACAATGCATTATGGTAAATGCAGTGCAATACAACACTTACTTTATGTAACAGTCTTTAGTTTTTGCCTGAGTTGGTGCAGCCAGTGCTGAGCAAACTTGCTGCAGCTGGGTCCAGGGATGGTTCAGGTTGCTGGGGAGTCTTTTCTATCTGAGGCTCAGACCATTAGGCTTGCATACTAGCACTTGGACTCACTCTGAGGTCCTGGGTTCAAGATGAAGTTGCAGTTCCAGTTCTACTTCCCCAGGCAAGAGGGCAGCACGTTAGCAATTCCTTTAAGGCAGCAATGCAGCAGAGTGATAATAGCACAGTAGTTGTTTCTGGCAGAGTATCCAAAGGTTTAGAAGTGTACTAAAGAGTTGGTGCCTGAGGTCCAGTATGTATATCCACTTGTGCCTTTAAGTGGGAAAGAAGCTTCTAGGGGTTTTCTTTTGAAGTCCCCATTTATCCTGCCTCCACTGTACTGGGTCAATGCCAACTACAGGGGGTATGCAGCTGTCTGTGTGGATGCAGTACACAGTTTATTCAAATGTAAGTGGGACTGTAACCAGCTCCTCCCTCCCATCCTACCCATGATGTCCAAACCAGGCACACCTAAGCTTCCTATGGTGTGTGGTTGTCTAGGAGGAATACATAAAGCTCAACTGCCAGCAAGACCCAGTCATGTGACCAGAGAAAGACTACAGGTACTGAATGGGTAAGGAAGGAAAATGTCAAATTCTGAAAGTGAAAAGAACAGATGATGGACGAATGTTGAACAAATCAAACATTCACCAGTCACAGATCTGGGTTTAATAGATTGGTGGTTTTTTTGCTCAGCACCAGGGAAGACCTGGCCTGGCAGTTCTGGCTTCACTGTTCCCATAGGGAGCCGAGTCAAGCGGATTTTACATATGGCTGGGTCCAAACTGGAATGGCATGGTGAGCATTAAAAATGATGGATTTAGCCCAGATCTCTGTTCTGGGGTGAATGTATGACATTGTTCAGCATTCCCTTCATTAATTGTTCATTTGCATTCTCCAGTATTAGGGGTGTCTTTCATAGATTCACATGCCTGAATCACTCCCCGTCGTCGGAGTGGGAGTCCCACGGTACATAAAAAAGCAATAATATGCCATAATATATATAGCAAATACCTGAAGTACCAAACCAGGAAGTAAAGTAGCACCAGCTACAGTAGAAAAAACCTCCACACTCGTGACTATCCTAGTCATTATGTGTTAGTCCAAACTGCAGCCAATCAGGCAGAATGTTCTCCCCAGAGGCTCAGGCTCTCAGATTTTCTACCGCACGTCGTGTGAAGGGAGTCTCCCTGAGCTCTGCTCAGTTTTCTTCAAGATTAGTTAGTTTCTTCAAGTTTTTCAGAGGTCTACTTCTAAATCCCTGTTCAGGGCCTGTGATTCTTGTGGGAAGCTTAGGCTATTCAAAGAAGATCCCCACAAAAAATGTTTATATTGCCTTTATCCTGACCATAAGACAAAGGAGTGCAAGATCTGCCGGACCTTCCCCCCTAAGACCATCAAGGACAGAGAAGGACGACTGCTGTTGTGGCTTAACAGACTCAAGGACAAGGAGGACCCTTTGTCTGAGGTAGGAAGCATTGCCTCTGGTTCTTCACTAATTTCCATTAAGAGGAAGGCTGAAACTGAAGTTTCATCTCCAAGGGCGAAGGTGGCAAAGAAGGCGCAATCCTCTCTGGATTCTTCGGGGCCTAGTGTTTCAAAAAAGACTCTTCCACCTGTTAAGATGGATAGTACGCCCTCTAAGAAGTCTGGGAAATCTGCAGTTCCCAAGAAATCTTCACAGTCTGTGCCTCCTCAGTTGCCACCTTTGACAATTTCATCGTCAAAAAAGGATTGTGTTTCCTCTCATGTGGCCACGTCTACCACCTGCACGATGACTTTCTCCTCACCTAAGCCAGCTCTAGTGATGTCTTCGGCCTCATCGCCTACGCTGGTCCATGTGCAGATGAGGCCTATCTCGTCGTCGAATATAGTCCCGTCGACGATGGCTAAGGTACCGTCGACGAGCTCCTCGTCTACGAATTTAATGTCGACGGTTGGCTCCCCGTCAACGATGAAAATGGTGCCGTCGACCAGCTCTAGTGATGTCTTCGGCCTCATCGCCTACGCTGGTCCATGTGCAGATGAGGCCTATCTCGTCGTCGAATATAGTCCCGTCGACGATGGCTAAGGTACCGTCGACGAGCTCCTCGTCTACGAATTTAATGCTCTCGTCGACGAAGCTCTCGCCGACGACGTTGCCGTCGACGATGAAATTCTCGTCGACGATGAAATCCACGCCGACGAAGCTACCGTCGACGACCTTGACGACGTACCCGTCGACGAAGTTATCGTCGACGAAGATATCATCTAAAAAGTCGTCGTCGACGAAGATAGATCAATCGTCGACGATGGTACAGTCGACGAAGCAAAAAATTCAGCAGCAAAAAGCAGGTTCGTCGGCGACGGAGGTGATCCCATCGACGCCACCACTGTCAAGCTGCACTGCCTTACAAGTCTGGTCAGCACAGCCATCTGGGATACCGTTGCCCTCACCTGCAACTACAGCTACGCTGTTAAAGAAACGGGCTACTAATGAGGCGATTCCTTCTACGCTGGTAGTGCCAGAGAAGCTTTTGGATTCTGATGAGGAAGGATCCTATGAGGATGAGAACTTTGGATTGGCCAGAAGTCCGTCTGACCTCCAAATTAAGATACAAGACGGTGATACGGAGGAAGATATGCAAGAAACGGAGCCCTTATCACATGAGGACAGGCCTGCTCCCACCATGCAAATGCCTGAGGAATTGATTCGCAATCTACAATACATGCTCAGCAACTACTATAGGCGTTTTCCACCTTCAGAGTCAGGTGACTCATGTATCTACGCCAAGACCTAAAACAGCGACGCCGCTTCAAAGCAGGCACAGCCAGTTGTTTCTGTGACGTTGGAGGAAGGACATGCAGCATTGTCTGCGTCACAAGTCATAGCTCCTCAAACAGAGGATGATGAGTACTCAGGTAATGAGGAGCAGGAAGAAGGAGAATTAGACAATAGGTCAGAATCGTCGGAGTATGAGGATTACAATGCAAACACACCCTCTCCGGCAGAGCCTACAACATCAGAGTCACCTCCTGTGGACATTGCCTCATTCCACAAGATCATGGATAGAGCAACTAGGAGGTTCCTGATAACTATGGAGTCAAAACAAGAAGACTGCTTCTTGTATGACTTCAAGTCTTCGCCACAGAAACAGAGTTGGACCATTCCAATCATAGATTTCATATGGAAGGAAGGACTGAAGATCATGTCCAAACCAAATTCTTTGCCAGCAGTGCTCCCGAGAGTGGATAAAAAATATAGGGCGCCAAATTCATCTCCAGCGCGCCTCATTGGACAAGCGAAAGCAGACTCTGTGGTAGCGCAGGCAGCGCAAAACAGATCTACTAACCCGACATCTCAGGTCTCTGTTCCGCCAGATAAAGACGGGAGACGTCTAGATTCAATCGGGAAAAAAGTTTCTACAATTGCAGCTACAACTATTAGAGCCACTAACTCTCTAGCCATATTAAGGAGATACGATAGGCAGATGTGGTCGGACATCTTGCCGTATGTGGACAAACTTCCCGAGCCAGATCGGGCTGAAGCAAAGAAGATCCTTCAGGAAGGAGAGTGCGTCTCATCTGAGATGATTGATGCTGCAGTGGACGTTGCTGCCACAGGTTTTCGTCAGCTAGCGGGTGCAGCTGTTCTCAGGAGGCAAGGATGGTTGAAGGCAACATCCTTTCGACAGGAGGTCCAAACAAGGATTATAGATATGGCTTATGATGGAGAGTATTTATTTGGAAAGCATGTAGACGATGCTCTGGAAGCCATCAAGAAGGATACTGAGACAGCACGTTCGCTGGGCACTTTACAATGCAGGAAGTCTTCCTTTCGTGGAGCAAGAGGAAGAGGGAATTTCTCTAATAGAGGAGGCTTTAACCAACAGCGCTCCTATACTTCCGCCCAGGGAAACCAAAGATACCAGCCAGACTTACGGACAGAGAAAAGGAAATTTTTCTTAGTCTCGATGAAAATCCAACTATCGCGGAAGAGACAATAAAAAGTGAGAAACGCATCCTGCCGCCACTTTGACCCAACCCAAACCAAATTGGAGGAAAAATATCCCAAAATTACTTAAATTGGTCCAAGATTACCACAGACAAATGGGTTCTGGATGTGGTAGCCAGAGGTCACATTTTGGAATTCGTAAAAACTCCTCCAAACTCCCCCCCAAGAGGACCACCTCCAGCACATCTCAAGGAGCTGTTTGCCCAGATCAACACTGATTCGAAAAGGAGCAATAGAAAGGGTACCTCATCATCAGAAAGGAAAAGGCTTCTACTCAAGATTTTTCGTTATTCGCAAGAAGTCGGGGGAATGGCGACCCATCCTCGACCTGCGTGCCCTCAACAAATTCCTCAAAAAATTGTCATTCAGGATGCTGACACTTCAAGAAATCCTCCATTTTCTTTCGGCGGGAGAGTATATGGCAACACTCGACCTTCAGGATGCATACTTCCATGTTCCAATTTTTCCCAGGCACCGGAAGTTTCTAAGGTTCAGAGTGGCTGGCAGGGACTTCCAGTTCAAAGTTCTTCCCTTTGGACTGCGCTCAGCCCCCAGAGTGTTCACAAAGATACTGGCCCCGGTGGCAGCCCACCTTCGGTTGCAGTCAATACAGATATATCCATATCTAGACGTTTGCCTTATCAAGGCCAGTTCTTTCAACATGGTAAAAACTCACATTCAAAAAACTCTGTCACTGATGCAAAGCCTGGGTTTCTCAGTGAACTTCGAGAAATAGCACCTAACGCCAGCAAGGAGAAAGACTTTCTTGCGAGCGACACTGGACACCAAGCTCGCCCAAGTATTTATCTCAAAGGAGAGACAGGAAAAGATACAGCGGCTGGCTGCTGCACTGTTGTTAAAAAGGTGCGTTTCAGTACGCATGTTCAAGTCCTTCATAAGGATGATTTCTTCCTGTATTCTTCTCACCCCCAACTGTCGTCTTCGGATGAGGCCCTTGCAAGAGGAGCTCAGTCGCCAGTGGATACAGGTGTCGGGGTCCTTCGAGGACATCATAAAAATAACACCACGAATGCGAGAAGCGATCCAATGGTGGAGTCAAGGTTGCAACCTACAAGTGGGATGCTCTTTCCTCACGGAAGTGCCCAGGTTCATAGTGACGACAGACGCTTCAATGACAGGCTGGGGTGCACACCTCCAAGGCATGACGGTCAGCGGGAAATGGGACAAAATCCAAATGAAATGGCACATAAACAGGCTAGAATTGCACGCCATCTTTCTAGCCCTGAAGTCCTTTCAGGCGACCCTAGAAGGTGCCACAGTCTTGGTTCGGACAGACAACACCACCTGCATGCATTACCTAAACAAGCAGGGAGGCACAAGATCAGCCCGGCTGTCGCACCAGGCACAAGAGATTTGGAGTTGGGCCCTGACTCACAATATCCATCTGTCAGCTGTCCATGTCCCGGGAATCGCGAATGTGTTAGCGGACTCTCTCAGCAGATCCACAGGTTGCACTCACGAGTGGGAAATACATCAACCATCTCTAGACCGCATCTTTCAGACATGGGGGCATCCGGATCTGGACTTGTTTGCGACGCATCAGAACCGGAAATGCCCATACTTTGCAAGCTGGGTTCCACACAAGGACTCGTGCGGGGATGCCCTTTCGATGAGTTGGTATCAAATATTCGCTTACGCTTTTCCACCGATACCACTGATCCCGAAAGTCATCAAGAAGATGAAGAAGCAACCATGCCGGTTGATACTGATTGCTCCACGATGGCCCCGGCAAAACTGGTTCACCGAGCTGCTCCTTCTCTCGGAATGCAACCCTATCCAACTTCCTCGCATTCCGAATCTTCTCTCTACCCACAAGGGCAGGGTGTACCATCCGGACCCAAACTCGCTGAAATTGTCGGCTTGGCTCCTCAGCACATGGAATTTGCACACTTAAACATTCCGCAGGATTGCCAGGAGGTACTGGCGAAGGCCAGAGCTTCATCTACGATCAAGACCTACAAACTTAAGTGGAGGTGTTTCTGTGCATGGTGCCAGTCTAATGGTCTTCATCCCATTCATGCCAAGCCAGAGCAAATTCTACCCTTCTTTTTGCACTTAGCCAGATTGGGTTTGGCACATTCTACTCTTAAGGTCTTCCTGGCTGCCATTTCCAGATTTCGTCAGGATGGATCAAATTCTTTGTTTTCCGTGCGGATTATACAGCAATTTTTCAAAGGATTGTTTCGTATGTTTCCGCCTGTGCGGAAACCTCCTCCTACATGGCATCTGAATGTAGTACTAACTCAGCTCATGCGTCACCCTTTCGAGCCGATCCATAAGGTGAACCTGAAATTTTTAACATGGAAAGTGTCATTGTTACTGGCTTTAACATCTGCTAGAAGAGTTAGCGATATTCAGGCATTCACATCTAGATCGCCTTTCATCCAATTTACCTCTGACTCGGTAGTACTACGTACTAACCCAACGTACATGCCAAAAGTGCCTTTGGATTTTCATCTGAATGAGCCGGTTGTCCTCAAGACATTCTTTCCAACCCCACAGTCTCCGGCTGAACGAGCACTGCATTCGTTGGATATTAGGAGATGCCTCAAGTTTTACCTATCAAGAACCTCTGCCATCCGCAAGACAGACCAGCTGTTCGTGGCTTATGGGCGGCAGCGCCAGGGCTGTGCAGTTTCAAAACAGACCATTGCTAGATGGGTCTCCTCTACAATTGGACTTTGTCATCAGCAGGCCGGTAGACCCTTACAGGCCTTGCCAAGAGCACATTGTACAAGGGCGGTTAGCTCTTCCACTGCCCTTTTTGCTGGTGTGCCTCTTCAACAGATCTGCAGAGCTGCTACGTGGTCTAGCAGGCACACCTTTACTAGACACTACTGTCTAGATTCAGCAGACGACACAGATGCTTCGGTTGGAAGAGCAGTGCTGCGCAATCTTTTCAAATAAGGTGAGCCTCTGTTTCCACCTCCTCCTCTATGCTCTTTAGACGTTTTTTCAGATGTTGATGATTATTGTTATACATGTATACTGTATATATATATTTGATACTCTGACGTCTACGAGCGTTATGCTAGGAGTACTGCTTACTATTCTGATTCAGGAATGTGAATCTATGAAAGACACCACTAATACTGGAGAAGAACAATAGTTACTTACCTGTAAACAAGTGGTTCTCCAGTATTGGTCTTTCATAGATTCACATGCAACCCGCCCGCCTCCCCCCAGAGACTCACTCAGACATTATGGGGTTTCACTCCTGTGCGAGAAAATCTGAGAGCCTGAGCCTCTGGGGAGAACATTCTGGTGGGTGCTGTCGCCTGATTGGCTGCAGTTTGGACTAACACATAATGACTAGGATAGTCACGAGTGTGGAGGTTTTTTCTACTGTAGCTGGTGCTACTTTACTTCCTGGTTTGGTACTTCTGATATTTGCTATATATATTATGGCATATTATTGCTTTTTTATGTACCGTGGGACTCTCACTCCGACGACGGGGAGTGATTCAGGCATGTGAATCTATGAAAGACACCAATACTGGAGAACCACCTGTTTACAGGTAAGTAACTATTGTTCTTTGTCACCCCGAGTGGGACAGGTATTGATACACATGGGTCCCGTGCTCGCCATGCCACTGGCATCCAGCAAGCCTGTCTGATAGGGCTTGATACCACAAAACCGGTCTCAGGATGCTTGTTTCTTGTCCAGGAGGATCTGGCCTGGCTGTTCAAGCTGGACTGTTCCCATGTGCAGCAGGGTCAAGGCTGATATACATATGGCTGGGTCCAAACTGAAATGACATGGTGAGCAAAAAAAACCAATGGATTTAGGCCCTGATCTTTGTACTGGGGCAAATATTTGACATTGTTCAGCATTCCGCCCAATTGTTGTTTTGGCAAGATTATAAAAGTGGCATATTCAGTGTAATTTAAAATTCGACCTGAACATAAGATGGGGTTTTAAATTATGATTCCAGACAGCAAATATGAACTGGTTACCTGTCCAAGGTTTTAAATACATTGTACCATGCCATCTGAGTTGTCCAGGGCCTACCCTAGGAGTAACTTCATGAATAAAAAAAAGGAAGTTTTGTGTCTGGCAAAGGGTTTATTTTGCCAAATCAAAATGGCAGTTTACACTGCATGCACACAGGCTGTAATGGAAGGCCTAAGACCTGTTTAGAGGGCTACTTAAGTGAGTGGCAAAGTAAGTGCTTCAAACCCTTTAGCAGCAATTAACCTACAGGTCCTGGGGCACATGTAGTGACACTTTACTAGGGACTAATAAGAAAATCAAATATGCCAATAGAGTATAAGACAATGTTACCTTGTTCAGAGGAGAAAGCACAAGCACTTCAGCGCTGGTAAAGCGCACAGAGTCCTTAGACCAGCAAAAAAAAAAAAAAAAAAAAAAAAAAAGTCAGTAATAAAACAAAATAAAAATATGGAGGAAGGCAAAACATTTGGGAGGAGATCAGCCCAAGGCTGGCAGGTCTAACACAAGCTTATCTGACTTCAGTGAGACCTTCCTGGATGCACTCTGCTGCCTTGCTCCACTGAAGGAATTTTTTGAAGTCCAAAAAGTAAGTGCCTAGGTAGAAATCGTGGCCAGGCAAAGGTGCAATAATTATTCAGCCGTCTAGAGGATTTCCAGCTCTGAGCTTTTCCCACCAAAACCAACTGCTTCAGCTGGTCCACGCTCATGGCCTGTCCAACTTGGAAAGGATACAGTCTGCTGCCTTATCTGACTGGAGGATTTTGACTTCCATTCCAGAGACCAAGTCAACAGATAAATGTAAGAAATCTGCCCTTTCTGCATGGGCACCCCATATTTTTCATCTTTTGAGGGACCCTTTAGTTTTACATATTTGCAGTTTACCCATGGTTACCAGTAGCAAAGTGCAGGTGCTCTCCATTTAAACATAGTCATAGTGGCATATTCCTGATTGGTACATTTAAGTTGCCTATTCGTACCTAATAAATAGAGCAAATTGTACCCAGGGCCCTCAAGTTAAATATTACTAGTGGATTGCAGCACCTATTGTGTCATCCAGTACATTCACAATGCAAATAAGTGCTTCAGGCCTACCAGTGCAGCCTGATTTTTGCAGTGTAAAAATTGCAATTAGACCTGTCAAGATAAACCCTTTTTACAGGTCAAAATCTACTTTTTAAATAATAAGTCACCCCTATGCAGGCATTGTCGCCCGTAAGGCAACATACAAGGTATATGAAAGTAGGGCATGTAGCAAAATAATATTAACATCTCCTAAAAGTGACTAGTACCCAAAAGCTACTTTTAGCTGTGGCAGTCCTATGTAGAAAACAAGAGTAGATAAAAAAAAATCCTAATACTGTACCTCATTGGTGAGACTAGTAAGAAAAAAAGTCACTATTTTTAATAGCAATTAAAAATCTGATTCAATGGTAAAGATGGAGTTCTAAGAAATATTGAGGAAAACACTTAAAAAGTCAACCGTCTCATAGCAGAGAATAAAGGCCTTGGGGTGTAGGGGGGTGATGTGTCGTCTCAAGAGGGTGGCATGTGCACTGGGCCCAGGAACTTGATTAACATCAAGGAGGCCTCCACTGTCATAAGAAAATTCAAGCTAACACCAGGCCTGCTCACTTCTTATGTTCCCCAGCCAGGCAGGCACCAATTTCACAAGAAAGTGAGTTTTGCCCAGAATTGGTTTAGTGAAAGCAGAGGAGGGACTGCTCATTTTTTTGGCCACACCTCTGGGGTGGGCACAGGAGATCTGCACAGGTGAAGGAAGGTTCTGCCATCTTGGTTTAGGTAGAGAAGGGCAAAAACAACAGTTGATGGACAGAATGCAGAACAATGTCATACATTCACCCCAGTACAGAAATCTGGGCCTAAATCCATCGTTTTTTGCACTCTACACCACCCCAGTTCAGACATGGCCATATGCAAATCAGCCTTGACCCTGTGCCTCATGGGAACAGTCCAGCCCGAACTGCAAAGCCATGTCTTCCTTGGACCGGAATCAAGCATCCTAGGACCGGTTTCTGGCTATCATCTGTCATCAGCCAGGATAGCTTGACTCCAGTGGTGTGGAGAGCACAGGACTCACGTCTGAGCATACCCGTCCCACTCGGGGTGACAAATGCAAAAACAACAGTTGATGGTCAGAATGCAGAACAATGTCATACATTCACCCCAGTACAGAGATCTGGGCCTAAATCCATCGTTTTTTGCACTCCACACCACCCCAGTTCAGACATGGCCATATGCAAACCAGCCTTGACCCTGTGCCTCTTGGGAACAGTCCAGCCCTAGGTAGAGAAGGGCACTGTGGAACTGTTTGCAGTAGGGTGCACAGAAAATACTGCAAAGGTGTGTAGAATTACCCCAGGGAACTTTTAACCCATTCGTTAGAGAGTGACCAGGAGTTTTCCCCAAACACAGGGTGGTGTCAGTACCCACTTCAGAACACTTTCCAAGCTTGTGGAAGAAAAGAGGACTGAAACTGTTGTCTGTAATCTGAGAAAAGCCTAGAAGATTGGTCCCGCTCTCTCTATTGTATCCACAATAAAGAGGTGGTCTGCAAGGGAAATAAGTCCGGCCTCCTGTTCAAGCTACAGGGACACAACAAAATATAGGAGGCCTTGTTCTGCCACTGCTCAGCTGATCAGTTCTATTGGACCTGCCTTGGATCCTTCTGTTGGTGTGAGTTTTGACCCCCAAATGCTGTCACTAAGGTCCTGGACCCTTGGCTAGTGCCAAAGTGTACTCCTCTCATCATCTCCTGGAACCTGGTACTCAAACGTTTTAGTCCCAAGACCTCTGCAGGACCAGGACCAACCTGCCAAGCTCATCAGACAAAGGTGAGTTCCAAAGAATCAGAGCTTTCCTGCAGCAGTAAATCTGATTCAGCAGAACCTCGCGGAGGAGGTATCCAGCCTCTTGGAGCCACTTCGGCCACAGCCTGCTGCCTTGCACCCATAGGGATTCTTACCTCTCATTTCAGAGACTTACAGCTTGAAAGGTAAATGTGCTCGCAAAGAGCCAGATTCTGAGAATCTGGCCCTTTGCGAGCGCTATTTTTGCATTTGGGATTCATCATCCCAAATACAAAAATCGGTAATAGCGATTTCGCTATTTAGCGAGGAATTATATTTAAGGAATCTCTATTTGAGATTCCTTAAATGCAATTCATCATCCATTTAAAAATTGCGAATTCGCTATTTCGGCCCGCTATTTACCGCGAGGTCAAACCTCGTGGTAAATAGTGAAAACTTAGAAAAATGCTTTTAAAAGCATTTTTCTAAGTTGCAAGTTGCACACACACATGTCCTTTGGACATGTGTGTGCGCAACACCTGTTTCAATTTGCATTTAAGGGGTGCTACAGGGTATCCTTTGGACACCCCTGGCACCCTTTAAATCGCTTCCTTATTTGCGATTAGCAATTTGCTAATCGCAAATAAGGAATGTGTAGGAATCGCAATTCTTTTTGCGATTCCTACATGAATCCCGTTTTGCGAGTCTGGAATAGCGATTCCTTATGAATCGCTATTTCAGACTCGCAAAACTTCCCAATGATGAATCAGGCTGTTAGTCAGATGCTAAAACTTCAGACCCGGTGCAAACCTGGTTTCAATATCCAACCCTGATTCCCACTTGAAGGGGACGCAATGCTTGAACTCTTTATACCCGCTGAAGCTACATTATTATAGGACGTTGTAGTATAGATACTCACCTACCAATACAAAAAGTAGGAACCAAAAGGAGGCACTAACAAACCAGATACACACACAGCTGTAAACCAATTGTTTTGGAGAATACATACGGACATGGACTAAACCAACTATTTATCATCCCATGGGAGGACAGGAGTGAGTCTAGGGGAGGGAGAGGGTGGGATTGTTTACGATGTAAGTTATAGGGCGGGGGGGTATGTAAAGCTGATGTAGGACGAACGCATACAGCAGTGACACCAACACTGCCACTACGATTTATGATTCTGTCACCGCAACTTCTATGGTGGTTACATCTCTGTACAGAATATATGTAAGTTGTAATGATCGCCCTAGGATTATAGAATGGAACACCTTTATGTATTCTGTAACATATCATTAGCTGTCATGCAGGATTTAAGTAAGAAAATCAATAAAATCTGTTTTAAAAAATAAAAAAATAAAAATCCAGCCCCGATTCCATCACTGTTGGCTTTAACTTGTGCCTAGGTACTGGTTGAGTGCAACCAGAAGACTGCAGTTGTTGCTTCACTGCGCTTTTTTCATATTTCATATATTAAAAATTCATATCTCTGGTTTCCCTTATTGGATTTGATGTCACTTTATTTATTAAAATATTCTGTACTCTTCTAAATTAGTTTGGGATTTTTCTTGTGTTGTGTTCTGATTTTATTACTGGTTTGGTACTACATGAATATGTATTGCTTCCAAGTTTAGTCTGCCTGCTCTGTGTCCTAGCTACCAGGGGGTTGAGCTCAGGTTAATTTAGTGACTTAAGTGGTTCACTCTGAGAAGGATTACTTCAGGTGGGTTTTTAACACACTCAACTAATACCTTAATTTCTTAAGGTACAATGTTCAACTAGGAAGATCCTGCTTGGTGTATCTGATACGTGCTCGGCTTGAAATCATGCTAGGTCCTGGTCATACACATACAGTAATTTATTTTGAGGTTTTACTTTTTCTCTTGAATCTTTAAAGAATCACATCTTCGATTGTACTTTCTGTTTTTTTTTGCGGGTCATATTTATTAATTTGTTTTTCTTTTCTGTTTTATAGGTTGGAGTGAGATTGTTAATGGTTTAGTTTTTTTACTTGACTGTTTAGTTACTTTAATTGCTTTACACATCTTCTGTAAATTAAGCCAGTTTACACTATGCTATAGCTACCAGGGTCTGAACTCAAATTTACATTACTGTATACTCTGCCTGGACCCAACATGTTAATGACCCCCCCAAAATAAATAATTTTAATACATCTGCTATCTGAAATGTAGAGTGATAGGCTCCAGCAACCCTAGTGGTGGCTACAACATGTCTATGCCTCAAACTACGAACCCATCGCAGAATCATACAATTTAAATGTAGGACACATCTTTTGGGATTGTGGGATTACGGTCAAGGTCACAGGGAGTCATATAGCTCTACCGTGGTAAACACCCACTAATAAAGATTTGAAAGTTTTATACACTTCCAGACCCAACCACTAGATGGTGAATAATGCAGAGCATGAGAATCTAGAGGAGTATTTGGGTTCAAAGCAAAGCTATCACTAGAGCAGAATTTTTAACTTCACAAATAATCAAAAGTATGGCTTTGACAGCGCTTGTTTTATGAAATACTTGCTGCTACAGACCTTAGTGCGTTGTATCATCACAGGCGATAGGTGCCATTATCAAGGTTTCAAATTACATATAGATCTCAGTAGGATTCACATTTTTCCCTTGTGCTATATTACACATAAGATAAATGGTTAATTGTTTGGTACTGGGCATTAGAAGTCCACACTTAAGCTTTCCTTCCCTTGCAGTTCACTCAGCCTACCCACCCACGTCAAGTGTATTTTACATATTAAAAAATCATAACCAGTTCAAATAAAATGACACATTAAATAAACACCACACAAGGGCATTTCCGGACAATTATTTTTTTAATAGCAACTGTTCCACCTCTTTCCGATGACAAACCACAAGCACGTATTGAAGGCCTTATAATAAACTGCATTTGTTAGGAGGTAAAAGCCGAGCAGTTGCTTCAGTCATAAATAGAAAAAGGACAGCGGATGCATTTTGGGACAAGTTTAGCATTACCCGGTTTTCCTCATCTGTGCTCAGTGGGGTCACACCCGCCCCAATTAATCCACTTTATTGAGACACAGAAGTCCACGTTACCATCCTTCTTCGTAGGGGTCAGAATGCAAAATGAGGACGGCGATAGCCTTGGTGCGTCTTGAAAGAGGAAATATACTTGATCACGTAAACAAAAAATATCAGATGAGGAGAGGTTGGGTTTCTGGTTTTATTGTTGATTTTGGGTGTTGTGCAACATACCACATCTTGCATAACCTCGCTTTGGCACTTCTACTGTTTAGCCATTTACACTAAGAGCACACATGGTGTATCAAGACCAATAATAAAGATACCTGATTTTTATAAAGCATTTCATAGGACACCTTATGGAAGTACTTTAAATAACAGGTATTATTCCTACTCAGTTTAACGACACATGATGAGGGAGAAGTTGTGAAAGGGGTAAATGCATGGAACAGCACTCCCCCGGGGAGGCAGCGGGTTTATGATGGTGGCTGGGAAGCAGAGCATGTAAGTGAGGTAGGAGGCATTCTCGCCCTTGCTCTTCTCCATTGACGCCCTACTAACATTACCTTTTCATCATTAAAGCACACTTTATGAACGGATTCATGTAACATTTGCAATGAATGTATACAGATTTGCAGTACTGCACCGTGCAATGTGGGCAGGGGAAACAATCATTACTTTGGGCCAACACTTTTGCTTCCAGGGCTGATAGTTAATTTGTGAAGTATGAAAGCATTTTTCTCTCCTATACTAAGCAGGCTCTAAGTCTTTGCAATACGTGCATGAACAAATGAGGCATGCCTGTATTTGGAAGGAGGGGGGAAGGGGGGTTAAGAGAAATGGATTTGAGCCGATTTCCCTATGTGCTTCCTAAACCCTCCTCACACATCCAGAACTCACAATAAGTGAAAAGGCATTTGCCTACAAACCTCAACTAAATCCCAATAAGTCCCCAAAAGAAAAAAAAACATCATACAACCCAAATGAAAACCTAACTTCTGTTCACTGAAAGGATAAAACATTATTTTTTGAGTATTCATGAATACCAACGCAAACACAAAATCTAAATTTACAAGGATTGGTGTAGGGCCATAGAGGCTTAATAGGCTTCTTTTTTCACTTTTATATTTTCTTCAATTTCATATTTAAAAATACATACAAAATGCTGCAATTTTAAGTAAGAAAATACAAGAGACTACTTTCTTGTCTATTCAGAAATAAACACAATCGATACTTTTTGCTTAAAAAGCTGTTAAGCAAAAATGGGATGGATCAGTTTCAAAGACCTGAGAGTAAAGGTTCATACAGGCTAAGGCATGAAATTGGCAAGGCACACCCTTAAGGCATCGTTACCTGGAATAATTCCATTACGTTTATGGAAAATATGGAATGTTTTAGTGGAACAGAAGCGTTCATGATTATAAAGGCTATTTACATTGTTCTACCTCTAAATCCAAGTCAGATCCTTTGAAGATACATTTTCTTTCGAATTTGCAGTAGCGTCTTCCCAATCAGTGCTAGAAACTTCAGAGATATTCAAATTAACCTTACATAAAATTGGCCAAAGTAAAAGTTTCCAAATTGGAGAAGTCCAAATACACTGACAAAATGCTAATATGCTTTCTTTTCCAGTAATCTGGCACCATCATCACCTACGAAGCGACAGCACTAACCTCATAATAAGTCACATAAAAGTAATGAGATTCTTCAGCAACCATATTTTCTTTCAGGTAACGAAGATACTCCTGAATCAGATCAAAACATAACAAATGTCTCAATTCAACTTTCCCATTAAATAAAAGCTTGGATGTCACTGAGTGTGACACAATGGGTAAAAAAAACTTCATTGATTCAGTAAACATTACACATGATTCAACTCGAGTCGTTACAAAGTGGTCCAAAAGTGTGTACAATAAAGCCGTTCTAGTACTGCTGTTAGGTGTCAATAAATAAGGCAGGTGTTAGAGCGCACAGTTCTATGCTGGATTCATCGTTGCATCTGATGAAGGCACACTTCAGGACTTAAGAACTTTCATACAAATCTACAATGTTAAATAAGGACAACATATTGGTACAATTCCCAGTGACTTCCAGCGCAGCCTTCACGACAAACACGTCGCAAAACACTTCTTTGCTGCATCTCTATAAAGAAGAGACAAATAAAATTGTTCGATTACTGTATGTTGCTGATGTTTATCTGGACATGAAAAAACTTTGCATGTGTTTTTTAATAAATTGGAAAGCAGATTTTTTGATTGACAATATATTGCCAGACACCAGATATTGGCTGCTTCTTACATCTCCAAGACAATCCCACTTCTATAATTTACGTCTATGATCTCAAACCTCAACAAACTATCCAAGGATGTTACATAGCAGATAAGCTAAGGAATAAAATCTTCTGAAACAAAATGGATGACAACAAAATAATGGAATTAAAGCGGCTTACCTCGCAAACGGTATGAAGGAAAGGCTGTACCTGAAAGCAAAAGAAGTCAACAGATGGGAGTTAAATTGACAAGGCATGTTTGGGTCATGGCTCTGTAAAAGCAACCAATGGGCAGAAAATGCAACTCTAACATTTAGCTGTTTACAGTGCTGTTTGTATAAATTCAATGAGAATATTTCCCAGCCTGTCCCTAGTTGACTAATTCAAGGGAAGGGAACTGGACGAATGATTTGGGAACTCTACATAACTGGATATTTTTATCCACATTTAGAAGATGTGTTAAGCACTTAATTGAACACGCTACCACAATTTAGATTTAAATCCTGCAGAACAATATATTTTCTTTGAAGCCAATCTAATTACTATCAATCACCAGAAACTTCTCGATGTCACACATCAGCTGTATAGGGTTCGCTAAGCAAAATATTACAAACCTTGAAATGCTTGAGCCTGAACGCCACTTCAATTAAATTCTTCCAGTAATACAATCCTTCTCCTTCATAATGGCAGTGGCAACATGCAGACAAACCAATGGCTAAAGCAATGTATAACGTGTGCTGCATACTATTAGCTTTTGACATGAGCAGAAAATTGATTTCTATTTGACTCTGAGATTTCCATGAAATTTGCTAATATAAGTGCTTAATCTAGAAAGTCACCTTTTGTTAGGGCGAGCACGCACACACAAACATTCTTATGCACATCTTTCACACAAATTCATTAAATATTTTATTTAAGTATGTTACATACCATGTCATGGCAAGAAATTGACAGAGGCAGAATATTAATGCAAGTCCTTTGTTTTTCCACTAGGAAAAAAAGAGAAATACGTTTTAGTAACAGGTTTAAACAAAAACAGAACAGATCTTGCACACCTATGCGGATTTCCTTCATATTCTCCAGCCAGCTGAGACACAGTAGTAAGTGGACATTGAATCTGATAAAGCAGCATTTCCACGCTTGTTTCTTATTTTATCCAGTTGAGTACAGAGATACTGGAGGGCTATGAACTTTACCCTGTCACCATATGTACAAAGGGAGGCCCAAGAGACAGAATCTAGCAGCTACAAAAAATACACATATAGATCAAATGTATGTAATATTCATATGGGAACCCACTTAAATTGTTAAAGATATGTTTAAGTTTTGCACTTGGAAGAGATGTTATAGTTAGGATCCAAAAGAAACAAAATTTAAACCCCATTGAGAATTGGGGAAGTTGTGCGTGTGAGCAACACATCCATAGCTTCTCTGATTAACTGCTCAAGCCTTCACAAACTCCCATATCACATTCCATATCACATCAACATTGGGGTCTTCAATAACATTGCTGAATGAGTTAATATCCCCACACTCCAGCAAACACTAGGCTCGGCCTTTTGGTCACACCCTCAATTTTGTACAAGCTAGAAGCTCACTTTTGATATGTAGTGTGAAAAAGTGTTACAGCTGGCCCTATTTGAGGCACAGTCTTATACTCCTAACCCAACGTTTATTGAGCATGGACCTAGGCCAAGTCCGTCACTCACCACCCCATACTTCCAACATCCTGCAGATTTAGCGTTTAATCACGTTCACGTGTTCAAGGGCATATGCATGGCCTTTAGTCAAGTAGTTCTAATAAGAGCACTGGGCAAGTTCATTGGGCGCAAGCTGGCCACCGAGCCCTACACTCAACACCAATTTGACAAAATAAATCAAAGTACTCATTCAGGCTAGTTTCACTGTATACTGGGTGAAGTGTTCCAGCAACTATACATGATGTATGCAGCCATGAGCAATGCACAGGAGAGGATCTATGCTTTTACTTCTCAGGATACGTGGTGAATTTCAGTGGGTTTTAGATTATGGTTCATTCCCATACTGTCCATGAAACTGAAACTTCTTTTTTGCTCGAGTTGTTTTCGCACAGAGCATAGAACCACAGCTTCACTTCAACAGCTTTTACCTCTTAATGATACACTTTAGCCCCCGGCAAAATGTATAACCCCCATGCATTCAGTGTCTCAACACTTACTGCCCATTTGCGCACAGGTGGCTATAGATATATATATATATTTTCTTTTTTAAAGTAAATAAATGAATTATTGTAAATTCTGTGCTTCTCTATTATGGTTGTTGAATTTAAGACCGTGCTCTTTGTGTGATCCGGGGGGTTGATGAGAATATGAGGGATGTGTTTGTCCCCATTTAGACCTGCAGATGAAAATTGTGGATTTAAATTTGAGTGCATCATCTGCTCTTTTGTGATCAATTCTCATCCTGTTTGGAATGAGGCATCCTCACCCGGCCACTCATTTTTTTCCTGCAATGGAGGCTCTTACACAGCAAAATCCCCAACGAAAGTCACCAATCAGATTGCTCATTTTCTAGTATTGATTTGTGGTCTGCATATGCTAAAAATCAATCTAAGATTTTTTTAAGTGTACAAGGGAACCCAAGGAAGCAGTACGCTAGGGACCTTAGGGTAGTTATATCTATAAACAGGACAGTGGTCCTTAGACAAGGCAAATTTAACAAGTAAATAAATATAGGCTAGATAGACACTATATTCTTTGTCCAGCCGGACAGATTTATTTTTAGTAGGCAATTTTTAGAAGTATAAAAAGTGTATAACAGCAGGACACCAGCCGATGTCAACTGACACACTAAAGAAAAAGACAGACAAGGCAATTCAACAGTCTGTGTAGTTAATTCACAATCAGACGATAGTATATACACACTATTGCTGGCATCAATTAATACATTTCATCTGCATATAGTGTGACACAGTCAACGACGTTTCGAACCTATGGGTAATACTGGTTCATCCTCAGGACATTAATTATATGCCTTCCACTTTTGAAAAGTTGTAAAAAAGTCAAAATTAACTTTCTCAACCCCTACTGAGGACAATAATTGCCAAACCTTATATTATGAACAAACAAGAAATTTAGATGGGAGAGAAAAAAGAGAGACAAACAATTTCCATAGATTAGGGCATTTTTAAGAAAAACTGTACATACACAAAAAATTCAAAAAATTATTATAGCCTCTTAAATGTTGCAACGGTTATCCCCATTAGAAACAAACACATACAAGTGTCACCAAGGATTCATAAGCATTAATAAACCATAACATAAGTCTTTCGTGCAGACCTCTACCGTCGTGAGTATGAGGGTACATAGACATTGCTAACCCATAGCGTAACCACAGTGTGCAGACCTATACCGTCATGAGTATAGCCCATATTAAGCGACTGGCGATTATTGTGCACAGAACAATACTAGTTGCGCAAGGTGTTTTAGGGAGGTCACAAGAGAGTATAGCTATGGATCAAGTGCAACAAGTGAATGATGTTAAAGAGCCCGTCACCTCACCTCATCGCAAACGAGAGGGAATTAATTATACCTGCAAGGATGTCGCAGATGTCACTAGCCTGAATGTTTAGGAACTACCTAAATATAAATGTGAATAATTTAGAACCATGGGCAAACGGAGCATTCGCTAGGTGATTTTTAAAAAAATATATAAGAGACCAGCTTACCAATTTAGGCAACAATACAACCTCCGTAATGGGAAGATGGCTGTAAAGAGAAACGCTGTATTACTTCTCTACACCACGTGATAATTAACGGGAGAAAGTCATATAGAGAACTATTCGGGGACCTGAATTGTGGGCTCTTACCTGAATACAACAGCGACGGGTCGACAATGCGATCCGCGTCTAAGGATAGAATCGCCCTGCAGGGACAATTACCAAGGACCAGGAAGTAGCCTACGCGCGGTCACGTGGTCCGAATTAGACCAATCATAGACCAACACAGGGCAACCATCTTGGAACAGTCAGGAAGTGTGTACCTCAATCATGTGAGGCAATACCACCAATCGTGTGCAAGTTAAAGCGGGCCATATTAGATAGAACGAAAACAATATTCGGCATCATTTGTTCAAATCTATGGCAATAACATGCCCTGATCGTGAGCACCGAACTATCCTAATTTACAAACACGCTGTGTAAATAGACAATGTTATTGTTTACAAGGGCTAGTGAAACCGCACTCGCAGTTGACTGTACGGGGAGTAACCATGACAATAACATGGACAACAACCCGGGTACTTTTATGCCACAAGGCGGTTCGCAGGGGTGTTAACGCTGCACATATTAAATTCATAGCAATGTGGTTCATTCAATAAAACCAGAGTATTTGGTTCTGCAGGAAGGGGGGACAAAGGGCAACATAACGGCTATAATTAAAGACTACATAATTGTAAGGGAACCTAGTACAATGAATCATTTGAGCAATAATATGAAGAATCATATAAACATAGCAAAAGTTATCAACCTAATCATATTGCAAGCTTGCAAATCACATCAGGAATTCATTACATAGTTCATAGTAGTGGGGTCCAGTCTTCGGCCCGGTTGAGCCCATTCTGTAAACTCTTGGTTTTAAGTATCCAATGGAGCTCTTCTTTATTCAGAAGCTGTTGTACATTGGCCCCTCTTGGAGGTATCTTGATTTGAGTAATCACAGTCCATTGAAAATCCAGTTCTGTGTGAGCCAGTGCACTGAAATGATCTACCAGTTGGGTGTCTTGCAGCGTATGCGACTTCTGTGTTGGCACATCCTTAGTCGTACTTTTTGGATAGTCTGACCTATATAGATCTTAGAGCATGGACACAGAATAGCATAAATAACATTCACACTGTTACAGTTAGTGAGGTGTCTACGTTTAAACTTTGCATCCTTATAGCTGAATTCTTCGCCCTCAATGGTGGTGTTACACATAGAGCAATTCCCACATTTAACATGACCAGTTACCCGAGGGAGACCCCATAGATCGTCCAAGTTGTCAATGCTTTTGGTGGAAGGTAAAGCAGCCCTCACTAGATGGTCTTAAATATTTTTTGATTTTTTGAAGGCAAACAAGGGTCTGTCTACAGCAAGTACTCCAGCATTTACAACAGGCCAGTGTTTCTTGACACTTTTAGTGATGAGATTCGATGCCGGGCAAAAGGTGGTCACACATACAAGTCGATTCTCAGTGATCTTCGCTTTTGGCTCAAGTAAGATGTCCCTTGGACAATACCAAGCTCTTTTCAATGAGCTCCGAATGAGCCTGTGTGGATACCCCCTCGCTTTTAATTTCGAGCTAAGATATTTAGCCTCACGAAAGTAGGCCTCTTTCATATAACAGTTCCTGCGTAACGGCAGGAACTGTGAATATGGAAGGGAGTCACGTAAGGCACGGGGTGATGGCTCTGATAACTTAGTAGAGTGTTACGCTCTGTAGGTTTGCGATACAGTCCTGTATTAAGGCGACCTTCATGGTACTGAATATTATGGTCCAAGAAGGGAATGGATACATGGCTGGTGGATAAGGTGTATGTAAGTCCACTAAAATTGCTGTTAAGCCAATGTAAAAATTGTGCAAGGAGAATTTCTGATTCCTGCCAAATCAAAAAAATGGCATCGATATACCTCTTCCATAGGGCAATGCCACTATGGAAGGGGTTAGTCGAAGTCAAAATGCGGCCACATTTAAGGTGATCCATATAAAGAATCGCCAGATTTGGGGCGAAAATTGCGCCCATCGAATTTCCCTTAATTTGGCCATAATATTGACCATCAAAGCAGAATTTTTTTTGGGTTAAACAAATTTCAAGTAACTGTAAAATAAAAAGGGTGGGAACTTGATGCGGCCTAGGTCGTCGGTCAAGGATTTCTTGAATGACCAGAATAGAGACAATCTGAGGAATGTTGGTATACAATGACTCCACATCCAGGGTACAAAGTACTCCGGATGTGGGGTCATATGGAAGATCTTCAATTATATTAATCATATGCATGCTGTCACGAATGTAACATTCAGTGACAGGCACAAAGTCCTTAATAAAGTAGTTAACAAATAGACCGAGGGGTTCTAAAACCGAGCCTCAACCAGATACTATTGGCCGTCCTGGGGGCCGTGTAGTGACCTTATGGATTTTCGGTAAGGTGTAGATTACCGGTATTCTAGGATTCTTCTTATTCAGGAACTGATATTCATTGCGAGTAAGGAACCCAAGTGCAAGACCATCATTAGTAACCGGAGTTATGAGTTGTTGAATTTCCTTGGTAGGATTTTTTGATAATTTGCAGTAATGTTCCTGATTATTCAATTGGCGGAGAACTTCCCCCTTATATGAATCAATATTCTGCACACCCGCCTTTGTCGGCCGGTTTGATCACCAAATTAGAATTGGTTTTCAGACTGGCTATGGCATTCTTCTCATCCAATGTGATGTTGAAGGGAACAAAAGGTCGGCGAGCTTCAATTTCAGAAATATCTTTCAACACCAACTTTTCCAAAGTGAAAATTTCTGAAGGAACCATACTGGCTGATGGTAAAAAGGTTGACGGTGGTCTGAAGGGAGTATTAGAAGGAACAAAGGGCCTTGGATTCAGTGTAAAATAGGCATGTAGTCTTAACTTGCGAAAAAACCTCAACAATTCCGTTTGAATCTCCAAAAAATTGGGACGAATGGTAGGGACAAAGGAAAGTCCTTTGCTCAATATAGACATTTCGCTACTTGATAAGAGGTGATCAGTGAGATTAAAGATTGGCAATGTATTTTCAGTCGTCAATGGTTCAGGTATGTCAATTATGTTGTCAGCCAAAAGGCTGCTTTGAATTAGCACTGATAGTGCTGGCGGCGGGTGTTGCGCTCGCCCGGAGGATAAGGCCATCGTTATGGTTGCTTGGCCTCCCCCCTCTTTGCTGGTTCTTGTTGGCCTCAGGGTAAAAAAGGAGTTCTATTGGAAGGTCCTGCGATATCGCTTTGATCAGAGCTATCCGATGACTCTGCTGAAGTGTCAGAAAAACCAACCAATGTTTGACGCTTATTATAGCGTACCCACGGTCTCTGATTTTGGTTCTGATTGTAGCCACTATAAGCCTTATTTGTATAAAAATCTTTAACAAGGTATGGATAAGTACGTTCTTGTGAATAATTTTTAATATCCTTTTTAACCTTAATCGATTTTTTATTCTGTTCAATCCGATAGAATTCTTCAACTGTTTTGCCAACCTTTTCAAGAAGTATTTTGCAATCAGTGACTGTACCCTTATCATTAATCAATTTCTCCAAATCAGTAATCTCAACCTCTAGTTTTTTAAGTTCCTCCGACGCGATATCAATACCCAACACCATCCAGTGTCTTGATGCTGTCGTACTGATATAGCTAAACCCATTCAGATATTTGGGGTTATCGGTGAATACGCCAGGCACATTGCGAATCTGAAGTCCCAATGGAATAATATTAGCTTTTAGGTAGGCTGTAAGCAAGAGTTTCATCAATTCAAGCCTGACCACTTTCTTTTTAGTTTTTTCTAGTTGGTCACCAAGACTAGTGCTTTGTGCAGCTGGAGTGTCAACAGTATCAGTCAATAAAGATGGACCTTCACGTTCAGGGCGATTCTATCTTTAGACGCGGATCGCATTGTCGACCCGTCGCTGTTGTATTCAGCCATCTTCCCATTACGGAGGTTGTATTGTTGCCTAAATTGGTAGTTCCTAAACATTCAGGCTAATGACATCTGCGCCATCCTTGCAGTAGGGGTTGAGAAAGTTAATTTTGACTTTTTTACAACTTTTCAAAAGTGGAAGGCATATAATTAATGTCCTGAGGATGAACCTGTATTACCCATAGGTTCGAAACGTCGTCGACTGTGTCACACTATATGCAGATGAAATGTATTAATTGATGCCAGCAATAGTGTGTATATACTATTGTCTGATTGTGAATTAACTACACAGACTGTTGAATTGCCTTGTCTGTCTTTTTCTTTAGTGTGTCAGTTGACATCGGCTGGTGTCCTGCTGTTATACACTTTTTATACTTCTAAAAATTGCCTACTAAAATTAAATCTGTCCGGCTGGACAAAGAATATAGTGTCTATCTAGCCTATATTTATTTACTTGTTAAATTTGCCTTGTCTAGGGACCACTGTCCTGTTTATAAAAATCAATCTAAGGGCATAAAATGCTCCCTCCACTATTCATCTTTGAATTTCTAATTCTTTGCAGTTCCTAATCTATCAATTTTTGGGTGATTAATAGTCTTAATATATGAGAATTTACTGCTTTGAATCTTTCAAGACACTTATTGTAACGCAAGTATTTTGAAAACTATAATCTATGCTAATATAATAAAGAGAGAGCCCAAACCTTTGAGGCGGGTAATCTCAGGAACCACAGCACCAATCACAACACCCAATACAGCGTTGGAAAGGGCAGTTGCAGCAGAAGGACATAGGCTATGCAGACGCCACCATATACATTTTAAAGGTAAAACAACTGTGCCAGCAAAATAGTCCCTTGTGGGCGTTTCTGCGTTGTGCTGTGGGCGTGACAAACGCTGGGGGTGTGTGGTACGATCCGCCCTTCATGCAATGTCTCATATCGTGTGCTATGGGCGTGTGCTGGGGCGTGGGCGTGTGCTGGGGCGCGGGATTACAGAAAAAAAAGCGAGTGTTGTGCCCAATATTTCATTGTTTTTTCTTCCCAGGTTCTATACATTCCAGCCACGGGTGTGCTTGCCCCGCGCTCCCAGTGACATGCACCTATTTTACTGTATGGAGGTCAAGCATTGCGCTATTCCCAAGGGCCGGAAGGAGCGCAAACAGGGGCCATTGTGCAGGAAATGTAATCTCGCCGTAACTTCCGGTGACGCCTGAAGCGCACACTGGAGATTTTCCACTTCTGTTGCGCACAGGCCTCGCGCCACGCACATCCGGACACAAGGCCCGCCTCCACGGAAATAGCAAGAAAGGGACTATCCCTCCCCCAGAAATATGTGATGATATTCCGCAAACCAACATCCCACATACCATCACTCCGCAATTTTTATAACGCAGGACTATTACTCCGCAAAGACATAATTTCTAAAACTTTTACAACGCATGACTTTATCACGCATGCCATTATAACGCAAATGCATGTGTGGTAAAGTCATATACATTGTAAAAGTACATTATTAAAACATCAAATATATGTTTGTATATATATGTGTGTATATATATATATATATATATATATATATATATATATATATATATATATATATATATAGCTGCACGTTCCTACTATCATCCACGAGTTCGGAAAGAATGGCTGGCACACTGGTATCCAAATTAAAGATTTATTGACACTAAACCCCCCTCACCCCAACAAACAGACGTGTTTCGCCTTTGCAGGCTTCGTCAGTGTTACGTTAGTGCAAAATAAATGTCGCCATTTTAAGCCATTAGCCAGTTGAACATTATCATAGAAATAAAGAAAGGGCTACTGGCATGCAAAAAGATTGGAGCCATCTTGTAATGTGCAAATTACATAGAAATACGTGGCTATCAATGGTGACTAAAAGTAAAGTGCATAGTGCTAATTAAAAACATGTAACGTAAATCAATTATTTAACGGTTCTTAAACACAGTAAAGTTCATTAAAGCAAACAATTCTGTTATTCAATAAATTCATATGCAATTTATATTTACAGTGTCTCTTATAGACTTTTCACCAATAAAGTGCAGAATTGTTAGGAGAAATAGTTTCCTATTCAGCATGGTGTTGGTTATTAAGCCCTGGATGGGCAATTACACTAGCAGCACAAACACATTTGTAATGACATACAGATCAACAGAAAAACAGACTTATTACTTTGAGATGGTCTTGAATCATATTAGTTCTGTTATTATATGTGTCAGTTTCTGTACATGTTTCAGAGGTGAACCCACAGTTCTTCATTATTATTTAGTCCCCACGGAGTCATGGTTTTAAGACTGATGATGTGCTTTGACTCAAGGATGCGTAGGGACTTGTCTCTGTCTCCACCCCGCTCTAATTTAGTTGCCTGATCAATACAATAGAAACTAAGTTTCTCCCAGTTACTTTGGTGGTGTTCGGCAAAGTGGCGGGCAACAGGGTATGTTTTGTCCCTATTAGTAATTGCCCGCATGTGCTCTAAGATTCTTAGTTTTGCAGGTTTTATAGTGCTGCCAATGTATCGCAGCTTGCAGGGGCAGGTGAGACAGTAGATAGTGTATTCTGAGTTGCAATTGAGCAACTGATTGATTTTTATATTGGGTTTCTTATCACCTGTGCGGTTAGGGTACTCTGACATTTTACTGCGAAATCTGCATGCCTTGCATTTAAGACAAGGAAAAAAGCCCGTTGATTTCGATAATTTGATGGGTTGGGTCATTGTTTTGAAATGACTGTGGACCAGATGATCTGCCAGAGATGGACATCTTTTGTACGTAATTAATGGTCTCTGTGGCAGATTCTTTTTAAGGATTTTATCAGCGGTAAGTATATGCCAGTGTTTTTTGAAAATGTTCACAATTTCTCCTGACTTGGTATTGAATTCAGTGATCATTCTAACCTCATCAGGTACCTCTGCTTTTGATTTAGATGTTAGGAGATCCCTCCTGTTGATACCAGAGGCTTTCACATTGGCCTGTTTCAAGATGTTTTTATTATACCCCCTTCTCTCAAAACTCCCTTGTGCCTCAATGATCGCCTGCATGTAATCTCGTTCTAAAGAACAGTTTCTCTTTAGGTGGAGAAATTCGCCATATGGCACATTCTTCACCAAACTTTTGGGGTGGTATGAGGTAGCATGCAGTACTGCATTACCCGCCGTAGGTTTTCTGTACAGACGGGTTTGTAAGATGTTGTTGTGCACAAATATTTCCAGATCTAAGTAGTTAATACTACTGGCACTAATGGTGCTAGTGAATTTCAGGTTGAGATTGTTGGTATTTAAGATGGCAATATAGTTTTCCGCAGATAGACGATCCCCGTGCCAGATAAGGAACAGGTCGTCTATATACCTGGGCCACATAAGGATCTTTTCTGTCCATTCGCTGTTGGCATCTTTCCATGCCTCATATATATATATATATATATATATACACACACACATTTTTATTTAATTAAAACATGTATTCTTTTAAATTGCATTATTTATATTATTTTTATTTGTTATTTTATTACATTTAACACCCTAAAAACTAATCCCACCCTGCTCCCTTTAAATACCCCTGCGCCCCATAATTATAACCCACCCTTACTCCTTAAAATACCCCAACACCCTTAAACACTAACCCATCTTAACCCTAAAAATATACCCTGTACCCCAAAACCCAAACCTATCCCTAAAAATACCCCTGTACCCCCAAACCTTCCATCGGTAAGTACATTGGTGGCACGGCGGCCCACATCTCCAGCAACATACTCATATTTTTTCACCACCCATTTGAAAAATGCACAGGTCTCTCTCATTGATGGCCAGCACCGACATACACTTTTAGACGCCTCCCGCCACAAGTTCTAGAATTGCGAACTTTAGAGCTGGGGAGCTACGTTCGAATCTCGGCATCAGCTCAACATCCTATGATTCCAGGCAAATCGCTTTGTCTCCCCGTGCCTAATGAATGTGTTCTTCTGTAATGTAAATTGTGCTCATGCCATGTTGTCGAGTTCGCGCTATATAATATTGCAAGGAAAAATAAAGTAGGGAAACTCGAGTTCCCACACTACTGAACACGCACTCTTAAGTACATCAGCAGTGCACTGTGAATCGGAGCGTTTCACAGGCCTGTCACAGATAAGAAATGCTATCAAAACGAAATCCTACAAAACAATATACTACTGGCCGGCAGCAATTCATACCCGGACAACGTCGCGACGGGCTGGTAGTGAATATATAAAATTGTAATTGCAATTACAAAGATTGTGGTCACTCATATGGCACTGGAGCACTCTTAACTCACTTCCAAAGCATGCATGCATAAATCAGCAGATTTTGGTTCGTGAAACTAGTATACAGGTATTTAATGCAAACCTGAACACTCACTGTCAAGGCAGTCTGTCCAACATTTCCCTGGTCATGAACCTGGTGACAAACAACCTAGATCATCGGTTCCACTCATCCCCATGATAAGTGCTACTACAGACTCCGAGGCACACTAAGTGTAGTCACGCTTCCAACACCTCATGACTACGTCACTGGTCATTCAGTACAAATGAACAAACTATTGGCCCATATGAAAATGGTTTTGTTACTTTACACCAGGATGCAGTACAGGTATCAAAAGGAAGAAATCAAAGGCCAGATTCCCTTGAGTGCAGAATGTGAAATACCCTCAGAAACCGGGGGTTTTATAGTTGTAGCCAGATAAATATCACTGAACTCCAGGCTACGAGTCATAGACCAGAAGAAGCTTTTGATTGCAATGCACACTTGTCAGAATTATTCAATTACACAAGATACGTTAATATACTGTAAATGCATCTTTGCTCCTGTAGACTTCCTAGATTTTTACATACAGCTATACTCCTTCAGGAGTGATGCGGATGGGATTCTGCTAATGGCCTTCAAAGATGCGTACCTACCGCATTTCTTATTCAGTTATTTAACACCACCCATCTGGCACAGTTACATTTCTGCGACTAGCCCCACAGAATGCCCACAATTGTAACTTCTTTGACAGATGGTTTCAGGGATTCTTAGGAAGCAGAATAGTATGATAAACTATACCAACACCGAGGATGACTACTCTGAGATACGAGCCAGGCTTCAAGATATCTAAGAACTCCATATGCCATATGCCAGTAATCTGTATGGACGAGAGATTAACTGCAGCTGTCACAAAATCTAGAGGTGACCCTTGTACATCCAATTACCTGATTGACCTGTAAATGCCCTGTAAGTTTCCCCCAGAGTGATACTACAATTGTGCTATAGTATGACATCTAAACATTAATATGTTACTTTGGTTGCATGTCATTCTGAAGAAAGGACACAGTACTGCATTAGTTAATGTTGCAAATATGTGTCCTTTACAAAAGAAAGACGTATTAACCCCTTCACTGCGGCGGCTATTCCGCCGCAGTGCTAAGGGGGGAGGGCGGCCGAGCGGCGGGAGCATGCTGTTGACGGAACCGCTCCGTCACCAGCGTCGGTTGCGCTGTGCTCATGACGGAGCGGTTCCGTCATGGCCCCGCCCGCTCAATAGAACGCTCAGCGCAGGCGCGGAATCCGCGCCGCGCAGGCATGCCGAGCGTGCCGTGACGGAACCGCTCCGTCATCAGCACAGTGCGACCGCAGCTGATGACGGAGCGGTTCCGCCATCAGCAGGGGAGGGGTTAAAAAACAGAAACATGAGCAGATAGAAAATTGCAATTCTATATGTTTTGCTTGGTGTACAGGCAGTAATGAATATTTATTAAAGAGAAACACTACTTACCCAGAAAGCAGCACACAAGGTTAATCCAAGACACAACTAGAAAAGGGAAAAACAATACAACAATACATTAACGCACAAAGCAGTACAAGTGGAATCTTCTTCTGTCAATTGAATACATGCATAAATCTACCAGTAATAATACTTTCACTTCCAAAGGATCCTCTAGTCATAAAACAACATTATTTACATGAATAAGAATTAGTTACCACATCTCTTGAATCCTTTCACAGTCCAGAGATAAGCTGGACTGTAAATCATCCATGTGTCTTGATTACCAAGATTAGTTTTGGTAGCATTGGAATACTGAAATTTAAGAACAGTAATAAGTTTTGCAACCAAGTAATGTTACCTATCCTGCTCACGGCCATGATGTCAGACAAGTGCTAATTTCAGTGATAGTACTGGTAAGACAACACATCGAACGTGCACACTGCTTACGCTAAAGTGTCAAATGCAATATGACAGAATTGTTTTTTTTTTTTAGATGTGTTAACAGAGGGTTAAACAAAACATGTTTCACGTCTACAAATGTTCTGATTTTTACGTCTTGCCAAGCAACAGCTCTAGTGGTATAAAACTGAAAGTCCTATTGTGTAAAATACCAATACATGGATTTGTGCAGCCCATTGCTGATCATTGGTTGGTATCCTTGTCAATCTTTCTTAGCTTATTTCTTCCTCTTCTTGTTTTTGCAACTCCCGTGGAGCATAGGTGTGCACAGTAATACAGACTGGATCTCTCCAGTGCTTACAATAAGGAACGACTTATTTCGTTTTCATTCAGTATTTAATGGAAGTGAACATACTTTTTCCTCGCTCTTCCTTCTGTGCTTGTTTTGTGGTACATATCATTGCTTTTTGTTCACCTGCCAGTTTTCTATTGCTTTTTGCAGCTCACCAATTCTTCTGTTGCTCTTCCACCCCTTCCTTTTGCCTATTACTTATCATACTCTCACTTCTCTCCGGTGCTTTCCCACCCCACCCCAGTTTTTACTTTTAGTTTTTATGGGGTCCAAGATATGCAAGCTGCAACTGGGGCAGTCACTCTGGTATTTTTATGCTCCTGTGCTCTGCTTTTCAAGTTTAAATACTTTATTCGACAACATTGTCATAAAAGCATGTATCCCTAAGTTAAACAGAATAAATACTAATCTAATAATAAAATCGTATTAAATACCATACAATTTGTACTTTGTTGGCGAATAACAATCTAAAAATACACATTTTTTTAAAAAGAATATCATCACAGCACAAAGTTTAAAAACAGAGATTAGTTGCTCATATAGTTCATAGGAGTTTTAAAGTGCGCGTTCGTATTATCCAAGCCCACCCCAAGAATTTAGCCATAGCAATTGCAAGGTTAGGGGCACAATTTGATTTCAAGATCCTTAAGGCCTCTAAACATTTCTTTGTGCCCAGATTTCTGCATGCGGGCTTCAACCATCTATTCCTTGGGGCAGCGTATAAGGGGCATACAAATAGAAAATGCGAGATGTCCTCTACGTGTGTTTTACAATAAAAGCAAGTGTTTACATTAACAGAAGACCATTTGACAGTGAAAGCATTTAGGGGTAAGGTGCCAATTCTGAACTGGAAATACAATTTCCTATCTAAAGGCTTGGAGATCAAGTCCCAATACTGTTCAAATTTTGGGGAAGTTTTAACTTCTAAGAACTGGGATGTCAGGACAGAAGGTTGACTAGAGGTCAATGCAGCATTGTTTATCATGTCCCAGTATAGCTTTTTTAGTGTAGTCTTTGAAGGAAAATCATCTGGGTCTACTGCAGACCACAAGTGTTCAAGGTGCAGTTTTTGGAGTAATTTCCTCACTTCTTTAAGCCAAAGTACTTTATGGAAAATATCAGAGTTGTCAACATCCAAGAGGGCAGCTGCGTAATGACTCAACTCAGGAGTGGTTTTTATGCGCCTCCAATATAGGAGGGGACGCAGTCTGACCATGTCCTCGATCCTTTTCCTCCCAAGATCGTGGTGGAGTGGGGTCGAGGGGGTGCTCTGTGGAACACCAATTAAGCGCCGCAGGAACTTGTTTTCTGCCACTGTTAAAGTGTTCAAATTGGTGAAACCCCATAATTCTGACCCATAAAGACATGCACCCAGCACTTTCATGCCATAGATCTCTATTATTGGCTGTATTGGTTTTGTGAATGAAGATTTGTGCTTTTGGGCTATTGCCCCTGCCAACTGATTAAATTTTAACACTACAGAGTCCATATGAGATCTCCAGTTCATGTTAGCATTCAAAGAGATGCCTAGGTAGGTGAAAGCATCTACTTCTTCCAAAAAAGCCCCATTGTGAACCATTTTCCCCTTGAATTTCTTAGAGGGATTCAGATTCATAAATTTAGTCTTTGTTGTATTTATTTCCAAGCCCCGAATCCGGCAGAAGTCACCAAAAGCGTTTATTGTCTTTTGTAGACCACTAGGGGTCCGCGAGACCAGCAGGGTGTCATCTGCGAACATTAGTACTGGAACTCGCTTCCCGTCTAATAATGGAGCATCCGTCGGAAATTGCTTCAAAAAGTCCACTATGCCATTAATGTAAAGGGAGAATAAGGTGGGGGCCAGGACGCAGCCCTGTCTCACGCCTCTCTCAACAGGGAAGGATTCAGTGACCTCTCCCTGGGCTCCCCACCTAATCCGGGCATAATTGTTCTCATGGAGCCTTACAAGCAAAGTTAATAATTCAGGACTTATTCCGAAATCCCTTAAGACATCCCAGAGTTTTTGCCGGGGAACTAAATCAAATGCTGACTTCAGGTCAACGAAAACAGCAAACAGAGGACCATTTAGCAGGGTTACATTTTTAGGTCTCGGCGTCAACGCGCGGAAGCGCGTCTCCGCCGAGATCTTTTGTCAGCGACTATCATTCCCAGGAGACAGTCCTGGCCACGCGCATCCTTCCAGGCGATTTGTAACTGGAACGCGCGCTGTGGCCAGGCGCTGTCTCCTGGGAAGCGCAAGCACCACACACGCATGCGCATACACACACAAACGCGCCCATGCACGCACGCACATACATACATACAGAGACACCACCCCTGACTCATACACACACGCGCGCACACACACAAGTGCACCGAGGCCCCCCCTCCCCCTCCCCCGCCGTCACCGTCGCACACATACATACACACACACACACGAGCATACACACACACAAGTGCACCAATCGCGCTCCAGAACTTACCTTACCTCAGCACGCGGCGCCCAACCTCCTGCTGGCGCGGCCCCGGGGCTCTACACCGCTCACAGGAGCCCCGGGCCGCGAGACGCTACGACTCCGCCTGCCTCCTCTTCCGGTGTGAACGTGGCCCCGCCCCCGTCACAGGCGACCGTGCCTGACTTCCGGGGCGGCCGCAAGTTCAAAGCTGCGCTGCTGATGTCCGGTCCCAGGGGCCTGTAGCAGGTCCTTATTTCGTGCCATCACTCGCCATGCCCAACCCACTCGCGGTAGCTTGCCTCGCTTTATGGCTCTCTCCACACGCCTAGCGGCCGCCACTTCTCACCTCCTTTGCAGAGTAGGCCTCAGCTAGCTTCGTGCTCCATCTACCAGTTCGGGCCGAATTTGCAATCGGCACCCTGGGCAGTTCTTTCAGGGCTTGCGGGTAGGCCTCTGTGCCCCACGGGGGGGGTGGGGGGGAGAAACACCAACCTCAGCGAGCAGCTCCGACTTCACCCGATGGGCACACCAGGCTGCAGGTTGCCTCGTGGCACGGCCTACACCTCCTCGGGCTCGCGTGATGTTCCCAGGCGGGCGCTCCAGTCAATCCTCCCCTCACCTCGCCACCAGACTCCGCTGCTCGTCGCTTCCCTCCGCTATCTTTGATCGGCGTCAATGTCGGGGGACAGATGCAGCCCAGTATCCTGCTTCGATCGGTGATGTCGGGGGTCCAAGTTTTGCTGCCGGGATGGGGTTTATGATGCGTGTTTCTCGGAGTACAGCGGGAGCCTCACTACATTGCGGCCATCACCTAGCGCCCCTCACTTCACGGAAGGTTGAAAGATGACACTTAGTATCACCGGTTCGTGCAACAGAAAGAGAAAAGACCATAGAAATCACTTAATTCGGTAGGTGAAAGTGATACACACCATGCCGATTTATCAGCCAACAGTGTCTATAAGTTTACGCTGTGTGCTGTCTGAGAGGGAGTACAAACTTCCACAGAGACCAAGCAGAGTGGTGAGTGCAGAGTGGTGAGTGGTGCAGAGTGGTGAGTGGTGCAGAGTGGTGAGTGGTGCAGAGTGGTGAGTGGTGCAGAGTGGTGAGTGGTGCAGAGTGGTGAGTGGTGCAGAGTGGTGAGTGGTGAGTGGTGAGTGGTGAGTGCAGAGTGGTGAGTGCAGAGTGGTGAGGGCAGAGTGGTGAGGGCAGAGTGGTGAGGGCAGAGTGGTGAGGGCAGAGTGATGGTGAGTGCAGAGTGGTGGTGAGTGCAGAGTGGTGGTGAGTGCAGAGTGGTGGTGAGTGCAGAGTGGTGGTGAGTGCAGAGTGGTGGTGAGTGCAGAGTGGTAGTGAGTGCAGAGTGGTGGTGAGTGCAGAGTGGTGGTGAGTGCAGAGTGGTGGTGAGTGCAGAGTGGTGGTGAGTGCAGAGTGCAGAGTGGTGAGTGCAGAGTGGTGAGTGGTGAGTGCAGAGTGGTGGTGAGTGCGGAGTGGTGGTGAGTGCAGAGTGGTGGTGAGTGCAGAGTGGTGGTGAGTGCAGAGCGGTGGTCAGTGCAGAGTGGTGGTGAGTGCAGAGCGGTGGTCAGTGCAGAGTGGTGGTGAGTGCAGAGTGGTGGTGAGTGCAGAGTGGTGGTGAGTGCAGAGCGGTGGTCAGTGCAGAGTGGTGGTGAGTGCAGAGTGGTGGTGAGTGCAGAGTGGTGGTGAGTGCAGAGTGGTGGTGAGTGCAGAGTGGTGGTGAGTGCAGAGTGGTGGTGAGGGCAGAGTGGTGAGTGCAGAGTGGTGGTGAGTGCAGAGTGGTGGTGAGGGCAGAGTGGTGGTGAGTGCAGAGTGATGAATGCAGAGTGGTGAGTGCAGAGTGGTGGTGAGTGCAGAGTGGTGGTGAGTGCAGATTGGTGGTGAGTGCAGAGTGGTGGTGAGTGCAGAGTGGTGGTGAGTGCAGAGTGGTGGTGAGTGCAGAGTGGTGGTGAGTGCAGAGTGGTGGTGAGTGCAGAGTGGTGGTGAGTGCAGAGTGGTGGCGAGTGCAGAGTGGTGGTGAGTGCAGAGTGGTGAGTGCAGAGTGGTGGTGAGTGCAGAGTGGTGGTGAGTGCAGAGCGGTGGTCAGTGCAGAGTGGTGGTGAGTGCAGAGCGGTGGTCAGTGCAGAGTGGTGGTGAGTGCAGAGTGGTGGTGAGTGCAGAGTGGTGGTGAGTGCAGAGCGGTGGTCAGTGCAGAGTGGTGGTGAGTGCAGAGTGGTGGTGAGTGCAGAGTGGTGGTGAGTGCAGAGTGGTGGTGAGTGCAGAGTGGTGGTGAGTGCAGAGTGGTGGTGAGTGCAGAGTGGTGGTGAGGGCAGAGTGGTGAGTGCAGAGTGGTGGTGAGTGCAGAGTGGTGGTGAGGGCAGAGTGGTGGTGAGTGCAGAGTGATGAATGCAGAGTGGTGAGTGCAGAGTGGTGGTGAGTGCAGAGTGGTGGTGAGTGCAGATTGGTGGTGAGTGCAGAGTGGTGGTGAGTGCAGAGTGGTGGTGAGTGCAGAGTGGTGGTGAGTGCAGAGTGGTGGTGAGTGCAGAGTGGTGGTGAGTGCAGAGTGGTGGTGAGTGCAGAGTGGTGGCGAGTGCAGAGTGGTGGTGAGTGCAGAGTGGTGAGTGCAGAGTGGTGGTGAGTGCAGAGTGGTGGTGAGTGCAGAGTGGTGGTGAGTGCAGAGTGGTGGTGAGTGCAGAGTGGTGGTGAGTGCAGAGTGGTGGTGAGTGCAGAGTGGTGGTGAGTGCAGAGTTGTGGTGAGGGCAGAGTGGTGAGTGCAGAGTGGTGGTGAGTGCAGAGTGGTGGTGAGTGCAGAGTGGTGGTGAGGGCAGAGTGGTGGTGAGTGCAGAGTGGTGAATGCAGAGTGGTGAGTGCAGAGTGGTGGTGAGTGCAGAGTGGTGGTGAGTGCAGAGTGGTGGTGAGTGCAGATTGGTGGTGAGTGCAGAGTGGTGGTGAGTGCAGAGTGGTGGTGAGTGCAGAGTGGTGGTGAGTGCAGAGTGGTGGTGAGTGCAGAGTGGTGGTGAGTGCAGAGTGGTGGTGAGTGCAGAGCGGTGGTGAGTGCAGAGTGGTGGTGAGTGCAGAGTGGTGGTGAGTGCAGAGTGGTGGTGAGTGCAGAGTGGTGGTGAGGGCAGAGTGGTGGTGAGAGCAGAGTGGTGAAGGCAGAGTGCAGAGTGGTGAGGGCAGAGTGGTGAGTGCAGAGTGGTGAGTGCAGAGTGGTGGTGAGTGCAGAGTGGTGGTGAGTGCAGAGTGGTGAGTGGTGAGTGCAGAGTGGTGAGTGCAGAGTGGTGAGTGGTGAGTGCAGAGTGGTGAGTGGTGAGTGCAGAGTGGTGGTGAGTGCAGAGTGGTGAGTGCAGAGTGGTGAGGGCAGAGTTTTATTTTTGATTTAAAGAAAAAAAATGTCATGAGCAATGCCAATAGCTCTACCTTTAATGATGCCGAGACCATTGCATTGCAAATGCTTGTTCCAGTATATAGTTAGAAAGTGGAATACCTGGTCGACAGAGCTGGTTAAAGGGCGAAATCCCGCTTGGTATGGGGAAAGGATGTCCTTATCAACTATCCAGGCTTGTATCTTGTTTTGAACCATCCTGCCCATCAGTTTTTGGGCGCAATCGATGAGGCTGATGGGCCTATAGTTGCTTGGTAGAGCCTTGTCCCCTTTCTTGTAGACTGGGATTATTTCTGCTCCTTTCCATGTTGCTGGTATCTTTGCCCCTTGTGCAATGGCATTTCCAAGCCATACAAAGTATTTACACCAGTTATCCCTGTCTGATAGGAAAACATCTGCCGGTATTCCATCGATTCCTGGCGCCCTACCTCTGGTCACTCCATCCATTGCCTCGTGTACATCTTTTAATGAAAATAATTCATTGGTGAAAAATACCCTTTCTAGGAGGGGAACAGCTTGCGAACCTGAATTGTCTGCATATTGGGGTTTGAAAAAATCCACCCAGGACTCCATTGCTACATGATTTTTCGGGCAGTCAGCTACACCCCCTGAGCTCCACTTTAGTATGGCCCAGAACTCTTTCTGGTGTTTATCAGCACATGCTTTCTTCAAATCTAGCCAAAGGTTCTCATCCCATTGCTTTTTTGCCTTAATCTGGGTTTTTCTATATTCATCCCTAGCATTTAAGACTCCAGTTTTAGATCTTAGTGCTATGCTAAGATTTTGTCTTGCTATTCTACAGGATTGGCCGTACCATCCCTTCTTTATGGGTGGTCCAATACCCTTCCTCTTCTTGTTTGTTTTAAAGAATAGCTTCTGGATGTTAGCAAAAAACTTTGGCTGTGACTCTTCAATTCTTAATTTAAAATTTTCATCATTCATTAAAACCTGTAGTCTGGCGACTTCATCGATAACTAACCCTTCAAGGACCTGCATATCCTCTGGGTTGCCTGCTAAAGTTAGCCATCTAATGTGACGGAGATTATTAGAAGGAACAACATCTAAGGTCGTGAAATTCCTAGCTAAATTTTCTGTGGTTGCTTTTTGTTCTAAGTTGAATAGCAAAGACAAAGGGTTGTGATCGCTCTCCAACCTGGATATGACCTGCATGTCAACCACTTTGCTCCAACCTCTAACATCTATCAGAATATAATCTATCCTACTACTTGATCTTAGGTTATCAAAGGTATGCCTGCCCTGAAGGTCAGAAGGGGTGCGGCCATTGGCTGCCCTTAGTCCTCTGGATAGGCATAAACTTTTAACCTGTATTGCTACTTCTGTCCACTTTTTTACCAACAGAAGGTCTAACTGGGGAATTCCCCATTTTGTGTCTTCCGCATGTGTCAGATCGTTATCCTCGCAACCTAGAGGTTCAAATGTTGTGTTTAGGTCTCCACCCACCAAAATAGTGTACTGCGTGGGTAGCATCTCTAGGTCATTGTCTAAAGCACCTACTATGTCAGAGGACGTGCCCCCTTGGGTTCCCCTTGCATAGATATTATATATTGCCAACTTGTAACCATCATTACAGGTGAGCACTATAGAAAGTAGGTCGCTATTAGTAATATGGCTCTGTTTGATAGTGCATTGCAGAGAATGGCGTATCCAAATAACTAGACCCCCTGAAGGGCGTCCCTTGGTATTCTTTTTCGCGGGCACATAGTAGTTTAATAAGCCCTGACGAAAGACTGGTGACACTGACCATGTTTCTTGTAGTAACACAATGTCATAACAGTCTATAAAGTCGCACCATTCTGGAGTCTCTATTTTATGTTGGATACCCGCAATGTTCCATGAGATGATCTTAATGCTACCTTCCCTTTCCATATTCCTCTTATTTAAGGGAATAGTCAGGTTAGGGAGAAGCGCACAAGTTGGAGAACTAACTTCATCTACATTAATATCAGTATGAACAAATAGTGAGTTGTTCTCTACTGCATTAAAGGTATAGCCTCTAGGGTCATGTATCTTGGACTCACAACAATCTGTTCCTGTTGTCATGAGAATACTAGTATTCCCGTGTTTGACCGTTGCGATCTTTGGTTCCCCTAAACTCATTGATTTTTCCAGTCAATCACATTGACTTAGCCCTGAAAGGGCAGAGAACCTGTTTTCTATCGAAATTCCCCAATTGTTTTTATTTACAGGGAGATTGGCTTTCCTTATTACAGGGTTCCATTTGGTTTTTAACAGTGTTGGGTTTATATTCTTTCCCTTTTTTATATAAAAGAAATCCAACGTTAGTGGCACTATTTCGGTAGATCAACGCTGGGGGGGGATATATATTAGCTAGAATGTTTGGTAGGACTTCAGGATCTGAGAAGTGCAACACCACGCAATCCCCCTTGAATTTTTTGATGCCACCCCCGATCCATTCAACCCTTCTAGCTTTCACTACTTCCTGTGCCAACTGGTCCCTGCCTCCTGGTTTAAAAGCCATATTCTTTGATAACCAGTGAAGTGATTTATTTATCAAAGAAGGGATGTTCTCAGCTTGCCCTGGTTCTAATTGAGGGACATTTGCTAAAACCAATATTAGTGGGGAGGCTTCCACTATTCATTCTACAGGCCCTTTATCTATGTTGTCTATCTCTTTTGTACTTCTTGAGGCTGGCCTTGCAGAAACCTCATCAATGGTAGCTGGGTTTGGGATTCCCGACCCTTCTCCCCCTTGGGCAGGCCTCCACATGGTGTTCTGGGAAGTATTTGCTGAAGAATCTGGCCCAAGTGCGGCTTTGGTATTTTTCGGGTCAGCCATAACCAAATTTGTTAGAGCAGGCTTTGATCTTTCTTCTGTAGTTTTTTGCAAAAGTACCCCCAGTCTGGTAACCTCTTCTGTGAGCTGGTCAATTTTGCTTAGGAGTGGTTTGGTGATAGTTTTAATTTTGTTATCTATGGCATTCAGTAGCTTTTTGAATTGATCTTCATCCAGGTAAACCTTTCCTCCCCCGTTACTCCTAGTATCATCTCCAGTTTTCTCCTGAGGAGAAGCCTCAAGGCGCTTTTTACCTGATCGAAGACCACCCCTTTTTGGTATATTCTTTCCCCCTCCCTTTGATACTCTAGGGGCTGGGACCGGTGTAGGGGTTTCTTCTTCTAGAGTAATAATGTCAGTATCAGTGGTACATTCAGGAACTGGTTCATTGATTGCAACTAGTAATTGGGTCAGAGGATTGTTATCTGGAGTTTGGAAGACCTCATTACTAATATCAAGAACTGAGGTAGGTAGAGGCGTGTTATCGATAAGCAAGTCCGGTGAATAGCTAAGGCCCAAAGATGATCTCCTATCCTGGTTAATTTTGGCAACTTTCTGTACCATGTAATTGTCTATTGTATTAAGTGGAGCGGAAGAGGCTTTAGCTTTGGACATTTTACAAGGTAGCAACAATGCTGGTCCATGGGGTTAGAATCACTATGGTAACCCAGACACTTGCAGGAATGAAGGGAGTGCTTCACTTACTTGGGTGTTTTTGAGCAGCGGTCTTGGCCCTGCTCCTGCCTCTTCGTGCCGATGAGGGCCGTAGAGGGCCCGCCCTTTGCCCGGGCTTCGCCCCGGGCGTCCCGCGAGGCGGGTCTCCTTCTCCCTTTATTCTCCTGTGAGCGCTCTGCTGGCGCGTTTCGCGTCACTTCCGCGCGCCGCCGCGATGCCTGCCGGGAGTTGTAGTCCCCCCGGAGCGGCGGCGCGGTTACCAATGCCCAGATATGACTCTCGGCGGTGGCGGCTTGGGCGTCAGCTCAGGCGAGTTGTTTTTGGCCTGGAATGACTCTCGGCGGTGGCGGCTGGCAGATCTGTGCAGGCAAGTCCCAGGATATGACTCTCGGCGGTGGCGGCAGGTAAGTAAGTCTCCCCCGCTCTGCCGGTCTCCTTCTCCCTTTATTCTCCTGTGAGCGCTCTGCTGGCGCGTTTCGCGTCACTTCCGTGCGCCGCCGCGATGCCTGCCGGGAGTTGTAGTCCCCCCGGAGCGGCGGCGCGGTTACCAATGCCCAGATATGACTCTCGGCGGTGGCGGCTTGGGCGTCAGCTCAGGCGAGTTGTTTTTGGCCTGGAATGACTCTCGGCGGTGGCGACTGGCAGATCTGTGCAGGCAAGTCCCAGGATATGACTCTCGGCGGTGGCGGCAGGTAAGTAAGTCTCCCCCGCTCTGCCGGTCTCCTTCTCCCTTTATTCTCCTGTGAGCGCTCTGCTGGCGCGTTTCGCGTCACTTCCGCGCGCCGCCGCGATGCCTGCCGGGAGTTGTAGTCCCCCCGGAGCGGCGGCGCGGTTACCAATGCCCAGATATGACTCTCGGCGGTGGCGGCTTGGGCGTCAGCTCAGGCGAGTTGTTTTTGGCCTGGAATGACTCTCGGCGGTGGCGGCTGGCAGATCTGTGCAGGCAAGTCCCAGGATATGACTCTCGGCGGTGGCGGCAGGTAAGTAAGTCTCCCCCGCTCTGCCGGTCTCCTTCTCCCTTTATTCTCCTGTGAGCGCTCTGCTGGCGCGTTTCGCGTCACTTCCGCGCGCCGCCGCGATGCCTGCCGGGAGTTGTAGTCCCCCCGGAGCGGCGGCACGGTTACCAATGCCCAGATATGACTCTCGGCGGTGGCGGCTTGGGCGTCAGCTCAGGCGAGTTGTTTTTGGCCTGGAATGACTCTCGGCGGTGGCGGCTGGCAGATCTGTGCAGGCAAGTCCCAGGATATGACTCTCGGCGGTGGCGGCAGGTAAGTAAAGCTCTGCTTTTCATAATTTAGAGTTTAAAAATAGCCATCTCACAAAATTAAACAAAAACAAAAAAACAAAATATAACTTAGGGCACTTATACGGGTCATGTCACTATGGTTGCGCATACCCAGACAGCCATCTTAAAATGCTTTTACTTACACCAAGACCTATTTCAAAATGGTTGCCCACGTGTACATGTGCACCCTGATGTTTTTCTTATAAAGACAAAACATTCAAAGATGATTGCAGGTGCGTATGCATGCGGCACACAGCTGACCATTCTGAATTTTTATTTTCATATTTTTCACTGTGATTTACAAACAAGCATTAGCAAACAAACAGCTGAGCCCTAATGTTCGAGTTGACATCTATTTGACCAGCCAAGTCTGTTGCAGTTGAAAAAAAAGTACTAGATCATAATCAAACTTGGTGAATTTATTTAAAGAAAGAATTAGGGGCCTAAAAATGTGTATTTAAAGAATAAAGAAAAGAAACAAAATAGAGGTAGATTTATTTGTGAAAGCAGGTACTCTGTAGAATACTACTGGCAGTAACTTCTCGTAAAGAGAACTACACTGAGAAATGATGTCAACAGGACTAATATTTTTTTTCTGCCCAGCTGCAGTGAGCTTCATTTTTTAAAATAACGATTTTCCAAAACTGATGACAAACACAAACACTAATAACACTAAAATAAGAAAGAATTCAAGCAAATGAGATTCTAGCGCTTAATGTATCATTAAATCTACAATATCTGGTTTCACCAATATGAATAGGAGCTGTGTGATATCAAATTGGACTCGTCTGTACCCTCGTCATCTAATGACTGAGACCTTAATGATAACTCAATACAACAGGATATCATATTCTGCAGGTACACTCTCTTATACACAATACATATAATACCATAGATCATTGTGCAAAATGGCATGACAGCAAATGTTTAGAGGGAGAAGTATCGTCTTATAAGAGAATAAGTTGAAATACTACTTGCAATAACTTATTAAAAAGCCATACACATGCACAGCACCACGAAAAGACATGACCTTGTCTTTGCACACTGATTTATTGTGAGATATGAATTCTGTCACAGCGGAAAATTGTATTTCGTATCAGGAAACGTATAGAGAATAACAAGCGCTGCACTTGTAATGAAACAAGGCCTGACTTTATTCCAAGAATGTGCGTGTGTGTGTGTAAGTAAAAAGGTGTAGAATTAAGCATTTTTAGGTCTCGCTATTCGATGCGCACGCATCGAGCTTGCGAGGATATAGGGCTTTAAACAAACTTTAACTAACTGGGCGATTTGGTGCTGTGCCCGTGGCTTTTAGGTCAATGCGCAAGCGCATTGACCTAAAATGCGCGTATGCAAACAACCTATTGATCTACTGCAGCATAAGGATTCATTTATTAATCAGTGTTCTTCTGATACTGGCCATGACGTGTTAGTAACGTGAATACCATCAGTTGTAGTGATACTCGTGAAGATAAATATTTCAATGTTCCTATTATTTTAACACGCGCTGTTAATTTTAGCATATTTCCTAGCGGTTTCTGATCTTAGTGGGCTTTAAGTGTGTATTTCCACTGTCCTACATTATTGATAAGTGGTTAGAGGTCTACATTTGCAATGCCAATAGTCTCTCTCCCTTGCTCCCTCTAGCTCTATCTTACTCCCTCTAGCTCCACCACCACCACATCCACCACCACCACCACCACCACCGCATCCACCAACACCACATCCACCACCACCACCACATCCACCACTGCATCCACCACCACCACATCCACCACCACATCCAACACCACTTCCACCACCACCGCATCCACCACCACCACCGCATCCACCAACACCACATCCACCACCACCACCACATCCACCACCACCACCACCACATCCACAACCGCCACATCCACCACCACCACATCCACATCACCACCACATCCACCACCTCCACCACCACCAACACCACCAACACATCCACCACCACATCCACCCCCACATCCACCACCATCACCACCACATCCCCCAGATCCACCACCACCACATCTATATGTGTGTGGCTCTGTGTGTTTGTAGGTGCAAATGCAATGTTCTTGGATTTTCGTCACAATAACATACACTGAACATAATCTTCACAAAAGTTATTTACAAACGTTTAAGCTATTGCCATTATAAATTACAATAACTTTTATTTAAGTATTAATTATTTACAAAATTAAAAGCCATTGTTATTTGTAATATCAATACATCTAAGTCACGTAAATACAACACACATTGCATTACAAATGCTATAGGTGTCACATTTGCAAAAGTTAAAACTATTGACATTGTAACTGACAAAGCTATTAATTTTGCTACTTTCAAAACCAACACATACATTAAAAAAGTGTCATTTACAATACCAATAGCTCAAACTTTCCTAATGCGAGACCTATTGCATTTCCAATGCTTGTTATTGTATGCAAGTATTACTTAATGAGTAAATCAACATTCTTTGATGTAGGGAATACAAAACGAACAAGTACAAAAGTAACAAATATTGATATGGCCAACATGTCTGGCCTTTTATTATTAGGTCTACTATTATCTACAGTTACTATTTATAGTAAACACACGTCTCTCACACACGTGCCTTGATCGCCCTCTCTCGGACTCACACAACACAGAAACTTGAGTGAGCATCGTAGTGTTGATGCTAGTTGTAGTGATGGCAGTTACGATACTTTCAGTACTGGTATTATTGGTGATAGTGTTGACAGTAGTAGCCATGGGGACTATGGCTCTGATGGCGTGATAGTGTTGATGGAGGTAGCAGTAGTAGTGGTGGTGTTAGGGGTGAACACAATTTATTGGAAACAAATCCTGCTTCAATGAAACCTCAGGTTATAAGTTCCAAGTACACTTTTTATACAACAAAAATAGCACCACAGGAAGAACATAGTTGCCTATTCTCAATTGCAAAGGAAACATAAAGCCATTTTACTGACAGTGAAATTATCGAAAGGCTTCAGTTAAACCTGGCATCTTGGGTATGGTTTTCCCTTGACTTTTTGCCTACTCACTCGTGTTGAGGACTTAATTTTTGCTGGCTTTACAACTCTGGGCAATTTACCACTGCTGACTAGTGCTAAAGTGCATGTGCTCTTCCCCTAAAACATGGTAACATTTGGCTTATTCACAACTGGCATATTTAATTTATTTATATGTCCCTAGTAAAGTGCACTACAAGTAACCAGAGCCTGTAAATTAAAGACTACTGTGGGCCTGAAGCGCTGATTGTGTCACCAACTTCAGTAGCCCTTTAAACAGGTCTCCTGCCTCCTATTGCAGAGCCCGAGCGTGCAGTTTAAAATGACATTTCGACATGGCAAGTTAACCCTTTTGTCAGGCCCAAACCTTCATTTTTAATACATATCAGTCACCCCTAAGGTAGGCCTTAGGTAGCCATAAGGGCAAGGTGCAGCATATCACTAGCAGAACATACAAAACTTGCAAGGCCTATACCTCCTTTAGGTTAACATTGGGATTACCTTTTTTTTAAAGTGTAATTCCCAATTGGGAAAATATAGATATTTCCAGTTTGGTGTCTTTAGACTCACAATTTAAAATTACAACTGAGGGTAAAATTGTATTTTAAGTTATTAGTCTGAAAACGCCACTTTTGGAAAGTTTGCACTTTTTTACTTGAACCATTCTGTGCCTCTGCCTGTCTCTAAATACAAGTCTGGGGTGGGTGAGATAACCCCACACATAGAGAGCTTAAGGATGCCTAATCAGCTGTCCACATCTGATTGGCCAACCTGGACAGGTTAGGAGGGAGGAGCGGACACTTGCACCCGACTTAGCTGTGACTGTCCCCACACAAAGAGCTGCATACCCCCCTGTAATGAGTCTGGCGCCAGGACAGGAAGGAACTTTGTGCACCTCAATGGCCTCTCTTTAAAGTCTTCCAGAAGTAATTGACGCCAACGCATGTCCTCCTCTGCTCCTTGCAGGGGGTCTTAGATGCTGACGCATCCCTCAACTAAGGTACTTTTTCAGTGGGACAAGGTTTGTTCCCTGTATCCAAACCGTGCTCCATCGTGCCCGGCCTGAACTTTCATATTTTGTCCCATCAACTGTGACTAGACAGCCCTGGTTGGCGCTTTATGTTTTGAAGCACTATATTTCAAGATATTCTTTAAAAATCCATAACTCTGGTTCTACTTATTGTTTTTTGTCATTTTGGTCTTGTTTTGTTCATTAGAGTAAGCTTTTTTTTTATCCAGGAGTGGATTATTTTTGCGTGGCATTTTCACTCCTTTACTGTATCAAGTGTTGCACAAATACTTAACGCATTGCCTCTTAGGTTAAGCCTGCATGCCAGAGTGAGCACAGGTTAATTGAATTGATGGTGTGTATCAGACTTACCCTCTCTAGTAGTATGGTCCCTATTTGGACAGGGTGCATACCCCTGCCTACTAGTGACCCAATTCCCAACAGCTTCCTTTTAACAAAACAGAAATAAAACTGCCAAGACAGCTAAAGGCCAGGAAGTATTGACCTATTACCACATGCTACTTTTGGTATTCTGTTGGCTGGCCCATCCTAGCTTTAAGGCAAACTCCTCTGAAGCATACTTTGAATTAAAATGTAATTTAAATAAAACCGGATGTTCTCAATTATTTGAACCACAAAACAATACAAAAATGATGAATTTTTAATTCACAAACAAATTTAAAAAAAATGAAATATTACTAGGAAGGTTGGAGTTTTTCTAAATTCAATTGAGGCTACTCATCATCCGTACTATATTCTGGTTGATGTAGATGCACTGCTCCCATGAATCAATCTGAGGATACCATCTTAATCCTTCCCGAATATCAAATTCCTTCACATTTACAGAACGTTTTAAAATGTTCAATTACATATTTTGTTTCTTTTTTATATATACAGTAATAATTTCTTAATATTTAATTTTCCAAGCAGTCACAGACACCCTGATTAGGCTTTGCAGATCCCCATGGGTCCCTTGTACCACACGTTAAGAACCACTGCACAAGAGGTACATGCACCTCATACTGAAGACCCACCACAGAATATTCAGACACCAAGCACCCAATGGACACATTCTTACGAAGTGCACACACCAAAGGTCCCGCATGACACTTTTCACAAAGCAGAAATGGATACTGTTAAAATTGGGGGTCTCTGGTTGGGGCAGGTATGTACTTGCGACAAGCAGGGACCCTCTCCTCTAAGTCAGGGAGAAGGATTACCCTCTAAAAATAACCCCTGCTTACCCTCTAGGTAGTGTGGCGCAAGCAGTCAAGGCTAATCTCTAGAGCACATAGGGTTAAACATTTGCAGTATCACACACAATAACTGTCAACCCACCACACAATGACACCAGACTGTATTCTTGTAAAAATATATCTCTTTTATATAGATTTAACGCAGGCTTGTAAATATGGTCTTTGTACAGTTCCAAATGGTTCCAGTTACTTGTTCAGGTTGTACATATACTCTTCAAGCAGTGCCTTGTAAATACAGTCTTTTCAGATCTCAAAAAGCGTTTCCAGTTACTCTCTAAATATGTTACAGGTTTCAAAGCAATTGTAGTTCTTATTCAGCTTTAAAAATAGTTCTTATTCTTGGACCAATGTCACTGGGTGTAAGATGACCTTCACCAGCTTAACTTTAGACCCACAATGGTCCAGGCACTGTGTGCTGCGTGTTGAACCCTTTCGCTCCCTTTGGTACGCTTCACAGCGCTTCAGTGCGACTCGTTCGGGAAATCCAGCGCGGCCCCGCTAAACCTCACGCATCTCGCGTGAGAAGCGTACGGCGCTGAGGAAGGGGGGCGAGGCGTACTGGGCGCTGGAGCTGTGCGAGTCGTACCGAAGCCTGGAGACAGGATGGGGACGTCTCGCAGGTACGGCCGCACAGCGTAGGGGCCTCAGTGGGCTCGAGGGAGTGCGCGCCTCACGGACTTCGGGTCCTGAGCGCCGCGCACTTGGCACACAGAGTCACAGAACCTTCTTGTGGGTGGATTTGAAGGGCACAGCAGCGGGGTCAGTTCTGGTCACGTCGCGATGCTCCTTGGGGGCAATGCGAGCTACGGCTTGTCAGACGTAGGCGCAGGCTCTTCAAGGACGGTGCGTTGTGGGGCAAACAGACGTACCCGCAGCATACGCTTCGACCCTGGAGGGGGAGCGCCTGCAGGCGGGGCTGATGGGGGTACGATTCGTTGAACAAGACGTACCAGCCAGGCTACGCCCCGCAGCAATTCACTTCACAGCTGCGGGGAGCGGGTCTCAGCGCACGGGTCACGGAGGGCACAACTTGCAGGCAGAGTCAGTCTTTACTGGGCAGCCTGCGGCACGGGGATCAGTAGGCGGCGATGCTCGGACTGGACAGGTCCTCCTTCACGGAGTGAGCTACGGCTCAGAACGGGGGCAGTCATGGTGCTCGTACCAGCGAGGGGCGGGTCTTCACTTTGCAGCTGGCGCACGATCAGGCCACAGTCCCGGTGCTTAGGGGACACAGGGGCACAAATTGGTAGAGAGCGCGGCGTAGAAGCACAACGCTCTCAGCTCTCCTTCACTCGGCGCTGCAGGGACAGACAGCACACGCCAGCAGCAGCTTCCTTCTGGGGGGGGGGGGGGTGGGGGGGGGGGGTAGCGCCCACTGTTCCTGGGGCGCAGTTCAGGGGGCAAGTTCCACAGCAAGCCCTTGGAGATCTTTGTAGAAGTTTGGCATAAGTTGAAAATAAATAAAGTAAAGTCTCTAGTCTTTGTCCTTCTCTCCTTCTGCAGCAAGGCACCCACCACAGGCCAGTCTCTCAGGTTTAGAGACAGGAGTCCTCATTGTAGTATTTCCAGGTCCTTCTCGTCGGGCAGAGTTTTTTCTTTGGCACAAACAGGATCTGATTTCTTGGGAGCAGGGCTCTTTCTTTTATAGGACATTTCTTTTGTTCTTTCAGGCCAGGGGGGCCTTTGCATAACTTCTTTCAGTCTCGGAGTACTTTGTTGGGTGTACTCTGGGGTCTTCTTTCAGTGTGAGGGGCAGGCACATCAGACGCTCCACAGGAGGAGGAGCCAGTATTGTGTGGACAGGGGCAGCCAGGAGTACCTTGTTTACAGTGCTTCGCCCTTCCTGGGCCAGGTGCTGGCTGAGTCATCAGTCGCTCCCCAGGGGGCGGAGTCAGCATTGTGGTAGCAGAGCACAGCCCTATTAAAGAGTCCAGGGGCACTCCCACCTCCCACTAAGGTGTAATCCTGGCATTCACCACCTGTCATCCCCAGCCCTGTCACTCACATAACCCAGACAGTCAGATACACATCCTTGCAGAGGCGGGCTGAAATGGTTAGGCAAGCAAAGGCTAACTTTCTAAAAGTAGCATTTCCAAACACAGGATATTAAAATAAACTTTACTAAAAGAAGTATTTTATTATTCTGAGTTCAGGCATACTAAACTTGATTTTCTACCATGTTCCCTGAGCCTGCCGGGATTATAGGTTGTAATAATTCCAGTAGCCCATCTTGGCCTAAGAGAACAGGTAGCCTTACAATAGTGAAAAACGAATTTGACTGGAATTCACTATTAGGACATGCTACTCACATCAGAGCATGTCCTACCTTACACTTACAATGCACCCTGCCCTTGGGCCTACCATAGGGGTGACTAATATGAAGTTAAGGGAAGGTATAGGGGCTCGCAAGTGTGTGCACTTGCCCAGCCAGCATGACAGTCCCAGACTGCACGCTGGTTCTGCAGTGGTAAACCCTAGACACATTTTAAGAGGCTGCTTCTGTGGGTGGAGCAACCAGTGCTGCAGGCCCACTAGCAGCATTGGAATTTACGAGCCCTGGCACTCCTGGTGCACTTTACTGGGGACTGACAGTAAATCCAATGAACTGATCAGGAATATCAATCACAGTTACACTTTACATAGGGAGCACTTGCACTGCGGCACGGATTGGCTGTGGCGCAGTGCCCTGAGCAGCAGACACCAGCAAAAACATCTGAGGCACATCAGCAAAAAGTGGAAGGGAAACTCACGCCAAGGTGCCAGGTCTAACAGATACATACAACCAGCACTTTAAAAAGATTAAAGAAGGTTCAATGCCTCGAAATATCATCTGAAGATCCTGGCAAACAAGATGAAAAGGTTGCCTACAGTAAATATATTTCTGGTGGAACAGGGTGTGTGTTGTAGCCCTTCTAAGTCCATATACTATTGAACTATTAGCAATGACTCATGCTTCATGATCTACGACTGAAACAGGCATTCTCGAATGATGAATGACTATCATTTGTGAAATATTTTTCTGGCACTTTACCTTTCAAAACTCATATTTTCCTTGTGTCCTTTGATGGATGTAGCTGTTCCTGTAATCTCACTGACAGCCATTAGGCAGTCTCTAGGAGGTTCTTCTATGTTGAGTCTGAAATAAATATTTGGCTCTCTCCACAACTATCATGGTCCCCGGGCACCATAGTGGTCCATAACTTTTTGGCAGATTCGCTTTTAAGCTAGTTTGCAGATTGTGAAGCACTGGGAGTTGGAAACAAATAGTTCTGAGAAATGTTACATTTATTTAAAGTATTCAATGGGAGTCCATGAAGATAGAAATTTGGCAGGTAATCATGGGTTAAAATATCTAATGAAATGCTCATTTTGTGTGAGTTGAGGTTGAATCTATTCCTGTGCGTTGAAAACCATTACACTGACTGACTCTTAGTAGCAACATATGGTATTCCGATAACTGTTAAGAGCATTTAAAGGTTCTAAATATGCGCAGTTGCTTCCAAACAAGTCTGGAATGTAAACAATCACATTTAGCCGCACTGTTTAAATAACACTATTGTGATACCCAAATGGTTGTCAGAAAATTAATTCTATACACGAGGCTTGTTCTGATGGTCAGAGCCAGCTCTTAATAAATTATTACAAGTTATTTGTAAAACATGTACAAAATAAAAGAACGTGACAGTGGTTCCAAAATACTAGAACTAGGTGCACATTTCTAAACACCCCAATAATTTCCCTTTCCAAGTTACTTCCAGACTCCTGGCTCAGTGTCTGTTAAACTGCATTTCATGGAGATATCCTCAAAAGGTTGGAAATTAAGAAACCAAATCATATGGATTCTCATGTTAAACAATGACTTGAGATCTACAAGTAATTTTAAAATGTTCTTAGAACGTCCCTTGAAGGACCTCGCTCGTGATCGAGCTATGCTCGTGTTCAGTCAAAGTTTCTTACTTAAATATTCCCTACCTTGTCTGTCACCTCAGTTTGAGGTATGTTAGTTTAAATGATAAGCACCATATTAAACAAGTGAAATACTAAACAATTCTTTCATTTCAAATAACTAGATACTTACTAGCATTACGATTGTAGCTATCAATCGAGTTGGTTCAAACATTCTTTTACACTGTTTCACAGGTCCCATAAGAAATACGGTGCTAAGAAATAAAGGTAGCAGGTTAGATCAAGCATCACATTATTGCTGCATGAATATGAAACAATTCCAAAGCACCAAGCTTTTGTATCCAAGTCATCAACAGGATTACATTTTCGCAATGCTCAAAGTAATCATGGTAGAAACACCTGCAAAAACTATATGAACAGATTGCAGAGTCTCGCTCTAAAGTCTGTATAGTGCCACCACATGTACTATGCCCAACAAAAAGATACAACAATACTTTAGTTAATTAAAAAAAAGTGTAAGGTGCAAAGGTGGTCATAAAGTGCAAAGTGGTGGATGGCCAGTAGCCGCTCATGTGTCAACATTTCAACCTCCTCCATGGCTTTTTTCAAGACAGTTTTTTGTTTCAGTTCCATGTTTTATAACTGCACAGTAAAATGGGTTTTGAAAAAATACGTGACCGATGGATCAACTTTGCCAAGAGCAGCAAGCCTGCTCAGGATTGGATATAAATCGCCATAATGAAAAATTAACCCCAAGCTGCAAATAAGGATCTTATATTTATGAAAAAAACTAGTGCAAAATCTCGATTTTAAAAAAAACCTTCAAGTCATAAGAAAAGAGTTACAGCTACTGCAAATGTGTATTATTCATGGATCGTAGTACGTGCCATACTTGAAAGCATATGTCAGTTAAAACTTCAAGACCTTACAAGATATCCCCCTAGATGCGCCCACCTATCTCAGAGGTGCCATCACGATTGGTCCTGAAGAAGGTGGAATCTATACCCTTTATCCACCGAAACCATCGTAGGCTGAAATTCACCAACTTTCTACCTACTATACAGCAAGGGTTGAATTAATAGACCCTTCCCCATTGGCTTCTAGATGGAGATTGTAAAATAATGGAGGGAAAAACATGTCTGGTAGAAATTAGGGAATGAATGTGTATGTATGTGAGGAATGTGTGTCTTAGCCCATATGGGGATATGTTATTGTTATGAGTACATTCAACTCATGAAATAATATATATGGTAGATTCCTTGTGTTCAAATAATTGGAAATAAGGCTTATGTGTATGCAATGAAATGAATTGGTATTGAGCATTGTACTGTATAATAATGCACATATTATTATATTATATAACAATGTATATATTGTATTCGCTGTTTTATGACTTTAATGAAAGTAAAATATACAAAGAAATAGTAGATAAAAACATTAAGAAAATGAAAATAAAAGGAGCAATAAAATGAACAAGATACAAAGAGAGTTTTTACATTATGGCTAGATTCTGGAGCCTTTTTAGGCCCCATAGTGAAGAAATAAAGGTCAGGTAGGACAGCTCATAGAATATTTTATTGGTCTTTCTCCCATATCCTAGACGTTATATAAAAGTGTTACTTAGGGAGCCCCTTCCTTTATGCATTTATATCTGCACAGAAATATAGTATCATGTGACTGCCAATTAGCTATGTTGTGACCAATCTGAATCAACAATGAAATAAACATTACCACTCTTAAATCCAAAATATCTAACCATATTAGACAAACTAAAGTAGATTAAGAGATATTCACGGCTGAACTGAATCATTAATTTTCAGATTAATAATGTTAAAATAGCCAAAGATTTCAATTTTATCTTCAACAATATTTACCTATTAATTTCACTAATGCTAAAATATAAACTCCAACAGCTACATAAAACAAGCATTGGCATAGCCAATAGGTCTCGCCTTTGGGACCTTATAAGTGTTTAGTTATCCTTGGTGCAACAACATTACTGTTGCATGGCTAAACACTTATAAGGTCCCAAAGGCGAGACCTTTTGGCTATGCCAATGCTTGTTACATTCTGCAACTAGGTTACTTAGCAATCTGTGTTTAAAATGCAGGATTACATTAACATGGGCCTGCTATTTAGAGTTTACAACTGGATTCCCATGTCAACAACCGGGATGATTCAGGCATATGAATCTATGAATGGTCTAATTCTGGAGAATTTTAAGATAACAAATCTCTCCACAAAACTTGCAGATAAATAATGTGTGAGAAAGGTTGGACTCCTCAGCCATCAACTGTTCACCTTTTTCCAAAATGGGGCTGCTATGCTTTGGAGAAGTGAAGAGTCAATGCAAGGGAAGTGCTGAGGGCAGGTGTGGAAAGACTTCTGATAGGTAATTATGAAAATATTACATTCCAAGGCTCTACGTCATAACACTCCGCATTTAAATGCCCATATTGTAGAGCGTATTTAACTATAGCTTTTAAGGACCAACCCATCCTATGCAAAATCACAGTCTATTAAAGTGCCCCAATGACAAACAGAACATCCTTACAAAAACCATCTAGGATTGCATATGTGACTCTGGAGGCGTACTTTCTACACTTTAAGGTTCCATATCACCCAAACTAGGTGCACGTTGACATAATCCCCAAGTTGTCACCTATTGCAAAACCACCTCTCCAATCAGCTACTACCTCCCAGGCTGTCACTGGTTAGAAAGGAGAGGTGAAGATTTTTGTAGGAGGGATGTTAGGAATTCCCAAGAACACGTCAACCAGATTTACTATAGAGTAATATGCAAAAGCCCAAATCTGATGATGTCATGTTTATATTGAATGGCTGTCCTAGGCTGCGGACCAGCACTAAAGTAGTTCGTCAATTGGTTTATACCCCTCACCCCATTTCACAGTCATAATTGGGGTACAGTGAACCCCTCACACCTAAAAGCTCCAGGGCACCTGCTGCAGAAATAGCTAGAACTCAGCATTCAGGACCCTACTACGCTCTCTGTTGTCACTCCTCTTATCGAATCCTCATTTGGTGCTTACTTCAATCATAAGACAAAAGTGGGGCAAAGGGTGGCAAGTAGGCCGGTGGGGGCGGGGGGTAGGGCGTGGATGAGGCTAGGAGCAGCCTGCAGATAAAACAGCTTCAATTAGAAAGACACCAGGCTTGTCGATCAGCCGCTCTGCGCTCCAATCTTATTAACTCAATTGCCATATAACTGCAAATTGTTATTCGCTCTGGAGAAATAAAATCGCACAGCTTTTCCATCAAAATGATTTTCAGAAATATGTCACGGTGTCTGGTGTAGCGGGCTTCTAGGAAGCACCCCGCCTGCATCCTCTCTCCAGAGGTTTACATTCCATTTAAAATACAAAAATACCTTCAATCGCCTTCTGTATTTCAAAGGCTCCTGGAGAAAAGACAGAGGCTGCAGGTCATGGGGTCGGAAAAAAGGGGTGGTGGGAGGGGGGGTCGTTCTAATGTCACTTGGTGTTGCTGACGGTTGTCTTTGCTTCTGGCTGTTTTTTGCTCCACATCCTGCCTGGAGGGCCATTATCCCACTGCACACAATGCAATACGTTAATGGCGGGAGGTAAGTGACGCCCTGTTAAACATGGGGTGCAAGGAAACAGTCCTTAAATCCTTCTGTACGTTGCCTATTCATGGTTGCCCTGTGGCATGATGCTGTTTGTGTAGTCTCTTCCGGTGTCATGTACTCTGCACTGCGGTTACTGGCACCTCCCTAAGAATGAGGCAGGGATTTGCTTCTATGGGTTCCAAACAACGCCTTTCTTGTCCTCAATAAAAAACAATCAAAAGCACGCGCGCGGCAGCAGGGGGAGGGGGCCTGCCAATTCCCTTGCGGGAGCCAGCGACGATAATTGATACTTGGCGCTGCAGCTCGCTCCCGCAAGGGAATAGCCACAAGTGCACGCGTTGCCATTGAAGGCAATGGAACGTGTGCACGTTTTTGGAGAAAAAAGGGAACCGATGGCTAAAGGTCTCCTCCTAGGCGAGACCTAAATACACTAATCTTAAGAGTAATTAGAATCAAATGTTTTGAAATCATACATTTTACAAAAAGTGTGTTAATAGCGGGACTACGGGACACGAGAACCTCTAAAGTATACTTACATCGATACACATAAAACGGGTGCAATCCTCATAGTTAAGGTCTTCCAGTTTAATGGTTGGCAATATTGCAATAATGTGGGATTCAAGATGATGTAATTTAAGCTCAAGAATTTCCACCTTTTTACAGAGGAATTCCAGTAAAGGTTAACACTGAGTCGTTATTATGATAGCCCTTTATAATGTAATGTCACAGGCCTTCTCTAACCAGTTCTTCTAATCAATCCATCATGCTCAACTATTCTACGGTATAACTGTCTAACAACGTTGCTGATACGCTGTGCAAATAGAGGACAACGTCCTCCATAACAGAGACATGGATGATCCCTACTTCCCGATATTTCTTAACCTCTCCGCTACCTCCAACATTATTGAACATTTGCCCCTCTTTCACATCCTGACTTCTCAACGGAGGTTTGCTGGTATTGCCTTTCACTAGTACACCTCCTAATAATCTAGCCACCACCAACTGACTCAGATGGGCCCCATGTCACTTCTGTCCCCAGTCATCTTTAAAATTTAAAAGAGCGACCACATCTCTACCTACCAAAAGCACATCAAAAGTCACCATATGCTGACGATACACAGCTGTACATGAAAGCCTCCTGTACTTTCAACATTCAGCGACTGACCCCCACTAATAACTCATACTTGTGCACCCAACATCTCCTCGTAGTCAACAGAAAACAGCTATTCCACACCTGACTGAATGAAATACACTTGGATGCCTTCAACACAGAACTATCTACCAAAGCTAAATCACTCAGATTCACCCTCAACATGCTGTAAGGAACATGTCACCATTAAGATAAAAATAGCATTGCTTTCACTCATGAAAAAAGTAAAACTTTCCTTTGTGATAGTAACTTCTCATCTGAAGGAGGCAACATTCTGCTCCAGGTCAGACTCTACTGGTTAAACTGAAAGGCATTCTCCAATGCTGCGGCGTGTATGCTTGCACCATTTCAACGATGCATTATCAATAAAGTTACTGTGAATAGCACCCCTCTCTACAGTCAGATCCTGTAAATGTGCCCCCCGCCCACGCACTGAGGGATGCGTCCGTTGTGACAATCTGTGGATATGGGTTGAGAAAAGGCTGCTCCCCCTCAGCAAGTTGTTCGTTTTCCACCAGTGCAGATTGTGATAGGTGTGGGGACTGATCAACACCAGGTCTTTCCAAAGAGCCTCTTTTTGAGACCACTGACGCATTAGGCATTCCTGCAGCAGATGCATGGGCGAAATCTCACCTGGGGTCTTATGGTGATGCAGGAGCCCATCATCCGTAGCATGACTGTCCTTACTGAGACCTGTTAATTTGGCTGAAAGAGAGGTAGCAACGTTTAGATAGACTAGAGCTTTGCAGCAGTGGGCTATGCCTTGCTGACGGCTGCATTGAGGATGGCTCCCAGATAAAGTTGAATTTAAGGGGGTGGAGATGAGACTTCACAGCACTGATGGTGAAGCCCAATTTGTGCAGTAGGTCTATTGTGCCCAGAGTGTGTGCATTGCATTGCACTGCAGCCAATTGTCCAAGTAGGGGGAATACATGGATGCCCTTTTTTTCGTAGGTGCGCAGGCACTACTGCAAGGCATTTTGTAAAAACGTGGGATGCGGTGGTGACCCTGAAGGGCAACACTTTGAACTGGTAATGGTGACCACTTACCACAAACCAGAATTAGCCCCCAATGCCCTAGATGAATCGTAAAGTGGAAGTAGGCATCTTTGAGGTGGGGTGCCGCCATGAAGTCGCCATGCTGAAGCAGAGATATGACATCCTGAATGTGACCATATGGAAGTGTTCCGAAAGGATGTACCCGTTTAAAGGTCGGAGGTCGAGAATGGGCCTGAGGGACGTGTCCTTTTTGGGAATGAGGAAGTAGAGGAATTACACCCCTGTTCCCTTTAGGTGTTGTAACAGAGGCTCTAAGGCCCACTTGAGGAGTGGAGCTTGGACCTCTTCCTGAACCAGATGTTGGTGTTCTGGGAACAGGACATGCCTGTGGGGTACTATGTAGCACAGGGAGGAGGTGAGCTGTAGGCAATACCCGTGCTGGATGTCTTAAACCAACTGGTCAGAGGTTACGTATTGCCAAGTGGGAAGAACATCGCCAGCCGTCCCCCGACAGGCATTGCGTGATCCAGGGGAAGGAGTGGCAAGTCATTGCTTGGCTGAGGTAGCTCCCTTCGGGGAGCTACCGTTGCCTCTACTTTTGGTGCTATTTTCACTATAGGCACTCCCTGAAGTAGCCCCATGTGAAAGCTGGTTATGCAGGCTGACACTGCAAAGACTCGGAGGCTTCAGGGGAGGTGGTCTTCGATATACGGAGCAACAAAAGGAACCCGCGAGGAAGGCGTCTGTCAGGTAGGCTTTCACTGTTTCTGCATCTTTTGATCATTTTTTCTATCATCTCATCAACCTAAGGCCTGAAGAGATGCTACCCATCGAAGGGAATGTTGACAAGATGCTGCTGAACGTCCGGCTTGAAGCCAGAGACATGAAGCAAGGCGTGCCTGGGGAGGAGGACACTCAAGTTAATCCCAGAGTGGCAGTGTCAGCAGTTTCCTACTCAATACACGCTCAGTAAAAAAAAAGCTTACCTGCTAGGTGACTACTCCTGATATGATGTTCTTAACCAAAACTTGGCTAACTGAAGCCTCCAACCCGACTATCGCTAGCGCGATTCCAATGGTTACCAGATCCTAAGAAAGGATCGACCTGAGGGGAGGGGGTGTGGCCATAATCGTTAGGAGTTCTTTCAGCTGTGCTTCACTACCGATTATGGAGATAGTGGGAGCTGAGAGCATGGGTTTCCTTTTAACCTTCTCTGCCCATCGGTCCATAGCGGGTGTAATAATTTACCGCCCACCGCGGCCGGCAGGAATGTTTTTGGAGTCCATCAGCCATGCTATCTCCCCTATAGCGGCCAAATATAGCTACTGCCTGGTCCTTGGCGATTTCAAAATCCATATGGACAACCCCTCTGAACCGGAGTTTATGATGTTGTGCGAATCTCTTGACATACTTAATTTGACCCCGTATGTCTGCCTCCCCACTCATGAAAAGGGGCATACGCTGGACCATATCTTCTCATCTATCCGGATTGAAATGGATGCGCCCCTCCCCTTAGCCTGGTCGGACCATTGCTTGATAGGTTTTAGAGTCTGTAGGGAGCTAGACTGGCCCCAACCACATGGTAAAGCCCGGGCCAGCAGTTTTAGGCCCCTCCATCTGATCTCCCCAGAGGCCGTGCAGAGCACACTTAGTCGGTACCCAGTCTCTCACAGGAAAACGGTAGTCCAGGCCTTGGTGGTCTCGAGACTGGATTATGTAAATTCCCTGTACTTGGGCCTCCCGGACTATTAACTTGGCCGATTGCAGGTGGTTCAGAATGTGGCAGCCAGAGCCATTTTTCTGGCAGGACCTAGGACAAGCACGAGCCATCTTCTGTCTTCCTTACACTGGCTTCCGGTTCGGAAGAGGATACATTTCAAAGCATTAGTTTTGGTCTTCAAAGCCTATCATAAGATAGGAGCCCCTTACCTTGGGGAAAGATTTCAGCACCATACACCTCAACGAACTTTGAAGTCCTCTGCCCAGCTCCTGATCTCCACTCCAAAGGTCCTGCTACCCCGGGTTGGGGGCAGAACTTTTCAAGTGGTGGCCTCTCGCCTGTGGAATAGCCGACCTCTTTCTCTCAGACAGGTGCAGGATCGGACCCATGAGTAATGATTTGAGCTGTGAAATTATCAGGGGGTAGTTTGAGAATCCCTTCAGCAAAGGAAGATATTGCATAGCGCGATGTGCTGAAGGAATCTCTCAAAGAGGAAGTCCTCCCGGATGGGCTCTTTAGGCATCTCGACGTTGTGATAAGCAGCAGCCCTAAATAGAATCTCATGGTAAGAGGAGGTATCATCTGGCTGAGAAGGTCAGGCAGGATAGAGGTTGGGAATTGTATCAGCAGGCAGAGCTACATCATATAAGTCCCAAGGGTCTCCCTGTGGGGGGTATGTCTTAAGTGTCTCCCCTAGTGTGTGAACTAATGCCAGAATGCGGTGATCCCTGTGGAGTGTAGGATAGTGGGCCGCCACGTAAAGAAGGTGGAGGGGAAGGTGATGGAGGGGGTCTGGGTGAAGTGTAAGAGGGTTGAGGCAGTTCAGTGTTCAGAAGAGGACAGATGGCTTCATCTTGCTTTTTTTTGCTGCTTTGGAATTGGAGGGGGCTTCAGAGTGTCTTCAAAACTGTGCGGTCTCTTGGAAGGCCAAGGTTCTTGCGTCGGAGGCTGTGTTAGTATGCGACCAGTTTGTCATCCACCCTCAATCTGTTTTTGAGGGCATCAAGCTGCTCTTGGAACTTCTGGGGGACTGGTTAGACTGGTTCGTGGGCTGGTCTTCCAGTTGGAGCCGAGTGTTTCGGCACCGGCGTCGACTTGTGCTTCTAGGCTGACTATTTTGGATCAGACAGTCTGGTCGGTGCCAGAACGGGTGATGTTGAGAACCTCGGTTTTAAGATTTTGTTTGGCGCAGAGTGAAGCTGGGAGTGGGGTCCCAAGTTGACTGTCGCTGCCGACCATGGCCCGATGGGAGTGGCAGTCTGGAAGCCTGCTTTTGTGGTTCAGAGCAGCTGACTGCCTCTTGTAGGGTAGATACTCGGAGTGGTGCAGAGGGGGAACTGTACTCACAATCTAGTGTGCCAGCAGGAGGCCTTCAATCTTGAGGTCAGAGCCGGAACTCTCTTTGAGCAAGAAAGCTGCATCGTCAGCAGCATGAAGGCTTGGGACAATGTTCCCCCTTGAGGTCTCGAATGCAGAAGAGGTCTGGGTTATCAACTGCGCTCCTGGCCGACAGATTGAGTCGAAGGTACTGGCAGTCTCAAAGAGTCTTCTTCGACCACGCGTAGCAAGTGACTTCATCATACCTGGGTCAGAGGCAGAAATTGCAGGCCTGGTGGAGGTTGCTCCTGATGTACTTACAACAGAGAGGACAGTATTGATGGGGCATCCGTTTTATCACAGGCAAGACATGCTGAAAGAGGACCGCACCAAAGGAAAGAGAGGCCCCTCAATGGTGGTCGGAGACGACTGGAGCACTGTCTCGAGTTGTCACTAGAAAAGTTGATCCAAAACTAAAGAGGGGCAAATGCGATCATACACAATACTGACTTAGAAATAGGTAATAAAAGATAAGAGAATCAAAAACGATGTAAAGCACACGCCTGAGCCCGATGGTGGAAAAAAATGTATTCTTACAATTGAGCCGAAGACCATGTGCATTCAAAGCAAGAACTGGAGTCCCACAGTCTTGCGATTCTGGAAGAACTGTTCGAAGAAAAATCAACTCGCACACATCTGAGCCCAACACTAGATGGCAGGAGTATGCACAGCATGTGCATCTACAGTCACACATGCCTTAATAGCTTTTGGTTCCTTGTCACTATGAGGTACATGCCAACATTACATTTTTAGAAGTTTCACGTCTACATAATAGACACACTATCTTGTGGGATAAAAGGCCCACATAGGGTGACATTTTAATTAATAAAAGGAGTTTCTGGTTTGTTTGACACGTCGTACTGCAGGTTTAAGTGGCAGCAGTCAGGCTACATTGGTAAGCTTGAAGGCATGTTTTCATTGTCACGCTAGTGGATGGCACAGTAAGTGCTGCAGTCAACAGGCAACTCTTAACTTTCCTTGGCATGGGTGCTACTTCTACACTATATACTATGGCCTTGCAGGAAAGTTAAATGTCAATCCGGGATTAGCCAATTTGTATACATTTTAGGAGTCAGAGCACACACAATGAACACTGGACATCAGCGTCCCAGTGTGCAAAGTCTAAAAAACAGCAATAAAACTCAGCAAAAAATGAGATGACTACGCAAAAAGGGTACAGCGCGTTTCAATTTACATGAAGTCTGGGGCAGGATTTAAAGTGTTGTTTATTCTATTTACTGCCTGTGGATACATTTACCAAGGGTTTATTGCTAGTTCATCTGTACAACATCGTGATACGTGTTCTGTGATGCAAAATGTTACAGGGACAGCTAGACCAGAAGCCTACTCTGATATTACAATGTGGAGGTTGGTGCTGATGTAAAGAAGTCCGTTAGGGAGGTGTGAGGGGATGAAGAGTTGGAAAAGAGAAACAAAATTGAAATTTGAGATTTGTAACACATATTGTCAAGAACTGTATCCTTTTCCTTTACACTGAACAGGTAGGACCTGGGTGGGTCTTAAATTTAAAGGACTTCCTGGAGCCTCGCGTAGGCTTATCCCGGGAGACAAGCCAGGCACATGAACTCAGAAGTGTTTCAATGAGTCAGTCATTTTCCACAGGCATAGGGATTCGGCAGAAAGAAAGTTTAAAAAATGGACTGCAGGGGATGTTTTAGTGAGGGTCAAGAATATATTCAGTCTATCAACTAGAGAGTTTAGGAAATAGAATGATCACTTGAAGAGAATGCACTCCCAGGTTAGTTGCATGGGCCAGTCACAGGAATATTTACTGAACCAATCAATCAATTGATGAAGGACTAAAGAGAAAGAATATAAATTATTAGCGAGTTATTCTCACAAGGACTTACAAAAAGTGTTTATACTGGGATTAGTCAGTTGTGCAATCACAGTGAATTACTAGGTGACAGTCTGAGTAGCTGTGTGCTTGTAGAGTACTTGTGGATAATTAGTCATTAAAACGTAACTGTTAAGTTCTGTGTGTTTTTATAATGTTCATGTGTAAACTGGCCTTTATTCTGTTGTGTGGCTGTTGGAGTCTGGAAAAACCTGGAAGCCTGGTACAATAAACTAAGTACCAACTACTTCATTGTGCGAAGGTATCTTTACAAGTTGGCAACAAGCACAACTTGGTATAGCCCAGGGAAAGGTCAGTCTTGTTTCGTGCACAATACTAGCTTCCCAGCAACTACCTAAAGAGAGGTTTGACTACAAGTGTAAGGTGCTGCTGGTACAGATTTATTGAACTCTGCACTAGACTCTGGAAAATCACTGGTTATTCTTTGATGTGAGTTTATAGAAAAGGAGTAAACTCAGTACTGAGTGTTTGATCATGCACCGAAAGAGTTTGACCACATACATCTATAAAAAAAATACCAATCGGAGCTAAGGCGCACAAGAGAGATCTTATGTTGCAAGCATGAAGCATAAAAGACTGCTGCATGTGTAGAAGATCTTTTGCCTCACTGAAGTATCCCAAGTCACCGGAAAGGTTGCTGGAAACTAAAAACTGTCCTAGTACAAAGCAAGCACATCAGATGTTGCTAGGCCACAAGGACGTAGCCAAAAGAAGGCCATGTGATGAAAAATAGTGACTGGAGTTTACACAGCTTTGCAATGAGTTGCACGGTAATGGGGCAACTCTGACGAACACAGAGCAACATTCTGATACAGATTGCAGGAGGAAGAATGCACATGCCTCAGAAAACAGAAGGAGCAGCGTCTTTGTTGCAGGCGTGTACTCAATCAAGGACAGGAAAGATTCAATATAAAGCGCAGCAAACAGTGTGGGCAATATAAGAGTGAACGCCACTTTGGGGAACACGTTTGGACAAAATATTTAAATTCTCATGCTGTTCTTTTGTGTTTTTTGAATACATATCATGTTTTAAAGCAAGGACCTCGGACTAGTCCAGCTGAGGTGAAAATAAGACTAAGAACCAGCCCACTCTTGTTGTACCAAGAACATGGGTGCCCAAGCATAGCTTTTACAGCACCACGAATGCTTATTCCAATGGCATTAGAGGCTGTTGTGTGTTGGTCTGAATGGAAGGAATATTTTGTAAATGAATAACAAACCTTTGATAATGAGGAAACATACACGGAAATAAAGAATATTATTTTACTACTATCGTAGGGCCCGGAGGTGGGGGGGCGATGGGAGGGGGGGTAGCGGGTCAGAGAATTCATAAAACAATCCTCCACAAGCCTCCACACCTATCATGGACATATTAGTCCCCCCAAATTACCACATAATTAGACTTGACAGAACCGGCAAGACGGGCGGTGGAATCGCTTGCATTTTTAGGAGCAACCTCTCGGTTGCTAAATTAACCTCCCCCTCCATCACGTCTTGCGAACGCATCTGTCTTGATATCTCCAGCGAGGGCAAATCAGTATGTGCTCTACATCTCATCTATCACCCGCCTAGGGACAACCTCATCTTCACCCAACAACTCATGGACACGATCTCATCCAACGCTGGTCGGCGGATCCCGCAAATCTACCTGGGTGACTTCAATCTCCACTGGAACGATCAGAAAGACGCAGTGGTGAATAGTCTCAAATCCTTCCTTGAAGCGTCTAACCTCACTCAAATATGCAACAGCCCAACACACGACAAAGGCTCCATACTTGATCTCATCATCGCCAACGAAGACTCCACCCAATTAGGGGTAATCCAACCTTGTGATTGGTCAGACCACCACATTATCTCCTTCTTCATCAATGAAAAGGTTAAACCTGTCTTGGCTCAACCCACCAAATCTAAGATCTGGAAAAGGGACATGAAGAACCTTAACCCCAACTCCCTGCCTCCCCACCTCACCAATAGCCTCCTTCCCCCTCCTGGCACCTCTGATGTTCAATCACTGACTGACCACTACCTCGACTCTATGAATTCAATAATCAATGAAGCCGCCCCACTGCAACTAAAGAGAGTCTCCACCAAGATCTCGAACCCCTGGTATGATGGCAGACTCAACGAAGACAGGCGTGCTATGCGAATGGCAGAACGCACATGGAGATCAGTCCCCTCATCGCGGCATCGCAAAATACTTAAGAGCAAGAGAAATGCCTACTTTAGGAAAATAAAGCGCGCAAAATCTGATTTCTTCAGCCTCCAGCTGGACCAAGCAAAAAACAGACCCAGAAAGCTGTTCGAACTAGTCAAAACTCAAACCAAGACGCGACCCCTACTCTCAAACGACTCAACAAACATCATCCCACACTGTGAAGACTTTTCTGCCTTCTTTAAGCTAAAGACCGACAACATAAGGAGTGACCTCCTTAATGATGTAAGACGATACCCGAGCATCACCAAAATGCCCGACACCCAACCTAAAAATAACGCTTCCTGGTCGTCTTTCGAAACCTACTCTGAAGAAGCAATACAGAAACTGCTCGGCACCTTGAAGCCTTCTAATCACCTCACAGACCCCTTACCTGCCAATGCTGTTAGAGACTTCATCCCCGTTCTTCTCCCACTCTGGACAAAAATCATTAACAGCTCCCTTCAGCAAGGTCTCATTCCCGACTCCCTCAAAGTGGGGCAAGTCACGCCCATACTCAAGAAACCTACAGCTGATCCGGCTGACTTAAACAACTACCGCCCTATCACCAATATACCCACTCTGGCCAAGCTGTTGGAAAAATGTGTGCAACTCCAACTAACAAAACACATTGACCAGTTCGAACTCCTCGACCCTCAGCAATCAGGCTTCCGAGCGAAACACAGCACGGAAACGGCCATGACACACATAATTGATGACGCCCTCCAAATCCTGGATCGCAACGACTCCTGCCTCCTCATTCTCCTGGACCTCTCCTCAGCATTCGACACGGTCAAACATGAGAACCTATTAGAGCTCCTAAATACCAGAATGGGCTTATCCGGGACTGTACTAAAATGGTTCACTTCCTTCCTACACAACCGATCCCAGAAGTTCAAGATTAACAACGTGCTGTCCTCTCCAATGCCAGTAGACTTAGGCGTCCCACAAGGATCTTCCCTCTCACCCACGCTGTTCAACCTCATCATGGAACCACTCGCTACCCTGCTCCAGGCATCCAATGTACACTTCCACATGTATGCCGATGACACTCAACTATACCTAAAGGTACAATCCCCGGAAGATATCAAACTTCTGAACTGCACACTTAGGAACACCCAATCTTGGTTGCCCGACAATCACCTCAAACTAAATGCGTTGAAAACTGAGTTCCTCCTGATATCACCCCCTGCGAAAACTGCCACCACCCAAATATGGCTCAATCACCTAACAGCATTCAATGTCCAACCCACCATCGTGGACTCTGCGAAGTCCTTAGGCATCACACTTGACGCAAAGCTCAATATGCAACAGCACATTAGCAAAGCAACGAAAGGAGCTAACTTTCAAATCAACACTCTAAGGAAACTCAAACCCTTCCTCCCAGCCAAGGACTTCCAAACTGCTGTACCAGCACTAGTCATCCCCCGCATAGACTATGGAATTGTGGCCCTCAGCGGTCTCCCTCAAGCAACAACAGCACCCCTAAGAGCCTCCCTAAATGCGGCCGCGAGACTCATTTCGGGCTCAAGGAAACACTCTCATATAACCCCTGACCTGAAATCGCTGAAATGGCTTCCCCTCGAAGCCAGAATACAACTGACGGTTATGACACACTCAGCCATACACCACAAGGCTCCCACCTACCTCACTCAAAAGCTGACTATATCAGGAGGTTCGAGATCCAATAGAAGTACTAAAAGTCTGCTCCTGAAACCTCGCAGATTCCGTAAGGAAAAAACCTACAAGCGCTCCTTCTCAGGAATGGCACCGAGGATCTGGAATGCACTCCCTCCTGAAACGAGGATTATCTCCTCCACTGTACTCTTCAAGAAAGAAGTGAAGGCCATCCTTATGGCCAATTTTACATGATCCTCACTGTTGCTGCTCAGAGACTATGCACCGATCTTGTAACGTTGGATAATTAGCGATCCATTAACTTTCTGTTCATGTACCGTACCATAGTATTGTCTTTTGAGGGTTTACTGGTATCCACTGATCTCTATGGCAGCTGGATCAGAGTCTCTCTGCACCACCCTATCCTAATGTCTATTTGAATGTTTATTATTATCGCTAGACCTGTATTGTAGCTAGCTCAGACTCAGTACCGTCTTATATTTTTGTCTACTTGAGTGTTCTCTGCTACCTCATGATCTCTATTTTAGTTAGATCAAAGACTCTACACCGCCTTATTTTACTGTCTAGTTGAATGTTTACCTGTATCTTATTGCACATGATTGTTATCCTATTATGCTACCGTGCACTATACTGTACCCAATTACTATGTCTACTCACCCTACTGTGAAGCGCTCTGATATCTGTTAAGATCTTGTTTGCGCTATATAAAACTTTGAATAAATAAATAAATAAATAATCCTAAACAGTGCTCATTTTTATTCAAATACTAGTGCATATTTAGGTTTACTCTATGCAGCCAAAGTATGTATAATTACACCAAAACAATGCTATTAGGCTTAAAGAATACGAGCCTTAATGAGCAGATTTGAAATTTTAAATTACAAATGAAAAACCAAATTGTGTAAAGATGCAAATAATACTGGGAAACAATAGAGACTGTGGATTAATTCAGAATCTGAGGTAGTGGAGAATTCCACCATTGAGGGATGAGATGATGAACCTTCAATGCAAGTAAAAGTGGAGACAGTACTAAACCTGTATTGCGTAGGACTCTTAGTGGGGCAGCGTTACATATTGAAACTGTCTCTGGCTCACAGATACTATAATTGCACACAGTGTGTGGAAAGGAAAACTCATAGAAAAATAAGGTGTCATTTTAGTATCAGTGGTTGATTCAGTTTCTTTTTTTAAAGTCAGGAGATTTTACTGAAAAGGTAGATTATCAACTTTAGATTCAAGAAAAAAGGGGAGCTGTATTAGTGAAGCAAGAGTGATCTATTACTATATAGTAGATCCCAAACACAAGGGACTGTTGGTGATCACTAAAAGAGAGCAAACAGACAAATAAATGTTGGACTATAGTGTGTGCCAGTAGAGCAAAACCTACATACTATTGTACACAGTCCTCGCTTTGTAGGCACTTACTCTTTTAGTAAACCTGATTTTTGGCCCTAATATGAGTATGTCGGTCCACAACACCGCTGTACTTGCAGTGGCGGTCTGACAACCGTCACACTGCCGACCTGCACGCAGTATTACATGTGTGGCGGTTGGATTGCCACAGGACAGCTGCGACCGCCAGGGATCCAGGATCTCGTGGGGATGGTGCAGCAGTCAGAGGCTGAAATATGCAGACGGTGCTGCAGTGGCCCTGCCAAGCATATTTCGAGTTGCATCTAAACTGCCCTTTTCATGGCAGCGAGCCCACCATGAAAAGGGTGGTGGGGAGGGAACTAAGGGGGCCCTTACAGGGAGCCTTGCCGTCTCTGGATTCATGTGGGTAGGGGGGGCGACACATATAGTGCTCCCCTGGATTTGCACCTCCAGTTCCTGCTCGGTGTGGCATGTATGCCACACCATGCAGCAAGGTGCAGTCAGTGCTTTGACAGCGGCGGCCTGCATGTTAGGCTCTTTTATGAGCCTAATAGACTGCTGCTGCAAGATCGCTGCAGGACTGCCCACCAGATCAGGATTAAATTCCTAATCTGGCGGGCAGCAGCACTCAGCTTTAGCAGTCCTACTGCAGATGGCGTGTTGCACCGCCCGCTCTAGGAGCGCCAAAGTCATAATAAGTCCCTTCGTCGGTCAAATAAAGGGGTATCCATTCACCGTATTAGGTGAGGCAGGAGACCTTAAAATGTATGTGGGCAGGGGCTAGTGTAGACGGCTATAAACCATTAGTTCAAATGTAAAATAAGCCTACTTTAATTTTGGGACAGACTATTTATTTCTTTAACTGTAGTTCGGTATAAGTGAAGACTAATCATCACATTCCATGGCTCCATACATACGCAAAGCCAGCCCTGACCCATTAGATCACAAGAACTTATGAGGTTGGAATGGATGAAGAATGGATGAAGAAGAAATGATTTCACCCCTGGATATTGACATCATGCATGCCTCCGGGTAATGCTTGCCTAGGACCTCTCTGATATGCAATTAGAAGTAACGTCTGTATGGCTTCATTAAAGAGCGGACATGCAAAAAGATAGAATCCAAGGAAAATCCTGTTAATCATTTTGCCATAATACTCCATTAGGTGGTGGCTTTCTTCAAACCTTTCTTATAACAAAATAAACAAGGAGCTAACTGCTGCCCTGAAAATAAAAGGTTCCACGAGCTAAAACTAAATCACAGTCTAAAGTTCTGCAGAAATGTATGAATGGCAAGAAGAAAAGTAATTTTCTTTTAAAAATATTATTTACCTTCCAAGCGAAGCAAAATTTCCCAAGGTGTAAAACACAGCAAAAAGAATAGTCCCTTTACGAGGCACCCACAGCAAACAAACTCCCTAAAACATAAAAACAACTTTTAAGTTTAAGGGTTACAGATAACATGACTGTCTTAAAGCAGCAGTTCTTTAAATTTTTACTTCTGTGCGCCCATGCCCCCCCACCCAATTCCTACTGGAAGCTGGGTACCCTGGTCTAAATGTTTAATATGACTTGTACCTCAAAACAATGCACAAAAATACATAAACAGTATTTCGAACAAATACGTACTTTATGAAATATTGAATTTATACACAACATAATGTACACAAATAAACTTTATTTTATTGGGAAGGTGGGACTTTTCAAAAATGTTGTTGTATTTCTAAATGAGGAAGCAATATGCTGTGGACTCTAGAATACATGCACCTAAAGCATGCTCTCTTTCTGCCAGCACATACCAGTGCTTTAACGGAGGCCAACAATCGTACATAGTGGATTCTACATAATTGAAGCTAAGGATATCACCTTAACTTTTAGCCACCAATTTGAAAGTCAGTAACAGTTAAAAAATGTTTTTGAATTTTCAATTTTGTTTTTTAATGGATATGCTTTTTTCATCAGTTGATCTGATATAGTTTCTAAACAGTGTCGGACCCCCTGAGCTCCTGTTACTGACTTCTAGGGGTGCATGGACTACCGATTGGTCAGTGAATGCTGGTTTCACTTTCTCCTCGTTGGTTTCTTCCTTCCATGGAGCATGGACCAAATCCTAATTAATATTTTTTGACTGTTCTTCTGCTGGGATTAAAGTACTTTTTTCTTCTTCTCCGGTCATCACTGTTGTTGCTTTACTTGTTTCCCCCATGCCCCCCGTGTCTCCGTTTCACCCTCCCCCATGCATCGTTGCTTCATCGTCCGATGTCATTGCTTCACCTTTGCTCCCTCCCTCGTCGTTGAATGACTGTTGTTTTTGCTTGACACGTGCCCTTGCCCGTTGTTACTTGCAACTTTCTTGTGGTTTACCCACCTCCTCCCCAGTTGTTGCTTGCCCCGTGAAATTAATGCTAAGCCTGTTTATAAGAGTTCACATGATAAACGTTTTGCTAAATAGTGAGGCTGCTCAATACTGATGCTTCTGTAGCACCGGTCAGACATTACCATTTAGTTACCGAAGAGGAAGCCTATTCGCAAATAGTTTTATGCGGACACAGTGCAAAGAAGGATGAGCATTAGATGGAAGAAGCGGAGACAAAGAAACCAAACAAGGTCAAATCCACAGCCATGGAAAAAGACAGAGAAGATGGCGACTGCAAGATCTCTTACGTCAATACTGCACAAGCAGTTTGGTATCACAGATAAAAGTGTAAATCAGATTGCATTACACTACCAAAATGTGACATTATATCTGGCTCCTTGTCAGTTGACATCTACCCAGGAGATTTATAGCCAGACAGGAGGGGCGTCGGCCCTGTAGGCGTCTGATGCCGCAGTTGCACAGTTCGGATGCGAAAGCGGCCAGAGTAGCAGCCGGTGTAGCTTGCTTGCCTGCGCTCTTGCTTTGCACTGTCAGCGTTCCCCAGCACCTGACACGCCTAAACCCATCTACAACCATCCGCCTACACCAGGTCACCATGCTGCTAGCCTCTCTCTTGTAGTCACTTTCCCTCATTTTCTCTATGATAGCGGCAGTAGTGCTTCAGGCAGAATGCCACGTTGGCCCTGCAACGAGGGGAGGAGAAGGCAAGGATTTGTGCACATACAATCACGACGGAGGTGGAGGCACTACTGGCACTATTTGCATCTTTTCTATACTAGCACCTTCTACCTGCATCTGCTTGGAGCTGGACTTGGGTCATCTTGCGCAGCCTTAGTTTTTAATGCGTAAGCACTTACCCTGTGCGGTATGCCAGCAAAGTAGGTTAACGTATTAAGTGGCAGGGGAGCAAGACGCAAGGTGGTATGATGTGATCTAATGCTGAAGTTCAAACGCCTAATGCTAAATATAAGAAAAACATTATGAGGAGGTGGCAGTATGAAGGCAGAATTACTGCACGGTGGAAACAGGGTGTTCACACATTTAGATCAGCGTATCTGCTTCAAGCCTACCAGGCTTTATCATGTAGGCTACTAGGGGTGCTGGCAGCTTTCCAAAATATCTATTATGTCACTATTAAGTCTTCAGTTGTCTTCCGTCAGCTACTTGGCTACATGACTTTCATTCTTCTTCTTTAGACTGTTAGACCAGAACCAAGAATGCTTAGAAACTTGATAGTTCAGAAAGCGACAGAGAAGGTATTTGAGAAGAACCAGGGTTCAGTCCCCTAGCTAACACCTCGTTGAAACCAGACAAACTTACTAAAGTATTGGCCAGGACGTCGGCGATTGGTGGGGCCTTGGGTTCTGGAAATAAACACCAAAGTTCTTAATAGCCCAATGTCTATCCAACTGACTACACAAATGGTTGGGCAATCATACATTAAACATCAATCATGTCATCCATGTTGTGCTGATCCAACAGTCCTTGTGATGGAGTCCGAGGTACACCAAAACCCTTAGAAGGCATACACACCGGATGAGCTCTTTGCATACATGTTGGATGGGGGGCTGGGGGGAGTGTGGGTAAGACCAGGCCTAGGGCGAGGGCTACGGGCAGAGCAGGAACTGTCCCTGATAGAAAGGAGAGAAAGAAATCGCAGACCTCTCTGAGGCCATGCTCATAAAACAGGAACATGAAATAAAGATAAATGCCCTAGATGTACAATCAGAAGACATTCTCCCTGGAAAGTTGGATGAATCTGGGGAGTTATTCAGCACGCCCTTCCACCTATCCTTTGAGGAATTCAAAGCCGTAATGGGACCCCTATAGGAAAATCAGCTTTATGGATACAGCCTGTGGGAGAAATCTGGCAAAGGACTGTTTGGAAGCCGTCACAAAAGTGTATCTTACAGAATCTTTAAAGTACCGCGTGATCGGAGAACTGCATACTCACATGCTTTTTTCATACGTTACTTTTCTCTTTTTTAAGCAAACACTTTACACGATTGGTGTACCAGAGGATGGGCCCACGACCAAGGGAATTCGCTGATGGATTATGAACTACTCTACCAGTGTTTTTAATGTCTTTGTCACTATGCTCTTCTATCCCTACAGGTCGGCCCCGGGACACCGCAACACACACAAAGTAGGTAGCACAAAAGGGCACCACCCAGTGTGGGATAGTTTATACACTGTATGTTTTTATGTTTTCTGACCTGATGAATCGCCTCGGATCCTTATGACCAGCTCAGGGACAAAAGATGTCGACACATTCATGAAGGAGTGACCACAACTAGGTCCTGCTCTCGAGACGGTAAAAAGGTTCTTTACTCGATCTCAACACTCAGACTAACCGGGCTGCTTCTAAACCCAGAGGTAGCACTAACCTACTATAGGTTTTGTATCACTGGAAGGGTAATCCTACCAATAAAGTACAGCGTTGGAATTCCATTACCAGTTATAACTTGCATTCTACACTCCACATCACTTGTCACCTCACTTGCATTCATAAAACGGCAGCGTTGTAAAAGATCTCCGCTACATCGACCCTTCATGGGACCCGTTGGGCACTGCAGCGCCGGCCCAGTGAAGAGCATCGTCCAATAACGAAGCATGACACTCACTAAGGGTGTGTGAGGGCAACAAACAGTCCCGCTGACTATCCCGTTCCAGTACTCTTGCCCAGGCATTCTCCATGTTCTGAGAAATTGTGCCTCTCCCCTTCTTTCTTTCCTCTCAGGAACATTAGCCCCATTGTTGAATTTCATGATTCTTGCTAGGAGCACACACTTCTGGACCTCTTGAACCTACTCCTTGTCCCCCCTGTACCCATCCCCTTACACAATGGTCTTTTGTTTGATATGTAACTGACAAATTAGACAACAAGACTGTAAAGATGAACAATCTGCAGATTGTGAAACGCCTCCAAACTAGTTTGGAAAGGCCTAACCTGTGTAACCTGACAGCAACAGCTTGAACCCAGCTGCACAGATCTGCCAAAATCGCCCTTTTGATAGATAGGAAAACCGGATTTCAAATATTAGATAAGCAACCCCTAAGCAAACCTTTCTGCACACAAGCTAGTAAGTATCTTATTTAAGATTGGAACATGTGTGACATTAGTAGTGGCATGTTCCCCCACTGACTACGCCCCAAAATGACATTGTCACTGGTCAGGCAATAGGCGGCACATAGGGAAATTCCAAGCATAGATTATACACTTTAATCTAGAATATTTGACCTGCACCAGCTACAGACTCCTTCAAATGACTTCCTTTTTATTATGATAAAGTCCGATTTGTATTAAGTATCTAGGAAATGTAACTTTTAAAAAGTTACATTGACCCTGCCTGAAGCCATTGGTGGCTAATTTGCACTTCAACAACCCAGCTCAATTCTTGGTCTGAATGAGGTGTGAAATTCCTCCCAGGAGCTACACAATAGGTTGACTTAAATGAGCAGAGGATGACTCCACAGAGTTCAGCAGAATATGCAGAGGGAGCTGTGGGCATCCCTTTGACATCACAGTGTCAAATAGCGCACTCCCTTATACACCCACAACCGGAGCCCAAGTTAGAATGGCTTGAAAGTGCCATGACCAATGGCATTTTAGAAATTCTTGCAGTAAAGCAAACAAAAACGATTGCAAAATTAGGCAGAGAAGGGACTGCAAACATTTACCCTATTGGTCAGAAAGGGACTAGGAGTATCGTAGGGTATCTCTCACCCACAGAGAAGCCAGCTGCTGCAGAGGATTGACCCAAAGTCCCTTTAAATGTAAATATATGCATGCATTTCTATGATTTTGTATTGTTGCAAGAGCCTGACAGACAACTAAAGCCAGAACAAAAAAGTACTACACAAAATCAGTGCTCACCCTCGTAAAGTACATGGAGGGCTACCCCCCCCCACCCTCTCCCCAACCAGGGGCCCACCGCCTACCACTTTGGTCCCAGATCCAGTGTACTGTGCTAAGGGCCACAAGCACCACGGGTGCTGATGTTACGCCATTGCACACAGTGCTAAATGTTAGGCATAAAGTTACATGTACAAAATTACAGTTGACATAACATTATAAATCCTCTCTTAAGTGGGTCTAGCAAGGATTATTAGAGTGCAAATCTCCTGGTTCCAGGGTTTGTCAGAGGATGTTTCCATAACAAAAATAATTGCCAAATGTAGTAATTTATGTGCTTCCATGTAACAAAATAGCAGCCTGCAGCCTGAGCACTAACAATCCACCATAATAGGCCTTTTGTTTTTTATGAATGGGTTCACTTATATAGATCTGCAAAATTGTCTCCGAGCACTGGATGAAAATGCTCATTCCTAAACTGAAAAGCAGGAGGCAGAGTAACAGATCAAGGAGCTCTGGAGCACACAAGAGCGAGCAGCGTTAATCCTAGCAACACAGCTCTTGACATTACTGTGCATGCTGCAGAGATATGCAAGCATCATTATTGGTAGAAGTAGGAACAGTATCTCAGAGCCAAACCATCTTCCCTTCCCCCAGAATCAATAAAAAGAGTACCAGGTAGCCCCTGGGAGTGTTACTTTAAGCCCATAAAGCTGCAAGACCATGGCAGCAAGCATTTCATGACATAAAGTAAACTCTAATCACTGATTTTGCACCCTTAGCTCTCAAACAGACCAAACCTTTGTGAGGTCTAGAGTGATACTGTTTCAATGGTAACACTGGGGGAGGATCAAGTACCCTGTGAGGCTGCTGCAGGTAAAGGAGGTTAATGAAGCCCTGGAAAACGCTTTAATAGCTCAATTTACACCGAGCGAACCCAACGTACTTTGTGAGGGTTCAGAGATAGATATAGGACTGGCAGATTTATTTCCCCCCCAAAAAATATTTTGCAGGTAGTTCTAAAGGGGATCCAGCTGAAATTATGCCATACTTCATATCTGGCTTACTACCTAGGGGAAATATGTCTCACCCGCAGTAAATCAAATCCGTGCTGGTTCCTTAGAGCTGTAGTCGGGGCAAAATGATCGGGGATGAGTGCAGGTAATGCAGACACTGTGATGCTATTTTACTGCTGAGCACACAAAGATCTAAGCAGTAGGTGCCTTAACCTCTGATTTCCTGTCACATTTGTTCTTGTTGCCAATTTCTGTGCCAGAGTATTTTAAAACTAAGTATATAAGTTGAACATCCGACTCTGCTTTTAATGACTTCGCCCCTCATGATTCCACCCTCTTTCCGCTGCCACACCGTAACCCCCAATTTATGGAATCTCGGAGTAAATGTTTTCCAATTCTAGCCCAGGCTGGAAATCCAGGAGCCCACTGGCTCTGAAACCAGACTCCTATTCATCTGCCTATCAGGAGGATTTCCAGGTGTCTCCAATCCGAGTCTGGAATGACAGACTGGAAGGACCTAGCAGCCATTTTCCATCAAAATGTATTTAATTCTCCCTCCTCTTGATGTGTCTTAGTCCATCAGTATCTTCCTGCCAGTAAACCTATTTCACTACATCCTCGCTTTGCTGCTTCACCTCTGCCTGTGTCCAACTCTACTCTTCTACTGTCCTGTTCCACTCCTCATCCTCTCCTTCTCCTTCTCCCTCATCCACTTCTCCTAAAACCCTCCTCTCCCATATTCACCTGTCGTACCTGCCTATTCTCCTCTTTTTTAGGTCTCTCCTGTGAAAGAGCATGCAAGACATTTTGTTTACTTACAGTGGGATTAGACCCCGCCCATGCTTACCACTGGTTGGCTTCATTGTCACTCTTATTTGCTTGCTTCTCTTTAGTAATCTAATGCCGGTTTCAGTTCCTCTTCTTTTGTTTTGCTCTTCGTTGGAGAATGGCTCATGTACTCCTTCCTTGCCCAGTGTCCTTCCACTGTTAGTGCTTTCAGAGCTATTTTTTTTCTTATTGTGGAAGTACTCAATACCTATGCATGTGTTTGCACTGCCAGTCCTCTTGCTTGTCCCCTCCGACTATCAGTCATGTATCTTGCTCACCCCTCCATGTTTTTTTTCCTCTTTTGTGGTGATTTTTTTTTACCGGCGCTGAGCTTTTCTCCTCTCACCCCAGCCCAGCAACTGTTGACTCATTTCATTCATTCTGTTGAGCTGAAGGAAAGGCACTGGATATAGACCCCTGCCCCCCATCCCTTAATATCAGCCATGCCTCAAACAGATGCACTGAAAAGACTATCACCCAACTCGATACTGTTCAATTTACAACGCTTGCACGGATGAAAGGCCAAGTGGGCCCTGCCAGTAACAACGAATGTGTGACCTCCCGTTTACGCTCACTTCGATGCCAGACGTTATGCTCCTCTCCTAGCAACAACACTAACCTTTGTCAATCAGGAACCAGAGAGTTACTTGCTGGAGTTCAGTGACAAAAGAAATTACATTTTTATTTGTGAGGGCCGTGACAGCAATGAATTCAAATAATAGGTCGTTATCACCCCACTGCCCAAAGGTTAAATGAGGTTGCAAAACTGGACCTTTTGTATTGCCTTTCGCCTTAAATGGTCTTGCGGCCTATACTGTACAGAGGTAGTTAGCAAAAATTGTGTGTTCATTAAACAGATACAGCATCGCTGATCGGGTTTGATATGCACAAGGAATGTACTCTTTCAAATTACTCCTTGTTGGCATTACTATTCCCTAGAGAAAGTTTAGCTTCCGCCACCGATAGCCGAGTAGGAGATTTGGTACATTTTTCTTTATTGCTCTCTGGGTACAGAGATTGGTTTAATATGCAGCTTTTGAATTTAGGAGGCGAGTTCGTCTGAATCACCTCCTTATGGTTATGAAAAGCAGTTTGGACGTCAGGCGCAGATTTTGTTTTAACAGCTTTGTTTGCCACATCCTGAAAGTGGCGTCACTTGGGTGGGGAACTAGAAGGGCTGGTGCCCACCTGTAACTGTTCACCTCCACCACCCCCTTGGGGACAACTACTAGGTGACGGCTACAGCTGGAAACAAGCATTGTCAAAGCCAATAAATTGAGTAGTCTACCTTTTCCTCGCTCTTCTTTTCCTCTCTCATTGCCCTTCATTCCAATCCCTCTCTAGACTATCCCTCTCTCCTTTTACCTCCTCTGCCACTAATTTTCTACTCACTCATTAATTCTCCCTCGCATGTCTAACATCTTCCTGCTATTTAAATGGCCCCTCCTTTCCATACATCTCTTAACAACTACCAAATTCATTGTGCACAATTGCAGAGTCACAGTGGATGAATGCGGGCCAAGCGGATGTGAAGGCCACCAAGTGTCTTAATATCAGCATTAACTGACAACAATGATGTGGTAGGGTAACTTCTGCACACTATTGTGTCAAGTATTTAAAAAATAAAGTCCAAATTGCTGCTCCAGGGGTGTGAAACGGACACTTCATGCTTCCAATTAGGAGATAAGCTGCCCTCAGTCACATTAAAAAATAATCCCAAGCCCCACTGTTTAAATCACAGATCTCCACAAAGAATTGATGTAGATATGTCCTCCAGGAATGCACAATTATTTGTGGTAGCTTGTGCCAAATTGAGATCTGATATCCCCTTCTCCAATTTGTCTATCTCTTGTATTCATTTCACAACCTTCTTGTCTGCGTTTTCAATTAGTATTTTCATTAGATTTATAGAGTTACTAATAAGTTCTTTCTCCCATAATAACAAAAGATCTTCATCAAGATCAAAAGTGTGGGAGTAAGCAACCTTAACGCAATATCAGAGGCTTAATAGGATCCCACTGGGTCTCTGCTTTCAAATATTCCCCATCTACGATGATAATGATGAAGATCATTTGTATGGGAGAAAGAACAAATTAATTAATCTAATGAATATATGGATTGAAAACGCAGACAGAAGGTAACCAAAATAAATCAAGAGATTGACATTTTAGAGAAGATCATAATTTGGCAGAAGCTACCAAAAAGAGTTATGTAATCTTGGAAGACATATCTACATCAACTCTTTCTGGAGATCTGTGATTTGAAGACAGGGGCTCGGGATTATTTTTGAATCAGCATTAATTGAACTGGGCAACGTTCTTAAAAGACAAAAACTAAGTAAGCAGGCATCTACCTGTCAGAGTGCATGAAAAACACTAAGCTGAAAGTTTTCATGTGGCAATAATCAGCAGCAGGAACCAGCCCTTCTCTGACCGGCCCAGCAGGTTTGTCAATGTACGCAATACAGTCTGGCTGTCTGTCCTAAGGGCGCTACAGACTTCACATACCTGTCCCCACCCTCCTCTCAGTCCTGTACACTATCTGCCTAAATTTAGGATCTTGTAGAAGCGAAACCGAACACAGTGCAGCCTAGGGGTGGGGGATGCCCTGGCTTAGACTAACTATGTTTTTTGTGCCTTGTTGGTCACATTTCATCAGAATCGCAGAATCTTTCCTATTTCACTACGTTTTTCGATCAGCCACGTTTTTTGCAGTGTTTATACAATTGTATTGATATAATGAGGACATTAGAAACTCAATTACTAAACGGAAACTGGGAGATTAGAGTAGTCATTATAAAATAAATGATGCTTCTTATTATTTGAACATCTTTCAAATTGTATCCATTCATTTGTTCTTATTTTAAAAAGGTGTCTTTAGTGTGTTTAACCTGGCTCCTCTAGGAGCAATGGAACACTCTATATAGAACACTCACTGCTGCAAGCGCCTCTCAAACATGATGTGCTTGTCATAGAGCAGTTTCGAGCATATGCTTGGGGGCGGGGTTCAGTTACATCCTAGTCATGGTATAAACCTCTCCAATTTGGACCTTGTTACCAACCTCGACAAACACTGAAAAATCAAAGGTGATGGTACTTAATCAAAAATCAAAAAGGCATGCACTCCAATGGTCTCTCCAAGACAAAAAAATGGAAACAGTTCAAGAATACAAATATCTGGGCATACATTTTGACTCAAAAGGATCCTTCAAGCAACAACTAACAACAATAAGGAACAGAGGGATCTCATTGGCTTTAGCATTAAAAAACATGAAAAATAAAATAGCGGGCCCAAATTTAATCCCCTTGCTAAACATATTTCGTGCGAAATTGCTGCCGTCAATTACATATGGCAGCGAATGTATGAGAGGAAAGGATGAGACCATCTTAGACAACGTGGTCAGTAAAACATTGCGAATATTATTTGCGCTTCCTCTATACACTTCGCCAGCACACCTAAGGCTCGAGTTTGGCCTACAGAAGCAGCAAATTGCACGTAAAGGTGCATATGCAAAATGCTGGCATAAAGTAAAGAATGCAGAAACAGACTCTCTGAATGCCCATCTTTGGAAAGAACTGGAAACAAACAAGGACTCCCCTGCAATGATTTACCTCCAAGCAGCCATAAATTCTCTTGCGCTAAGAGATCTCTGGGACTCGAGTTGCACACACAATTGCTTTAAGCGTCTGGTCAATAAATGTGTGAAAATAATTTCCTTGGAGGAGGACAAAACAGCACTAACCAAGAGGTCTCATGGGTGGTTTGTGATTCAAGGCTACACCAGCGCCTCACCACAATCATACCTTAGCACCGGCTTTTCAAGGAAGGCGAAGGAAGACTTTTTGCGGTTGAGGATGGGGGTAATACCATCTCAGCCACATCTTGCCCCCTGGATGCGCCTGGACTGCAACCCCAAGTGTAGGCTTTGCGAAAATGCTAAGGACGACGTTCTGCATCTGCTGTGTAGTTGCAAAGCTCTAGATAGTATCCGAAAGAGCTTACTAACACAGCTTTGGAATCAGAGACGTGTGCGAACCCGTAGACAAGCTCTGTTGATGAGCTTTAAGGGAGAAAATATTCAACTAGCATGCAGGCTAGTGCGCTTTATGAAATCAGTCAACATAGCCCTAAACTCAGCAGTTAGTAATTAAATTTGTCGCATTGTGAATGGCTTCCGCTCTCAGACTATTTCCCTTAGAAAATCAAAGTCACAATCGATCGTGAAAGACTTTTTCCAACGTATAGTACTGTACTTCCCGCAGGGTTTTTCTCTCACCTTTTTAACTCTTCTAAATGTCTTTTTTTTTTTTTTTACAAATTGCTTTTTAAAGGCTTTATTCATGTACTTTTCTTTTTCTTGTTTTTACTGCCTAATTGCAAAGATTTTAATTAATCATGCAATAAAAGATTATTATTATTATTATTATTAAGACAAGCGGTGGAAACCTAACAAACAGTCACACTTGGCCACTTAAGATGTGAGAAAGAAAACAGACAAAAGAAGAACTAATTAACTTACCAGAATGGAGCAGAGAACTCCGATTACAAAGCATGCAATAAAACCTTTCAGTCTTGTGCCCCAGCTTAAGGATGTTGCATCAATCACCTATAAGACAAACACCAAAAACAGAGATTTGCTATAAGGAATTGATTAGTTCCCTTCAAATTCTTGCAATGGCCCAAATTACAATGACATAATTGATCAAAGGCATTAGGAATAAGTGACCCGAATAGAGACTGCTTTACATTACCTGGTAAATGTATGTTCCACGTCTGATTGCCCTCATGAAAGGGCCATAATGCATGAAGGTCAATTAGACAAAACGTTGGGGAAAAAAGCTAATAAAAATAATGATACTTGATCACAGTTTTTCTCTTTTTAAGATGTAATTTTGAACCCAGAGAACAAAGCCAAAACTAATACGTGGAGTGGAAGTTATAATCCCTTTAACAAAGAAATCTGTGTATGCTTTATGCGGTAGAGGCTTGCTTTAGTGTAAAAGAAGAAAACAGGACAATAGCAAATCTTCAAACTATTCACATAATATTGGATAGAATGTGGTAACATTGAAAGTTAGAAAGGAGGTGATGGGACCATTAATGACTTACCTTTATGCAACATTAATTTCAGTATAGGTATATAAACACTGGAGAAGTGCATGAAAATGTTATCTGTGAAACAAAAAGAATTCCCTGCACGCTAACAATCTAAAATGCCAACCTAAAAATAGTAATATTCTGTTATTCTTTGCCTAAGATGTATCTTGGCTTGTGTATGTTGTCCGGCATAAGCATGTTAGCTTCCCTGTGCCATTTAGACAAAATCTTGAGGACAAGACCTAAACTCACATGAAGCAGCATCCTACCTGCAAAGATGAGAAGGCAGGGATCCTGAAAGACCTAAGACCCCCATCCACGTTTAGATAAGCTTCTGGTTTAGGTAATGGCAACCACAAACAAGCATTTGCAATGCAACCGGTCTTGCATTTGCTGGAGTTAAAGCTATTGGCGCAGTAAATGACAATGTCTTTTACCCATTTGTATGTATGTGGACTGAGTTGGCAGGCACCAACTATTGTGTGGCTTAAAGCGCTTTAGCAATCGTTTTTTTTTATTTAAACCAAAAAGACACTTGGAGGCCAGCACACAGAGGAAGCAAGAGTGAGGCTCAGAAGATATAGGAATAATGGCTATACCTTTTACCCTGGAGTATGCTAGTTATACTTAAGTAGTTTTATGTGGAAACAATAAATGATGCAAATAAATGTGCAATATCACTGCCATCAAATTTTGTTTATCTGCATAGCAGATGAGCTTAAGGGACTGTCATGAAGACATGGGACTGCTAACCTGCACAGCAGAGTAGTGAAACTGCAATAATGATGGCCAACGTAGTCTATAAAACAGCATTATGAGATGGATGGATGGGTAGTCGGCAAGCTTTTCCTGCCAAGTGGCCTCAATTATGTGTGCTGCCTTCGGTGAGTACTAGGATTCTAGCAACAAGAATAGCAAATAGCACTGTAGGACTTGTAGCGTCACTTTTTTTTTTCAATCACTGCAAGAATGTGGTGAGTCACAATTTAAAATAAAAACATATATAAAGTTACGGGTAACAGCAGGTACCACACTATAAAGCATTATTTAATATTGATTAAGTTGCTCTTAAATCGGCAATATTAATACTTTATAGAGAAATAGAATACCATTCTTGTGGAAAACTGTAAAAGAAAGTTAAATTGGATGTGTCAAAAACAAACAAGTTGTGAATTTTGTTTATAGATTGGTATAATTCTGCTTAAAATAGTTCATTGCCAGCATGTAATAATTGTAAACCGCTGACTGAGGCTAACCGAGGTATAGCCAGAGCCACTGGAATTACACAGCAGCAGAGAGCCAATTTATGTAGCAGGGCTGACTAAATTAAGTGGCAAGAAAAGGAAAATGTGGCGCCACGGAACGATCTAAGCAGCAGCAGTAGTAGTGGTGGTTTCGCTAGATGCCACGATGGCCTTCGACACCATAGAGTGGCTGTATCTGTTTGCAGTCTTGGCTAAGATGGGATTCGGGCCCGGCTTCATCGGGTGGGTGCACCTATTGTACATGGAGCCTTACTGCAAGTTGAGGTCAACAATAAAAAAAACGCTGAGCCCGGGGGCTCGGCAGGGTTGCCCACTGTACCCCTTACTTTTTGCCCTTACCCAGGAGCCATTGGCAGCGTGGATTCGTAGAGATCCAGTAATACGGGAACTGAAGTGGGCCGACATGGGAGGAACGCATTTTTCTTTATGCGGACAACATTTTGCTTGACCTTGCATCCCCCAAGTCATCACTCCACAGAGTACTTAACATCTTTACCAACTTCGGGAAATACTCTGGGTACACAATTAACTAGAGCAAATTCCTAATATAGGTCGTCAGTGGCGAGCCACCCCCACTACTGAGAGGGTGTCCCAAGCCAGAAGCGAAAGAGGGCTTCTAATATTTGGGAATATATATTACAACTGACCCCAGAACTAGTTATGAATGCAACCTGCAGAGATGAGGCGAGATGTGGCCACCTGGAAGACTCTAGCTGTTAGGAAGGGCAGTGCTGTTCAAAATGATTCAGCTTTCTTTATGCGCGCAATAATTTCCCAGACCCGGTCCCGGCGAAGTATTTTAAAGAGGTAGAGAGTCTTCAGAGGTAACTGCTTTGGGAGGGTCGCCCTCGTATAGCCTTTCCTAAATTAGTTTCGAGTTGGTATGACGGGGGAAATCGGACTTCCCGACATTAAAAAATACTACTGGGCGGCCCACATGGCTGCTGTTAATCAGTGCACGTACCTTCACTGGGATGACCCAGGTTAACGGATGGACAAATGGTTGCTAACGGGGGTTAACTATAATATTGCCCTTTATTCAAAGCCCAAGAAATTTCCCCCAACGGGACCAAGCATTCAGTACAAGTGTGGCATGCAGTCCACAGAAACCTGGGGTGGGAACAGAAGCTCATGCAGGTTACTCCTTTGTGGGACTCGGAGCAGTTAGGCACCCAGAGAAGCTTGAAGGGTTTTGACAAATGGAACTTGATTGGGATCACAAAAATTGGCGACCTATGGAAGAAGGGAGAAGTGGTCTCATTTGCCACCCTGCAACGAGAATATTTGCAGATGAGGCATGCACTAACATTGCAGTTGCCAAAGGGAGAGCCTCCCCCAGAGTCCTCACAGTTGGAAGATAGGTTGCTCGATGGGTACCTGCAAACAAAAGCGGTGTCCCCGACTTAGAAGAAACTGAATAATAACGCCCCAGATCCTCTCAATCTGCTCCAGGAGAGCTGGGAGATGGGCTGGAGCTTGATGATGAAGATTGGCAAGAGGCAGTGGCCTCCCCAAAAGAGGTGACAATCTCCTCCAGACTGCGGCTGGTCCAACTGAAGATCGTCCATAGAATTTACATCACTGGGGCTCGGCTAGTCGGCAGGGCAGATGATGGCATGTGCAGAAGACAATGTAGCCAGGCTGGTACGTTTATACATATCTTGTGGGAATGTGCGTACATCCAGAGATATTGGAAGGGGGTTCATGACTGTATTGGTGAGGTCCTCGGACTAGAGATGGGAACTGAGGCCAAAAGATGTCTTTTGAATGTCTAGGAACCTACTGACAAACAGAAAAGACAGAATATGGGTCACACTGGGCTTAATGGTAGCTAAAAGGAACCTGGCTAGGCTGTGGGAGGAGGGGGGGGGGGTACCACCCAAATTGGAGGCGTGGAAAGCTGACATGGATTGGTGTATGATAAGGGAAAATATTGTTTATGTTGCGAGGGGATGCCCAAAGAAATGGAATTCTATTGGGAGTAAGTGGAATAATTATCGTGGTAATGTGTGTCCCCCCAACTGTCCCCTCTTTAGAAGATTCCATCACGCCATAGCTTATGCTATGCTATCGTACCATGTGGAGTACTGTATAACAGTGAACTGTATTAATGTAACTGTGAAATATGACCTACCCCATCAAATTGTGTACAAAATGTCATCTCTTTGCTGTTTAATAAAAATATTTTTTTTTTAAAAAGAAGCAAATTATGCATCACAACAAAGCATGTCTGCAAACTCAAGCAGGGTTCTCACAGCAGAATCAAGCCACTAGTAAAATATGTGAGTGGGCACAGCATCACCAGAGGCATATGGGAAAAGAAGACTAAGGGCCAAGGTGTGCGACTACAAGCCATGTAATGCTGAGAAAAAATGTTACATGCCAAACATGTGGTGACTCTTCTCCAGCTTGACTGTCATTTCCAAGGCACTGGCCAACCACCTGTCTGATTTACCAACATGCTAGTCGTCTACTAGATTTCACTAAAGTTCAGTAACTTTTACCTTCACAAAGTCCTAAACAAGGTTCAGAATAATGCAAACTTCAAGTCAGTGCTGAAGCATTTGGATGGTTCGAACTCATTCTTCACAAAAGATTGTTGTCACTAAAACACCAACATACTAGTTCATTTGAGAAACTAATTTTCTAACGCATATATATAATTAAAAGAGTGCTTAGTGATTAAATATGCATTGAAACTGTGCCAATCAAGTGGTTTATTTGCCCGTTCTGCCTTTCCTACAGAAGTCAAGCCCATACCAAATGTTTCTACAACATGCCATTATAAAATACTGAAAGCTGTCTACCAAAAAAAGGTTTGAAGGTATATTTTCCCTTCAGGAAGCCTCAATACTCGCGTGACACTCCAGGTACGGCCATCCGCCTCTACTGTACAGGATAGTGTTACCTTTACCACTGGGCTGTTACACATCTACTGACAGTGATGCTTGGGCACGAGCCATCACACACAAATTAGAACGTGCGCTGCAGGTTCAACGTGCAACATTGTAACACAGCCAGCGCGCCTCTGATTGTGCCCGCTGATTCCAGGCGCTTGACTGTGCACCGGAATGAATACACTATGTAGACGATTCCAGAGTTAAAATAAAGAGAGAGTCCAATGTACAGTACATTCCATAAGCATCGATCTACGTGTGCAGTATTACACCTGGCATTCTACATAAACTGTTAAGTTGCTGAAGTTTAAATATGTGGCTCAAAGCAAACCCAGTATACTTGTTTTCATTGCCTGCTGCATTGCCCCAAGTTCGCATTATCTCCTGATAATTGTTGATCTTGTGTAATGTTCTCATCCTTCTTTCTGTCCCAGGTGGTTGTCAAATTCATTCATTGTGAATTTACATGTGATCTTAAAGGGAAACCATACTGACCTGACACGGTGGTACCATTTAAAGCACATATATAGTTGTGTTATAACAGGAAATTCGGCGTTTTCATTGCAATGATTGCTAAGTCACACTGAATCTGGTTTCGATTTGTAGGAGTACCAAACCTTTTCCATACCTGGCGGAGACACTTCACAAACTTCACAAACAAGGTGCAGGAGGAGTCGTGCCGACCTACGCCACGCCAGACAGCATCACCTTCAGCGACCGCCATCACCAGGCACGCCACCGCCGCTCCGGGACTCCAAATCCCGGCAGCCTTTGCGGCGGTGGCGCGTTCCCTGACGCGCGATTAAGGCGCCAGGAGGGGCTTTAAATTCAGCAAGCCCTCAGTGGAGCGGGGGGAGTCAAACCTTTTCCATACCCGGCGGAGACACTTCACGAACTTCACAAACAAGGTGCAGGAGGAGTCCTGCCGACCTACGCCACGCCAGACAGCATCACCTTCAGCGACCGCCATCACCAGGCGTTCCCTGACGCGCGATTAAGGCGCCAGGAGGGGCTTTAAATTCGGCAAGCCCTCAGCTCCGCGGGACGCGAGCGGGACGCCCGGGGCTAAGCCCGGGCAAAGGGCGGGCCCTCTGTGGCCCTCATCGGCCAGAAGAGGCTGGGCTGGGCCACCCCCCCCAAAGTCATCCAAGGCATCTCGCTAACTAGGTAACTACCTATGCCCTAAATTATTTAGCTAAATCAACCTATTGCCATTGCACCCTCTTTCGACATACTATGAGGAAGCCAGTTAAAAAGCCTAAGATGCCCACACTAAGATCAAGTACAAAACCGAAAGCGGATCTCCCACAACCATTACCAACTCTAACTGCCATTGATAAGATGCTGAAACAAACTATAGGGGCGGTATCTAATGCCATCGCAAACACGGAGAGAAGGTTGTCTCTACCACCCGTGACTATCGTCCAAGACACACAGGAAGCTCTTATCAATCTATCTGCAGCCTCCCTAGACTCCGCAGATGACCCTGACACTAGCTTGGCTATTACCCCCTCCTCTTTCGTCGATCTCCCATGCGCCCAGGCTCCCACCGAAATCAGTAGGGAGCGAACGGACTCACAAACTAATAACAATAAGAGGAAATCAAACACCACAGAAAATAATTGGCCTAGGGAAGGCTCGAAATGCGGAGGAAAAAAAGGCCAAACTAAAACCAGAAACCACAACTTGGTGACGCCTATAAATCCACCCACACCAGGAATACCCTGTTGGATCACCAACATGGTGGCTGACCTTAAAACGGATCTAGAACACTCCATCACTGTGCTGATAAAACCTCTTATAGCCAAGATCGATAGGCTAACATCTCTCGTAAACAACAAGGGTGTTGGCCCTAAAGGCCAACCAGCACAAGATGGTGCCTTAATAACAACAAAACAGGATGGGGTCTTATCCAAAAAACCAACTAAAGACAAGGTCAACCCAACAACAGATATGGCACCAAATAACCCCCCCAGAGCCCCACAAAAGAACATAAAAGACACACAAAAGGTCATTTCTACACCGAACACAGGTAAGACCAACAAACAAACAATTTCCGAGACAAATAAACTATCCCACGGATCTGCTCCAACACCACTTGGAAATAATGTTCAAACTTCTAAAGTGAACTCCAAGACTTATCCGACCCCATCTGCAAATACTAAAGAAAATAAAACAGCAACCCGTTTCAGGACAATTAATCTCCCACCTGAAGCTTTACCCTTCGTAGTTGTGCTAACAGGAGTCCCACCTTTAAGAGAGGGCAAAAGGGAAACACAAGTAGAGTTAAAAACAAATGTGCCCAGTGGCTACAAATACATAGACCACTACCCCCCAACATTCACGGAGAGATTCTCTCAGTAAGAAGGGGGGAGTGGATCGGTAAAGGTACAAAGACAATAGCAGGGGATATAATTACGGTGAACTTTAGAGACATTGCAGCAGTTAACTTTATTTGCAATGCCCCCCTAGTTGTACCCACTCACAAATTCACCCTGTACACTTATCCTACTTCTACCCCTTCGCACCTCAGAGACCTATGCAGAGCAATAGACCCCCGATGACTAGAATCCCCCAAATGGATCCCCAATACAGACCGACCCAGTGGCAAAGGCCATATTATGTCACCCCAAATTAAGATCCCTTTCTAATGCAGCACGCACACTGGAACAGGTTCAGCGTACTTGAAGAGGTCGATTGACATGCACGGGGAAAGCAAACTCCTAAACATATAAGGCCGAGGGAGGTAGGACTGTTGACAATACGAACGGGAATGGGGGTTGTGAACAGGTCAGAACCCGTTCTTAGCAAGGGAGGCGGTAATAAGTCTCCTAAAACAAGCAGGGGAAGAGGCGACCTGACAAAAATCCCAGAGCACAGGATAACTACTGAACAGAGTAGATTAGCTATCCACTGCAGCCTACAACCCAGTCTTGATACACCAACTAAAGAAGAAGACCAGGCAGTGTTCCCATCAAGAGGCCTAACAGGACACCCCAAGGAGGATACTTACGAAAATCTACAAATTGTATCCTGGAACATAGCAGGATTAGCGGCCAAATTCGAATCCCAAGAATGGCTCAGCTATATAAATAAATTTCAAATCATATGCCTTCAAGAAACATGGGTTACTGAACCAAATGACTATAGCCTAGAGGGTTACAAAAGTTTTTTTGTTCCGGCCAGAAAGGTATCCTCAGGGAGAGCTAGTGGGGGACTTGTAATATATGTTAACCTACATATCCAGGGCACTTGGTCAAACCTTAACTGGGTCTCACACAACTTACAAGTAGTAAGGTTTCTCTCCAAAAGACTAAACCTTTTTTTAGTTAACTGGTATAACGCTGTTGGTACGATGGAAAAGGGAACAGCTGTAAATGAACTGGACTCTTGTCTAGAAAATCTGAATTCCTTAAATAAGACACCAAACCCCCCAAGTCTAATACTTTTGGGGGATTTTAATTGTCACCTTTGCGATAAATTAAAACCCTTTAATAAAGACTGGTCAAGATGCACCATAGTGAAAGGGCCACATTTCACTCATGCAAAAGAGGGATGGCACCTCGAGAGACTAACGAAAAGGCACAATCTGATCCAAACTCTAGATCTCGCGGAGTTGGGCGAAAAAGGAGAATTAAACCCAACATACAGAGGCAGAGGCTGCCATTCTTACATTGACTATATCCTAGTCTCGCCCACACTAAAAAGAAACATCAGTAAAATCATAATAGATGCAAGCATCTTCAGTGATCATAACCCGGTGATACTCACAACAAAAGGGTTTGATTTTAAATTAGGCCCAAAGAGAACTGACATAATAGAAAAGGCAGTGGATCAAGGAAGGAGAATTAAATGGGCCAGGATTGATGGGGACAGATTTTATAAAAGACTGATAACAGAGGGCTTAAAAGCAATAAACACATGCCTTGAGCCCAGCGCGGAAGGAGTCCTGGTGGTCAGGGCATTTGAAGAAATTGCGACCCACGTAAATAATCTCTTGAAGACTTCTGGAACTAGCAAAGTGCCGTTGGTTTGACTCTCTTTGTACCAAGGCTCACAAAAAATTGAAACTTAGCCTCCATGCCAAACCAAGGGATAAGTTCACAGTAGCACAGAATAGAGCAAATACAAAAAAGCTCTGAAAACACGCAAACAAAGTCTACAAATTCAAGCCTGGGAGGACCTAAAGGACGCTGCAGAAAGGAAAGACACTTCAAGCTTCTGGAAAGTTATTAATTCCCCATGTTTCCAGGACCAAGGAGCACCAAAAATAATGAATATCATCTTGCCAGAACAATGGCAGAACCATTTTCAGAGTCTTTACAACCATACAAGACATTCAATTCAGGGGACGAACCAAGGAGGACACAGCCGGCTAAATTGGACTTTTCCCTGAAAGAAGTTGAAATGGGAATAGCAGGGCTCAGCAAAAATAAAGCACCCGGCCCGGATGGAATTCCACCCGACCTATTCCTAAGTAAACCCGAGCTATGGGCCCTGTTGCTCACTAGGGTTTTGAATGAGGCAGTGGTGGCAGGACTGCCTCGTTCTTGGTCAACAGCAACCATAGTTCCGATTTACAAAAAAGGGAATCGCGACGACCCTCAATGCTATCGCCCCATTTCACTCATTGATGTGACTGCAAAAGTATTGGGGCGAGTTATCTTACACCGTTTGCAAGATTGGGTAGAGGAGCACCAGGTCTTTTCGGATATCCAATATGGTTTCAGAGAGGGCAGATCCACCACTGACCAATGTTTGAACTTATATCTTCTGAAAGCAAAATATACCATCGCTGGCAAGTGGTCCATTTATATGGGGTTTATGGACCTTTCCGCGGCTTTCGACCGCGTAAACAGAAGAAAGATCTGGTCCCTGCTGACAGAACTAGGAGTGGATCAACCCCTTGTGGATACCCTGCAATCTTTACACTGGAACACATCTGCAAGCGTGAGGTATAACCAAGAGGGGAAAAAGACCGACCCCTTTGCTTGTACCAGTGGAGTGAGGCAGGGTTGCATCCTCGCGCCTTTTCTCTTCTCCATATATATCAACTCTCTGGAAAAAGATCTCCTGAAACTAAAGGTGGACTCACCCCAAATTGGTCATCGTGCAGTGCCGGTACTACTTTACGCCGATGACGCGGTAATGCTAGCCAGAACCCCTCTAGGATTACAAAAGCTGATTGACGGCTTTGTCGAGTTTATGGACAAGCTGGATTTAGCGACAAACTTGGAAAAATCCTACAATATGTCATCAGGGCAATTGAAAAAAGGGAACTTTACCTACCACATTGGGTCACATAAAATGGATCAGGTTAAGACTTTTTCATACCTGGGGGTACTGTTCGATAACCATCTTAATTTCAAACCTCTGGCGGAGAAACACGCAACGAAATTGGCAGCGTCAGTAGGAGCCATCATGGGGTACGGACAAAGACTGGGAAGGTGGTCCCCAGAGCAAATACTAACCCTGTATAGGTCAATTTGCTGTGCGAAGGTAACCTATGGTGCAGAAGTATGGGGCTTCATAGACAACAAAGCACAGCAAATACAGATAGAAGAAAATACATTTCTGAGAAGAATCCTGAAAGTGCCCCAGAGTGTCCCGGCCTACATTACCCATGAGGAAGTGGGAGAACCTTTTATAGAAGACCGGATTAAAATCAAACCTCTCCTGGCATGGGTCAAAATATGGACCAACCCCGAGGCGGCCTTAACAAGACAAATTTTATTGGATTGCCTCAAACGTGATAAAGGTTACAATATACCCTGGTTGAAGTACGTTAAGAACTCATTAGCAGAGATTGACTGTATAAACTTCTTCACATCCCCAGAATCTCTATAACTGCCGAGAGCAAAACTATGGTAAAAAAACTTTTTCCTGAACGGCTACGGATAATTAGGGTTGAGAAGGAAAGTCACAATTCCACTGTCTTATCTTATTGCAAACTTACAGCGAAGCAAGGAATGGAACCATACTGGAGGGTCATGTATAATGCTCAGGATCGTTATTTCATGACTCGCTTTAGAATTAACATGCTCCACCATCTATTCGCGGTTCCGGCTGGGTTCACTCACACAGTGGAAGAGAAGGGTACCTGCGGCTGCGACAACAGGTCTCCGCAGGATACCCTTCACTTTGTTTTATTGTGTCCATTCTATACAGTACCAAGACGTATGTTCCTGGTGGGGATTCTGAAAGACTTAAAGTTTAAACAAGCGAAATTGGCCCTGAAGTTCCTACAGGAAGCTGAAGACGCTTACAGTCTATTCTGCACTATAAACTTTATCCGGATAGCAATACGGTTAAGGAACACCAGAGAATTAGGACTCTAACATTACCTGACCCCTTAAAAAATGAACTCCTTGCCCCATTAGCCTAATGAATTATGGTTTTAGCTAAATTTATCTTTTATCATCTTTTTAATGGAAATTCATTTTTTTAACATTTGTGTGTATATTGTATATGTGCTTTTATGGTGTCTTTTTAAGAACCGAATAAAGATTACAAATTGAAATTGAGTACCAAACAAAACTGAACCTCTTAGCGTTAAGCCTTATGTTAAGTGTGCTAAAGTCCGATTTGGAGAGATGAACTATCACCCAATAAATGTTGATAGTCTTACTGTCTCTTCCCAAAGTATTATGCGAGGAATACGCCTCACACAGCAAGTATTTAGCCTCGGAGAGCGCACTCACTGGAATTCAACAAAATGGCTAATCATAAAATCACGATATGCTGCTCCCATTCCGAAACGCAGGCTTCTGGGAAAAAAGGAAAATGCCAAACTGGAAATATGAAAATTCCTACTGCAGTGCTCTCAACAGGGCTGAATAACTGACCTACCATGAGGGCCACTCCAAACCAAAGCAGGAATGTCGCACTGTTGTTTTTCTTTTCCCCCGCGAATTGGGAACTGCGCATGCTGGGCTTGACTGACAGCCTACTGCCGCGCCCCTACTGGTTCCTCAAACTCAACTGTGGTGAGCGAGTGAAGCACTCCTACACTTCTCTATTATCTTTCCAATTAAACCACTTCTCTCAGCGTGCTACAGTGGTGAGCATGATGCCTAAACATGCCTTGCTTATAAACCACCTTATTTCAAGTCTTGCGACTTGACCAGTGTGCACTATCACTAAATGCAAATGCAGTGTAATTATCAAACACCATCAATACATATTTTTTCTTGATTAATCGTTATAATTTTGTGTAACAATGTTTCATTATACAAATTAACAAAGATCCTTGATTTACAACATCATCATGTTTATTCTATAGCATAAACACGTGTTTCACATTGACATTTTGAACATATCCACTTTTTCATTCTATCTTTCCTGCCCAATGCACTTCAGGCCAAGTGCCCTTCTTCGGGGTCGCAAGTCTAGAAAGATAACATAAAGAACGAGTCTATTGTCAGCCCCATACAATAGACCACCACATAATAAGAGAACAAAGAAGCGAAAGTAAAAAAGGAGAAAAAAAACATAAATGACAGAAGACAGGATGAAAACACCATAAAACGCTTAACCTTTAAGTCTGGGTGCCCATTAGTGATGTACATGAAAACGCTATGTGACCTTTTTCTCCACCATGTTATGCTAATCACATCCCCAACCATGTGGGATACTCACTTCATAAACTGTTCAGATCCGTAAAAAACTCTGATATGCTCTAAATTTTTCACAGGCTATTGACAATACAAGCATTTGCAATGCAATAGGGCTCGCATTAGTTAAGTTAGAGGTATTAGTATTGTAGATGACACATTTTTTATTTATGTTTTTGTTTTGAAAATAGCTAAATTAATAACTTTGTCATTTACAATGCCAATAGTGTTAACTTTTGCAAACGTGACACCTATAGCATTTGTAATGCAATATGTGTTGTACTTACATGACTTAGATGTATTAATATTAAAAATAACAATGGGTTGTATTTTTTTCAATATTTAATACTTAAATAAAGGTTATTGTAACTTTTGGGAAGACTATGTTTAGTGTATTTTATTGTGATTAAAATACAGAAGAACAGAAGTGAAATATTAACATTTTTTGTAACATTTGTAATAAAGTTTGAAACATTGAGAGAACATATTTGAATCAGTTGTTGTTGAATGGTTGCACAGATTGATGCTGTGGTGGCCCTGAATGATGTTGTGGCGGCGACGAGTGATGCTGTGGCGTTCAGTGATGCTGTGGTAGCGCAGCGATGTTGTGGTGCCCCTGAGTGATGCTGTGGTGATGCGATGGATAGTGAGGGCGATTGATAGATAGAGGGAGGGCGAAAGATAGAGGGAGGGCGAAAGATGGATAGAGGGAGGGTGAAAGATAGATAGAGGCAGGGTGAGAGATAGAGGCAGGGCAAGAGGGCGAGGGATGGAGTGTGGGCGAGGGATGGAGTGGGGGCCGGGGTAGGGATGGAGTGTGGGCCGGGGGAGAGATGGAGGGTGGGGCGGGGGAGACATGGAGTGTGGGGCGGGGGAGGGACGGAGTGTGGGGCGGGGGAGGGACGGAGTGTGGGGCGGGGGAGGGACGGAGTGTGGGGCGGGGGAGGGACGGAGTGTGGGGCGGGGGAGGGATGGAGTGTGGGGCGGGGGAGGGATGGAGTGTGGGGCGCGGGAGGGATGGAGTGTGGAGCGGGGAGGGATGGAGTGTGGGGCGGGGAGGGATGGATGGAGTCGTGGGAATGGATGGATGGATGAAGTGCGGGGATGGATGGATGGAGTGCGGGGATGGATGGATGGAGTGCGGGGATGGATGGATGGAGTGGGGGGGATGGATGGAGTGGGGGGCGATGGATGGAGTGGAGGCGATGGATGGAGTGGGGGGATGGATGGATGGAGTGGGGGGGATGGATGGATGGATGGAGTGGGGGGATGGATGGAGTGGGGGATGGATGGAGTGGGGGGATGGATGGATGAGTGGGGGGATGGATGGATGAGTGGGGGGATGGATGGATGGAGTGGGGGGATCGGGGGATGGATGGAGTGGGGGGATGGATGGAGTGGGATGGATGGATGGAGTGGGATGGATGGATGGAGTGGGATGGATGGATGGAGTGGGGGGGATGGATGGAGTGGGGGGATGGATGGATGGAGTGGGGGGGATGGATGGATGGAGTGGGGGGGATGGATGGATGGAGTGGGGGGATGGATGATGGAGTGGGGGAATGATGGATGGAGTGGGGGGATGAATGGAGTGGGGGGTGGATGGAGTGGGGGGGTGGATGGATGGAGTGGGGGGGGGTGGATGGATGGAGTGGGGGGATGGATGGATGGAGTGGGGGGATGGATGGATGGAGTGGGGGGATGGATGGATGGAGTGGGGGGAATGGATGGATGGAGTTGGGGGGAATGGATGGATGGAGTTGGGGGGATGGATGGATGGAGTTGGGGGATGGAGTGGGATGGATGGAGTGGGATGGGATGGATGGATGGGGATAGATGGATGGATGAAGTGGGGGGATGGATGGATGGATGGAGTGAGGGGGGGATGGATGGATGGGGATAGATGGATGGATGGAGTGGGATGGATGGATGGAGTGGGATGGATGGATGGATGGATGAAGTGGGAAAGATGGATGGGTGTATGGAGTGGGGGATGAATGGATGGAGTGGGGGGATGAATGGATGGAGTGGGGGGATGGATGGATGGAGTGGGGGGATGGATGGATGGAGTGGGGGGATGGATGGATGGAGTGGGGGAGCCGAAGGCAAGAAACAATCAGGGAAGCAGCAGGCAAGAAAAATCAGGGGAGCAGAAAGCACGAAAAAAACGAGTAAAATCAGAGGAGAAGAAGGCACAAAAATGAGTACAATCAGGAGAGCAGAAGGCACGAAAAACGAGTGCAATCAGGGGAGAAGAAGGCACGAAAAACAAGAGAGGGTGAGAGAGGCAGTCACAGAGAGAGGCAAAGGCAGGCAGTGGATAGTGAGAGAGAGGCAGAGACGGGCAGTGGAATCAGATAGAAGCATAAGAGAGAAAGGAAAGAGGCAAAGTAGAAAAGACAGGCAGACAGGGAGTCAACGGAAGAGAAATGGAGGCAGGCATTCAAAGTCAGAAAGCGTGAGAAAGTCAGGGCAAGAAAACAATGAAACAGGCAGAGAGAGCAAGTCAAAAAGAGAGAGCGGGGCAGAGATAGAACGTGGAAAAGTGAGAGAGGCAAAGTAGAAAAGAGAGAGACAGCGGGACAGAAAGAGAGACGGGCAGTCAGAGAGAGAGGCTGAGACAGACAGTGGAAGAGAGAGAGGCACGGACAGGCAGGGGAAGAGAGAAAGAGGGGCAGAGACAGACACATTGACAAAGAAATAGAAGCAGCAGAAGCAGAGAGCGGATCATAGAGGGAGGGAAATACAGGGGAAACGATAGAGGGGCAGAGACAGACACAGTGGAAATCACAGAGACAGGGAGGCTGATACAGAGAGCAAGGCAGAGGCGGACTGGAAAGCTAGATACAGAGACACACAATTGAAAAGACAGAGACATTCAGGGGCAAAGATAGAGAGAAGCGAAGAATGACATTGGAAAAGAGAGGGGCGCAGACTGAGGCACAGAGAGAGGCAGATAGCGACAGCTGAAAAGAGAGAGGTAGAGACAGGCTCAGTGGAAAAGATAGAGAAGCAAAGGCACAGAGAGAGAGAGCGATAGACAGTGGAAAAGAGGGCACGAGAGAGGCAGATATATTAGAGGAGAAAGAGCGGCAAAAGAGAGAGAAAGAGGAGGAGAGACAGAAACAGGAAATATTTCTGCGGTTTGTTTTGGTTCTGGCTGGCGGCGCCTCGGCCATAAATGAAAGATAAAGGGAGAGACTGCGGCATGGGGAGTGGGGCAGAGACGGGCTGCAGAGAAGAGAGCGCGCGAGGGGGGTGGTGACAGACAGTCATAGAGAGACCTCCAGCAGACTCAGAGGAGAGAGAGCGCGCGGGATAGTACCTCATACCCTCCCCAAAAAGAAATTTGGTATTAGTAAAGATCCCCAAACGAAAATACATCTGATGCAATTCACCTGCAGGACTTTGCAATGGAGAATAATTCGATATATGTAACCCAATAAATGAATTCCAGGAGGATGTTTGGCTTTGTCAATACTTTGCTTTGTCATGCTCTTTGTAAAACTGTATTGTTGGGGAAGCTGCTGTGCCGTCAACAATCAAATCAAAAAGTTGCTAACAGCTAAATATATTGTTTTGTCTTAAAGAGCAGATATTGCCACAGTTGTCCCCAACACAAAAGAAACTTCTTTGGAAGCAAATATGCTCCTTCTGAAATGGCAGAGTGCTATCACTCACAGACAAGTTAGCTAATGGCTAAAATGGGCTGACCCATTGCCCCATGTTGTGCGCTGTAGTGGTCGGGAGAAACACTGAATTACAAGACACCAATAGATGAGGAGGGCTTTCTGCTGTTTAATGGGGGGCTGACGAGACGCATGGGAGAGGGGCGCAGACTGAGGTACAGAGAGAGGCAGATAGCGACAGCTGAAAAGAGAGAGGCAGAGACAGGCTCAGTGGAAAAGATAGAGAAGCAAAGGAACAGAGAGAGAGAGCGATAGACAGTGAAAAAGAGGGCACGAGAGAGGCAGATAAATTAGAGTAGAAAGAACGGCGAAAGAGAGAGAAAGAGGAGGAGAGACGGAAACAGGAAATATTTCTGCGTTCTTTTTTGGTTCTGGCTGGCGGCGCCTCGGCCATAAATGATAGATAAAGGGAGAGACTGGGGCATGGGGAGCGGGGCAGAGACGGGCTGCAGAGGAGAGAGCGCACGAGGGGGGGGGGTGACAGACAGTCATAGAGAGACCTCCAGCAGGCTCAGAGGAGAGAGAGCGCGCGGGATAGTACCTCATACCCTCCCAAAAAAGAAATTTGGTATTAGTAAAGATTCCCAAAAGAAAATACATCTGATGCAATTCACCTGCAGGACTTTGCAATGGAGAATAATTCGATATATGTAACCCAATAAATGAATTCCAGGAGGATGTTTGGCTTTGTCAATACTTTGCTTTGTCATGCTCTTTGTAAAACTGTATTGTTGGGGAAGCTGCTGTGCCGTCAACAATCAAATCAAAAAGTGGCTAACAGCTAAATATATTGTTTTGTCTTAAAGAGCAGATATTGCCACAGTTGTCCCTAACACAAAAGAAACTTCTTTGGAGGCAAATATGCTCCTTCTGAAATGGCAGAGTGCTATCACTCACAGACAAGTTAGCTAATGGCTAAAATGGGCTGACCCATTGCCCCATGTTGTGCGCTGTAGTGGTCGGGAGAAACCCTGAATTACAAGACACCAATAGATGAGGAAGGGTTTTCTGCTGTTTAATGGGGGGCTGACGAGACGCATGGGGAGCAGCAGCCTTTGATGTGCCGGCCGGCCATGCAGTGAATAATTAGGGGAGGAGAAATGCTGGCCTGAGGCCGAGCGCAAAGCAACAGATGGCTTTGATGTGGAGGCAGGCGGCAAGCTCGTGCACGAGGCGTGCACTTCCCAAAATCCGCTGGAGAGTCCTTGGCCTTAAGTATGGTTTGGCTGCATTAGGGCTCTTTTCCTATTCCTGTGGAATAGATAAGGGACGAGCCCTAAAAAACAGTGCTTGCCGATCTCCTCAATTACTAGAACACAACCATGAAAGAACCATTTTACATACTCAGTTTTCAAAACCACCATTTCTCCCAAGTACTACCGCTCCATTCAATGCCTCTCACCTTTCCAAAGACCCGAACACCTATCGTCCACTCAGCTTCACAGACTGTTATCTGGGCAAAGAAAACAGTTTTATAACTGCGTCCTCTCTCTCAATAACAAAGTCATAGGGAGGCCATGTTAAGCTCTCTAATACTAATGCCAGCATACCGTCGATATGCTTTCTCTTCTCACAAAGCTGCTCACCTTTTCAAAACGTAGAACGCGTTGCGTCCTTTCTCCTTCGTATAGTTAATCCAACACCCAATCCGCTGGATGTTCTAAATTACCAATCTCTGCCGCCATTCCTCAACGCCGCAAAAACTGGAAGTCAACACCCCTAGACTACAGAAATCGAAAACTGACTACTCTCGCCTTTCACATTGTTCAGCATCTTACTGTTCCACTTAGACCGTAATGCTGGATTGAAACTACCCTAGGCCCTCGCAGTGGTCACCATCTTAGAGTGAAAATGTATGCGCTATCCTTTTACTTCGCAATTCACCGCTTAAAGTGAATGCGTGCACCCAGAATTCATGCACAAAAATATAAAGAATACATGGAACGAAATAAAATGACCCAAAAAAAAACATATTGATAGCAAGAAGAGTATGGAGATAATCTTTCATAAATATACATATTTTTGTTGTGAACTCAAACCGAAATGTTTTAAATCATGAATCTGCAATCTCAGAAATAGCAACCATAATCAAGGTTTTCATTCGGACCTTTAGGATCTTGTGTATCAAGCTTTCTGATCCAATAAATCTCTCTTTGAAGCAAGGATCTAGTTAGATCCTTCCCTGATTGCGGTTCTACTTTCTTTATCACCTGAAATTTTAGTTGCGCTATGGTGTGTCGAGCCTCTGCCCAATGTACTGCCCAACTACTGGTTTTGTTCTGCGTTCCAATTGTACTTTTATGTTCGGACGTCTGTACTTTGGCTTTTCTCTCAGTTTTCCCAAAATAAAACAGTTCGCATGGACATTTGATTCCATATATTATGTTCTTTTCATGTATGACAATAGACTCGTTCTTTTTGTTATCTTTCTAGATGTGCGCCCCCAAGAATGGCCCTTGGCCCGAAATGATTTGGGCAAGAAAAAAAAAAACCCTAAACCCACACATCGCTTCCCTCAGTGGACAACCGCGCTATGGTCCCGCTAGTATGCAGAAAGTTTTTTTTCTGTTATATTTTGTATTGTCTTCCCAGAGGGTCGTAAATAACCCCAGTTTTGCCGGTTAATTTTATAACGCCAAGATGAGTCAAGCAGAAGGTGTGAATAAAAAAAAACAAAGGGAAAAGTAAAAGGACCACAAAAGTGGGGATCTTGGCACTGAGAAAATAGAACAGGAATGTAGTTAAATAGAAAGGGGGAATAAGTCCAGTCTAGCCCGAAATGCCAAGCCATGCCTTCCCTGGACCGGATACAAGCTTCAGAGGACCGGTTTCTGGCATTTCAGCTGTCCACAGCCCGGCTTGCTTGAATCCAGTGGCAAAGCGAGCAAGGGACTCACATCTGAGCATACCCTGCCAACTTATGGCAAACAAAGCGGTACAAAAGGGGGTGGTGTTGGACAACAAAAACACTCACACCCAGTCAACAGATCTGGGTTAAATCCATCACAGTTCTTTAGCCCACTCTGCGACCCCAGTTCAGACATGGCCATATGCAAATCAGTCTGACCCTGTGCCTCATGGGAACAGTCCAGCCCGAACTGCCAAGCCATGCCTTCCCCGGACCGGATTCAAGCGTCCTAGGACCGGTTTCTGGCATTACAGCCGTCTTCAGCCAGGCTTGCTTGAATCCAGTGGCAAAGTGAGCAAGGGACTCACGTCCGAGCATACCTTGCCAACTTATGGCGAACAAAGCGGTACAAAAGGGGGTGGTGATGGACGGGGCATCTGAACCAATCAAACACTCGCACCCAGTCAACAGATCTGGGTTTAATCCTTCACCCCCTTTTGTACCTCTTTGACTACTTCGATAATGTGTGCTTTTTCTGAGGGGAAAAAATATTGTTATCTTGCCAAATGGCTGGCAGTCAATGCTAAACCTACTGACTTGGCCAATACTTTTTCATTTTTGATATTGTTTTAAGTGTGTCTGCAGCGAGGTGGGCCTCCTAACACCAGGATAGTAGAAGGCAAAAAACGAAAAACATAAGGAGGTAATACAGTTACAGAAAATGCAACAGAGGATCTCTGTACAGATCAAGGAGCGGGTAAATTATATTTAAAACCCTGCAGCTATGGTAAATGTTAGACATTTTTTTTGTTGAAATAGGTAGTGAGCAGAACTAATGATGTTTCTGAAACGAGGTACCTGTAAATCGGTTCCTTGAATTGAATCTGACCAGGGCAGCTAGAATTATGCGATTATGTGGCCGTGGCAATTTTTGCATGATTATAGATTCGCCACATATTCCATCATCTGCTGCATAGTCTGCAGATTGTAACAAAAAAAAGATTCTAGCTCAAAAGGTTCAAAATGTACTAAAAAGGCAGTAGCACATGTTACCGCAGAGTGGAAGGTCTTTCTGTTGCTTATTGCTATATTTGGGCATTAAACCAGCACTTATGAGGTGCTCTCAATGCCCAGACAATTCTAGCAAGTGTAAAAAGTACAAAATAATGAATACTTAAAAAAAATATGCTGCATATTTTTGCCTTTTCGTGCCGCATAATTTACTCATCTCGGGCATGTATTTTGACCCTCTTCAGCCGCATAATTACGGCTGCCCTGAACATGACTACCATGTAAAGTAACACACGGATACACTTTTAATACCACAACAACTTACAAAATATCCAGGACATTGGGAGACATGCAATGTCAACTGATAAGGGTGTTGAAACAGCAAAAGGAATAACCAGAAAGCTGACTAACACTTCATGTAATAACATGATTGAAAATATGACTGCATTACCCACACATTCTATCCATAATGTGAAGACTTGTAGGAGTTAATATCACATTTCCTTTAAGGAAATCGCAAGAAGGCGCTTCAGGTAGGCGGTCAGTAAGGACCAAGCAACAGCCTGTAACAAGCATTGGAAATGCAATAGGTCTCGCAGCATTAGAGTTAGTGCTTTTAGAATTGTTTATGGGTTTTTTTGTAAATCTTTAGCATTTTTTGTTTCCTGTAGCCAATGCTAAAGAATTAAAAAAAAGCCATAAACATTTCTAAAAGCTCTAACTCAAATGCTCCGAGACCTATTGCACTGTGTGAGGGTGAGGGGTTGAGGGTGAGTGAGGGTGAGTGAGGGTGAGGGTGGGTGAGGGTGAGTGAGGGTGAGTGAGGGTGAGTGAGGGGTTGAGGGTGAGTGAGAGTGAGGGTGAGTGAGGGTGAGTGAGGGTGAGTGAGGGTGAGGGTGAGGGTGAGTGAGGGTGAGGGGTTGAGGGAGGGTGAGTGTGGGTGAGGGTGAGTGAGGGTGAGTGAGGGTGAGGAGTTGAGGGTGAGTGAGGGTGAGGGTGAGTGAGGGTGAGTGAGGGTGAGGGTGAGTGAGGGTGGGTGAGGGTGAGTGAGGGTGAGGCTGAGGTGTTGAGGGTGAGTGAGGGTGAGTGAGAGGTTGAGGGTGAAGGGTTGAGGGTGTGAGGGTGAGGGGTTGAGGGTGAGTGAGGGTGGAGGGTGAGGGGGTGAGGGTGAGAAAGAAAGAATAAGACTCATCAATTACCTAAATAAATGTCAACCGTGTTATTTCGGGAGACTCAAGCCATTTCAGACAGCTACCACGTATCTACAAAGAGAACGCGGTATTGAATGTAAAGTCCCCAAGTGCTCTACTCACATTGCCAATAAATAAAAAGAGAAAGAAAAGAAGAAACCTCGGGACATGGTGTTCATTATATGTCCATAAGGCCACTATACGTGGTATTAGTTATGCGTCCCCATGTGTACAACTTGCAGTGCAGATTAGAAGAGATTAGTAGCTCGAGAGTGAAAGTCAGGGACGCGTTGACACATACACGTTCCCTTTATACGGCTGATAATGCCGACTTAGACCTAGTATCCCGGGACACTGTCTAAATTTACGCGTTCCCGATTCTGTTGCTCGCCATATGATAAACAGCGAGACAGCGGGAGACCAAACCGGTGCTTACCCAATTCGTAGTGCGGACGACAGAGGATTTCCCCTTCCTTTCACAGGACTCGCAACTCACCCAGCAGTCCTAACTTTATTTAGGCGCTCTCGCGTTAGCTCATCCCGAGCAGACACAAATGTAGGACCAACACTGGTCTCATGATAAAAATAAAAGCAGGACTAACATTGATTTTGCAACCAAACATTACGCACTACAGACCGAGAATGGTTATAGCAGAATTCAAAACGTATTAACTGCCTACACCCATTCAGGCTATCTTTTCACGGAAATAATTCTAAACAATTATAAGTAAAATTACGGAGTGGTTTCAAGTCCTATTTAAAGAGCCCACCTCTTTATTTCCATACAACTAGCGATTGGTTAGGTTTCACAGTAGGGGCGAGCGGGCGGACAGAGAGAGTGAGGGGGCGGAGCGGGGGTGTGGGAGGAGTGCGGGAACAGACGGGAGGGGAGGAGAGTAGGAGGAGGAGTAGGGGAGGCAAGGCCTAGCGGCCGTGCAATCAAGAAGTGAGGGGGCGGGAGAGTAGGCAAGGCAGGCGGCTGGGGCCATGTGCACGCGCTTTTAAGCTCAATGCGCATGCGCATTGAGCTTAAAAGTCACGGGCACTGAAAGGAATCGCCACGATTCCTTGCAAGTTGGATAAAGAGTCGATGAGCCCCCATAGTCTCGCTTGCTCGATGCGCATGCGCTTCGACAGGCGAGACCTAAAAAGAATATGATGGAGCGGTTTAAATTACAATGAGACATTGGCAAAAGCTGTAACCACTACATTTTGGTAAAATGCGTGTTAAAGGCATGCGTTACAACGGAATGCGTTGGTAAAATCATACAACCGTTTTACAGTCATGCTATTTTCTGCTTCTGCTAAAATTTTGCATAGCCCTTTGTAGTAGCAATGGAGTATTATGATGCTAGTAACTTGCCAACCATGTTAGGAATGTGTATATTGCTTCTCTGACAATTTCATTCATTGCTGCATTTATTTTTTCATTCTGTGGGTTTACCGTTCGCATTTTACACACTACACTTTGGGTTTAGACATGTATATTTTAAAGTTTTGTCCCCCGTCAGGTAGTGAGACTGCACCTTAGTTTCCCAGCTCTGCCGACCCACTGGCTATTGAAACAGGCTCATGGAGGAAGGGAAATCGACCAGTGTGTGTCACCATTATTTGGCCCACATCAGACATACCAGTCAAAAAATATACGTAGATCAGAAATATCTCAATTCCAATCGGCCAAAGAGTTTATTGCTCAAGTCACCAACAGAGAACACACCTTTCGGGCGCATTTGGAGGCCAAATGAGAAAAAACAATTCTGTAAGTAGACACCAAAGCTCGTTGCATAGATGTAAGGATCGATTGTGCATTAAAAATGGCATTTAAGGGGGGCGTGGTTTGGACGTCCGAGAAGATGGCGCCGTGAGCTCTCACCTCCTCTCATGGCGCAGCTTCTTGTCGCTTTTTCTGTGGCTATTTCGATGTGATGACGCACCTTTTCCCAGGAACGCATGTCGGACTGCGGGGTGCATCTCCGGATTTCTTTTGGTGGAATTCCCTGCGCGCTCTGAAACGGGGCCAGACTGTGAGACAACTCGGCCCGACCTTCGCCGTCCATGCTGGAACTCGGCCACGGGAGCGCCGCATGCTGAAAAGACCGCCGTAATCGCACGTCATGGCGGAAAGGAAACAGTGACCAGAGTGACCAGAATATCCAGAGCTCATGATTATGCAGTCAGTAGATCGGCAGACCGTCGTACCATCAGTGAGCTGATTTAATAGTGAGTCACACGCTGCTACGGGGGAGGCGGAGGAAAACCGAGGGTCACGGCGACTAAACAATGACAGGTACATCAGTTTAACGGATTGACGCGGTCCAATGTGGAGTACAGGAACTAGCTCTATTAGTGACAAGCTTGGGGTTTGCTAAAAGGATCATTCTACACCGTCACCTTGGGTACTGACATATAACGTGCGATCGCGCGCAAAATGGCGGTCGCGCCCGGCTCAACATAGAGACTCCCGCCAAGCAATCCCTTCTCGTATTCCCCCTCTGGGCATCGATTCAGCGTTGAACATACCAACTTAGCACTAACTCCCAGTGGCACCAGGTGTACTGCTACACTGCACAGCCACCCAATTTTCACTGGCACAGACTGTACTTTACATATATACCTGCATTTTCGATGATCTGGTTCCCACTGGGTGACGACAGCTCAACCACCCTGAATAAACCCTTGGCGCCTTAATTACAACACAGCTGACATATGTGGGTCGGCTGTATTAAGATCATTTGGATTGTGTGCAGACTTCGATCCTAGGGCAGTGCTGTGCTTCAACACTTTCACTATTGCTGCCTGACTTTAAAAATGGCTGTTGCCTAGGAACACCTATGTGTGGCCTTGCTGTGCCTGTAGCTAACATGGATACCTAGATAGGGAGTCTTAACAACCAGAATCCACCACCTTTCAAACTCTCTGCCAGCATTTTAACACATCCTCATCATTGCCAGCAAGCTAAGCAACATAATACTAGGTCTATCAACGAAATTTCCTCCCCGTGTGACAATACCTTTAATCAATCAATCAAAGCATTTGTATAGCGCGCTCCTCACCCGGAGGGTCTCAAGGCGCTTGGGGTAGGGGGGTCCGCTACTGCTCGAACAGCCAGGTCTTGAGTTGCTTCCTGAAGGCGAGGTGGTCTTGGGTCAGGCGGAGGTGGGTGGGAGGGAGTTCCACGTCTTGGCGGCCAGGTAGGAGAAGGATCTTACTCCCGTTGTGATGCGGGGGACGGCGGTGAGGGCGTGGGTGGTTGATTAAAGCTGGCGGGTGGGAGTGTAGAAGTTTAGGCGGTCGTTGAGATATCTTGGGCCTTGGTTGTGGAGAGCTTTGTGTGCGTGGGTGAGGAGTCGGAACGTGATTCTCTTGTTGACGGGGAGCCAGTGCAGGTTTCTCAGGTGTGCGGAGATGTGGCTGTGTCGGGGGATGTCCAGGATGAGTCGTGCTGAGGCGTTCTGAATGCGCTGGAGTCATTTCTGGAGTTTTGCAGTGGTTCCGGCGTAGAGGGAGTTGCCGTAGTCCAGTCGGCTGGTGACGAGGGCCTGGGTGATCGTCTTCCTGGTTTCGGTGGGGATCCACCGGAAGATCTTACGTATCATGCGTAGGATGTTGAAGCATGACGAGGAAACGGCGTTGACTTGTCTGGTCATGGAGAGGGAGGAGTCCAGGATGAAGCCCAGGTTGCGTGCGTGGTCTGTTGGTTTGGGTGCGCTGCCCAGGGCAGGGGGCCACCAGGAGTAGTCCCAGGCGGAGGGTGACGATCCCAGGATGAGGACTTCCGTCTTGTCCGAATTCAGTTTCAGGCGGCTGTTCATCATCCACTCGGCTACGTCTTTCATCCCTTCGTGTAGGTTGGTTCTGGCGGTGGCGGGGTCGTTGGTGAGGAAGAGGATCAGCTGGGTGTCGTCGGCGTAGGAGATGATGTTGAGGTTGTGTTGGCGTGCGATGGCCGCGAGGGGGCTCATGTAGATGTTGAACAGCGTGGGGCTGAGTGAAGATCCTTGTGGTACGACGCAGATGACTTCGGTGGCTTCTGATCTGAACGGGGGGAGGTGGACTCTCTGTGTCCTTCCGGCGAGGAGGGAGATGATCCATTCCAGTGCCTTCTCCTGTATTCCGATGTTGAGGCGCTGCACTAGGGTGCGGTGGCAGACCACGTCGAACGCAGAGGAGAGGTCCAAGAGGATGAGGGCCGTAGTACAATTATCGGCCTTACCTTTGCATCTTACCTTTGGTGGTTCCTATCTGTGCATCTTACCGTTGGTGCCTAGTGTAAACACATCGTCAGAAGACATTTTACTTGCGATCATAAATCGTTGCCTACAATTTGTGGCCTATAATCTGTTGCCTACCGTTGCCTACAATCTACAATCGTTGCCTACAATCTGTTCAACATGGGTGAAAAAGAAGCTAAAAACCTCAAGAGGCTTAAGGCTGATCCACCAAACCCCGACTCATCCACTAAAGGTAAAAAGGACATCAACGCAACTGTGGACACTATACTAAACAAGCTAGCAGAGGTCTACGATCTTGCAAAATCAACAAAAGAAGAAATATCAGCGATTAGACAAGACATTAGAGATTCCAATGCCAGGCTGTCCGAAACAGAGAACATGATGAGCCACCTAGAAGAGACAAAAGTCTGCAAATCCCTCAAAAACATATCAACCACAACGGATTCCCTGACTAGGAGGTTATCTGAGCTTGAAGACAGAAATAGAAGAGGGAACCTACGCATTTTCGGAATTCCGGAGAGTTCGGAGGATGCTTCTAGTTCTTGCATCTCCTTCCTGAAATCCTGGTTCTCACAAGCAACTAACCTAACCTTCCACCATCCGCTTGAATTTGATTGGGCTCATAGGGTTCCCTCCAGAATTACTCCGAACCAAAAAGGTCCAAGAACCAATCGTATGCAAGCCTCTGCCCTACCAACTGGTTGAACAGATCTTGGCTTTCATGCATAAAAGCAACCATATCCTATGGAAATCTAACAAAATCTTTATCTCTCAAGACTACAGCAAGGAAACGGTGGACATTAGGAAAGGTTTTCTTGCTCTTCGACCCAGATTACGCTCCTTAAAATACCAATTTGGTTTTGCAGGCGCAGCAAGGTTCCATGTGGTCATCCAAGGGGTTCCCCAGGTTTTCACGGATCCCCAAACACTCAAAAGATTCCTTGATGGTCCAGATGAACTTTCTATGGACACGACAACACCTGGTCCTTCTACTGCAGGCACCTGAGTATCTTTCTAAATTACTTCACTATATGGTTGTGGGTTCACTACTCTGTAATGTGTTCATAACTCTGGTTGGTTGCAGCAGTTTCACAATTGATTGGAACGACCTAGCAGAGTTTCAACTAGGTTCTTTAGTCGTAAAGTTTCGACCCAACTTTTCTTTGCACTTAGCGTTTTACTGTGATCTTACTTAAGTCACTGTATGAGGCAATACCAGTCCCTGGTTTCCTACTTATATGTGAATATGTGGTTTCCCACTTATATGTGAATAACATCCCAGCACTAGCTTGCTGTTAGCTCGCTGTTACCCACTTCTAGACTTCAGTTTTAACCTGATCTCAACATGGCCTCAACGACGTTTACTTGCCTTAATCCTACGATTGTTCCTGTTAAAAATCCATAGTTGACAGTTTCAGCAGTAAGAGAAATGGCGGTAATACTTTAGGTGCATTCGGCGCCGCCTTTAGACCACGTCAATGACTGCCTCACATTTAGTTAACACCAATTATGCAGTTAGCGTCCGCTGTTCTGAAAATGGGAATTGACTTCAATAGCCTAACATGGTTTTGTTAATTGCTATTTTCCCCTTGTCACCATGCCTACTAGTTGTTCTCTGGGTGGGGTGGGAGGGTTTGGGGGGAGGGGAGGGAAGGGAATGGGGTTGACTCCAATTTGGATATTTTATGTATTGCTAGTATATTTTGCTTACTTTTTTCTGTATGTTATTGTTTTCTTTGCTCAAGTATATACACAATAATGAGCACAGAGGGAAAAAGAACCCAAGTCACCCTCCACTCATATAGTCACTAATACAACAATGACTCGGCCCTATAGGCAATTCCACATATCTCATACATGTACCACGTATTGCAAAAGTTTTTACAATTATCTCCCCTCAGGGTAGAGAGTATCACGTTTATTTTGCCACTGTAAAATAACTTATATGGGGGCGTGGCCAAGATGGCGACCTTAACGCACGCAGGTCTCTGTGGCTCCCTGCCCTGGTCCCTCCTGAAAGCCCTTATACTGCAGCTGCAGCCTGAACCCCCTCGAACGCCACCAATCTTGGCCGACAGGAGAATACAGCTACTTGTCACCCCGAGATATCGCTACTGGGCGTGTGGGACCCCTGAAATTGCTTTGGCGCCAACCGGCCATCCGGCTCCGACTCCAGAAATGGCGGCCACCCTGCGATGGTGATCGGTTCCGCTCCTGCCCTTGGGCCGCGTCCGGTTTTCGCGGCTCCCGGGCGCCGCCTGCATTGCCCGCCATTGCTCTTCGCAGACTGCGGCTCTGAATGCGGGGGTTTAGCGGAGAGCGAGCCGCCGCCGCCGTGACTCGGCCAGCGGAGTACGAGGGTGCCGGCCGGGCATCACGAAACTCGAGGCCCCGGTCTCTGGCCTAGCTGAGACACACCGCAAGATCTGGCTGGCTGTTCCCGGAGAGTAAACCGACCCTGAGGCACATCCTACGCATAGAGCGACCCCTGGCGGCGTGGGCCGAGCCGGCCGGGGGGCGCGGGACTGTGAGCTCCCAGCTTCGAGCCTCGGTGTGAGCCGGGGCTGGACGATCCTTTGCGTGGTGCTCGGGGCGGCTCCAACGGAGCGTTGAAGTGAGCTGGACAGCGCGCCCGTCCAGAGGTGTTGGGTTGACCCGAGGAATCTGCGGCCCCGGCCGAGAGGTTGGAGCCGAGGGGGTGAGTTGTCTGGGCGCCCCCGCAGCTGAAGGGACGCAGCGACCCAAAGGACTGAAGTGAGGAGTGCGGCGGAGGGTCTCTAGAGAAGAATCTCGGGGGGCATACTCGAGCTCCCGGTGTAGTACCCGGATGGGCCCGCAGGCCATGCTGTGCTGCTGAGATTGTGGTGGGGCCGCGTGCACTCTAGCGGGGCCCCTGGATGCTGAAATCCCATCCTGCACTTGCCCTGTGCGCGGCTGCCCACCCAGGGCCCACCTGACGACGAGGGTTACTGCCTGGCGGGGAGGCACACCCCGGCGCTTGGATTGACTGGCTGCCCCTACCTGCTGTCTGGGTTTCACGTGGCCGGTCCCCCTTGTCCCCTGAGACCGCGTGGACGGAGCTGCCTCCCTGCACCATAAGCTGCTCCCACGTGTTCGTCCCCCGGACCTCTACCTTTATCCCCAACCACCTGGAGGTCTACGAGCGAGCCCGCCCCAGCGATCGAGCACGACATGGCTAACCCCAAGGGGAAAAGAGCGACTCAGACCCTCCCGGAGCTGCTGGCGAAACCCCAACGAAAAATTGGCAAAGAACCACCATCTCCCGAGGCCGCAAGACCGCCGCCGGAGTCATCCGAGGACCATGTGCCCATCACCAGGTCCTTCCTGGAGACATTGTTCAATTCCCTCAGTGATGATTTCAAGTCCCTGAAACAGGAGGTGATCGGAGAGGCAAAGGAGCTCTGGAGGGACGTGGAGGGTCTTGGGGACCGCGTCGTGGCCATTGAAGAAGCTGACCAGACCAGGAGCAGCTAAATCGAACAGCTCCAGCAGGAAGTCCTGAGACTTACAGATCAGTAGCTAGACCTTCAGGCCCATGCGGAGGACCTTGAAAATCGCTCTTGTCGCAATAACATATGGCTCCGGGGGGTCCCTCAGAAGGAGGAAGGGGCGGATGTCACTGGCTACCTACAGGACCTCTTCCGGCACATCTTGGGGGAACCTGCTGACTTTCTCATTCGAATTGACAGAGCACACAGAGTGGGGCTTCCCAGGCGAGCTGCCGCCCCGCCACCGGACATTTTGGCTTTTCTTCCGGATTTCCCACTGAAAGAGAGGATTCTTCGGGAGGCCAGACGGGCACAGCCACTTCAATTTAAGGGTCACCCTGTCGCCCTATACCAGGATCTCTCAGCTATCACACTACAAAAGAGGAAAACATTTAAAGTGGCAACAGATTTCCTGCGGCAACAGGGGGTCCCATATTCCTGGGGCCACCCGTTCCAGCTGATATTTAAATGGAATGGGGCCCTACATCAACTGCGTTCGTTCAAAGACACGTGTGCTCTTCTGGGACTTGACTGGGAGGAAGACGCGACGCCGATGCGGGCCTTGCAGGGGCCCTCTAGAGATGGGTGGCAAACAGTGGGCCGCAGAATATCCCCGTCACAACGTTTGAAACCCGAGGCCCACATCATTACACAAGAGAGAGCAACGGCAGTGGCGGAGGTGGCCAGGGAAACATCACCCTCTAAATGATCTATATACCCGAGGGGGGGTTGTTCATAATGCATACCATGCTCACGGGCCGGGGGGGTGCCGGGCAGGGGGCCACGATGGACGCCGCTGGACATGACCCCAATTTGTAACTTTACCACGGCCCTGTATGGACTGACAGGACTGGGACTATGTGTTCTTGAAGTTTGGGTGTTGGGAAGTGGGTGGTGGGTGGGGAGGGGTGGCTGGTTGGGGCTGGGGATTGGGGTTCACGTTTTGAGCTCCTGGGGTTGGACCGGGGAGGGTGGGACATGGGTTCAATTTGGGTTAGTTGGGGACAACGGGTGGGTCCGTGGGCGGGAACCGGTGTGTCAAAGGGAATTTGTCAATGATGGAATTGCTATATTTTCCAGTTGCCTCCCATTGCAACATTCGCTTCTTCAACTACAGCCTCCTCTCCGCTCCCTTCTGGATGTGTCCTTCACCATATATGACACCCGGGCTCCCGGGGGTCCCCTTGAGCTGATTAGCTCATTACATTCCTATCTGCCATGCAGGCTAACTAATTCATTACATCCATGTCCACCGCGGATACATACCTTTGATTTTGCGTTACCCCACCTACCCACTCTACCATGGCTGATTCCACTTTGAAAGTGTTGACCCTTAATGTGAAAGGGTTGAATAATCCTATCAAGAGAAGGGCTGTCATCTCCTACCTAGAAAACTCAGGGGCTGACATTTGTCTACTACAAGAGACTCACCTTCTACCCAAAGACTGGCATACATTGCGCTCCCGTGCTTTCCCACAGCAATTCTTGTCTTCTCTCCCCACAAAGAAAGCCGGGGTGGCTGTCTTAGTGTCTAGGCGCTTCCGGGAGGGGTGGGGGACAAGGTTGGAGAGGTCTAGGGACGCCTTTTAGCATATACTTTTCTGATAGGTGACACACGCCTGACGATCGGCTTCATCTATGCCCCGAATGCGGGACAGGAGGCGTTTTTGAAAGGCGCAGCTTCAGAGTCACTTCAACCCTCTAATTCGCTCCTGCTCATGGGTGGAGACCTCAACTTGGTTATGGACACGAACAAGGACCGGTCAGGGCATCGTTACGGAGACTCGGGCGCTATCTCTGCGACTGGAATAGAGTGGCTGCTGGAGAGAGGCCTAGTGGACCTCTGGCGGGCCAAACATCCTGATGCAACGCAATTTACCTTTTACTCCCACGTACACCGCACATATGCCAGGCTGGACTATTACTTAGGCTCCTCTGAGCTGCTTACAGCCCTTGACGAGGTTTGGATAGTGCCTGCAGCCATATCGGACCACGATGAGGTGGAGATATCGCTTCAACTCCCTGCGTCCCCTCGCCCCCGCGGGTCATGGCGCCTGCGCGAAACTCTTTTACAGAGACCGGAGGTCACTAAACGGCTGCACAAATGCATCACTGACTACCTAGCCATTAATGATACGCCGGAGATATCGATGTCGGCTCTATGGGGAGCCCTGAAGTCGGTAACACGCGGTGAACTCATTGCAATAGCCGCAGCAGAGGCCAAAGACCGCAAGGCGAAGAGAGATGCCCTCACAGCTCAGGTTTCTGACCTGGAGAGACTCCAAAGCCGCACCTGCGCTCCACGCGTCTGAAAACAGCTGAAGGCAGCTAGGGCCCAATTGGCCAGTCTGGACACTGACAGGGCGGAATTCGCCGCGTTCCGCCTTCGTCATACATATTATGTTGGGGGTAACAAAACCGGCCGCTTACTTGCCAGTGCCTTGAAAGCTAGGACCCAACGGTCCAAGATCTCCGGCCTTATAGATTATTCTGGCGTCGCCCTCACTGAGGAGACTCAGGTTGCGGAGGCGTTTCCGGCCTATTATGCCTCACTATACGGGGCTGAGGCGGTGTCCCTTGCAGAGGTCGATGCATATTTGGATACGGCAGCGATTACCGAACTCTCTCAGGCAAATGCAGACGCCTTGGACGCCCCCATCCGTCTGGAGGCGGTGCTAGCCGCTATATCCCACCTCCGTCCGCTTAAATCTCCGGGCCCAGACGGCTTTTCGGCTGGTTTTTACAAAACCTTTAGCCAACTGTTAGCTCCTGTCCTCACCAGGCTCTTCAATTCCTTTGAAGGCCCAAGCTCCATTCCCCCGAATATGTTAGCAGCCGAAGTGGTGGTGCTGCCTAAACCGGGTAAGAAACCCACACACTGCTCTGCATTTCGCCCTATTTCGTTGCTAAACCTTGACCTGAAACTCTTCACCGGCATTCTAGCTGCACGTCTTGGTCCATGCCTACCTGGGATCTAGGAGCCTGACCAATCGGGCTTTGCGCCTAACCGTCAATGCAGCGATAACACCAAACGGGTACTCCACCTGATAGACAAGGCCCACTTCCAAGACTCAGATTCCGCATTGTTAGCCATCGACGCTGAGAAGGCGTTCGATCGCCTCAATTGGACCTACCTACGGCGAGTCCTGACGCGTTTTCGGCTGGGGGACCACTTTCAGTCTTGGGTTGCCTGCTGTTACCATCGCCCCCAAGCTCGGGTCCGTTTGGGTGGCCTTAGATCGGACCCGTTTGAGATCCAACGGGACACGAGACAGGGATGTCCCCTTTCCCCCCTCCTGTTTGCCCTGTATATAGAGCCCCTGGCGCAGAAGATACGGGACAACCCTGACATCCAGGGCATCACCTTTGGCCGGGAACCCCACACAATCAGCCTTTATGCTGATGATATAATAGCCGCTCTTGACCACCCAAACCGCTTGGTACCCACCTTTTTGGAGGAGCTAGACTCGTTCGTTGCTGTCTCAGGCTTTCGAATCAATCGGGGAAAATCCCTGATATTACCTTTGGGCAAAAACGACCATTCCAACAGGTCTGCCTCTACGTTATGGGAGCGATCTCCAGGTCACCACACAACTCCCATATCTGGGAGTCACTCTCACTTCCGCCACAGAATCGACGATAGCACTTAACTACAAGACCCTCGCTACCCAGATCAGGACGGATCTCGGGCGTTGGTCAAAGCAACCCCTCTCCCTACTAGGGAGAGTCGCGGCGGTAAAGATGTCAGTCCTACCTAAGATCTTATATCTCTTTCAGACCCTCCCGGTTGCGCCCCCCGTAGGAGTCCTCACGGACCTACAGGCCGCCCTTCACCATTTCATTTGGGAGGGTAAGCGGGCACGCTTACATAAACAGCTGGCATACAGGAGCATGGACGAGGGGGGTCTTGGGGTCCCCAATCTACTGCAATATTTCCAAGCCTCTCAGCTCCGCTATCTGGTGGAATGGTACAGACTGGATTCCGAGAAGAGGTGTCTCTTCCAGGATAGGGCTATGGCTCAGACACCTCTCTGGAGGGTTCCTTTTCTCACCCAGCAGCACCGGTCGCAATACATCTTAAACTCCCCTATCACCCGTACCACCCTGCGGGTCTGGAATTCGGTCGCTGTCAAGAAGGGCTTGACAACATTTCCTTCTCCGTTCACCCCCATCCTGGACAACCCGGAGTTCCCGTCTGGCAACGACCCTTATGCCTTTTCGCAATGGCGTGGTACCGCCTGCCATTCTGCCGGCGACCTCTTCGACCTACAGGGCTTCCTTCCCCTCTCGGACATCAAGCAAGGGTACGAGATAGCAAACCCTCACCTTTTTCAATACTTCCAACTCCGACATTGGCTCACCAACCGGGTTTCCGCCCCCCTGGTGGGACAACGGATGACAGTTTTTGAGAAATGGCTACTGACGAAAGATACAGATAGCCATCTTATTTCGGACCTCTACAAAATGCTCACGCCCCCACCCATCCCAGGTAAAACAGCGGGTCAAAGGCGATGGGAGGCTGAACTTGGTAGGGCACTAACATCTAAAGAATGGAGCTAGATATACTACAGGGCCTCACACACCACACGTAACACCGCGGGCAGGGAAACTGAGGTGAAACTGGCAATGTACTGGCACCTCACACCGGCCCGGCTTCATAGAGGGAATCCGACGTGCAGCACACTGTGCTGGAGGGGATGCGGGGAACGAGGACCATTAACCCATATCCTTTGGGATTGTCGTGAGGTCTGAAGCTATTGGGAAGCGGTCCTGAACGATATTGACTCCACCTTTGATACCGAAATCCCGAGATTCCCGGCCTATACTGTCCTGGGCCTCCCCAACACACTCACTTTTCCCCTGAAATCTACAAGGGGCCGCCAAATGGGGATCGCCATGCAAGCAGCTACACAGCACGTCTTGTCACTCTGGGGCTCGCCCACCAAACCCACGCATACGGGATGGTTACACAAACTCTGGTTCACTTTGGGGATGGAGTGCATTTAGGCTACACTTACACATACCTCCGCTGCATTTCAAAAGGTTTGGCTTCCGTTGCTATCCCTCCTGTCCAAAGAATTCAATGAAATCACATGCCCCAGATACCTTCGCATTCTGCGCCTTACTGACACTACGCCTGAAACTCATTGCTCTTCTGCTTGATTGCTTTATCCACTATTTGACTACCTCTGATACTGTTTCTGGCACATGGCACACTGGTTGGGGTGGGGGAGGGAAGGGTGGGTTGGAGATCGGGGGAAAGTTCTGGTTTTTGTTATTACCACTCTGTCCTCTTGTACTGCTCATCATTTGCATCTTTAGTATCATAACCATCTAGTTCGCTTTATATGCATAATACCTTTCCACTGTACTGTGATGCCTATTTCTGCTTTCAAAATCAATAAAATACATTTGAAATTAAAATAACTTATATCCCAACTAGACAGTCTGTATGCATGACATTAGTGTGAATCTAATGTGAAAAAAGTGTGAGAAGGCAAGATGACACCTCACGGGCGAACCACCATCTGGATATCTGGTAGGTACTCACCAGATACACCCTGTTCTCATCATCTGCTGTCATCAAGCCCAGAAATGAATGTGTCCAACAGAGGAATAATAGAAAAAGAAAGTGCAGTGAAAAAAAGTGAGAAAATAGAGTAATCTCATAAAGTGTTGCTAAAATGCATAGGTGTGCACGGTTTTAACACTTTATTCGTTACTTCATGCGTCCTATCAATTTAAAAGGCAGGGCTGGCTGTTAAGCATACACACCAGTACCACACGCCAACATGTTTCTTTGCCTTACCAACCTTTCAGGCAATTTCTTCAGGGATATAAATTTCTTGCCACTGCATCACAGATGGACACACCATTCATAGAGACCCTAATCAGCCAATGTGTCTCATACCGGCCGTAAGGTTTGGTGAAATAAAAAGGAAAAAACCCCTCCTGTGGGTTACCCTCTATTTGCAGCCAATATACGGATCGATCTGCTAGGAAGCAAGCGCCTTGTCTCCACCTTTTTCTTCTTCGGGTTCTTTGCTCAAGTGCCAATTTCCAATTTCTAGCTGTAGCCTCATGTATCAATTTGAAGGGATGCCCCGGCACACATTCGTCTATCAATGTGGCCCAATGTGAAGCATATTTTGTCTGTCTGATTCAAATGTGCAGATCTGCCTCGGACATGCTGCACTCAGGTTATATGTCATGTTGCAAGAAGATTTCCTGCCCAGCTTCAGAGTCCTACTATGCTAATTTCCCACTATTATGGCACAAATGCAATGCCAGCACGCACCAACTACAGCTCGTATGCCATGTTTGGTCCAGAGATTGCTGTGGGCTCTCAATTAGTGGATACCTCACTGTTATATACCCCCTTTTATCCATACAACCCTTACACATAGACAAATCACGAGACGAAGGTCTCGAGGCCTCAATAACAGCAGTGGTATTGTTTTAGATAGATCATACTTATGACATCGCACACTACGTTCAAAACCCCCTCAGGGATTTCCACGCTGAATAACCTGAAAATACTCTCGCTTAACGTTAAAGACCTTAACCATCCGGTTAAGCGGAGGAAGATTTTGGACTATCTCCAGAGACAGAAAGGGGATGTCGTCCTCTTACAAGAGACAAAGATTGATGCCAAACAATTCCATACACTTAAAAATAGATTTTACAATGAAGTTGTTGGTTCTGAGGCAGTGGGTAAGAAAAATGGTGTTCTGACCCTAATAGCAAAAAAAATCAAACATTGAAATAGGAGCATACATGGCCGATACTAATGGGAGGTGGGTCACTACTAAATTGATTAAGGATAACACGCGGCTATGCATATCCTTGCCGGAGATTTTAATCTGCCTCTAGACTCAGCTCTAGACAGGGACTCAAGGTGGGCTTATCCCAGCAACAATTCCCATAAAGCCTTTACTAACCTCTGTTCCCAGTTCAATCTGCTGGACTCATGGAGATTACAAAATCCCACAGGTAGGGAATATTAATTTTACTCACCACCTCACCATTCCTACACATGTATTGACTACCTATTTATCACCAGTAATGCCACTGCTAGAATCGTAGAGACGTCAATAGAACCCATGGTGGTATCAGATCATTCCTGTATCTCCCTCTCTATATCCAACGTAAAACCGACCACTCGTCAGTCCCTTTGGAGACTGAACGACGCAGTGTTAGAAAAAGAACAACATAGGAAAACCATAGAAAATGCGATCCAGAGTTACCTCCTGAACAATAAAAGGAATGACACGTCTGACCTAACCAGCTGGGAAGCTCTGAAAAGCACCATTAGGGGTGAAATTATTAAAATCAGGTCAGCCATAAATAAGGAATACAACAAGGCCCTTGATGAGTTAGAAAAGGAGATCTCAACCCTAGAAAGTAAGCACATAGCATCTAGAGATGTGTCAACAATGAATGAATTAGTGAACAAGAAATATGAATATAATAAAATAATAAGTAATAAAGCTGGTATTTGGATTAAGAGGCAAAAGAAATTCATGCTCTGTGAATCAAATAAGGCAGGTAAAAGTCTAGCTGCGTACTTAAAGTTTAAAGTACAGAAGAACACTATTAATAGCATAAAAGATCATAGTGACATAGTCCATTCTGACCCAGACAAGATTGCTGATATTTTCAAAGATTTTTATAATACCTTATATTCTAAGAACAAAGATGTACACAATACTAAAATTCAGGATTATCTAAATGAGTGTGACCTCCCAGCTCTTTCAGATACAGAACAGTCAGAGCTCAACAGCCCAATAACAACCCTGGAAATTGAAAAATCAATTAAATCACTCAAAAGTGGGAAGGCCCCTGGACCCGATGGGTTTAGTGCCAAATTTTATAAGTGTTTTATAAGTGTTTCCCCTCACTTTTAGTTCCCCCACTCTTACATCTGTTACACAAATTCACTGAGGCAGGCAAAGTTACAGGAACACTGGCTGAAGCCATCATTGCAGTATTACCTATGTTAAAAGTTAGGCCGAAAACGTCAACATTATCGGCGCCATCTTGCCCTTTTTGAGCCCGTTCGTGCGCGTAAGCGGCAGCCATTTTGAGCACCATGGCCTCTCTGCCCCTCGCTGATAGCCAGCGCGTCTCTCTCTCTCTCCTAACCTCGCAGGCATCCCCCGCACGCTGACAACCCCCCCCGCTCTCACATGCCTTGGGTCATAAACCCCTCTTCAGCGCAGCTCTGCCTCGGAATCCCATCCTGTTCCCAGCGCGACACCTCCCTTCTTTCCTTTCATGGTCCCGGGTCCTTTGATACAACCCCCCCCCCCTTTTTTCCTGTGTGCCCGTTTATCTTCCTCGTTCCCAGGCCGCCACCTGGCCCTGCGGATACTGTTTATTGCCTCCCATACAGTAGGAAGCTTCCCCCATCAAAGAACCCTCGAGTTGATCAAAGCCCCCACCCTATGAGATCCGATCAATCCCACACATTCCGTGAATCGGCGGAATGTCCAGCTGCGCGATAATCATCACCTGTTGTGACCGAGGTGGGGACCCCAACTGTAAATGTGTGTGAGAGCGGGCCTGAAGGGGAGATTCCGAGGATGTTCTTTCATACTTCAAAGCATTGCAAGAATGTGTTACATGCAATAAAGATCATAAACCTGTGTATAAGAGGCCAGGCCTCAGAGATGCGGGTAGAGCACCTCGAGAAGATACCCTGTTGTCTGATTTGATGTGTTCTGCTCCGTCGGAATAAAACTTCTGTTTCCTGCCTTCCAGTCTCCAGCGCCTGTCTCTTTGTTTGGTAAAACTTTAGTGGGTATAGAGGCGGCTAACGCCGGGCAACTTCGGAAAAGGTCTTCTGCCTGTACCTTTTTCAACAATTGGCGTCCCAAACGTGGGGCCCATCAGCGACACGTGGATCCAGTGGGAGAGGTCCTGACGACAGAGTGAACGACTGCAACGATCGGGAGTGCACCTGTCCGATAGACCCTCGTCTGACAGCCGATCATCCGAACTTCACTGGTTCCGAACAGACCTCTCTCGAGTGATCTACGGTCCTGACTGGGAACCATCAGGAGTGCCACGAGGAATACGAAGAATAGAGGACGATCGGGCGCTGGATTCGGAAGACAAGAAACTGTTCATGCGGTCCGGGTAAGGTCGTGTAAACACGACGAATTGCGAAATGATTGTTTGATTGTTTGGAAAATACTAGTATTACTCTTTGATTGATTTATTAGGAGATTCGCTGTCTGCAAACGGAGAAACAACAGGCTCTCTCTTTGCAAACAGTGAAGGATAGGTAACACAGCCGTCGTGCGTATCTTTCTCCCCCACTGATTAATTGATTGAACCCGAACTACTGTTCGCGGATTACTTTCTGGAGATTCTCTGTCTACAAACAGGAAAGAACAGGTTCCCTCTTTGCAGGTAGTGAAAGGGTAGGGAACGCAGACCTTTGCGTGCCTATTTATTCTCCCCACTGATTGTTTGATTGACCGAGCATTGACTGTTTTGATATTGGTTCTTGAGGTATTCACCGCCTGCAAACAACGTAGAATAGAAATATTCTGTCTAGTCTTTGCACGCAGTGATAAGATAGGTAGTGCTGACTTTTGTCCCCATTGTGATCCGTCATGCCTGTCTTCTCCCCACTGATTGGTAGCCTGTTTAGCCCGGACCGCTTATTAGAGATGAACCATCCGGCTCCACTGGAAGGCACCCCTAATAAGGACATGTTCATGAAACATGGATTAATCGGTATAGCCTATAGCAAGCTGTGGCATAAATATACGAAAAAGGATCAAGAAAGTCAGTGGCCACTGATAGGATCCTTCGATGATGATAAAGTGAACGCGCTAGAAACAGCCCTTGGTAAAAACAAGACAACGCCCACTATGCTTGATAGTTTCGGCATGTGGCGCAAAGAAACTGAACAACGTAAAAAGAAAACTGAGAATAGGTTGGGAAAAGAGCTGCGAAAAGCAGCCCACCTAGCTGCTCAGAAACTAGAAGAAGAGATAAAAGAAAGAGAGGAAGCCAAACAGAAACTAGAAATAGAAACGTCAAACCAGTGTCCGGTTAGAACGCCCCCTACGCTCTATCCTGAATTACCCTCGAAACAACGAGCCAACGATGATCTGCTGTTAGGTCCTCCGATCATCTACATGCCCCCTCCATATGCCCCTTCCCAACTCTTAGCACAGCACCCACTACCCCCAAGTACAAACGAGAGTAGTGCCACAGCTTCGGCCCCCAAGGCCTCTGTGCCGGCCGAACTCCTTGTATTAGATACTACACAAACAACAACGTTAGGCGACCCCGAGACCCGAGGGGCCGGTTCTGCAAGAACAAACAGATTAAGCAAAGATGAGCGAGCAGGGATTGACAAGATAGCAAGGACACTGGTAGAAAGGAAGGAAGATGAAGAGTATATCACAGATATGTTTAAATCGTATACAGGAAGTCACAGACGACACTTTACCGTTCGACTGTGTTACTATGTCTTGAACGCATACGAGGACCGATATCGAGACAAAGGTCCTGAGAGCCTAACGACTCTGTACCGGAAGGTCGATATCGGGGATGAGGGCGAGTGTGATGTGACGGACCTCCTTATGCGTACGTTTGAGGTTTTCCGCCACCTCACTGAACAAGAATCGGAAACTAAAACCACGACATCCGTAGTGGCCGAACCACAAACTGGGCAATCTAACGCCATGATGCCGATACGAGAAGCTGCCCCTTACTGGGTTCCTCCACGAGGTGAAGGGACTAACGATGATGCAAACCACAAAGATGCAAAAGGAAGGGTAGTGTACAACTGGGTCTACCAGCCGTGGGACCGGCAAGAGATTCTGACATTCCGGAAATCTCTGCCTGACCTACGTAAAAACCCCACTGCCTTCTATACTGAATTAGGTACAGCCCTAGGTTCAACGATTATGACCCTGGCTGACATCGACTTGTTTTTCGGGTTATGTCGACCAGCTGATGTGTGGAAACAAATCCGGAAAGTCGACCACCTTGAGCTGTTTGGACATACCTGGTCACAACTCGATGGCATTGACAAACAACGAGAGCCTGGACAAAAGCCTTTGAAACCCATTTTAGACCTCCCAGATAAAATCGTACAGAAATTAAAAACCCTGATTCCAGAAAAGAAAGTGGACTGGTCGATAGTAACGGCCTGTCGCCAGAAACCCCAGGAGGATGTATCGGACTACTTCTCCCGGTTTGAAACGGTGTTCTCCGATTACAGCGGCCAGGACATGACCACTGCAACCGGACACCATCTGTTTGTCCAGAATTATGTTAAAGGTTTGTCACCAGAGGTATCCCAGAAACTGCAGGCCAGCGAGAGTAGTTGGGCAGCCTCCAGACCTACGGCTATCCTCCAGATGGCCCAATATTACGAACATCAGAAAAATGAAATCGATAGAGCCACAGAGAAAAAGAAGAAAGATTTGAAAGAAAGGGTGATGATCGCACAACTGCAAGGGGTGACTATAGGACGTGACCAATACAGGGGAAGCTATCAGACGAACGTCCCTAAGACTACACCTCCCAAGGACCGTACTTCGACTCCCCACATTGGACGTACAGACATTAGAGAGGACCAGTGCGCTTTCTGTAAAGGAACTGGCCATTGGAAATCCCAATGCCCGATCCTTTCGGAAATAATCAGAAACAAAGACCCCAAGGACATAGCAAATGGACCGAGAAATAGGGGACAGCAGCGAGGGCCCTCAAATGACACGATTAATGACAGATCAGGCAGACCAAATGCATTTGATCGACCTAGACAGAACCAATGCCAGCAATCTGACTATGATGATGCCCACGACTTTGCATAGGACTGCCAAGGGCAAGGGAGGGATCCAGTCGAGCTCTATGTTGACCAGCAAGGCCCTTACGTCACTGCTAAGGTCTTGGGTACAAAGTCTCCATTTCTGGTAGACACTGGCGCAACACGTAGTGCGTTATCTAAACAACTGATTCCAAGGGCACCCTTGTCTGGCTCACTCATAACATCGACAGGTTTCGATGGAACGCCCTCCACTAACCCTTTGTCCGCCCCGATCCTCTTCGACTTAGAAAACAACACCACTGACACCACGTTTTTGCTTTCCTCCAATAGTCCTGACGCCATTATGGGACTTGACTTATTGAAACACTTCCGAGCAACGATTAGATGTTCTCAAGACGGAGTTCGAGTTTTCCTTTACGACAACCCCGTTCTGCTTAGACATTGCCCTCCCCGACGCATGTTTTCCATCACTGACGCTGACATATCCCTGCTTGACACTCTGCCTCCGCATCTGTGGGACAAGACGGACTCGGACGTAGGGCGCATGATGATTGACCCAGTGCACATTACTGTCCGACCAGACGCAACACTCCCAAAACTTCCACAATATCGGATATCGCCCGAGGGCGAGAAGGCATTGGTAAAGATTATTCAGTCACTGATAGACGCAGGAGTGGTAGAGGAAGTGGTTAGCAACGTTTGCAACAGCCCTATCTTGCCCATCATCAAGAAACAGGGAGAGGGAGATGAGAAAGCCTACCGCTTTATTATTGACCTTCGAGAGATCAACAAAGTGGTGGTACCCCAGTACCCCGTGGTCTCAGACATCACCACCATCCTGACTTTGATTCCTTCTACTGCCACCACCTTCACTGTCATTGACCTCAAAAACGCATTCTTTTCCATCCCCATCCACCCGGACAGCCGATATCTCTTCGGCTTTACCCTAAAAGCCCGCTCTTATAGGTTCTGCCGAGCACCCCAGGGCTACACAGAAAGCCCTAGCATCTACAGCCAGGCCCTCAAGAGACAACTGGATCAAGTCCAGTTACCCGATGGAGTGGTGTTAGTGCAATATGTCGATGACATCCTTTTGGCAGCCGACACCACTCCATTAGCAGTTACAGCCACCATTCAACTCCTGCACTTCCTTGCGGAAAACGGCCACAAGGTCTCCAAGAAAAAGTTGCAATTCTGCCAACCCCAGGTCCCTTACTTAGGCCACCTTTTGTCCAAAGACGGAAGGAAACTCACTCCCGACCGGATCCAAACCATTCTCGACACACCGGTCCCTAAGACTCAGAAACAGGTTCGCTCCTTACTAGGCCTCACCTCCTTCTGCCAACAGTGGTTGCCAAACTTTAGCCTCATTGTGAAACCGCTGCTTTCTCTGCTAGCCAAAGACGTCCCCTTCCCACTCCCTTGGACCCCTGAATGCCAAACCTCCTTCACGGAACTACAAGATGCCCTTTGTTCGGCCCCTGTCCTAGGTACCCCCGATTACACAAAGCCCTTCTCCCTTTACACTCACGAAAGGGAGGGGTGCGCTTTATCTGTCCTGACCCAGTCCCTTGGCCCAAAGCAACGACTGTGCGCTTACTTCTCTGCCACTCTTGACCCTGTAGCCAGAGCCTTGCCTGCCTGCCTTCGAGCTGTAGCTGCCGCTGCAATCTCTATCTGACAGAGTGAGGGGATCGTGCTCTCGAATCCCCTCACGGTACTGGTACCCCATGCGGTTGACACCCTCCTGAACCAAACCAAGACGCAACACCTGACGAGTGCACGACTGACTGGATACGAACTGACTCTGCTTGCACCCCACATCACCCTCAAAAGATGCACCACACTGAACCCAGCAACTCTGTTACCCTTACCAGAGAACGATCCCAACGTGCACCCTATACATGACTGCGTGACTCTTACGGACGAACAGACTAGAAGTAGGGTTGACCTCAGAGACACGGCTTTTCCTGACCCTGACGGAGAGCTGTGGGTGGACGGTTCTTGCATCAAACTCCCCGATGGCACCACTTCAGCTGCCTACGCGGTCACCACGGCTCGAACTGTAGTCGAGACAGCCCGCATCACGCAACGATCTGCCCAGGCAGCGGAACTGATTGCCCTGACCCGAGCCTGCATTTTAGCAGCAGGAACCACAGCGAACATTTACACCGACAGCCAGTACGCCTTCGGGGTGGTTCACCATTTCGGGCTCCTTTGGAGAGAAAGGGGATTCTTGACCTCACACGGCACCCCCATTTTGCACGGAGATCTAGTCTCCGCCCTGATCGAAGCTGTCCTTCTCCCCAAAAAGCTTGCGGTCATCAAATGCCAGGCACACAAAAGGGTGACAGACATTATTGGACAAGGAAATGCGCTAGCCGACATCACTGCTTGAACGACAGCTGAAAATAGGACGACAACACGTATGTATGTGACCAGGTCACAAGCAGAAAAATGGACTGACGCTAGGGACACTATTAGAGACATTCAAATGGCTAGCACACAACACGAACTGACTGAATGGACACGGGTGGGATTAAAGGACGACGAAGGCTGCTGGCGGACAAAAGACACAAACAAATGGTTGCTACCCGACTCATACCTGATTCCCATACTGACTATGGCACACTCCCCTGCCCACATAGGATCAGCCCCCATGATTGAACTTGTCTCCAGAGTTTGGCACAATGATAAAATCTCAGACTCCGCCAAACGTCTGGTCCAACAATGCTTGATATGCCTGCAACACAACCCCGGGAAAGGAACTGTAGTACCCCGGGGGGGGGGTTGGGGTCCCAAATCACCCGTTTGAAGTCCTGCAGATGGACTACATCCAGCTAGACAGATGCCAAGGCCTGAAATATGTACTTGTTGTGGTATGCGCATTTAGCAAATGGGTGGAAGCATACCCAACCCGTGACAACACTGCTATGGCCACTGCAAAAGTACTGTTAAAGGAGTTTTTCCCCCGTTACGGCCTTTGTCGTATTTTATGGAGCGACAATGGCCCCCACTTCATAGCCGAAGTCATCCAGCTCATCCTAAAGGGGCTGGGCATCAAGCAGAAGTTCCACGCAGTCTTCCACCCCCAGTCTGCTGGACTTGTTGAGCGACACAATGCCACACTAAAGCTAAAACTGGCCAAGATAGTGGCCACCACGGGTCTGAAATGGCCAGACGCCCTCCCACTGGCATTGCTATCGATGCGTTCCACCCCCACCAAACATCACTTGACACCTTACGAAGTTGTTTTCGGTCGACCCATGAGTGTCTGGTCTGCACCGAAACCAACTTCCATTCATGACGTCCCGGACGTCCTAATGTCTGATTATCTGTATAAATTGACTGAAACTCTGTCTGTCATTCATCAGCAGGTGCAGCAGGCCATCCCCGATGCTTCCAGGGGTACGGGCCACGCCATCCAACCTGGAGATTTCGTGCTGATCCGAAATTTTCAGCGAACGAAAAGTCTGGAACCCAGGTGGACGGGCCCCTGGCAAGTGCTGCTCACCACCCGGACGGCTCTTCGTGTGGAGGGGAAACGGCACTGGCTGCACGCGCACCACTGCAAGAAGGTCTCCTCGACCTTGACTACAACAGAAAACATCGACAACCAAGAAGAGCTCCTGGACAAGGACCGACCATCTTTAGCCTGCTATCCGGATTCCGAAGCCCTCGAACTTGCAAAATTCCCTGATCCTACTGTGCCATCCAGAGAAGGGTATTTCCTGCGACGAAAGGAGGGAGCTTCGGCTAAGTAGACCACGGACTAAGTTAAATCTCAGAACGGTGACCTAAACACCACCAAGGGTCACCCGGAGAGACGCTAAACGAAGTCTGTGGTTCTGCCCACTACCGAGCACCTTGAAGATGATGGAAGCGCCAAAGAAGAAGATGATGGAAGCGCCAAATAAGAAGATGATGGAAGCAACAGGAAATACCCACTACAGAAACCCGAAAGCAGACAGACTCCACAGCTCAAAGACAATTGCACTTTTTATCACGATCCTTTTCTGCTTCCTCCTCATGACCACGCTCTGGATTATGGAGGAAAATGCACCTGCTCACGAAACATTCCTGACCACTGCTCAGCCTACCACCATGAAGGAACATTATCTGATTTCACTCTCTCCTCAACTCAGAGAGAGGCGAAAGGAATTTTGGAATAACTCTTTTGTACAGTTGCTGCACCAGCACAATCTTGCCACCAACGCCACCAACTGTTGGATCTGTGGGTTGCTACCCCATGCCACTGGACACTCGATACCTTTCATCCCTTCACCCTTTTCAGTTCACGGCTCCTGCCTTGCTTGGCTGATCCTCCTGCAAGAAAGCTATAAAGACAATGCTACCTCCGGCAAAACCATGACACACTTCTATCATGGGGTCTGGCGAAACCGGACAAAGACACACTTCTGCCCGCAGACCTCCAACGACTCAGTCCACATGGACATCCCTGCTAAAGAACGAATTGAAATGCAGGTGTTCAACAATCCAACCAGACCCACCTTCTCCAACCTGCGGAAACGAACAGCTGCCACTCTGACTGTGGCCCTGTCAGTCATCAACGTCACAGGCCACATGTGCATGGAAGGGCTTGGGACACAGCTGGTAGGCCGCAGTGCTTGCCGTTTTACCAGAACTTTGGACTCCACAGACCCACCTTCCTTTGTGTCGTCCCCAAATATGTAGTTCGTCTGCGGCACAAAAGCTTACACCTGGCTCCCCAAAGGCTGGGGGGGCACTTGTTTCATCTCCTTCATCCTTCCTCCGACTTATGTGGCTCCAGCGAATCATCATAGACAAAAACGAGCCAAGGACATTGAACAAGCCGACTCAACAGGAGCACAGTTCCTCGATGCCATGAAGGGACTTGTTCCACTCTGGGGCCCGATGGCAAACAGCCGTGCCATCCGACATCTGACTCAGGCAGTTGAGACAACAATGAACATCACAGCTGGTATCCTTGCTAACAACACCGCCGAGCTTCAAGCGGTCCGCTTGGTGGCACTCCAGAACCGCCTTGTCCTAGATGTGGTTCTTGCGGACCGTGGTGGAGCATGCCGCATTATTGGGTCCAGCTGCTGTACATACATACCGGACAATTCACCCTCAGTGTACAAAGCCATCGAACATCTTCACAGACTCTCTTCAGAAGTCCACCAGGAACAGGAAGAATGGTCGCTTGGTGGTTGGTTCTGGAACACCGTTAAGAACTGGGGCTGGAGGCTGTTCACCATTATCCTGATTCCTGTAGTTGTAATATGCGGTCTATGCTTAGGAATTCAATGTCTGCCACCTCTGTGTTCATTATGTACAAATTGTATTTGCCCTAAGACTGTGGACTTTGGAAACGAACGCATGGGAGCATTATATGATGCCGAGGTTAGGAATTTGATGAAGATTGACATTGAGTAGGCAAGTTGGCTAGATATGTTGAAAAGGGAGGACTGTTAAAAGTTAGGCCGAAAACGTCAACATTATCGGCGCCATCTTGCCCTTTTTGAGCCCGTTCGTGCGCGCAAGCGGCAGCCATTTTGAGCACCATGGCCTCTCTGCCCCTCGCTGATAGCCAGCGCGTCTCTCTCTCTCTCCTAACCTCGCAGGCATCCCCCGCACGCTGACAACCCCCCCCGCTCTCACATGCCTTGGGTCATAAACCCCTCTTCAGCGCAGCTCTGCCTCGGAATCCCATCCTGTTCCCAGCGAGACACCTCCCTTCATTCCTTTCATGGTCCCAGGTCCTTTGATACAACCCCCCCCTTTTTTTCCTGTGTGCCCGTTTATCTTCCTCGTTCCCAGGCCGCCACCTGGCCCTGCGGATACTGTTTATTGCCTCCCGTACAGTAGGAAGCTTCCCCCATCAAAGAACCCTCGAGTTGATCAAAGCCCCCACCCTATGAGATCCGATCAATCCCACAGATTCCGTGAATCGGCGGAATGTCCAGCTGCGCGATAATCATCACCTGTTGTGACCGGGGTGGGGACCCCAACTGTAAATGTGTGTGGGAACGGGCCTGAAGGGGAGATTCCGAGGATGTTCTTTCATACTTCAAAGCATTGCAAGAATGTGTTACATGCAATAAAGATCATAAACTTGTGTATAAGAGGCCAGGCCTCAGAGATGCGGGTAGAGCACCTCGAGAAGATACCCTGTTGTCTGATTTGATGTGTTCTGCTCCGTCGGAATAAAACTTCTGTTTCCTGCCTTCCAGTCTCCAGCGCCTGTCTCTTTGTTTGGTAAAACTTAAGTGGGTATAGAGGCGGCTAACGCCGGGCAACTTCGGAAAAGGTCTTCTGCCTGTACCTTTTTTAACACCTAAGGAGGGGAAAGATCCGACACTCCCCAAAAATTACAGACCGATTTCACTCATTAACTTAGATTGCAAGCTTTTTGCAAAGTTGTCTACCAAAATTCTAGCCTAAAATTATTCACCCATCACAGGTTGTTTTTTAAAAGAATAGACTATCCAGCGATAATACCAGGATCTTAGCCTGAGGTTCCATGACGGTTCCGTGACGACTTGAACCCGTGTTTTCAAGTTTGTCGGAAATACATAATATTGGTATCAGCGAACCGCAAATGATCCATTTAGTATATCCTGGTGTTTTCGCTACGCTACGAGCAAGAGCACTCCTTCTATTGACATATTTCTGATCTACCCACGGCATCCATCTTAGATCATGGCCGCCATTTTTTGATTCTTGCCCTCACATATGCAATAGCCTCTGATCACTTCATTTCGATTAAGGACACGTAACCTTAGCCGAAGATTCACCTCTTACATGACACGTACACCTTAAACCAGATCACGCTGTAGCTGCATGACTCGACAAAGGCTACCTCCTCTGCCCGAGGCCAGCCCTGCCAAACTGGTCTTCACGTCCATTGTACCTGATCATGATTAGGCGGCCGAAGCCGGTAGCCTTGCCCATTTACAACCCACAAACATCCCTTATCCCACTTTTCTATCTTCCACACCTGGCTCTGTTTCTTACTTTCTGAATCTTTATTAGGGGGAGGTAACGAACTTTACGATGAGGCGGTCCGGGTCCTGAATGCAATATTGACAGGGAATTGTGACAAACTAGTGGGAACCCCTCTCTTCGCAATGTTTGGCCTCAGATATTATCGACGGTTCCTGTGTAACACCAAATATTTATTGTTTTAGACACAAAGGTTTTGGGAATGTATTACATGTAAAGAATTCGCCCCCAGCTTAAAATTTCGTATATAAGGAGCAACCCACTTTGTACAAATCGAACAGGCTCCTGATTACTGCCCGTGTGTAGTATCTGTGACTTCTGTGTCCCTGCAGTAATAAACCTTTGGTCTTTGACGCCACCATCGAGAAGCCCGTGTTTCTGTTCATTTGTGCACCAAGGCAGGTTGGAACTCCGGGGTCTTTGGGTGTTGTACCCTGACACCTCTGGACGGAACCAAAAAGTCCAGAACTCCAATTGGCGCCCAACGTGGGGCGACGTCATTCGGTACCGGTCCAAAAGCCTGAAGAGTTCGAGAAGCTTCGTGTGAAGATTCCTGAGGGAGGCGCCCCACTTCATAGATCCCGGCATATCGCAAAAGTGGCCCGAAGTTCTCTTCCACGAGGGTTTCCCGTTCAGGACGGCTGCAGTGGGCCGTTGCCTTGACCGTCGCCCTGTCTTGGACCCGAAGTGGTGCAGTCCTTAGTACGGCGAAACGTGACGGGTTTCTCCTTGGTGACGTCTTCAGTGACTCAGTTAAGTATTTAGTGATAGCTAGCTGGTTACTTTTGTGAGGATTGTTAAAAATCCTTGATCGGTTCTTGGTTTGGTTTGGTTTTGTCAGATTATCACTGGTTGTTCTAGTTACGATAATCTATTTGGTTTAGTTTGGGTATCGATACATCAGTTCGTTTTGGTAGGCCTAAGTTCTTGGTTCAAGTGCACATATTTGTTCCGTGTTTGTTTGTTTTGTGTTCCGGACTGAAAATGGTAAGTCGGAAAATGTTGTCTTGTTTTAGTTGCAACAGTGACTCACGATTGGAGGACTCTTGTCTGGTTCCTCCGATTGGGACTCCCCTATATGATTTATATTGTAAGTATGGTGTGGGTCCTATATCTTATAATGAGGTGTGGGTCCGTTATTGTAAGAAAGATGGTGTCCTTAGTTGGCCACTGCATGGTAGTTTTGAACCAGAGATTCTTGACAACTTAGAAGCTAAATTGTTTAAGAAGAAAGCCCGGCCGGCAATGTTTGATTCTTTCCGTTACTGGCGAAAAGAATCCAAACAGAGAGAAATGAAAAGGTTGAAGAAAGAACAAAAAGAACAAGAAGAGTTAACTCTAGAGCAAGCGACTAAACAGTTGCAGGCTAACGAGTGTGAGAAGGCCATAGATGTAGCTATTCGAGAGCATAACTTAGCGATTGACAAGTGCTATCCTGCCTTGCCATCGAAAATGGCTAAGATACTGGAGGATTCTGAAAACGATCCTCTGCTATCTTATCTGTTAAGGTCACCTCCACCGTATGCACAAGGTGCTGCGGCTCCACTCGTCCCGAATGTTCAATTGCTGGTTGCTGGACAACCTGGTGCTCCTGCTCCTGTCCCCCAGAATCAAGTTCCCGTACCTCCTGTGATGAATGTGAATGTTCCTACAGCTCCTCCTCTTCCTATACTGCCAGCCTCTATACCTACATCTGTACCTACTGCTCCAGAAACTATTTTCCTCGATACTCCTACTGTTTCGTCATCTATTCCTACCTCTACTGCATTCTCTATGTCTGCGAGTGTGCTAACTCCGCTTTCTGTTCGTCGAAGAATCACTGATTCTGTTACTAATATGCTGTCTCCTTTATATAAAACTTTAATCAAGACTCCTACTCCTGATTCTGTTCAGAGACGGAGTCAGCTTCCAAGTACTGAGGAACGAGGAGTTTTAGATTCCACGGCTCTCAGATGGATTTCGAAGGGTAGAAGATATAGTACGAGAAATGTGCTCGACACATTTATGCAGTGGGGGGAACCAACGCAACGGTACGTCTTTGATGAGATGTGCTCGTTGTTACGTGAGGAGATAGAAGAAGACGATGTCGAATCAGATTTGGAAGATTTAATTAGGGTTCAAAAGGAGTTCGCTGCTGGAATGATAGTGGGTGAGAATATAAAGGAAGCGATGGAACTTATTTTAAGTTTTAGGAATGATCCATCTCTTCGTTCACCGAGAGATTTAGAAAAAGGTAAAATGAAGCTAAGTCGCCAATATCCTATGAGGGAGGTTCCTCCAATTTGGCGCAAAGCAATACAACGTGATGATAATGCAGGAATTGCAGCTGCTCCAGCACAGTTCCAACGAGTGTGGATACACATTCCATGGAAGCGAGCAGAAGTGTTAGCGGTGAAACAGGCCTTGCCAGATCCACGTAAGAATCCAGCTGGATATTACAAGGAATTAACACAGACAGTTGAGGCTTGTATAATGAACTTAGCCGACATAGATATGTTGTTTGGTAATGTAGTTCCGCAACCAGTGTGGGCTAAAATCCGTAGAGAGGATCATCAAGCTGCCTTAGGTGGTGATTGGGCAGCTATCACTGCAGCAGATGGTCAACAAATAGGTGGTGCGAAACCCGAACCTTTAATTGCTAATCTGCCAGGTAGAATAATTGATCTAATGAAGACTCTGATGCCCGCATTACGTGTGAATTGGGACAAGCTGTCAGCATGCAGGCAGAAGAAAGACGAAAGCGTCTCTGACTTCTTCACGAGGTTCGAAGAGACTTTTGTAGATCATAGTGGTCAGGACATGAGTACAGAAGGAGGACAAAGACTGTTTGTAGATAAATTCGTGCATAATTTGTTACCTGAATTATGCAATAAATTAAAGGATTCAGAAAGTGCGTGGGCTGTATCTACGACAGCGCAAATACTTGCGACTGCACAGTACTACGAAAATAGAGATAAAGAGGAAAAGGAGAAATCAGAGAAGAAAACGAAAGATTTAAAAACTAAAGTTCTTTTGCAGCAGGCGTATCCGCCTCGCGCGAATCAGACTAATACGCAGCAAGGTTCATACATAAGGACAGATTATGGTTCAACAAGACCTCAATACCAGTGGAATCAGTGTGCGTACTGTAAGAAAGAGGGTCACTATAAAAATGAATGTCCGATCTTAGCGCAAAATAATGCAGCAGCAGCTCAGAGAGGTCGTGGTGGTTTTGTGCAGAATTCTAGAGGTCGAGGTCGAGGGCGAGGTGCTATGCCTCCACAAACGAATGATCGTCCCTCCAATCACTTTGATCAACGAAATGGACAATCTGCTCAGCAGAATAGATCTCAACAGTATCTTGTTGAGGACTATAATGAAGTAGATGAGGGTTATCAACAAAATGGGTACTAGGACAGCCATGGACAGAGAGAGGGAGTAGTATCAGTTCCAGTGGATCAGAGTGGGCCTTATGTCGCAGTAGCAACATCAGGTGTAGTCGAACCGTTTCTGTTGGATACTGGTGCCGCAAAAAGTTCTATCATTCATGCGAAACTCCCTGGCGCACCTTTGTCCGGCTCAACAAATGTTTCCGTAGGTTTTTCAGGCGCCCCTGTTTACAACCCGATATCTGGTCCTTTGTCTATTTCTGTTGGACCGTGCCAATTGAAAGCACCCCTGATTTTGACGACAGGTTGTAATGAAAATCTGCTTGGTTTAGATTTGTTAAAACGACTATATGCGACATTGTACTGTTCTCCGGAAGGAGTACAACTTACATTGGGTAAAAATATCACCTCTCCGATGTACTTGTCAATGGATGCACTCCCGCCGGAGCTACATTCACTCCCTGATTCTCTTTGGGCGACTGGTCCTAATGATGTAGGTCTCCTAGAAATTCCACCGTATGTGGTAACTTTGAAAGCGAATGTGAAATTTCCAAGAATTCCCCAATATAAAATATCGAGTGAAGGTGAGCGTGCACTTTTATTGATTGTGCAAGATTTGATTAAGAAAGGTGTGGTTGAAGAAACTAGAGGAAATGTCTGTAACAGTCCTGTCTTACCGATTCTGAAGCGAACTGATCCTACAAAACCTCCAGTATATAGGTTTGTCATAGACCTTAGAGAAGTTAATAAGATTGTAGTCCCGCAGTTTCCTGTAGTGCCAGACATTACTGCCTTGTTAACATTGATTCCTGCCACAGCCACATGGTTCTCAGTTATTGACTTAAAGAATGCCTTTTTCAGCATTCCGATAGCCGAAGAAAGTAGGGATATTTTCGGCTTCTGTCTAGGAGGTCGCAGTTTCAGATTTAAACGCGCTCCACAAGGCTATTGTGAAAGTCCATCCATTTACAGTCAAGCATTAAAAAGCCAGTTAGATTCTTTTGTCCTTCCTCCAGGTTCTGCCCTAGTACAGTACGTAGACGATCTTCTAGTGGCTGCAGATGACAAGGAAACTTGCAAAGCAGCTACAATTTCCCTATTGCATCATTTGTCTAATTTGAATCACAAGGTGTCTCCTTCCAAGATGCAATACTGCTGCCAAGAAGTGACCTACCTAGGTCATCTCTTGTCAAAGGAGGGAAGGAAGTTGACCCCAGAAAGAATAAAAGCAATTACGCAGATGAGTGTTCCACGCACACAGAGAGAAGTACGTGCCTTTCTAGGTATTACCTCTTACTGTAGGCAGTGGATTCCAAATTTTTCTCTTTTAGCGAAGCCATTGGTAGCTTTGACTGGGAAAAATGTTCCGAGTCCGGTGCCATGGTCTGATGAATGTCAAGAGAGTTTTACTGAATTACGAAAAGCATTGTGTTCAGCTCCTGTATTGGGTACACCTGATTACAGTAAGCCATTCACGCTCTACGTTCACGAAAGAGAAGGTTGCGCGTTGAGTGTTCTGACACAGAAGTTTGGTGATAAACAACGCCCTTGTGCGTATTTTTCATCAACATTAGATCCGGTAGCCAGAGCGTTGCCTAGTTGTTTGAGAGCTACAGCGGCAGCTGCAGCTTCCATTCGACAATCTGCTGGTTTGGTGATGAATAACATGCTAGTGGTCATGGTTCCTCATGCAGTGGATACACTCATGAACCGAACGAAGACTCAACACCTTACTAGTGCGAGATTATCTGGTTACGAGCTGTCATTACTAGCGAGTCATATTCATATCAAAAGATGCAATGTATTGAATCCAGCAACATTGTTGCCGACTGATCAAGAGTCGAGTGATTCCGAGCCACATGATTGCTATTTCAAAACGGAGGAAGAGACAAAAGGACGCATCGATTTGAAAGATACTCCTCTATCAGATCCGGATGGTACGCTGTATGTGGACGGGTCATGTTTTAAATTGGAAAATGGTGATGTGACTGCTGCTTACGCAGTAACGACTTTGAAGACGATTGTGGAGACTGCAAGAGTAAGTCAGAATTCTGCCCAAGCTGCAGAATTAATAGCTCTAACGAGAGCGTGTGTTTTAGCTGAGGGAAAGAGAGTGAATGTGTTTACAGATAGTCAGTACGCATTTGGCGTGGCCCATAGTTTTGGCCGGTTGTGGAGAGAAAGAGGGTTCATTACGTCCCATGGGACTAAGATCCAACATGGTCAGCTAGTTAACGACTTGTTGGAATCTCTAACCTTGCCGACTGAAGTTGCGATTGTGAAGTGCAGTGCTCATAAAGCAATCACGGATGATGTTGGTCGTGGGAATGCTTTTGCTGACGAAATCGCTAAACAGACAGCTAGAGACACGATGAGCAGAATGTATGTTGCTACGTCTGCAAGATGGATTGCTGAGTCTGGAATGTGTGAGGATACTATGGAAAGTGTGAAAGAGATCCAGAAAGAAGCGACTGTGGAAGAGAAACGTGTATGGAGAGAAAGTACGGGCAAGTTGGACTCGAATGGATGTTGGATTGATTTGACAGAACAGCAGCGTTGGATGTTGCCCGATGCGTATGTGCTTGCAGTAGTGACGATGGCGCATGGAGTAGCGCATATAAGTTCTAAAGGGATATGTAAGATGTTAGCTCCGGTCTGGAAGAATGAGGGAATCAGTAAGTGTGCAGAGAGAGTGGTGAAAAATTGTATGGTGTGCTTGATGCATAATCCTGGCAAGGGAACTCCAACTCCAGCTGGTCATTTCGCTCCTCCTTCCTGCCCCTTTGAAGTAATTCAGTTAGACTTCATTCACATGGAACGCTGCAACAATTTGAAATATGTCCTGGTGGTAGTTTGTGCTTTTTCCAGGTGGATAGAAGCATACCCACTAAAGGACAACACTGCCCTATCTACTGCCAAAATTCTTCTCAAGGAATTTTTCCCTAGGTATGGAATGCCACGGATTGTATGGTCAGATAACGGAAGTGAGTTTATAGGGAAAGTTATGCAGAGTGTGTGTGCCGGCCTAGGATTGAAACAGAAATTTCACAGTGCAAACCATCCCCAGTCTGCTGGTTTAGTCGAGGGTTATAATGGCACCCTCAAGCTGAAAATAGCCAAAATACAAGCATCCACAGGTTTAGCCTGGCCAGACGCACTTCCTTTGGCCTTGTTATCAACGAGAGCAACAGTACATTCTAGAATAGGGCTTAGTCCATACGAGATTGTGTTTGGCCGCCCGGCAAATATCTGGGGTGTGCCGAGGCCTAAACAATTTTGCTCCATTGAATATCCTATGTTGATAGACTACCTTTACGACTTGACTGCTAAATTGAGTCTTATTCATCAACAGGTTTTCGATGCTTTGCCAAAACCTCCGGAGAGTCCAGGGCACCAGCTGAAACCGGGTGACTTCGTTGTAATCAAGAACTTCGCGAGGACGAAGAACCTTCAGCCAAGATTTGTGGGGCCTTTTCAGATCTTACTGGCAACGAGGACAGCAGTTCGTGTAGCTGGCCGCAAGCACTGGATACACGCCTCTCACGTAAAGCGTGTTCCTTTGCCGCTCCCTTACGACGACTGGGTGAAAAAGGGAATTGGTGCCTCCGAATCTGAAATCACACCGAAGTTCATCTCTTTCAGCGATGCCGAATTGATTACTGACACTTCGAAACCTGACTCTCCTCCTGAAAAAACTCCTTTGAACATTGAACATTTGTCTCCAGCATCAGAAGAAACTTTGTTATCTGCGAACTTAAACTCTGCAACAGCTGCTAGTGATACACTATTTTCCGATCAGACAGTACCAGCGAAGCAGAGATACAACCTAAGAAGCCATAAAATGGACAAATAAAGCAGGCAACTGCATATTGTGATTTTGATATATTGAACTTTTGCCTTCAGCCAGGAAGTTTGCTATTGTTTATTTGTTTTTTAAAATTGCCTTGCCGTCTGGGTAGCCGTAGGGTCGTGGCTGTGTGCCTAGTTTGAATTTGCAGGGGTCTGACACAAGGTCGATCTTTCTGTTGGTTCTGGGAACTCCCAGGGCTGATAGAGGCATTTTCATCTACGTACACATCATCAGTGGTCGCGAGCGGATTGTAGAAGATGGAGCTTCCTGCGCTGCAACGAGAAAATGTGATTTATGTTCGCAGAAACAGACTTAATAGAATTCTTCATAGCAAATGTTTTCTGATGCAATGTGCCATTACATTCTTGATTGTTTTAGCAACATTGGTGGGTGGAATCGTCTTTAGCATAAATTTGATTTTTGTGCCAGTTTCTACAGTACCTCCCCTTGATCCTGCTATTTCTACTGTTTCTTCTATACACTCTTTTCACTCGTTTCCAGAACATGGGCAAGCTCGACGCTCAGAATTCACCAACAACACTTTTGTACAGCTCTTGCACCAACACCAACTGGTAGTTAACACTACAGACTGCTGGGTGTGTGGCTTGATACCCCACACTATGGATAAAGGTATTCCATATCTGGTTTTGCCATACAGCTATAATGGATCATTTCAGGCCTTCCAAACCATCTTTGCTTATGCCCTTGAGATCTATCCTCCACGTCCACCGCGTTCCACTAAATATAACTCTGCCAACAAAGCCTTAGTCCAGGGAATTATTGACATGGTCAAGGACGTCAATAATACTCCATCTTACCCTAGAGACGAATTGCGAGTATATTTAAGTTGGAATACTTCAGAGTATCGCCTTAGTTTAGGAGAAAGCAAGCGTAAAAGCTCAACTCCAATCTGGGTCGTACCTCACCGAGGTCAGGTCTGTTTGCAAGGTAACGGGAGAAATCCGAGAGCTCAGCTAGGGAAGAGTGAGTGCGTAGAGACTTACGTGTTTCCGGCTAACTCTTCCCCTGCCTTTCTTACTGCTAGGGGTACCTACTTCATTTGTCGAGACAGAGCTTATACATGGTTGCCTGCCGACTTTTCAGGATCATGTTACATTGCTCGATTGTTGCCTCCGACATACACTGCTTCATCTGATTACCACAGAACCAGAATAGCGAGAGGTGTCTTCAGCAAGGAAGATACCGCTGGTCAGGAAGCTGGAGACTTCTTCAAAGGCTTCCTTCCGTTCTGGGGACCTATGGCCAATAGTAGAAACATACGTCAGCTAACACGGGTAGTTGAATCTACTATTACCGAAACTGCTGGTGCCCTTAGCAATCTGACAGCTGAGCTTCAGGCGGATAGGCTCATGACGTTGCAGAACCGTATGGTTCTAGACGTTATACTTGCAGATCGAGGTGGGGTATGTAGAATGATCCAATCGAGCTGCTGTGTCTTTATTCCTAATAATGCTCCAACAGTCTATGAGGCGATCTCTAAGTTGCACAAGATTTCAGATTCCATACATGTAGACAAGGGAAACTGGTCCTTCATGGAGTGGTTTTGGACTCTGATATCAGCGTGGGGATGGAAGGTTCTGATGGTCATTGGTGTCATCTTAGTATTCCTATTCTCATGTTGTCTGATTATCCAGTGTGGTCCTGCTCTGTGTAGTCTTTGTGCTGCGACTTGTCTCAGAAAACCACCTGCGTTTGGAGAAAAGACACGAGAAAGGATGATGATACAACAGCATGTCACTGACCTGATGAGCATAGAACTAGATTCTGACATAGACTGAGTAAATTGCCTATGTAAGGGCAAGAGGAGGGTCTGAGGTTCCATGACGGTTCCGTGACGACTTGAACCCGTGTTTTCAAGTTTGTCGGAAATACATAATATTGGTATCAGCGAACCGCAAATGATCCATTTAGTATATCCTGGTGTTTTCGCTACGCTACGAGCAAGAGCACTCCTTCTATTGACATATTTCTGATCTACCCACGGCATCCATCTTAGATCATGGCCGCCATTTTTTGATTCTTGCCCTCACATATGCAATAGCCTCTGATCACTTCATTTCGATTAAGGACACGTAACCTTAGCCGAAGATTCACCTCTTACATGACACGTACACCTTAAACCAGATCACGCTGTAGCTGCATGACTCGACAAAGGCTACCTCCTCTGCCCGAGGCCAGCCCTGCCAAACTGGTCTTCACGTCCATTGTACCTGATCATGATTAGGCGGCCGAAGCCGGTAGCCTTGCCCATTTACAACCCACAAACATCCCTTATCCCACTTTTCTATCTTCCACACCTGGCTCTGTTTCTTTCTTTCTGAATCTTTATTAGGGGGAGGTAACAAACTTTACGATGAGGCGGTCCGGGTCCTGAATGCAATATTGACAGGGAATTGTGACAAACTAGTGGGAACCCCTCTCTTCGCAATGTTTGGCCTCAGATATTATCGACGGTTCCTGTGTAACACCAAATATTTATTGTTTTAGACACAAAGGTTTTGGGAATGTATTACATGTAAAGAATTCGCCCCCAGCTTAAAATTTCGTATATAAGGAGCAACCCACTTTGTACAAATCGAACAGGCTCCTGATTACTGCCCGTGTGTAGTATCTGTGACTTCTGTGTCCCTGCAGTAATAAACCTTTGGTCTTTGACGCCACCATCGAGAAGCCCGTGTTTCTGTTCATTTGTGCACCAAGGCAGGTTGGAACTCCGGGGTCTTTGGGTGTTGTACCCTGACACCTCTGGACGGAACCAAAAAGTCCAGAACTCCAAGCCCATGTATTGGAAAAGGCTAAACTCACTAACTCGCCTACAGTAGCCATCAAGCTCTATGCCGAAAAGGAATTCAACAAAGTTGACTGGACATATCTAGAAGCGGCACTAAATAAGTTTGGGCTAGGAGAAAATTTCATGTGGATGGTAATGTACCTGTACTTCAGCCCCTCTGCTAGGGTCCGTGCAGGAGGCTCGATCTCGTCCTCCTTCCAGTTACAACAGGGTACTAGACAGGGCTGCCCCTTCTCTCCCTCATTATTTTTACTCACCATTGAACCCTTCTTATATCATATTAGGAACAATGATCGTATCTTAGGGGTCCACTTTAACGATTATACGGTCAAGATTACTGCTTACGCCGATGATGTTTTAGTGGTCTCTGAAGAAGCTGATAAGGCTATCCCTGCTCTCATGTCCTCAATTGAAAGCTTCTCTAGGGTGTCCGGATATAAGCTAAATAAAGATAAAACTGAATTAAAACTCCTAAATAACCTCGGTAGCAAAGAGATTATGGGAGACTCCGGCCTTTCCTGGCAACCTAAATGTTTTAAATATCTGGCCTTGACTTTGATAAAGATCTGATCTCTACCCTTCACACTAATGAAACTTTAGTCTACAAAAATATATCCATATTACTGGAAGGGTGGTCCCCTAAATATCTCTCATGGTTGGGCAGGGCCAAAACTTTGAAAATGATGGTGACACCTTTGGTTAATTATCTAGCTAGCATGCTACCAATGACTTTCTCCTCTGACTTTCTGAACAAGGTCTATAAGCTCTTCAACTCGTTGCTCTGGCAGGGTAAGAAACCCAGAATATCACTGAATAAGCTACAGCTATCTAAAGAAAAAGGCGGTCTGGGTCTCCCTAACTTTAGGAATTATCAAACAGCATTTCTCTGCAAGCAAGGAGCCAACTGGTTGACCATACACCCGGACTATACTCCAGTCTGGCTGGATATAGAAAAGTCACTCATCGATAATGAGGTTCCGTGACAATTGTAAGTGGTGTTTTCGACTCGCACGAATATGGTCGAGTCTGGTATCTATGAACCGCAAATGACGAGTTTAGTAAGTGTGCGCAGTTTCGCTGTGCTAACTTAAACCGTTCGTTTGTTATGTGGGTTTCTTATCTGTACCCACGGGTTCCATCTTAGATACGGCATCCATTTTGTCTCTTGCCCTCAAGTAGCCAGCGAACGGACGCTGTCCGCTTCGCGACCCTGGGACTCCCAAGATATCTGCGGAAGACACATGTTCTTTGAAAGTGTCTTTATGACGAGGGGGTTGCTGCTGTAAGGCAGGTGGCGCCGCTCGAGGCTCATCTTGCCGCACGGGCTTATTGTCTCAGCCGTGCATCTCATTAGGCACGTCCCTTTGATGCCTGTATCTCGTGCTTCCCGACACCTCCCCTTTTACACCCTTTCCGATCTCCCCACTGTCTCCGTCTTCCTCTGCACCTGTCTTCGTTCCTATTTCGATCTACTTTACTGCTGATTGGAATTTGCTAGTGGTGGGAAGATGGGTTTTTACAGTTGGGAACCGCCAAATGTTTCCGCACTTATGTTCCGGACTTTGTGTGTTTCAAAGTGACCAAAGCGACCCCTCTGAGAGCTAAATGTGGGAACCGGGTTGTAAACTATTGTGTATCATGTTAGCCTATGGGTAAAAACTGTATAAAAGGAGCGATCCACAATACCAATTTGAAGCAGTCTCCCCGAACTACACTCGATGTACTTCCTGTGACTTCTGTGTTCCCTGCAGTAAATAAACCTTGACTCTTTGACGCCGAAGGAAGTGTCCCGTGTCTCTGTGACTTGTACGCCGGAGCAGGTTACCCACGAAGGTTTCAGGTGTTGTGCCCTGGCACCGCTGGGTCCAAAAGAACCCAGTCCTTCAGTTGGCGCCCAACGTGGGGCTGCATCAGTGGTACCGGTCCAAGCCCGACGATCGTGAGGAACTTCGTGTGAAATCTCCGAGGGAAGGTGCACCCCGCTTCATCGATCCTGTTGTCGAAATAAGTGGCCCGAAGACTTTTCCCGCGAAGATTCCCGCCTCCTGACGGCTGCGACGGACTGCTGCCCTGACTGTAGACCTGTTTTGGCGCCTGGCGTAGACCTTGGTATAGCGAGACGATTGACGGGCCTTCCTGAGGACGCCATTGTTCTTTGAGTTAAGTATTTGTGGGTCGCTCCCAGAGTTCTTGGTTGTAGACACTTTAGCGAGTGTCTTTGTTGTAAACACTAGTGTTTTTGTTGTACACGCTGTGTGAGTGTTTTTGTCGGTGACACTTTGCTAGCGTACTTTGTTGTTGTATTTGTTTGACGACTGCAGCCGCCAAAGACCGAGGGTTTTGTTCTTGCTGGGACTTGGTAAATCCCGTAACCCTTGAAGTTTGTGAAACTCGGCTAGTGTGCAAGATGCCTGGTCGCAGTACTTTGTTCAGTTGCTTTAGACCTTGTGGTACGGATTCCCTGCTGGAGGACTCGTGTCCGATACCTCCGGTTGGAACTCCTACTTATGATTTATATAGCAAACATGGGTTAGGCCCGATTGCTTTTAACGATTATTGGATAAAATATACAAAGAAAGACGGCGATCTTCGTTGGCCACCTCACGGTAGCTTCGAAGCGTCGATCTTAGATAATTTGGAAATAAAGCTGTTCGAACGTAAATCTAGGCCGGCCATGTTTGATGCCTTTCGGTTGTGGCGCAAAGAAGCCCGACAGAAAGAAATCAGACAGAATAAACGTAGTGAGCGAGATAATGTTGCTACCATAGTGAAGAAAGCTGAGCAGTTTCAGCGTGATAAGGAGGATAAGGATAAGGAAGTGTTTGAGAGGCTACAGCGTATGTCCATAGATAAATGCTATCCTGCTTTGCCTATGGAGTCGGATAAGAAGGAAGAGGCAGTTGAGGATTCCTTAATGTCCTATCTTATGAAGTCGCCACCTCCGTACGTACAGGGTATCGCAGCTCCTGTGGTCCCTGCCGTACCTGTTCTTCCACCTGTTATTCCTCCACCAGTTCCTCAACCTGCACCCGCTCTTCCGACTGTTCCTGCTCCTTTGCCTGTTTCTATTCCTACTGCTCCTCCGCTTCCACATACTCCTGTTCCCGCTACTGCTCATGCTACTGCTCCTGTGTTGTTAACCCCTGTTGTTGCTAATGTCTCTACTCCTTCTCTTGTTAGTCCTGTGTCTTATTCTTGTCCCTCTACTCGTAACCGTAATTCTCCCGGTGTGACAAACTTCTTTCAGTCGCTCGGACCTGTTTTTGGCTCTGCTGGTTCTGATGGTCCTCAGAGACGTAGCCAGCTTCCTGCTAATAGAGAACGTGTTGCGCTATACAATATGGCGATGGGTTGGATGATAAACCCTGTTAGAAATCCACCTCGTGTTGTTCTCGAAACGTTTGATCAATTCAACATACCAACTCAGAGATATGTGTTTGATGAAATGTGCAAGTTCTTATATGATCAGATAGCGGCCAATGCGCCTGACGAGGTGCTGACCGCCCTGTCTGAACTTCGACTTCAGTTCGCCACTGGACTGATAGTCGACACTAATGTCCGACGTGCTATTGAGCGGTTACTATCTCTTCGTCCCGCTCCTATTCCTCATGCATTGTTCGTTGAGGACATTGAGCAACGAGACGAGTCTGGCCAATACCCTATGCGTGAAGTTCCGCCAGTTTGGGTACCAGCTGATAATACTGGTGCCCAGCCAGTTCCGGCACATTTCCAGAGAGTGTGGATACACCTCCCATGGAAACGATCGGAAGTGCTTCAGGTGAAACAAACTTTGCCCGATCCTCGCAAAAATCCTGCAGGGTATTATAAGGAATTATCGCAGCTCGTAGACGCTACGATAATTAATCTTGCCGATATCGACATGTTGTTTGGCAATGTCGTACCGCAACCGGTATGGGCTAAGATTCGTCACCAAGATCACGCAAATGAATTAGGTGGTGATTGGAATGCCATTACAGCGGCAGACGCTGGACAAGTGGCTGCTACTAAACCCGATCAGTTGATTGAACTTCTTCCCCAGCGAATCATTACATTAATGAAAACGCTTATGCCAGCTATGAGGGTAAATTGGGACAAGTTGTCAGCCTGTAAGCAGAAGAAAGATGAGAGTGTTTCAGACTTCTTCACGAGGTTTGAGGAAACATTCGTTGATCATAGTGGACAGGATATGGGTACTGAGGGTGGACAACGGTTGTTTGTGGATAAATTCGTATCGAACTTATTGCCCGACTTGTGCAATAAATTAAAGAATTCAGAAAGTGCGTGGGCCGTTTCTACCTCAGCTCAAATATTGGCTACGGCACAATATTATGAGAATAGAGAAAAAGAGGAAACTGACCGTGCTGATAAAAAGACGAAAGAGCTAAAAACTAAAGTGTTGTTGCAACAAGCATATCCGCCGCGTTCTAATCAGAATGCGCCTCAACAGAATAGATCACAGTCGCAATCGAATCGATCGCAGTCGCGTAATGATTCCTCTTTCCAAAGATCTTCGTTAGGGTACAATCAATGTGCTTATTGTAGACAGGAGGGACATATTAAATTTGATTGTCCTGCTTTAAATGACCGTAATAGTGGTAATTCATCTAGAGGAGGCCGTGGTGGTTCACAGAATGCATCACGTGGTAGAGGTCGTGGTGCCCAGAACGACCGTTCTGACAATTCATCAAATTCTAATAACTGTTTCGATCAACGTGGATCATCGCAAGGACGATCTGCGCAGTACAATGTAGACGATTATTACGTCGATCAGGGAACTGACGACAGTAATTACTAGGACAGCCAAAGACAAGGAGAGGGAGTGGTATCAGTTCCGGTTGATCAGAGAGGGCCTTACGTCGCAGTTGCTACATCGGGCGTCGTTGAGCCTTTTCTGTTGGACACTGGTGCAGCGAAAAGTTCTATCATGCATTCGAAACTCCCTGGCGCACCTTTGTCTGGCTTAACAAATGTATCCGTTGGATTCTCTGGCGCCCCCGTTAGCAATCCAGTTTCACGCCCTTTGCCCCTTAAAATTGGGCCTCGTGAGCTCGAAGCTCCGTTGATTTTAACCACTGGCTGTGGCGAAAATCTTTTGGGTCTGGATTTGCTTAAACGTTTGTATGCAACTTTGTATTGTTCTCCTGCGGGTGTAAAGCTTACGTTAGGAGAGAGAGTAGTCTCTCCCATGTATTTGTCCCTCGATAAGCTTCCACCGGAATTGGATTCTCTTCCTGCGTCTTTGTGGGCGACGGGTCCAAATGATGTGGGCCTACTTGATATCTCCCCTTATGTTGTTCAGTTGAAATCCAATGTGCGATTGCCACGTATTCCCCAATACCGTATCTCCCTTGATGGTGAACGAGCTTTGTTAGCGATCATCTATGATTTGATCGAGAAAGATGTCATCGAAGAAACTCGAGGAAACGTGTGCAATAGCCCTGTACTGCCCATTCTTAAACGTACTGATCCTACCAAACCGCCTGTTTATCGTTTTGTTATCGATTTACGGGAGGTAAATAAAATTGTGGTTCCTCAATTCCCTGTTGTGCCTGACATCACGGCGCTACTGACTCTGATTCCGGCTACTGCTTCATGGTTTTCGGTGATTGATTTGAAAAATGCGTTTTTCAGCATTCCGATTGCCGAAGAGAGCAGGGACCTTTTCGGTTTCTCTCTTGGTGGACGTAGCTTCCGCTTCAAACGCGCTCCTCAGGGCTACTGTGAAAGTCCATCGATTTACAGTCAAGCTTTGAAGGGTCAACTGGATGCGTTTAGGTTGCCGGTTGGTGCGGCTTTAATCCAATACGTCGACGACTTATTGGTGGCTGCTGATACTCAGGACATTTGCAAAATTGCTACGGTATCGTTGCTGCAACATCTCTGTGAGTTAAATCACAAGGTGTCACCTTCTAAACTCCAATATTGTTGTCAAGAAGTAACCTATCTAGGTCACTTATTGTCAAAGGAGGGAAGGAGATTGACCCCAGAGAGAATTGCAGCGATTGCGCGCATGGCTGTGCCACAAACCCAAAGAGATGTGCGTGCCTTTCTAGGTATCACGTCGTACTGTAGGCAGTGGATTCCTAATTTTTCATTGCTAGCGAAACCATTGGTGGCTCTTACGTGCAAGGATGTTTCAACTCCTTTACCATGGACGGAAGAATGTCAGAAAAGTTTTTCTGAATTACGTGATTCATTGTGTTCGGCTCCTGTGTTAGGTACCCCTGATTACAGCAAGCCGTTCACATTATATGTTCACGAGAGGGAAGGTTGTGCTTTGAGTGTCTTAACGCAACCTTTTGGTGGTAAGCAACGTCCATGTGCATATTTTTCCTCGACCTTAGACCCAGTAGCTAGAGCATTGCCGAGTTGTTTGAGAGCAACTGCGGCAGCTGCGGTCTCCATCCGACAATCAGCAGGATTGGTCATGGATAATATGCTCACGGTGATGGTTCCGCATGCAGTCGATACTCTTTTGAATCGAACGAAAACTCAGCACTTGACGAGTGCGAGGTTATCTGGGTACGAATTGACGCTCTTGGCAAGCCATATTCAGATAAAACGTTGTAATGTCCTAAATCCGGCAACTTTGTTACCCATTAGTGCAGAGTCAGATGAAGTAGCAGAACATGACTGTTACTTGCGGACAGAGGAGGAAACAAAAGGTCGAGTGGACCTTAAAAACACCCCATTGGAAGACCCTGACGGCACCCTGTATGTGGATGGGTCATGTTTTAAGTTACCGAATGGCGATGTGACTACCGCTTATGCTGTTGTAACGTTGAATACTGTTGTTGAGACTGCGAGATTGAATCAGAATTCTGCCCAAGCTGCAGAGCTGATTGCTCTTACTAGAGCATGTGTGTTAGCAAAAGGGAAACGTGTGAATGTGTACACCGATAGCCAGTATGCTTTCGGTGTAGCGCATAGTTTTGGACGATTGTGGCGAGAACGTGGTTTCTTCACGTCACATGGCACGAAAATACAGCATGGCCAGCTTGTGAACGATCTTTTGGATGCATTGACTTTGCCTGCACAGGTTGCAATTGTTAAGTGTAGTGCGCATCGTAAAGTGACGGATGATGTTGGTCGTGGTAATGCGTTTGCAGATGAGATTGCTAAGGAGACTGCCCGGAACCTTAGCACTCGAATGTATGTGACGAGTTCGGTTAGGTGGCCTGCAGAATCAAGTATGTGTGAAAATACCATAGAGAGTGTGAAAGCAATACAGAATGAGGCCACCGAGACTGAAAAGACGAAGTGGAAAGAAAGTACGGGAAGATTGGATGCGAATGGTTGCTGGATTGATTTGTCGGATCAGAAAAGATGGATGTTGCCTGATGCGTATGTACTGGCCGTTGTGACAATGGCACACGGGTTAGCACATATTAGTGCGAAAGGTATTTGCAAGTTGTTGGCTGATGTGTGGAAGAATGATGGTATTACGAAGTGTGCTGAACGTTTGGTGAAGAATTGTATGGTGTGTATAATGTACAATCCTGGCAAAGGAACCCCAACTCCCCCTGGCAGTTTTGCTCCTCCTTCGTATCCCTTTGAGGTGATCCAATTGGACTTCATCCATATGGAGAGATGCAATAACCTGAAATACGTTTTGGTTGTGGTTTGCGCATTCTCCCGATGGATCGAGGCCTATCCCCTCAAAGATAATACTGCTTTGTCTACTGCGAAAATCCTACTGAAGGAATACTTTCCTCGGTACGGAATGCCTAGAGTCGTGTGGTCAGATAACGGAAGTGAGTTTGTTGGAAGTGTGATGAAGAGTGTGTGTAAGGGCCTTGGAATTAATCAAAAATTCCACAGCGCCAATCATCCCCAGTCAGCTGGATTGGTTGAAGGGTACAATGGCACCCTTAAACTAAAACTAGCGAAGATTCAGGCTACGACCGGACTTTCGTGGCCTGACGCTTTGCCTCTAGCATTACTGTCAACTAGGGCGACTGTACACTCCCGAATAGGGCTTAGCCCCTATGAAATAGTGTTCGGCCGTCCTGCGAATGTGTGGGGGGTTCCTAGGCCAGGAATATTCACTGATCTTGAGTATCCGATGTTGATTGACTACTTACATGACTTGACTGCTAAACTGAGGTTAATTCATCAACAGGTTTACGACGCCTTGCCGACGCAGACGGAGGGTCCAGGCCACCAGCTCCAGCCTGGAGATTGGGTAGTTACCCGTAACTTCTCACGCAAAAAGAATCTGGACCCCCGCTTTGTTGGACCTTACCAGGTGCTCCTGGCCACGAGGACTGCCGTTCGTCTTGAGGGGCGGAAGAACTGGGTACATGCTACCCATTGTAAGCGAGTCCCTATTCCTTTGCCGGCAGACCCGTGGGTGAGGAAAGGCATTGCGTTAATAGAAGCAGAAACATTGCCGGTGTTTGTACCTTTTAGCGACGCACAGCTTGTTGGAGAACCCTCAGCGCAGCAGAAAGCCACTGTTGAACATTTGTCAGCAAAAGACTCAAGACCAGCTCAACCAATTGATCAGCAGGACGCTGTCTCTTCAACGGATCCTTTGTTCGACGAGCAGACACGTCCCGGGAAACATCGATATTCTTTGCGTTCTCACATTAAGGACAAATAAAATTTTCTTGTTTTGCTGAAATTGATAACTGCAATATCCTCGTTTCCCCTGATCAATTTTGAACATTTGTATCATCGAAACTTGTTTTGTACATATACCAAGCTACTTTTTGTATCTTTTTCCTTCCACAGCTGAGAAATATTGTGCTAAATAAATACATTGTGTATTGAGGGCCGTAGGGCCGCGCGCGTACTTCCTTCTGGACAGTAGGTCTTGACGCTAGGTTAAAGGCCGTCGGTTCCTAGGAACTCCTGGGGATTGACTATTGCTGCACAGAACGCAGTGCGTCAAGAAACGTTGCGGACGGTCGTAGGGAAAATGGCATTTTCGAAGCTGAATGATTTGGAAGGAGCTCAGGCATACAGAGTCAAGCTGCAGAAACTCAGTCGTACTAAATGTTTTGTATTTCAATTGTTCGTATTGTTTTTGACTGCTTCTGCATTTTTGGCGGGTGGGGTGTATTACACTATGTCTTACTTCTTACTTGCTACCCCTACTCCTACTCCTTACCCTAACCTTACTTCTACTACTACTGTTTCTCCTCATTCCTTTCATATATTACCGGAACACGAACAGGCTAGACGTGTAGAATTCCGCAACAATTCCTTTATTCAGCTCCTCCATCAGCATCAGTTAGTGGTTAACACTACTAATTGTTGGGTGTGTGGGTTGATGCCACATACTACGGGTAAGGGAATTCCATATCTGGTGTTACCGTATAGTTCCCAAGGGTCAGCTCGAGCATTCCAAACAATGTTTCGAAGCGCACTGGGTTTCCACCCCACTCAAGAACAACGTTCCCCCAACTCTGGTCCTACCTCGTATCAGAGGCTGCTATCGATGGCAATAGAGGATATGGAAGATGAGATCCATGATCCTTTTCTTATCCCTAAAGAAGAAGTACAAGCCTATAGGGTCCTAAGTAGAGGGGAATATAGTATGTTCACTAATGAAAAGCAGCTTAAAAGCTCGCTTCCAATATGGGTCGTACCCCACACTGGTAATCTTTGTCTTGTGGGTCGTGGTTCGCAAGCCTCACTTGGAGCAAGTGCTTGCATTGAAAGTTACGTTCTGCCAATGTCCCCGTCCCCTGTGTTTCTGGCTGCCAAGGGTACGTACTTTATCTGTCATGATCGTGCATATACATGGTTGCCCGCAGACTTCATGGGCTCATGTTTCATTGCAAATCTGTTGCCTCCGACGTTTACTGTAGATGCCGATTATCATAAGACTAGAGTTGTACGAGGCGTAATTAGCGAAGAGGATACTGCCGGTCAAGAGGCAGGAGACTTTTTCAAGGGTTTCCTCCCGTTTTGGGGACCTATGGTTAATAGTAGGAACCTGAGACATTTGACTCGAGTGGTAGAATCGACAGCTAATGTTACTGCCAGTGCCCTTGGTAATATCACCACAGAACTTCAGGCGGAGAGACTTATGACGTTACAAAACCGTATGGTTTTAGATGTCGTCTTGGCAGATCGCGGTGGGGTATGTAAAGTGATCCATTCGAGCTGTTGCATTTTCATTCCAGATAATGCTCCTACTGTCTATCAAGCCATCTCGAAGTTGCATAAGATCTCCGAATCCATACACGTGGATGTAGGGGATTGGACGCTACTTGGTTGGTTTTGGGGCCTGATGTCGACTTGGGGTTGGAAGATTCTGATGATCATCGGGGTTGTGGTAGTGTTCCTGTTCACGTGTTGCCTTTGCGTACAGTGTGGTCCTGCCTTATGTGGCCTCTGTGCTACAACGTGTATGAGACAACCATCTGTTACCAAGGGGACTCGGTTGGACAGAGCTATGCTACAACGACATCTTGATGGTCTGATGAATATCGAATATGATTCCGACTAGTGCTTGCCTACATGAGGGCAAAAGGAGCGTCTGAGGTTCCGTGACAATTGTAAGTGGTGTTTTCGACTCGCACGAATATGGTCGAGTCTGGTATCTATGAACCGCAAATGACGAGTTTAGTAAGTGTGCGCAGTTTCGCTGTGCTAACTTAAACCGTTCGTTTGTTATGTGGGTTTCTTATCTGTACCCACGGGTTCCATCTTAGATACGGCATCCATTTTGTCTCTTGCCCTCAAGTAGCCAGCGAACGGACGCTGTCCGCTTCGCGACCCTGGGACTCCCAAGATATCTGCGGAAGACACATGTTCTTTGAAAGTGTCTTTATGACGAGGGGGTTGCTGCTGTAAGGCAGGTGGCGCCGCTCGAGGCTCATCTTGCCGCACGGGCTTATTGTCTCAGCCGTGCATCTCATTAGGCACGTCCCTTTGATGCCTGTATCTCGTGCTTCCCGACACCTCCCCTTTTACACCCTTTCCGATCTCCCCACTGTCTCCGTCTTCCTCTGCACCTGTCTTCGTTCCTATTTCGATCTACTTTACTGCTGATTGGAATTTGCTAGTGGTGGGAAGATGGGTTTTTACAGTTGGGAACCGCCAAATGTTTCCGCACTTATGTTCCGGACTTTGTGTGTTTCAAAGTGACCAAAGCGACCCCTCTGAGAGCTAAATGTGGGAACCGGGTTGTAAACTATTGTGTATCATGTTAGCCTATGGGTAAAAACTGTATAAAAGGAGCGATCCACAATACCAATTTGAAGCAGTCTCCCCGAACTACACTCGATGTACTTCCTGTGACTTCTGTGTTCCCTGCAGTAAATAAACCTTGACTCTTTGACGCCGAAGGAAGTGTCCCGTGTCTCTGTGACTTGTACGCCGGAGCAGGTTACCCACGAAGGTTTCAGGTGTTGTGCCCTGGCACCGCTGGGTCCAAAAGAACCCAGTCCTTCAATAAAATGCCTTTATCGGCCCTTCTCACCATGAACCTTTCCCACCTCCCTCACTCACAATATGTTCTCCTTAATACCAAAAGAGCTGTCCTACGAATAGACCACCTTTATAAATTAAAAGTAAATAAGTCTAATTTGACCCCTTTTTGGCGAAATCCCTCTTTAAGGATTAAAGGTTGTATGCTCTACTGGGAACTCTGGTCTCAAAAAGGAATAAACCTAGTAAAAGACCTCTATGTAGGGCCTCACCCGTTACCTTTCTCAATCCTTCAGAGCCAACACAATTTAACCCCCATGGATTTTAATGACTTTCTGACTTTCTAAAATTGAAAGCTCTCCTCTCAACACGTTCTATTAAACCCTATGATCCATCATTAGCTTCTCAATTATCACTATTACTGAAAGCAGGTCACACCGTCTCCAGAATATATAAACTCCTTTTGCCTAACCCAAGGAAGATGCATAAACAAAACGAGGCCAAATGGGAATCCGAACCCAACTCCACAAATATCTCATTTGAATGGGATAAAATATATAGCACAGCCTTCTCGAATAAAATATCCACTATTCCACACAGACTAAGTATATGTTACTCAATAGGTCATACTGGACTCCGGAAAAACTTTTTAAACTTCGCCTAACCGATAGTTCAACATGTTGGAACTGTAACTCTGCAGTCGGAGACCTCGCTCACATGCTTTTCACCTGTCCCACCTTACAGCTATATTGGGATAGAGTTTACAAATGTATAGGTCACATTTTTAGCATCTATCCTCCCAGGAAACTTTCATATATTTTATTAGGCGTCCTGGATCCAGCACTTGTCAATGCTAACGATCGACACTTGATGGACCTCTTGCTCACCTTAGCCTGTAAAGTCATATTGTGCAAATAGAAAAACGCTAAAGATGTATCTTTTAGTACTTGGCAAGAATGGCTGTCCTTCCTGAGAGGTGCGGACAAGCCGGCACTTCATACCTCTCCATGGCGTAAGTCTCACCGGAAACTCTGGAAATCCCTAGACGCCTCATCATTCTCATTTGACCCTCCATGAATTCAACCTACTGTGGCAATATATGTAACTAAATGTTATCGCCATTACTGTGAAGGTGTAGGCTATAATGATTATCTAATCCCTTTGTATGATACCATCCTGCTTATTTATATCACTCCTGGTATATATATATATATATATATATATATATATATATATATATGTTCACTGCTGTTTTCACATCCTGTGGCCTCCATGTAGCCATGGATTTCAATTAACAGGTACTTGAGTACGTCCGCATGTATGTAATGATTAACATGTATGTACTATTTGATTCGGACCCATTATTATTGATATTTCATTTCTTTCTTTTCTTCCTTTATTTTATGTATGTATTTTCCTTTGTATTTGTGTTTTCAATACAAATGATTTGAACACAAAATAAATGGCATTTAAGTCTGCAGTCTTAGTTCTTCCAAATAAAAATCATTTTTTAATAAACAGTGAGCCACAATTACTTAGACGGCAAACCCCGGTTATCCACTAAGTCGACGAGAGTTGGCAAAATGGAAGTTCTTTTCTTTTTCGGATCAACGTCAAAGAGTGACAGTGAATGTGTAATAAATGCGGCCAGTTACCCATGCTGCGCCGCAGCTTGGGGGTGGGAAATATAGGCGGGGACCCTGTGATACTATACAATGTTGCTATACAGTGTTACTGCACATTAAACAGAACGTCCGCTCATGCGCAATTGCTTGAGCCTTGGGGCGCGCGAGTGCCTTACATCGTGCTCCCGGGCAATCGGGTGTAAATACTACTTCCATAGAGCTCACCTCGGTCATACCACCGCGGTCCTCCTCATAGTCCTGCCCGCTAAGCACAGACTTTAGCTTATCCATCCCAGCACTTCGACGATGCCCGCAAATGTGCAAACTTGGTGGGCTCTGCCTCTTGCTATCTTGCAACAGGTTGATTCCGCCTAGTCAACAGCGGGACCTTGGTATCATGACGTCACTTGGGCGTCTTGGTATTTGTTGCTGGAGTTCAATAAACAGGAACAGTGAAGACGGACAAAATGTGCTTAACTATACTGGCTTTTGCGGAGTTATGGCGAGCCCCTCAAAATAGTGTCTGCTCTGTAGTGTTGCCGTAAAAAGTTCAATTGAAGAAAGCACTGCTAAATAAAATGTTAATTTATACGAAACAGTTATATTCGTCCAGCACATGGTATACTAATGGTTAAATATTAACTTGGTTTCTCTACTTATGTTAAGTGGATGCATCTGTTTTGTACATACATTTATTTAACAAAATTCCGAGTGCATTGTCGTATTCTTTTTGATTTTACTGTGTAAATATTTTGTTTCTACTAATTCGTTTTACACGGAATGGCATCTCTTCAAGATGGCCGTCAGATTTGCAGTAACAACTGCAGACTGTTCCTTGTGACGTACAGCCGCGCAGGTGGGTTTAAGGAAGGAAGGGACGTGAAGTACAGTTTTTGCTGGTTACATTTTGCACTTGATATCTCATGTGTGCCCGGAAGTTTTGGTGCGACTTGTGGAGAGGGTGAATAGGCGATGGCCAGTGATACAGCGTCCGGGTGCAGTAAACAGAAATCAAAAGCTGGCGCTATCACAGAGAGGGCACTGCGTGACTGGGGGTTGACAGGTCAGTGTAGAGATGGCTGTGTGTGCTGTCCTTGCATACCCGGTGTAGCGTCTTATCGTTATTCACACCTCTAAAGTAATAACCATGAGCACAAATAATTGAATTTATTTTCTTGCCGATGCATGATTTTATTTCCTTACTGTGCACGAACCAACTTTCAAATGACATAGGATACATCCAGACACCTCTGAATAAAATAATCTGGGAGAAACTTCGTTATCCCGAAACTAACTTAAGTGTCGAATATTAGTTAAAAACGGTGCCACAGTTCAACACACTCTATTCACCAGGCATATGAGAATTTGGAATTACTTTAAATGTAGTAAATGTTCTAAAAATGATCTCCAAACATACAAACCGTATTCGAGAAATTCTAATTTACTTCGGAATTGGCCACAATCAGTCTGGACCCATTTCGTTTCCTTGCTTTCCCTATCAACAAGGCCTTTTGCAATACATGTTCTAGATCTCCTTTTAAACCGAAATTGATGAATTTAATGATAGAATGAGTGTGTCCTTGTGTAACGTAACGTAACTGTGTTCATGTAAAGCGCTCCAATCCCTTCGGGTCGAGTTCAGCTTTATAAATCTCACCCAAAAAAATTTAACATAATCGTAAACAGTGCCAAAACACGAGCTATTTATTACCTTCCTCTCTAGTAGTGGTGGAGTTTTAAGTGCACCACTGCCTATATTGCCCAGCTTGCAGCAAATTCCTGCCTTTTCCTCTGCGCTGTTTTGGCTGCCTAGCACCAACACCTTGCACCATAGTGCAAGGGTGCCTGTGTTGCATGCAGGATTGTTTCTGTGTATGGGACGGACATCTTCCTGCACAAAACAATCCTGAGAGGCATATTCCTCTACCAATGTGTACTCCAGAATTCAGCACACATGGAAAGAGGAAGCAACAAGCTATTTCTCCTCATTACACCTCTCCTGGAAGGCGTATCTTTTTGGCACATTCCCAGGTCTACCAGTTCTGGTAAATCTGGGAATGCGTCAAACACCATAGGAGTTGTGTGGGAATACCCAAGCAATGCTGATGGAATGCCTCCCTGGCTCAGTTAGCTACGTTGGTTTACTCGAGATTTAAGAAGCCACTCAAAGCCTTGTAAGATGGCCTTACGTTGCTTCATAAACCTCATTTTTAAGTTGTTTCACTCTTTGACCTTGTTGCCTCATGCAAGAGCGAAGCAACAGAGCTCATAAATATGCCCCCTAGTATGTGTGTGAAACAGTGCTCCAAAATTCCATCATTTATAATTACCTGATTGGAACGCAGAATAGTTGCCGAGTCCCTGAACGTTACTAATGTCATTCAAACACTGCAATGTAAATGTACAGGAATTTATATAGCGCAAATCACCGAGTGGTTTCTAAGCGCTTGCTTAGGGAACCCGTCCTGGTATTCCCCTGAGAGATAAACCCAGCAGGGTATCCGCAAGGTGAAAGCCAGGTATTCCGCCGCGAGGGGCCGCAGCACTGTCTTACTCTGAACCCGCTCACCCATGTTCACTGACTCGCTCTTCCAGGCATTTTCACCGTCACATGCAGTGCTTGTATAATAACAAGAGCTCCTGGTCTTATGGTATTTATTTTTGTAACAGTTCTGTCTGTATTTATCCATATTTATTTTTGGGCCATTCTATCTGTATTTATCTATATTTCTTTTGTGCTTTACGTATAAATGAAGTTGAAAAACTGTACATTTGTATATTTATTTAACTGATAGACATGCACTCATACTTTGGCATGTTTTAGCTATTTAAGCTGTCAAATATTACTAACAATACATCCACTGGTAAATAGTAGCATTATACCATTATACCATAAAGTACGTTGACACATGCCATAATTTAAAGAAATTATTTAAAGAAATTTCTTCTTGTTTTTTAATTTCCTATCCTTTCCATATGCTCAGCTGCTGGCCTATAATTCGTCAGAGACAGGACTGTGAGTCACTTCAAAGGAGCACAATTTTCTGTATTATTGTTTTCCATCTGTATTTATCTGTAAAAATCTGTAAAAACTGAAAACAGGGAGCCTTAATTATAGCCTTCTAGCCCGCTGTAAGGCCGATGCCAGTTGTTAAAGGCCCTGAACCCTATTTATAGGGCTGCGCTTCAGGCGTGGGCCTGTAACAAGGGAGAGGGCATTTAACAACCGATATAGCCCCAGGCAGATGGGCTATTAGAACATTTCACCCACTAAGGGTAGAATGCTCTAAACTTAAAAGGTAGAAACATTAAGACAAACATTGAAATGTTGGAGCTCTGGGCTTATACCAGCCATTATAAGCCCGGAGCTACTCTATTGTCTTAAATGGAGCTCTCAACATTCCAATTTTCTAACTCCATTTACAACATTGGAATGTTGAGAGCTCCATTGAAGACAGTGGAATGGCTCTGGACTTATAATGGCTGTCATAAGCCTTCTGCCCCAACATTCCAATGTTTGTCTTTGTTTCTCCCTTTTTAATTTAGAACATTCTACTCTTAGTGGGTGGAATGTTCTAGTAGCCCTTCTGCCTATGGTTATGCCAGTTGTTAAAGACCTTCTCCCTTGTTATAGGCCCTCGTCCTCGGTGAGGGCCTGTAACTCAAGTTCAGGGCCTTTAACAACCTGCATAGCCCTCAGCAACGAGCTATAAGTCTGTAGTAGTTTTTTTCTCACTTAAGACATTTCAACAGCGAGCACCATGGACATAAACTCTCACTAAACAGCTTAACAATCAGGTGGAAAGTGAGCATCATTGACATTTTTTGTTGCAGAGTCTGTTTTAATTTTAAAAACACAACTCGGTGATGATGCTTTTATTCCTTTTGATACATTGAGATTGAATTTTAACTTGCCTACTACTGATTTGGTTAAATATCAATTTTTATGCAACTCCATTTTAGACTCGTTTCCAAATGGTATTCCTTCTACAATTGCAACTGATTTATCCATTTATCTTCATGTTGTTTCTAAATCATCATATGCTGTTTCTATTCTATACAAGAGATTTGCTGTTTCCATGGGTTCCAATATTACTATGATTTCAACGTTTTGGAACTCTGAACTTTCCACTTCCCTTTCTGATGACTCATGGAAAATTATATGGCTCAATAGCATTTCGGGTTGGTTGCCAGTGTCTCTCTATCGGACAAATGCATATATTTTGTTTAACTCCTTATGGTCTCCACTGCGTCTGCGTCGTGCTAAATTACTTCCCTTAGATATTTGTTGGCACTGTAAGATGCATACTGGCTCCTTACGTCACATGTTATTTGATTGCTCAATCATTTTAAAATTTTGGACTGAAGTTTGGGATGTTATATTGAAAATATTGCCTATTCAAGATGCTCTCTCTTATAAATTGTTAATATGTAAATCAGTTGTACTTACACATCCTCTTAAGGATTCTGAAGCAAAGTTGTTTAATTTTTTAATTTCTGCTGCTTTAAAATCAGTCACTTTTTGTTGGAAAGACGCTTCTTCTCTCTCAGTACATGCCTGGCGGTCTTGGATTGTCTTTACAAGAAGAGGTGCTCAATTATCATTACATGGTCTTACTCATAACTCAGTTTCTTATCATTCCTTCTGGTCACCTATAGATTCATATTTATTGTTATAATTATATTGTTTACTATTATTTTACTTATTTGCACAATAGTTACATACTCAATGTTTATATGTTAATAGTCACTCTATAGTTCTTATAAGATGACATATTACGCACTTCCCCTCTATCCGACTCCTTCATCATCATGAATTTTTATTTTCCCCTTGATTGACTGATATTTTGTTTTTTTACTATTGCTTAATGGTAATTTATTAAGAAATTGCATTACTCCATTACTTAAATCTCATTACGCATGTATATACTTTTTTGTATTGTCTATCTTTGTTACTTCTCTTTTGAAAATTCAATAAAATTATTCTGAACTAAAAACACAACTCGGTTATAACTTTTTTCTACACCCTGAAAATGACAAAGCATGAAGTCAATTTCACAACTGTTCTTGTTGAAATGTACTTTTGCAAAGTCTTTATGTCACACCAATCCTCTATTGATTTATTGCAGGCTCATGGTAACGGGTGACAGTATCATCAAAATGGGGGTTCTTTCTAAGCGCTCATTGCAGATATGGCTGATTATGCACTCACCACATACACAGACCAGATTAAAGGCACACAGCGTGTGGTTTGGTGAAGAATTGTGATGGAATTATGAAAAACCGGTATGGGGTGCAAAAGGTGTTGAAAAGGTACTGGGATCTTGCCCGATCCAGCAGCTAATTCTGGGCTCAGAGAAAAAAAAATTCTTATGGTGTCATTTTCTGATTCCGGGATACAATTCAGCAGTACCTGCACATTGTTTGCATTCCATTCAGAGCAGCAAAGTGCAGGTAGGAGGGAGCTTTTTTACCTGCCAGCTGGGCCCAAAATAAAGGCCTGAATTAAAGGGTCACCAGCCTTCCTTGTGTTGGAGTATCATTGGGCGGGAGCCATATTTTTTAAAATAAATTCATAAGTTAACTGTCAGACTCTTCCTTTCTAGCTCCACCCCTCGTTACTCCACCCACTTTCCTCTGCCACACCTTGACCTCTAATTTCATGGGGTCCTGGAGTGAAGTTTTTCCAATTCCAGCACTGGCTGCAATGCATAATGTTATATGCACTCACTCGCCGACGTTCAGTCTCACACAGTTATAGGTTCAAATAAGTGAAAGCTAATGGATTTTCCAACAAAACAGGTGGGATTCACTACCATAAGAGCAGATTGGCTGGGTGGACAACCATTGGAGTGATCTCTCAGACTGTTTTTTAAGGCCCTTTCTGTAGGGCAGCCAGCATGCTATTACTCTGTAAGTCTCTAGTAATAAATCTGCTACTGCGACCAGAGGCCAAAAGAGAACAGATGGAATGTCAGTGCCTTTCTGTATCCTTGATCGGAGAACCAATTTAAGACCCTTAGCTGACCCTAAATAATGGTAGAAAATCAATCCCTGTGGAACCCCCCAAAAGATAATGGTCTTTGTGTCACACAACCCGAAACATAAAAAAAATGATCAACATGAATCCTATTTGACTATTAACAGTATGATCCTGCTGTAGTGTAAGGGCTTAGAGCAGGGTAAGAACTCCCACCAAGTAATAATTCAGAGCCTTGTTAAGTAAAGTAAAACAAGTTTCATCGATAAAACCCCTGATTGCACCTGCCTGCGTTTGAACAAGGTTTCAGGCCCATCTCACAGAAATTGTGTTAAATGGTTAGAGCAGAACAAAAAAAAACTATCTCAAACCAATTTAGTAAAAAAGAGAAATATTTAATCAGTACCCCCTTTCAAAAATGGAAAAAAGAAACAGTTAAGGGAATCAGGAGTAAGGAATATTTGAAGTTAAAATGGCAAGAAGCAACAAAGTGGGTGTCTACTCTTGATCACCATGGCCCCTTGACCACTCTTTTTGCCTAATATGTGATCTCACACCCAATACCAGCTCTGTAGGTATGCAACTTAAGTGTCTTGCTTTATAACAAAATCTTCTTTAATCCCTCACAAGAATGCAAAACCAAGACCGCTTTCCAACTCTTATTGTTCATAAGAAATGCCTTTCCCACTCATTGGTCAGCCTGTCAACAGTATTATTAAGGATTCTCCCCATGAAAAACCTTGACAAATGGCAACGAGTCTAACACAATGCTGCCGGGCTTATATGTGGACTCAGATGCAGTGATCCTATCACTCCTGCTCTTAGGTCACTCCACTGGCTGCTGGTTAAAGAGTTACCACAACGTAAGTCTCTTTGCAAAATCCACACATCCATGGATGGTTGTGCCAAATGCTATCTAACCACTTAAAGACTCATTAACAAACAGGATTATGATACCAGCCTCACCCAACTAGGTTCAAAACATTTAGACTCGGAACTCATAATTTATAAGGATTGAGTCTTTGGAATACCATTCGTAACATCTGGAGACTTTAAAAGTGCTTCCTTATTTTTTTTATTTATTTGACTTCACCATTGTTTTGATCAGAAACCTTTTAAATACCCACGACAACAGTACATAGATTGACAAGGGTGGGGTGGTTAACAGACTTTAGGCATATGGCTGTTGTTTTTTGGATTGGTTACACCAGTTGTTACATTTTAAAAGGCAAAGAGGTACATCATTTTAATTACTTCATATGTATAAGATACGTTCACATATACACTTCAACACTGCTGGAACTCTAATACACGTATTAAGATTAAGTAGACTGGATGACTAACAGTCTTCTAGTTGACTGGCACCACTGTTCCTTCGTACAACTAGATAAGACCATAAGCCTTATTAGCAGTACTCTGTAAGTAAAAACATATTCGCTGAACGCTGCTGCAGGGACCAGCAAAACTGCGTTTTTGCCCGCCCGCCTCCCGCTCCCTGAACCCTCATCTGCAGAGGCAGAACCGACGAGTGGAGCGCGGCGCAGGGGCAGGAAAACTACCATCCCCAGCATCCCTAGCGGCACCAGCCGCGTCAGTTTCGCGCCAGGAGGCGCAGAAATACGGCGTCACCCTCGTCTCGCGGGACGCCGGGCGAAGCCCGGGCAAAGGGCGGGCCCTCTGTGGCCCTCAGTGGCTGAGGTAGGCTGGGCTGGGCCCGGTCTTTTTCATTTTCGTTGTTTTTGTCGCTATTCATACTATACTTGTGTGACAGTGGAAAACAGCCTTACACAGAGATGTGATCCCCCAGAACCAGCACAATCAAAGACCCAAATATCTAAACTGCCCACTAGGATCCCGCCAGTACAGCTCACCCCGGACTCCTACCCATATGTGGCTATCCTTACTAACGTCCCACCCTTAACGGAGGGCCAGAGAGAAACTTATGACATGCTAAAAAACAAGGCCATGCATTGGCTCTCTGTTAATAGACCATTGCCAGGGGGTGTGGATGGCCTGATAATTGGGGCTAGAAGGGTCAATTGGATAGGGAACACCTTAAAAAAACAGGGGGGGGAGTGTATTATAATTAACTTTCAGGATCCAAGGGTTGTGGGGCTGATTACGGGACCGGGTTGGAACATAAATATTGGTGGGATAGGGGTTGTGGACCTCACTTTCTTTTACCCCAGACCAATGACCTACCCAGGGGGCTGCAGGGAGCAACCGAGACCTAGTCCCTGTACCTGGGCTGAGGCTGGCCTCCCTGCTGCTCCCATAGTCAGACCAAATAATTGTTACATTCAGGCATTCAACCCCTTCAATGGGCAGGGGCAGACGGGGTGGGGATGTTGACAGAGACCAGTTGAACAACTACGTTTGGAAGAAGAAATGGATGGGGGAAGTATCTCTGATGTAATATTGATACCCCATGTTGATGAAACGAGCACAAATTTCGAAGTGGTGAATGTGAGGGATGGGGGCATTATTGCATGTTCGGAGGGGCGTGTGGGTGAACCAGCCCTCCCAACTACCATTTGCACCAAGGAGGGTTCAGATGCAAATTGTGTAGATACTGTTTTAAGTGAGGATTGGGACTGTGGGATGCAGGTTGATTTGCCGCCCACGGCACCCAACGTAAAGGGGATTAGTACAGAAAACACCCTGGAGAGTCTTTTGTCATGGAATATAGCGGGGCTGGGGGCTAGACTGCTGTCACAGCATTGGATTGATTTTGTAAGTGGGTTTGAAATGTGTTTATTTCAAGAGACGTGGGCCTGTGATCCAATCCATTTCCCGGGGTATTTAAATTTTTGTATCCCAGCAACGAGAGGCCCCAGGGGTAGACCCAAGGGAGGCCTCGCAGTTTGGATTAAGCAAAATTCAAATGTAAAAGTAAAAATGATCGATCTAGGTTGCAAGGATATACAATTATTGAGATTATCCGTAGGCAAGGGTGGCACGATAGACATTTACAACATATATGCAAGGGGCAAGAGTCTTGGTAATTCTGCCACCTTAGAAGTTCTATCTGCCTCCCTTGAATCCCAGTCACTTGGAAATAGAGTAATTTTGGCTGGTGATTTGAATAGGACATTTGAGCCTCTAGAAAACACTGCATACCCAATAGGACTAGAGGAAGATGCCCTTTGGGGCATCCCAAGTCTAAACCTCCTACCCGTGAAGCGGTGGACAAAAGATATCTTGTCACTGAATGCGTTATGTTTGGAGCATGGACTGAGGGCCCTTAATGGCAGGACAAAAAGTGACCAATGTGGTAATTCCACATTTGACAATGGATATAACAAAAGCAGGATTGACTATGTCATCTGTAGTCTTGAGCTATGGTGTGGCGTGGGTGACATGGAAATTGTGGGGAGAGTTGAAAGTGATCATAACCCCGTCTGTGTCTCCCACTCATGGTGGAGGGCCGCACGGGCAAACCTAGTGTCAGGTAGTGGGAGCATATCTGTTATGGCCAACGACTCAAGAAGGGTGAAATGGCCATATGTCCTGGCCAATTTGGCCACCTTGGAGTCTATTAACATGGAGGTAGGTAATGCTATTGCCGCCATGGAAAAGGCAGATCTTGTATTACCTGGCTCTGTCCAAATAACTAATATACATGACACATTCTTCTCTTTGATAAAACCGCACTTTAGTAAGCCATTGAAGACCAATAGAAAAGCACCATTCACATTGGCATCTTGGTTTAACAAACAGTGTAGGGTAGCTAGGCTGGAGTTGGGCAGAGCACTTAAAAGCAGGGACAAGGCCTCTATTAGAGCCACCAGGAAACACTATAACAATAGTATCCGACAGGCCAAGAAGCTGTGGGAAGAGGAGTACTGGGAGGAGCTACTTGAGGCTTCAGGGCAAAAGGATTCCAGAGCTTTCTGGAAAATTGTGAAATGGGGAAGAGGGGGCGCCCCCAAAAATCCCGACAACAATGTCGATGAGACATTGTGGGTCGAGTATTTTAAACCCCAGTATGCTGAGTGCAGGGATATAGTGGCCACAGAACCAATCCCTATGGTTTTTTGTAAGGAGGACCTATTCCTAAATAAGGATGCGGAATTTGTAATTTCAACGCTGCAGGGGGGAAAAGCCCCCGGGCTAGACGGAATCCCATCAGACATCTTTAAACACGACAAGGTCCAGTGGGCAAAATATGCGACCCTGTTGGGAAACGGCCTGGCCAAAGGGGCAAAAATTCCCAATATATGGAAGGGGGCAATAATAATACCGATTTTCAAGAAAGGCGACCGGTCACTCCCGGCAAATTATAGACCAATAAGTTTGCTGGCTACTATGCAAAAAGTAGTGGGGAAGATGTTGGTCGACAAACTTATGGCCTGGGTAGATGACAACAATGCCTTATCCCCCTTTCAGGCAGGATTCAGACGTGCAACTAGTACGGTCGACCAAATCTTTCGTTTCACCATGCTACGGTGGGGGACTGTATTCCTGGGTAAAGGCAGCCTTTATGTAGCATTTGTAGATCTAAGGGCTGCCTTTGATCTGGTGCCCAGGTGCACGCTGTGGGAGGTTCTGTCCAAAATAGGGGTCCCACTTGACTTGCTCACGTTGATAATGCGTCTACACGAATGCAACTACGCCAAGGTTCAGTGGGGAAGGAATGGGGAATCCACTACCAATTTTCCTGTCGAGCGGGGGGTACGGCAGGGTTGTGCAATGGCACCCCTGCTGTTCTCCCTGTTCATTAATGGCATTGTAGACAGGATATCGGATGCAGTGGTTGACGCACCTTCGTTAGCGGGCATCAGAGTCCCAATTCTGATGTTCGCCGACGACACCTTGATTGTGTCCAAGACCCCGTCGGGCCTCCAGCGAGCCCTGAACATATTTGATGCATTCTGCAAAGAACGAGGTTTAGAGGTTAATGTAAACAAAACCAAGCTGATGGCTTTTGGGCAAAAGTGCCAACCCAAACCCAAGGTATTTTTGAACAATATCAAACTAGAGTTGGTAGATGTTTTTACCTACCTTGGGGTGGAGATATCAAGCAAATTGGGTTGGTCAAGACACATAGAGAAGGCGGTGTTGAAACACCAGCAAATTTCAGGAGCCCTCAGGGCCGAGCAAGCAAAATCCAAAACCAGGCCTATAAAACCTGTTCTCATGGTCTATGACGCAAAAGCCTTGGGCGCAACCCTTTATGGGGCTGAAGTCTGGGGCTTTGAGAGTCTTACCACCCTCCAAAGATCGGAGAACAGGTTTGCGAGAGGGATAACTAGTCTTCCCCGAAGTACCCCATTAATACCGCTTTGCTTCGATCTAGGCAGAAGACCGCTTAGTGATCGAGCCCGACTGAGGCCTATCCTCTATTGGAGACGGCTATGGACAACCATGGAAATAAGACATTACGCTGAGGGGTTCCTAGCACTAGCCAAATCAGATGTCTTTCACAAAATTAAAGGGCTAAAAATGCTAAGGGACGTCCTTGCTGAGCTTGGGCTCTCCAACCTATGGGAAAACCCCCTCGGGGTAGTATTCCCTAGTAAATCCAGTATTAAAGAAATTTATTGGAACCACATCGACCAGAAACTTTGGCGGAGCGTAACCTCGGAATCCATGGGGGGTAGATTTATGGAAATCAAACAAAGACCAGCCCTAGAAAAGTATTGGGACTGTATAACTGTCCCATTAGACAGGAAATTATTTTTCCAGTTAAGGGCAGGTTCTCTCCCCCTGAGGTGTTTGACGTCCAGTTGGAGAACTGGTAGTGGTTTGTGCTGCCCGTCATGTGGGGCCCCTAATGAAAGCATTTCACATTTTCTATTTGTATGCGAGGCCTATGTAAATCCAAGAAAATCTTGGTTGGCTCCAGTATGTAGGAATCTTGGTGTCCGTAGCGGTGTTGAGGGGTTGAGAATCATTTGTTCCTCCACTGAATTGTCCATCGTAGTTGGAACAGCAAAATATTTGGGGTGGGCATGGTCCATAAGGAGGAGGGCTCTATCCCTTAATGTGCTTTGAATTTTACATTTTCCTTTGGTTGACTTACCCCTGCTGACATCACCTGGGAGATATATATGAATTTTAAATATAAAATGCGGCTAATATGCATGGTATGAGTTTTTATTTTAACCTTGGGAACGGTCTGTAACGCGGAGGTTTCTATACCTCATCCTGCAACTAGTTTTCGCATATTATGAAAAAGCTGATTTTATTTTAACTGGTAATAATTTTTATGCTAATATATTATGTATTCCCAATGACAAATCTTTGTAACAAATTGTTGAAGTTTTAAAAAATGTATGTATGAATTTATATGTTTGTGCTTTTATGAGTGTATAACTCGAATAAAGCTTTCAAATCATTTCTATATACTTCTGGCTGCTAGAGGAAGTAACACTTTGTGGAGCTAACAAGTCGCTCCTTTTCTACCTTCCACTGGTGAGTTATTGCTGCTCTCCAGAGCTGTATTTATATTTTTACGGACATTGTATTATTCTGTGAACTCCTTTTCTGGAGGTAAACTATTTGAAAAACAACGAACTGTGGGAAAAGTCTGCAAAAGATGTCTAAAAAACTTCGCTCAGGAAGACTAGTGGGAGGAAGATCTGGTGCTAAAACAGTTACCAATCCCACGCGAAATAAATCCGTAAAAAATCCACCGTTGAAGGGTCAATGCCAACTCTTTGAGTTATGGGATAAACCGGTGGACAAGAAGTCTAATACTGCTGTAAAGGAAGCTCTCCTCTCTGCGGCTCAGGAGGAACTTACTCAAGTTATTACTAACTCTATGTCACCATCCTTGCTGACCATGCCTCCGCAAACAGCAGCAGTGGTGAATTCCTGTCTTGTTCATCTTGAAGGAGAGGGGGAGAGTAAGCTTGGCGTTCTTGCAACAGAAGGAAACCTAGAGAATCAACCACTTATGCCCCAAGCTCCTTCTGTGAATGACAGGTTAGGTGGGGAATCCTCATCATTATCTATTGATCTTGAACTTTGTGGCCGCTATGTAGATGCAGCTAGTTTGGAGGCTTTAGAACCCAAAAAGCCTTCTGGGGGTGCTACTCCCTCTGGGCTAATGTTATATAGTAGTACTCCCTCGTTAAATGGACAGGACATGTCTGATCTGTTAAAAGCTTCCAGGAGTCCGGGTCTTAATCTTTCTGGTATTTGTCCTACAGCTGAAGCTTGTAATAAACCTATATCGGAATCTTTGATTGCTTTGGAACAATTATTAGCCTCCATATTATTTCTCCTGGGGAAATTTGTAGGCAGCTCGGATTGTATCCTGGACTCAGTTACTCAAATACTGAAGACATTGCTACAAAAAACACCAGAAACGAGGAGTGTTCCCTCCCCCAAGGCCGAATCGATCTCTCCTAAGGGGAAAATAAACGCGCCTATATTGAATTCTGGTATAAAAGCTGGAGTAATAGTTCATGAAATGCATACTACAGTCCTGCCTTTAACTGCAGTGCCCAATTGTGTTAAGAACTCTGTTCTCGAGATTGAGGAAGAAAACAAATCTATCTCTGTTTCCAAAGTGGTTCAAGATCTATTTCCAATTTTCATGTCGGAAAATAAAAAAGAACAACCTGAAGATAAACAAGAAGTAAAGGTAAAAAACGGTAAACATAGAAATAATAAAGGGAATAAAAGGAAACCGATCCGAAAATACAGGAAGAAAAGACAACGACGGATAATCTTCCAAAACTCTATAGTCTTGTCTGAGAATGAAGAAATAGACTCAGATCCAACTTCTATGTCCTTAAAGGTGGATAGTGAATTTTGTCCACCAACGACTGTGGAAGATTTACAGCAAAAGGAGGGTCCGGTCCCGAATATTACTCCATCTGTAGAGATAAGAGCCTCTAACTTACATCAACTCGGGCCCCTTAACCCTTTGGCCTCTCCTTTTTCTCTTGCACCAGAGGTTGGAGATCGCCCCCCTCCCTCTCTCCAGCCAAAAAACTCAAAGGCTTATGTGGACACTCGTGTGTTAGACTTTTTACCTTTATTTGATGCAGACTTACCCTTAAACAGAACATGGCTACTTAAGCGCTTTAGCGAGATGGAAAGTCTTCACCCTATTCAATCTAGGGACATTGAACTAGTCTCTTTGTTTGGTGGAGACAGGGTCTCATGTATAAGGGTTACATTTTACTCCACAATTATTGTAAATTTGATATTGCAGTAAGCGGAGAACTGCCAACGTACTGGTATTGATGTTCTCCCTATTTTTAGTCTTGGTAACACCCACCCTTCCGATGGGATGACACTAAAGGGTGATAAACAAAATGGGACAGCTTCTCCACTTAGAGACCTGAAGATCTGGGTCCCTAAAGGGAAACGTTCGGTCTCCCAGGTAAAGCCACTTCCACTGCTTCAGAACTCCTCCTTAATAGAGGATAGTAATCGGTGGAATTGGCTGCACAGTGCTTTATCTACTAAGACCACAGATAACCCCAAATTGTTTCACCATCTTTAACACCTCATTGAAAATTATGTCTTGGAACGCGGCAGGGATTCATAGTAGCCCAGAGAAATTTGACCTTCTATTTTCTCTGGGAGCAAATGTGATCTGCATCCAGGAAACATGGTGTACTAATTTGCTGGATGTTTTAAAGGATTTCTATGTTCTGGAAGTGCCAGCTGCCCCATCCAAGAAAGGTCACGCTAGGGGGGGAATTGCTTGTCTATTATCAAATAACTTGCAGTGGAGTTTCTCCCATTATACTGACCCAAGTAATCTTTTTCAAGCTATAACAATAGCAAACTTGTCTAGTAATTTTAAAAAGTCATCCGTTGTAATTATTAATGTGTATATCCCTCCAGAAGAGCGTTTTAATCCTATATTGAAGCAGGTATTTCGATATATTGGCCAAATTAAAAACGTACCATCCCCTCCGGAAGTTATCCTAGTAGGAGATCTGAACTGCAAAATCTCCAATGCTAGTCTGAAGCTTTTCAGAAATAAACCCAAAGAAGAGGCGCATTTTGTACCCCAACCCCTCTTCCCAGATAAAATAGTGACTAACAAAAGAGGGAAGATTCTGCTAGAAGAACTAGCGGCAGTTGAGGGACTTATATTAAATGGGAGATTCCCGTCTGATGTGCCTGCTAAATTTACACATAAGTCACCTTTCGGGTCCTCCATTCTTGATTATGCAATTTCGGATTATGGTTTGTTTCCCTGTATTCAGGACCTTAAGATAATCCCAACAACTATGAGCGGTCATAGTATACTGCTCATAACTATTTCTTTAAACCCTCTGCCCACTGTGCCATGGGCCCTTAACGGCAGTGACGCGGCTTTCCATGCTTCCACGGGAAGATGCTTTTGGAATCCCTCTGCCATTAATGGGGTGCATGATATATTATGTAAGACTCTATTAGAATTAAATGAGTTTAGAAATAGTTAATTTTGAAAATCTTATGCGAAATATCATTTTAGATGTAAAAAAGGCTACCCGCCCTAGAAAAGGGGTAGTTGTGCCTAGTACACTACGCATCCTGAACAAAGAAATAAATAAACTAGTCCGTGAGCAATATTTAGATAGAGTTATGGAACGTGAAAAAGAAATCTCTAGGTTAAAAAGAAAGAGATGCAGACTAAAGGCGAAAATAAAAAAGGAGAAGGAAGATACAGTTTGGATTAACTTGAGGGAATCAGTTGTTCATGGTAGGATTAGAGAATTTTGGGCAAAAATTGGGAAGGGATGCGGTACTAGAATAAGTCCTTGCCCCATCCCTATAGCTGAAGAGGTTTGGATCACTTATATACGGGACCTCTACGCAGGGAATGGTATTCCAGGTGAAGATATTGTCCTAGCTGCATCGCCTGAAGGACTCATTAATTATCCCACAGAGGAATCAATTGAAATAGCCATAAGGAGTATGCGCGCCTCTGGTGCAATGGGTCCCGATGAACTCCCTTTGACAGTCTTGAAGCAGGATCCCTTATTGTGGAGTAAAATCCTGTACCCATTGTTTAAAGCCTGTTTCTTGTCAAATACGGTACCGGCCTCCTGGAGGGGAAGTATTTTGGTCCCTATTTTTAAGAAGGGAACTAGGGACAGCCCCAGTAACTATCGTTTGATCGCCCTCCTCGACTCTATCGGAAAGGTTTTTGCGAAATGTCTCTTAAATTTTCTTTCCGATTGGGTCGAGGAGAATAATATCTTGCCTCTTGAACAAACTGGCTTCCGTAGGGGGCACGGTACTCTAGACAACCTCACCACTCTCCAGGTGGTAACTGATAAATATGTGCAGGTGAGAGGGGGGGTGGTCTATGCGGCTTTTATTGATTTCTCCACAGCGTTCGATAAAGTGGATCGTAGAACGCTGTGGAGAAAATTGGCAGCGCTTGGTGTTCCATCCTATCTATTGGAGCTTGTTCGCACACTCCATACAGAGACTTGGTGCAGTGTCTTGCAAGGGGGCGAAAGGGGGCTCTCCCATCAAATTTCTTCTTTGAATGGCTTAAAACAAGGCTGCCTATTGGCTCCCCTTTTGTTCTCCTTGTATACTGTAGACCTGCCTGTTGCCTTGTCTGTTAGTGAAGGTATTGCTCCGGTGATAGGGGGGACCCCAATATCTTGCTTGATATATGCCGATGACGTCCTTATTTTAGATCTGACTCCCAAAGGCCTTGCAAATCGGCTATATGCCCTTCATGATTTTTCTGTTGCTCATTGCATGAAGATTAACATTTCCAAAAGCAAAATTATGTGCATAGCCGGGAAAAAGAAGTGCCGATCTGAAAATTTTGGTTGGTATATCGGCGATCAAAAACTGGAGGTGGTTAAATCTTATACTTTCTTGGGGAAAATTATTGCGGCTAACTTGAGCGAGAGGCCTCATATTGAGCATAGTTCGCGCAAAGCCCTCGCCCATGGTAAAGGTTTAAATTCTCTGTATCAGGCCACTGGGAAAAGGCACTTTTTGTGTTTACTGGAGGTATATAGGTCCAAAATTCCCGCTACGATACTATATGGTATCGAACTTATAGAGATGAAATATTGGGACTTTTGCCATAAGATTGAGGGGAAACTCTTAAGATCCCTATCTTCTCTGAATACTGCGTGCCCTTTGGCCGCTTGCAGGCTCGATTTCGGTCTCAGGAGCAGCTGGGTACAGGGATTATGTGCCCTGGTAAGATGGGTGGCTTGCCTGGCTAGAGCTGAACTGGGGACGATGAGAACTCTCCTTAAAACTGAATTACTGGGTAATTTTAAGGAGTTTTCACAACTTGTAAGGAATTTTAGAAAAGCTGTAACTCTTCTAAAGTTAGATGAAAACACTTTGTTTTTGCAATCTCCCTTACAGTTAAAACTCTTATTAAAACAGGCCTCGTGGGAACTGTGTTTTCAGTCAGATAAGAATATAATTTATGGAATAAGGGAAGTAGACCTTCTCCTTAATTCTTACTCGATTAAATTGGCCCAACCATATGTTACATGGAACTTGCCGCATGGTATTCGTAGATTATGGTTTCTTTTACGTTATGAACTATTACCTTTAAATCTATTTTTATCCAAATGGTACGGTTCTTCCCCTATGTCAGAGGTGTTCAATCTGTGGGGCGCGACCCCCAGGGGGGTCGTGGAGTCCTGGGAAGGGGGTCGCAGATTCTGCCAGAGTGCAGTTCCTGGCGTCAGGCTGATGGAGGGTGCTCACGGCGGAGGCCGCCTAATTCACACCGAGGTGTGAAACACATCAAAGCCTCATTACAAGTAAAGGTCTTTTAAAGACCTGTGACAGTACTCTGGTGTGCCTTTGTGTGTGTCCAAGCTGTTTCAGCCAGGCTGACATACACGAGCTGGGGGAGTGGGGGGGGGGGGAGGGGGCTGGGGGAGGAGGCTGTAGCCCTTTCAGTTCAATAGACTTAGCTGTGGGTTTATTTTTACTTATAACGTTTTATATAGCACTAGTTTAGTAGGTATCAGAGCGCTTTACAAATACACAGTAAACAGCAGAAGGACAGCAAAAGGACATTACAATGATTGGTTCAAGTCCCACGAGCCCTCATACCTGGCGCCTGTGCAGGAGAAATGTGGCTGAGAGTCTGTTCTTCACGGTGAGATGTTTTCACTGCTGGCTGCCACCCCCCCCTCCCCCCCCCCCCCCCAAGCAGGGAGGCACAGGGATGCCCTGCCATGAGAGAGGAAGAAGAGGGAAGACGAAGCAGAGAGATACTGACCCCCCATGAGAGATGCACAGACAAGGTGGGTGAATGAATGATGGGTGGATGGATGGATGAAAGGGTGGACGGATGAAGGATGTATGGATGGATGAAAGGGGCTGTATGGATGGACGGATGGAAGGATGAAAGGGTGGACGGATGTGTGAAAAGGTGGGTGGATGAATGATGAGTGGATGGATGTAAAGATGAAAGGGTGGATGGAAGGATGAAAGGGTAGTTTGGATGAAGGATGGATGTATGGATGGATAAAAGGTTGCATGGATTAATGATGGATGGATTTTTGAAAAGGTGGGTGGATGAGTGATGGGTGAATGGATGGATGTAAGGGTGGATGGATGTAGGATGGATGTAAGGATGGAAGGATGAAAGTGTGGGTGGATGGATGAAGGATGGATGTATGGATGAAAGGGTGGATGGATATACGGATGGAATAATGAGAGGGTGGATGGATGAAGGATGGATGTATGGATGGAAGGATGAAAGGGTGGATGGATGAAAGATGGATGTATGGATGGATAAAAGGTTGCATGGATGAATGATGGATGGATGGATGTGTGAAAAGGTGGGGGATGAATGATGGATGGGTGGGTGGATGGATGAAAGGGTGGGTGGATGAAGGATGGATGTATGGATGAAAGGGTGGATGGATATATGGATGGAATAATGAAAGGGTGGATGGATGAAGGATGAATGGAAGAATGAAAAGGTGGATGGATGAAGGATGGATGGATGGATGGATGGATAAAAGGTTGCATGGATGAATGATGGATGGATGTGTGAAAAGGTGGGTGGAAGAATGATGGGTGGATGGATGGACGGGTGGATAGGTAAAGGATGGATGTATGGATGGAAGGATGAAAGGGTGGATGGATGATGGATGTATGGATGGATAAAAGGTTTCATGGATGAATGATGGATGGATGGATGGATGTGTGAAAAGGTGGGTGTGTGGATGGATGGGTGGATGGACGGGTGGATAGGTAAAGGATGGATGTATGGATGGAAGGATGGATGGATGAAGGATGGATGTATGGATGGAAGGATGAAAGGGTGGATGGATGAAGGATGGATGGATGTGTGGAAGTGTGGGTGGGTGGATGAATGATGGATGGATGGATGTGATGAGGTCTAACAGGCGCATTTATGGTTGTCGATAGTTGTTTATGATGAGGAGTACCAGTTTCTAGAATCTTTTGTCGGAAGGGGGTCCTTACGCCTAAAAAGGTTTTACAAGGGGGTCTCGGCATCAAAAAGTTTGAAGACCTCTGCCCTATGTGCAATTTATGTAACCTGAGCACCCAGGATCGCATGCATGTTTTGTTGATCTGCCCTGCGCTTCGCATATTGCGTCTCAAATGGTTAAAACCTATTTGTCTTCGTCTGGGCATTTCTACTCTGAACAGCTTTCTCCAATCACTTTATTGGCCTCCTAATGAAATGTTTTGTTTCTATATTTTTAACTTTTTCAAAGGTTTTTTAGCTATTTATTAATATGTTTCTGGAGATGTTTGACATTGCTCCCTGTTGTAGATTTGTCGGCGCATGTTATTTTGTATTCAAATATGTTTTTGAATGTCATTACTTTGATATGTATTTGTTTTTTCCTTTTATCACTGTGAATTTTTATGTGGCCCTCTTTGAGAGCCAAAACATAATAAAATAAATTGAAAATAAATTGAAATAAAAACATATTCCACCTCAGCTTACTGCCACCAAATCAAATGTTTTTCTGCCATTAATCATGCCGTAGGCCAACTACTGAATTTTGTTTTCAAGGATGCAAACTTACTTTTACTATCTCTCCAACTTCTATCCACATACATATGTTAATGAAACCCTCGACCCATACACCTCAAGCTTCTAGCCACACCCAGTCTTTCTTGGGCTGCCTCGAGAGAATGGTTCTTCCGCCTGGTCGGCCCTTTGTATTATCACCTCCTTCCTCAAGACATGCATGCTATTCTCTCTCTGTAAGAGTTTAAAAAGTGCTGACAAGCCACTTTCTACAAATAGTGTATACACTCCAGGGAAGTGTGTACATTGCAGGGCATTTCATTAGACATGTTATTACATAATTTGGACTGCTGCAGCTGTGTTGGTAGTAAGGATGGCCATTTTCATGGGTTGAAGTGAGCCCTGAGGATTTTGAGGAAGTGGAGTTCAGAGTGTCACTGGAAAATGTATTGTGCTTGTAAGAGAGATGGGTACTATTGTTGAGGGAATGTGTAGGTCTTGGGTTTTTGACAAGTTCATTATTGACTGTAGTGCTATATAATGTCTGTTAGTACTGAGTTAGGTCTTCAATGTGTGACTGTAAGAAGGGTCTAATGTAGGAAAATAGAAAAAGACTTGAATGGTGGCCGACCGCCCACGAAAGCCCTCCGACACCCTCAGAACACGCCAAAAACCTCGACATCGTACTAGACTCATCCCTCACCATGAACCGACAGGTCAACACTGTCACCTTCAGCTGCTTCAACACTCTCCGCATCCTCCGCAAGACTTTCAAAGGGATCTTCCCTGAGGCAAGGAAGACAGTCACCCACGCACTCCTCACCAGCAGACTGGACTATGGAAACGCACTCTACGCCAGCATAGACAAGTCTCTACTCCGCAGACTTCAGACGATACAGAACACCGCCGCCAGACTCGTCCTGGGCATCCCCCGGCACGAACACATCAGCCAACACCTACGAAGGCTCCACTGGCTCCCCGTAGAGAAAATAATCACCTTCAAAATCCTCACCCATGCCTACAAATGCCTACACAACACCGGACCCAAATACCGCAACGACAGAATTAACTTCCACATACCGAAAAGAAACCTCCGATCCTCCAATCTCGCACTGGCCGAAACCCCGCGCATCATCAGAGCCAGAGCAGGAGGAAGATCATTCTCTCACATCGCAGCCAAGACCAGGCACGAGCTCACGGCAGACATCAGACACCCCCTTCTCTGAACACCTTCAGGAAGACTCTCAAGACCTGGCTCTTCGGCTAAACAGTCCAGCAGACCCCCTAACTCCCCACTGCCCCCCCCCCCCCCCTCCCACTCAGCACCTTGAGACACTCACGGGTGAGTAGAACGCTGCAATTCCCCTGATTGATTGATTGATTGATTGATTGACTTGAGTGTCATTGGCACAAAGCTGATAAGAGAAGCAAAATGAGAAGAGAAAGTCGTGGAGGGAATACTTGTAGACTGCAAAAAATTGAAGGCCTGAAACAGAGCCTTGTGTAACAGCTGCTGGTAGTTAAGGCTAGTTTGTAATCCCGTAGAGGAGGCAGCTATCTTGTTCTTCCACCATTGATGTAGAGCTGCAGTCATTTTGGATTTGAAATTAGCGATGAATGGACCTATTCAAAATTGTGGTCATGCGTAATGGTGGTGATTGACCATTGTTGATAATATGACTTAAAAGGTTTATTTCACTAGATTATTAAAAGGAACAGTTGGGGAAGGGAGTTGTGGGGGAACGTTTAATACAATGACCAGATGGAGAAGGAATTATGGTGAGTTCAGAGTGATGCAAATAGAAAATGCAGTTGTATTTCCTCGACATCAGATGAGTTATGATGGATTTGTAAATGCTTTGTTGTGGGTGGGCTTAGAATGTGATTGGGAATTGATGAATGATGATGTGGGGTAGCATCATCAGCCATAGGGTTTGTAGATTGTAAGGCATAGGAAGAGAAGGTAGAGGAATGTGGGAAATAGTCAGACTTACCAGACAATACTTTGAGGATGGAGTGAAAACTTAATATGGGGACCTCTTGTTGCTTCCAGTGCCATAAGAATCTATTTATACGTTTTAAAAAAGTGTACCCGTTGGACAGAAAAGGCATGATGCCTGGCACCATTTAATTTTGTGATCATGTAAGCTGCCTCATTCTTTTATTTTTTTAAACATGTTTATTAGGTTTTATCATCATAAAGGTAAACATCCAGCATGTCAATATCGAGCAGCACACATATTTCCCCACCTCCCTATTCACATCTCCTTCCCCTAGATCAGAAACATAAATCTCAATGTTCAACAGTGCAGTCAGTCCTCCTACCCAGTTCTCTTCGCATGATAGCCTCAGACCCTCCACCCGGATCTGCTCCTCGGCAAGTGCGTGTTCAAGCCCCCCATATACCTCAGACCCCTCCACCCAGTCCATGGTAGCGCCTCCACTTTCCCCAAACCCTGCCAAATTTTTTGGGGCACCCCCTTGCATTATATGTTACTCTCTCTGCGGCCATCTAGAGGTCCATTCCCCTTCTCCATTCTTCTAGTTGAGGTGTGTCTGGCGCCGACCCTCCACCCGGATCTGCTCCTCGGCAAGTGCGTGTTCAAGCCCCCCATATACCTCAGACCCCTCCACCCAGTCCATGGTAGCGCCTCCACTTTCCCCAAACCCTGCCAAATTTTTTGGGGCACCCCCTTGCATTATATGTTACTCTCTCTGCGGCCATCTAGAGGTCCATTCCCCTTCTCCATTCTTCTAGTTGAGGTGTGTCTGGCGCCCCCCATTTCCGTGCCACGTCTCTCTTGGCCACTACTAGGGCCAGCGCCAGGAAGATCAGTAATGGTCTAGCCAGATCTACATCAATTGTCATTCCCAGTAGTGTAATCTTGGGGTCCAACGGTATGGTAGTCTCCAGTACTTCCCCCAGCTCCGTCAGTACCACCCCCCAGAACAGTTGGATATTTGGGCAGGACCAGATGGTATGGTAAAAGTCCCCTATGCCAATGCCACATCTCAGACACCCCGGGTCTGTTATTTTCCCAATCCTGTGTAGGCGTGCTCTATCATAATAGGTTCTATGGAGACATTAAATTGTATCAACCGAAGGTGGGAATTAACTGCCACCTCCCTTGGGTGCATTAGGACTACACCCCAGTCTACTTCATCCATGTCGCCCACCTCTTGCTCCCATGTTGTCCTTAAGTTCCCCAGTCGGTCTGGCCTATTATTCATTATTATTTTGTATGTGAGGGATACTGACTTACCAGCAATCCTTTCTTTTAGGAGGCGACCCTCTAGAGCAGAGGTCTTCAAACTTGTGTAGGTTGAGCCCCCCCAGCTGATTTATTTTAGATGTCGGCCCCCCCCTCAACACCTGACAGAAATTTCCGGAATCTGGTACACTAGATATTCAACACAATAAGAGTGTTTGGTAAACTGCAGGTTTGTGAGTGGGTGTTGTTAAATGACAGGCTTATTACACAGGTCAAAACACAATTTTCTGTCCCTGAGAGACGTCCAGTGATTTTTTTATTAGTTTAGCAACACTTGGACGTTTGTGTTCAGTCTCCTCAAGAGCATCTACTAAACATGGAAACTGCTTAAACAGGCCTTCTTCAACTAGTCTTCTCCATAATTTGAGCTTATTCTAGAATGCAGTTATTCTTTTATTCATGGTAGAAGAAGTGATCTCAGCTCTTTCTAGGAACAAATTTGAGGAATTTAATTTTTCAACTTGTCAGCAGGGTATGCTAAAAGCACAAGCCAGCAATCATTGCATAGTTCTTTTTTGTGACGTTGTGGTGGTGATAGGGGCTTGTACATATGCCCCTCACTTCTTTGATCTCCATGGTACATGTTCTTTGCAGCAGGTACATTAACTGTCTGCGCTGTGTGGGTGGCAGGACCGCCCACCTGAGTGCATGGTGAGGTGGGAGGCAAACTCCTCTGCTGAAACTGAAAGCAATGAACCAAGTAATTTCAGCTGCAGTGGGAGGCAAGGGAGTCCCCCCTGCTCTGAAACTGTGCCATGTCTGCCCTGGTGCATATCTTATTTAACCTATCCAACTCAACACAAGCTGAAAAAACTGAAGCAGGTGTGTTTGACCTGCTCTTCGAGCAGCGCCAGTACTGGAGATGCCGTTGTCGGCCCCTGGTGAGGTAATGGATTGCTCCACACACTGCTCCCAGGCTGCATGACCTGGACAGGTGCATAGCTGCCAAAGTTTCAGATTGCCATGTGTGACATTTTCATACTTTCAATGTAATTATGAGTGACATTTCAACGATTATGAGTGACACTTTCTCACGAGTAATATAAACATTAGAAATGACACCAGAGAGTGAGGCTGAGACACACTTAGGTCGCAGCCAGGCTGTATGTTATTATTTCAAGACTACTGTGGCAGTCTCAACCCTAATAAAAACAGTTAACCCTAACTGAACAGTCCTCCCCATTTGGCGAGTGGTGCCTATGTGCCCAGCCCTGCAGCAAGCATCAGATCACTCCAGCGCAGGCAGCTTGTCACAGAGCTAAAGGCTCTATTGACAGTGACTCTGCTGATCAGTGCTGAAAGTAAAGTAGTTGCTGTTAGACCCAGTTTGACCAGCACATTAATGAAGGAAAAATGAGAGGGAGAAGTTTTCCAGCCGCTTCTGACAACTCTCTGTATCCATAAGCAATGCTTCTGTGACTGCAGGTTGACAGATCCATGCTCGTACCCGTTCAGCGTGGATGCCTCAATGTTGAGGAGCCCTGTCTACTTTCTTCTGGAAGTCATAAGAGTTTGAGGTAGAACTCCATCCGGTATATAGGGATAGAGGGAAGAGATACTATAATGTAGTTAGAGATGAGAAAACGGGGATCCTATGACAGACATCAGTACGGTGACAAGATAACCCCATGTTATCAAGGATTGCCTTGCTCCTGTTGTAAATTTTCATTAAACAACTAATTCAACAACAAATCTACTGCGTTCTGGTAATTGCAGTCGTGGCTACCCAGTAGAGGCCTTAAAACACACCAAGACCCACCAGAGGCAGCAGACCTGATGTGTGGGAGAGTGGAGTGGAAAGAAAAAATTGGTATATCATCACACAATTTTCTTTTAGGGAGAAAAGCTAATATCACGACCCTAGCAAAAGGAGGATCAAGTGCAAGCAAACCCTTCCCACAGAAACACAGCTGCAGTGGTGTTTGTACTGCAGGTCTCTTGTTATGTGCAATTTTAATTGAATCTCTTGGCCCTGTTTAGGAACGTAGTATTTACAAGCGACTCAAGAATCACTAAAAGCAGCATTAGTATGAGCAGAGTACAAAGACTGATGTAGCTCACTCAGTCCTTGATATACTTATCTTATTTTTGTACAGCTTTTTACGTATGCTGTATACATTTCAGATAAGAGCATGTTTTAACATATTTCTGTGTTAAAAAAGTGCTCTTCTCTGAAATGTATACAGCATACGTAAAAATGAATTTAAGAGAATTAATCAAGTGTGCACAGCAATGTAGAATACCTCTGAGGAGTGCTTGCTTGTGATATGCAATGAAACTGTCTGCATGTCACAGAAAAAGAGAATAACGTAACAAAGTTTATGTACACCTCCTGGTAGAAATGAACAGTCTGGGAATGCCGAGCAAAGGCTTAGTGGCAGACCCTGTTCTCGATTTTTTAGTATTAGAAGAGACGGTCTGTACAGACTCCAGCCATTGCAATACACAACTAACAGGTCACCCCTTGACCCACGGGCTCGAGGCAGTACATGTCAAGTACAACACAGCCACCCTCAGCACTTAAACAGTTTGTAAAGATCCAGATGACCTCTGGAGTTCTGTGCACTCCACTGTAAACACTCTCAATTGCGTGACCTGTCCTATCAGTTTTATTAAACAAATTATAATGCAACTCGTAGATTTCAATGCAATTCTGATTATCGCTGTGATCTCCTGGTCCCTCCAGCTGAGCCCGTCGCTGCACTGTCTCAAGCGCAGTCTCGCCTAAACTGTCAGCAGTTATGACATGATGACGCACAGGGGCCACTTGCAGCCCCCCCCCCCCGCCGGGTTATTTAGCAGCAGGGCTGGAGCAGCGCACTACCAGGCTGCCTGTGCCATAGGAGGGAAAAGTAACAGCATTTCAGCTGTAGCAATTAACCTAATAATAGCTCTTCCAAATGGAAAAAAAACAACATGGGCACGTCGTGCCCCATCGATTCCCCTCCAATCCTCTGTTACCACTGAAGCCCCGCCCCCACCTACCCACTCGCTCCTCACCCCTGCCCCCCCCCCCCGCCCCGCACGTCGTCAGCACTGAATGGCCCTTCTTTCTGTTGATGTTGATTTCCACACACTATTTCACAGTGAGGCGACAGTAACCAAGTAAAGGCAGCGTCTTTACTAGACTTCAGCATCTGTATTGCACGCAAATTTTGCGGCACTTCCTGACCTCTCTGCTTCTGTCCCTCCTAATTGGTGGAACGTCAGTGGTGACGTTCCTATGGGCCCCAGAGTTCTCCAATCATACATCCCCGTTTAAAATGGGTGACGACACGGGACAGTGAAAGACAAAGGAATGTAACATTTTATGGTGGAGTGCGCCCCCCCCCCCCCTGAGATGGTGTCGCGCCCCCCCAGGGGGGCGCGCCCCACAGTTTGAAGAACACTGCTCTAGAGGAGCGTATTCTGGAAGCGCTTCTGCCAAAGCCCCTTCCGCCCTCCATGCGTGTCGTAGTTGCATGTATTTATAGTATTGCGTGTGTTGTAGCCCATATTCCTTGCGCAGTGAGGGAAACGATTGCAACACCCCTCGCTTCATCACTTCGCGCAGGATCGACATGCCAATGGCATCCCAACTCCTGAATCCCTTTAATTTATTAATTTCATTTAGTCGGGCGCATTTCCATAGTGGGGTTTGTTTCGTTCGTCTACGTTCCCACCCTATTGCTTTCGTCGCCCTCGTCCATATCCCTAGCGTGAGTTTCGTAGCCGGCAGCAGACTGGCCCTCCCCTTACCCCCGTACAAGCTGCCTCATTCTTAATGAAGATGGTAGGCGTTCTTACGATTACATTCTGCAAATAAAATGTTAATTTATGAGAGTGGGGCTCTGGAAGCACAAGGACTCTGGCATAAAACCCACTCTGCCCTCACCTTGTGACGACTGCCATTAGCTTAATGGTAGGAGATGTAGTAGGCACAGTTAAGTTAGTGGTATTTGTGGTGAAACACAGTAGTACAATTTAGTAGACATCAGTATTATTTAATTATCGGTGTTCAGCAGTGGCAGTTCAAACATTATGCATTAAGCATATTGGACACATATACAAAACATTAATCCTTTCCTCATCAGAAAGGGTAATTGAAAGACAGATCATAATCACTTTAACAGTTACTTGGGTACTGGAAGAGATAAATAAATTGTTTCCTATTCTTAAATATAAAAACCGGTCTTGACCTACAGGCTAATATTAACATATTTGAGGTCGCCTCTCCCATCACTTATCATGGCATGCTTCATCATAGGCGAACTCTCACAGTGGAGTAGGCTTGGTACCCAAGTACCTTTTGTGTTAGGATGTGGTAATCAGGAGGAAGCACTTGGGCTTTTTTCCTCTAGACTCTCCCTTTGTGATTATAGGACCATAATCATTGCACTTTCACAATTTTTAAGAGCAAGTGTGAAGCAGTAAACATTGGTATGAAGCAATGTGTAAGTTACAGGTGCATTCTGTGTAGAAGTTAGGGGTTTATCTTGCAAAGAGCATCTCAGTTCACAATTAGGACAAGCTATGGTAAAGCCATTGCACTGTCTTCAAATGTTAATGTAGTACAGTGCATAAAGTCAACATTGTTGCACACATTGCTCACAGAACTGAAGCACTTGCCTTCAGATGACTTGGGCATGGGTTCTGCTCCACTGCTTCTCATGTGTCCAAACATGTCCAAATAGGAGTGGCCCACTTCTCAGGCCATTCTCTGGAGTTGCGGGGATAGAGGCATCCTTCTAATTTGGATTCAATAGTGGTGGTGACCTACATGTAGAGGAGATGGAAACTACAAGTTTTCGAGAGGTGTGAAAAGATAGATCTTCCGTTTTGCCTGTGGAAATGGCCTATCAATCTAGACACTGACATTCCGACTGTGACTCTCAAGTATGGCCGCAGCTGCTTTCAAGCTTATCAAATGCCTAAGACCAGCCCTTGTCTTTTTCTTATTCGACAATGGAGACATTTGTGTCAGAGATGATGATCAAGGTTTTTTTTTTGGTTAGTTGCCATGCAATCATTACCAAGCAGTTTCAGTCTCATCTGTCCCCTTCCCTCATGAATGTTGAAAAACTATATATTAAGGCTTGCCCCACTTCGCTGGAGCTTTCAACTAAAATATAAATGAGAGAATTTTTGTTTTGGCATTCTCCACATTCCCGCTCGTTCCTTGATTATGGGGGAAAACATTAGTAAGTGTCTTTCTGATGCATTTTAATAGATGGATGATGGTGGGAATTCTAGTGCATGGCAGTAGAAAATACACATGATGCCCCTCGCCTTCCTCTACGCAAACATTGTATGGTGCACCAGTGACACCAGTGACACTGTTAAATACTTTTTTACTGCAATTGCAACTTAACCGTACTCTGTTCGTGGTACCCCCCTATTCACATTGTTAATATACTGATATTTTAGGCATTCAGCTACGCCCTTATCAACTCGATGGAGTCAATTGGTTATCGCAGCGCGTCAAAAATCAGCGTGGATGCATTCTAGGTGACGAGATGGGTCTTGGAAAGACATGCCAGGTATGTTGTCATTTCTTCATGGGTTAAAAGAGAATATTCCAAATGTGTTTTTTGAAGCCAGGCACTGGCTTTTTTGGAACAGGCCAAGCAAATGAACTTTGGCTTTCATTGATTGAATATATACCCTTACGACACATGCAAATACATAACATGCAATTACAACGTGGTCGTTACAACAACCGCGTTATTAGAACGCATACCATTTCATCGGAAGTCATTACTACGACTTGCTGTAGGGGGCGCGTGCTGGATTTAGGAATAGTATTATTTACTATTCCTACTCCAGTTTGCACAACAGCAGGGAAGGTGTTGGATCCTAAATCCAACACCAGTGCGCCCACTACAGCCAGTCGAACTAATGACTTGCGATGTAATTGTATGCGTGGTAACAACACGGTTGTTTTAACGACTGCGTTGTACTGGTACCACGTTGTGGAGACAGCGTTGTAAATGCTGTCTCCCCTTTGATTAAATAGATGTGTTTCATTTAATTCCTGTTACTGTTTAATATGACTTTCTGGATGGTTTTGCTATTCAGTATGTGCAACCTGATCTCCATCCTATTCATCTTATTATTTTCTATAATCATCAGCATTTTAAGGTGAAGCCTAGAAGTAATTATTTTCTCCTGCACTATCATATTTTCAATCAGCAAACTTAAGTTTCTAATTTCAGCTGGATTGGAGCAACCTGGCTATTGTCAGATTAACTGCAGTGAAACAAAGAAGGAGGCACTGAATAAGGTTGTAAAAAGCATTTGAAAACGGCAAAATAGATTTGACTTTTTATTGTTTAAATAATGAATATATGATTAGGAATTTAAAATTACATTGCTATAAGATTGTGTAGTCCATTGTATAAAGTGCTGTTTCTTAAAACAATAATTAGGTGGCATTTCTATTTATCTGTGCTATTGTACATTCTTGTACATATTCTAGGTATAGTGTGGGCGCACACCAGGTCTACTGCAAATCATACTGTGAGAAACAACCAGCTTAGACACTAAGGAGAGAGTCTATGTTCTGGCAGCAGGTGGGAGCCTGGTAGATTAAATGAGGGCAGACATCTAGATCCTTTCGTAATCTATCTATGTTGCTCCCTGCATATAAAGAAAAAAAATTGTGGGAGAAAAGACAGACTAGGAGAAAGTTCAGTCTGTGGTGTTGTGATACAAAGAGGAAAAGCTAAAACTATGTGATATACATAAATAATGTGTGCCTCCTTTACCCATTTATCCGTGTGTCCTTGTATTCTTACAACTCCAGAAACTGAGAGTCACCTACATTGAGCCAAAAGGGACTGGGTAGTTAAACAGATTAAAAACAAAAGGATCCCTTTTGTACTAAATCTTATTTCTTCAACCTGTAGTCAAACATGCACTGTACCAGAAGCAGACCAGGAAGAATATTAAACTAAAAACCAAATATAATTCTGTGTCCTACACTAAAAAATGTTTTTATTGTAAAATATTATATATAAATACATTCATAAAATGCTAATCTCTAATTTAGTACTTAATAAACACAATGGTAGTATACATCAGCTTAAAAATGTCTTTAGAAATTATTTTATCATATGTACAATATCCTACTCTGATAAACCATAAACATACATAAGTACAAATACACTGTAGATGCCAATTCATGTAAAGAATTTTTCTCTTTGCATAAAGATCTCTATCACATAAGAAATCTACAACCTTTATTCAGATATTTCATTTGCAAAAGGTGGTCAAAAGTTTTACAAATACAAAGAGACCCTTATCCCTCGTAGTACTGTGCCATTTTGAGATATTTTTGCTCTTCTATTTTTATTGTTTTAAACATGTTAATTAACAACACTGTTGTACATTTGTATTGTATTTTTACCGAAGACAAACGATTTCCATTACATTGTTGCTCAGGATCCATAGGAAACAGCAGCAAGTAATGGCGGTATGTTTTTTTAGGGCTGGCATTTAGTCCAAAGTATTACTTCTGTGTAGTTCGCACAATTTCAGTTAGTGATACTTCCATTATTGCTGTGCCTAAGTTGTGGGAGACACTGAAGTGGACAATGTATTCTATAACAAGAATGTAGCGATGTTACTCAGATCGTAGTGTGCTATTTTCACATTTTCTTTTGTTCTAATCTAGACCATTGCACTGCTTCTTTATTTGCGAGGGAGTTTGAAGAAGAAGGGTCCCTGTCTGATTCTGTGCCCTCTATCAGTTTTGAGCAATTGGAAAGAAGAAATGGAAAGGTAAGCCTTCTTTGTACAACACACGAAGTTTCGAAAATGTTATTGAGCAGCATATGCAAAAGCTTTATGATATCTCTTTGTCAGGGCACTGACTCACACATCCGTGCCTCTCTGTGGTTAATTTGCTTATGCTATGGTATGGTATTTCTTCAACCTCCTCTGGGGTAACTCCTGGTAGAGACAAATATACATAAAACATGCCTCTGTAAAGAAGAGAATGACGTCCAGGACCGGTAGTTTCAACCTCTTCTTTTGTACAGTACTCTTTTTGAAATTTGGAGGCTATTAAAAATCAGACCAACCAGCTAAACTCTTGCAGGGTAGGGTGTAAGTGAAGTCCTTAGCCCAAACAACCCCAAACCCTCAAATCTACGCATATTGCTTTATTGAAATAATTAGTTTTTATCATGTGTTAATCTAATATTTGAATATCATATGTATGAGGGATTTTACCGTTTAATTGGGTAATTCAGTAATTAGGAGTATTATTAAAATAAACAAAATATAGATGCCAAACATTATCAATCATGCATTCTAGCAAGCTTGTTTATTCTCCAAATCTACCTTTTGACATATTTGTTACTTTGTGGCCATGTAGCATCTAACCCCATGGAAACAGGAGTAGAGGTTCAAAGAGGGAGGGAGGGAGGTCTTGTCACTATTTACAAAGATTCTTCAAGAATGGCCGAACAGCCTACTTTAAAGGTTAATCTCGCGAATGCCTTTACTTCTCAATTGGCAAGAGTAACTTCTTTTTTATGGTTATTTTAATGTACAGTTAGTGGGATGGAAAAGCACTTGCAGGGAAAATACGTGTACCTCTTCCCGTATAGCCCAAATATGGTGTTGTCTTGATCCCTAATGCTGTTTTTTTTTTCCTAGGCGAACACGGATTTTGTGTGTATGCCATGACATAGGCCTGTATTAAACATTTCAGTCTTCTTAGACCTGTAGAGGTGCCCAAAACACTACCGTCATAGTGGTGGAAGGCTACCCCCTTCACCGGGAATTAAGCACTATGGTGGTAGCACACTGTGTAGGGATCAATAGTGGTGAACAGGACCTTTTTACCCTTATCACGGGAGTGAGGCCTTTTGGCTCACTCACCTTTTCAAAAGTTCAGTTGGTGTTTGCTCAACTCACCCTTTGCCCACATCAGATAAGTTGTGGAGAGCTGGCATGCACAGACGTAAGTAACGACTCTGCATAAGTTGTATGTGTGCCTGGAAAGGGTACAGTACAAGGAGAGAGCAGTACTATGCAGTGCATGTGTTGTTAGTAAATATACTGGGTGTATGTGTACAGAGAGGAATGCATTCCGTGAAAGATGTAGTGCTGTGCAGTGCGTGTGGGAATAAAGCTTGTGCTAAGTGTATGTATGCTTACGGGGAATACAACATAGAGGGTGTAGTGCGCTCAAAGTGAGTGTGTGTGCTGACAGTGTGTGTGTTTGTAAAGAGCACACACTAGTTAAAGATAGAAAGGTGTCAGTGCTAAACAGTGAATGCAGACTGAGTGTGTGTGTGTGTGTGTGTACGTGCTAAAGGTATATGTACATTTGAGGGTACAATGCATAGCAGTATTATTCTTGAACAGAAAGTGTGTTATTAATGTACATTGAGTGAGTGTGCTTACAGTGGTACATATTATGGTTGAACTTTGGTTCCATTTTAAGAAGCTGCCTGGTAAGGAAATGAGGAGGAGAGGAATCCCCCAAGACAGATTTGTGTATTGCTGCATTCCAGTGAGCTGGATAGGGACACCCTGGAGGGGAAAGGAATAGACTCCCTTTACATTTCAAAAGACTGTTCTTCGATTCAGTGATGGATCACAAGGAAGGAGCCGGAATACATCTCAGGAAGGGAGATGGGCCTGATAAAAAAAATCATAAATATTAGAGCTTGGTGTCTGGGATTAACCTTTTAATGTACATATCACTGTAGCTAATTGTTGTAAAGATGAGGCGTACCAGTAGAATTAAGAATGTCTTCTTTATTAAGTCTTCACACAATCACAGGTTCCAGTCAGCTGAAGTCAGCTGTGGAATGTTCACACATTCTTGCCAGGGCTATACCAAGGGAGAGGAGGGCAAGGGGGTGCGGAGCAAACCAAGTGAGATTACAACACATCTCCTTACCAAGGGAAAGGAATAAGTGGGTAGCGAGGGTATGTGGCAGTAACATTGCATAGGAAGAAACATTATAACAAAAGTACAAGGTCCGAGGACCGCTAGAAAGAAAGTTAAACCATACCGTTACAGTATTGACATTTTAAAGCGTGCCACACAATTCCAGGTAAGGTTCTCAAGTGACACAGTAGTCTTTAGTAGACCGGGGTGCAGATGTGGACCTTGACGACCTCCAAGGGCCACATCCGTCACACTACGCATTTGTGTCTCTGCTTGGGGAACATACTGTCAATCCTGTCCATACTCCATGTCTGTCCGTTGGTCAGCTGGACTACATTCCTACCTACTTTGGTTACACGCATGGGTTCAGAGAACCTGGTGGCATACCTCCTCCTATTGGGAAGGTCTATACGGACCCAGTCCCCTTCCCTTATCATGCTAGATTTCACGTGTTTGTCAGCATTGTACCTTGCTTCGTAATTGTCTTGGTGATCTCTAATACACTTTCCAATTTCGCCACGGTTAACATGGAAACTGGTTTGCCTTTTTAGTGGAGGTGAAAGTCTGGTTTTAGGGATCCTCCCTTTTATTGAACTGAAAGGAGACACACCTGTGACTAGGTTAGGAGTAGTGCGATAGGCCCAGAGTGTTTCCTGGAGTGTTTGTGCTGCTGAATTGCCTAATACCTCGGCACGTTGTATACATTCTTTTATCATGCGGTTCATGCGCTCCACCAACCCGTTGGCACGGGGACAATAAAGGGCAGATTTCAGGTGGGTGATGCCCATATCAGAAAGGAATTCCCTCATGTTCTCTGAAGTGAACTGTACCCCGTTGTCCATGACTAAACTATCTGGGATGCGTTCCTTAAAAAAAGTATCGTTAAGGAAGCCTATGAGTACCTTTGTATCAATTTGGTGGACACACTTGTAAACCACCCACTTAGTGTGGTAATTCACTAGGACTAGTATGAATCTCTCCTTCAAACTCTTGAGGGTCAGGGGGGCCAATTATGTCAAGAGCTAGTTTAGACCAAGGACTATCTGGTACAAAAACTGGGGATAGGGGTGGTTTCCTTGTCTGATGTGTCTTATCGGATTTGCTGCATTCCATACAGTCCCTAGCTGTGTGTTCTGCCATGCTATCCATCCCCCGCCACCAGTAGTCCAATCTTATTTTGTTTTTAGTTAGGCTATGCCCTAAGTGACCATCATGCGCTAAGTCTACAATTTTTTGCCTGAGAGAGATAGGTGGAACAATTTTATCTCTCCTATACATCATATCATCTTGGATGTTAAGTTCCAGCTTCACCTCCCAGAATCCACTCAATGCAGGTGCCATCTTATTTCTCTTTTTGGGCCACCCTTTTGTTATACAGTTTTTTTAGTGCTTGCATATCATCATCATTGCTCAAAACTTGCTCCCATTCTTCTTTGCTTAGGCACGTCAACTTCAAGATCCTCTCTTCATCTTCAGCTTCTACATTACCACTTTCGGTATCATTTGGTGAGCAGGACACGAAGTCTGCCACAACATTTTGTGAGCCCGACATGTATTTCACAGAGAAATTGTACCCCTCCAAACCCAAAATCCACCTTGAAATGCGTGGAGTAGTTTTTTCAGACCCTTTGGTTGTAAAGGCATACATGAGGGGTTTGTGGTCGGTCCTTATAGTGAAGGGAATGCCCCAGAGGAAGAAACGGAAATGTTTGATGGCCCCTGTGCAAGCGAATGCCTCCTTTTTGACTACGGAGTAGTTAACTTCTGCCCCTTTAAGGGCGCGAGAAGCAAAAGCCACCACTTGTTCCTTGTTATTGTCCATCTGGGTGAGACTAGCCCCTAACCCCTTATTACTGGCATCAGTGTACAAAATGGTGGGTTTGGTAGGGTCAAGCCTACCCAGCGATGGGGCTGCGGCAATGCTATCCTTCATTGGGGTGAACGCCACTTTACAGTTTTTATTTTATGTAAAGGGAGTTCTGGTCTTAAGTAACGATCTCAGAGGTTCTACAATGCTTGCATAATTATTTACAAACTTATTCTGATAATCCTAAGAATGATTTAAGATCATCTACATTTGTGGGTGGTTTGGTTCCTTGTATGGCTTCTACCAAGTCTACTTTGGGCTTTATTCCATCCTCCGAAATTGTGTGGCCCAGGTATTCAACCGACCCAACCCCTATGCAACACTTTTCCTTCTTTAGTGTCAATCCTGCAGCTTCCAACTTAGTCAACGCCCTCCTCAAAATGGAATTGTGTTCCTCCACGTCCTTCCCATAAATGAGGATGTCGTCCTGGAAGCACATGGTGTTTGGGAGACCTTCCAGTACATGTTGCATGATCCTCTGGAAGGCCGCGGCTGCCGACGCCAACCCAAAGGGCATGCGAATGTACTGGAAGGCCCCTGAAAGGGTAATGAAGGAGGTTAAGTGACGTGAATCCGGGTGCAATTCCACGTGGTGGTATGCAGACGAGAGGTCTAAGACGCTGAAACAGCTGGCACCCTTGATTAATGTAAAGACTTCATGTATATGTGGCAAAGGGTGCCTGTCTACCCAAATGTTGTTGTTTAGGTCCCTAAGGTCCACACACAATCTTATATCCGTACTAGAGGATTTAGTTGTAAGGACAATTGGGGCCAACCATTGGGAGCTGTCTATAGGTTCAATGACTCCATGAGCTAATAGTCTGTCCAATTCAGCTTGTAGGAGTGCCTGCATCAAATGAAGTATGGTTCTCACCTTGTGAGCTACGGGCTTGGCCTTGTTTTTAAGATTGATGGAACGCTGATAGTTCTTAAGTAGACCCAGCTCCTTAGTGAACACCTTAGGAAAATCGTCGCAAACTTCCTTGCCCCCCACCGACTGGTCCACTAGGAATACTTGGTAAGGGCTATTGGGGTCCAACTTGATGCCTAATTCCCGTTGGTGTTTCCACCCCAAAAGACTAGACCCTTTCTGTGTGAGATACATTTTACCCACTGTGCACCTTCCCTTGAACCCTATGTTCATGGTTGTCATGCCTACCAATGGTATGGGGTCCCCATTATATCCCCCTGGGTGTATGTCAGCAGGTTGTATTTTCGGTTGCCACGTGCGGAACATTTTAGAAAAGGTGTCTGCTTCCACTAAAGTATAAGGTGAGTATGAGTCTGCCAAAACCGTAACTTCCCTTTGTTCTAATGTTATGGTACAAGACGGAAATCCACCAGTCTTGTCCCCTTTTTGTACTTTGAACTCTAATTTTACTTCTTGGGGATGCTCCTGCTCAATGGAGTGAACTTTTTTAGATTGGTGATCTCTACAGAGTCTGGCCAGATGGCCCCTCCTGCCATATCTGTGGCATGTGATTGACCTGGCTTGGCATCCTACATGATTGGCAAGGTGATTGGGGCTACCACATCTGAAACACTTTAATTTAATCGCAGGGGGAACAACACTGGGCCACTTATTCTTACTTTCTTTATGGGTCTCCTGCTTGTTTATGGCATTTACTTCTGTGTTTTTCTCCCCTTCTCCTTTCATTGCTACCATACAATCTGCAGTGTGTCCGATACTAACCGCGATGTCAATGGATTGTTTTAGGTCAGGATTGGCAACTAGGAGTGTTTCTTGAATTTAAGCGTTGTTAGTGCATCTTACTAACTGGTCTCTAATTAGGGAGTCTTGTAAGGTGTCAAATTCACATGAATTGGCTAGACCTTTAAGGGCTGCAATGTATGTTTTCACCTTTTCACTCTTCCCCTGTACTCTTGAAAATAATTTGTGCCTTTCCAAAACCACATTGATGGTCTTACCAAAATGTTTTTCCAACCTATTAACTGCTGCTAGATACACATTCTCATAATCATCACTGTCCTCCTCTGCCTCCGCTGATATGTTGCCGTACGTTTTACGCCCTTCAATACCTAAGTTATGCAATAAAGTGTGTAGATTTCTTAATGCTGAGAACTTTTCTCCCCCAATTGCAATGAGGTAGGACTCTAAAAGTCCAAACCATTGTTTCCACGACAACTGTGGCTCTCCCACTTCATTAAGAAAAGGTGGCGGCTGCAACATATTTGTACTCGCCATTTTATGAAGGAAAGGTACAAGTGCTCTTAGTAGAAACAATACAGATGTGTATACTTGGAAGATGGGTCTGTCCCCTTCCCTCTAAGCGAAACACCACCAAAAGCACAAAATATAATGGCGAAAGTCCTGCTGTGCCCATCAGCGTGTGAAAATGACAGGCCAAAATTCGAAGAATCTTAACTGTAGAGTAACGAAGGTTCCTAGTGAAGGCAGTTGACAGGAGGACCTGGGTGAGTAAATGTACCAATTTGAAAGGAAAAAAATATAACAGTGAACTGTGCCCGTCAGCGTTAAACTGCAGGCAATTAATAACACATTTGCAGAGAGTTCAGATATTCAGCTGTGCCTGTCAGCGAAAACCCCAACAGGCTTGCAGTGCACGTGCGTATGAGGAAGAGTAAAACTATGGAGAATCAGCTGTGCCTGTCAGCGAAGAATGCCACAGGCTGAACGAGTAACCGGCAGTGCAAAGGGTTAAGTTGAAGAGCGCTACTCAGGGGGAGGCGCCACTCTGAGGTGTCTCTGTGAGGGAGGCGCCAAGAATGTGCCGCCTCCGGAGATGACGCTTGGCTGAGGGAAGAGCTGTAGTGTATTTTGTAAATGTAGTGTATTTTGTAAAGCGCACAACTGCCCCAACGGGGCGTCCCGGCGCTGTATAACGCTGTGAAACCCATCCTGGCTCTCCCTGTGAGATGCCCCTCCTGGGCACCCCCAAGGTGAAGCCAGGCATCCCAGTGTTGTAGGGGCCGTTGTGGAGATTAAGCAAGCTATTGCCCAGAGTTGCAGCGTGGGGCCCATGATTAGAGTAGGCGCCGAGGCGAGAATTATCGAGTCCGCAGACATTGAGCCCAAGACCCTGCCGCGTCGGGACTTGAATCCTTGTCCCGGGCCCAATCTCTGCTTCAGAGTCTGCCGCTCTAACCAGTGAGCCACACTTCTCCACAGTGAGCCACACTTCTCCACGGCAAGATGTTGGAAGCCTGACGCGGCTTCTGTGGGACTATGGATGCCACCCCACGCTGTTGCTCCCTCCGAGTTCTATCACAAAATGATCCCACGCGGAGGACCGCAGTGCAGGAACCGTCGCTTCCCGCGACGACCCCCGATCTCTACCGCTGCTCCCGTCCAGGCACCCAGCACCGGGGAATGACCCGGCTCGCATGCAGCACCCAGCCTCTTTATTCATTTCCGCCGGGGCACACACAGCAGGTGCAGACAGAGCCTCGCGGGACACCGGGAATACACCCTACGGGACACCAGTAATACATCCAGCTCCTGTGCAACCACCCGGAGAGCTATTTTATCCTTTTATTCTTCCTGGTGTTGCGGTGTGCAGTGGCCAACCTAGTCCGTGACGCCATCAATTAAGTCAGTCACGGGGATTTTATATTCTTTTATTCTTCCTGGGACCTCTTTATTAGTTCCGGCCTGGGCAGAACGCAGCAGACGCGGTATGAGACCCTTATAAAGTTAATCAAATCCCAGTGACTGACTTAATAGATGGCGTCACGGACTGGGTTGGCCACTACACACCGCAATCCCAGGAAGAATAAAAGAATATAAAATCCCCGTGACTGACTTAATTGATGGCGTCACGGACTGGGTTGGCCACTGCACACCGCAACCCCAGGAAGAATAAAAGGATAAAATAGCTCTCCCTCTTGTCCGTTGATCCGCTGGAAGACAGGGTCAGTCTAAGGGAACTATGATGCAGGGGTCTCCATTCTCCTCACCTTCAAAAAGATGACCAGTACTCTCTACAGATAACAGCACGGCACAGCAGCAGCACTGGAAACGTTTTTCTTCACCCTCACAGGGTAGCTTCAATATACAGCAAGAGGCACATCATAGCAGAGATATTGCAGAACGCAGGAGATCTTGGTCCTCCGCGACACTTGAAGGTATCAGGTAAGTCAAAAATCTTTCTTAAAGTACTTGGCTTTACTGGAGTACGTAATGGGGTGATGGGGTACCCTCCCCACACAGTGTTTCGTCGCCAGTGTTGTAAAGATGAGGTGTACCAGTAGAATTAAGAAGGTTTTCTTTATTAAGTCAAGTCAAGTCAAATGTATGTTTATTATGACCATAGTCTTTAAACAAATGCAAATAACCATATCACAGAATAAAATATTCACATCAAATACCATAAAACCTTAACAAAATTAATCCAGTAAACAATTCTTACGCACCATTATAAAAATACATAACACCAATAAAATTACATTTGCCTTAAAACTTAAATTTACCTTTAAAACCCATTCCTTTCATTTGCTACTGGATGTATTTTCATTGGTTTAAAATTTCATACAGTATTACAGATTATTCCTGATTTCTTAGTGCACTCAGGGCCACCTTTATATATTTCCCAAGGGCAATTGCAATATCATTAGTGGGGATTTCAGTTAATAGGTTGTCAGCCTGCGCCCTTGTTCTTATATCGTGTTTTACGAACACCGGGCGCAGCCACTGTTTCCGCTGTTCTAATAGTGCCAAACAATCGAGTAAGATATGTAACAGGTCTCCTTTAGTTCCCAGCTTACACCTGCAGCGCCCTTGCTGATCTAGCATTTTTGCTTTAAGGTCTCTGTTTATTAACCATGGGTTGATCCCAATCCGCAGCCTCAGAATCTCTTGCCTGCATCCGCGATTGGGTAGGATATCTAAGTAGGGGAACCAGTTTTCGTTGGACCAAGCGTTTAGCATATGTGCTACTGATTTCTTCTTTGCTAAATAATCTATGTCAATCATTCTGGATACTTCCTTCCCATTTAGCTTCAGCTCACACTTGGTACCAAGAACTTGATACGTTTCCTGGTCCACTTCGATCTTTAACCTTTTACATATTTGCACCAATCTTTCCCTGCAGGCCTTTGCCCATTTTAGCTCACTATTCTGTATTTCTTTCCTACACCAGTGAGCTACTTGTTACCCTTCAGGATCTTCTAGTCTTTTCCAGAATCTGATTACAGCCATCTGTGTTTGTATCTCCCAAGCCTTTGTGCCTATTTCTGTTCTTATGGCTTGTATCATAGAAGATTGTGGAAGAGATAAGAGACTTTTTATGCATTTCCCCTCCACCGAGTCCCAGGCTCCCTTACCGCTCAAATAAAGGATCTCCGCTCCATACAGGACTTGGGGGGGGGGGGGGGGGGGGGAATTCATTTCCTCAAAAGCTCTTGGCATTGGTCGATGTGACATCCATAATCCCTATTGAACATTTTTAGACCGCATAAGGTTTTTGTTTTGTCTAAATTGATTGTTAGGAATTTGCTAGCGCAGTAAGTATTAAAGGCGTTAAGCTTTCTTTGAAGGCCTCTCTCGGTCTGGTCTACTATTACCAGATCGTCTGCGTATGACACCTTATTTCCATCCATTTTGGGGCTTGCACTACCCTCAACCTCTAGATAGGTCGGGAGGTCTGACAGAAATATAGAGAAAAGCTGAGGGGCCAACACACAGCCCTGTCTCAATCCATTAGCAAAGGGTATTCTTGGGGTCAGAGATCTCGCGGTATCCCTAATGACTTGCCCCCAGTTTTCCCTGTGCAGTTCCTTTATTATGGTCAGTAGGTCTTTTGGGCATATTAATCTTCGTTAGAGTATCCCATAGGCAGGCCCGATCGACTGAATCGAAGGCTGCTCGGAAGTCGAGGAAACAGCAGCATAACTTGCCGTTTTGTTCCGTCGACTTCTTTGCCATAGCCCATAAAGCAAATCCATGGTCTATTGTGGAGTGGCCCGCTCTAAATCCTCCCTGTTCTGTGGGTACTATTTGAGACTCTTTTACCCATGCGTTCAGTTGGTTCAATACTATTTTTGAAAATACTTTCTCTCCTATGTCGAGGAGGTTGATCAGCCGGTAATTTTGTGGAGCCTCCATGCTCCCTTTCTTGTGGATTGGCCTAATTATGGCACCCTTCCAAGTGGGTGGCATTACGCCTTCTTTTAGTATTACCTGGAACATCTGCGCCAGAAATCTTGCCCACCATTTTACCTCCGACTTTAGTATTATTGCAGGGAGATTGTCTGGTCCTGCCGCACGGATTAGCTTCAGTTCTCTTATGGTAAGCTCTACTTGTTTTTCATTAAATTTAGATGTTAAGTCTTCTGATATTTTTTGCCATATTTTGGTCTCTACATACTTTCTTGGAGCTCTTACCCCGTACAGTTCCCTTATATACTCTTCCCATGCAGCCTCACTCACCACGCATTTTAATTCTCCACCTGTTCCGGATCCTGCCTTTACCAATTTCCAAAATTGTCTTAAATTTTTTTCCTCGATTGATTCTAACAGGTCTAACTAGCATTTCTCTTTATATGCCCTTTTAGCGTCATTTACCATTGATTTGAATTCTTTTTTCAGCTTGATTATATGTACCTGTCTCTCTTGTATGAAGTTTTTTTTGCATTCTTTGTGCTGCCCGTATTTCCTTTTTTTTTGTTTGACACTCCACAGAAAACCCTTTACCTCGGTTTAACAGTTGTACCCTATTATGTTTGTCCCTTTTTAGTTCTATTCTTAGGCACTGGACCACTTATTCTAGCTTTGCTATGAACCATTCTAAATTTTTCTTCTCGAGATTTTCAGGTTCCATTTTCATTTGCATGGCCTTCAGTTTTTCCAGGTATTCTTCGTGTCGTCACCCGTTTAGGGTACTCAACCTCCTGGATAATCACTGTTTCTCTATGCAATTTCCTTCCCCCAGATATTGTTAGGTGAAGAAGGTTATGATCACTCACCTCTTTTTGTTCTATCCTAAACCCCCTAACTTGGGGGAAATTCCAAGCTTGCATGAACATATAGTCGATAGGGCAATTCTGTAGACCTAATTTAAAGGTCTTCCCTGCTGGGCAATCTGTCTTTATTCTACCATTGAGGCAGTGGAGACCCCTACCTCCTAGGGCGTGTACTAGTTCTGAGTCCTGTTTCGAGATCTCCCCAATTGGAAAGCTAGCCGGGTTTATTCCGTACACCTCTAACAGTTCTCTATTCCATTGGTCAGCCTTTTTAGGATTTAGTTTGTGGTAAAAATCCCCCATTATTATTATTATATCTGCTGCATAATTTTCTAATGTACTGTCAACATCCTCTTTAAAGAACCTCATCTCCTTTTCATACTCTGCTCTATTGTCCCACTGCATATATACATTCATTAGCGTCAACATTTTATGTTTCAATTACACTGTCAAAAGTTCTATTCTACTTGATTGAACCCATTTGCATTTCGTTTTCAACGGTGTTACTTCCCTCAGCACTTTTGTTGAAACCAGTGTCATCAGGCCCCCTCATGGGCGGCCAAAGCTTTTCTTCGTGGCTGGGCGATTTAACTGTAGGTATCCCTCGGTTATTGGGGTTTCGTCGCATGTCCAGGTCTCTTGAAGGCAGGCAATGTCCACTTTATTTATTATTTCCTTTATATATTCTCGTTTTTGCTCATTGCCTAGCCCATTCACATTCCAGGTTAAGAGACCTAGATTTTGCGACCCCCCCCCCGTCCTATTCTACCTCACTCAGACCGCCTTCTTCTTCCTCGTCGTCCGTGTCGCTCTCATTGGGATCTCCCATGGGACTATTACATAAAGACCAGTTATCCCATGAGGTTTCATTACCTGTGTTGTCTATTACTATATTCAGGCCGCTGCGGTTTCCTTCTATTTCTCTAAAAAGAATCACTTGTCTCTTCTGTAAACCAGCGTGCTGTTTTAGAAAGGTATTGTCTGTAGGGGTTTTTATTTCTCTCTCAGGAATGATCCTTATTCCTTGTTGGTTTATCTCATTGGAGGCTTTCAGGATTGCCCTTTTTACCAAGTCTGAATGAAGTGAGATTTTTGTTATTTCCTTTCCATTCCTGTTCTCTACAAAGCCAACTAGCTGAAGATCGTTTGTACTGATTCCCCTCAAACTACAACATTTTGCAAATGCGGTTAAGATCTGTTCCCTATTTAGGGGGTTCGTTTTTCTTACCGACTTTCTCTTTTTCCCTGCTGGTAACTGATCCAAATATAACCATTTGTTGTTGTTCTCCCTCTCTTGTACTTTCATGTTGGTTTCATGAGCATGTTGACTCACATTTGTTCTCCCTGGCTGCCATCCTTTGCTTCTCGTGCCGGATGGTGCCTGAGCCTGTGAGCTAACTGGCCTATGGCCATTGGATAGTTCGGGTGTTATCCCTACTTTCTGCTTCATAATGCGGTTAGATGCGGGTTTCTCATTTGCCTCCTTACTTCTCTGATTTTTCCTTGATTCTGTCCGGGACTTTGTTGGTTTAGCCTCTGATTGCAAGTGACTGTTTGGTATGTAGATCGGGGCTGAAGGGTTTAATCCCGACTGTGCCCCCCCGCCGTTTTCTTCCCTTTTCTCTTTCTTGATGGCTTTGGTTGTCTGTTCTTCTCAGCCCTATTCCTGGCTGCGGCCGCTGCATACCCACGCCTTTTTATCAACATAGGTCTTCTCGAGATGTAAACGTTGTCTAGGGCCTCTGCAGAATCCTTTGTTATAGATTGCTCTATAGGATGAAGAGTCCTATCGAGGTTTACCATGATTTCCTCTGTTGGTTCATTTTCTGCGCTTTCCTCGATGGGTGGTACTGTAGCTAATGGCCTTAACATGCTTGGCATTTGGCTCTTTATCTCCACTAGTTCTTCCTCGATTTTTTTTTTTTTAGATGTTGTTTCTGGGCTTTCATCACTCCGTTGTTTGCAAGTGTTACTTCAAGGATTCCTTGTAATACCTTCTGCAACATCAATATTAGTTCCATCAGAGATGATGTAGGTGTTACCGAAAGCTCCGAATCCTGAGTATTGTTTCTATCTGAGTTTTCCTGGTGACCAGTACTTGTGCCATCTTGCTGTAGTGGAAATTTTTTCATTTTGTGGTGCTGCGAGAGTTGATCTGGCGCGCCTCCCCACACGTAACTCTGGTTCTGACTTTCGTTTCCCCTTTGCCCTTCATTCCCTGATGATTGCAGCGAGAACATTTTTGGGGAGGATGATAGAAGAGGCGCTGATATGTGGTGATTTTGGCTCTGGAGAGTCTGGTTTACCGATTTGGGGATCTCCCTTCCCTCCTCAATGTCGAGGGCTTCTTCTTCATGGTGTTCTTCCGTATCTATCCATATCTGGTTTGCTACTGTCGTTCCTGACTTTTCACCAGTCTCCCCACCATTTTCCTCTCTTTCTCCGTCGTGTTCCGATGTTATCACTGGATCTGTTGATTTGTAGTGTTTCCTCACAAACTCCTTTATAGATTTTGACGCTGCCGTGTTCTCTTTCTGTTTCGAAGTTGTTTGATTACACCCTCTTTTCCCCTGCTTGGGGTTCTTCGTTGCTCTTTTAACTTTTCTTTTCTTGTTTTAACTTTTCTTTTCTTGAGTCTTTTTTTTCTTTTTTTTTTTTTTTCTGAAAACCTTTATTGGACAGTATGTGCAAACAAATACGGGCCTACAACCCACAGGCCGGCCTCGACAATAAAAGGCACATCAGCAAGCAATTAGACGACTCAGCAGCGTTTCAGAGCAGGCACAAGTAATCCAAGTTACAGTACACATAATCACGCCACCGAGAAGTAGGATAATGAGGTTTAATTTTTAAAGTTTTTAAATGAGTCCACAGCATTAAGGTCAAGAAGGATCCGAGTCAGAACAATACGATGAGGACAGAAGTGGGCAACGAGCATCATAATAACCAGCAAGCATTATCCACAAAACAATCGACTGTAAGCAAGTAAATCAGGATAGAAAAGAATTCCGTCACCTAGTGACCCCCAATCGCTACCCACCAGTTCCCAATCCACCCTCTGACCCAAGAAAATAAGGAAGAAAGAAATAAAGGATAAAAGTGATAAGAAGAAAAAAAAGAAAGAAAAAGAGGCCCATAGAAACTAAAACGTTCAAGAAATTAACCCCCCACCCTACACGCATGCAGAGGCTACGGCCTACCCCCCCCTAGCAGTGTGTCTGTCGCCCCAAAGGAGTGCCCGAAATGCAGAAGAAGAAGAAGATAAGAAAAAGAAGGAAAAAATTCACGTTTGATCGGAGGAGGGCCCAGGATATCACCAAAGCAGACAGTAACGTTACCCACGGCCGCCCAACCCCAGGCCCCGACCTAGTACCTAATCAACCTGTACCTCCAACAAGTGTCATTCACAGTCCCGGCCATACACATAGGAAGTTGCAGCATAAGCGAATACATCATCAGCCCTGTCCCCTTCGAACCGGCATGACAACAGAATCCAAGTCCAGATCAGCCAACGTGGATGGGGAGGGCCCCCGTGGAATCCAGTGCAGAAATCGAGGTGCTTGCGACGGGGCAGACTGGATTGGAGCTCGATGGCATGGGGCACAAGAAATCTTCACTGCCAAACCGAATACCGCACAACTGGGTGCAAGACCAGATGAAAGTTCCAGTGTAGCAGCCCGACGGAGCCCAAACAGCAAGTCCAGAATGATGCAAGGAAGCAAGTCTCCAGAGAACAAAGGAGAAGGGCAACATGGCGTCTGAGACTTGAGCAACGGCCCTAGCAAAGGAGCAGTGTCGCCGGACTCTCCCGAGGCGGAGCTGAGGAGCACTACAGCAGTCACGGAGGCGCGCCCATCCGTCGCCTCCGTACACTCCAGAGCGGGTGATCCACCGTCGACCAATGGAGGATGTGGCGTAGTGCGCAGTGCTGAGGGGCCATCGTGACCAGCTGGAAGGATCTCAGTGAGCCGGGCCCCCAAATCATTAGCGATGTCGTGAAAGGTCATACGCAGATCCACAATTGCATCCAGGACATCCCGCAGCCCCAGCGGAGGATCCGGAATGGGGGGTGCACAATCGGCCACCATCTTGTGCGCACGGCTGTAGAGCGCCACGGAAAGCAAGCCTCACTCGTCAGCGAGCCGCCCCCGAGAATTCCGTGCAATATCAGCAGGGCACAGCTGGCACTGTGATGGGAAGGCAGCCGGTCGAAGGGAAACTTCCTTTATCAGAAAGCCGGCAAAGCAGGGAACCCCACTGGCAGGCACAGGATTGCAGACGCGGAAAATGGCGTCCGCCACGGGGGAGTGCAACAATGAAGCAATCCCGGCTCTCTTCCAGCGAGGCCGGGATACAGTGTGTGGGAGCCGACACAATGTTGCAGGGAAGGCGCGCTGGGCAGCCAAGCCGAGAAAAGCTGCGATGAAAGAGCCCAGCGCCAGCCTGTAGAGACAGTCCACCGGCTCCTCCCCCTCCGCAGCGGCCGCTGCTGTTGCTGTCGCCGCCGGCCGTCTCCGCACTCGATGTCCCTGCTGTGGCCACTCGAGAGGCCGGGATGGAAGCGGAGGCTCTACACCACCGGGATCGCTCCGCTTTCACCGGAATTCGTCGCAGCGGGAGTAGGAGCGTCTCCGAGGTAAGTGGGGTTCACGGAGGTGCAGGATTTAAGGCAGGATATCGGGAAAAGGCACACGGGTCGGCGGAGCCGAGGTGCTAGATTTTCTTGAGTCTTTTATTAAGTCTTCACACCATCACAGGTTCCAGTCAGCTGAAATCAGCTGTCGAATGTTACACACATTCTTGCCAGGGCTATACTAAGGGAGAGGAGGGCAAGGGGGGGGGGGGGGGCGGAGCAAATCAAGTGAGATTACAACACTAATATACAGGTGTGAATTCTGGTCACTCCCATGAATTATGTTGTGGTCAACCAGCTTTGGAGTCGTGTCTACTGTGACAGACATCTTTCATGAAGGAAGATGAAAAGGAGAAGTGCCACTTATAAAAGTAATAGAACCCTAACATAAAATTTCAAAGACCCAGACCCTATATAACATTTGGGGTCTGAAAATGGACTATATAAAGGGGAGATTGAGTCAGCAAAAAGTAGTCCTCTGTCAAGTAGCCAAACGGGCAGTGTGAGAAGGTAAAGCTCTCCAAGACTTCTCCTACTGACCAGTACTTGGGGTCAAGACCTGCTAGTCTCCATGCTGGGTGAGGGGACATCTCCTAGGGAAATCAAGACCACCTGCCCTGGAACCTGGAGCTCCTGCATGTGCCTGCTTGCCAAGACCAGTGTGCCTTGTGAGGAAGAGTAGAGCTTTGGAGCGAGGGAGTTCCAGTGGAGAGCCCTACCATGCAGACTCCCTGCACACGTTTGTGAATTAGGCTGTGCACTGATCAGGCCGTAACCCTTGTGCAAGACTGTTTTGGGTGCCCCCTATATATGCCAGGGGAGGGCTTCCATAGATTCGAGTATTGAGCGCCTTTTGTGGGCGACGAGCCCACACAGTTTTGTTGCAGTGACCTCTTATACCAGAGGGGGCCACTGGTGAAGAAGTTGTGTGACCAGCTCTTGTGAACTCCTGTGCAGGGACCCCATATGCCAGGAGGGGCTTCTGTGGTGCGGATGATTGAACCTGGGGGTCTATGTTACATCCGGAAGGTACTGCGGCAACCCCATATGGCGAGGGTGGGCTGCCAGGACAAAATCATCTAAGCCTTAGGTCATCGTCTGGGACTGCAATGAGGTTGTGACCGGCAGAACAAGCCGCACCAACGGATCTTCCTAGCTGACTCTTGTGGACCAGGAGGACCTCAAGTTTGATGATGTGACCTCACATGACTCCAGTTCGGAGCCAAAGGACTGAATCCCCCCATTGTAGAGAACTTGACACACAGCATCGTGGTGAGCTGAAAGCTGCTCCAGTCGCAGGGGACCGCGACCCCTCCAGTCTTCAGAGTGAGCCTGTCTCTGTGTGATGCTGCCGGATGTACTGCTAGCAGCCTGACTTCTCCGAGCAGGATCGGATCTCTTGAGTGCTGCGCTGAGTGCGCCCGCCGTAACTCCAAACTCTTCCATGCTGGAGGAGAATTGGAATACCTCCCAGCTAGGGGACTTAATTGAAACACTGAAATCAGAAAGTATTATGATCCCGTATTTTTATTGAGGTTCACAGAGACATTTTTCACTCATGCTACATAGAACAATCAATTTGTATGTGCCTTGTAGTATTCCTCCACATGTAGTAATCGAACAGTGTGGTTTACGGCTGGGCTGAGGGGGAAACGTCCTTTAGACCAGTGACAATCAAAGTATGTCCCGGGGGCCGCATGTGCCCTTCTGACCTTTACACACGCCCCCCCCCCCCCCCCCCCCCCCCCCCTTCCGGGAAGCAGCAGCACTGGGCTGCAGTTAACTCAACTCGGCATTAACATGAATTTTTGTCTTTTTTAATATACAGCCATCACTTATTTAAAGGTTAATTGCAGTTAGTGAAATGAAGTAACTAGGCCCTTAACTGTAGCAACACCTTCATTTTTAATGACAGCAAACATTTAAAATGTTAGTCTTTTCAAAATTCATTGACCTGTATAACTATTTCCATTTAGTAAATCAAATTGTAGCAGTGCATTCAGAAGTATTTTTCTTACTGTGATGGTTTCAACCACGAATTAAGAAACGTTCATGCTCCCCCCCCCCCCCCCCCCCCCTCCCAATGTCATTAGTGATTACATCCAAGCACAGGAGATGGTTTTGAACAGCATGCATCTTGAAGTTGTGTATTTTGAGTTAGTCTTATATTGGATAATGCAGAAAAAGGAGGTACATTGAAATAAAACAGTTGCCCGATTTGGCAAAGTGAAGAAGCCAGGATTTCTCCCAGGTTTTCTGGTTTCACATTACCCAATTGAGTTCAGCCACTAAACGGACATGCTTTGCTTCCCCTACACTGACCACCGCTGGCATTAGTGCGGCCCTCAGTCACATCAAAGACCAAACTTTGTGGCCCCTGCGAAAATGTTTGTGAGTTCCCATGCTTTAGACCAAAGCTGGAATCACGCTGTGCCTTCGCAATGCCAGCAATAAAATGAACGCGTCATTGGCACGCATTCGTTTTGGCACACAAGTTCTACAATGACTTTTACTTTAAGGGGGCGCATAGGTGGAGTGGTGTTGGATTTAAAGTCAACACCTTCCCTACTGTTTCCCAGACTGGAGTTGGTATATTAAATGTTACTATTCCAAAGAACACCGCCCCCTAAGGCAAGTCGCTGTAACCACTTGCGTGCTAAAGGAATGCATCGTAATGACGCGTTCGTTCGAAAGTCGGCATTGTAAAGGCATGCATGCTAACTGCATGCAGGATAGCGTCGTACAACCTGGCTGAGACTGGCTAAGACAAAAAGGAGTGCAGATCACTTTTGGAGGAGATCAGCTGATTGGATAGACCTAGAGGTGTTAAATGTATGCAGCCACAGAACCTTGTTTTCTAGCTGGTGGAAGAGTTGACTGGCACCAAAAGCTTAGTACCTAGGGTGACTCATCCACAGACATAATGCAACATTTCACATGATAACATGGATATGATGCCTTATTTCTCTACTCTATCCTACTTTACACCTTTGGAGGGGAGTGAGTTTATGTACTTAAGAATTTTAGTGAAATCAGACTGTCCTTGAGATCCCATATCTACCTGATATCTTTCAAAAGTTATTGGATGCAACATTAAATCCTCTGACAGACTTGATAGGAACATCTTTTAAAGACGCTATTATCTTGCCCCTTTTAAAAGAAGCTATTTGGTTCCTGGGAGCCTGACCATTTTTCTATATCTTTACCAACTTATGAGGAGAAAGCGTGAGAAACCTTTGTAGCTAAGATCTTGAGTAACCATCCTTGGTAAAATAATTATCTAAATAAGATGCAGGCGGTTTTCCGCCCTGCCAAAGCACCAAGACAGCCTTAGGCTTCATTTTAGGTGACCTAAGGTTAGATTTTGACTCTGGAAATATCAGTGTATTTATATTACTTGTTGGTTGTCTTTAACATGATTGATCATGAAATTGTACTGGACTGGATCAGGGCAGTCAGCATTGGCGGTACAGCGCAGAAGTGGTTCCAAACATTCTTGTTGAATAGGTACTAGGTGGTCGTGCTAAATAAACCCCTATTTCTCTCAACGAAAACGGTTCTGCTATTGTTTACCTCAAGGTTCAGCGCTGTTCCCATACTTGTTCAACATTTATATGAAACCGCTGGCCAATGGGCTACCCGAAATGGGATTCAAAACATATATGCATGCTGATGTCATTCATATTTCAAAAAGATAGCAGTGGTTGTCCAGGGCCTGGCAAGGGGTTTCAAGAAATACTTTGCCTATTTGGGATTGGTTAGGTTGCAATAAACTGAAGTTCAATGCTGAGAAAACAGAGGTGCTGATAGTCAATAGTCCTAACGATCTGTTTGTTCACTATTACTGGCTAGGTAAATTAGGCACACAGCAAATACCAGTTAACATAGTAAGAGGTTTGGGATTAAAAACGACTCAAAGCTTACTCTGGCATCCTAAATTCAATCGAACATCTCCTGTTGTCACAAATTGAGAATACTAAGGACGATTTCACTTGTGCTCAGGACTAAAGGCAGATTTTTAGGATTGAAAGCCCTAATCAGTTTGTATCTGGATTAAGCTAATGCCATCTATGTAAAATTGCCACTTTGTTATTCAAATAGATTGCAGGCACTGCAACATTTGCAGCTCACTTTGTGACTGGTTCATTCAGACGTTCACAGGCTAAACTGACTTTACAACTTTTTGACTGGCTGCCTAGAAGACAATGACTTCGGTTTAAGGTGCTGTGCTTGGTACATATGTGCTTTATGACCATATGCATTCCTATGAAAAAAAAACGCATTAGGATATACTGCCCACTGACATCCCCTAGTTTTACTGAGAAATTCCCTGTGTTCGCCAGGGTTTGTAAGAAAGGTCTGGCAGGCGAAGTTCTTGTATGGTGTCCTTGAACTCAGGCATTCACTTAAACCTGTTCTTCTCTGCCTGACATCATTGTCTGAATTCAGGAAGTGCTTGAAAATGAGGCTTTTTTTGCACAGACTATTTCTTAACTGTTTTAACTGAACTTCCTGTGCATTAATTGCGCTTAGAGACCCGTGGGTGATAGTGCACTTTCGAAATGGAAAGTAACATTATGCAATTGATCCAGGGCCTATAGCCTGTAATGTAACAATGGTTGAGCAGCTTGTCCTGAGCATTTAGTCTCTTTCTCGCTCTCTTTAATTGAGTGGATCTTAAATACCCCTTTTAAGTCAGAGCTTTGACAGTGCAGCGGTCAATGATGCCTATTCTCTCTAACAAAACTCAAATGGATGTTTTTATCTGGTTCCTGTTAGCATTGGCATTTTAGTCAAGCCTCTTTCAGCCATTAGTTTGAGACTGGCTTAGCCCAGTCAGGAGGAGTACCTCTTTTTCACTTTTGCTTCTGGATAATGAGTGTATCCTCCCTCCAATTGACATCTTGTATTGCAAAGCATGAGGAACCATTTTACCTCTCCGTCTGTCTACTTCTCTTTGCTTCCTCCTGCTGGAGTGTCTGCTCTTCACTGCATCGGAGCGACCCCACTCAACCTGCCTTTTTAATCCCATTTTACCATTCCTCCTGGCCTGTGCATGTAGCTCTCTGTGTGCTTCTTGTTTCTTTGTCCCGCTTGTGTGTTCACTCCCTCTGGCAAGGCGCGCAAGCACCCTCCCTCTCCTCTTTGTGGTCCTTGTGCCCACCCCGCCCCCACCTCCTTTTATCTCCCCTTTTCTGTGTGCTGTTCAGTCATCCAGCCACCCTCACCCACTCTTGTTTTTTCCTCCTGCTCCTCCTTCCTTTCCTTCCACACTCCTGTATTTACATCTGGCCTTTCCTTCATCCCTTGTGCACTCCTTTTCCCACGTTTGCTACACTCTCAAATTGGCCATGCCCCCTTCTGGGACCCTCTCACAAATGCAGCCAGGACTGGGCATTGTTTTCTTGTTTCATAGAAATAAAGCGGTCTAAAATGAAGGCTGTTTGCCTTCAGTACCGTCCTCTTTTTTGTTTATACGTCAAAAGACTTTTTGATCACCTTCTTTCCCTACTAAATTTCTATTATCTCTAAGTGATAGGTTCAGGGCCGGACTGGCCATAGCGGGCACCAGGCAATTCCCCGTTGCGCTGCACGAGTGGGGGCCGGTATTGGGCCCCTGTGGGCAGTTTTTGTTACAGGGCCGTTTTTGCAGCATACCTGCAAAATCGGCCCTGTACCAAAATCGGCCTAAAACCGGCCTGGCAAAGAGCTCGGCGGCACCTTCAACCCCCCACCAGTGGAGAGGGGGCTGCCGAGCACTTTGCCAGGGCCGGTTGTGGTTCCCAGTGCGGCCCTGGATAGGGCGACAGTATGCTTAACATCCCTGACACGGGAAGTGAAGCTGAAAAATTTTGTTCATGCCATTCAAATAGAAGCCCCTATGAAATGGCAAAACTGCACTCTAGTTGTTTTTTCAAATTTAGTTAGTAATGTATAACCAGTATGTTTCCTAATTTTGTATTTTTCCATTTCTTTTGTTACAGATTTTCCCCAGATATTACTTTTGCTGTATATGCAGGAGATAAAGAAAAAAGAAAGGAAATGCAGCACAACATATCAAACAAAGCAGACTTCCATGTGGTATTGACTACATACGAGGTATGTAGTGAGAAACTGATTAGCAGATGCTATATTTCATCTGTAATCAATACTTCAGCCATTTTGTGTTAACCTGTTTTTGATGTACTTGTGTCAACGTTTTCCTCTTATCAAAAATGGTCAATCTGCAGGATCGTCTAAGTCAAAGTGAATTAAAAATATGGTATAAATGATTTGCCAAAACGACTCTCACTTGTCTCTTTTTCCATTATATTTATCAGTCCGTATAGTTACAAGTATCTCAGCAATGTATCCAGCACAAAAAATAGAATATAGAAAATAAATTGTATTATGTAGGCACATAACTTGGCAAAAGAAACAGTGCATGATTACGTTTTAAATGAAGTGAAACAAATAACTGGGTCATTTAGTGTAGGCAACAAATGAGAGAACACAATTTGTGTTACAAGTAGAACCCATTAATTGTGCACTCGTCAAGAAGTTCAATATCAAGAAAAAATAATTTGACTGTGCAATATTTGTACGAAGTAAGTTAAAGTTAAATAAACCTGAAGTCAATGGAACTCCAACGCAAAATATAAGTAGATGTGCAAATACATGAGTAGGTGCACTATTAAGTGCTCTAGCAAAAAAAATCTCCAAATAGAAAAAGAGCAGTGCAGACCAGCAGGGATGCCCGCAAATGAAAAGGGAGATCCTGCCAAAAATTCAAGACCTTTGACAATGATTTGAACAATACAATTTAACAATATTGTAACATTCTTAAATACTTAACAATCGTTACCAAAGGTTTTTGGAAAATAGAATGTTACATCAATTTACACACATTTCTCTTCCTTTCCCTCTGCTTTCCTTAGGACACGTCTATATTTTTCTTTTTTGAAAAACCTTTATTTACAATTATAATGTTACATTTGCGAGCCTACAACCACAAGGGCCGGCCGTCGCCAAAGCAAACAGTAGCATAGTATTGTACAGTTACACAGCACTTCAGCCGACAACCCGGGGGTCCGGCGGCGAATGAGCTTACATGTCATAAAAGTATATGTTAAGACGTAGGATAAATTAAGGTTTTACTTTTTTAATATATATAAATAAACAAAAAAGGAAAAAAGAAACTGCAAACCATAGAAAAAACGAGGCAAAACAGGAATTTTATGTGAAGTGTCCCACCCAGGAAGGGGAGAGCCGCATCTGAGAAGTTATATGAAGGTCAGTAAATGAAGCAATTAAAAGGATGGGGGAGGGGGGAACAGAGAGTAAGCAATCATGGAAGCAACGAAGCTCAACACGGTAGAAGGAACACCAGGCTATGGGGATTGCGGCATCTCCGGGATATTTACGAGAGGAGGAGTACAGATCTCCCCGTGATACAGGTTCCACTGGTTCCATATTCTGCCCCACTTTTTGGGCCTGCCCCGTGCAACATACAGTTTTTTTTCCCGAAACATTCACCAGTCCATGTTCTCTGTCCAAGCTGAGACCCTAGGTGCCCTCTGAGACCCCCATAACTGCGCAATGTCCCTCTTAGCCACCATATTCCCAAGAGTGACCCATTGTGTCTGCGCCACGTTGTAATCATTAGGTTCCCACACATTCAACAAACACCGTCGGGCCTCAGGCAACAACAAAACTCCCGTAACTTCCTTCATGACAACATGCACACGGTTCCAGAATGATACCACCTCTGGGCATTCCCATAGAATATGGAGGAAGGTACCCATCATACCACACCCACGCTTTCACAACCCATCCACAGAGTAACCCATACGTAACAGCCGGGGGCCTGTCATGTAGATACAATGTTAGATCTTTAATTGCACCAGTCGAAGACGGGCCGGAATCGCGACCTCCTTAGGAGAGGATATCGCAGCCCGCCAATCTTCATCATCCAGCTCCAACCCATCGCCGGTCCAAGCCTCCCGAAGTTGTAAAAGGAGATCTGTTCGATCATTAATGAGTTTTTTTATATATTAGGGAAATGGTGCTATCCGGGACGTGTCCATCAAGCACTCTATCTTCAAGAGGAGAAGATTCCGGGATTAAGGTTCTGGTCGGGAAGACCGAGCCAATTGCGTGCCGGATCTGCATGTAACGGAAATACTCCCTATCATTTAGCGCGTATTCAATTTTCAGTTCATCGAAGGTCTTTATCCTGTCCTTGACCCAGAGATCCCCAACTTTACTGATGCCAATGAGGTCCCACTTCTCGATGCCCTTGGTAGTCCATAAGATGCCTAGTTTCTCAGTAACATAGAGCGGAGTCGCTCGGGTCAATATGTCCGACCAACCCATAGCTACATTCGCACTATGCCAGATCCTCACCGCAACTCCGGTGGGCCCCGTTAATGTCCTGCCAGTCGATTTGGAGTATAGCGCCCTGTTGTAATTCCCTCCCGGGAGCTGCCATTTATCCATTTCGAATGCTGGGTTTGACGCAGGGCCGTACATGGCATGGTTAATTGCACTCAATTGGGAAGCCCAATAATAGCGTTTGATGTCCGGCAGTGCAATGTCCCCATCATACCAGGGCAGTGTTAACTTTGCTAAGGCGATGCGGGGGCGCCCGCCCCATAGCAGACACCTCTGAAGGCATTCTATCTCGCGGAAATAGTTGGCGGGTACGGGTCGAGTGTGTTTTGAAGGGCGTACAGAAATCTGGGCAGGGACATCAACTTGAATAGGGCTGCCCTCCCGACCAGAGACAACGGTAATCCACACCAGGCCGCTACGTCTGATTTCAGCCAAAGAAGCGGAGGGAGCAAGTTATGGACATGTCTATTTTTTGACTAAATCTACCCTGCATCTCTACACAAACATTCATTATTAATTACATTTTTTCACAAGAAGCACTATATCGACTTTAAAATACATTACCCTAATCCATTCTACTGCACATCGTCACAATATTCTTCTTGTACAATATCATGGAAAAGAACACTTCATAGACTAGACCATGAAAAGTTTCACTTCTGCCACCCAGCCTTGAAAAGTTACATCTTGCCAGCTACAAAAAAGATATAGAGACTAGCAAGACCATCATTTGAAAAATTATTTTCTGTTTTACAGAGAGAGAAACTAATGTACATTAATTTGCTATGTACGTTTTAAAGGCCTACTGTTAGTAACAGACATAATGTAAAATACATTTTTTATATCTGTTACTTGGCTTTCTCACTTGCAGTGTTTTACTAATACTCATTTGTCTCTACTTTATATTGTATTCAACTTTCTTTTTGCAGTCCTCTGTTATATGTACACACATGTAACTCAAAAAAATAAAGTCTTTGCTCCATGAGTGTGAGTAGGTTTTGGAACACTAAAGTATAATTCAAGGATGAGTTGAAATGACATGTCTGTAAAAATAAGATTGTGTGAAGAAAAAGGTTTGAGTAATGTCTACAAGACTTGGACAAACACTCACTGTTTTATGGCAGTTGTGGCAGATGTCATAATTGTTGGGGGTAATACATCTTAATGTCACACGTTTGTATTGCTTCATGTTATGGATAAGCAACAAGAGTGAATGAACTATGATACATTTGTTTTACTCTTTAGATGGGGTACATGATACAGAAGCTAGAGATGCTGTTGTCATAGTAATGATAAAATCACTTCATAGGATTGTTTTGAAATAGGTCAGAACCTATGTTCTAAAATTCAAACATTTACTTTACATTTCTCTTTCTTTTTGGTCACTTTCTAATCTTGAGTTTGATTTTGTCTACTTGGTGTTGGTTTGCACTTGCATAAATGTGAAAAAGTTCAGTAATAATGTCAGTAAAACAAATGGGAAAACTCTGCTTGTTAAAGTGGGATGCAAGGGAAAGGAATTATTAACATTTCAGTTTGTTTTGCAAACGGCTGGATGGAAAATAAACCCCTTTGACCGTGGGTTTAACAGGCTGAACAGTTCACCGAAAAGGTCCCATTGTTAGTCTGGCCTAAGAAAGTAGTGTCTTAGATTTGTTGTACAAGGCGGGTTCCTGAGTTCAACTCTTCCCGCAGGCATTTGCGGACAACTTTCGTGTCACAGGATTGACTCTCATCAAAGACAATCCAGCTTTACATCTTTCTGAGGTTGAGGAATTGAATACCTCACCTTAGAGAAATAGGAAAAGCTTGCTTAATGCCTTGTACAAGTTCAATTTTTCAAATTGAAATATTGTTAACTTCACTGATTTTATGATCTGTGCTTTGTTTATTTAGTAAATGATAATTGAAGTTCTGTAACTCATTTTAACTTGTTTGCAGATTTGTATGAAAGATTCTGGATTTTTACAGAATAGGTGAGTTCTTTTTGGAAATACTCATGAAGCCAAAACCTCATTAGGATTACACTTTGTCATTGGCAATGCAGTTCTGTATTTTGTGGAATGTTGGTGATCGCTTAACTGTTCCTCATCTCCCCTTACTCGGCTCTCTGCCTGCCCCTCTCTATCGTTCAAACCCTCCATCCCGTAGCAGGATCTGTGGCCAAAAAACCTATTGGCAGAGCCATTATTTGGGTCCCCAGTAGCAAAGATAAGACATATTGGTTTTAACAGTGCTTGTTTGGTAGGCAGGTTATTGAACAGTTAAATTTGAAAACGGTCAACTCAAAACATTTACTGCAAATGAAGTGCTGGGTGTTGACCACTGCCCCTCTCAATTTTTCAGTAATCCTTATAAATAGTAATTATACTTATAATAACACATGATAATTTAGGGTAGATTTTTAGTGTACAAATGAAGAAAACAATCCTGTAAGAAGCCATCTCTAAATGCCTAGCTAATGGGCATTAGGAGGTTTTATGCTCTTCTCAAACTTTACCCCTTTAATGAGTGCCCTTCTCTGTTATTAGGTTTGATTGGTGTGCTCTGGTTGTGGATGAAGCACACAGACTGAAAAATGTGAATTCTTTGCTCCACAAGACTCTCTCAGAGGTATGGAAGTAATTGATTTTAAAGTGCAACTGTCTTTTAAAGCTGCACAATTATTTCGATTTATGAAAAATCTACTTGTGGTAAGATCATTTGCTAACTTTATTATTCAGTCTAATATTTATACAATGTCACATTTACTTCCTCGAGGAAAGTATGACTTTATTCTTATAAATGACCTCCAATCTCATATATCTAATCTGTGCATTCTAGACACAAAACAGAAATTTTTGAGTTATGTATGAATACACTGACTATGTACTATCATTATGCATACATATTGCAACTTATTACACAAAAACACTGTAGATGTAAATATTTTAAAGAAACAATTTTGCATATATCTAGTGACCAAGATGGAATTTGAAACAACTTGATGAAGATAAAATTGGTACTTCTGTGCTACCCCTACCACAGGATAACACTGAAAACCCTTAACCCCTTTAGTGCAGGTGTCCGCCAATTGCCGACACCCGCACTACCTCCCCCAGTGCCTGTGTCAGCCATTGGCTGACACTTGGGAGGTAAATAAAGGCCTCTCTGCACTGCACCTGAGGGATTCCTTTATTTCATTTTAAGCTTGAACTTGTCGGGAAGAGCTTCCCGAGCAGCCTGAGTCTTTTTCCCCCCCTTACTGTAATGATGATCAGCATGCAGGACGCACTGATACCATTACAGTAAAGTGAAAGTACAATTAGCTCATTTTACTTTCACTGCATCAGTGCTCGGGGGGACATATCTCAGCCCCACAATCACTGATTTGGATGGGAGAGGTATTATTGGTAAGGGTATGATCTCCCCTTACCAATGCTACCTTTTCTAGTGGATACCTGCTTGGGGAAAATAAAAGAGTTATCTCCAAGCATGGAAACACCCAATAGACACCAAGGATGGGGGAGCGGCCCATTATGCAAGGGCCTGTGCTCCCCAGCATATTTGAATATATGTCTTTCTGACCACCCTGGATGGGGCAGAAAGTCCACTAGACACCAGGGAAATGTGGTGTTTTTATATATAGGGGTGGGGGTTGCCCAACAGCGGCATACCCAATAGTCTTTTATAACTCCTGGTGGTGGATGGAGGCAATTACCCCCAATCTCCCCCACCCCGGGCAGGCAAAAAGCCCATTAGACACCAGGCAAAACATTGTTTTTAAATTTAGGGGTTAGGGCTGCCCACCATGGCCTTTGCCATGCCCCCATCCATATTGGGCATCAGTCTTTCTGTCCTCCCCGGGATGCCAGTTAATGTAAAAGAAAAAGAAAGAAATATAGGGCTGGGGGCTGCCCCCTGTGGTCATGGCCATGCTCCCACCCTAAAACAAAGCAGGTAGCCTTTCTGCTCCCCTGGGGGTGGATGGGGTCGATTACCTCCAGTCTGGCACCTGAGGGCAGAAAGCCCATAAGACACCAGGAACTGTATTCATGTAAGATTTATTTCGAGGGAGAGACCCCTCATGGGCAAATGGCCATGCTCTCCCTCCACAATGGGGTCCAATAGACTTTCTGCCATTCCTGGGAAGTCGATACAGTATTCATCCTAGCAGACAGACAGTTCTGGAAACTAGACATCTGGGGGAGTCCAGGGAGGTGTGCTTCAACTGGATTACACACCATTTTCTAGCCCATTGTGCCCTTTAAACCTCAAACTTTGATTAAAACACACACACAATTTCCTCACATTTCTCTGAGGGAAAACTACTGGAATCTTTGGGTAGACACTAATTTCCTACCACACAACATTCCCTCAAGTCTCATGATAACAATGGTACCTCACGAGGGTGGGTGGGCCAAGAGACTTTGACACAAAATACCCTAAAGCGCTATTAGGAGAGATCAGCAATAGAGGTAGCTGTGGGATTTAGGGCAGTGCTCGTCTCCCACCCTTGGAAACCTACCAACCAGAGACATTTTTGAAAACTAGACAACCAGGGGATTCCAGGATTGTGTGCCTTGCATGGATCCCATGATGATATCTTATACACAAAGCTCTGCAAACCTCAAACAACTTAACCTGAAATCACACATTTTCCTTACATTACTGTGATGGCAACTTCGTAATCCATAAAATTCCTACCACCAAGTGTTGCCTCACTTGGGCCGACAAAAATGATACACCACTTGTGTTTTAAAAAATGTCTTGAGTTTCGCAGATTTGCATGGGTGGTGCCACAGCACCACCCCATACAATGTATCTACCCCTACTGCTTATCTATCAATTTAGCGCTTTAGAGCCTTTTGTGTCGTGGTCTCTTGGCCCACCCACACAAGTGGGGTACTGTTTTCATAAGGAGACTTGTTGGAACTCCGGGTGATAGGATAGGTGTGGCTCTCCTCAGATTCCAGAACTTTCTGTCACAGAAATGTGAGAAAAATGTGTGTTGTTTACCAAAGTCTGACTTTTGCAAGTGCTTCTGGGTAAAATTACGTAGTGAGAGCCACTGAAATGTGAGGGAGAAAATGTGTGTTTTATTCAAAGTTTGAGGTGTGCAAGGAACTCTGGGTAAAAAGACCTGGCGGGATCTATGTAAGTCACCCCGCCCAGGATTCCCTCAGGTATCTAGTTTTCAAGAATGTGTAAGCTTTCTAGGTTTCCCTAGGTGCTGGCTGCGTTAGGGCCCAAAACCCACAGTTACCCACTTTGGAAAATAAGAGTCACTTTTGAGTGGAAAAACTGATGTATCCATTTTGTGTTTTGTGCCATTTCCTGTGGCGGGCACTATGCCTACCCACACAAGTGAGATACTGTTTTTATCAGAAGACTTGGGGGAATGCTGTGTGGAAGGAAGTATGTGGCTTCCCAAAGAATCCAGAACTTTCCCTCACAGAAATATGAGTAAAATTTGTTTTTAGTCAAAGTTTAAGGTTTGCAATGGTTCTGGGTAAAAACAAAACAGTGAGAGTAATGCAGGTCACCCTACCTAGGATTCCCCTGGGTGTCTAGTTTTCAAAAATGTGCATTGGGAAAACATATTCACTTTTGAGTGGAAAAATGTGATGCGTCCATGTTGCGTTTTGGGCGGTTTCCTGTCACTGGCACTAGACTTACCCACACTAGTGAGGTACCATTTTTATCGGAAGACATGTAGGAGCATGAAACAGTAGAACATTAGTTATTATTCGATTTCGCTGCATTTGTGCCTTCCAAATGTAAGCCACTGTTTAAGAGAGTGGAAATTTTGGAAAGACCCTCTAAACCATATGCTAGTACACAAACCTACAAATTCAGAGATGTAAAAGTAACCACTGCTCCTAAACTCCATATCTTGTACCCATTTCAGAAATACATAGGTTTTCTTGACATTCGTTTTTCACTCTAAGGGCTTGATTCAGATGTGGTTAGGAAGGCCTCCGACCCTCGGTCGGAACCATCCTAACTGCATTGGACTTCCTCGTTTGGATTCCTTTCCAACCGAGACATTCCGATCGGCTTGGTCGAAAAGGAACCCGTCTCTGTTTTCAGATGGCTTTCCAGCTGAGGGAGTACGATGGCAGTTTCCCACTGCCTTTCTGCGCCAGTCTTTCCTACACAGAAAGGCATTGGGACATGTCGTTGGGGGCCCAGGCAGGGCCCCATGGATGCGAGGCCGCCGAATGGCAGGCTATGGGGCACCGGTGGTGCCCCCCTGTTGAGCCCTGCACTCGGTGGCAGGCGCCTTGGGGTGCAGGGATGAATTGGACCTCTGCACTTAACGATGCGAGCATGCATTCCATTCAGAATGCATGTTCCCATTGTTAAGTATAGGATTGCGACGGAACAAGGTTCAGTTGCAACCTACTTGAGGTCTGGAACAGACCTCAAGAGGTCTTTCGGTTCCATTTCTTGACCGATGTCGGACGGAATCCGGTCTGTCCGACATAGGAATCCAGCCCGAAGTATTTCACTATATGAATTGATCCATACTCAGTACATAGTGAAAATCATAGTATGGTGCAACTCTGTTGTTGGCTCTGGATACCCTGGGTTCTTGGAGAACCTACAAATCCTATATAACCCCGTAACCATAAGGGGCTAGCGGAAGTAATGGTATATTGCTTTTGTTAATCGTCATCAGGACAAAAATTACAAATGAAAACGTTGTCACAAATGGCTGTTTTTTCTTGCCCATTTGAAACATTTCTTTATTTCAACAGTTAGGTTATTTGGGTAAACCTGGAGGGATCCACACATATCAGCCCTTACTGATTTTGGAAGTTTGTCTAGTTTTCAGACATGTATAGCTTTCCTGGATCACCCATGGGTTCAACACTGGTTTCCACCACAAACTAGAAGTAGGCTGAGACCAAAAAATATGGAAGAATGAGCTACCTCTTTAAAAAATCTCAAAACTGCAAAATAAATTGTTTTTTTTTTTGTTCAACTCTGTATGTTCCTGAAAGATAGGAAAATGGTGACTGTAGCACAGCAATCCGTTTGTTGATATTCTTTTTTTAGGAAAAAAATACCAGACACTTTTATCAGGAGCACTTTTTTCCAATTTTTTCCCCCAAAACTCAAATTGTACCTATATTTTGCCTATTTCCTCAGTCCCCACTAGAGGAATCCACAAACCCTGAGTACGTATAGAATCCCCAGGATGTTGGAAAAAAGGATGCAATTCTGGTATGAATTACTTATGTTGAAAAAAATATGGTCAAAATTATAGTATATAAATTGCATGTTTTTTCCTGCTGCCAGGATGTTTGCGCTCCCCTTTGGAAGAGCTTTTTTTTTAGTAAAGAAATTGCTCTTAGGTTGCTCTTCTTGTGCATCCATCCAAACTAATGTCTTTTTTAGGAAATTTAGAGCTATTTATTCGTGCACCCCCACTGTAGTGTCTCATCTTGCCCTGAAGTTGTAATGAAAAACATGGCATTTTCATATCTTTTAACAGTTTTGCAATATTTTGTTGCAGTTCTCAAACATATAAACATAAATCCAGGAGCTCTAGCCAAGTAAATGTCCTGAGTCTGGAAATATCAAATAGACGTGGGTTCTTCTAGGTGATGTGGTCAATTATGTGGAATCTTGCATATAACTAGCTTGTGACAAAATCACTATTAATGGTGCACTTTTCATTTGATGGCAAATATCAAGCTCAGGACTACAGAGAAAGTATTGAAAATTATATATTTTCTAATTCAGTACATCCATAAGGAATTCAAAGGCCTAAGCTAGATCTCCTCACTCTGACTGGATGTCTGGGAGAACATGCTCAACATTTCTTATTTTCGGGATTTTTAAAATCAAATACACAGTAATTTTCGCCATTTGCCCTTAAAAAACATATGTGCCTAGGCTTGGCCCACAACTGCCTTCCCCTATTTTTGCTGTGTGTGAGTGTACCAGACGTGTGGAGAGTCGATGCATTTGTGGTGCCCCTAGATGATTAAAAGAGTGCAGTGAATTTGCAAAATTTCTAAAACCATTCAAAATGAAGTCCCAAATTGAGGTACCTACCTATTGGTTGCAGATGTCAATAGAGGGCTGTATGGAAACATAATTCAACCATATATTGTTTTCATGTGCATGTTCTACTTTTTCTGTCACTAAGTAACAGATCACCTTTGCCCGAATGCACGTGGCAGGAGAACACGCCAAACAGTGTTTGTCATATTTACCATGAACATCTCTAGTAATGGCGAAATCGGATTTCCTAAAACTGTCAATAACAGGATGAAACATCATATACTGATCTCCATCAATGACTATCCGGATCCAGCCAAATTAAATAACAGTCCAGTAGACGCCAAATATGAAATAATGACCACAAGAGCCAAACCCTGTGTCATTGAGCAAGCAGTGATGGACTGAGTCTGCAGAAAGAGCCATAGAGGTGGAGTGTAGCATAAGGGAAACCAGTATGGATCGAACACCTAAAAGGAAGAGCCCTGGTTTTTATAGCGAGGAGGCACAAGTGCATGTTACTAAATAGTAAATTGGTCAAGAACTTGGGGACGGAGGTGTAGCAATAAGTGCGGTCTTCAAAGAAGAGTCTTCAGTTAGGTGCTATGCAACCTCCAAAAAGGAGTAGAGGTTGAAGATATCTAGATCAGCACTCTACAAGACTTGTCCTGAGCACCCAAAATCGGTTCATATTTAACCAGGTGGACTGGAAATCCCATCCCCATTGACCTGCCTACCCTAAGATTAGGGAAATTGAGGCGGTAACATTTGCTCAAAGTATGTAGCAATATAGAAGAGAACATCAGTAACTGCGCCTAGTGCTCGAGTGGGTTCAGTGTGGTGCTGAGTGGAAGTATAGTAGAAATTTCCTACATGAGCAGGCTTTGGTAGCGGCACCAAGCTTCCCAACTAAGCATCTAGACAGTCATGGTATAGTGTTGTCACGAATGGAAAGCGGGCGCCACAAGGAATATTCTACTTATGCATGTACATGGAGTTCCTTACACAGATACATTCAGAGACCTAATAACTTACGAAGGGAGATCAAGCCTTGTCTGTTTCCTTAGACCTAGCCCTGCTTGGTGTCTGGCCTTTTGCATCCTCTTTTTGGTATTTTGATAGCACTTCAAATGTTCTCTCACTGATGCTGTCCAGAGATAATTTTTTGGTATTGCTTCTTCCTAATCAAATTTATGACTAGTGTTTTGATTGATACCTATTGCTGACGCTTCTAGAGTCTAGAAACATTTTCAAAATCTTCTGGATTGTAGAATTTGTTAATCTTCCCGGCAAAGGTATTCACTAGTTCCAAAAGCTGGGGATGCTGGGCCAAATATTTGTTCAATTAACTTTTTTTATGAATGAGAAATGTCTGCTGATCAGATTAGACAGTTTTCAGCGCATTTCTAACTGTTCAAATATGGTTTGCTTGTGTTTACTCTCTGTAGGAGATTGATCTAGCGTTTAAGGTAGGAATAGGGAGGATTTCTGATTTTTGGAAGCTAGAAGTCGAAATAATACATATGTTGTAAGGGTAAGAGCTAAAGGTTAGAGGGAAGTGTTGTCTAATATCCTAGGGCAGACCCTAGTGGATGAATGCTGTTGGAATGAGTACACTGTTTCAGCTACCCCAGCAACCTCAGCGAGCTCCAAAATGCTGTGACCAAAGAATGCTCGAAGGCAAAGAAGTGTCAGTAAACTTTCCAACCCCTTCCTCTGTAATTGATGGCTAAAAGAGATGTCATACCCTCCCTTTCTCTTCCTACTCTTCTAACCAACCCCCTACACAGAAGGAGCTGCTGCACGAAGCTGCAGACTAGCATAGTTTGTTTATGGTTGTGAATGGCTTTACAGGCAGGAGAATAGGGGCCAGAGATTAAAAACTGAAAAAGACCCACCCGAAGGGACTACCACATCTATTACGTAGTTCCAGTATGGTAAGGGCATGTGCAGGTATACCGAGATTTGGTTAAAATGCTTTAACAATGATGGTAAAAAAGTAATTTGCACAAGAAGTCACCTTTAATATTGAACATGTGAATAATTTTATAAAGAGACTAAAATAAACTAAGAACAGTCCAGCTATGGTTGGCCTTTCTAAATTGAGACACGCAAGCAATGACGCATAGTCCGTATTCTCAGAGGTAGGGATCGAAAGAGAGCCATTAGACACGGAGATACCAAATCAGTCGCCTAATGCACAAACTTACGGCTAGTGCCTCTAATGCTCGACCTCCGTCTTATTTATTTGCCTAAATGCTTAATCGTTTTTGTGAAGCAGTGTATGAGGAGAAAGATATCTTAGATATTCAGAATTTTCCCATATGAACAGGAGATGCCTGGAGTTAACCAAAAAGTGGTCCCAGTCGAAGCAATATTAGAAATGCACAATCACAATTTACATGCAATAAGTATATTTTGAAAAAACTTATTTCTTCCTTGACTGGAGCCTTCCGGCCCATCATATACTGTAGATGGTGCCACACGACCCAGGTGTGGTTTTTTAGGTAATATGGTGTGACTGATACTGCATACATTAGGAATAACATTTGATCTTCCCAAACTGAATAGTTTGTTTTAATTCTTAGGTGCCCTCCACCACCACGGTATTCCACCCCCACTTGTCCTGAAGAAGACCCCGCAGTAGGGCAGGATTCAGCCTACACCTTTTGGGGTCGAAACGTCAACACACCTTTCCTTTGTTCCCACCCATTAACAACAGAACATTAAGTGGCTGTGTTATTGTGCTATTGCGATAGGAACATCAAATGTATAAATATTTGAATGACAATGTACATATTTCAATATGGTACTGAATTTCAAATGTATATAAGACCACTTGTTATTTACTTTGAAACTTATCTAATTCTCACACTATCCTGATCACGGTCCCTCCCCTCACCTGTCCTTCCTTTCCCACGCCCCTCCTCTTGGGCAATAAGAGTAAATGTTTATTATTGTTCTTGTCTTGTTGATTGCTCTGACAACTGATCTGCATTTGAGGATGTGTATTAAATAGCATCCCTCAGAATAACTTGTCCTAAAAGTTTTTTCAAAATATACTTATTGCACGTAAATTGGGATTGTGCATTTCTAATATTGCTTCGACTGGGACCACTTTATACACAACATTGAATACCCAGGTCCCAGTACCATTGGGTCAACCCTTACTTTATAACATGGAGTTAACCATAAGCGGCACCTGGGAAAAGTGCATCTTAAACCAAACTGCAAGTTCGAGGGGCACAAGCAGAGACTGGGCAGGCGAGTGCAGTGAGCAAAAGCATCACTAATAGCTTTGCAATAGGAGTGAAAGGAGAGGCTGCAGCAAGGCCACGCATACCACACTTGCAACGACCTCACATTACCACACTAGTACAAAACATTGGTTCAGAGCAGTTAGGCATGCAGTCCGGCTATTTCTCTGAATAATCTGAGAGAGACTACAGGACAAGGGCGAGAGATCTGAAATGTGTGCCTTTAGCAGAAAGATGAGCTCTTACATCTACTGATGGGGCAGTAACTATCCAACTGACTATTCACATGTCCAGCCGAGTGCCCTTTAACTCTTACAAGTAGATATTGGACATGGGCAAAGAGGTTGAGTCACAATTCAGGTTCTGTGGTTCCCATCTAACCTTTTGAGTACTACCTGGAAGTTCTTCAAAATAAGGGATAATCCATAACAATGTCAAGAAGAGTTACAAACTGTCTTCCAGTGTTATAATCCTAAATGGGCTGATGTCAAAAAATTATTGCGTTGTCATCATGCCAGAGATGTAAAAGATGGGATGTTAAAAAAAGTCAGTTGACCCTTACAGCCACCTGTAAAAGATGCTGCTTTAGTTGCTGATAGGGATGCTGCTGTTAAAATGTGTCCTTTGAAAACTCATTGGAAAAAGATTATTGCAAACAAATCAAGGAGAAACTACTTCCCTGATCGCTTGAAAAATGTAGGCATGTTGTATTTCTATAGCACGAACCTAGCCAAAAGGCAGTGGAACGCTATATAGGATCAAAGGCAAGCACTAAATAAACAAGTAGTAGGAGAAGTAGCTAGTTTGTGAACTGTTCATGCATTGTGATGTAGTGTTCTTTAAAGAGGTGCATCTTCAACTCTTTCCTAAATTGCATTGGAGCTGTCCTGATTCCTTGGGGATGTTGATCCCTATCCTAGGTGATCCGGTGGAAAAGGCCTGCTGCCTTGTTTTTTCTTTTTTTATTCTTTTAAGTCTGACAGTGTCCTGACTGTGGGTGTGTCAAGAAACAACAGACATGGTGAAGTTTTCTGTAAAATGTGCTGGAGTGCTGGTTGGGATAGCTTTGCAAACAATGGAGCTGTCTTTGAAGGTGATGTGGGCTGGCAAGGAAAGGCAGTGGACTTCCATCAGGATGGGGTGATGTGATCATATTTCTTCAGCCCATGATGAGATGTGCTGCGCCTTGTTGGATTCCCTTTAGGGGTGCCAGTGTGGAGCAAGTGGGGAGGCAAGATGGCGGCCGCTTAGCTGTGGTTGTAACGGTGCTGCGGTGAGGCTGCTAATCGAAGGAGCGAAAATGGACTTTCAGCATTAGCCGAACGCCGACTTACTGTTTGCCGTGGGTCTGGAAGTGGAGCAGTGGTTGGGGGGGTCGTGGAGGCATGCTGGCCGCGCTGTCCTGTCGCGGATCGGCAGCTCATGTGTTGCGAGGACTGGCTGCCGGCTCTCTCTCCTGGCTTCAAACGCCACCGCCCCTTTGGTGGGCGGAGCCTGGTACGGAGACCGCTGCAGCGGCAAAATTCAGAGTCCAGGTCAGAACGCCCGAGCTGGAAGTCGTTTGGGTGCTCGTGCAGGCGGCGGAAGGGAAGTGGAGCTTTTAATTTGACAATGGCTCCGAAACTAAACCAAAACTCCAAAGCAGCCTCAAAGAAGAAAAATCTTCGAGAAAATGGCGCTACTAAGGCGGCAGGAGCGCAGACGCCGGATAATCCTAATGAGAAACAGCAGCCTCTGACCGGACCCGGCAGGCTACAGTTTCAATAGCCGAGATGCTCACAAAAGCCAGTAAGGAGAAGGTGGCGGAGGCAGCAGGGGGTATGCCTGTATCGATAGAACTGATTGTGGTTGAGACTGAGGCACCACAGGTACGCCAGGATGCGTGCAGTGCCCGCAGGACTATCAATTTGTAAAACGTTGTTACCCAAGCTGAAGTGGTGACACAGGGCAAAGTGGAGGCGCTTAAGGGGCCAAAGGAAGGAGGGGGCCCGGCGACTCCGTTGTAGATCAAGGAGTGACAGCAGGGGCAACGTCGGACCCTCTAAAACCGGCACAGGCACAAGCTCAGAGTCCCACAGATGTTATTGAAGCTGGCGGAAAGGAAGAGCTTGCTCTATCGGAGCAGGGAGAGGTGGGCGAAGTCACTGGAATCGGAGCAGGGGAGGGGGCTCAAAGTGAAGCCTTTTTCTCAGCCTCTGATGGCTTGGAATGGTCTGAGGAGGAGGGAGATGGTGACTGCAGCTCCCTGGGGGACTCTGAGAGTGAACCAGAGATGGAGCACCCAGCAACTGACTGAAAGCATCAGCAGCTGCGGCGAAGGACCAGAAAGACAACCGATGCGAGTCGAGTTGGGACCACTCTGCCTCATTATCCCTACAGGGCAGCCCGGGTATTGAGAGAGCACAGATGTCTCTATTAGAAACAATCCATCAGGAGATCATAGCCCATAGGGAAGAGACACACCAAGAAAATCGCAAATCACAAGCAGCTATGAGGAAAATGAGGGGCGGTGTTAGGAAGCTGTCTAAGGCCTGCATCAACACCGGGGACAGAGTCTCAAATTTGGAGGACAGGATTGTCTCAACAGAAGCAGAGGTGGAGGTGGCGGTGGCCAAGGTTAACGCACAAAGCTCCCAGGTTGTTGACATCCAATGGAAGCTCGAGGAGATGGAGAACAGGCTCCGTAGAAACAACCTGAGGGTTTTGGGAATCCCGGGGGGATCAGAAGGGTCCGTCATCAGGGCATTTATCATAAAGCTCTTCGAACAGGCATTTCCCGAGTTAGAGAGCTGGAATTGGTCCATTGAGCTGCAGAGAGTTCATCGCACCCCTTTCAAGGTCAAAAAGAGTATGAAAGAAGGGGACAAACCCAGGGCGATCTTGATCTTTTTAGGAAACTTTAATTTGCGACAGGCTATTTTTGATTCAGCAAGGCCTAATGGTAAACAAGGTTGTGATGGGTTCTCATTCTTCGTGCGGCCAGATTTCTGCCACACGACGGTAGAAAGACGTTGGCGTTTAAGAATAATAATAAAAGGGATCTTATCGTGCGCAAACATAGCCCAATGGGCGTCAAGGCGCCTAATTCCAAATCCAGCTCATAACAAAGACCCTGCAGCTCAACCTGTGTAAGCTCTCGAGAAGCACCACGTTTTAAGGGCCTTTTTGAACAGCGCTAAATAGGGTAAGGTCTTCATCTCCATCGGCAAGATGTTCCAAAGCTGTGGAGCAACGACGGAGAAGGCCCTGGCTCCCCATCTGGTGAGCTTAAAGCGAGGGACAACAAGTTGGAATAGTCCCGAAGAGCGCAAACACCTTGTGGGATGGTAACGGGTAAGCAGGGAGCTGATAGCGCCTTTAGGTCCATCCTCGAGTGCTCTATAGGTCAGACACAGAATTTTGAAATAAATTCTGTGCTGAATAGGCAGCCAATGAAGGTCTCTCCTCGCAGCAGTAGCAGAAGAGGCCCTGGGAAGATCCAGGACAAAACGTGCAGCAGCATTCTGCACGATTTGCAGTCGATGTATGAGGCCCTTGTTGGATTCCATGTAGAGAGAGTTGCAGTAATCTAGCCTGGAACCAACAAGGGCGACTGCAATCTGCTTGCGTGCTTGAAGAGACAGATAGCTGCGAATTCTGTTGAGCGTCCTGATCACGCCCCAGCAGGTCGAAACAGTCCGATTCACCTGTAAGGACATCGAGAGTGAAGTATCGAACACTACACCCAGATTTCTGGCAGATTGAGAGGGAGTGGGGCAGATGCCAAGAGACGAGGGCCACCACTCACTCGACCAGATGTCTTGGTCCTTCCCAAAGACCAGGACCTCAGTCTTGTCGCCATTTAGTTTCAGGAAGTTGGTAACCATCCAATCTGCAACATGTTGCATACAGGACCTGAAGGTAGAGGCAGATGTTATGACAGAGGACTGAGCGAGTGAGACCATGATCTGGGTGTCGTCGGCGTATGATACCACCTCCATCCCCTGCGATCTTACTAGCCTAGCAAGGGGGGCCACGTAGATGTTGAACAGGGTCGGACTTAATGCCGACCCCTGTGGCACCCCACATTGCAAAGACTTTGCTGGGGAGAGGTGGTTGCCGAGCATCACTCTCTGTTCCCTATCAAGGAGAAAGGAGTTGAGGAGACTCGGGGCCGAGCCAGTGACACCTGCCTCCCTAAGCCGAGATGTTAGGATGGCAGGAGACAGAGTGTCAAATGCGGCCGTGAGGTCCAATAGCACAAGAACAGTAGTTTGTCCGGCATCAACCTTGCGTCGGATGTTATCGACTACAGAGGTGAGAGCGGATTCTGTGCTATGATGTTTTCGAAAACCATGCTGGGTAATATCAAGATACTCCGAACCTTCAAGGAAAGAAGATAAATGGCGGTTCAGGTGTGCTTCTAGAATTTTAGCAGGTGCAGGGAGCAGAGAGATGGGTCTAAAATTTTTCAAGAGGCCGGGATCGAGTGAAGGCTTCTTGAGGAGCGGCTTCACAATGGCCTTCTTCCATATTGATGGAAAAGTGCCTTAATCAATTACCTTGTTCATCACCTCAAGTAGGGGAGGAATGAGGCTGTTCCTACAGTCTTTTAGCTTTTTGAGAGGCAAAGGATCTAGTGGAGAGGAGGATTTCGTCTTGTCTAGAAGAAGATTCAATCCCTCCAGAGACATAGAAGGAAAAACAGAAAGGAGGCTAGAAGGGGCTATATCCAGTGCCTCAGAAGAGCTTATGCCTGGAAGAAGATTTTCAACCAAGGAGAGACGTTGTACTTCTAAGGAAGTATGAATATCAAAGATTTTTTTATGAAAAAAGTCTGCAATGTCGTCACAAAGACGTTGAGAGCTGACTACGGGATCTGGAAGTTGGAGGGAGCATAGCGAGTCAGCAATTTTAAAAAGCTCCCTAGAGGAAGTGAGTGAACTAGTAAGGTTGGAGAAGTATTCCTGCTTCTCCATTATCACTTTCTGCTTATACTCCCGTAGAGCAGACTTGTGAGCCTCCCTATCTATAGGCTCCCAGGATTTCCTCCATCTCCTCTCACTGCTTCTGCAGCCCTGTCTTAGTACTCTAAGATGGTCCGAGAACCATGGCGCTGATGGTTTCCGCCGGGCTACATATCGCAGGGATGCAGGGGCAAGTTTTTCTACTGCATTAGTGATAGAATCCTGCAGAGATTGTGCTGCCTCATCCGCGTCTTTTAAGGAGAGAGCCTCTGGTGTAGGAACAAAAGGGGCAAAAGCCTCATCAGTACGGTTTCTAAGATTTCTTCTAGAAACGAAAGGGGTAGTCCCTTTCTTAATGGAATGAGAAGTGGAAAAGGCTAAATGCAGAGGAACCGCAAAATGATCTGTCCACACCAACGGTAAAGGTGTAACGCTGGAGAGTCTTAGATCATTAGAGAAAACCCCGTCAAGGATGTGACCTGCTATGTGAGTAGCATTGGTAACAAGCTGAATGAGATCACAAGCTCCGAGAGATTCAACCAGTGATAAAGTATCCTTAGAGTGGACCTCATCGAGATGGAAATTGAGGTCACCTAAAATGGTGAAGGAGTGCTTTCCGAAGTAAGGTTCAAGGATTCTCAACATGTCCGAGGCAAAATTAGCTCTGTGACCAGGCGGCCTGTAAATCAATATGCCCGTAAAAGAGACTGAAGGGGCACAAGTAATACAGAAGTATAGAGCTTCGAAGCGATCTTGGGGCGAGGAAAGTAAGTTAACCGTACATAGCAAGGAGAATTTAAAAAGAATGGCAATGCCTCCTCCTGTACATTTAGGTCTATCATGCCTATGTAAGGAATAGCCCTCAGGAATGGCTAGAAGAAGATCATGACCCGAGGAGTCAGTGGCCCAGGTCTCTGTGATAAAAACCCAGTCTGGCTGCCTTTCATCCACAAAATCGTGGAAGGCTAGATTATGCTTAATTAGCGAGCGCGCATTTAATAGAAACCCAGTGTTATGAAAAGCAGTGGACCTTGGGGAAGAAGGACAGAGGCTGGTAGGACAAGTGACAAGGGGATGGAAAGAGGAAGAGCAGGTCGTACAGCGGCGAGAATGTAATAACCCCAACGGAGTAAAACAATGTAGAGAGGGGCATGTGGGAGGTCTGAGAGCCAGAAGCGCAGAAGGAGCATAGCGCATAAATGTCTTACCAGGGAGTGAAGGTGCGGAGACCAGGTCCAGCCCGACCTGCAGCCCATCCTCAGCGCGGACGGGCGCAGACGGGCTGAACTCTGGCGTAACTCCGGCGTCATTCTGGCGTCCCCGCAGTGCGTGACCGCTGCGCGTGAGCATGGCTCAATTTATGTACTGCTCGCCTCCTAGAGAGAGGACTAGAGCGTGCAATCAACCCCCCAAACTAAGATGGCCGCCAACGAGCCTGATTAAACCCTTTCAGGACAAAAAGATGCAGGCATTTCTAATAAATCCGGCACAGTTGAAGATTATCAACGAAGGGAGGACATTGTTTTTCTCATCTGAGATCAAAGCGAAGGAATACTTGGACTCCATAGGAAGCTAGGATGACTGCTAGGGTGACTGCTGCTCTAAAGACGATGGAATGGGATGCTGGCTATCGGCTGTTGCTGAATTTTGTGCTTGACTTTTTGTAGACTTGTAACTTTTCGAGCTCCAATTTTTGGTAATTGTTGGGTGTATCGATATAGGTAGCTCTCACCGCACACACCGTGTTCCATCACACGCACAAACCAGGTCTGAGCGCCTCACAGAGTAGGGTGGTTGGGGGTGGTGGGGTAGGGGTCTGGTGGGTAGGGGGGGTGGGCGGTTTGGGGGGGAAGGATGGGGAGGGGGGGTGGGGATTGGGGTGAAAAATGGGAAAAGGAGGGAATGGTGCAATATGGAAAGAGGACAAAAAGAGCAAATGAATGTAAAAGAAATATCCGATCGGTTTCTCGTTGTAGGTGACTATGTTCAATTAGATGACGAACATTAGAATTTGTACAATGAATGTGGGCGGCCTGAATGACTGGAAGAAAAGGCAAAGACTAGAATATGTGGTGAAGCACAACAGAATAGATGTTCTCTGTCTTCACGAGACCCATCTCCGCTGGGCTAATAGAAATCTATTACTTTTAAAAGGATTCAAACTGGTGGCATGCTCAACACAATCCTCAACTATTAGGGGAGTAGCCATTCTAGCAAGAACTGCCCTGGGAAAGGCCAGGAAAGTGAAAACGGATAGTAATGGTAGATGGGTAATTGCTGAAATGGATCTGGGTTTTACAATTTGTGGGATATATGGCTCGAATGATGATGATCCTGAAATTTTTGACTTATTAGAAGTAGAGCTGGCTAGTTGGCCTTCCTCCCTTAGTAGTTACAGAAGATTTAAACATTTCATCAGATTGGGGTAATGGAATATTCTACGTGGGACGGAAACCCAGAGTTTTCAGATCAGTCCAGGCCCTTATTAGCTCGCATGGGCTGCCGGATGTTTGGCGAACTAAAGAACCCCAGAATCCTGGTTATACATATTTCTCAAACCCTGCTCAGAAGTATTCAAAACTAGATTACCTTTTTATTTCTTCCTCAGAAATTGAGAAGGTGGAGATCATTAAACTCCCAAGAGCGATCTCAGACCATAACCTGTTGTTGCTAATATATGATCTGGGAAGAGTGGAGAGGTCAAAGTCACATTGGACATTTAAAAGGAGATTGTTGGCAGACGACAGGTTTGTAGATCATTTGAATAAATGGGTGGGAGAATACTTTGCAGCAAATAGGTATAGCACATCACGGAATGGGGTCTGGGAGGCTTTTAAAGCCGCTTTAAGGGGAGAGACGATTAGCTGTTCTGCCAGGCTTAGAAGAGAGGATAGGGCGGAGGTAGAGAAACTTATGGGCAAGCTATCTACTGCGGAAGAACAGCATATCAGAGATATTGCCTCCGGTGGAGATGGTAAGGAAAGCCATAATGTATTGGTGGCAGTTAAAGCGTCCTTGCCGAAGGAGGTAACACATAGGGCAATATGGGATTTTCATGCTTCCAGGGCAAAAAGATATGAAACAGGAGAGCAAGCCGGTAGAGCCCTTGCCCTGCTGCTAAGGCAGGAAAAATCAAAAAATCATATCACTTGCATTGAGGAAGATGGAAATACCTATATGGAAATTAAGGCTGTGCTGAGTGTGTTTGGGAATTTTTATAAAAAACTGTATGATGCGGGAGAGACTGAGAGCAACCAAGGGGAGGAGTATCCAGATAACGGTCCTTATTTGAATGGTTTAACCAGAGCGGACCTTGATAAAGATATATCACATACCGAGGTCCTGGCTGCACTGCGGGAGCTAGCGCCAGGAAAAGCCGCTGGCCCAGACGGGATCCCCCTGGAGGTGTACAAAGCATTGGAACGTGAGATTGTTCCAATGTTGGTTGACTTGTTTAATGGAATTGTATACTCGGGGGTTGTACCTGATTCGTGGAAGGAAACCAACTTTATAATCTTTCACAAGAAGGGGAAACCAGCAGAGAAACCAGGATCTTACCAGCAAATATCGCTGATTAACACCGATACAAAGCTCTATTCAAAGATCTGGGCCAAGCGGTTGGGCAGGATCATTGGCGGTCTTGTCTCCCCGTGGCAGCATGGGTTTGTTCCAGGACGGGGCACAACAGACCATACATGTAGAGCTATAACCCTATTTGATGCCCAGGATGCCACGGGGGGGGGGAAATCGCCATGATCTTGCTCGACGCAGAGAAAGCGTTCGATCGAGTTGATTGGGGCTTTCTCTGGGGAATATTGGCAGGAAGGGGCTTCGGGGAGAAAGTCATCAGAGCGCTCAAAGCCATGTATGTGGATCCGACTGCTAGAGTTACGGTTATGGGGGAAAAGTCAAATAAATTTACTATAAAGAGAGGGATGCGCCAGGGCTGCCCCTGCTCCCCTATCCTCTTCTCTCTGTATATTGATCCCCTCATCCAGAGAATATTCGAGAGCCCATGTATCCCTCCTGTGATTTTTAACGGCCATGTTAATAAGTTACTAGGGTATGCTGATGACCTGGCTATACTTACAACCAACCCCCAGTAGGCATTACCGGCTCTGGTACAGATGGCGAAGGCTTTTGGTGAGGGCTCTGGGTACCTCCTAAATGAATCCAAAACACAGATAATCTGTTCAAAACATATTGTGAAATCCGATTCCAGATTTGTGGACTCAGCGGTTTATATAGGGGTAAAAATTAATGCATCAGTTGGTAGAATAGTAGAAGAGAACTACCTCCCCTTAATCAAATCTATAGAGGCCGAATTGAAAAGAATAGATGTATTGCATCTTTCTTTGGTAGGCAGGGTCAATGCTCTAAAAATGTTAATGTTCCCCAGAGTCTTGTATCTCTTTAGGGCTATACCCCTTCTTATAGACGATAAAATAATGAATTAGATGGAGTCCGTTTTTATAAGGTTTATATGGCAGTACAGCAAGATTAGACGCTCTACTAGCTTTATGTCACTGCCGAGGGAAAGGGGTGGTATGGCACTCCCGAATCTTAGATTATACCATTGGTCTTGCCTCCTGATCCAAATGTCTACTTTGTTTCAAATTGATGTCAGACCCGCTGGGGAAAATTTAAACTTTGGGATCCAGGGACCACCCCCAATTTATGAGAGGTTGTTGGGGGGGGGGGATAGCCACCGGTCTATTGCTCCGTGAAGTCGAACGTAGGTTTTATAAAAAGGCACGCTATAAGACTCTATATGGGGCCTGGTCCGTCTGAAAAACTATCCTGAAACACTTTAATGCCTCGAAAGTAAACTCCTATCTTCATCTGGCAAACTCATGTTAGCTTCCGCAACTGAGGACAGATAGGAATCTTCAGGCTTGGAATCGAATGGGGGTTAAGACTATTGGAGATGTTATGGTGGGGGATAAGAATATAGGGTTCGAGGACTTGCATAAGCGGTTTGTCATTCCGGCTAATCAGTGGCTTCTTTATGAACAAATTGCCCGCACTTTAAGGGCCCTAAGACCTAAACTGAATCCCAAAGTAGATATTCCTGTTATCGAGGCCCTGGTTAGAGGGTGCAGAAAGGTTAAAGTGATTTATGACCATCTGGTAGTGAGGATTCAGGATGATATCGGGAAAATGGAAAGTGCTTGGGCTACTAAACTTGGCAACCCCGATGTCGATTTAGACCTTGCTCTTGATTTGAATAAAAAGCTTTTTCGGGCTGCTAATCTACACGCCCAGCATTATAAAACAGCTTTTAATTTGTACCATACTCCGGCTAAATTATTTGCATGGGGTGTTAGGTCTGATGATTGCTGCCCTATATGTAACTCACCTCAAGCAGACCTAGTACATATGGTCGTCACCCATGATAGGTTGGACCCACTTAAGGATGAGATACTGAAATTCTGGAAGGGGCTGCTAGGTCACAAGATAGATCTATCCCTTACGCTGGTATTAATGGGTACAGACTCAAAATTGGCTTTGGAAGAGAATGAGGAAGCCCTGGCTTTTATGTCAGTAGCTGTGCTGCGAATACTGATTTCAGCTGGTTGGAAAGATGTAATCGCACCCTCCTTTCAGATGTGGCTCTCGAGACTCCTGGGTATTCATAATATTGATTCATGCTTATATGAACTCAAAGGAGTTAAAAAGTGGGAGATGGGAAGACGTCTCTGGGCTCCCGTTTTGAAAAGGAGGGAGGCTAGAATATGATCTGGAGTCAGTATTTTATCGGTATATTAATTTGAATGTAAATTAATTTTATTCCCACATCATGAATTGTACATCTGTTTATATATATCTTGAATATCCTGTCTTTGCTATTGTATTTTTGTATCAAATTTTAAAGCTCTGTTTGGGTCTATTTAACTGCATAATCCATATATTGCACCTTAACCCTCAATAATAAAAAAAAATTTAAAAAGGGGTGCCAGTGTGGCGTGTGGGGTAGGGTGTTTCCACCGTCCACATGTGAGAGTACGAGGGCTTGAGCAGCAATTCTGAAGTCACTTTCTGTTAGAAATGGTTTCACTCTCTTTAGAAGAGAGAACTGTTACCAGGCCATCTTTTTAGGTCTCGCCTAGACGAAAGCAAAAGCGAAGCTTTTGCTGTCTAGGGCGAGACAACTTATGTTGTTACTTTTGGGGGAATGTGGACAGCAAAGTGCCACGCGCTTTTTCAGGCCGAGATTTGACCTCGTGAGCGCGCACGCCCAGCCCGGCGCCGTGCATGTCCCCTGCCACAGATTCCCTAAACACACACATGCACACGCAGGCAGGAAGGCACACACACACAGACACGCGCGCCCCCCCCTACTTCCCCCCCCACTCACTGGCACCCCCCCCCCACACACACACACGCAGGAGCGCACCTTGACACACATACAGAGACACCCCCGCCGCGTACATACAAGCGCCCCCCGCCGCCGCCGCATACATCCAAGCGCCCAGCCCGACTTACCGCCATTCTTGTGCTTTATTCCTCTCATTTTACAGTGTGCTGCTCTCAGTCGCAAAGTTGTCCATCATTTATTTCGACTGCCCTTTCTCCGCCGCTCGCCACGAACACCTCCCACTTTCGGTTCAGGTCGCACTCAGTTGGTTTTGTTCCACTGCAACGGCCGCTACCTCTGCTCCTCACCTCGCCTTCCCCTTCAGTCCAAGCTTTCGTCATCTCGTGTCTTTGACACCCGCCCTGTTTCTGTCTTTGTCGCTTTTCCTCCCCCTAGCCCAGCCCTCCAACCTCGCCCGCCCCTTCAACTCTTTCCTCCCACTTCCGGTCCTGCCCTCCCTCCCCCGCCTTTCCTTGCACTGGACGCTGATATTCTTCCCCATAAAGTTGCCTTATTGTGCGGGGTGCGTGGGGCTGGGAAGCAGGGTGACCAACCGTCCGTAAATTTCACGGACAGTCCGTAATTTTGGCTGTCTGTCCGTTGTCCGTGAAGGATTCTTTAACGGACGCCATTTGTCCGTAATTTTAACCGGGCACAGCTTGCCCCCACCTCCCTTCTTGACTCCGATGCTGTATGAAAGCTCAGACCCACAGCAGCACTGTAGAGGCACAGCGGGATGGCAACCCTCACACCTCCAGCCCTTGATGAGCTGTTAAGAGGTGCTCGAAGGTGACAGAGGGAGGGGCTGCAGGTTCAGGAGCAGGGGGCATCCATTCACATGCAAACAGCCCTGAATGCGTCTTGTATCTGCTATTTAGAGGGGGCTCACACATTCCATTTCTACCCAGGGCCCCAAACATCCTAGACTCGGCCAGATTACACCCCTGATTACACAGAGGCAGCACCTGCTTCTCTTCACCGAGCTTAATTACTGTCACTAATTTGTAAGCAAACCTCGGTTCTTCAAACATGCATAATGTAATACAATAAAGAAATGGCACAATCGCACCCACACTGATTAACAAAGTATGGAGGGCAATCAGTTCAATCAGTTCTCTCGGAGTATCTCCTGTAAGTACTGTATATCACAGTGGGGGATGGCATTTTGGACAGAGAGCTTGTCTTCTCGTTGTCTTGTGCAGGAGGGGCAAGAAGCCCAAGATGATACTAGAATACTGCATACCCACCCCTGTGCCCACCCTGGTGGATCACGTTCCCTCTCCTGTGATGACTCCTGCTCCTGTCCCCCCATGTGGTGGCTCCAGTCCACCCCCCCGCCTGTGATGGCTCCTGCCCCTCCATGTTGTGGCTCCTGTCCCCCCCACCCCCCCAGCCTGTGGTGGCTCCTGTCCCCCCCCCCCCCCTGTGGTATATCCTGTCTCTGCCCTGGTTGGCTTCTGTCCCAGTCCTGGAACGGCCCCTGCAGCGAGGGTGAAGTTCTTGATGGGCCTCTTCTCAAAAGGGCTCAGCTCAAAATTAATATGGAAAGGTGGGCGAGTAAGTGAAGGGATGTGTGAATGGCTGGATGAATTAGTGAAAGGGTGAATGGATGAATGAAAGATTTAATAAATGGATAATGAGAGAGGATAGATGGATTGATGAGTGAGGGGAAGGATGGAGAGAAAATGTAAATGGCTGGATGTATGGGTGGAAGGGTAGCTGGTTGATTGATGAGGGGAAAGATGGATGAGGGGAAGGATGATGGATGGAGGGGAAGGATGGATGGATGAGGGGAAGGATAAATGGATGAGGGGAAGGGTGGATGGATGAGGGGCAGGATAAATGGATGGGATGGATGGATGGATGGGTGAGGGGAAGGATGGATGAAAGGAAGGAAGGATGGATGAGGGGAAGGATGATGGATGGAGGGGAAGGATGATGGATGGAGGGGAAGGATGGATGGATGAGGGGCAGGATAAATGGATGAGATGGATGGATGGGTGAGGGGAAGGATGATGGAGGAGGAGAAGGATGGATGAGGGGCAGGATAAATGGATGGATGGATGGATGGATGGGTGAGGGGAAGGATGGGTGGATGACGGGAAAGGATGGATGATGAGGGGAAGGATGGATGGATGGATGATGAGGGGAAGGAAGGATGGATGGATAGATGGATGATGAGGGAAAGGGTGGATGGATGGATGATGAGGGGGTGGGTGAAAGGATGGATGGATGATGAGGGAATGGATGGATGATGAGGGGGTGGGTGAAAGGATGGATGGATGGATGATGAGGGGAAGGATGGATGGATGGATGGATGGATGGATGGATGATGAGGGAAAAGGATGGATGGATGATGAGGGAAAAGGATGGATGGATGATGAGGGAAAAGGATGGATGGATGATGAGGGAAAAGGATGGATGGATGATGAGGGGAAGGATGGATGGATGATGAGGGGAAGGACAGATGGATGGATGGATGGATGGATGGATGGATGGATGGATGATGAGGGAAAAGGATAGATAGATGATGAGGGGAAGGATGGATGGATGATGAGGGGAAAGGATGGATGGATGATGAGGGAAAAGGATGGATGGATGATGAGGGAAAAGGATGGATGGATGATGAGGGAAAAGGATGGATGGATGATGAGGGGATGGATGGATGGATGATGAGGGGAAGGACAGATGGATGGATGGATGATGGGTGGGTGAAAGGATGGATGGATGGAGAGTGGGTGAATGAATGGATGGATGGATAAGTGGGTGTGTGAAAGGATGGATGGATGGATGAGTGGGTGGGTGGATGGATGGATGGATGAGTGGGTGGGTGGATGGTGGGTGGGTGAAAGGATGGATCAGTGGATTGGATGGTGTGTGGGTGAAAGGATGGATGAGTGGGTGGGCGGATGGTGGGTGGATGGTGGGGGTAGGTGGATGTGTGAAATGATGGATGGATTGATAAGTGCAAGGGTGAATGAATGGACATATGAGTGAAAGGGTGGGTGTAAGGATGGATGAGTGAGTGAAAGGGAGGGTAGGTGGACCAAAGGATGAATAGATGTGTGAAGGAGTGAAATGATAGATGGATGAGTGATAGGGGCAATGGATGGATTCATGAGTGGATGAGTAGATGGATGGATGGGTGGGTGGATGGATGGATGGAAGGAAGGCTAAGTGAAATGGTCGATGGAGAGAGAAAGGGAGGATGGATGGATGACTAAAAGAGTGGATGGGTGGAAGGATTAGTAAGTGAAAGGATGGCTGGATTGGTGAAAGGGTAAATAGTTGAATGGATGAGTGAATGGATGGATGGGATGAAGAGTGGATGGATAAGTTTACAGATGGATAGGGTGAAAGGGTGGATGGATGGATGGATGAAGGGACGGATGAGTGAAATGATAGATGGAAGGATACATGATGAATAGGTTTGCAAATGGTTGAATATGTTTGGAAATGGCTGGGTTTACTTATATACTATTGCGCGACCTCTGATGTGTCTGTAAAACGTACCTATTGTCCTGAAGTTTTGTCCTGAATTTTGACCTCTTGTCCTGAATTTGTGTCCTGAATTTTGACCCTTTGTCCTGAATTTTTACACTCACCGTCCTGAATTCGCACCAATGCCAGTTGGTCACCCTACTGGGAAGCCGTGACAGCACCCGGGCAACGGCAGCGAAGCCCAGGGGGCGAGCGTCGCAGTTCACGGAGAGGTGAGGAGCTACCGGCCTAAGGGTAGATAGGGAGAGGCCTGGCGGCACGGGGAGAAGGTGGCCCGGGAAAGGCGGAGATAAACCCGGCCTGGTGCAAGGGAGACTATCACTACTGGTTATATGATAATAGTTAAATATAAACGCTCACTTCGTGTTGCAATAATTGTTTCAAATGCATGAACAAAGTGATGATCGGCAGAACGTGGGGGAAATAACAGTCACATAGAACTTCGTTGTGATTGGTGGAAGTTCATAAGGGTGCCGTTGGTTGGTGAATTAAATTGATAGCGGAAGTTGTCGTTTTTGGATAGTGGTCACTTCCTGTTTACGTTTTGGCCCGTTCTTGTTACAAGTCTTGCCATACTGTACCTTTTGTGGTCGCCGTCCTTCAGTCCGTTGTCCCTTTTCCTAGTCTGTGTTCTTTCATCATTTGATACTCTCTTCTAAACTGTCTTCTCTCTATGTTACTTGTAGTCTTTGCTGTCTCTCATGGTGTATTCCCTCTTCCCGGGATTACACTTACACTCTGTGCCTTTATTGCTAGTATTGTTTTTCTCTCCCTGTGCCGTCTATGTTCGTGCCCACTGTCCAAATCTGTAGCCTTTCTAGTGCCGTGTCACCTCCAGTCTTGCTCTGCTGTCCTTGCTATCTCGGGGCGTATGCACTTTTCTCTTTCCTTTGAGCTCTCCTGAGCAGTGCCTTTCTATGTAATCTTTCACTCTTGGCATTCTGTTTTCTTTGTCACACACTCTGCCTCCACAATGGGCGGTGCTCTTCCTTCCACATTATGCACCAATTCTCCCAATCTTCGCCCTCTTTTATTTTCTATCATTTCACGGACTCTCCTGGGTCCACACCCCTAAATGTAATCGGTACATAGCGGGACGGTAAAGCACAGTGCTTCCTTCCTTCCTTTTATTTTGTTATTTCACAAACTCTCCTGCTCCGTAATTTTTGTTCAATTTGGGGAAACGCCAGCCAGCCGCTTTCATGTAATGAGGCTGTTTTGTGATGCGTGTGCAGGTTTTTTTGTTTTTGTTCGGGTGTTGTTTTTAATGCAGATTAATACAGCGTGAACTCGTGCCGTAGGTATTGGAGTGCTTTAAATGAGCACGGATTACGTTATACAAGGACACATTCAGGCACGGGGAGATTAAGTCATTATTATGGTGGCCAAATACTTAACTTCATTTTGTAGGCGGCACAAATGCTTAACTTTATTCTGCAGGCAGAACAGAACAAAAGAGCGTGACGGTAAAGCACAGTGTTCCTTTTTTCATTTTCTGTTATTTCACAGTTGTTGCAGTTGACAGAGATGCATGTAGTTTGTATTGACGTGGGCAGAAGACACTGGTGTTGTTTTGTGGGGTTTAATGTTTTTTTCCCGCTATTTCACGGAGTCTCCTGGTACGTAATTTTTGTTGAATTTGGGGAAACACCATCCAGCAGCTTTTATGTAATGCTGCTACTTTTTGATGCTGTGCAGGTCTCAGCAGGGAGCCTCAGTTGACCAGTCACAGGAGCTTTCAGATCATGAGTCAGCAGTCCTTGGCGGTAGGGAGGGGCAGTGGTCACCTGTGGGTATGCATATGCGGGATTCGCCATAGCCATCCCTATATCCGTGATGCAGTAAAGGCACAATTCCAGAATGGGCGCCAACACAGCCAACAACCCCAGAGTGCCCTCTGGTACGATCTGAACGAGGCACAGGAAATCCAACGCCACCCTCCAACGCCACCTTCCAACCCCACCCTCCAGCGCCACCGCATCACCCAGCACCACCGCATCACCCAGCACCACTGAAGGCCACAGCATCACTCAGCACCACTGAAGGCCAGAGCATCACTCAGCACCACTGAAGGCCACAGCATCACTCAGCACCACTGAAGGCCACAGCATCACTCAGCACCACTGAAGGCCACAGCATTACTCAGCACCACTGAAGGCCACAGCATCACTCTGTGCAACCATTCAATAACAATTGGTTCTAATATGTTCTCTCAATGTTTCAAGCTTTATTACAAATTTCACAAAAAGATGTTAATATTTCACTTCTGTTCTTGGATTTTCATCACAATAAAATACACTGAACATAATCTTCCCAAAAGTTATTTACACAAGTTTAAGCTATTGCCATTATAAATTACAATAACTTTTATTTGAGTATTAATTATTTAAAAAAATAAAAGCCATTGTTATTTGTAATATTAATACATCTAAGTCATGTAAATACAACACATATTTCATTACAAATGCTATAGGTGTCACGTTTGCGAAAGTTAAAACTATTGACATTGTAAATGACAAGCTATTAATTTCGCTATTTTCAAAACCAATACATAAATAAAAAAATTGTCATTTACAATACCAATACCTCAAACTTTCCAAAGGCGAGACCTATTGCATTGCAAATGCTTGTTTTTTTTTGGCAATGTGTTCCTTGACGGTGAGGTTGGTGTCCAGGGAAGATCCAAGTTTCTTAGCTTGGCTTGGGTAGCTATATTTGTCAAAGATGTAGCTGAGACATTAATTAAAAAGGATACAGGTATTCCTAAGGCAATAAAAGCAATAAAGATGATGGACGTCTGAGGAACGTTGCTGATATCCCCTCACTTCATGCTTTCAGCATTTCTATTAGCAGCAGCTAACAAAAACATACTATAATCCCTACAATCAAAGACGTCCACTTTAGACTCACAAGCACATGTTATCTGACGTGTGCGCTTCCTTTGTATGTCTCGGCTAGCAAAGGCTGCGCTTGCGCAGTCTCGCTCGCGAGACCTTAAGTCTCCTAGTAGTGGGGCTTGAACCCGCCCCTCTTCTCCATTGGCTGGCTTACTAAACGGAGGCCAGCCATTGGAGTAGAGGGGCGCCTGTCTGTTTAAGCCCCGTCTGTATGGAATTGAGGGGTGTGTTTTTTGTGTTCTTTCTCTCCCTGACGTCATCGGTACAAAACACGCCCCCCACCATGCTGCCTGCATGCTCAAGTCGCCTCTCTGATTGGTTGACAAGTACCAAAAGACACTACAATTGGTGTTCCTTACTAACCAATCAGAGGGCCGACTAGCGCGTGGAGGCAGCGTGAGCAGACTCTGCCTCCTCTCCACACTGCTTTATTTAAAAAACATATATATATTATGGTGGCTGTATTGGTGAATGCATTGAGTACTGTGCCGGACCTTGAAGCGCTGGGTGCCCGGGGCCGCAGCTAGGGGGACAGGACCGCGGCTGGGACGTGGAAGCTTTCAAGACCATGGCGCGGCGGGGAGAGCACAGCCCGGCCCCAGGTACAGAGGGGGAACTTGTGTTTTATTTTCATCTTCGCGGCTAGCTTCCGTAATATTTCAGTAACTAACTGAACTTACCATGTTCTAAAATGTCCGAACGGTACGCATACGTGATATCTAGAATAGTTCGAACATCTACCTGGTGGTAGACCTATTATACAGCAGCCATATTGGGATGGAATATATATTCGCAATTAAATCAGGATCAAAGCTGCTTCCCAAAGAGAACATTCTTCTTACCGATGTTCCTAAAGTCGATACTGCTAACTTTAATCGGAAAAAACGCTACACAAGCGGCCAACTCTAAGAGTAATTATTGGTTGCTTGTCTTTTCCTGTTGCCACTACTCCAATCTAAGATGGCCCCCGTATTCTCGCCATTCCGTCCCTCAATGCGTCACGCATTTTTATTGGCATCATAACCAGCTTATCAGACCGTAGCTTTTCCCCTTGTGCCGCCTCTTTTCCCACGCCTGCCCCTATGAGTGTAGGAGACAGGTGACTGGACTGCACTTCCTATTCCGAACATAGAACCTCCCCCTTTCCCCTGTAGCTACTGTGTAGCCCCCTCCATCCGTGACTGTTGTTGGGACTCTCTACCAGGCTCCCCTCCCCCGGCGGCCCCCCAACCCCTTGAATTCATGTGTCTTCTGTCATGAGTCCGGCCGGCTGCTCCCATGAGAAAAGCTTTAAGGTGGAGAACTGGATGCAGAACCTGCGAGTCATCTACCAGTGCTTCTTGTGGAGCGGCACCCCCGAGACCAGGAAACGCAAGGTGGGTTTTCATTGCACCCTGGCTTACTCCCCCCCGCACCCAGGCCGCGGCCTGGCCTCCTGCATTGCTTCACTTCCCTCGGCAGAGAAAGAAAGGGATTGCAGGGGAGGGAGGAGAGTTGAACATCCCAGGGGGTGGGGAGAAGGGGCCGGGCCGGAGAGAAGAGGAGGGAGATGTTATGTGCCGGGGAGGGAAATGCTCAATACGTTTAGCAAGAAGGAGGATTTGGGGAGTGCAGATACCCATGCATATGTATACATAGCATGTTTACATCCCAACGGGTGGTAGATGGCACATAGCAAGGCTATTAATATTTACACCCCCTCCCTCAAAACGATGTCGATAATTCTGTATTTTTGAAGCAGGCCAGCTACATTATCATGGAATGCAGTGTGGTTGATTGGGGCACCGAATTTGGAGAAGATTGACAAATGCTTGGGCCCTTTAGCATCTGGGGGTCTTGCTGTGCTTGAACAGGGACCACAGCACCCACAGTAGTGGGGGCGATACTTGCAAAGTGCTACTAGCAGCACATAGGATAGTGCAGGGGTCATGATGCATGGTGGTTAGCATGTGCAGGAAATATGTCTGGATATGATATGGGGATTGTTCAGACAAACGGGCAGATAGGACGGCACACGACATAAGGTAATTGTTACAGGCAGGCGTCCTCAGATGTGACAGACTCAATTGGCTTCGGTTGGCAGCCATCTGAGCATGAGATGTGTACATACGACAGGCTGAAATGATGATGTGGGTGGCACATACATTACATGTGTTAAACGCAGGGGACCATACGTGACTAGTGTATTACGGTCTGGAGTGTGTGTGTGTGGCTCTGTGTGTGTGTGGCTCTGTGTGTGTGTGGCTCTGTGTGTGTGTGGCTCTGTGTGTGTGTGTGGCTCTGTCTGTGTGTGTGGCTCTGTGTGTGTGTGCGTGTGTGTGTGTGTGTGTGTGTGTGTGTGTGGCTCTGTCTATGTATGTGTGTGTGTGTGAGGCTGTGTGTGTGTGTGTGTGTGTGTGGCTCTGTGTGTGTGTGTGGCTCTGTCTGTGTGGCTCTGTGTGTAGCTCTGTGTGTGTGTGTGTGTGGCTCTGTGTCCGCTAATACTCTCTACTACTCTCTAATGCTCACCTATTGCCATTGTAAATGACAATACCATTTATTTATGTTTTTAAAAAAACAAAAAATGAAAAAAATGCCATTTGCAATGCCAATAGCTCTAACTTTAACAAAGCCGAGACCATTGCATTGTAAATGCTTGTTCCTATTTCTTCTCCTCTATTTCCTCACATAACAATATCCTTGAATTTAACTATGCTGGGGGAGGAGCCAAGATGGCGACCGGAGCAGACCTGTAGGCTCCTGGCTCCGCCAGCCTTTCTCCGCCGTACCGATATCCTGGCTCAGATCCTGGCGAAATTGACGGCAGATTGGGTGCGACGCGGCGCTGATCCTAACGGTGCTTTCCCGGACCCTCGACCTGCCCGGCAGCCGAAGATAGCCGCTTCCCAGTCTACAGCCCTGGACCCCGCCTGCACGGGCTCTTTCTGCCGTGCCTCGGAGAACTGCTGCTGGCCGGAGTACTCGATCGGCGCTGGCTGCTGAACCACCGGTGTGATCCTCGCGAGGCGCTGCCCGTGCCCAGCCACCTGAAGGGATTCGAAGCGGATGGAGAGAAGGAAGCGCTCGCGAAGCTGCAGTGCCCCTTCGGAACGGCGCCTTTGTTTGAGGCTGACGGTACGGGGAGGGGATTGCTCGGCCATGTTGGATTGCCCAGGACTGCCTGACCCCATGCCTCTCTACCCGGGCTTGTCACGGGGCGCTTAGCCTGCACTGCGTGTCTCACTGGCACGGCACATAGCACCCCGCCAGCATTGAACGGGCGTACGCTAGTGCTTCATTTATCCTGGTGATCACCCCGGAGTTTTGCCATAATGGCTTTGCGTACTGATTTGTTTGGTGGGGATGTGCGCCCGTCCTCGCCAGCGGCCTGTGCTGCCCCGCCTGAAGTGAAGCTCGAGGTTCCAGAGACTCCCCCGGGACATGAGGCAGGGGCTACAGCCTATACTTTCTCTTGGTACCGTTCTGTCCGCCCTGTGCGACCTCCGTGCAGAAATGCACCACTGCTACGGAAGATTGGGAGGCAAGCTAGACGACATGGCGTCTGCGCTGCGGCGGGACAGTAACGCGCTGATCCCGCAAAGCTGCCACTTGCCTCCGCCTACACTTCACGGGGATACAGCGCTTTCTCCTGCCTGTTGGACGCCTGAGCCCGCTTCCTATGTTACTGGCGCCCAAGACCGCCCGCCTGACAACTCCGCCCGGGGTACTTTGTTTCCCCTTTCAGTGAAGATTGCTACATTGTGGCTGGATTTATTATCGTGTGTGCCTTGGGATCTATCTGCGGCATTGCTGGTTCTACCGACGGCTCCTGTGTTGTGCCCCCTGACTTTGCTGCCTAAAAACTCGTGCACTCCTGGTGTTTCTGTGGAACTCTCTGCTACAGTCGACGGATTTCCTGGTGACTTTTTACGGCTATTTTGTGCTCCCAAGTTGCTTTCGTTCTTTCTCTCGCCATTTTGCTTCTTTGTTCTACAGTGGGCGGGCCTCTCTCGGGGAGCGCATCTGGGGGTGTATCCACGTTCGGGCCAGGGCTAGGCTGCTTTCCCTGTTATCGGCTTCTTGGCTGGTTGACCTGGGTTTGGGATTGTTTTTTGCGTCCAGATTACTCGACCGCTGTAAATTGATGTTCCACTCCTGTATCTACCTTAATGCTTGCCGTCTATCCTGAACTTGGGGTGGAAGATGTATCAGTGGCTGGTGGGGACCGGGATGCCTGGAATTGATCCTCCTCCTGTTCTATTTGTCTTTGAGAGTCGAAGATTAGGGTGTCCTTTTCTCCCTCTCTATATCGGATGTTATTCCTTTTTCTTTTTCCTTCTCTTTCCTTTCTTTCTCGCTATATTTCGGGTTTATTGGGCGACAGACACACTGCTGGGGGGGGGGCAGGCCGTAGCCTCTGCATGCATGTAGGGTGGGGGGTTAGTAGTTAGTATCTAGTTATTATTTCTATGGTGCCTTCCTTTATTCCTATTTTTGATTTTCCCTTTTGGTCTGGGTCCATGTCTAGATTACTAGAGGTTAGGTGGCGGCGGGCAACGGGTGGGATGTGAGGGGGGTCGTCTAGCTGACTCTGCAAATTGCTGCCATGCTGCCCGGGTGGGACTTGACGGTTGGGTCGATATCCTGTGTACAGATTTGTAGCTACTGTCATGCTCCTCCCGCATGGATCCTTCCTTTTTGCTTCTCTTCTCTTATGATTCAGGACAGTACGATTTGATTCAATATCTGCATAAAAAACCTTTAAAATTAACCTTCACTGGTTCTGGGACATGGTATTACAGCAATTAATGTGTAACTCTTTAATGCTTGCTTAGGATGATGGGGTAATACTGTGTCGCCGTAACGCTTGCATTGGTGCTTCAACAGTTGTTGTGGCCGGCCGGAAGGTTGTAGGCCCGTATTTGTCCTTCTTTGATGCACAATAAAGGTTTTCAAAAATTAAAAAAAAAAAAAAAGAATTTAACTATGCTGCAATCTATCAGGTTGTTTCTGAGGCATAAGGTTTTACCGTAGATTCCTTACTTATGAATATTCCCAGAGGTGGCAGATTGGTCCAGGAAAGTTTATCCCTGCAGTAGCTCTCCATCCCCAACAGGGTTAGGTGGGACCTTGCAGCTTCAGTGCAACTCTGCCCGCAAACCATGACGTCTAATAGTTACTAACCCGCAGGCTATTATTTCGTGTTTCTCCTCACTTCATTGATGTATTATGGAGGTTTCTTTTGCTGCTTCGCCAACTACCTTTCTCTCAGCCTCTTGGCATTTAGTGTCATTGAGCCATGTCTGCATAGTTTTCTAGGTCTCGCCTGAGCCAGCACAGGCGCTGCTGTGGGAGACATTTATTAAGTGTGTTTTCACAGTGCTACCGCTTTTGCTGGCCTCAAGCTGCGGTTACGCGCGCGTGCAGGCGCGCAGCCGCCATCTGGCTTTTCTCTGTCATGGGTCATTAAGTGCATCGCTCGCGGGCACCCTTACAGCCTGCGATCGCGATCACTTTCACCTCCCTGGCTTCCTCTCTCTGCCCCTTTCCCTCTCTTTCTGCCCTTTGCTCCCCGTGTACCTCTTTCCTCTGTTTCTCCCCAGCTCCCTCCCTCTCTCTGCCCCTCTCCCTGTGCTCCCCCTGTGTGCCTCCCACTCCTCTGTGCCCGTCTCTTCCCGTCCACTTTCGCCAGCTCCCCATGGGCACTGATGAAGTCTTCAGGCCCCTGCGGCCAAGGATTTAGTCCTTACTGTCTTCTCGCTATAAACACCAAACATGTTACTAAAGGACGTTTTTTTGATCGACCTCGAAGAATTAAAGGCTGAGTCAAATCGTTGGAATTCACAACCCCAACGTCTGCAGCAAGGGTGGCGACCCACCTAGCACCCTTTCTAAGTGCATTGGTACCTGTTCAGTGCATAGTCCACCTTAGATGCGCAAGGCAGGGATGCCCCCCACAAGGACTTCCTTCTAAGCAAGCGTAGCTACCTGCAGCCGTAAGCCCACCCAAGACACTCATGGTGGTAGTGCCACACACGCGTGTGTGTGTGTGTGGTGGGGAAACTTTAATCATAAATGGTCCCAGGAGGCACCGCAGTGTCGGATGCACACTTTGCATCCACCTCAAAAAGCAAACACTCAGCGCTCTTCCCCTTTCCAGCTACAGAGTTGTGATTCCTCGGCGATGAGTCACCCTGGCTGTGAAATCCTCCAAAACCAGCCTCCCACCCAAGAATGTTCCACATTCCTCTCACAGTGCCTGGGCGCAGCTGCTGGGGCGCGGCCCGCTAACCACAAGCCATCTGTGGATCCCTGACACAACTCCCCTTAATGTGCAGGGTGGATGATTGCCCCGCACGTCCTGACTGTGGATCCAGAAGCTGGGTGTTGGAGCCCCGTGGCAGAGACTAGTTTCAGCAGGGCCGGCTCCATCTTTCATCTTCTTGAACATGATCAAAATTAACTCCACTGAGTTGGGTAATTACAGTCAAAACAAAACCCACATTTTACCAGACTCAGAACAGTGAGAAACTGAATAGGGCTTGGTGGATTTCGAAAGTTTGGACTTCACATCTCACAGATGCATTCCCCTTGCATTCTCATTTCCCTGTCTCCCCTAACGCGCGCAGACTCAGAAGGAGTCCATTCAGGCCAAACTGTTCCATACCAGCGCACCCCATTTATGACAGACGTGAGGCATGCTGGGATAGTGTGCTGTCCAGTGTCCGTGATACCTTCAGCCACTCCTGGCTCGACATCTAACAGCACTATTTATGCTCTGACTTTCAGCCCTTCGTAAAATGTTTTAAAAAAAAGTACAAGTCCCAGAATGCAATGTGCCACTGGCAGAGAAACCAGGACTGCAGACCTTTTGCACACTCATCTGTCGCGCGTTTCCCTGTTGCATCCCTCCAGCACTCTACACCCACAGTCACTGGGCAATCTGCTCTGACCTGCACCTCTGCCCCCCCTGCCCCGACTCGCAGGCAGGTCATCGCTTTACATGTCACAGAGATATTCATGACCGGTCCCTTGACAGTTATGCGGGAACCCCCCCCCCCCCCCTGAATGCCCAAGCTGTATATTGGTTCTTTCATAACTAGTCATTTTTAGCCAAAGCAATAATTCAAAACATGCCAGGTTAGGGTTGGGGGGCTCTGTTGCCTTTCAAAGTTCACTGCACGCTTTAAACTGCACTGCAAGTCACTTTCGAACCATTTTGTGGGCGCTGTACAGTCTTGCTTCAGCCTCCCATTGCTGCCTCTCTCAACGCTGCCTGCTCTGACAATAATTGCTGCTTCAAGGACTCCGCGTCTCCTGCTGCTAGGAGGCTCCGCCTCGTCCAATCACAGACCCTGGGCTAGGGAAGGTGCGTGGACTGGGTCAGTAACAAACCTCTGTTTGTTCTCAGCCCCGCTGGTGCCAGGCTGGTGGTCGACCTCCCTTCCTCCTGCTGGTGCCAACCTTTCAAGTGAAGCCACCCTAAAGAATACAATTTACACTCGCCTTCACACCCCGCCACTGCTGATATTTAAAACCCTGCAAAATTCCATCTTCAGGACAAGCATTGGCATAGCCAATAGGTCTCGCCTTTGGGACCTTATAAGTGTTTAGCCATGCAACAGTTCATGTTGTTGCACCAGGGATATTGTGCTGGATAACTAAATACTTATAAGGTCCCAAAGGCAAGACCTATTGGCTATGCCAATGCTTGTTTGATTTCCTTGCTCAGCCTGGCATTGCCCAACGGAAATGCCTGTCTCTATTGTTGATATGCTTTTACATCTTGGCCGTCGAGGCTTCAAAAACCGCAGCTGTTTACTTAACCTCATCTGTTCGGGCCTTCCTTTCTCTTTCTCATGATCTCAGACTAGGCACCTGCTTGAGCTTATTGTATGAAATAGAAAAAGTCCATACTCGAAAGTTGTATATCCGAGGGTAAAATATTGCATCATGTCTTCTGTCTGCGTGGATGCACCACTAACTTGTGCTGGGAAAACTCTGGCCGGTTGAATCTGTGACTAACAGATTATTATCATTATTTTTTTACAATGAACCCTTTCTGACTCTGATTTACATGTTTGTATGTTTCTTTGCCATTTTTTATGATCTAATTAGGCCCTTATAGAGCCCAGTTACAGTTCTCGTTGGGCTCTGATGAAAGAAGAGTAGGGCTCTGAAGGGAAAGAGAAATTTAAGTTAATAGATTACTTTTCGGTGTTGTTTATTTGTAGGAACTTCCACAAGCATACTTTCTTATCGACAAGCCATAAAAATATGATTAAAAATCTAAAGCAAGGTAACTTCTCTTATTTATTATTTTTGCTTGTTCATAAATCGTCAGTTCCAATCTAAAGAATGGTCTACCAAGCCTGGCCTGACTTAGCACATACTCTGATGGGACATTGAACATGCCTTTCTTATGACCAGGGGGTCTGTACTTTTATCTCACCTGACTGTCTGCTCCCATTGTATGTGAATGTTCCTCGCTGCAGGCTGTACATAGTTTAATTTTCCTTTCCATTTTACCTCATTTAGTTTATCTCCTCGTATTTTTACATGGGCTGCTGACTACAAATTCATATACAACCTGCTACCTATAATGCTACATTGCTGCAGAATACAAATGTATATATTATTTATTTGTATAACTAATGTGCATATGCCGAATCTGTATCTCCATTCCGAGGTTTCTGCTGATATAAGTAATTTTTATTTACCTACTTTTATCTTCATACTTTGTAATTGCTGTGCAATACCAATTTATACATCTTTCTTTCTTCCTCTATCGTACATAATACACAAATGCACATCACAATCCAGATGTCGTAAAAGTTGTCTGTCTTCAAGATGAGTCTTGTTTTAGGACGCACTCTGACACTTCGGAGTTTAGTAGCAGCCTAGCAAAGAAATTAAAATCTAATAAAATAAAAGCCACTGGATATTGCATCTGTGGTCATAGTTTGTTTTCATTCCCAACTGTCTTTGCACTTTAGCCCACAGTATTCATTCTTACACCTTCATCGGTGCAGAGCTCCATGGCAATAATTATTTTAGTATTTGGGTAGCTAGTATCCATGTGGTAACGAAGAAACAGAGCTCTGGGACCAATTAGTAAGAATGTGTTTTCCGCTTGCTAGAGTTAGTTGGAACAAGCAGTCATCTCATGCTTCAAATGGTCAAGCTCTGTGCTTGTCGTTGATTGTTGATGATGTGATGGCCATCCTAAAAGTTGTTCTCATGGTATTTTAATGTTTGCCTTTCTCTTGGTTTTTGCTTTTTTCTGTCGTCAGTTTTCAGTAGGCTTCAGAGTTCTGCTCACGGGAACTCCAGTTCAAAACAGCCTTGAAGAACTGCACTCGCTTCTCAGCTTCATTGAGCCCAGCATGTTTGCCCAAGGTCAAGTTCAGGAATTTGTTCACCGTTACCGTGGGATCGAAAAGAACACCACAAAGGGTAAGAATGGTTCAACTTGTCTACGCTTTCAAATGATGGTAAGTCGGACGCTTTAAAAGGCCGTCTAAAAGTTGAAAAAATATTTTAATACATCTCGAGCAAATTGGCACTGGGCGCCCTCTGTGCAGTGCTTAGAAAGGGTATAAATGCGTTGTGTATAAAAATATGTTATAATTAGTTTCCAGGTATTTGAAGGTATTTTAAGAAGCAGTACAGGCCTGCCCTATCAAACTAAGGTTAGCAACTGATGAGAACTAGGGCCCCAATTAGTAACGTTTGGAAAGGAGTGAGTTCAATTTTATCTTCACATTTCTGGTGGTATATGATCATCGCTTCCGAGATGAACGTTTGTTCTCCTATTTCCTCTTGAACCGATAGATTCCATTTGGCGTATGATCAGGTATCACACAAGTAGTCACTCGTGACTTTTAACCCCAAGCTACTTAGCATTCTGGGATTTATCATTTTGGGTTTTCCATTTTAGGCATGATCCTTCAATTCCCAAAATCTAAGGTAGTTTTGTCAAAAAAATAAATTAAAAAAAGAAGTGGATTGGATTAAAATGTCAAACCGAATATAGGACTCTTTAGTAGCTATGACTGCCATACGTTAGAAGGAATGATGTACCTCTACGTTACTCTGTAAAACAGATATTTCTAGCTTTCTGTGTGTTGCTATATGGTAACAGTGCTCCTTATTGAGTTGCAATATTCTAATAATCTTACACTTCTGTATACTTTAACCTATATTTACTAGAGTCCCACCACCCCAGTGTTGATTGGATGCAGGCCGGTTAGTGATGATTAAAGCACAACACTGTGGAATTTAATTAGTTTGCAGGCACATTACATTTTTGTATCTGTAGTTTTTACATTAGTTCGCATTATCTGAGACAACGGATTTACAATAAAGACTTTTTTAGTGATAATTTATTAGTAGCATAACTTTTCAATTCTACTCCTTTTATTGTGCTTTTTGATGTAGCTGGAGAGCTTCATAGCTTACTGCAACCCTTCTTGCTCAGGAGAGTCAAAACTGAAGTAGCTGTCGATCTTCCTAAGAAGACTGAAGTTGTGGTGTACCATGGGATGTCAGCCTTGCAAAAAAGATTTTACAAAGTCATTTTGACTAAAGATCCAGGTAAAAAGCTGTATAAAAAATGCTGCATAATTTTACAATAAAAAGTTATAGAAATTGAGAAGAAAGCGTGGAATTTTCAAATAAAGAACACGTTCTCCTGAAATTGGTGTGTTCCTTACGCTGCATTAAAAAGTCAGTCTTTCAAATAGGGCAACGTTAAGCAATTAGCTTCGCCAGTGCGTGGATCTAAATGTCATGTGCAGCTCCCAAACACTGTGCATGCCCTTTACCGCTGACTGGTTTCTGAATAGAATTGCAGTTTGCTATGCGAACTACGTAGTAGCGTGTTGGGCATCGCAAGTTGTCCATTCAAAGGAGGTTACAAAACAACATACCTAGGCTGTGGGGTTTTAGGTTTAAACCTATAATAACTGATAAAACCCCACTGAAAGAAAAATAGCCCTCACCGGTGAAAACATATAAACACTGAAAAAACACCTGCACAACCACAAACTAAATGCCATTCAAAGAAAGGAAAAAGAGAGTGAATGAGTCATTTTTTTCTTCCCGAAGGGGTCAATACAATGTAACTTTATTATACAAGCTAGCAGTAAGAAAGACTGACTAACATTATTCTGCTTGAGTTTTGTGGATGCCACTAAAATATTGTTTCTTCTTCCTTTTACTTTTTTCAGTTTTGTGGCCTTTGGTCTAAAGATGTAGGGTTTAGTTTCATGTTTTAGGTCTAGTTTAATTATTTTATAAACTGTACAGAATCAGGAAATATCAAACTCATATTTGATATTTTGGCTGCATTTGATTCTTTCACTGATAGGTATAATGGCTGGTTTCATAAAATTCTTTCCTAATATGTGTCATTACATTTACCGACAGAGAACGGGTAAAAACCCCTTAATACATCATACCATAGTTTCTAGTGGGTCAGTATTGATATTAGGTGAATTTCCAACACCTCAGGCTTTAAACATTCAATGCAAGGTATAGTGACAAGTATATATATCACCAAACATCTGGGATAGTGGTGAAAACATGACACCAGGCTTATGGAAAACATTAAACGCAGTGTCACTTGTAATGCTCTGTAAAAAAAGGGTATTTCCAAGTTCAACAAAGATTGGAGTGATATTGTTTGTATTTGCAGTGATTCAGCTACGTATATAAAAATGTTGTGTGATCACCTGTCAAAACTGATACCCGAGTTGAAGTGATTCCCTGTAGGAGATCCTTGCCACTTGTTAGATGGTATGCTGAAAGCATCTTTACAATCTTCAGAGGTAATGAGGGATGCTATTGACTTTTTAGTCCATTCTGGTGCACTGTTTTCTTATGCACGGGAACTAAAACGCAAATATTTATCATTTTGTGCTTTATGTGGCATCAAAGAAAGAATCATCCCAACTGTGTCTATTAGCTGATGGTTCTCAGCCCAAGGGGCTATGAATGCTGAGAGGGCATTTTCACAGAAGTTTACATGGGAAGGAAAAAGCGAGCACACATGACCCAAAGACTCACCGAAGAAGTATTGTATGGTGTACTAAAATATGATTAATTTGCAAAAATCTATTTGGACCTCACATACACTATAAGTACACTGTCTATATACCATGTTCTTTCAGTTCAGAAAGCAAGCAATAATAAAAGCGAAACGTTCCATAAACACCAGAAAAAACTTTTTCTTTTGTTTTTAGTGGCACGAAAATGTGTAACCACTGATAACAACTGTTTTTTAGGATATTGAAAACACTGAAAAAACCCCACCAGAATTTACCAAAAATAGAAACTGAAAACAGGAAAGCCTAAACATACCTAATATATATTATTTAGGCAGGGACAATTTTTTAATTTTTTATTTCAGTAATTTTTTATTGAAAAGAAGAATTGGCTGTGAATGCAGGGATGGAAGACTGAAAGCGACAGTAGTCATCAGTCACTGCATTGGCTTTCTCAAATAGGACCGTTTTTCTTTTTTTTAAGCAGGTATATGAACCACTGCCTAAACATTGCTTTTATCTTTCAGAATCAAAAATAGGCGAGGGATGGCATTATTATGCTTCCTCATTTGTGATTTAGAAAGAATTGGTGATGACCTTTTATGAGGTGGAATATTTGTAATTATTAAAAACCCTCTTGTGGCTGCAAGTCTTGTGATTTTGTGAATCAAACCGTTTGCAACTGCAAAAGGACTGTGTAAATGTGGCCCTTAATGTATGTATTTGGGGCAGGCTTTTTTTTAAACGTATGTATAAGTCTTATTTATTAACACATTCTCGAATGTTTACAATATATAGATTCTATCCAACACATGTTTCATCTTGTCAGTTAAGACATTGACTTCTTCAGGTTTAGAAAAGACTGACAGATATTGCAATCAGTCTGTATCAAATATTCTTCCCAATTCTTCCCACCAATTAATATCCTTTTAAAGAGAAGATCCCAAATCAGCAATTGACTGTGAGAGCGGGACAAAGTCACCTCACTCGATAGAAGTCTAAGTCAAAGAAAGTTGTCCCTCCTGCAGACCTCTTGCTGCCAGTTTTGCAAGATTATGATTTGATGTTCTGCATAATAGCAAGCCTGTCAAAACCCCATCTTGCCTAGTGATCTTCCCTGCTTAGTTTCAAAACTGTTAGGAGTTTTTTTCTCCGGCATGCCTTCCCGATTTGTCTTTTATTACACTGCAGGCAATAGAAACATATTTCCTCCAAGTCACTAGCAACCGTAGTGACCTTGATGGACATTGTATTTGCCATCTTAGAATCACTCAACCCGCTGTATTTGTGATTCGTTTTCTGGAAGGAATTTGGACTGAAGTTGGCATCCATATCTAGTCATCCTTGGAAATACCAAACCTTTTGCTCACGTCCCTGTTTCAGTCGGCCTGGTCCTCCTGGACCAACCTTTTGGTCTTTTATGGTCTCTGAGATTTAAAGCATGGATCACAGCAGTGCCTGCTCCATACAGTGTGGCAGGGTATACTCAGACATGAGTCCCTTTCTCACTGCTCCATCAGGATTCAAGCAAGCCGGGCCGAAGAGGCTGAAATGCCAGAAACCGGTCCCCGGTAGCTTGTCTCCTTTCTGGTGAAGAATTGGCATGGTAGTTTGGTCTGCCCTGTTCCCATGATGCACTGGGCCAGGGACAGACTAATTTGCATATAGCCAGGTTCTGAGCTGGGATGGGGCAGTGAGATAAATAACGGTGATGGATCAAGCCCTGATCTTTGAACTGGGTAAGAGTGGTCTGCTTAATTCAGACACTCTGTTCATCACCACCCCCTTTTCTGTATCAATTTTGGCCACTATAGGTGTGGCAGGGTATACTCAGACATGAGTCCCTTTCTCACTGCTCCATCAGGATTCAAGCAAGCCGGGCCGAAGAGGCTGAAATGCCAGAAACCGGTCCCCGGTAGCTTGTCTCCTTTCTGGTGAAGAATTGGCTTGGTAGTTTGGTCTGCCCTGTTCCCATGATGCACTGGGCCAGGGACAGACTAATTTGCATATAGCCAGGTTCTGAGCTGGGATGGGGCAGTGAGATAAATAACGGTGATGGATCAAGCCCTGATCTTTGAACTGGGTAAGAGTGGTCTGCTTAATTCAGACACTCTGTTCATCACCACCCCCTTTTCTGTATCAATGTTGGCCACTATAGGTGTGGCAGGGTATACTCAGACATGAGTCCCTTTCTCACTGCTCCATCAGGATTCAAGCAAGCCGGGCCGAAGAGGCTGAATTGCCAGAAACCGGTCCCCGGTAGCTTGTCTCCTTTCTGGTGAAGAATTGGCTTGGTAGTTTGGTCTGCCCTGTTCCCATGATGCACTGGGCCAGGGACAGACTAATTTGCATATAGCCAGGTTCTGAGCTGGGATGGGGCAGTGAGATAAATAACGGTGATGGATCAAGCCCTGATCTTTGAACTGGGTAAGAGTGGTCTGCTTAATTCAGACCCTCTGTTCATCACCACCCCCTTTTCTGTATCAATTTTGGCCACTATAGGTGTGGCAGGGTATACTCAGACATGAGTCCCTTTCTCACTGCTCCATCAGGATTCAAGCAAACCGGGCCGAAGAGGCTGAAATGCCAGAAACCGGTCCCCGGTAGCTTGTCTCCTTTCTGGTGAAGAATTGGCTTGGTAGTTTGGTCTGCCCTGTTCCCATGATGCACTGGGCCAGGGACAGACTAATTTGCATATAGCCAGGTTCTGAGCTGGGATGGGGCAGTGAGATAAATAACGGCGATGGATCAAGCCCTGATCTTTGAACTGGGTAAGAGTGGTCTGCTTAATTCAGACACTCTGTTCATCACCACCCCCTTTTCTGTATCAATTTTGGCCACTATAGGTGTGGCAGGGTATACTCAGACATGAGTCCCTTTCTTACTGCTCCATCAGGATTCAAGCAAGCCGGGCCGAAGAGGCTGAAATGCCAGAAACCGGTCCCCGGTAGCTTGTCTCCTTTCTGGTGAAGAATTGGCTTGGTAGTTTGGTCTGCCCTGTTCCCATGATGCACTGGGCCAGGGACAGACTAATTTGCATATAGCCAGGTTCTGAGCTGGGATGGGGCAGTGAGATAAATAACGGCGATGGATCAAGCCCTGATCTTTGAACTGGGTAAGAGTGGTCTGCTTAATTCAGACACTCTGTTCATCACCACCCCCTTTTCTGTATCAATTTTGGCCACTATAGGTGTGGCAGGGTATACTCAGACATGAGTCCCTTTCTCACTGCTCCATCAGGATTCAAGCAAGCCGGGCCGAAGAGGCTGAAATGCCAGAAACCGGTCCCCGGTAGCTTGTCTCCTTTCTGGTGAAGAATTGGCTTGGTAGTTTGGTCTGCCCTGTTCCCATGATGCACTGGGCCAGGGACAGACTAATTTGCATATAGCCAGGTTTTGAGATGGGATGGGGCAGTGAGATAAATAACGGTGATGGATCAAGCCCTGATCTTTGAACTGGGTAAGAGTGGTCTGCTTAATTCAGACCCTCTGTTCATCACCACCCCCTTTTCTGTATCAAGTGCCTGCTCCATACAGCGCATGGCCAAGATGCTTATACAATCTAATACTGTGTAATGGACTTCAGAACTTTTATTACCCATATATATAATGTTTGTGGCATACTCTTGTGGAGCAGGATAGGAGAGTACTTTCTGACTCGTGGCATCTGGTATGATGTAACAGCTCCTTGGACAATGATCAGTAAGTTGGATGTTTGTGGGTGAGATATAGCGATAGACAGTACTAACGAGGCACATACGATAAGGAAATGGTACTACTATTGCCATGGCACTGCCAACCTTTCTGCACAGTTTGGTTCTTCTCTGAGCTCTGTCTGAATGCCAATTTGGATTCCCTGAACAAGTCCGTTTACAGGAACAATCCGGCTTTCACACACTGCTGTAGGAAGCCTTCTCCCTTGTAGAGCTGGCCTGAAAAATCTCCAGTCCTCCCCCCTCTGTTTCTACTTTTAGGGGTCATTGGCCCACCCTATTTGAGAGGACGTAATGAAATATTTAGTGCTCAAGGAAAAAAACTGCCACTCACTGCTGTTTGCTCACCGGGCGGATTCCTGATCGTCATTTGTCTTGCTCTAGGCTCACTACCGGACTTTGGCAGGCACGGCCCCCACTCTACGGGCGTGCCGCTGTTCCTTTTTGCACCGCTGTGGGACTGCGAGGCAGGGACAGGACACACCTGCAGCCTCTTCCCGCAGCGGCTACGCCCTCCTGCCTGGCTTCCTAGAACTTTTCGCGGCACCCGCTTCGCGGGTGCCACTCACTGCTGTTTGCTCACCGGGCGGATTCCTGATCGTTAGTTGCTGCTGGAGGCTCACTTCCGTACTTTGGCAGCCACTGCCCCCGCTCCACGGGCGTGCCGCTGTTACTGTTTGCACCGCTGCGGGACTGCGAGGCAGGGACAGGACACACCTGCAGCCTCTTCCCGCAGTGGCTACGCCCTCCTGCCTCGCTTTCTATAACTTTTCGCGGCACCTGCTTCGCGGGTGCCACTCACTGCTGTTTGCTCACCGGGCGGATTCCTGATCGTCGGTTGCTGCTGGAGGCTCACTACCTATAACTTTTCGCGGCACCCGCTTCGCAGGTGCCACTCACTGCTGTTTGCTCACCGGGCGGATTTCCTGATAGTCAGTTGCTGCTGGAGGCTCACTACCGGACTTTGGCAGGCGTGGCCCCCGCTCCACGGGCGTGCCGCTGTTCCTGTTTGCACCGCTGCGGGACTGCGAGGCAGGGACAGGACACACCTGCAGCCTCTTCCCGCAGCGGCTACGCCCTCCTGCCTGGCTTCCTATAACTTTTCGGGGCACCCTTCTTCGCGGGGCCCACTCACTACTGTTTGGTCACCGGGCGCATTCCTGATCGTCAGTTGCTGCTGGAGGCTCACTACCGGACTTTGGCAGGCGCGGCCCCCGCTCCACGGGTGTGCCGCTGTTCCTGTTTGCACCGCTGCGGGACTGCGAGGCAGGGACAGGACACACCTGCAGCCTCTTCCCGCAGCGGCTACGCCCACCTGGCTTGGAGGTATAAAACTAGCCAGCTCATTCCGCGACGCGGGACGGAGCGCGGGGCGAAGCCCGGGCAAAGGGCGGGCCGTTTGAGGCCGTTAGAGGCCGGGAGAGACCGGGACTGGGACACCCCCCTTGCTTTGGCTCTATTGGGTATCTGGCACACCTTCCTACAAAGACTGGACCAAACTCCGCATCAAGATGACCACAAGAGAAACACTGAGTAAAAGCAGCTTGGCTGCAGCGGGTGCTGCTAAAGGTACGCTGGAAAACTATTTTGCTAAGGCCGGCTCACAATTGATCGATGAAATCACGGTTCTAGAGAGGCGTATTTCACAAGAACTAGATTGGGCAAGGAGATCTTCCATGGGCCCTCTGGCACATGCTAAGTCCCCTGCCAACAGAGCCGATCATACACCAAACATTGAAAACATTAAGCCTAATAATGAGACATTGGGTGTTGTCAATTTTCCTGTGAACCCAGATACATTAAACTCGACCTCATTTAGTATTGCAAAGGACCTCACCGAATATGTTGACATAAGCATGTTAAACTTTCCACCTATTCAACCACACTCCATCCCACCTACCACTGTAGCCCTCGTTCCAGATGTAATCATTGACAAAGGCATAGCTAATAACCCATTGCAGGGGGCAAGGGAAGGAGCTATTCCCAAAAGGAAAACAGAAGTCCAAAACAAAGGGAAAAGGAACACAAAAACTACCAAGCTAAATCCTATCCCCGAGGTTAATAGACCTGGCTCAATCAGTACAAAAAACAGACCCACTGACGCAACCGAGATAATATCTTCCGAGGTATTGCTTGTAGAGGCAATAGAACACAACAACACGCACCTCCTCGATGCCTCTAGTGAGGATATTACGCTAGCAGACATAGGTGCTCTTATGAGATCCCTACTAAGCCCTCTAGAAGCACGGTTAATCAAGATGGAAGCTAGGCTAGTATCCATAGAAAAATCGACTGTCCAGGTAGCTGACAGTCTAAAAACAGACAGTGGGGGCGGCAGAGGGGGCATAGAGACAAAGAATAAAAGGGATCCCCTAACAACCTCAAAAAAGGACAACAGGGTAGGCCCTCTGGTGCAAAAGGCCAAATCAACCCCCCCCCCCCCCCCAAGCACGACCAATGAACCCAAGGCCAAGGCAGACAATCCCAATCCACCCACAAACCAACAACTACCGCATCCCCCCCCCCCCCAGACTAACCCCAACCATATTAAGGATAATACCCAAGCTCCAAATGAGTCCCACAAATCACACAAATCAACACCACCAAGAGTTGAGGCACCTGGGAACACCAAGAACTTCAGAGCTGTGTACTTGCCTCCGGTGGCGAGCCCCTATACAGTGATTTTAGCAGGGGTTCCTGAGTTGAAAACCACCTTCAAGGAATCAACAGCTTCCCTGAAGAATAAGGTGGTTAGTTGGCTATCCATGTATAGACCTTTACCGCAAGGGTCAACTAGCGAGGTCCTGATGGTCAGAAGGGTTCCATGGGTAGGCAGCTTAAAGAAAACCATTCAAGGAGATTGTGTCCTGGTTAACTTTAGAGATCCCAGGACCGCCTCCTATATCTGTGGATGGCACCCGGACGACCAAGGGAGCAACATAAAGTCACTACCCCTTTCCTTCTTCTATCCCCCATCGAACTACGATAGGGATGCGGAGAGATGGGGTAGTTTCCCAGAGAGGAGGGGGGCGGGTGGGACCACAGTGGGAGAGCAAATTTCAACTACCCCAGAATACAACAACAAGCGATCTTAACACCAACCTTGGAGGAGGAGGGTTGGTAAACTTATCATGGTAGGGGAGGTGGCTGGGGTGGAAGAAACAGAGGAGAATATCGTCCTAGAGTCCACCACCCGACATATTTTCCCACATTCAATAGATATAGCGAACTAGAAATGGTGGATTGACAGATAAGGCCCCATGGCAAGGAGTACCACCATTGCCATAGAGAGGGTCTCGAGGGAACCACCATACCCTGTAGTTCTACAAATGAAGTAATGACAGAGACCAGGCAGAATGAAGAAATGAATCATAGCAGAGATGCAAATAAAACCACTATTAAGCACCCCAATAGTAACAGGGAACCAGGAGAAGCACAAGGACTTTTGACCACAGCAACAACACTCACGGGCAATCCAAACGACCACGCTCCCTCTCCAACATCATCCACAAACCCCAGCCCACCCTTCCTGAAAATTATTTCATGGAATGTGGCAGGCCTGGGAAATAAATGGGATCAACCGGACTGGATATCCTTCATTGACTCTAAAGACATTTGTCTCTTCCAAGAAACCTGGGCAAGGGAAGAGTACTCTCCCTGTGGTTTTGCAACATTTTACATTCCTGCGAAATGGGGGGGTAGGGGACGTCCTTCTGGTGGCCTTGCAGTATGGGTGGCAACTCACTTGGGATGCAGGGCCACACGGCTCTTGCTGATTACACAAGACATATTAGCTGTGCAGCTCGATTGGACAAATTCCCATAGACCATAGACCAATAAACATAGCACGAGAATCGACTACCATTGAGGAACTCTCAGCTCTCCTAAACGAACTACCCACGGGGATCCCAATCGTGCTGGGAGGGGATTTCAACTCACACTTTGAGCCCCTTGCTGGCCTCCTGGATGGGTCCTCACTAGAAGAGGATGCTAGATGGTTAGTTCCCCCAACGGAAGCTCCTCCCCCTAGAGCATGGACCCCACTTGCTCTACAGATTACCGCCCTAATTCTCAAACATGGACTCAGGGCGTGCAACGGCCGCACTAAATCTGACAACCCCAGCAAATACACTTTTAACAGAGCGGGCAGGGAGTCAAGAAAAGACTACGTCTTAGTCCAACTGTCCTCGTGGCAGCATATCCTCGTGGCAGCATATCCTCGTGGCAGCATATCATTGATTTTAGGGTGCTAGCCAGAACAGACAGTGACCATAACGCCCTGGAATTGGATTATGCCGTCCCTGACAAGGAGGGTAGGGACCAAGCTATGGTGGCGGTAAATCCAAATCCAGGCCTCCTTCTCGAGAACAATAGAAAGAGAGTAAGGTGGGAAAAATTGGCTACTAGTAGGGAAAAACTGTCCAGCCTTTACACAAGAATAATCCCAATACTAGAAAAAGTCTGTTTCCTCAGTGTGGAACCAAGCTCCTGGGAAACCCACAGACTACTGTGGCTGGTACATGAGGAACTGGTTAGGAACTTGGCGATAGATCTCTTTTCCAAGGTTCATAGCAGAGGTGCTGCCTACCACCGCTCGACATGGTACAATGCCACATGTCGCAAGGCAAAGGGGGATCTCCTCTCTTCTATTAAAGAAGGCAAAAGTAGATTAGTGATACAGACTAGAAGACTGGCATACAAGAAAATGGTCAATAGTGCTAAGATGGAGTGGGACCAGAATAAATGGGAGGAACTTTCTAGTTCCTTAGCCGCTAGGGATTCCCGGAGGTTCTGGCGTATCGTTAATACGGGGTCCGAAGACCTAGCACCTGCAATAGAACCCAATATCGCACCAAGCGTATGGCAGGAACACTTCCAGTCCCTCTACACAGAGGAAAATGGGGCCAAATGTTATCCATCCCCATCTGTCACAAATCAGTTAGAGGGGGACCTCTTCACAGAAAAGGAGGTGAGATCAGCGATTGCGGGCCTACCACTGGGCAAAGCACCGGGGTTGGATGGTCTTCCAGGTGACCTGTTTAAACAGGAGCCTGTTGTATGGGCCCCCTACCTATTGGTATTATTCAATGCGGTTCTGAGGGGCATGGATGTGCCTTGCACTTGGCTGGGAGCAGAGGTTGTTCCTATATTTAAGAAGGGTTTGCCTTTGCTCCCAGCCAATTACAGGCCCATCAGCCTCATACACGTGTCCCAGAAGCTCTTTGGGAGGCTTATATTAGATCGGCTCCAGAGCTGGCTGGAGGAATAGGATATTCTGAGCCCATACCAGGCAGGTTTTAGAAGGGGGATATCTACAACCGACCAGATATTCTGTCTAAACCTCATTTATTGGAAGACTGCTCTAATCGAGGGCGGCAGCTTGTACACTGTGTTTGTGGACTTGCGAGCCGCCTTCGATCTGGTGCCAAGATCAAAATTATGGAGCGTCTTGGCAGATATGGGTGTCCCAGCAGATATCCTATCCATCCTAATCAAATTGCATCAGAATAACTTTGCGTGTGGCAGGAATGGGGACCTTACAGACAGATTCCCCGTTGACAGAGGGGTGAGACAGGGCTGTGTGCTTGCACCGACCCTGTTCTGCCTCTTTGTGAACGGGGTAATCGCCCACCTGTCCAGGATTGGGGACATTGATGCCCCCAAATTGGATGGCAGCAGGGTGCCCGCCATTATGTTTGCGGATGACACCCTGCTGCTGTCGAAGTCCCCCATGGGAATCCAAAAGGTACTGGATGGTTTTCTGGAATTCTGTACGGAAAGGGAACTAGAGATCAACGCCTTAAAAACAAAATATATGATCTTAAACCCCACTCCCTCAACACGCCCTACCCCCATGCTTGGCCCAGTCCGCTTAGAGAGGGTCTCCACGTTTGAGTACCTGGGGGTAACTCTAAACGAGAAAATGACCAGGGAAACACACAAGATTAAAGCCAACATGAAACTTGTCCAGTTAGTGGGTGGTATCTCAAGGATGGCGAATAACTCTACATACCGCCCAGTGGGTCCAGTCATTCAAATTTATAAATCACAGGCCCGGGGGGCAGTCATATACGGGGGCGAACTGTGGAGTCACACCACCGCTCAAAACGTGAGGTGCACAGAAAACAAATTTATCAGGCAGATGGTAGCCCTCCCCTTGAGCACGTCGCTGCTCCCTTTGAGACTCGATCTGGATATCAGGCCAATCGCAGACGAATTGGGACTCGAGCCATTAACCTTCTGGCGACGACTCTGGAGCAGCAACGATCTCACTAAATACAGGACTGAGCTCCAGGAGTTCTTAAATGTACCAAATGCAAGTCCCATCCCATGGCTAACTTATATAAAAAGGTCACTTGAGACCCTTGGCGTATTAGAACTCTGGACTGATCCGGTAAATGCAAGTACCAGGATCTCATGGAAAGAACTATCAAAAGTTTTCTACGACCTAAAGCTTACTGTTGCCGTGAATGAGACGTGGTGGGCTCTCTGGCAAACTTATTCATCCAAAACAAAGACTACTATACTTTCGAATGTGTTTTGGATGGTATGACTCCTGCGCTAACCAGGAAGCTCTTTCTGCAGTGGCGGTATGGTACTCTACCGCTAAGGTCATTTACAAGTTCATGGTCTTCGCCCCCGACCACTGAGCGCTGCCCGGCATGCGCGCATCCCCAAGAAAATGACTCACATGTGGTATTTTTTTGCTAACCCTACCAAAAAATCAGGAAATACTAGCTTATTCCCCTCCTTAAAAACATGGGTTTTAGAATTTTTTTACCTGCGTACAGAATCCTGAAGACTGATCCTACCCCACAGATAGTGTTTGCAATGGCGAAGTATTTAACGGCAATGTGGCACGCACGTTCACGCTTCCTCAAGCTGGACGCAGATTTTTAATTCCGTTTTAATAAATTATAGCTGGTAACTGGTTTTAGCAGTCATTAAGGACAATCTGATTTATATCGTAAAGACCAATTTTTATAATTATTGTTTTGATGCATTGTATAATTTTCATGTGATTGTGATGTGTGTATATCTTTTATGATCTTATTGGTCGAAATAAAGATTTCAAACAGCAAAAAAAAAACAGCAAATCCATGTTCTACATTTTAACCCTGGCCATGAATAACATTAATTAAAAACGTCATTGAGGCACCTCTGAAAATGACATGAATTTTTCAATTGCTTACAACATTACTTTCTGCCTCTCTCTGATATCTCTGTTTTCCATTATTCAACTGTCTAGAAATTCATCTCCGGACAGTTTACTTCTTGAAACCATCTGGCATTCCTGTTCTGCTTGCAAATCTGTATGGACTTGGCGGCCTTTCTCATTACACACATCAATTGTCCTTACTTCTTTGATTGTTATTGTAATTCATGATATCTCCTGATATCTCCTAGATATAGCCCTTATCCATTCTTCTGCTGTGCCATTAGGCCTACCAACTCTGGATGTGGCATGGCTAAAAGCCAGGGTGTCTCAGTTTTTCAATCCTAATTGATACAAATACGAATGGCAACACAGATCATCATTAATTTGCCTTATTTTTTTTTGTCAAAGTTGATTTATAAATAGTTTGTAGAACGAAAAAACAGGAAATATGCGACAATCCCGCACAACTTCCCACGCAGGGGGCTTATATGAAATCAGGCAAGAGCGATGGTGAGAGTCAAAGATAAACACAGAGACCTGGATCGAGGGAGGCTAAAGCTGCTGGAATGCAAATGAACTATAGTCCCAGCCATGGAGGCGGAATCAGTACTCTATTGGAGCCATTAACTGAAGTGGGTCTCGTCGGGGAGACAATTAGCATTGGGACAGGCCTATCCTCTCACAGAGTTGACCATCTCTCCGCTTTCGCTCTGTAGCGGATGTCACAAAAACTAGAAAATCAAAAACCCCTACCCACCCCTAATCCCACCCCCCTCCCCAGTGGTGGTAGCTAGATCATATACACACATTCATCCGAGTGGATTCATTCATACTTGGAATAAGTGAAGGGCTCGTGTCGTGGGCGGGCATAACGCAGATGGCAAGCCCATGGAGAGAAAGCGGACCAGAGGGCCCCAGCAGAATGTGAAATTTTTAAAATCGCCCCCGGAAGATATCAGCCATGCGCCCCATACTTAGCAACTTCCACAGCCTTGCATGCCATAAGGAAATCGCTGGTGCTTCTTTTTTCTTCCAGGCCGCTGCCAGGGTCAATTTGGCCGCTCCCATGCACAGCCAGAGTATCTTTTGTCAGCCTTAGTTTGGTGCTCAAGATCCGGGTCCCGAAGGCCCAACAGCACATGGGCCAACGAGTCTGTAACCGGGTATCCCAGTATCCCCTTGATATGCGACAGAATCTCTTCCCAATAGGGACGGATGACAGGGCAGTCCCACCAGATGTGGCGGAAGTCTCCCAGTAGGCCGCAGCCCCTCCAGCATCTATCCGAATTATTCGGGAATATCTTTCGTAACTTTGCCGGATGTAAATACCAGTCCATCATTGTTTTAAGATGGGCCTCTCTAAGTTCTATCGAATGATTGTGTTTCGCTATGTCGTGCCACAGGCGGGACCATTCTTCGTCCGAGATGTTGCGACCCAGGTGCTCTTCCCAGAGGCCCAGTAATGCGGTCTAGGAGAAATAGTGGTAAAGAGAAGGAGTCCGTAAATGAAAGATATGACCCCCTCGCATGGTAGAGGTTTTAGAAAGGAAGGCTTCAAAGGTGTTAAGTGGCCTGGTGGCCGCATCTCTAACCGAGGGCGCCAGAGCCCAGTGGAGCAACTGGGTGTGGTGAAATTGCTCTGACCGTTGGACCGTATAGTCACGCATACAGTTGTCAAAAGTGAGTGGGGCGGAGCCATGAAACAGATGCGTAAGACCGTGGCAGCCCCCGGATCTCCAGGCATCAAAGAGACCTTCTCGTGCAGCCGGGGGAAAGGCTGGATTAAAGTGTATAGACGTAAAGGGGGATGGGAATGTTGTCCAATGCTCATCACCAGAGACAGAGTCCCAGACTTTCAGGGTGGTGGCAGTGGGCGTACTAATGTATGCGTTCCTGGGTCTATCTCCTTTGGGCTTCCAAACCAGGTCCCAAATCGTTCTCCCCGCCACACTCCTGTCCATATGTAGCCAATGTTTCTCAGATATAGGCTGGGACCACTCCACCAGGACTCGCGGTTGCGCCGCCTTGTAGTATAGGTGCATGACGGGGAGACCTACCCCTCCCTCCCTCCTCGGGCGCTGGAGGGTGGCAAATGAGAATCACGCTCAACCACCCTGCCAGATGAAACGGAGCATCAGAGATTTAATGCAGTGGAAAAAGTCTCCTTCAAGAGCAAAAGGTAATGCTTGGAAGAGATATAGAAGCTTAGGGAGCAGGGATATCTTGACCGCGTGAATACGCCCCAGCCAGGATATAAACCTAGGCTTCCATCGGGCCAGCTCGCTCTGAATCCTCGCCAGGAGGGGGGAAAGTTGGCGGAATAGAGCTTCCCTATAGTGGGGGTCAAGTGGACCCCCAAATACAATATGGAGGAAACGGACCAAGGTAGAGGCGAAAGCGGCCGGAGGCGGTCCGCCTTGGCTGACGCGAGCGTGAGGTTAAGAATGTAGGACTTGCTGTAGTTGATCTTAAAACCTGCCACCCTCTCAAAGTGCGACAGGGCGTCTTGGACGTGGGGGAGAGAGTGTGCAGGGTCTGAGAGAGAGAGAGCAGGACGTCGTCCACGAAGAGGGAGATCTTCTGTTGCTCACCTGTGAAGGGCAGTCCCCGAATGTCCGGATTCTTCCTCACGGCCAGCGCCAAAGGCTCTATGCTCAGGGCGAAAAGTAGGGGAGAAAGAGGGCAACCCTGCCTAGTGCCCCGTGAGTGTGGAAAGAACGCTGACAAGTGACCATTAACCGTGACCCTAGACCGGGGGCTGCTATAGTTCTCCTTCAACATGGACAGGAATTTAGCTGAGATGCCAAATGCCTCTAAGGTTAGGAATAAGAAGCACCAGTTGACTCGGTCGAAGGCCTTTTCGGCATCAAGGCCCACCAGGACCGCCGGAATCTTGAACTTGTTGGCCTTCTCAAAGAGGTGGATCACTCTCCTGGTGTTATCATGAGTTTGGCGCCCTTTAATGAAGCCAGATTGGTCCGGGTGGATGAGGGCCGGCATCCGGTCCTGGAGCCTATTCGCGATAATGGAGGAATACAACTTGGCGTCTATGGAAAGCAGGGCTATAGATCTGTACGATGTGCATCGGGAAGGGTCTTTCCCAGGTTTAGGGATGGCCGATATCACTGCTTCTGCCATGGAGCCAGAAGTTATGCCCTTCTCCCCCATGCTATTAAACAGTCGCACCAAGAAGTGAATTACCTCCGAGGCGAAGGTTTGGTAAAAGAGGGCGGTGAAGCCGTCTGGACCAGGCGCCTTATGGGGCTTCAGCGCTCTAATGGCCGCCACCACCTCTTCGCTGGTGAAGGGGGCCATGAGCAGCTCGTTCCACTCTGCGGAAACTTGGGGGAGCGGGCGCGTCCCCAGGTAAGCCTTTTGTTCCTCGGGGTCAAGAGTGTCCGCCGAGTATAGAGCAGCGTAGAAGCCACCGAAGAGGCCAGCTTTGGCTTCGTCCTGGTGTGTCAAGGTGCCCGTCGGATCTCGAATACCCCCTATATATTCCTTCTCCCTCTTGTCCCTGAGTTGGCGGGCCAAGTGTTTCCCCACCTCATTCCCCTGGGAATAGGAGAGGCGCCTCAGTTTCAGTAAGGTGAATTCCGCGCTGTTATTATAATGAGCTCTGAGTTTGCCCCTAGCCACCGTCAGTGGTCGTAACGTTTTTCTCGAGGGGTTTTGTTTATGTGCCAGCTCAAGCTCAGAGAGTTCCTTCTCCAGGACCTCTCTCTCCGCCCATCTTAGCCTATTGAGGGCAGAGTTGAGAGCTATGCAGCTGCCCCTTATGGTTGCCTTAAAGGCGTCCCATATATTGAAAATTGAGGTGTCACCCTCGAGGTTGAGTTCAAAGAAGTCGCGTATGGCCTTACGCAGCTCCTTGCAGGATGATTCGTCCCGGGTCAGTGAGGATGGGAAATACCATTTGCGTTGGACGTTCGCACCCGGCGCAAAACGTAGGCAAATCGAGGCAGATAAGGGGAATATTTTGCCCTCACAGAGGTCCCCTCTCAGAGACTGACTTAAAAAACTATGATCTATTTGAGAGTAAGAGTGATGGACATGGGAGAAGAAGGTATAATCCCTAGAATGGGGATGTAGAGCGCGCCACCCGTCTATAAGCCCTAGGCCCTCTATGGTGCATTGTGTGTCCTCGGAAAAGAGACCTGCATCGGATCTCTGGTGATGAGAGCTATCTAGTTCCTTATCCCACACTTAAGTTAAAATCCCCCATAACAACCAGGACACCCTCAACAAAGTCCTCCACCTCTCGCAGCAGACCCTGAAGGAACTTGTTCTGACCCTTATTGGGGGCATATAGGACCAAGAACGTGCACACCCTGCCAAGGAGCCCGCCCTTGAACATCAGCCATCGGCCTTCCTTATCACTACGCACCCCTATAGGTTGGAAGTGGAGGGTTGAGCAAAATAAAAGGGCCACTCCTCTATGTTTAGTGGGGGCAGAGGATCTATAAATAAGGGGGAACTGCTTATGTTTGAGGCGGGTTTCGTCTTTCCGAGCTAGATGGGTTTCCTGAAGACCCACCACATCTAGATGGTGGTCTAGCACATATTTCCACACTTTCTGGCGTTTCTGGGGGAGTTCAGTCCCTTCACATTCCACGTTCCCAAGGTGATAGGCATCGGGTACTTTGCACCCCACCCTGCTCAATCAACAGCATTAAACTGGCAGAGACCCAGCATCCCAGCTCGTCCCGCCAGACCCTCTCCAACACCCTTCCATAAGCGAATGTTACACAAGAAAGAGCAGTCCCAGGGAGGCACCCTGTCGCGCAATAAATAAACAGCACCCCTAACCCCTCCTCCAGAACCCCCAGTGCATCGTACCAAATCCAGGCTCTCCAAATTGAATCGTGCAGCCACACTACCCTGTTACCACCACTGCCCCCCCTCCCCTCCCCCTCCTCACCTTCCCCTCACAAGTCTTGAGAACTCAAGGCAATACAGGTAAAACGAAAAACCACACTGAAAAGGCCTTCAAAGGGGGCAACGGGATATGACCGTAAGGGTCGGGGGTGTGAGCCCAGGCATTCCCCTCCCAGAGTCCAGGGTTGGGGTGTCTCTCCAGAGAGAGCATAGTTCACATGTGGTACCTGAATAAGAAGTGTACCTCCGGCCACCATGAAGCTGCATCTCGGGGGTCTTATGCAGCTGACGAAGTGTCCGTACGTGCTGCCTCTGTCACCAATGCTACTGATGCAACTGCCGCTCCCCGCTCATGCAAGCTAACTGAAGGGTCCGGTCTCTCCAGCGTCGCAGAGCGACCCACTCTCTGCCAGGGCGGGGAGCGAGATCGACGCCTTGCCGGGGAGGCTCCCTCCCTGTGTGTCGTAGAGGTGTCATCCAGGCCCAGGAGATCCCGGGCAGCCGACAGCGACCTGATCTGGACCAGCCTGTTTTGCCATCGAAAGATGAGGCAAAAAGGGTGGCCCCAGGAGTAGGCCACATTTTGTTCTCGTAAAAACGGGGTTACTGGACGGAAGTCTTGCCGCTTCTGCAATGTGGAGGCCGCCAGGTCCTGAAACAGCTGAGGGTGGTGCCCTCGAAATTGCAGGGGGTTAATTCCTCTCGCTTTCCTGAGTATGCGTTCCTTCAGTTAGAAGTCGTGGAAGCACACTAGAATGTCAGGGGGAGGCGACCTAGGCCCCCGCGGCAAACCAACTCAGTGAATCCTGTCCATTCGAATCTCCCTGAGATCCTCCTCCGCAAGGATCTGGAGAAAGAGGGCATCCACATAGCTTTGCAGGTCTCCCCCTTCTCCCTCCCAGGGCACCGCCCGGATTCTAATGTTGTTGCGGCGTGACCTGTTCTCCAAATCCTCGGCATGGGCCTGAAGATCCAGATTTTGTTCTGTAAGCCTAATCACATCCTGCTGGAGTTGGTGCACATCCCCTGCCAGGCCCAGGTCGTGCTCCTCTAGGGTCGCCACCCGTTCTCCAATACCGTCCACATCTCTTCTCACGTCTTGCAAGTCTGATGCCAGCTGGGAGTGAAGTTCGGAGATGTCCTCCTTGATGTCTGAGAAGAGCTCGAGCATGAAGGCTTTGGTAGCGGGAGCATCGCCGTCCCCCTGTGGGGGCGACTTGCTAGAGCCAGGGGGAGACGCCGGCTGCGAGCCTTTCCCGACTCCATCCTTCCCAGGCTTGTACTTACGGTTTCTGGACTTCATGTTGGTGGCCCCGGGGTACCGAAGTGGACAGGGGACGCAAGCCCAGGCACCGCCCTGCAATGGAACTCACCGGGGTCACGGAGCAGGTCCCGGAGGGTGCTCCCCATCGGCGTCTATTTCCCCTTCGCGTTCCTGCAGCCGGATACCGTGGTGGCAGTCCTCCAGGTGAATCCGTTCCTGGGCTCCAAGAGAGTTAAATCTTGTCTGCCCTGAGAGTTCTTACGGCACCAGAGTACAAGCAGCCGCTGAGCAGAGTGCGGCCAACGCAGCCAGTCGACCCAGTCCAAGTGCTCAGGTAGGGGCGGAGGCTTCAGATAGCGCGTTAGTGGGGAGTCCGTAGGTCGGGGTGCCAGGCGCAGCCTTATCCTTCAAACAGCAGCCCCGCCGCCTCAAGGGTAGGGCCCTTCGCAGGATCACTAAGCAGTCTCGCCTGCACACCAGCAACGAGGCTCTTACACTACATTACCCCTAAGAACAGCCGGGCCCATGCACCAGAGTCCAGATCTAGGCCCTTTTGACTAGAAGATATGCCACGTGGCTCGCTACTGTGGGTTGGGAGCAACAGTCCATGCAGTAGTCAGTAGTGCGGTACCCGCCGAAATGCGGGTCGGGCAGCGACTCGCGCTTAAGCAGCAGTGGGGGCTAGGGGCTCCACGACGCACTGTCAGCAAGCAGGACCACCAGCCCTGCGAACGGCAACCCCACTCGAATTCAGGGAAGTCGTGCCCTTCCCCCCTGCAGGCACACTCTCCTCTGAGTCACCCCGTCCTCAGAGGCGCGGACCGAGATATTGCGATCCCACAGGCCCACTCACGCTCCTCTCACCTTCGTCAAAGCAGACAGCAGGTCCGATCCGCGAGGGAGCACTCACCCGCCAGGCAGGGATCTCAATCACTGCGACCGCTACTCACAGCCCCTCCGTCGAGGCCCCGGCAGCCTGCGCCTCTCCACCGATATCCAGGGCCCTTCAACTCCGGGCCGCTCCTCTTGCCCCCAGCAAGTACTGGGGCACTGCCTCTCGCTTCTGGGCCGCGTCGCCTCTCCACACGCCCTCCGCGACACCGGTGAGCCCGGAGATTCGGTCCAGGGAGCCTCCTCCGGCGCGGGCCTCCCAACAGCTTTCGCGCGCTTTTCGCACTCGGGCGTCACAGGCCGCGGCGGGCACCAGGCAAGCCCCCAGCCCGCCGCGGAGCGTCGTCAGGCCCGGTCAGCACCAGAATGGACCCGGTTCGGGAGCACGCTTGTTCACTTGCAGCTCCTTGCTGCGGGGTGCCCGCTCTCAATCTCCAGCACCCCCGCAGTCGGCCAGCGTCACCGGGCAGCTCCCTCTTCACCCCCGTCTCTCGGCTCTGGCATACGGCGGACCACCCGGGTCGTCCCCCATCCAGGCCTCTCGGCGCCTCTCCTCCTCACCACTGCTAACCGCTAAGTAGACGGCTCCTCTTGTGTCCATACAGTACCCAGGGCCGCCCAGGCCCGAATTCAGGCGTGGATGGATGCTATAGAAAGGGCTAAACAACGCTAAGAAATTTGTGGTGCCGGAGATACCGAATACACGTCCTAATCCGCCGCCATCTTGGCCACGCCCCTCGAATTTGCCTTATTATCGATTTTTTGATTAGCAGAGCCTAACCTAATGAACGGATTGTCGACTATAACCCCAAGAAGACATGAATAGATAGACATTTTTCCTTTCCATAGAGGCTTCTTCTGTATAACTGTGAAAAGTTGTACAGTTTTATGTACTATTTGAATGAGTGGCTCTGCAGCTCATCTGATTCAGGCTTTCTGTGCATAATTTCTATACTTTTTGAGCCATGGGAAAACTCTGTATGGAATCCTTTTCCACACCAGAATGGGGTGTGAAACACACTGTGTTATTGAGTAAGAACATGTTTCTTACCTGACCTGCACCCACGTTTATTATCCAGCATGGGTAGCTTTTTAGGTAATAAGCTACTTGCCTCTTCTCCCTAATTCACATTGAAAGGTCCTGTCAATCTTTTCCAGTTTTAAAAAATGCACTAGAGGTGGCTTTTCTGTAAATGAGCTGCTGATATCATTGACCCCCAACCGAGTGGAGGGATTTAATGCGAAGCCCGTCATACATAATTTCCTCAGTGCTTGTGATGAGGTTTCATGGTGACTATTGTTCTACAAATATGTGACTCTGCAAAAGGCTATATGCAGGAGTGTTGCTGTCGCGAAAGCCTAACCTTTCTGACTTTTTTCTAGTTGATATCTTACCCCTCACACAGTATGATATACACCTCTATAGGGTTTCTATGTGCTATACCTGCTGTAACTGAGTATTTACTTTACTTTGTAACCCATTTAACACAATCCCTGTATGTTTTTGGTCATTTTGTGTTTCAGATGCATTTGAAAAAGATACAGGAAAGAAAGCAAAACTTTTGAATGTGCTAGTTCAACTCCGAAAGTGTGTGGATCATCCATATCTGTTTGATGGTAAGTTTCACTTGCATATGTATGACGTAACTAATATGAATGGCCTGAACCTAATCAAGCTAAACCCATAAAAAGCACTAAGTGAGACAAAGAAGAGGAGTACCACCTTCCTAAACGTTTAGAATTTTTAGAAAAGTGTTTTGTTGTGACTGAAATGTAGGGTAGTTGTGCTTTATGAAGCGCTTCTGCTCTGCAGTTATCTATAAAAATAGAACATATTTCATAGAAGCAGTTACTCCTTTTTGTGTGCTCTGCAATCCTTGTCATCAATACAGTGCCGTTAAAGTTTAGGCAGTTTGTTTGCCGATAAAATATCGGACAGGTTTGCCAAATTAAGATTGTTCTTGTTTTTCAAAAGCACTCTGAAGCATAATAAACAGTTTATCTCATAGATGCATTGTATACAAAAAAATAGCTTTTTTTCCTTCACTGCTGAAGGCTCTTTTGACTATTTTGGTTGAGTCTCAAAATTCAAGCCAGACCTATTGGCTTTGACAATATTTTTTGTTAATTTCAATTGCTTTACACTGATTTTGGAACGATTAAGATAAAACTTGACTTGTGCAGGTTGTTTGCAAACTTTTGTGTCGCATCGTTTTACTGTGCATGGCTCAAATGTGACAATGTGAATGTCGCAGGCACATTTTAATTTTGAAAAGCAAAATATTTATCCAAAATACACAAGTCTTGATACTGTGATTGATTCTACAGTTTTAGACAGTTCCTCAGATTATTATCCTACATGTGCAGGCTGTCGTCTTCTAATTTACTGCTCTTCTTGTGCCAATGTAAAAAAAGGAAAACTATTGTAATAAGTTACCAATCAAAAATGCATATGAGGTTATTTTTTTCCACACTTTTTGTTGAACTAGGGTGATATAGAATGTATATCAGCAAATGTGCCCTGTGAAACACAACCTAATTTTATAGTATCTTCATGCCATGGGTAAATACTGTTGATGTATCTCATGAAGGGGTGTGAGGCAGGAGATGAAAGGAACCCACAAATGACTTCATGTTGCAGCCTCTTACCTGCCAGATTTTTATGGTACAGTCCGTGTTCCTTATGAGAATTGTCAACATACTCTAATTTCAGCACTGATCAACATCGATTCCTCATTTTCTAGTAACTAATCTTATTTCGCTCTTGTATGGATCTAAATACATATATACAATCAACAAGAGAGAAAGGACTCGCAAGGCCACTCTTATACCCCTTATGAGTAGTAAATATAGATCAACAAAATAGTGACTATAAAAGCATCTCTAAATACACCAAAGGTTTCTAGGCCAGTAGACCAGCAGAGTGTGTTTCACTGAGAGTGGTCTATGTCCTGGCTCCCCAGCTGTCAGAGAAAAGTATAAACCAATCACCACCATTGTTATTTTTGAACTCCTCTAGTTGGCTATTTTTGAATTAACTGTGAGTCAGCCTTTATGCAGTACTAATGTCAATTTAATTTCTGTTTCAGGCGTTGAACCAGAACCTTTCGAAATTGGAGAGCACCTTGTGGAAGCTAGTGGAAAGCTTTATTTGTTAGATAAAATGTTGGCTTTCTTGTATGCTGGGTATGTAGTCGTTTTGTTGTTTATTATAAGATATACACATATGTATTTATACATACATATATATATATATACATACATTCATACACAAATAACTCTTAATGAATGGGTTTCTAAGGAGGAAAAGAGGCCATCTAACATTTTTAAATATACTTAAATAGTTCCACTTTTTTGATAAACTCCCAAGCACCCTTGATTATTGTAAAATATTCTGCATTCAAGTCCAATAGTATTCCTGAATTTTATTATTTCAATCTTACGAAATGGATCCGAATGTTTCTCGTAATCACAGAGCTATGTCTCTTTAAATCCACATTAAGCTGCTGGGGTCGCGTAACTAGTTAGCATGGACCACGGCTCCCAACGGCTTAATGTGGATTTGAAGATGTGTGGGCTTCTGATTTCAAAAAGCCTTTGGATCTGATTCAGAAGATTGAAATAATAAAATTCAGAAACGCTATTGGACTTGCTTGCTGAATATTTTATAATTTTCAGGGTTGCTCAGATATATATATATATATATATTATCCACCAATTCGTTCACTTGGAAGTGCACTCTTTGCACGGTTGGTGCTGGACAGTAGGGATGAACGTCCCCCTACTATAAATTATCCTCCAAAAGAAAATAATGTCCGCACTCGCTCAATTTGATAAGTTGGGATTTAATTAACAGAGACTTCAATACAGCCCCCTTCACCTACGCGTTTCGACCGTAGGTCTTGTTCCCAGTGTTGCCACTAGTCCCTTGTCTCTTTCTAGCTTATATACCTTCTAGTCCATTTAGCACATAATGGTGCATTCTGGGTGAGGTCTTTTTTCAATTACATTTGCAAATTTTACCGTTTGTTTTGCAGTGAGTCCCATAACAGTTTTAAGTTCTTTAGGTCACTTAGGTTTTTATTGATACCTTCCAATTGGTTCATAAGGTTATCTCATGCCACTATTTGTCGCTTTTCACGATAGGATCATCCCATCATTTCCTTTGTAGGGGTTTGCAGCGACAGACGATTGACAGGTAATCCATCTTGTGATTCTCAGACGTTTGCTGTCACTATGATGTTGTTTTATTTTGGGCTCAGTGCCCTTGCGATTTCCTTTTCAACCTACTGGTTTTTTCTATTTCTTAGATATAATGTTGGGCTCAATGCCCATATAGTCTTTTGATGTGACCTGTATTTTATCAAATTCTGGCATCCATGGTTTTTCAAGCAAAGAATCATAGTCCGATTCATGTCCCTCACATTCCTTTTCACAGGTGGACTTGCATTTCTTCGTCCATATTTAATCCCTTTGGTGTCGTAGTTTTAAATCTTATAATAAGGCGTGACTCCAAGCGTCTCAATTGGAGTTTTCTGTTCCCTCCTCTTTCATCTGGAAGAATGGTTGCTAGACCGCTGTAGCGTACATCTTTCCATGTTTTTCCTGTATTTTGGAGCATGTGTTTCGCTATAGTGTAAGTCATGTCGCCATTTTGAATGGCTCTGATGTGTTCTAGTATCCTTTTCTGTAAAGGGCAGATAGTCATTCCAATATAATGTTTTCCGCATGCACACGTCAGCATATATACCACATGCGTGGTCTTGCATGTGATAGCATCCTCGATATTGAAGATCTTTCCTTGTGGGTCTATCAATGATTTTAATGATTGCCCTATTGTGCATGCCTTGCATTGATGGCATTTGTTGAAGCCTTTTTGCCTAGATGTTAACCAGTCCTTTTTCTTCTTTAACTTGAAATGACTCCTTACTAGTTTGTCTTGTATTGAGGGTGGTTTCCTAAATGTCATAAGGGGATACTCGCCAATTTGACCACCGATGTTAGGATCCTTCTTGATGACATTCCAATATTTATTCAATATTCTTCTTACATTTTGACTCTCTTTACTGTATGTTATAATCATCCTTATAGGTTCAGGTTGTACTTGTGTCTTCTCACCTTTCATTTTGTTGATCAAAGTTTGTGTTCTGCTCAATGCTCTGGCCTTGAGTTCTCCTTTTCTTACATCGTTGTACTTGTATCCTCTTTTTAGGAATCTATTGGTGGTTTCTTTGTACTTGCGGTTCATCTCTTTCATATTGGAACAATTTCTTTTCATACGGATGAACTCCCCATAGGGGATGCTTCTTTTCAGGATTTCAGGATGGAAGCTGTCTCCATGTAGTACACTGTTTGTAGCTGTACTTTTTCGGTGTACTGTTGTTTCTAATTGTCCGTTTTCTACATACACTATAGTATCCAAAAAGACTATTTCCTTATTGCTGATGGCCGATGTGAATCTTAGCCCCATTTCGTTGTTGTTAAGTTCATTTAGATACTCAGTGAATTCCTTATCTGTTCCGTTCCAGATAAGGAACAAATCATCGATGAAACGAAGCCAAAGTATGACTTTTGATGTATAATGTTCATTCTCCTCCCTCCAAGCTATTGTTCTTTCCCACCAACCCATTTCTAGGTTGGCGTAGCTCGGAGAAAATTAAACCCCCATGGCGGTTCCGCATCGTTGAGCATAATATGTCTTGTTGAAAAGAAAGATGTTATTATTCAGACATAATTCTGTAATTTCTTTGATCATCCGCCAGTGCTGTAATTCCTCCAGGGGTTTTTGTTTGAAGAAGAATTCCATTGCCGTTAGGCCCATGCTGTGAGTTATAGAAGTGTATAAGTACACTACATCGATGGTTGCAAGTTGGTATCCTTCTACCCATGCGATGTTCATCAAATTTCGTAAGAAGTCTCCTGTGTCCTTTATATATGATGTCAGTGTGGGGACTATCGGTGCCAGGAAGTGGTCCACATAAATAGAAAGAATCTCATATATTGAACCGCAGCTTGCTATGATGGGTCTTCCAGGAGGTCTCCTTAATGTTTTGTGCACTTTCGGCAGAAAGTACATTGTTGGCATAATACGGTCTTCGGTAGTTAGGAATTGCACTTCCTGGTCTGTTAATAATCCTTGGTTGTGCCACTTTGTGAGCTTGCTGTTTAATTCTACAAACAACTCGTTGATCGGATTCTTTTTTAATTTTTCATAATTTTTTGTCTCACCTAATTGGCGCATAGCTTTCTGCATATAGTCAGTCTTTTCCATTATGACTATATTACCGCCTTTATCGGTGGGTTTGATTTCCAATGAATCATTCTCCATCAGAGACTTCAGTGCTTTACGTTCCAGGATTGACGTTAAAATTTGCAAATGTAATTAAAAAACTACCTCACCCAGAATGCACCATTATGTGCTAAATGGACTACAAGGTATATAAGCTAGAAAGAGACAAGGGACTAGTGGCAACACTGTGAACAAGACCTGCGGTCGAAACGCGTAGGTGAAGGGGGCTGTATTGAAGTCTCTGTTAAATAAACCCAACTTATCAAATTGAGCGAGTGCGTACATTATTTTCTTTTGATGGAAATATATATATATATATATATATATATATATATATGTGTGTATTCACTGAAAAATGACATCATTAATAACATCACTGATGACATCATCCAGCTTCTTTTTTTACACATTTCTCTATGAACTAGTTTGGCATTAGAGGCTCGAAAGTAAGTACAAAATAGCACCGAATGATATGAAGCTTTATTAATGCCATCACTGATACAACTCCCTTAGCTGTAACACGCATATGTTATGGCAAACATTGACCCTCTACCATACACTTCTTGAGTAGCCTAGTTCACATTAACAATCAACCACAGATGTATGGAAAACCCTCATTATTTGTAAAGAAAAGAGGTACCCCCGACTAAAGTTCCTAAACCGGGGCAAGTAGGTCATGTGTGAAACAAGTACACTTAGGAAGAAGAAAATATTACTTCTGGACCTAAACAAACAGCACAATACAACCAAATCAAATACAGTGTCAATATACAGTGAACAACAACTGACTCTATATGTTTTTTTATAAAGATACATTTTCTTTTTATTATAATTAAAGAATCAAAAAGTTTGTCTGGCAATTACACTGATCAAATTTGGTTGCCTAAACATTTATTTATACTGTGTTTAAATTTGATTACTTATTTTCACAGTTTTTACAGTTCTGAATTAATTGATTGATTTAAGTAACACATTTACAATATAAAAACATTCAATGATGACATGACTTTGAGCTCTAGTATATCCTACGTGCATTTCCGCTATCAGCCTTCATCAGGAAGCCATGAATAAACTTGAATCAGAACCTCATGGTGGATGTGAATCACTCTAACATCCGGATTGAATAGTATCAACGACTGTGGCCTTGCTGCCAAACTATAGATGCCCAAAACTTAGCAATGCAGATAGAGCTATACAGATGGTCTGGAAAATGTACCAGCCAACCAGTACCTAATGTGTCAATATAAATAAACTGGATACAACCCTGATCAATAACACAAATTACTCAGAACGGTGTTTCTTCAACTTCAATCACGCAGTAAGTCGTTGAAATACCCCCTAAGCTCATATATCGAATACACTTGTATTGTACGATCACTTTGGAATTGCAGCAAAGGTGCACAGGGTCCGTCTAACTCCAAACGATGTACTAAGGGGTCTTCTTAATCCTGTGTACGCCGCTGCCGGGGACGTGTGATCACTCCTTGCAAAGCTACGGTGTGCTCAGCCAGGAAAACCCTCATTACACATGGTGTTAAATATGTATACAGCTGTTCAGAGAAAGCCAAGTTCCACAAGATACTCAACGTCTGTTCCAAAATGAATGCCCTACTACGGACAGCGTGTGTGTTTCCATATCGAAAGTTGTTTCACTCTATAACTTCTTGTTTCCTTCAATACCAGTTGATTTTCCAGCCCTGCCTGCACTACTTGGTTGCAAGAACTCTTAGTTGCAGCTCTTTTTATGTCCATTCATTAAATGTCCTCTTCCTTAAGTTATTGAATGACCTGGAGATCCGTAGTACCATCATGACCTAGAATTGCAAACAGGCATTTGTTCTCTTTGTGTCTGGTGCTCCCCTTCTCATCTCTTTTCTCTTTCCCAGCAGGCAGTGTTACTGGTTCTACCAGCATACCAGTGTGCTATTACATCACTAAGTGATATACCCAATGTAGTAGTCTAATGTATTAAAACCCTATTTAACTTTTTCAATGGTTTTAGTGCAGCAGTGTCCCGTGTATGATGTACAGTTATGTCCCCTGACTTGTGTGTCCGAAATACATATCTGTGATCCCTGTTTTGAGATCATGCCACACACCACTCTCATGTGCATGCAATGCCCTTGGCCTGGTCTTTTGACAATTATAGGTTCTGGACCTAGTCCTCAACCGGGAAGGGTGCACCAAGGGCATCCTCATAATGACATTGGGGGTTTCATGTGTGGAGTGCAGTGGTCGCAGCGTAACATGGTTGATGTCTTATAGTGTCCATCTTGTACATGCGAGACATGAATGCACTCTTAGAGGCCCATTTATATGATGTTACGCTGCTCACAGTGAACCCGGAACCCTGAATGTGAGAGCCAGTGCATTGTGCCTGTGTGCTAGACTTGATAGTGTGCCATGCATGAGTGATACAGGTGTGCCAGTTCAATTTTGGCAACTCACAGCCCGGACCAGAGTACAATACGGACGAGATCTTGCTTTCTCTAGACAGCACATGCATACTGCTGGCCTCTCCTAGATGGGATGGGTGAACACCAGCCATTTTGCTTTCCTTAGAAGTGCCAGGGCCCTTCCTGATACATTAGACTGTAAATAACTCTGACTTCAGCTGCCATTAGGTATATGGCAGGGGATACAGGGAGAAGCCTGCAATATCTGTTGTTAGCTATAGGAACCATATGAAGAGGCAGAGATTCTTGCCGTTCTTCCTGACCTCTGAGGTGGATTCAATCTGCTGCCACATCTTTGTTCTTCTGTGGTTGTCACTCCACCTTGAGACTTTCCTGCTTGGCAGTGCATCCTGGCAGACAGAGGCCAGGCCCGGAATATGGCCTGGCTAGTACACATAAAATGGGCACTGACCCAAATTGGTTCCAAGGAAGCAGACCTGGAATACGCATCCTCTCTGTGAAACTGGTATAAAGATGTGAGCTCAAGATCCATTGTTCTTTGTTGTGGTCTCTTCTACAGAAGAGGGGCTACTCCGCAGAGTCCTCAGGGACTACTAAACATCCAGCAATTGGTGTCGTACTAACATCCATCTCCCTAGAGGCAAAGCAACATCCCCAGAAGTTCGTTCTGAAGGTGGAATTACTGGTTGCAAAGATATCTTAGCTGTGAACAAGGGAAGGAAGCTTCAGCCCTGCAGTAGAAGTGGTTCTTGGAAGGGACTGCTGTAACTGACCCTGGTGTAGAGTCCATCTGACAAAGTTTCACGAAGCAAATGCGCAAAAAGGCTTGTGGTACTTCTGGATCAGGCAGTTCAACCTTCATCATTTATCTCCATTGTAGTTGCCAGGCAACTGGGCTGTGTTGCCCATTTGAATGGCCTTAATGAAGTTTGGATAAGCACCTGGTGATGGCCCGCGAGCCCCACATGAGGCTGGAGTGACAGCAGTATTGCTATGTGAGTCGGTGGGTGGCCTGTCTGGACGATTAAGTGACCCGAGGGGTAACCTGGGAGCACCTTGTGAAGAATCAAGGTCATTGCTTCGAGACACTATGTACCGAACATAGTGCCTGACTTCCACCTTGCCTAAGAATCGCCATCTGTGGAAATGTGGCTGTTGTGCTGAAGAAGAAGAGCCAAGTACTTATAAGCATGTTGGAGTGAGCCGCGTCGTGAATCAAGTGCCCACAGCAGCACTGATGTGAGCTGCGCCGTGAATCTAATACCCACCAAAGCACTGGAATGAGCAGACTGCCAGGTTCCGCCCAGAGGCTTCTGTTGCCAGTAAGATCCTGCTGCCTAAGGAGGGCCAACCAAGGCTCAGTGATGCTGGTAGGCACTTGATGAGAGTCTGAATGGGCCTTGGTGGAAGAGACTAAGTGCTAAGACTAGATCAAAATTGGGGGGGGGGGGGGGGGGGAGTACAAGCTGAATCCCCCAGTCTTTCTCGAACACTGAACCTCGATGTGAACTCAGAGTCAGGGGGACCCACAAGGGGCAGGAGAAGAGCTTGAGGCAGAAAGCCTTGATCGCACAAAGGCTTGCACCCGTGAACTGAGTATTCGTGCATTATTGATTGTGTAGTGTAATTCTGTTTTATGTGTAATAAATTACCTACATTGACTACAAAGAGAAGCACTGGGCCGGACACTGATTTTATTATGCTTCTAGTTGTTGGTGGGTATCAATTCTTGAGCCTGAGTTACCCCAATACTAACATCTCCGAGAAGCCTATGACTGCTCTCCCTCGCTATTACTGTGAAACCAAGTGCGAAAGGACTGTTCTTGGCCCAGTTTCCAGAGCTGTAGAAGGGCAGGTCCTACAAGAGCAGTGGTAAAAGGCCTCAACCTCCACAGTTGGGGCCTGGTAACCCTTGTTTGCCCCAAGACCTCCTGAAAGGGTTCTGACAAACATTCTTAGTTGGCTTTGATCAGTTATAATTTTAAATAATGTCCTCATGTGCCATACTTATGTTGACCTAGAATACCTTGTATCTTCCTTTGTAAAATATATGTTTATAACTGTTATTTCTCCATCCTACTTCGATAATACTTAAGCAGATCACAGTTAGCCTATCTTTCCTTGGATTTTAAACAATCTGTTTTAAAAAACAAAATCTTAAAATTGCCTTAATGTTTTCACGTGGTTGTTTATATCGTGGTTGACCCCACAAAAGGGCATTATGGCTTATGTTTTGTTTCCTCAGAGACCATCGTGTTTTGATATTCTCTCAGATGACCCGAATGTTGGATATTCTACAAGACTACTTGGAATACAGAGGTAAACTTTGTTTGTTTTCAAAAACATTTTAAGGTTGAGACTTGCAAACCATTCAGTTTAAATGCATTGTAGTAAATTAGGGATTCAGGTCAGGTAAAATTATGTTCAACCCATTGCTAGCAGAATTCAAAGTCCTTTAACCAGGTGTGTTTTTTTCCCTATGCCAGTGTTCTGTATGTTGAAACTTCACGTCTTTCAATCAATCAATCAACAAAATGTGTATAGCGCGCTACTCACCCGAAAAGGTCTCAAGGCGCTGATGGGGAGGGGGGGGGTCCATCACCACCCCCTGTTGTTTAATTATTTAGTCCACCATAAGCGTGGAAGGGTATACTCAGACGTGAGTCCCTTGCTCATTGCACCATCAGGATGCAAGCAAGCCGGGCCGAAGACGGCTGAAATGCCAGAAACCTGTCCCCGGTAGCTTGTTTCCTTCCCAGTGAAAGAATTGGCTTGGTAGTTTGGTTTGCCCTGTTCCCATGATGCACTGGGCCAGGGACAGACTAATTTGCATATAGCCAGGTTCTGAGCTGGGATGGTGCAGTGAGTTAAAAAACGGTGTTGGATTAAGCCCTGATCTCTTGACTGGGTGAGAGTATTCTGCTTAATTCAGAAACTCTGTCCATCACCACCCCTTGTTGTTTAATTATTTTGTCCACCATAAGCGTGGAAGGGTATACTCAGACGTGAGTCCCTTGCTCATTGCACCATCAGGATTCAAGCAAGCCAGGCCGAAGACTGCTGAAATGCCAGAAACCGGTCCCCGGTAGCTTGTTTCCTTCCCAGTGAAAGAATTGGCTTGGTAGTTTGGTCTGCCCTGTTCCCATGATGCACTGGGCCAGGGACAGACTAATTTGCATATAGCCAGGTTCTGAGCTGGGATGGTGCAGTGAGCTAAAAAACGGTGTTGGATTAAGCCCTGATCTCTTGACTGGGTGAGAGTATTCTGCTTAATTCAGAAACTCTGTCCATCACCACCCCCTGTTGTTTAATAAAACCCTCTTGCCTAATTCTAAACTCTCCTTTTATTACATATACGTCACTCCTAAAGTAGGCCTTGGTATCCCAATGGGCAGGGTGCATTGTAATTGAAAGGTTAGACATGTATGTTTTAGTTTTACATGTCCTAGTAGTAAAAAAAACTACAAAATTAGTGTTTTACTACTATGAGGCCTACCCCTTCCATAGGATAACATTGGAGAGTCCGTATCACATTTAATAATTTGTAATTTCCAATTGGGAGCAGGCAGTTGGTCATGTATGGTGTATTTAGAATTGTAATGAAAATCCTATTTATTGCTAAAGTTGGGTTTTTGATTCCAATTTTGAAAATGCCACTTTTAGAAAGTTGGCATTTTCCTGACCTTAGCCCTTTTGTGCCTGCAGCCGTCCTTGGGACACGTGACTGGGTGTAATTGACATAATTTGTGAATTCCTCCCAGACAGTCACACAATAGAGGGATTAGGTGTGCCTAAATGGCCCATCTGCTGGTAGGATGGGGGTGGGGGAGCAAGCTGAGCACCGACCAACTTGCAACTGAATAGGGAGTGCTCTGCCTTCATACAAATGACCTATCACCTCCACATTGTCACTACAGCCACCTTGGATCCAGGGTATGGGAATCAGGAAATACCACGTACTTCAAACACATTGTCTAGAAACATCTCCCATCTTCCAGAAGGAAGACACCAGGGTATAAAAATAGGACCTCAAACACCAATTCTTCAGTTCACTATTGGACCTGTGGACGGACTCTCTGAGGACTGCCTGCTGCTTTTACCGGCTGTGCATGCTGCAAGCCTGCTTTTCTGTACCTAGAAGGACTGCTTTGTAGCCTGGAGCCTGCCTTGAACCTTCAGAGGCCAGCCCTGCTGTTGAGCCCTGCATCTCTACCTGAACTCAGGACTACCTATGTGACTCCAAGGGCTAGTTTGCTGGTCTCCTGTTTCACAGGGACACCAAAGGCTCCCACCATCTTGACCCCCCGGTTGAACCAAGCCTGAGTGAGTCCCGAACCCCCTAGTGGCGTCCCACCACTTCTGGACATTTGTTTTTAGTGCTGAAGGTGCCCAGACGGCCAAATCCCCAAACCGAGGACTTTGACTGAAGGATCTCTAACGACAGCACTCCTTCCTTGGACACCTACGGCAGCCTTGCTCTGCTGAACTTTACCTTCTCAGAAAATGTTTCTCAAAATGTCTTCTAAGTCCAAAGGTAAGTGCTGACTGGGCCCAATCCACGGCTTGTCTCTAAACCGCGCTCCATCGCGTTCTGCCTTATTTTTTTTATTTTGATTCGGTCTCGTGCGACTAGATATCCACGGTTGCTGCTTTGATCTTTTAGGCGCTAGTTTTTACCAAAAAAAATTGATTCATGACTGGTTCTACTGATTCAATTTTTGTTGTTTTCGTGTCAAATTATTTACTAACATTTATTCTATTTTTCTAAATTGGTGTGCACATTTTCTAGTGTTGTGTTTTCACTTTATTACTGCTTGTGTGCTGCATAAATACTTTACACATTGCCTCCAAGTTACGTTTCGCTGCTTTTTGTGCCAAGCTACCCAGGGTTTAGTACAGGTTAATTTAGTGACTTTTTGTGCTTCACTCCGCAAGGGATTGTGGCTGTTGCTTGACCAGGGCTCAAACCTCAGTCAACCAATAACCCAATTACTCACAAATGTTCTTTGTTTTAGTGGTATGTCTACTCCTATTCTCACTCACCGATGGCTGTCAAGCCCAGTACAAGAGTTCTGTTAGTCAGTAGATATAATTAGTAAATATAATTAGGTCTCATTTGGCAATTCTTTGCACATTGCTATCAAATTCAGAAGTTAGTCACAGTTCTTCCTCCTCCAGCATGCCCTGGTAACCTCTTTCTGACATGCCTGTTTCAAAGCCTTGGTTCCCTAGAAGTGGGCTGCGGAGGTGGATAAGTGGTGATTCTCTTATTCTGGGCAGCCTTGATCCAGTAAATCAGACAAATTTTGGTGGAATTTAGTATGGGACCTTGAAGTCTATGGCTTCTTAAGGGCAGCCATAGTAAGTGCGGCAAGGGTACTCTACTTGCATCTTGCTCCAACCATCACCAGGGCTTCTCTTTATTTGAGGTGCACCAGGTGTGTCAGAGCTATTGGCACAGCTAGAATATATCTGTCATTATCAGGTCCTACTAAGCCTCTGCCTGTCAAGGTTCTACATGATAATGACTCAGAGATTTGTGGTTTCTTATTACTTTATTTAGATTTCCAAATTTTCCTCTGGATAGTTTTACTGGTTTCAGATAAAAAGATTACTGGTAGAGTCCTGTCGAGCTGTAGCAGTCTAGGCATTGAATTAATCTTGACGCAGTTAATCCTCCCTGTCCATAAACTTTCAAGCTTCCCCAACCTGTAAATATCTTTGTATAGCGTGTCAAGCAATGGTGGAAAGTTACTATTGTAGAGTTTGCATATCACAGAGGAGATAAGCACTCCCAGATTCTCAATGCCAATAGAGGCCCAGTCAAAACTGTATTGTGATATCACCGCTTTACTTTCTCCTTTTGGCTTCACAAACCCCCATGCCCTTAGATATCTGATAATTGACCTTAAAACCGGTCACTGCTTTAAATCTTTGCATCTCCAACAGTAGGGTGGGAAAGAGGTAGTCCTGTTGATAAAAAAAATCAAAATAATGTTTTTCACAAACAAAGCTAATTTCATCTGACCAGCCTTCGAGGGTGTACCTGTTATTTCAGGATTCACCATTACCTTTTGAAGAAGAGTCTCCATAGTCAGGGCAAACAAGGATAGGGATAACGGGCATCTCTGTCTCGTGCTCCTCACCAGTACAATATGGTCTTAAAAATGTGATCCTATTTTCAACCTGGTAAAAGGAATGTTAAAGTTGGCTAGGATCAGAGAGCTGAGCTTTGGCCCCACACCAGATTTGCCGAGGTTATTTGAATTACGCCCTGTTGACCATGTCAGAAGCCTTCTCAGGGTCCATCAAGAGAAGGAGTAACTGGTTGTTGTAACAGTGGCTTTATTCATTATATTGAGAGCTAATTTGATGTTGTGTCTAGTCTCTCCGTCCCTAACAAAACCTGCTTGGTGAGGTGAGTTGAGGGTAGGCCATATGTTTACCGTTCTTGAGGTTAAAATCCTGGTATAGATCTTGGTGTCGCTATTTACAAGGGTGATTGTTAATTAGGAGGTGCAAGACTCTGGGGTTCTTATCAGGCTTTAATATTCATGTAAGAGTCGACTTCATTATACTCTGTTTGACTGTACTCTTTTCTGCACACAAGTTGAAATTCTTTATCAGTAGAGGGGCGAGAATGTCAGCAAAGGTATTTTAAATGGAATTCGGGAATCCAGCTTGTCCCGGGGCTTTATTTTTCAGCAGTGATTTAATTACATCTCTTACATTTTGAGATTCAAGACGGTAATGGTTCGGTTGTCATTCCAGCTCATTTATTACATTCATATTTCTTATTTGTGCCCCCTTCAGGCCTTCTTTAATTCACTTCCTCCTTCATATCATTCTCAGATGTTCTACTCTCTTTCTCAGAGAATCCTGGAAAGTTGGGTGCAATTGCTCCAAGTAGTAAACTGTCTCAGTATCCACCCCAAGCAAAATTAAACTTCAACAAAAAAATAAACATCATCCATCCCGTTTTGTAGGCTATCCTGTGTTAAATGCATGGAGAAGTGTGGCTCAATGGTTAGAGCGGCAGACCCTGATGCAGAGGTCTTGCCCGGGACCAGGGTTCAATACCCCGCCTCGGCGGGTCTTGGGCTCAAAAATTCCACGGACCTGATAATTCTTGCCTCTGTGCCTATTCCAATCATGGAGTCCCACTCTGCAACTCTGGGCAATAGATTGCTTAATCTCCACAACGGCCGCCACAACGCTAAGGATGCCTGGCCGTCACCTTGGGGGTGCCCAGGAGTGGACGCCTCACAGGGAAAGCCAGGATGGGTTCCACAGCGGTATTCGTACAAGCGCCTTGAGACCCTTGCGGGTGAGTAGTGTGCTATACAAGTATAAATTTACATTTACAATGCATCACAAAGAAACTTAGCAATTAATGTATTTTTTAAAAAACATTGGACGAATTCGATCCATCTCGCCACTGTGGGGTGGGCAAGCGGTGTGGGAGTCCACATCCTTTTCACCTGCTGGACCCAACCATCCATATGTGCCTGGTTCAACATCCTCCTGCAGTTATCACTCTCTTGTTGGAGACTTTAGTCCAACCGCCCTTCATACACCCGTCCTCTTCTGGCCCAACAACAACCTCTCAGGCTCGCCATGCCTAGCCTCCACTGTGCTGTTGGTGAGGAGGGAGAGCTCTAAACGGCTTCCTTGTCCACACTCGGGACGCCTTCCACTCCTCATCAGCCCGATGGCTGTTTTATTTTTCAAAGGAAGGCCACTGCTGCCTCCTTTTTACCACTTGGGCCTCACTCTCTCCCACAGCTCACTTTCTGTCTGTTAGGACCAGGCTTTGCATGCAGGAGTAGGATGCAAGCCCAGCTGCATCACTACTGACTTTTCCATCCGCGCAAATTGGTATGCCAATGCCTTCCCTATTGGTATGCGATGGTGCAAATCTTGAAGTCTTTTGACAAGTGCACGCTGCATCAGGTGAGTTTAAAACCTGTTTCCCCACTTCCCCTATATAAATCATGGTTTCAAAGATTCTCCAATATCTCACCCTGCCAGTGCTCTAATTGCTGTAAGCCTGTAAATTCAGAATATTCACAATTCTCATATGTATGGATAATGAACCATATAATTGAATTGAAACTGCATTGGCTGGAAAGCCTGTGCCACCTAATTTGGGGTGCTATGTATAAAATTCATACCTCATACAAACAAGTAGAGAGCATTGTTGCAGGCTTTGTGACTAGGTTTGCACAAAGGTGGAATAGGGCAGGCACCAGGTGATCAAAAAAATGAGGATACTCTGGGAGGCATACAACATTCTATTAGTGTAGTATCTTCATTTCTAGAAAGTGTTTGGCTGCCCACATACCGTGTGAGACTGCCGGTGACCACAGGGTGTTGATTGGGGCCCAAACAAAACCAGACACCCAGAGTGGGGTTAGATTATCTTCATGTAGATCTGTTTGGTCAGTATTTTTAAGTTTAACACAGCAAAAACATTTTGTTACGAAGAATACACAAAGATAGGCTTCATGACCGCCCCTGCATCCATTTCGTTTTTGGAAACCTTTAGCAACTGCCTGTTTGAAGTGTTTATAACATTTTGGAGCAGCCCATGGCGTTTTGTGGATGCTTACATTTTAAAGTGGTGATTGGCAAAGAAAGTAGCCTGTCTTTAGGTTCAGCATCACTGCTCTCTTCTCTCAAACCTCCCACAAGCAGTGACCATTACCCATGCATAAACACACCTCCAGTCATCCCTGTGTGCCACCAGCGTAATGCAGTGCTTTTCTTTATCGTGCAATGTCTTTCGCTATCTGCCAACTCTCATAGTGCTGCGGGAGGAATCCTCATGCAAGATGGCTGCCACTGCATCAGTTAGACTCCGAGATGTCTTACATGAAGGGATTCCCCTCTTTAAAATACCTGCCATGTACATGTGTGTATTCCCCTGACTTTACAAGTGTTTTCATTTGATCCTCAAGGGAGTACCCTCATCTAAGTTAGCCAGTCTGTCAAGCCGTTGATGCAAAGTCTGTGATCATCAATAAGAGGACAGCGTGTGTTTGTCCCCAAGTTGATGTTCGAAGAACATGTTGAGGTGTCTCTGCTCCTAGACATTTTTACATGCAATCAATTGTGATATGTGCCTTGTAGGATTTGAATTGTCCCTTTGACGAAACTACAAGCAAGGAAAACAAGCATTAGAAATGCAATAGGTCTCGCAGCATTAGAGTTAGTGCTTTTAGAATTGTTTATAGGTTTTTTGTTGTAAATCTTTTGCATTTGATTTGTTTGTAGGCAATGCAAAAGAATTACAAATCAAAAAAGCAATAAGCAAATGTAAAAGCTTTAACTAAAAATCCTGCGAGACCTATTGCACTGTGTGTGAGTGAGGTGTTGAGGGTGAGTGAGGTGTTGAGGGTGAGTGTGAGTGAGAGTGAGTGAGGGTGAGGGTGAGAGAGTGTTATTGTGAGTTAGGGTGAGGAGTTGAGGGTGGATGAGGGTGAGGGTGAGGTGTTGAGGATGAGTGAGGATGAGTGAGGGTGAGTGAGGGGTCGAGGGTGAGTGAGGGTGAGTGAGGGTGAGTGAGGGTGAGTGAGGGTGAGGGTGAGTCAGAGTGAGTGAGGGTGAGGCGTTGAGGGTGAGGCGTTGAGGGTGAGGTGTTGAGGGTGAGGTGTTGAGGGTGAGGTGTTGAGGGTGAGGTGTTGAGGGTGAGGTGTTGAGGGTGAGGTGTTGAGGGTGAGGTGTTGAGGGTGAGGTGTTGAGGGTGATTGAGTGGGATTGAGTGAGGGTGAGGTGTTGAGGGTGAGTGAGTGAGGGTGAGGTGTTGAGAGTGAGTGAGGTTGAGGTGTTGAGGGTGAGGGTGTGAGGTGTTGAGGGTGAGTGTTTGAGGGTGAGGGCGAGTGAGGTTGAGGGGGTGAGGTGTTGAGGGGGTGAGGGTGAGGTATTGAGGGTGTGTCATTGAGCGTGAGGCTGAGGTGTAGAGTGTGAGTGAGAGTAAGAGTGAGGGTGATTGAGTGTTTTAGTGTTAGTGAGGGTGAGGTATTGAGGGTGAGTGAGGGGAAGGGTGATTGTGGGATTGAGAGTTAGTGAGGGTGAGGTGTTGAGTGTTAGTGATGGTGAGGTGTTGAGGGTGAGTGAGGGTGAGGGTGAGTGAGGGGGAGGGGGAGGCGTTGAGGATGAGTGAGGTGTTTAGGGTGAAGTGTTGAGGGTGTGGGTGAGGAATTGAGGGTGAGGGAGGGTGAGTGTGGGTGAATGTTTGAGGGTGATGTGGTGATGGTGGATGCGGTGGTGGTGGTGGATGCGGTGGTGGTGGTGGTGGATGGGGTGGTGGTTGTGGATGTAGTTAGTGGTGGTGGGTGTGGTGGTGGTGGATGTGGTGGTGGTGGTGGTGGATGTGGCGGTGGTGGATGTGGTGGTGGATGTGGCGGTGGAGGTCATGGTGGATGTGGAGGTGATGGTGATGGTGGATGTGGTGGTGGATGTGGTGGATGCGGTGGTGGTGGTGGATGCGGTGGTGGTGGGAGTGGTGGATGGGATGGTGGTTGTGGTGGATGTGTTGGTGGATGTAGGTGGATGTGGTGGTGGATGTAGGTGGATGTGGTGGTGGATGTAGGTGGGTGTGGTGGTGGATGTAGGTGGGTGTGGTGGATGTGGTGGTGGTGGATGTGGATGTCATGGTGGATGTGGCGGTGGATGTCATGGTGGATGTGGAGGTGACGGTGGATGTGGTGGATGTGATGGTGGATGTGGTGGTGGTGGATGCGGTGGATGTGGTGGTGGATGCGGTGGTGGTGGTAGTGGTGGATGGGGTGGTGGTGGTAGTGGTGGATGGGGTGGTGGTTGTAGTGGATGTGGTGGTGGATGTAGGGGTGGTGGGTGTGGTGGATGCGATGGTGGTGGATGTGGCGGTGGATGTCATGGTGGATGTGGAGGTGATGGTGGATGTGGTGGTGGATGCGGTGGTGGTGAATGCATGCAGTGGTGGTGGATGGGGTGGTGGTGGTGGATGCGGTGATGGATGGGGTGGTGGTTGTGGTGGTGGATGTAGTGGTGGTGGGTGTGGTGGTGGATGTAGTGGTGGTGGGTTTGGTGGATGTGGCGGTGGATGTCATGGTGGATGTGGCGGTGGATGTCATGGTGGATGTGGAGGTGGTGGTTGTGGATGTGGTGAAAGTGGTGGTGGATGTGGTGGTGGAAGTGATGGTGATGGGTGAGGTGGTGGATGTGGTGGTGGATGCGGTGGAAGTGGTGGATGTGGTGGTGGATGTGGAGGTGGTGGATGCGGTGCTGGTGGAAGTGGTGGTGGTGGTGGATGTGGCGGTGGATGTCATGGTGGATGTGGCGGTGGATGTCATGGTGGATGTGGAGGTGGATGTGATGGTGGATGTGGTGGTGGATGCAGTGGTGGTGGTAGTGGTGGATGGGGTGGTGGTTGTAGTGGATGTGGTGGTGGATGTAGGGGTGGTGGGTGTGGTGGTGGATGCGGTGGTGGTGGATGTCATGGTGGATGTGGGGGTGATGGTGGATGTCATGGTGGATGTGGTGGTGATGGTGGATGTGGTGGTGGATGCGGTGGTGGTGGATGCGGTGATGGTGGATGCGGCGGTGGTGGTGGATGCGGTGGTGGTGGAGGCGGTGGTGGTGGTGGATGGGGTAGTGGATGTGGTGGTGGATGTAGTTGGTGGTGGTGGATGTGGTGGTGTGGTGGTGGTGGTGGATGTGGCGGTGGTGGATGTGGCGGTGGTTGTCATGGTGGATGTGGTGGTGGATGTGATGGGGGATGTGGTGGTGGTGGATGTGGTGGATGCGGTGGTGGTGGTGGATGCGGTGGTGGTGGTGGTGGATGTAGTGGTGGTGGATGTGGTGGTGGATGTGGCGGTGGATGTCATGGTGGATGTGGAGGTGATGGTGTATGTGGTGGTGGATGTGATGGTGATGGTGGATGAGGTGGCGGTGGATGCGGTGGTGGTGGTGGATGCGGTGGTGGTGGTGGATGGGGTGGTGGTTGTAGTGGATGTGGTTGTGGATGTAGGGGTGGTGGGTGTGGTGGATGCGGTGGTGGTGGATGTGGCGGTGGATGTCATGGTGGATGTGGAGGTGATGGTGGATGAGGTGGTGATGGTGGATGTAGTGGTGGATGCGGTGGTGGTGAATGCATGCAGTGGTGGTGGATGGGGTGGTGGTGGTGGATGGGGTGGTGGTGGTGGATGTAGTGGTGGTGGGTGTGGTGGAAGTGGTGGTGGTGGTGGATGTGGCGGATGTGGTGGTGGATGTGACGGTGGATGTCATGGTGGATGTGGAGGTGATGGTGGATGTGGAGGTGATGGTGGATGTGATGGTGGATATGGTGGTGATGGTGGATGTGGTGGTGGTGGTAGTGGTGGATGGGGTGGTGGATGTGGTGGTGGATGTAGTGGAGGGTGTGGTGGTGGATGTGGCAGTGGGTGTGGTGGTGGATGTGGCAGTGGATGTGGCGGTGGATGTGCATGATATGGGGTCCGCAGACGTTTTGGTAGACTTTTCTTTACCACTTACTATAATTCTCGCCAATGGGCTTGAAATGCTTATTTCTGAGAAGTGCCTGTACACTCTAATTAAAAGTATTACGTCTCCCTTGAGAAGAGCCGGTACTCTCCCTCTCAAATAAAAAAAAAAGTGCCGGACCACAGAACCGGCCCATTTGTATAACTGTTGAATGTTAGCTAGCGGGCTGATGAGCTCTGGGTCACTGTCATTCTCTCGTGCGCACGCCCATAGGCTTTGTGAATGTACATATGCAAACATTGGCGCTCGCCCTTCCCTAAGCCAATAGATGGAAATGCTGGGGCTGCCGAGCCAGTCACGCTTCCTGAAACCCGAAAACTTGTCTTCAGGAGATTGTTCTAAATCAGCACAAACGCTAACCTGTCCGTTCCGTATTGGTTGTTTCCCAGCCAGGGCAGGTGTTTGTTTATATGAAAACTAATTAATTATAGCAAAACAGTGTCTAGAGAAATAAGCGTTTTAAAGAGGAGAAATAACTGCAGCGGTGCAGCCCCAAGGACCAATATTTTTTTATAGGGAACCTGCCTCGTACGTCTGTGAAGCATGAGCGGTAGAATTTAAAGTAATTTCAGTTATTTTGTGTTATTTCCGGAGCGCAACCGTCACAGAGAACCTACGGAATACAGCAAAGCCGGCCACGTGACAAATTAGTAATTTTAAATGTGTATTTTGTAACGGGGTGAGGTGGAACACAAGACAAAACCGATAGTGTTGAATTTAAAAGCCGTACGTGAGAAGGGCAGACCAAATAACGAATCATCTCGGCGCGTTTACCTCTGCGAAGGTGACTGTGTCCAGGGACACTGCTCCCTTGGTATGCATAGCATCGTTACTTTTCAAACATAGCGCAAATAAAAGTAGCACGAGAGCCGTAAACATAGATCTTTTTAGCTTAGTTTTTTTGTCAAACTACGCAAAGCAAATAAGGTAACTTTCAATGATGATGAAATATATAAAAACTTACTTTTAGTTTTTAAACGGCGTGGGATATAATGAAACACAATTGAAACAAGCAAGACGGAGGGAAGAGAGCGGAGGGGGGAGGAGAAATGCGACACGGCGGGAGGGGGCGGAGCGGGTTAGTTTTTTTGTCAAACTACGCAAAGCAAATAAGGTAACTTTCAATGATGATGAAATATATAAAAACTTACTTTTAGTTTTTAAACGGCGTGGGATATAATGAAACACAATTGAAACAAGCAAGACGGAGGGAAGAGAGGGGAGGGGGGAGGAGAAATGCGACACGGCGGGAGGGGGCGGAGCGGGTTAGTTTTTTTGTCAAACTACGCAAAGCAAATAAGGTAACTTTCAATGATGATGAAATATATAAAAACTTACTTTTAGTTTTTAAACGGCGTGGGATATAATGAAACACAATTGAAACAAGCAAGACGGAGGGAAGAGAAGGGGAGGGGGGAGGAGAAATGCGACACGGTGGGAGGGGGCGGAGCGGGTAAACAAATACGGACATGCACGCGCCCGTGACTTTTAAGGTCAATGCGCATGCGCATAAGCTTAATGCGCATGCGCATTGACCTTAAAAGTCACGGGCACTGCAAGGAATCGCCACGATTCCTTGCAAGTTAGATAAAGAGTCGATGAGCCCCCATAGTCTCGCTTGCTCGATGCGCATGCGCATCGACAGGCGAGACCTAAAAATGAGGTACATATTGTGGAAGGTTACCTCTTTAGTGCTGCTTATGCTCCCTCATATACTGAGAGGTCCAGGCTCTGTCCATTGAGGTGCCTTACATCACGTTCATGCTGAAAAGTAATATTGAGAGGTAGACAGGAATTCTATAACAACCAAACCATTATTCCTGCAGACTTTTACACAAGCTGCTGTGTCCACTGGAGCCCACCGTCAGCTATATGTGTCTATGTAGAAAGCACCAAGAATTACAAGACCTATGATCAGTTTTTTACTGGAATATGAATGTCTGATACAAGTAAGGTCTGTAGCAAAAACATAATGTGGCTATTAAACCATTGTTAGAAAACATTCCACTACAGGACATTGACCTGTACATCGTTTCATACTTAATTACTGTCTTGATTCACATGGCTAGGCTGATACTTTAGAGTGTATAGCATTGCTGTGTAACCTTTTCGAGAGAATAAGGTTCCCTTTGTGCCCCTCTGCCTGAGTTGATGAAAATCCTGTGAATTCAAGAACATACAATAGCAACTTTTAATAGAGTAGCGTGTAGGGAGACCAAAGAGTTTTTTCCTCTGGTTCTCCATCAAAAATAAAGCTGCGCTCTAAATAGGCAATATATACAATCTCCCCTGTAGATGTATGTATAAACAAGCATTTGCAATGCAAATTGGTCTCACATTTGTGAGAGTTAGAGGCATTGCCGTTTTAAATGACAATGCCTTTTACCCATGTGATTTATATTGGAGTGGAGTGGATGTACGCGGCCGCAAACGTTTCTTTTATCAAGCCGGCACAAAGTAAATAAAACACCTACAGATCATTAGAATCCACAAGCAGAGAGAAACAAAAAAAATTGTGTCATAGTAGAACATAATTTACAAAGAAAGTAGAAATAGCAGCTCAATTCTAGTGCATGCAACGGAGGGACACTAGTTAAGTTTAATTAATCGAGACTGTAGCCGTAGTCACTTGGAACGCTCTTGTACTCTCTTTAATCCTGACCCTTCATCTGGTTCACTAAGCATTCCTGCTCTCAGTTTTACGCACCTCTCTTCATTAATTTGCATGTTTCCTCCCCTTTCCCCTGTACGTATTTATTTTTATGACAATGTAAACTCCTGACGTCGTAGGGTTTACTTTGTAGGTCGCATATAGTTTCTGGAATTTATAGAGTGCATTATTGTGTGCATTTATATCAAATGCTTAACATTTATATTTTCTTTGTCCTGCACTAGTATACAGGGTTGTTGTAAAAATGCGTACCACAAAGAAAGACTGCTGTAGAAAACGGAACAGACTTTAGACTTTCTTGGTAGTTAGATTTTATCTGCCATGCTATATTACCACGTAGCTGTTAATTCCTAAATGTATAATCAAACCTCCAGATTGTGATTTATAAAGGCAGACTTGTCATCGTGGGATGGTGCAACCCCAAGAGGCAATCACAGTTGGTAGCAGACTTGCAATGACTTCTGTGGCCTAATGTGGACACTAACACACGGTGCTCACCCTGTGATCTGAGCGGTCTGAAGGTTGTGTATGGAAGGGGGCATTTGATGAACACTGTGGTGTCTCAACACAGCCCACCATAGCACAACCGAGCTCTGTAGCCCCATCAGCGAGGCACAGCTTCAGCTTTCATCCAGTAGGTGAGAAAAGCACAGCCTGCATTGTGTAATACATAAGAGGTGTGCTAAAACATCAAAAAAGGAAGGTACTAAAAATATAACTAGCATTTCAATGCAATAGGTCTTGCATTTGTTAAAGTTAGAACTGTTGTCTTTGAAAATGACAATCATTTTTACTTTTGCTGACTATAACGTTTATTTTAAGAATCTGGAGTATGGATGGGGATAATGAGGGAGGCACTGGAGATGAATGGGGGAGAGAGACACTGAATGGAGGTGATGTAAAACCAAACAAAGGTATAATGGAGACACGAAGTGGAGCAAAATATTGGTGGGTACAATAATGATTAAAGAGACACAGGATAGACGAAAAGCTAAGAAGGAGAAAAGAGACTGTGGAACGATATGCTAGAAGGCAGAAAAACTGCCTCTATACCCATTTCTTTAAAAACAAAATAGGATGTTACGAGAGGAGAAGTAGGAGGATTAAGAAGGGTGAGAGAAGCTGTACCCAGAAGTAAAATTATTTAGTAAGAGGAAATGAGGAGGCTATCTGAATGAATGAATGTGACGAGAGAACGGGCTAATAGGAAAAATTTTATATGGAGGCAGCACGGTTAGCACAGTAAGTTTGACTAAAGGTGGCAACACCATTCACACGAGTACACAGGAGACTGGCAAACTTACCAGAACAACTGGATATCTTAAGGTAAGCCGCTGCAAAAGTGCCAATGAGCTGGGAAGATGCCATCTTCGAAACAAAACCTATTGCATTACAAATGAGGAAACAAAGAGAGCTGCGTTACTCCCCGCCCACCTCCTCACATATGAAGGAGCCAACGGTGCCTATGTTCCTCGAAGCACGAATGGAAAAATAGATTTTTGCGAGGCGTGCCTTTCACTGGAGTAGGATGAGGCGGGGCTTGCAGAATGCCGAACAGTCTGCCCTATTTTGTAATGCAGCCAAATATAAAAAGGATGGATCCCTTGGTATACAGAGCATCGCTGTTTCTGCAACATAACAAACTTAAAGTAGCATTGTCAGCACCTCTGTCTGATGCAGCCATGAGAAGGGCAGCAGAACACCCCCCCCCCCCACCCCCCTCACACACATCGCATTCACAGCATGGAAGTTTTAGCAGTGCTTGTGTTGAGAGAAGCCTGCCCGTCAGCTAGGAAAAAAGAGTTCCAACAACATTTAAAGACTCTGGTCGAATCTCAACAGACGACCCCGCAGCTCTCTCTCAGGAATAGATCACATGAGCAGATAGATGCCGGAGGGGGGAGGGAGGATGGGCAGCCTCACAAGAGCTCTACTTTTCTTTTTTAGTCGGGAGCAAATGTATATTGTAAACAGTAGAGCTTAAGAAAAGAATTGTTGGCCACAGAAGTGCCAATGACCAGTTGTGGGGTCCCCGAGCTGCAGAGCACCCGCCCCCTCACACACATCAGACTGTGAGAGATTGGGCTACTGACCGAGCTGGTCTTCAAGGAGCTCTGGTTTTCTCGTGGAAGCGCTCAACGGGGTGATTGCAATCGGCTCAAGTCTTGCATCAGCCAAAGCTATGCAAGGGTTTATCTGAGGCACAGATAAAAATACAGAGAGATAAAAGCGTGCGCTGCGGTACCCATGCATATTAAACATATGCGCATAGCAGAAAGTAATGATGAAAGCGGGCGCCGCAGCGACCATGCATATTAACTCTTTCGCTGCGGCGGCTATTCCGCCGCAGCGCTAAGGTCGCGGGGGGCGCGCGGGTGAGCTCCGCGGGTGAGCTCCGCGGGTGACAGAACCGTTCCGTCACGGCTCGCGGGTGAGCTGTGCTCATGACTGAACGGTTCCGTCACGGCCCCGCCCGCTCAATTAAACGCGCCACGCAGGCGCGAAATCAGCGCTGCGCAGGCGCGGCGGCCGGGCCGTGAGGGAACCGTTCCGTCATGAGCACAGCTCACCCGCGAGCCGTGACGGAACGGTTCCGTCAATAGCCTGGAAGGGGTTAAACATATGCGCATAGCTTAAAGTAATGATGAAAAGAGGCGCTGCGGCACCCATGCATATTAATCATATGTGCATAGAGGCCCATGAAGTGGGCGGCATGGCGATTAAAAACAAGTAGTCCCTAAACAAAACTGACAAAGCCCTACAGCGCAATAAAACTGTAGTTGGTCGGTGCTGCTGCTTCCGATAAAAGCTGAAGCGATGCATCAAACCAGCAACCAATAGGGAGGACGGAAATCACAGTGACGCATAAATAAGCCAATTGCAAGCAGCAGGAAAGCAGCAGGCGGGATTACTCTCGCTATACAGATTACTGTGTGTCTAGGAGAGACAGCGCATGCGCGCTACCTAAACAAGATCTAAAAATTAGTACAAAATGCGGTTCATCTAATTAACAGTAAAAGTGGTAGTATACAGTTCCTGCTTACTTCTAACTGCTAATCTCAGGACGCTCAATTTAACACAGTGATCTCATAAATATATGAGGACAGAAACTGAGTAATTAAAACTGCCATTCTTCACATGGCTGAATATTTCTTATGCTCTCTATTAGTCTGGTTTTGCAGCTATGTGAAATGTACTGGCACCCTTGAATAGACTCAACATCGCGCTGTAAATGAACTAAAATACATAAAGGCAATGCCCTAAATTAAGTCCAGCCATGGTACGCTTTGATCACTCTGACATATCATTCGGCATATGCAATTACACAGTTACATTTGTGGTGAGCAGCTAAAGGGCAAATTCCTTCACAACACTCGTAAATTCCGGTGAGGCTCTACATGAAAGGCATTTTACTTTCACATTAATAGACCCAAATGTCCTCTAAAGTAAACGTTCTACATCCGACTTCTAAGTGCACAATACAAAAAATATACAACCGACTTATGGCGTTTTAAGACTGTATGGAAGCGAGCCCAGATTAAGAAAGCGCTGCAGCGCCATAATACCAATGCAAAGTGCTATATAAATGGTGATAACATAGCACACCTGCTAGCAATAGTATTTACAAGGAACCAATTCAGCAATCCAACTTCCAGACATCAGACACATAATGGATTCAAAGATGCATGTGTATGTTAGACGTAACATGAAACAGTTACTTTGTTCACCATTTTGTGGTATTGGGTTCTCCAGACCTACATATTCTGCAAAAACGGCTTAACACCGTAAAAACAGAAGTTGGCACGGAAACTAGAAATGCAAAAGACAAGTTTATTAGGACCCCATGGGGTGTTGGTACATTCCTACAGCACCCTTTAGCAATGCAAGAAGTATCACACCGAACATCGGTGCGAGACCTCTTTTATACAGTTTTACAGTAATAAAAAGAGTAGGCGGAACACATTTGCTCAGTTTAGGTACATATAAGGACATTTTTGGAACACAGCCAGCTTATGGGAGGAGTTATAACACTACTGGTCAGTTTTGGGGAACATTCCTAAGTAATGACTGTCCACTAGTACAGAGGCTTTGACTACGCATGTGCAAGCTTGACCAGTACTAAAAATAGCCTGTTGCTGGGCAAGTTAGGTGGTCAGTGGTACAGAGAAAGGACAAAAGGGCATGCTGACCACGAGGCAGCACGTTCATGTAAAATGGACGCCAGTGTTTTCAAAATGGCCCCCGGACATCATGGTCAAGATAAGGGGAAATTCGTGTAGCAAAGCTGAACGCTAACCTGATCACTGTCAAATTACGACAATTTGATAAAATCCCAGCTGACTCAAAACATCTATAATGCTTTGGTTCACAAGCAGGATGTAAAGCATGATAGAAATAACAATACAATACAACTTAAGGTTTCCACCAGCATGTGTACTAAGTTTCAAATTATTTTTGGCGATGGCCCATAATATGGCCATCGCCAACTATAATGGCCAAAGACTGTTGTAGTTAGAAATATATATCAATTACACATTTACATGAGTTAAAATCATAAATCTTAAAGTCATTAAAACACAACACTTTGGGTAAGAACTGCGTGTTTAGTGTGTACTGTAATTACTCTCACTTCAGCTGCGAGTTGTCAGGTTCTCAGTGTAGGCACTGGGGCCCCTCGCTGACACTTGCTACGCTGAATGATGAAGCATGCTCACTCCGAAAACTATCCTTAAGAGGTCAGACTAGAGACCAAAGCCTAAAGTAGGCAGAAATGCAGACGATAATCAGACAGACAAAGCTAGACAAACCAAAACTCTGTCCTAAGTGGGAAAGCACCCCTGACCCCTTGTAAACATTTAACAAGCATTTACAATGCAATGGTCTCGGCTTTATTAAAGTTAGAGCTATTGGCATTGCAAATAGCATTTTTTTCATTTTTTGTTTTTTTAAAAACATAAATAAATGGTATTGTCATTTACAATGGCAATAGGTGAGCATTAGAGAGTAGTAGAGAGACAAAGCCACACACACAGACAAAGCCAAACACACACAGACAAAGCCAAACACACACAGACAAAGCCACACACACACACAGCCTCACACACACAGACAAAGCCAAACACACACAGACAAAGCCAAACACACACAGACAAAGCCACACACACACAGCCTCACAAACACACAGACAGAGCCACACACACACACACACAGACAAAGCCACACACACACACACAGACAAAGCCACACACACACACAGACAAAGCCACACACACACACACACACACACACACACACACCCACACACACACACACACACACACACACACACACACACACAGATAAAGCCACACACACAGACAGAGCTCTCTGCCCAGTAACGACCTAGGGAACAGAGGCACGAAAAACCGGATCACAAGCAGGGCACAGAGGCACAAGCAGGGAAGAGAGGCACAAGCAGGGCACAGAGGCACAAAAACCGGATCACAAGCAAGGCACAACAAGCAACGAGGGGGCAGGGGCAGGAGAGCAAGCACAAGCAATGAGGGGGCAGCAAGCACAAGCAACGAGGGGGCAGGGGGCACAGAGGCACAAAAACCGGGATCACAAGCAGGGCAGAGAGGCACAACAAGCAAAGAGGGGGCAGGGGCAGGAGAGCAAGCACAAGCAACGAGGGGGCAGCAAGCACAAGCAACGAGGGGGCAGGGGGGCACAGAGGCACAAAAACCGGATCACAAGCAGGGCACAGAGGCACAACAAGCAACGAGGGGGCAGGGGCAGGAGAGCAAGCACAAGCAACGAGGAGGCAGCAAGCACAGGCAACGAGGGGGCAGGGGGGCACAGAGGCACAAAAAACGGATCACAAGCAGGGCACAGAGGCATAACAAGCAACAAGGGGGTAGGGGAAGGAGAGCAAGCACAAGCAACGAGGAGGCAGCAAGCACAAGCAACGAGGGGGCAGCGGGGCAGAGAGGCACAAAAACCCTATCCCCAGCAGGGCAGGGTACAGATTGGGTACAATAAGCACAGTGCAGCAAGCACAAGCAACGAGGGGGGGGGACAGCAAGCAGGAGCAACAAGGGGGGACAGGACAGCAAGCAGGAGCAACGGGGGGCAGGGGAGCAAGCACAAGCAACGAGGGGGGCAGGACAGCAAGCACAAGCAACGAGGGGGGCAGGACAGCAAGCACAAGCAACGAGGGAGGGCAGGATAGAAAAGAACGAGCAACGAGGGGGCAGGACAGCAAGGGGGGCAGGACAGCGAGCACAAGCAACGGGGGCAGGGGAGCAAGCACAAGCAACGGGGGGAGGACAGCAAGCACGAGCAACTCGGGGGAGCCGGACAGCAAGCACAAGCAATGAGGGGGGGGCCGGACAGCAAGCACGAGCAACGGTGGGCAATGTAAATGTAAATGTATTTGAGCTTATATAGCGCACAGCTACCCGCAGTGGGTTTCCCGGTGAAGGACTGGGTTTTCTTAAGACCCAGCGGTGCCAGGGATAACACCTGAAACCTTCGTGGGTAACCTGTTCCGGCGTACAAATGACGGAGACACGGGACACTTCCTTCGGCGTCAAAGATTCGAGGTTTATTACTGCAGGGAACACAGAAGTCACAGGAAGTACAACACGTGTAGGTTCGAGGAGTCTGCTTCGACTTGCCTCTGTGGATCGCTCCTTTTATACAGTTTTCATGCATAAGATAACATAGTACACAAAGGTTTACAACTTGGTTCCCATCGTAAAGACCATAAGGGGTTGCTTTCATGTATTCAGTGCCCGGAACATAAGTACAGAAACGTTTGGTAGTTCCCAACTGTAAAAGCCCATCTTCCCACCATTAGTACATTCCAATCAGCAGTAAACAAATCGTGGAAGTGACAGAAACAGGTGCGGAGGAAGACCGAAACAGTGAGAAGATCGAAAAGGGTGTAAAAGGGGTGGTATCGGGAAACACGAGCTGCAGGCATCAAAGGGGACGTGCCTAATGAATGCAAAACTAAGACAATAGACCGGCACGGCAAGATGAGCCTCGAGCGGGGCCATCTGCCTTACAGTATCATCCCCCTCATCATAAAGGCACTTTCAAAGGAAACGTGTCTTCCGCAAGAGTTTGGGAATCCCAGGGTCGCGAAGCGGACAACGTCCGTTCGCTGGCTACTTGAGGGCAAGAGACAAAATGGATGCCGTATCTAAGATGGAACCCGTGGGCTCAGATGAAGAAACCCACGAAACAAACGAACGGTTTAGGCTAGCACAGCGAAAACGCGTACACCCACTAAACTAGTCATTTGCGGTTCATAGATACCAGACTCGACCATATTCGTGCGAGTCAAAAACATCACTTACGATCGTCACGGAACCTCAGACGCTCCTTTTGCCCTCATGTAGGCAAGCACTAGTCGGAATCATAATCGATCTTGATATTCATCAGACCATCAAGATGTTGCTGTAACATAATTCTATCCATCAGAGTTCCTTTGGTAACAGGCGGCTGTCTTATACACGTCGTAGCACAGAGGCCACAAAAGGCAGGACCACAATGCACACAAAGGCAACACGTGAACAGGAATGCTACAACAGCCCCGGTGATCATCAGAATTTTCCAACCCCAAGTCGACATTAGGCCCCAAAACCACCCAAGTAGTGTCCAATCCCCTACGTCCACGTGTATGGACTCAGAGATCTTATGCAACTTTGAGATGGCTTGATAGACAGTCGGAGCGTTGTCTGGAATGAAAATACAACAGCTCGAATGGATCACCTTACATACTCCACCTCGATCTGCTAAGACAACGTCTAAAACCATACTGTTTTGTAACGTCATAAGCCTATCCGCCTGAAGCTCTGCTGTGATATTACCAAGGGCACTGGCAGTGATATTAGCTGTCGATTCCACCACTCGGGTCAACTGTCTCAGGTTCCTACTATTGACCATAGGACCCCAAAACGGAAAGAAACCCTTGAAAAAGTCTCCTGCCTCTTGACCGGCAGTGTCCTCTTCGCTAATCACGCCCCTCACAACTCGGGTCTTGTGGTAATCGGAGGCGACTGTAAAAGTCGGTGGCAACAAGTTTGCAATATAACATGTGCCCGCAAAGTCAAGGGGCAACCATGTATATGCACGGTCATAACAAACAAAGTACGTACCCTTGGCAGTCAGGAGAACAGGGGAAGAGAGCATTGGTAAGACATACGTCTCAGAGCAAGCACTCTCTCCAAGGTGAGCTCTCGGACTTCGGCCACGACCTTTTAGACAGAAATTACCAAGGTGGGGTACGATCCATATTGGAGACAAGCTTTTAAGCTGTCTTTCACCCAAGAGCGCACTATACTCAGCCTCACTCAGATCCCTATAGGCTCGCACCTCTTCCTCTGGGATGAGCGACGGCTCAAAGATATCCCTATCTAAATCAGCAATCGCTATTGCCAAAGGCTTGTGGTACGGACCGGGACCAAAGTGTGGAAGACGTGGCTCTCGATTGGGGTAGGAATCTAGTGCGCTTCGAAACATTGTTTGAAATGCTCGAGCTGAACCCTGGGAACTATAAGGAAGGACCAAGTACGGAATTCCCTTATCGGTGGTATGTGGCATTAACCCACACACCCAACAATTGGTAGTGTTCACCACCAACTGATGCTGATGAAGGAGCTGAACGAAGGAATTATTCATGAATTCCGCACGTCTAACCTGCTCATGTTGGGGTAAGATGTGGAAGGAATGAGGAGAAACAGTGGATGTATTTTTAAGTTCAGAAGAAGTGGTAGGTGAGGCAGAACGCAACAAGGACTGTATCATGTAATACACCCCACCCACCAATAACGAAGAAACAGTTAAGAACAGAAGGAACACCTGAAACATGAAGCATTTTGTACGAGCAATTTGCTGCAGCTTGAATCTTTGGTCTTGAGCTTTTTCCAAATCCAACATCTTAGAGAATGCCATCCTCTAAAACCGTCCGCAACGTTTTTGACGCACTTCGTTCTGTGTAGCAGTAGTCAATCCCCAGGAGTTCCCAGGAACCGACGGTCTCCGACCTAGTGTCAAGACCTACTAACCAGAAGGAAGTACCCGCGCGGCCCTACGGTCCACCCGGATGTAAGGTATGTTTGATTTACAAATCTATACAAAATCTCCTAGCTGTGGAAGCAAAAACACATGTGGAAAAAGGCTCACAATCAAAAATCACAATTATACAAGTGTGTTCAGACTGAATGGTGGCAATGGGGTAACGTGGATGTCAAGGGAGAAAGCAAATCTTTTATTAGTCTTTGATATTGGATCGCAGAAAATATCGGCTTCTCCCAGGACGTGTCTGTTCGTCAAACAACTGATCCGATGGTGGGACAGAGTTCTGTTGATCAGTCAATTGTTCAGATCTTGAGCTTTGCGATGACAAATGTTCAACAATGTCGTCCTGCTGCACTGAGGATTCTCCAACAAGCTGGGCGTCGCTAAAAGGAACGAAGGTCTGCACAGCTTCTGTTTCGGACGAGGCGATGCCCTTCCTCACCCACGAGTCTGCTGGCAAAGGTATAGGTACCTTTTTAGTATGGGTGGCGTGCACCCAGTTCTTGCGTCCTTCCAAACGAACAGCAGTCCTCGTGGCAAGAAGCACTTGGTAGGGTCCGGTGAAGCGAGGCTCAAGGTTGCGCTTCCGTCCAAAGTTTCGTGCCACCACCCAGTCTCCAGGCTGGAGCTGGTGGCCTGGAAACTCCGTCTGCGTCGGCAGTCCTTCAAAGACCTGTTGGTGAATTAACCTCAGTTTAGCAGTCAGATCATGCAGATAGTCGTTCAACATTGGATACTCAAGATCAGAATACACACTCGGTCTAAGGAGCCCCCAAACATTTGCAGGGCGGCCGAACACAATCTCGTAGGGACTAAGCCCTACTCGGGAGTGTACAGTCGCCCTAGTTGACAGAAGAGCTAAAGGTAAAGCGTCAGGCCACGAGAGACCAGTCGTAGCCTGAATATTTGCTAACTTCAACTTAAGGGTGCCATTATACCCTTCAACCAAACCTGCTGACTGGGGATGATTGGCGCTGTGGAATTTCTGTGTAATTCCAAGGCCCTTACACACATTCTTCATTACACTTCCCACAAACTCACTTCCGTTATCAGACCATACAATCTGTGGCATTCCATACCGAGGAAAGTATTCCTTCAGTAGCATTTTCGCAGTGGACAGAGCAGTGTTGTCTTTGAGAGGGTAGGCTTCAATCCATCGGGAGAATGCGCAAACCACAACTAAAACGTACTTCAGGTTGTTGCATCGCTCCATATGGATGAAGTCTAGCTGAATCACCTCAAAGGGACATGAAGGGGGAGCAAAATGGCCAGGAGGTGTAGGGGTTCCCTTACCAGGATTGTACATCATACATATCATACATCCAAAAGATCATTCACAAGCTCTCCATGCTGAATTTTCGTACCATGCGATGTCATAAAACCTCTCTCTCTCCACAAACGTCCGAAGCTATGGGCCACGCCAAATGCGTATTGGCTGTCAGTGAACACATTCACCCGTTTCCCTTTCGACAACACGCACGCTCTAATCAAAGCAATCAGCTCTGCCGCCTGAGCAGAATTCTGATTCAATCTCGCACTTTCCACAACAGTATTTAACGTCACCACAGCATATGCAGTCGTTACATCGCCATTCGGCAACTTAAAACACGACCCATCCACATACAAGGTCCCATCGGGATCTTCCAATGGAGTATTTTTCAGGTCCACTCGACCTTTAGTTTCCTCCTCAGTTCGTAAGTAGCAGTCATGGGGTGCTACTTCGTCTGATTCCATATTTATTGGCAACAAAGTCGCCGTGTTCAGGACGTTGCAACGTTTTATTTGAATGTGACTTGCCAAAAGCGTCAACTCGTACCCAGACAACCTTGCACTCGTCAGGTGTTGAGTTTTCGTACGATTCAAGAGAGTGTCAACCGTATGCGGAACCATCACCGTAAGCATATTATCCATGACCAATCCTGCAGATTGTCGGATGGACACCGCAGCTGCCGCTGTTGCTCTCAAACAACTCGGCAATGCTCTAGCTACTGGGTCCAAGGTCGAGGAAAAATATGCACATGGACGTTGCTTACCGCCGAATTGTTGTGTCAAAACACTCAACGCACAACCTTCCCTCTCGTGAACGTATAATGTAAACGGCTTACTGTAGTCAGGGGTACCTAACACAGGAGCCGAACACAACGCATCACGCAGTTCAGAAAAACTTTTCTGACATTCTTCCGTCCATGGTAAAGGAGTTGGAACATCCTTGCACGTAAGAGCCACCAATGGTTTCGCTAGCAATGAAAAATTTGGAATCCATTGCCTGCAGTATGACGTGATACCTAAAAAGGCACGCACATCTCTCTGAGTTGTTGGCACAGTCATTCGAGCAATCGCTGCAATTCTCTCTGGGGTCAACCTTTTTCCCTCCTTTGACAATAAGTGACCTAGGTAGGTTACTTCTTGACAACAATATTGCACTTTAGAAGGTGACACCTTGTGATGTAAATCACAGAGATGCTGCAACAACGACACCGTAGCAAGTTTGCAAATGTCCTGAGTATCTGCAGCCACCAATAAGTCGTCGACATATTGGATTAAGGCCGCACCGGCCGGCAACACAAATGCATCAAGTTGGCCCTTCAAGTCTTGACTGTATATCGATGGACTCTCACAGTAACCCTGAGGAGCGCGTTTAAACCTGAAGCTGCGGCCACCAAGAGAGAAACCGAAAAGGTCCCTACTTTCCTCAGCAATCGGAATGCTGAAGAAAGCATTCTTCAGATCGATCACTGAGAACCAGGATGCAGAGGCTGGAATCAGAGTCAGTAGAGCCGTAATGTCAGGCACCACAGGGAACTGAGGAATCACTATTTTATTTACCTCCCGTAAATCGATGACAAAACGATAAACGGGGGATTTTGATGGATCAGTGCGCTTCAGAATGGGTAGCACAGGGCTATTGCACACTTTTCCCTGAGTCTCCTCGATAACATCCTTCTCAATCAAATCGTAGATGATCGCTAACAGCGCTCGCTCTCCATCAAGAGAGATACGATACTGGGGAATACGTGGCAATCGCACATTAGATTTCAAGTGAACAACATAAGGGGAGATGTCAAGCAGGCCCACGTCATTGGGACCTGTCGCCCACAAGGATGCAGGAAGAGAACTCAATTCCGGTGGAAATTTATCGATGGATAAGTACATAGGAGAGACAACTCTCTCACCCAACGTAAACTTTACTCCCGCAGGAGAACAATACAAAGTCGCATACAGACGTTTCAGCAAATCCAGGCCCAAAAGATTTTCACCACAACCAGTAGTCAAAATCAAAGGAGCTTTCAGCTCACGAGGCCCAATTGTAAGAGGCAAAGGACGTGAAACCGGATTGCTAACGGGGGCGCCAGAGAATCCAACGGAAACATTTGTTAAGCCAGACAAAGGTGCGCCAGGGAGTTTCGAATGCATGATGGAACTTTTCGCTGCACCAGTGTCCAACAGAAAAGGCTCAACGACGCCCGAGGTGGCAACTGCGACGTAAGGCCCTCTCTGATCAACCGTAACTGATACTACTCCCTCTCCTTGTCCATGGCTGTCCTAGTAATTACCGTCGTCAGTATCCTGATCGACGTAATAATCGTCCACATTGTACTGCGCAGATCGCCCTTGCGATGATCCGCGTTGATCGAAACAATTATTAGAGTCAGAAGAATTGTTGGAACGATCGTTTTGAGCACCGCGACCTCTACCACGTGATGTCTGTTGAGGACCACCACGACCTCCTCTAGATGAATTACCACTATTTCAATCACGCAAAAGTGGACAATCTAATTTCAAATGACCCTCTCCCCTACAATAGGCACACTGATTGTACCCCAATGTAGATCTCTGCGAAGAGGAGTCATTTCATGATTGCGACCTATTCGACTGAGACTGCGATCGATTTCGTTGCTGCGAATCATTCTGATTCGAACGCGGAGGATACGCTTGCTGCAACAACACCTTAGTTTTGAGTTCTTTAGTCTTTTTATCAGCTCGATCAGTTTCCTCTTTCTCTCTATTCTCATAATATTGGGCCGTGGCCAATATTTGAGCAGAAGTGGAAACAGCCCATGCACTTTCTGAATTTCGTAATTTGTTTTGCTTAAGTCCGGCAACAAATTCGAGACAAACTTATCCACAAACAATCGCTGACCTCCCTCAGTACCCATATCCTGACCACTATGATCAATGAATGCCTCCTCAAATCTCGTAAAGAAGTCAGAGACACTCTCATCCTTCTTTTGCTTGCAAGCGGACAGTTTATCCCAATTCACCTTCATAGCTGGCATAAGCGTTTTCATAAAAGTTATTCTCTGAGGGAGATTAGCAATCAACTGTTCGGGCTTGGCCCCACCAACTTGCAAGGCATCCGCAGCAAGAAGTGCAGCCCAATCACCGCCTAATTCTGCCGCATGGTCTTCCTGCCGAATCTTTGCCCATACCGGTTGCGGCACGACATTGCCAAACAACATATCAATATCGGCAAGATTCATTATCGTAGCATCCACAAGCTGCGATAATTCCTTATAATACCCTGCAGGATTTTTGCGAGGGTCAGGCAAAGATTGCTTCACCTGCAAAACTTCCGACCGTTTCCATGGAAGATGTATCCACACTCTCTGGAAATGTGGCGGAACAATAGGAACAGCCTGTGCATCACCAGGCATCCATACTGGTGTAACTTCGCGCATGGGATACTGACCAGGCGCTGCAAGCGGCCCCTCGATGTCTTCTAAAAACAATGCCCGAGGGATCGTAGAAGGACGAAAAGACAACAATTGCTCGACAGCACGTCGAACATTGGTGCCCACCAGCATTCCGCTCGCAAACTGGAGCTGAAGATTAGTCAGAGCAGTCAATACATCGTCAGATGCATCAGCCGATATTAGGTCACGTAAAGCCTTGCACATTTCTTCAAACACGAACCTTTGTGTCGGTATGTTGAATTGGCAAAACGTATCAAGCACCACACGTGGAGGATTTCTAAAGGGGTATTTCATCCAACCCATAGCCATATTATACAGCGAGTCACGCTCCCTACCACCGGGAAGCTGACTTCGTCTTTGAGGACCGTCCGAACCAGCGGACTCAAGAATAGGTCCAAGAGAATTAAAGAAGTTAGCAGCAACAGAAGGGGTACGACGTCGGACAGATGGAGAAGAAGAGTAACACAACGGGGTAACAAGAGAAGAGTCAGGAACGGAAGAGACAGCAGGAGTAATCAGAACAGCGGGAACAGGAGTATGAGGAAGTACAAGCGGAGGAGCAGTAGGGACGGGAGCAGGTGGAGGAGCAGGAACGGGTTGAAGAACGGGGACAGGTTGTGGAACAGGCACAGGAGCAGGTGGAGGAACAGGAGCAGGGGGAACCACAGGAGCTACGGTACCCTGTGCGTACGGAGGTGGTGATTTCAAGAGATAGGACAACAAGGGGTCATCTGCTGATTCCTCCTTCTTATCTGTACCTGTCGGTAAAGCGGGGTAACACTTATCTATAGTCATACGCTGTAATCTATCGAAAACTTCCTTTTCCTTTTCCTCCTTATCTCGCTGGAACTGCTCTGCATTTCTTACCGTGGTAACAACTCCTTCTCTCTTATTACGTTTAATCTGTTTGATTTCTCGCTGTTTGGCTTCTTTACGCCACAACCGAAAGGAATCAAACATGGCCGGCCTTGATTTTCTCTGGAACAATTTAACTTCTAAATTATCTAAAATCGGGGTCTCGAAACTACCATGAGGTGGCCAACTAAGGACACCGTCTTTTTTAGTATAGCGAACCCAACACTCATTGAATGTAATTGGACCTAAACCATGTTTACTGTACAGCTCATAAGTTGGAGTTCCAACTGGAGGTATCGGACACAAGTCCTCCAGTCGGGAATCCACACCACAACTTCTAAAGCAACTGAACAAAGTACTACGGCCAGGCATCGTGCACACTAACCGAGTTTCACAAACTTCAAGGGTTATAGGATTAACAATGTCCCTGCAAAGAGCAAAAACCCTCGTTTTTTGGCGACTGCAGACGTCAAATATCACAACAAAGAACCAAGTACTAAGAACCACAAATGCAATGGAACCATGCAACAACTAAGCACCCACAACTAAGGACTCTGGGAGCGACCCACAAATACTTAACTCAAAGATCAATGGCGTCACCAGGAAGGCCCGTCAATCGTCCCGCTGTACCAAGGTCTACGCCAGGCGCCAAACAGGTCTACAGTCAGGGCAGCAGTCCGTCGCAGCCGTCAGGAGGCGGGGATCTTCGCGGGAAAAGTCGTCAGCCCACTTGTTCCGACAACAGGATCGATGAAGCGGGGTGCACCTTCCCTCGGAGATTTCACACGAAGTTCCTCACGATCGTCAGGCTTGGACCGGTACCACTGATGCAGCCCGACGTTGGGCGCCAACTGAAGGACCGGGTTTTCTTAAGACCCAGCGGTGCCAGGGATAACACCTGAAACCTTCGTGGGTAACCTGTTCCGGCGTACAAATGACAGAGACACGGGACACTTCCTTCGGCGTCAAAGATTCGAGGTTTATTACTGCAGGGAACACAGAAGTCACAGGAAGTACAACACGTGTAGGTTCGAGGAGTCTGCTTCGACTTGCCTCTGTGGATCGCTCCTTTTATATAGTTTTCATGCATAAGATAACATAGTACACAAAGGTTTACAACTTAGTTCCCATCGTAAAGACCATAAGGGGTTGCTTTCATGTATTCAGGGCCCGGAACATAAGTACAGAAACGTTTGGTAGTTCCCAACTGTAAAAGCCCATCTTCCCACCATTAGTACATTCCAATCAGCAGTAAACAAATCGTGGAAGTGACAGAAACAGGTGCGGAGGAAGACAGAAACAGTGAGAAGATCGAAAAGGGTGTAAAAGGGGTGGTATCGGGAAACACGAGCTGCAGACATCAAAGGGGACGTGCCTAATAAATGCAAAACTAAGACAATAGACCGGCCCGGCAAGATGAGCCTCGAGCGGGGCCATCTGCCTTACAGTATCCTCCCCCTCATCATAAAGACACTTTCAAAGGAAACGTGTCTTCCGCAAGAGTTTGGGAATCCCAGGGTCGCGAAGCGGACAACGTCCGTTCGCTGGCTACTTGAGGGCAAGAGACAAAATGGATGCCGTATCTAAGATGGAACCCGTGGGCTCAGATGAAGAAACCCACGAAACAAACGAACGGTTTAGGCTAGCACAGCGAAAACGCGTACACCCACTAAACTCGTCATTTGCGGTTCATAGATACCAGACTCGACCATATTCGTGCGAGTCAAAAACATCACTTACGATCGTCACGGAACCTCACTGGCGCTTGCTTAGGGAACCCGTCCTGGTATTCCCCTGTGAGATAGCCCCGGCAGGGTATCCACAAGGTGAAAGCCAGGCATCCCGCCGCGAGGGGCCGTTGTGGAGATTAAGCAAGCTATTGCCCAGAGTCGCAGAGTGTAAACCCGTGAGTCGAGAAGGCACCGCAGCGAGAATTATAGAGTCCGTGGAATTTTTAGCCCAAAACCCGCCGAGGCGGGGAATTGAACCCTGGTCCAGGGCCGATCTCAGCTTCCGGGTCTGCCGCCTCTAACCCCTGAGCCACACTTCTCCACTAGAGAGGCAGGGGAGCAAGCACAAGCAACGAGAGGGCAGGACAGCAAGCACAAGCAATGAGGGGGGGGCAGAACAGCACAGGACAGCGAGCACAAGCAACGGGGGGTAGGGGAGCAAGCACAAGCAACGAGGGGGGGAGGACAGCAAGCACGAGCAACGGGAGGGCAGGGGAGCAAGTACAAGCAATGAGGGGGCAGGACAGCAAACACAAGCAACGAGGGGGGGCAGGACAGCAAGCACAAGCAACGAGGGGTGGCAGGACAGCAAGCAACGAGGGGGGTCAGGACAGCAAGCACAAGCAGCGAGGGGGCAGGACAGCAAGCACTCACCGGAGGACTCGGCAGCTTCTTGACTTCTTCCGGCGGTGGTCGGGCAAAAATGGCGTCTCAAAAGCAGCGCCATTTTCGCATTTGGGCGTGGTTTTTGCAGTTGAGTGACGAATGATGTCCCGGCAAGAAAACTACAAAAAACACGCCCCCAAATCCGAAAAGGAATGGGCTTGAACGGAGTGATGCCCCTCTCCTCCAATGGCTGGCCTCCGTTTAGGAAGCCAGCCAATGGAGAAGAGGGGCAGGTTCAAGCCCCCGTACTAAGAAACATGAATTCTCGGCTGCGCGACACTGCTGCGCAGTGTACGCTAAGCCGAGACCTAAAAAGGTCGGCTTTCGAAAAGCCCAACATAGAGGCGGATTTTCAAGCATTTTATTCTAACCCTCTGAATGCCCCATCTATATGAAATGCTTTCTATACTAGGTAAGAGTGCCGACCTGCTCTTCTGGGGCTCCAGCTGATATTCTGCACTGCTACTCTGTGCACCTTTTGGGTCCCCCATCTCCTGAGGATCTGTTGAACAGATATGAATAAAAAATTCCAGTGGGAAGAGAAACATCAAAATAAAAAGGCTGGTACCAGCAAAGGAATTTACACATTTACAAGGATGTCGGAGCTCGTAAATACGAGCGCTAAGTACAACAAGTAAAAGATAAAGTGCTGCTCCCATGAAACGGGTGCCGTGCTGAGAGTTTATGTATGTTACAATTGATTAAAAACATTTAGGTGGGAGAGCTGTGCCCCAACAATCATAAACAAGCTGTGCACCCAGGACCCTTGCATCTGAGAGCAGCGAGGTGGAAGGGAACCAAGCTGTGTATAAGGCTGTAGTGCCCATACGGAAGGAGAAAGAAGATGCCATCACACTGTGTATGGTGTGATGGCCAACTAAAATATTCTCTTAGTGAAATCGCCAAGGAGGGAATTAAGCACACACAGAAGGGACATTTTCACAAATGCACCAATAACAAGCCAGCATTTCTAAATGCCACAGATAGCAGCCAATGGCAATCGATGGATCTGCCAAAACCTCACAGAAGAGATACAACAGGCCGAGGCTCGACCTAAAAATCAGAGGGATTTGGCTATTGTCCTGAATTCGAGAACTTTTCCTTCTAAGCAGTGAGAGGGTTACATTGCGAAGCGTCCATCACAAAAGTGAAATCTGTTTCAAAATTCATAGCAAAGTGATTTGTATGTATACATGCTGGTTGTTGGCACTAAATTGCTGACAAATATACATTTAAAAACAAAAGTGTTGTAAGAAGTGTTATGGGAGTTTTTGCCACGTGTGAGAAAGAATAATCCTTGGAGGAATGCCATTTTGTTATAGGTAAGTAGCCTGTTATTGCTGAACCACAACACCTGCATCCTGGTAATGCTGTCTTAAAAGTGAGCAATACTAAGTGCATTTGTTAATAGTTTTACACCAAGATTTCCACTTATCTTTTCCGTACATTTTTTTTCCAGGTAGACAGACATATTTGAGGTTGTTTTTGTACTTTATTTTGAAAGTTATTCTACCTTTTTACAGAATTGGAGTAGATATTTTGAAACCTTTGTCTTATGGTTGCTTATCAGTGAAGCATTTAATGTTGATTTGAATGCTTAAAATAGAACACCAGTATTATAGTATTTTTTTTGTTTTGTTTTTGCAAAAGGTTACAGCTATGAGAGGCTGGATGGATCTGTGAGAGGAGAAGAAAGGCATCTTGCCATTAATAACTTTTGCCGGAAGCCAGTGTTTGTTTTTCTTCTTAGCACCAAGGCAGGTAATCAAGTATTTAAACAACTGCATTTATTTATTTATTCATTTATTTATTTATAAAGTTTTATATAGCGCGAACAAGATCCCGAAGGATATCAGAGCGCTTTACAATCGGTTGGAAGAGAGGACAAACACGATGGTGGTTTAGATATATTGTTGACACTTAAAACTAGCATAGTGCATTATATATAGGATAACATACCCAAACCGTACATTATAAGGATGTTAGAAGTCACGTAGAAGCCACAAGGCCCAGTTAATTAAACATGCGTTTAGATATAATGAAGGAATAGCGCTGTATAATGTACAGAATAATACACCCCAACGGTATATTATAAGGGTATTATGTCACCATGGAAGTCACAAGACATGCCTAGTTCATCGTACATAAATAGATCTATAAAGAATAGCAGCATGTAATATACATAATAACATACCCCAAATGTATAATATAAGGCTATTAAATGTCAGCATAGAAGTCTCAAGGCATATGCCTATTTCATCGTACGTGAATAATTTATAAAGAATAGCAGCATGTAATATACAGAATAAAACACCCCCAGCTGTATATAATAAGGATATTGTATGTTACCATAGAAGTCACAAGGCATGTATGCCCAATTCATCGTACGTGAATATATCTATAAAGAATAGCAGCATGTAATATACGGAATAACATAACCCCAGTTGTGGATTCGAGATATGTGGTATGTATAGATGAGTTATTTGACACATAAGCCCTAGGCACCAGGCCGAGGGTACAAAGAAGGGCAGTGCCTGCCACTCAGATGCCACAGTCGCAGTGTCGGCTGCCTGGCACGCATCAGGATGGTAAACATCCTGCGGCCGCCTCTGCTCTTTTTATGTCAATGAAAACATGTTGCGTTTGTTGTTGGTGGCGGGAAGTTAGTGTCTGTCCCGGGTTCCTCCGGATCCGCGGTTCCTCGTCTGATCTTTCTCGCAGAAGTGGCTATCCATGAGGTAGCCTATGCCACCGAGGCAGATCCGGTCTCACCTGCAGCCCCCCGGCCCCGGGGCAGGCCTTACATGCCCCTCCCCTGCGCCTAGTTCCTTTTGCCATGTGTCTAGTGCTTCTAGCCACTAGTTGATAATAAGCTGTCGCCCAAGCTGTCATAATATAATGACATGAATACTTTAATGTCGTCATCGTGCTTGAAACAAGGCACCTTAGCAGCCTTCAAGGCGCTTTGAGACTCTCATGTACCTTCCCCACAAACAAATAACTTTCGAGCACGTTTACCTTTAATGATATGCACGTACTTTATCGTATTATGTTTGCATTTTTTTTAAATTCCCATATGCATGATTTTTCAGCAGTATTTTAATTTGTATTAACTCGTCCTACGCCTAGCCTCGTCAAGACAAGTCATGGACCCTGTCGCCCCCTGGTGGTGGTAAAGTGCGTCGCCTGCCATCGGCCGGGGTGTGAAGGGGCGGAGCCACCTATGGGGCCCTCTGATGTCTTAGGAAAAGCTGCGCCCAGGATGAGCCGTGTAATCCCAGGCCCCCTGTCCTCTGCCCCAGGGTGGGGCCTGGGTGTCACCCCCGCCCCCTCACCTCTCTGAGGTGCGGATTAACGGGTGTGGAGGGGTTATTTTGGAGTGGGGTGCCCGGGGAGGGGAATTCCTCGCCTCTCCCTCCAGGTCCGGCTATATCGGAAGCCCGCATGGCACAGTTGTTCATTCTGGGGTGGGGCGGCGGATACACGATCCCTCCCCCGCGCACCAGCCGGTCCCTTTTATAACAAATCCCACAAAGGGCCGCATATCTGATCTAAGCCCTGGAGTTAGGGTGCACGGCGCCTCCAAGCTATTCCTGGGACTCCCCCGGGTCCAGGGTAGAGAGAGATCAAAGGTGGGAGGGGGGAGGGGCACTATTTATTCGCGACAAGACTCCTGTACCCTGGTAAGCATGGCCCCGCCCCCAGCTGTATATGACGCAACCCAAGCTGAATGACTGCTGGACGTGCTTCGAGGCGCATTCCCCTGCCTGGCTAAAAGGAGCCGGGATGGAGGTGGGATTGGCTCAGGGCGTGGCGAGCTCTGAAAAGGGACCCCCGAGCGCACAGGGTGAGCCCTTAGGGACAGCTGCGCCCCACCTGCTGCGTGGGAGGCAGGAGGGCGACAAATTCTTCAGGGACGGAGCAGGCCCCGCTCATTTAACTTACAACACCCCATGCAGGCCTAAACCTTCACAGCTCTTTCGACTCTTGTGATGAAAATTTCGCATAAAAATATAAGTCCAAGGGTGGGGGGAATGATGGGCAGAAATCCCTGACAGTCCACTGTGGCACATCTGAGAACGCTAAACTCAAGGCAGAGTAGATTAGGTGAGTTATTGGAAGCCTCAGGTAGGATGGAGCGGGTGGACGGAGGGCGCATACAGCACAAGATGGTCCTTGTATGTGCCTGGAGTGGCAGTGCAGGAGCCAGGTTCACCTGAGGGGCGTAACACAGGCCCCTGCAGCCCCCGCGCTGCAGGGGGGCCCTCATCCTCCAGGGGGCCCCCCTCAGCACTGCACTTCTGCTGGGGAGCTGGGCGGGAGGTGACGCACGTCCGGTGGGGGGCGGGGGCAGAGGCCGTGACCTATTTAGGTCAGTAACACAGGGATCTCGGCCTCTTGCCTACACCGGACCTGCTCTCACCCTGCTGGCCCCATACCCCTCGCCTTAGATTAAGACTTTAACTCCCACCCACCCGTCCCCTAATGCAGTAGTTTGAGGGGGTGAGTTGCGGAAAAGAGACATTGGACCATTGATATAGACTTACAAAATGGACGGGAATACGCCTTGCGCACTCCCTAGGCCAGCACTGAGGGGAGAGAAGGTAAGCTCTCCGTAGGGGGATGGAGGTCACCGGTTGGGGAGGCTAGGGCGACAGGTACAAGCCTCCTGGGATCCTGGGCAGCCTGGTGGACGAGAGGTGGGGCCCTGGAAATGGCGGACAAGGACCCGAGGTCTGGGGCCCATCACTCAGGGGCGCATGTGGGTTGCACCTTGCGTGGGCATTTTGGATGGGAGATGCGAACCAGAGGGCCCCTTGGTGCTCGGGGAAAGAAGAATATTTTAAGAGCAAAGGCAGCTTTAATAATGAACAATGCAATTTCGATGATATTCTTCAATAATAGCTGTTGTTAATGTTTTGATAATGTGTTTTCTGTTAATCATCAATTGTCATGTTTATGAGTGTTGTCATTAAACGTGGCCTTTTGTACACCCACCTTATCTCAAAGTTTGACTTAATATCAAATATTTTTTACTTCCAAGCACTTTCCTAGATTTCATGTTATAAATAAGCAGAAGTTCAGAGGCAGTTGTCACTTATCTAAAATACTGTTAGTTGTCTTTCTTTAATGGATATTGGACTGAATATAGCGATTAAATGTGGGTAAATCTTTGAATTTCACTTATACTAATGTATGTTGCTTCAGAAAGAATTAAGGAAAATATAGTCAACTTTTCATGAAAAGGAAGAACCAGAATATAGAAAACACTCCTGATATTTTTTCCCCAGTGACTTTAAGCCGTATCTTATATTTTCTAGTGCATGCAGTCGCCTTCTGTAGGATTCCATTTAGGCTCTCAACAACCCTGATTTAATTGATAATTTAGCGTTGGTACTGCTGAAATGTTTGTCCTTACATGCTGAAATAATTGCAACGCCTTTGAATGCAGCTAAATGCAAATTCTCTAGCATTGGATCTTTTGTAGATTCACTTCTTTGAATAAATTCCTTTTATCTGGCTGGGAGTCCCGGTATTTTTATTTTTTTTTGAAAATCTGTTTTATTGTTTTCAATCAAAACACCGGCCTTTATATCAAAATACATACGCTTGTGCATTACAAATAGGCTATATAACCGTATACACAATACTTCAATAGGTCTCACTTTGATTTGGTTGGCAGTAAGAAAAACATTACATACGTCTCTTGGCCTAATTCTTTCAGATATCCCCGAGTACATCATCAGAATCATCATCGTCAATATCCGGTATCGGCTCACAAATGTCCCCTCGATATGTGTTCCATGCCGCCCATATCTTAGTCCATTTCTGGGGGCACTTACGATTTGTATAGACTGTTCTCTCAGTCAACATAATAGAGTCCATGTCGCCACACCATGCCGTCAGTGTTGGTATATCTGCAGCTCCCCATTTTTGTGCTATATTTCGCTTTGCAACCATGAGACCCAGTGTAGCCCATATTTTGCCATGTCTTGTAAGGTCAGAAACAACGATGCTCTCGCACACGAGCATCGTTGTTTCTGTTAATGTGAGAGTCTTTCATGATTTTCTAATTGAACGGTTAAGGGCTTTTCCGTTCGCTCTAACGAACCATACTTTCACCTAGCTATTGAGAACCTCCAAACGTACACACCAGGCAGAGCGCCCAGCTTATCTGAATTTTTTGTTAAAAATCCTTGCAGCTGCATCCCATGTCTTGTAAGGTCATTAGGGTCCCACACGTTTAGGAGGCATTTACGCGGCTCCGGTAGGAGCGACACTCCCATTGCCTGTGATATCGTACGTAGTATTTAACTCCAATACTCGGCTATCCGTGAGCAGTCCCATAGTGTGTGGAAGAAGGATCCCTCTTCCCCACACCCCGAAGACAATATGGGTGTTGTGCCTTTCCCATTTTGAATATTGCGCTCCTAGTGTAGTATGTGCGGTGGAGTATTTTCAGTTGTATGAGTCTGAACCGCAAGGGTATGCCTATCTCTTTGGGTGAGACCAAGGCCTCCTGCCATTCCGTATCATCCATGTCTCCCACCTCCACCGCCCATCTGTCTCTTAATGTAACTGTGGGGTCATGTAGGTTGTTGATTAGTTTGCGATATGTAAGGGATGTAGCGCGCTTTGGTATATTCCGTAAGCAATCTATCTTCCAAAGGTGAAGATTCAGGGACCTCAGTGTCCAGTGGCAATACTGCCAGTAGTGCATGTCGTATCTGCGAATATCGAAAAGCCTCAGTTGGGGCCAAATCATACTGAAGCCTAAGTTACGCAAATGACAGTACAGTCCCCTTGTCCCACAAGTCTCCCACCGTGGAAATGCCTATGGCGTCCCACTGGTCAAAGCCCTTGCTCTTTCTCAAAGATCCTAATAGCTTTTTGTCCCAAAGTGGGGTAAGTCGTGCCTGTTCCGGGTGCCATATCATTGCTGTATGTTTTGTGGGTCCTATCAGTTTCATGGTTTGTCCTCTATTGTACAGGGCCGCAAGTATGCATCCCTCTCCCAGTTTCGCCCTGTCCGCCGGGTCCGCCTGTGAGGCATGTATCCACTGGTTGATGACCTTGAGATGAGCAGCCCAGTAGTACAGTTGCACATTGGGGAGCGCTATGCCTCCATCGTACCACCCGCGGTGTAATTTCGCTTGGGCTATTCGGAATGGTCTACTGCCCCATAGCAGCGTAGATACCTGTGCAGCTATTTCATCAAAATATTTTATTGGGACGGGGAATGGGGTGTTCTTGAGGGCGTATAAAAACCTGGGCAAAGCCATCATCTTAAATAAGGCTGCTTTCCCCAGTAGTGTCAAGGGTAGTGATTCCCAGTGTGTCACGTCCGTTTCAAACGCTCTAAAGGGGGCACCAAGTTTTCGGAATAGAAGTTAGCTGGGTCTGCAGTGATTTGGATACCTAAGTATTTAAATGTGCTCTGGGAAATTACCAGTGGACAGGTGACAGGGAGTCGCGGCGGCAGACCCTTCCGCACCTACAGGACCGATTTAGCCTAATTGATTGTGCACCCTGATAGTTTCCCAAACTCATCACATATCTCAAGGAGTACTGGTATGGAGTACTCAGGGTCTGTCAGGTATACCAAGATGTCGTCAGCAAAGAGTGAAATACGGTCTTCCATCCCTCCGTCCACTGAATACCCCGCAGTCCGCGCCAGGACGCTCCTTGGCTGGAGTATCTGTGCGCACAATAAATAATCGTAACATAACATAACAGTAGCGGGTGTCCTCTAATCCAGGTCGTAAGAGGTTCTAATACTAGCGCAAAAAGGAGTGGTGACAGGGTGCAGCCCTTGCGTGTCCCCCTCACCAGGGGTATAGTGTCAGATATGTGGCCATTGACCGCCACATACACCAGAGGACTGGCATACAGGAGGCGGACCCAAGCACAAAACCTAGGGCCAAATCCCAAGTGGGAGAGCTCAGCGAAGAGATAATTCCATTCCACCATGTCAAATGCCATCCTCGCATCCAGGGAGAGGACAACCGCCGGCCCAGACAGGGTTGGCGCTTTGGCCAGAGCCCCGTACAGGCGTCTGAGCTTAAGCAAGGTATTCCTATTCGGCATGAAGCCTGATTGATCTGGATGGATTAAGTGAGGGAGGTGCGCAAGCAATCTGGTTGCCAGTGCCTTGGCTAGGATCTTGGCCTCAGCATTAAGGAGGGATATCGGGCGATAGGAGGAACACTCAGACGGAGGTTTACCGGGTTTCGGGATGGCCACTTTTGTTGCCAGCCGCTGGTCGGGTGGTAGTTTGCCCCTTTCCAGACTATCGATCTACATTTTTTTTTTTTTTTTAAACCTTTATTTATCGCAAACATAGTACACAGCGTCTGCCTACAACCACTGCGGGCCGGCCGCTATGACAATACACAACCTGCCAAGGTACCTTGCGCTACCATAGATGACAAAGGTAACAACACAACGCTGGACTTGCAAGGGACCGGAGGAAAAGGATAAAGAGGGTTTCATTTTATCATTTTGACGAATCGTCCTAAAGTCAGACCGGGTAGCTGAGTGGGCGAGCCACATAGAAGGATATCCAAAAAGGAGACATCGGTATCAAAATACTAGCGTAAATCATTACAATAATAATACACAAGTGCAGAAGCACATGTCGCCCCATTTAGCGCCCGCCCAAACAATATATCACCTAAGGAGTTGTAATCTAGCTTATCAACAGTATAGTAGGATATTAGAGGGATCATTCAATGGCAGCAATAAAAGGATGCGACGACGCATATAAAGCACTCATTATATGGGAAAATTCGTGACATGACATGCGCCCTCAAACAGTAGTAGAAAAGGGAAGGAAGAGCAAAAAAATTGTAATCATTCAGTGACTATGCATTAAAATCGATATCGTGGTTAGAGAATCAACAAATCATGTGATAAGACATAGACGCAAAGCGCAAAGAACGTCCCGAAAAGAACCAAACCCAACCCCCCGTCTGACCCCAGATAGACAAGAAAGAAAAAGAGGAATAAGAGAAAGAACAAGAAGAAAAGGCCATAGAAACAAAAGAAGAAAGAAAAACAAGCCCCAACCCCCCCACCCTGCACGTTGAAGAGGCTACGGCCCTCCCCCCCCACTAACGTGCCTGTCGCCCAAAGAAACCCACAGAAGGGTAACTCCCAAGAAAGAGGAAGAAGAGGGGAGGAGACCACCAAATACTAGGTCTCCCGGACACCCCAGCCATACAACACCTTCTACCCTATACACAGTACCAAGAATAGATAGCATACAGTATTGAGCAAAATAGGGAGAGATCACAAGTATCGCAAACAGCCCGCACTGAAAAGGTGTCCCATTCCGAGTCCCCACCCGCCAATCGAAACCAAGTCGTCACTACCCCACATGTGCATCAGCGAAATCAGTGAGCTGCGAGCATCATACAAAGCAAGTAGTCACACTAGAATATTTTATAGGAGCGCTTCAATCCGAAATCTCGCCAGCCAGGAATATACAATCCACCAAGTGAAGTCCGCTAACCCTGGCCAGTCTGTACCCGTTCCCCCGGCCGGGACCCTCGTGGGGCGACCCCCACTAGCAAAACAAAGGAACAAGATGGCCGCTTTCGACAGGGAGTTGTTCCAAGACAAAATGGACAGGTCCAGTCTCGACCGAATCCATGAACACCACAAAGTGGTGCCAACCGATGCTGCAAAATAATGAAAGTCAGAAGCAGGGCCCGCTGAGCGTGGGCAATCAGGCTAACCAGATGCTGCGTCTGCGGTGCCATTACAGAAGGCAGCAAAGTCAAGGCAGAGGTTACAAGTTCCGACAGATACGGAGACAGTGTTGCGCTGGTGAAGAAAGCAGGCATCAAAACGCGTCCGGCAGCACTGTCGGAGAGCCGAAGTGTAGAGCACTCGTGCGGCAACAATGTAGCCCAGTCTAGAATCAGGATAGGCAGAGCGTCACGGTGAGAGAAGGAAGCCAATGGTGTAGAATCCACCCCGGGCGTGACAGCATCAAGTCTCTTGTGCAGCGATAGAAAGCCTTCACGCACGTCTGCCCGCAAGTTGACGAGTGCGTCGAGAATAGAGCCAGAAGTTAGAGCAGCCGGGGGTTCCATCTCCTCCACGAGCACAGGCGCGGTCCCAAAGTTAGTACAGTGCCCAGGGCCCCGCAGCACAGTCCAGTGCTTATACAAGGCAACGTTGGTAATCAGCGCAGCCGGGCCAGCCATCTTGGCAGCCCCATCAGGGGAATCACAGGGGCGCGTGGGCGCAAATACCACAAAACCACAGAGACTCGGGTCGCTGTCTCCGGGCAGTGCCGTAAGCAGTGGGCGATCCGTGATAGGACCTCACGCCGATCAATTCGGAGCGGTAGCAGGCTTATGGGGAAGCTACAGTATCCGGATATCTGCCATCGTGGGGGTGGCGCCACTCACCTCCCCTGTAGATCCCGGTAGCAGCGGCACCCGTGAGAGCTCCCGGTCGGCGGGCACACAGTTCACAAGTGGAAGGCAGGCGCGTACATTAGGAAACAGCGGCGCCAATCAGGACGCCAGGTTCACTCTGCATCCGTAACCCCTCGTAGCTCCGGCAGCCGCCATATCTGCATCCCAGCCTGGGTCTCGATTACGGGGGTAGGGACGAACGCCGCAAAGCACTCGGAAATATATCGGGATCTCAGGCAGGCAGGGACATCAGGGGAGCACCAGCCAATGCAGCGCTCGCTTGCCGTCCTCTCGCTATCACACAGCGGCAGGATAAAGGTCAGGATATCGTCGCGAGGAACAAAGGATCGAGGAGCCGAGGGGCTACACGTCCGTTCCCCCCTGCTGTTGTTTTACCATCGATCTACATTTTTAATAGGTACGGACTAATGGTGTCCGCCATTTGTTTATATAATTCTATTGGGATCCGTTGGGTCCCAACGCCTTACCCGACTGCAGCAAGCGGATAGTGGCGCTTAATTCATCCTCAGTGAGATCTGCTTCAAGTTTCAAGGAATCCTACTGCGTGAGCCTGGGAATTTCAATGTCTTTTATGGATGCCGCAGCCTCAGCCTCCGATCTGACCGACGCCGATGTATAAACATCCCGAAAGTAGTCTGCCAGTTCACTCACTATGGCATGCGGGTCCGTTGTGAGCTGCCCCCCCACCGGTCGCAACTGCGTTATTGTCCTTGTGCCTCGCTCTCGCCTATCCAGCCAGGCCAAGAGTTTCCCGGCTTTGTCCCCCACATCATACACTCTGTGTCTGGACGCTGTGAGGTTGGAAACCGTCTCCTGTTGCAAATATTCCCTTTACTGTTGCTGTTTAAGGTGTAGAGCATGTTCCGACTCAGGCGTGGGTTCCGCTGAGTGGTGGGCTTCCGCCGAGTGTAAATCTAACTCTAGTGTATCCAGGTCTTTCCGTTTTTCACGTTTTTGCCCCGTAATGGAGACTATTGCCTGCCCTCTAATGACCGTCTTGTATGCCTCCCACAAGGGGAGTCAACAGATGTTGCGTTTTCCGCGAAGAAGTGCTTTGTGGCCTTGCGGAGGTCCCTCCTGTTGGACTTGGCCCTTCTGGCAGGTTCACCCCTAATCTTTTTTGATTTGAATCTGTGATCTATGTGGATGATTTTCTGGTCTGTGCGCACTTTTTCCCTGTGTCCCAGAGTAAAGTGCGTGCATGTAGTTAGGCTGGCCTGCTCTCCCATAGGAATGCATGGGGAATGTCTGTGTCCCTGGTAGTTCCTGATGCGTGGGGAGTGCAGACTCGAATTTGGTATGTGCGAGTTCGTGAGAATGAATGCTTCGCAATGGTGTATGTGGCATGTGTGTTTCATGTGTAGAAATGCCACTTCTAGGACTTGGCATATTAATGTAAAATATGCCTGCGGTGTGATTGGCTGGAGCTGGCTGGTGAGCCTGGCTCCAGGAAGTCTGGATGGGTCTGCCCGGTGCTGTGTGTGAGATTAGCATGTTGATGGCTTGGGAGGAGTGCACCTGGTCCCTGATGGGGCTGGACTTTCCCCACACAATGCTGGCTCCACCCCCTGTAGTGCGACTGATGACCCTAGCCCTGCCAGTGAATGAAATGGGTGGTTGAGCTATCAAGGGTACTTCAAAACCAGCTGCAACTGGTTTCTCCCCCACCCTGCACCATGAGACAAAGGGATTTACAGTATAAGAAGGGGCTGTGTCCCCATACAATTTGGTTCTCTGTTCTGCTTTGGATCCTTGCCAGAGGGGGCTGCTGCTGCTGGGGCCAGGAGGACCGCCACTTGGACTGTCTCCCTGCCTGGAGACCCAGTGAGCTGGCTCTGGCCCTGCCTTGCCCCCATGCCTGCCTCCAGACCCTGCTGGAGCTTGACTTTGTGCTTAGGGAGCGCTCTCCCTTGTCCCCAGCGCTGGGAGCGCTTTGTGTCTGCCCTTTAGCGCTGAGAGCGCTTCTCTTTGTCCCTAGCGCTGAAGAGCGCTTCCTTCATGCTGCCTAGCGCTGGGAGCGCTTTATCTTTACTGCCTAGCGCTTAGGAGCGCTTTATTGTCCCTGCTACGCGCTGGGAGCGCTTTTTATCTTTATCTAGCGCTGGGAAGCGCTTTGGTTGCCGAGCCGGTGCCACCCGGCATTTGCCCGAAATTGCGGCGCATCGCGAGTGCCTACCTCGCTTTATATTTGATTTAAAGGCTGGTGCCTACCCGGCATTTGCCCCGTGGGGTTTTTGTTATTTACGAGCCGGTGCCCACCCGGCATTGCCTCATGATCACCGCCGCAGCCCAGGAGCATTGAAAACTGTTGCCGGGCCGCTGCCTAGTGCGACCCGGAAGTCCCGCCTCCTTACCCCCAGGGCCGCGCTGCCATTGGCGGCCCCAGCGGAAGTCAGGCGGAGTGCAGCGAGACAAGGCCAGGCGGGAGACGAAGGAAGCAGCCGGCCGTGTCCGAAGCTCCCTCGAGGAAGAGGAGCCCCGCCCGCGGCCCCCGCAGAGCCGCCCAGGAAGCCGAGAGCTGGTGAGTGGGGCCGGGAAGAGCGAGTGAAGGGAGGAGGGCGTCTGGGCACATTGCCGGTGCCCGCCCCTCCCCTCCAGTGTGCTGACCGGGCCTGAGAGAGGCCCAGCTGTGTTAGAGCCCCGAGAGGCTCCGTGGCATTGGTTTGAGCCTGAGAGGCTCTTGGGGCATTATTTGATTCCCGAGTCCCCCGTGAGGGACTCCCATGACCGCCCTAATTGTATTTACGAGCCCCGAGGCTCGAGGGGGCACTTTGATTCACGAGTCCCAAGAGGCTCGAGGGGCATTCTTTATTCTGAGCCCTGAGAGGCTCCCCGCCCACATCATTGTTTTGAGAGCGCTGAGGCTCAGCAGTGCCACAGTGGTGGTTCTTGAGCCCACGAGGCTCCAACGTTGCTCTAACTTTTCCTGCACCAGTTGCCCAGCACTTTGTGGGCAACTGCTACGTTTAGGCTTTGTGTTCTTGGCTGCCTGCGCAGCCTTCCCTGACATTGGACGCAGGGCATTTCAGCCCTTGCGAGGCCTGTTGGCCTGAGGGACAGTTCTAGTCTGGTGCTATGTGCACCCTGCGCATTGTAATTTACTGATGTATGTGATTCCTGCGCAAATGTTCTACCTGCACCTCTGAATGTGTTTTAATGCCTCATGTGCAATGTGTTTCATGTTTTATCCCCTTTGCTAAGAGTGACCTGCTTAGAGGATTGTTTATGCTATTACCTTTGCTAAAAGTGACCTGCTTAGGTATTCTATGTTTTATCCCCTTTGCTAAGAGTGACCTGCTTAGAGGATCGTTTATGCTATTACCTTTGCTAAATGTGACCTGCTTAGGTGATTGTTTAGGTTTCCTTCCCTTTGCTAAAAGTGACCTGCTTAGGTGATGGTTTTCCTTCCTTAGGTCCTGATGATAAGGTCCTAGTTCCCTGCGTGATTTTCCTACAGTGTTTAGGGTTGCGTAGGAGGTATTTACTCTTTACCAGTGATTACTTGTTGTGTGCTACATGTACTATTTTGGTGACAGTCATTATATGTTTATGTACTAAGTGTTATACCTACAAGTATTATTTCTAACAAGTGACTACCCCTGACAGTGGTCCATGTGGCCCTGTCCTGTACATAATCCCTTGTAAATTCTGCCCGTGCCTGTTGGCACATTGTAAAGTTTGTGTGTTATCTAATGTGTTTTTACTATAATACAAAGGCTATTTTTATATATAACCTTGTGTGGAGTTTCCTTGGTGGTGGGCCTTGGGTGTTGTTGCTGGGGTGCGTGCGCAAATACTTAACTCATATCGCCTCCAAGTTTAACCTTGCTGCTGGCGCCACGTTACCTAGAGAGTGAGCAGGGGTTATCTTGGTGTGTAACTCCCTTGCCCTGACTTAGGAGTGGTGGTCTCTGACTGACTTTGGCGCAAGCCCAGGCCAGCCAGGGACCCCGTTTCGAACACCTCCGAATGGTTGGGACCTGCAAGTATCCGGGATATATAGGGTAGACCCTCATACGGGATTTATGGTGGCAGGAGTAGGTTAAAACTATCGGTGAATGGTCCGATATCCCCTGGGTTTGATCACTCCGTCAGTCACGTTCTGTAAAGTAGTTATCGGTGATATGAAGTAGTCTATGCGGGAGAGACTGTTGTGGGCGTTGGAATGAAATGTGTATTGTCGTGCCGTGCGGTGGGCGTGTCTCCACACATCTGCTAGACCCAGCGCGTTCCCGAAACTCTGTAGGCGAGAGACTCCAACCGTTCGTGCCCTTTCGGGATATCTGTCCAGGCTCGCATCCATTGCTGCATTAAAATCCCCCCCAAGTAGCAGATCGCCCTCAGGCAGTGTCAGTAGCACTGGCCCTGCAGTGCTGCAAATCTACCCTGGTCATCCTTCTGGTTTGTAGTACTATGAAGGGAGCGTTTTTGCGGATTAGGATACCCGTCCCCCTTGATCCCGTGGTGAACTCGGAATGCACCACCATCTTGTATCCCCATCTGTCCATCGCCTTGCATGCCTGACCCGTGAGGTGTGTCTCTTGCAGAAGCGCCAACTTGGGAGCCTGACGTTTTAAGGCCTGCAGAACCAAGCCTCTCCTGATTTTATCATCTAATCCGTGTACATTCCAAGTATGTAATGTGAGGGGGGTCACCTTTACCTCAGGGGTTGTGTCTTGTGTATTATCTACCGTGGTGTGTGCCGCCATGGGAGTGTTTAGTAGTAAGTGTTAGTCGCTGTCCAACCGTGCCTTGTGAGAACCTGTCTTTCAGAGCGTAGACCTTCATGTTATCATAACCGTTATTTATTCTAACAAAAAAATTCAAAACCCCCATTCCCCAACCCTTATCCCCATCAACCCACCCTGCCTCCCTGCCCGAAAGACTCTGAACTGCCCTCCACCCCAACTCAGCAGAGTGCTTCATCCCCACCCAAAACTTTGTACTTGCATGAAGGGGGTAGGAAGTCCAAGGAGAAACGCTGACCTCCCCTTCCCTTCAGAGCCTACTGCAGTCCAGTGTTCAATGTCGGTGCAGCCACCGGCTTAATTGTATGTGGGTGTCCTTTGATTAGCCACTTTCCTGCAATCTTGCTTCAGCCGTGTTCCAGGTCTTCCGTGTCGGGTTACTGTGTGTCTTCTCCGCCTGTATGGTGCTGATCTTGGCTGCTCACGTTCCCGCTCTCTTCACGGCCTCGATGACCTCTGTGTCCGCAACGCGGCGCATCCACTCTCCGCAAGCCTTCAAGCCAGTCGTGGGCCTCCTCAGGTGTCTCAAAAAAACATGTTTTCCCATCTGCTACCAGTCTAAGCTTTGCTGGGAATATCATCAAATAAGGCAGGTCCTTAGCTCTCAAAACTTTTTTAACTTCCCGGAATGATCTGCGTCGCCTCAAGACTACTGCTGTGTAGTCGGGGAAGAAGGATACTGCTGAATTCAGAATTCGGATCGTGGCGATATCCTCGCAGCCTGCAGTATGGCATCACTGTCACGGAAATTCAATAACCGCGCGAGCACAAGTCTGGGGGTTGCTCCCGGCCTAGGCCTTCCACCCGGGACTCTATGCGCCCTTTCCACGGAGAAGAAGTTGGAGAGGTTCTTCGGTTGCAGCCTGGTCTTTATAAGGTCCTCTACGTTCGAGGCATGTGGGCTGCTGAATTCATATCTGTGCATAGATCGCCGCCTAGTGTTGGGTCCGGATGATTGCACATTGTTGTCCTGGAAGAGTCTTCGAAGTATCACGAGATAGGTGGCTCCTCCCCTGGACTACAGTGCGCATGGGCATCCTCTCCATCCTCAGATTGTTTTTTCCGCCATTGGGTTCGGATGTATATTTGTTAACTCAAGTTCAGAATCGATAGAAAACTTTATATTTGGCCAAAAGGCCTCTAGGTATCGTCGGTATTGTCTTGCGATCGGTGCCGAGTACTCGTTCCAGCTCGATTCTCGAGCCGGACGTCAAGAAAAAGCCGCATGGCTATTCAGCTCCAAAGGCCCGGTCGACGCCAGAGGCCTTATCGACGATCGATAATGGAACGGAGCCCATTCAAGAGATGTCCCGTTTGCAACTCCAAGTATCCCCACATCGACGTCCACCCGGTGTGCAACAAGTGCCTGTCTCCGGATCACGATGAAGCCAGCTGTATGGCTTGTTCTCGGTTCCGGTCCAAGAAAACACTTTGCCTTCGACACGCGGCACGGAAGGAAGCCCAGCAGACAGCGCCTGACCCGGTGAACATCTTCGATGCTGAAGAAGATGAGGGGGTCGAGCAGGAAGTTCAAGAGAACCAGTCGGATCCTGCTTCGGAGATTGACTCCAGTTACGACGCAGAAGATGAGGAAATGGTCGATAATGACGAAGTCGTCGACTAGGTAGGAGACGACGATGAGGCCTTTGGGGCCGTAGAAGATAGCTCGAGCGAGGAGCTAGGCCCACCCGCTGGTATGGGGGCCGAAACTGAAACACTCGATAAGGCTCAGGTCGAGGGATCGCCACAAGGCCTTACCCAAGATCAAGCGCATAGTTCTACAGCCTCGCTTCAAAGCCCGGCTACAGACAATTCTAAAGAGCCATCGGTTGATAGATCGAAATCGAAACCAAAAACAACGATGACCACAAAACCGAAAGCACCGGAAACAAAATCGAAACCGAAAGTACAAGTTACTTTGATCGGATCGAAGACTTCTGAACCATCGGCTCCGACGAAACAGAAGAGTGCTATCGACCCAGAGAGGTCGCTAAAGGGTGTCGAGTCGAAATCCGGGGCACCGAAGAAAAAGGTCAAGGACATTGACCCAAAGAAGTCGGCGCCGAAGACCGTAGACACCACTAAAGGACTCGAAACACAGAACGTTCCCGATCCTAAGCGTCGAATCGACAAAGCGAAAGTCAGCAAGGACCCTGAGCACAAAACACAAAGTGGCTCTAAAGATCCTATCGAGTCGACACAACCATCCGCCTCCTTTTCAAAACAAGTGTCGGACTCGCTGCAGCGCATTAAAAAAAAAGCTATAGCTGTCGGACCGAAGGCCACTCCACCCCCAAAGACAGTCAGTAAGACTCCGAAGGCGTCAGCACCGATTAAGTTTATACTGCCGCCGCCAGTGACACCTAAGGCGTTCGCCCCGCACACGGGCATGGAAGCGGCCAGGAAGGTATCCATGGGGCCGAAGCCTACAACTACTGAAGAGGCCACAAAGCATCGACAGCCTCTGCAGGAAGACCAGCCGAAGCAATTCATCGACGCTGACACGGGTAGACTTTCCATCCACAAGCGGAAGATCGTCCCAGAACAGCAGATGGAGTAGTATAAAATTCAATTGAAGAAAAAAAGGGATTCAGCAACATCACCTCTTCTTTTTGAACCTCTACAACACTATGGACAAGAGCCTGCTCCTTCTTCACCCACACATTCAGATGTGGATGTAGGGGATGCTGACAATGAGGAATACAATTATCCTGTCGACACTGATCCAGAAGAACCATGGACAGACGCTGTTGACCCAAGAGAGCCACAAAATGCCCCCGACAGCAATATCTATGCTGTTAAGACCTCACCTACAGAAGACACGGCTGCGTTCAACGCACTTATTGAGAGGGCAGCAAAAAGTCACGATGTCCAACTCCATGCTGACCCTATTGAAGAGGATTTTTTATTTGACACCTTCTCAACCTCAGAGAGAACTGTCAAAACTCTTCCCATGCTAAAAGGTGTCCTGAAGCACGCTGGAGACATCTTTAAGGATTCTTGTAGGTAGCAAGGACCCCCTGATGTGGATTAGACTCCTGGGTCAGGGACAACAATTTCTTGTGAGGGTAAATACCCAGGCAGGCTAGAAATACAAAAGCTGGCTGACTATAACAATAATACTCATAAAACACAATTTTTTATAGTAAAAATGATATAAGCAATGGACTGAAATGATATCAAAAGGATATACTTTAATATAAATATATAGGATAAGCAAATACATAAAAATAAAAAGGTTACACAATAGACAAGTTATCTCATGAAGTTCATTTGTTTGTTCTCAGAGAGACTTCATATAATATAAAAAAGAAGTTCTTTTTCTTTCATAATATTCTCTGATTGTAGAGAATAAGGCTGTATTGTCGTGTGTCAACGCGTTTCGACAAACTCAGTTGTCTTCATCAGGACAGAAACGGGTGATCAGCCAATTTTTCTAGACAAAAAGATATATACAATGATGATATTTGAAATAATTTTAAAATCACAGTGCATTGCTTCTTTTAAAACAATAAAATTATTATTGGACATGATCAAATTCCTCAGCCAGGCTAATGTAATGATACATAGTACATTTATGGAAGTAGTTGGAAAGAAACATACATATTTCATCTTTCATAGATAGAAAAAACCAAGAGGAATACAATTATCCTGTCGACACTGATCCAGAAGAACCATGGACAGACGCTGTTGACCCAAGAGAGCCACAAAATGCCCCCGACAGCAATATCTATGCTGTTAAGACCTCACCTACAGAAGACACGGCTGCGTTCAACGCACTTATTGAGAGGGCAGCAAAAAATCACGATGTCCAACTCCATGATGACCCTATTGAAGAGGATTTTTTATTTGACACCTTCTCAACCTCAGAGAGAACTGTCAAAACTCTTCCCATGCTAAAAGGTGTCCTGAAGCACGCTGGAGACATCTTTAAGGATACCACAAGGGCAAGAGTGGTAAACCCCAGGATTGAAAAAAAATACAAACCAGCACCTGTAGACCCTACGTATATCAAGGGACAGTTGCCATTGGACTCGCTAGTTGTTTCAAATGCTCGTAAAAGAGCGAACTCGCAAACCACGGGTGATGCTCCTCCCCCTGACAGGGAATCTAAGGTGCTAGAAGCCTCAGGGAAAAGGGTGGCAGCTCAAGCGGCCAATGTCTGGCGAATCTCCAACAAACAGGCACTCTTAGCCAGAGACGACAGGGCTCATTATGATACACTTGAAACCCTGTTACAACACTTGCCAGATGAGTACAAGGAAGCAGCAGAAATGCTAATACAAGAAGGAAAACTTATTTCCAACGCGTCTATTAAGTGTGCGCTAGACGCAGCTGACACTGCAGCCAGGGCTATTAATACAAGCGTTATGTTACGTAGACACGCCTCGCTGAGAATCTACGGCTTCAAGCCTGAGATACAAACCACTATACTCACTCAAACAGCCAGTTAACCCTGATTACTTATTTGGCCCAGAAGTGAACACCACCTTGGAAAAAATTAAAAAGGACACCGAGACTGCAAAGTCTATGGGGGCTCTGCAGTCCCAGCAGTTCAGGGGTGGTTCTTTTTGTCGCTCCAACAATAGAGGAGCTTCCAGAGGCCAGGTGTGCCAGCAGACACAATATAGTAAAGGAGGCACGCAGACCACCTACAACAAGAACAATAGGGGTGGCTATCGTGGAAACAGCACCAAGCGTAGGGGTTGTCTCAACAACAACTCCCGATCCTCCGCCACCAACAAACAGTGACGTCTTGCCACTACCCCCCGACCATATAACACCGGTCGGGGGGAGACTACAACAGTTCCTGCCAGTCTGGAAAACCATCACAACATGCAGGTGGGTGAGGCAGCTTATCCAGTACGGTTAATGTCTGGAGTTAACATCCACTCCACCCAACATACCCCCAAGACACCGTCCTATGTCCGCAAAGCATATACAGTTATTACAGCAAGAGGTAGTCAGCATGCTGCAAAAAGGAGCCATAGAGCTCGTGCCTGTGGAACAAAGAGGTACAGGGGTGTACTCGCTGTACTTCTTGATCCCAAAAAAGGACGGGTCCCTCAGACCCATACTGGACCTCAGGCCCCTAAACCAGTACATCCTGTCAGAACATTTTCACATGCTCACTTTACAGCAGGTTCTACCGTTACTCAGTCAGGGAGATTTCCTACACTAGATCTAAAGGATGCATATTTCCATATACCGGTACACCCGTCACACAGAAAATATCTCAGATTTACCATTCAGAATCAGCATTATCAGTTCAAGGTCCTCCCTTTCGGAGTAACAACAGCACCCAGGGTGTTTACCAAGTGCCTAGCGACAGTGGCTGCACACCTACGGAGACAGAATATTCATATCTACCCTTATCTGGACGACTGGCTTGTTCAAGCAAAGTCGGCCCAGCAACGTGCCAGCCACATGTCCCACACCATTCACCTACTTCACAATCTGAGATTTTCACTGAATTATCCAAAGTCCCACCTTCAGCCCGCCCACGTATGGCAGTACTTGGGCGCAACAATAGACACTCTGGCAGGCAAAGCACAGCCAAATTCAGTGAGGATCAACAGCATTCAATTGCTGATACAAAAATTCAAACCACAACACTCGCTTCCAGCACGAGTGTTCATGCAGTTGATAGGCATGATGGCCTCCTGCATCTTCATAGTTCCGCACGCGAGACTACACATGCGACCGCTTCAGGAGTGCTTGGCACGTCAGTGGAATAAGGCTCACGGACAATTGAAAGACCTAGTGTTGGTGACCGGTCGCGCATACAACTCTCTGCATTGGTGGAACCCACAAAACCTTTACAGGGGCCGACCGTTCCAAGAGCCTGTACCACAAATAATACTGACAACGGACGCATCTCTCCAGGGATGGGGAGCTCATGTACTCCACTACACAGTTCAGGGACTATGGACAATACAGCAGAAAAACATGCACATCAACCTTCTGGAACTGATGGCAATCTTCATGGCAATGAAAGCATTCAAAGTACATTTGTGCAACAAAGTAGTGTTGATCCGGACGGACAACATGACTGCCATGTACTACATACAGAAGCAGGGAGGTACACACTCTCCACAGTTGTCTCATCTGGCTCAGAGCATGTGGAAGTGGGCCATTCAGAGAAACATCTTCCTCATGGCAGAACACCTCCCAGGCAAGGACAATCAGATGGCGGACCTGCTCAGCAGGCACAGCCACCAAATGCACGAGTGGGAGATACATCCATCAGTATTCCACCCGTACTTCCAGCAGTGGGGTCATCCAGCGATAGACCTATTCGGCACAAAGGAAAACGCAAAATGCCAAAGCTTTGCCGCCAGGTTCCCACACCCACAGTCGAGGGTAATGCGATATGGATGAACTGGTCAGGCATATTTGCGTACGCTTTTCCACCAGCACCGCTAATACCGCTAGTGGCACGCAAACTGAGGCAACACTCGATGACTCTCATCCTGGTTGCTCCAACGTGGGCACGCCAACCATGGTACACCACGTTTCTAGAACTCTCCGTGGTACCACATCAAAGACTGCACCTCACACCCAGACTCTTGACGCAGAGCCATGGCGACATTCAGCATCCAGATCCGCAACAGCTCAACCTGGCGATCTGGCTCCTGAGGTCTTAGAATTTGGCTACCTCAACCTGCCTCCCGACTGTATGGATATCATAAAGGAGGCAAGGAGGCCCACAACTAGAACATGCTATGCGGCCAAATGGAAGCGATTAGTCATTTATTGTGCCAATAATGACATTAATCCGCTAGATGCATCTACTCAAAACATCATCTGTTTTCTATTACATCTATACAAATGCAATCTGGCCTACTCTTCCATACGTAAACATTTATCCGCAATAGCAGCTTATCTCCAAAACAGGCGGCATCTCTCACTTTTCAGAGTGCCTGCCATCAAAGCTTTTCTGGAAGGACTCAAACGAGTTATTCCTCCCAGACACCCACCAGCACCTGTATGGAACCTAACTGTGGTCCTTACCAGACTGATGGGTCCACCTTTTGAGCCTCTCCACTCATGCGAGATACAATTCTTAACGTGGAAAGTGGCTTTCCTAATAACAATTACATCGCTACGACGAGTTAGTGAACTTCAAGCACTAACTATCCAAGAGCCATTCATACAGATTCACTCCAACAGGGTGGTACTACGCACTAACCCCAAGTTTCTGCCTAAGGTGATTTCGCAGTTCCATATAAATCAAACTATAGAACTGCCAGTGTTCTTCCAGAATCCAGATTCAATGGCAGAAAGAATGCTCCAGACACTAGATGTCAAAAGAGCTCTCAAGTACTACATTGATGGGACAAAAGATTTCAGAAAGACAAAACAACTGTTTGTTGCCTTCTCACCACAACACAAAGGCAACCCCATTTCAAAAGCAAGTATAGCCAAATGGATCGTTAAGTGCATATCCCCCAAGAGCCCACTCAACACAAAAGTTAGGGGCATCCATGGCTTTCCTGGGTAACATTCCTTTAGAGGAAATCTGTAAAGCAGCCACATGGTCTACCATACACACATTTACCAAACACTACTGCGTAGATGTGCACTCCAAACAGCAGGCAGCTGTAGGACAGGCTGTTCTAAAAACACTTTTTCAGACTGCTGCAGCTGGCACAGGCAGCCGCGGCTAATGGAGGGACTGCTATGTATTCTATGCACAGATATGAATTCAGCAGCCCACATGCCTCGAACCGAATATGCTACTTACCAGTATGCATCTGTTCTTGGCATGTAGGGCTGCTGACATTCATATATCCCGCCCTCCTCCCCGGCGCCTGTAGCGGCTGCAGCACTCGAAATTACTCTTAGCATTATCATCACTTACTGTACTACACTCCATCTCTGCCACAATGGCGAAAAACAATCTGAGGATGGAGAGGATGCCCATGCGCACTGTAGTCCAGGGGAGGAGCCACCTATCTCTTGATACTTCGAAGACTCTTCCAGGACAACAATGTGCAATCATCTGGACCCAACACTAGGCGGCGATCTATGCACAGATATGAATGTCAGCAGCCCTACATGCCAAGAACAGATGCATACTGGAAAGTAGCATATTCGGTACAGATCCATTGCAGGAGCGCCTTCACTCTCCAGAATTCCGAGTATTCAGACGTTGTTTCTACTAGAGCGTCCTTCCTGGTCGTCCAGCTTGTCCATCAGCAACTTATTCTCGGATTCGAGTCAGGACACCGTCTTCTTCAGTGCTTCCGAGTCCGTCACTAAGGTTTTACCAACTTTCTCGACCTCCGTGACTCTGGTCGTTATTTTCTGAAAATCAGCTCTTAATAAGGAAACGTCTGTGAAAATTGAGCCTACTGTAGTCTGAACGTTCGTGAGGGCTGCCATTATGTCCTCCAGAGTCACTTTGCTAGTATTGCAAACATCTGCGGTTTTCCCAGAGGAGTGTCTGCCCTCGGTAAGTGTCGGAAAGTCCTTTCCGTAGGGGAACTTGTCCAACTTGGCCTGGGTATTCTGTGATCGCGGGGTCCTGCCCGCCATGTTTCCTTCCGAGGCTGGCAGAGAATGTCTCCGTGCAGCAGCGCCCTCACCGCCGGGGTCTATACTCCAGGGGGCCCTCAGCTCAACCAGGTGTTTCCCTCAGGCGCGGTGGTCGGAGATTTGTGGCAGGGAGGGGGGGCGAAGTCAACCAGTTTGGTTCCTCCACCGTCTGGTCCGGATCTTAGCTACGGAGGTCAGATGTACAGCTGCTCTCCACCTCCCACGCCTGCTGTCGCCGGCCGTTGTCGTCGGGCCCCCAAGTTTCCCCCGGGTCGCGGGGTGAGGAGGGAGGGGCCAGTGTAGTGTTTTGGCAGAGCGCGATCCACCCCTAGTGCGGTTACAGTACCTCCGGGCACACCTTGGTTGCGGGTCTCCGGAAATAGAGTCCCCGGCTCCACTTCTGAAATTAGGCCTCACTCCCCCGCCGCCTCCTCCTCAGCCTGGTTCGCCGCCTTAGTGCCTTTGTGTCACTCACAGGAGGTCCTGTGTGCTTATGTGGTCGCGCCTCCCTCTCGCATACACAGTAGTCTTTCGTGCGAGCGCTGCTCCTCCCACTGACTTTTAGACCGCTCCGCCACCGCCGGCGCTGGTTATTGCTGCAAATGTAGTCCCCGGCAGCCTACTGTGATGTAGGCCTCTACATCTTGGTGATAATTAGTGCCGGTACACGGTGTCGGATTTGCACCGGAGTTGTATCGGCGGTTGCCGCTTGGTCCCAGGACACAGCGCTTGGCTCTGGAGAACAGTATTAGTACGGATCAGTGAGCGGATCGTTGGGGAAGGCTACATCGCCTCCGGAGCTCCCTCAGGCAGCAGCCATCTTTCACGGCCGCTAGCCACGCCCCCGAGTCCCGGTAATTTTAAATGTAGCATCAAACATTATTAAAATTCACATGTCCATATATGTCTATATAATAGTGTTTTCAGTGGTACATTCAACTGCTCAATCTCAAACCAATGTAGTAAATGTGCTTGATTACTACACACTCTGTACTAGCCATCATAGCTCAGGTTTCTTCCACACGTTGTGATAGCGAGTCCCATCAGAGCTATCCAAGATAGGTAAGAGTATGATTTAAAGCAAGGATATCACATGTGACACAAGAAGCAGGAATTTTAATAATATGATGGATGCCCATATTATCAAAAACAGCCAGTAAATCCAGTTCTGGCGGATTGAATCTCCTTGCTTCAAGGGATAATACAGGACTGCGGGTTGCAGAATTTGCCCCAACGTTAACCTCTATTACTTTCATTACAGACATCAATTACATCAACATCACCAACACATGAGTTGATTATAACAATCTGCTTTCCAGTTTGCCACCCAACGGTATAGTCTGGTTCCACTTTGCAAACAGCAAAAAACACAGTTGATGGACAGAATGTAGAACAATGTCATACATTCACCCCAGTACAAGGATCTGGGCCTAAATCCATCGTCTTTTTGCACTCCACACCACCCTGGGTTAGACACTGGCTATATGGAAATCAGCTCTGACCCTGTGCCTCATGGGAACAGTCCAGTCCGAACTACCAAGCCATGTCTTTCCCAGACCGGAATCAAGCATCCAAGGACCGGTTTCTGGCTATCAGCCTTCATCAGCCTGGATAGCTTGACTCCAGTGGTGTGGAGAGCCTGGGACTCACGTCTGAGTATACCCAGCACACTCGGGGTGAAAATTGCAAAAAACAAAGTTGATGGACAGAATGTAGAACAATGTCATACATTCACCCCAGTACAAGGATCTGGGCCTAAATCCATCGTTGTTTTGCACTCCACACCACCCTGGGTTAGACACTGGCTATATGCAAATCGGCTCTGACCCTGTGCCTCATGGGAACAGTCCAGTCCGAACTACCAAGCCATGTCTTTCCCAGACCGGAATTAAGCATCCAAGGACCGGTTTCTGGCTATCAGCCTTCATCAGCCTGGATAGCTTGACTCCAGTGGTGTGGAGAGCCTGGGACTCACGTCTGAGAATACCCAGCACACTCGGGGTGAAAATTGCAAAAAACACAGTTGATGGACAGAATGTAGAACAATGTCATACATTCACCCCAGTACAAGGATCTGGGCCTAAATCCATCGTTTTTTTGCACTCCACACCACCCTGGGTTAGACACTGGCTATATGCAAATCAGCTCTGACCCTGTGCCTCATGGGAACAGTCCAGTCCGAACTACCAAGCCATGTCTTTCCCAGACTGGAATCAAGCATCCAAGGACCGGTTTCTGGCTATCAGCCTTCATCAGCCTGGATAGCTTGACTCCAGTGGTGGGAGAGCCTGGGACTCACGTCTGAGTATATCCAGCACACTCGAGGTGAAAATTGCAAAAAACACAGTTGATGGACAGAATGTAGAACAATGTCATACATTCACCCCAGTACAAGGATCTGGGCCTAAATCCATTGTTTTTTTGCACTCCACACCACCCTGGGTTAGACACTGGCTATATGCAAATCAGCTCTGACCCTGTGCCTCATGGGAACAGTCCAGTCCGAACTACCAAGCCATGTCTTTCCCAGACCGGAATCAAGCATCCAAGGACCGGTTTCTGGCTATCAGCCTTCATCAGCCTGGATAGCTTGACTCCAGTGGTGTGGAGAGCCTGGGACTCACGTCTGAGTATACCCAGCACACTCGGGGTGAAAATTGCAAAAAACACAGTTGATGGACAGAATGTAGAACAATGTCATATATTCACCCCAGTACAAGGATCTGGGCCTAAATCCATCGTTTTTTTGCACTCCACACCACCCTTGGTTAGACACTGGCTATATGCAAATCAGCTCTGACCCTGTGCCTCATGGGAACAGTCCAGTCCGAACTACCAAGCCATGTCTTTCCCAGACCTCAGATGCTCCGTCCATCACCACCCCCTTTTGTACCGCTTTTGGCCGCCATAAGTGTGGCAGGGTATGCTCAGAAGTGAGTCCCTTGCTCGCTTTGCCACTGGATTCAAGCAAGCCGGGCTGAAGACGGCTGGAATGCCAGAAACCGGTCCTCGGAAGCTTGTTTCCGGTCCAGGGAAGACATGGCTTGGCAGTTCGGGCTGGACTGTTCCCATGAGGCACAGGGTCAGACTGATTTGCATATAGCCATGTCTGAACTGGGGTGGCAGAGTGGGCTAAAGAACGGTGATGGATTAAACCCAGATCTTTTGACTGGGTGTGAGTGTTTGATTGATTCAGATTCTCCGTCCATCACCACCCCCTTTTGTACCGCTTTTGGCCGCCATAAGTGTGGCAGGGTATGCTCAGACGTGAGTCCCTTGCTCGCTTTGTCACTGGATTGAAGCAAGCCGGGCTGAAGACGGCTGGAATGCCAGAAACCGGTCCTCGGAAGCTTGTTTCCGGTCCAGGGAAGACATGGCTTGGCAGTTCGGGCTGGACTGTTCCCATGAGGCACAGGGTCAGACTGATTTGCATATAGCCATGTCTGAACTGGGGTGGCAGAGTGGGCTAAAGAACGGTGATGGATTAAACCCAGATCTTTTGACTGGGTGTGAGTGTTTGATTGATTCAGATGCTCCGTCCATCACCACCCCCTTTTGTACCGCTTTTGGCCGCCATAAGTGTGGCAGGGTATGCTCAGACGTGAGTCCCTTGCTCGCTTTGCCACTGGATTCAAGCAAGCTGGGCTGAAGACGTCTGGAATGCCAGAAAACGGTCCTCGGAAGCTTGTTTCCGGTCCAGGGAAGACATGGCTTGGCAGTTCGGGCTGGACTGTTCCCATGAGGCACAGGGTCAGACTGATTTGCATATAGCCATGTCTGAACTGGGGTGGCAGAGTGGGCTAAAGAACGGTGATGGATTAAACCCAGATCTTTTGACTGGGTGTGAGTGTTTGATTGATTCAGATGCTCCGTCCATCACCACCCCCTTTTGTACCGCTTTTGGCCGCCATAAGTGTGGCAGGGTATGCTCAGACGTGAGTCCCTTGCTCGCTTTGCCACTGGATTCAAGCAAGCCGGGCTGAAGACGGCTGGAATGCCGGAAACCGGTCCTTGGAAGCTTGTTTCCGGTCCAGGGAAGGCATGGCTTGGCAGTTCGGGCTGAACTGTTCCCATGAGGCACAGGGTCAGACTGATTTGCATATAGCCATGTCTGAACTGGGGTGGCAGAGTGGGCTAAAGAACGGTGATGGGGATGCGTGGGTTGACCACTTCTCTAAGATCTATGAGGCCCCTACGACTGGCAATCCAACTATAACCATCCCTGCCATTCAGCCACTAAATATCTTGTTGACTGAAGTGGAAGATGCAATCACCGAAAGCGCTGGCAATAAGGCCCCCGGCCCAGATGGCTTATCCATCGATCAAATCAAATGCGAACTTGACTTCTGGGCACCCCTGTTATGCAACGTATTTAACAACCTAACCACCACTGCTGTACCGAAAACATGGTCTTGCAGCACCATTGTGCCCATATTTAAAAAAGGCAATAGACTGGACCCTGGCTGCTATCGCCCAATATCATTAATTGATAACACTCTAAAAGTTCTAGGCAGGGTTCTCTTTAATAGAATTAGTACTTGGGCAGAAGAACATACCATCCTACACCCCTGCCAGCTAGGGTTCAGGAGTAAAGTGGGCACGGTGGAACATTGTTTGAACCTTAACCTACTCATGGCCAAATACACCATTGCTAAAAAATCACCCTTATACTTTGCTTTTATGGATTTGAGTTCTGCGTTTGATTTTGTTAATCGTTCTCGTTTATGGTCAGTTTTGTTAACTTATGGTTTAGATGAATCTTTAGTTTATTTTCTGGCATACCTTCATAGCGATTTAAAAGCTTGTGTCCGTATAAATAATGATGGCGAAGTTTCCAATGATATTTTAATTGGTAGGGGGGTCAGACAAGGTTGTGTACTGGCCCCTCTACTTTTTATTTTGTATATTAATGATCTGAGCACCTGTCTGAGCAAATTAACCAATGACGTTCCGCAAGTCAACGGTAATCCAGTCCCCGCATTGCTCTACGCGGACGATGCGGTCCTCATGTGCCGCACCCCCAATGCCTTGCGAATTTTAATTTCCGGTTTTGTCAAATTTATGGCAGACCTTGGGCTTTGTACCAATTTTAAAAAATCATTCATAATGTCTTGCGGCCCGAAAAGTTATAAAATAAGTCACATTCAATCAGGGGATGATATTTTAAAATGCACTTGCACTTTCCCATATCTCGGTCTGCTATTCGCTAATACCGGTTCTTGGCAACCACATGTCGCCCTAGGTAGGAACAAAATGAGCAAGGCTATCAACTCATTAACTTCCCTTCGCCAACCCAAACAAGCAGATGTAATTGTGTCACTTCTACAAATCTATAGAACACAATGCCTGACTGTGGGCACCTATGGCGCCGAGATATGGGGTTATTCCAACAGCACACAGTTAAAGTCCGAAGAAAATAGATTTTGCCGGAAGATTTTAGGGGGGGTAATAAGCGCACCAACTCATATTTGTCACAGGGAACTAAACCACCCTTATATTGAAGATTTCATAAGATCTAGACCCGCACTATTTTGGATAAAAATTTGGTGCAACCCTGCCGCTTCCCTGTCACGTGATATCATCAAGGATTGTTTAAAATGTGAGAAGGCTGACCGTATACCCTGGTTCAGGGCTGTAGAAAATAGTTTATCAAGTGTGGGCCTTGGTCACCTTTTCACATCCCCACAACTGATTGATCAGACACATCAAAACTTAATAAAAAGGGCTTTATACGAAAGTTATCGCAAGGAAAGGCTAAGGCGTGACCTGACAAAACCCTCTATAATTAGATATACCGCCTTTATGGAGCCATGCGAGAAACCATCTGCCCTGCCTCAGAGTTACTTACGCTTAAAACTAGGCAGATGGAACAGGAGCCTGCTATTTCGATTTAGAGATGGAAGCATCATAAATTTGCTCTGTTTTCAACTGGGTTTTAACAAATATGTGGAAAGTACAAAATGTCCTTGTAACCACGGTGGCACACAAAGATTGCTCCATTTCCTTTTCTTTTGTGGTTTTTACAGATTACACACTCTGCACTTTATAATGCCGTACTGCAGAAAAAATGCTCTGACTGATTTTAATCTAGCTTTTATTGATATTTTAATGTTAAAAACTGACTAAGCCATCTTCAGAGTAAGCAGCTTTCTTAAAGCAGCTGTTTGATCACGTGCTTCTCTGCTAATAGACTGAACATTTGCACTATGTGTATTCTTTGCACCTCTGCTTATTTGCACAATGCTATTTTTGCACTAAGAATTGTATTTTTGCACATGTTTAAATTGTATGTGGATATGTGTTCGGATATGTGGGACGGAATCTGTGTTTGATATTAATGATGAATTTTATGTTGTACTTTTATGGATGTTTTTTTACAATCTGAATAAAGATCATTTGACTTGACTTGACTGGGTGTGAGTGTTTGATTGATTCAGATGCTCCGTCCATCACCACCCCCTTTTGTACCGCACTTTGCAAACAAGCAGGAATCCAAGTGGTGTGTGCTCTCTGTGGGGATTGAAGAAGAGGACTGTCCCCTACATCAATTTAAGAAACAATCAAATACGTTCAGTCAAGCCTATACTCTTCCTGGGATGCCACTGGGAGGAGGGTAGTCAGGTTATACAAGCTCCAGCCACGGCCTCAAAAGTTCTCTTCCCACCTAGAGAAAAGGTATAAACAACAGGCAGTGCACTGGCCTGTCTCGCAGAATGTCTGAAAGCAAACTCTATTATATCTCTGCAGCACAGCACCACTCAAAAATTCATCTTCGTCTTGCCCTACTTTACCAGACTAAGAAGAATACAAGACTGACAAATTTGAAGCGAAGGAGTGCCATGGCTTTAGCCAGTATTAAATCTGCCAACACAGTGGGCATTTTCGGCAAATATAGGCCAACATTGCTTTTATATCAACCTGCCACCTAAAAATGAAAGCCAAGATTCATTCTTAGCAGCAGAGAACTATGTTCTTGGGTGTCATTGATGCAGCTATCGATGTAGTAAAGACTGCTTTCTATGTATCTGATATTGGTTTCCACCAGTTAGCAAGATCAGAAGTTCTGGGGTGCCAAGAATGGCTCACGGACACCAAGTTTGGGCCACAGGTGCAGAATAGAATAGATAACATGCCGTTTGACACTGAATCTCTATTTGGAAAGCTAGATGATCATACTGTATTGCATACATAATGGAATGCATGACTGTTAGTTTCACAGACCACAAATCTTTTGTGTTGTGTTGCTAGAAGATGGAACAAAAGGCCATTCAGAAGGGGGAAGCTTTTATCAATAATCACAGTTTCAGCTATCACAGCATTGTTACAGACAGCTGTATCATGGGCAGCTGGGCTCCTCATAAACCCGACAGCCATCCGTTTGCAGTGGTGCATCTCATATGAAAGTTATATGCTAAGAGAGCATGCCTGTCCTGACAAAATGTATGAGAAAAATAACTCCTAGGCAATTGAATAATTTTAAAAGAACACAATAAATGTCATTATATATAATGCAACAGAAAGAGAAGTATGCAGAGTATATTTCCAATTTAATAATCACTTATTGAAAACATTATCATATTATTGAAAGATGTACATCATACATAACACATCATATCTTGTCATATAAAAACATATAGAAAACACATTAAAAATGTGTTAAACCAGTAACACATCTATTAAATCGGCACAAATGGCGGATTTTCAAAAAGGAATGACCGGCTTCTGTATATAGTTGATGTTGGACTTGGCCCGCAGGGCAGGTTCACCCCTAGACTTTTTGCCTTATGTGTGACCCTGTGTCAGTGATTTTTGGGGTCTCTGCGCACTTTCCCCTGAGTCCCAGAGTGAAAGTGCGTGCGTGTAGTATGGCTGGCCTGCCCTCCCATAGGAATGCATGGGGAATGTGTGTGTCCCTGGTAGTTCCTGATGCGTGGGGAGTGCAGGCTCGAGTTTAGTATGTGTTAACTCGTGAGAGTGAATGCTGCGAGATGGTGTCTGCGGCATGGTTGTGTCTAGAAGGGAAGTGCTACTTCTGGACATTGAGATATGTGTGCAGTGAGGGTGCTGGAGCGTGATTGGCTGGAGCTGGCTGGCATGCCAGGCTCCAGGAAGTCTGGATGGGTCTGCCCGGTGGTGAGTGGGAGATTAGCATGAGTGATGTGTGGGAGGAGTGTACCTGTGTCCTGGATGGGCTGGGTTTTCCCCACACAATGCTGGCTCCGCCCCCCTGTGGTGTGTCTAACGACCCTAGCCTCCCCAGTGAATGAAATGGGTGGTTGGGCCATCAAGAGTGCTCCAGATCCAGCTGCGACTGGTTTTCCCCCCACCCTGCACCCTGAAACAAAGGATTTGTCAGTATAAGAAGGGGCTGTGTCCCCACTGAAAATGTTCTACTCTTGGATCCTGCCAGAGGGGGCTGTTGCTGGGCCAGAGGACCGCCACTTGGGGAGTCTCCCTGCCTGGAGACCCAGTGTGCTGGCTCTGGGCCCAGCCTTGCCCCCCTGCCCCTTGAAAGGACTTTTGCTGGGCTTGTTGGCCCCTAGCGCCTGGGAGCGCTTTTTATTGCTGTTTAGCGCTTAAGAGCGCTTTATTGTGCTTGCAGCGCTTGGGAGCGCTGTGGTCACCCCTCTAGCGCTGGGAGCGCTTTGTCTGCAGAGGCCGTTGCCCACCCGGCATTGCCCGCCCCGAGCGAGGGCCACCGCGCTTCTTAATTGAATTGAAGGCCGGTGCCCACCCGGCATTGTCCCCGGATCACCGCCGCAGCCCAGGAGTGTGCCGGGCCGCCGCGCTGCCTACCGCGACCCGGAAGTGCTGGGTCGGCGGGCCAATCGCTGCGCGGCCCGGGAGAGTCAACCCGGAAGTCCCGCCCCCGCAGCGGAGCCGAGAAGCAGCCTGCCGAGGCTCCTGAAGGAGAGAGGAGCCCCGCAGCCCGTGAAGAGAGCAGGAACAGCCGGTGAGTGAAAGACCGGCTAGGGGAGAGGTGCGAAGTCGCGCACCTTCCCCCCCCCCCCCCCCCCCCCCCTGCCTCTACTCGAGCGGCCCCCACTTGACAGCGGGCCGCTCCACCAAAGCGCACCTTTGCCCCACGAGTCTCCCGAGCCGGGACTCCAACGGTTGGGGGCAATTACTGGATCTCGAGTCCCCCGGAGGCGGGGACCCCCAAGAGGGCGCTGATTGTCTTAAGAGCCCAGCGAGGCTCTTGAGAGGGCATTTCTTTGAGAGGCTCTGAGGGTGCCATTTCCTCGTTTTTGGAGCCCTGAGAGGCTCAGCAGCCCCCCCTTACTTGTGTAAGAGAGCCTGAGAGAGGCTCACCAGTGCCACAGTGGTGGTTCTTTGAGCCCAGAGAGGCTCCAACGTTGCCCTAACTTTCCCTGCTCCAGTTGCCCAGCACTTTGTGGGCAACTGCCACGTTTAGGCCCTGACATTGGGACACCGGGACAGTCACAGGTGGTGACTTGTGAGTTTGGCGCAATTGTTAGTTTGTACACCTCTGAATGTTAATACATCATGTGTTTTATCCTTGCACCCCTACAGGTAGTGTGACATGTAGGTGGTTGTTTTCTCCCTAGTACAGGTGGTGCTAGAGAGGTCCTGTTACCAGTGATTACTGGTGGTGTGCTCTATGGTTATATTGTGTGCTACACTGATTTTACTTTCTAACGTGCTATTTCTGAAAGTATTGCTTCTAAAAGTGCTGATACCCTTGACAGTGGTCCAAGTGGCCCTGTCCTGTACAAATATCCCTTGTAAATTCCGCCCGTGCCTGTTGGCACAGTGTAACAAGATGTGTGTTTTATCTGATGTATATTTATTATAATACAAAGGCTATTTTTATATAACCTTGTGTGGAGTTTTCCTTTGTGGTGGGCCTTTGGGTGTTGTTGCTGGGGTGCGTGCGCAAATACTTAACTTACATCGCCTCCAAGTTTAGCCTTGACTGCTCGCGCCACGTTACCTAGAGGGCGAGTAGGGGTTGCCTTGGTGTGTGACTCCCTTGCCCTGACACTTAGAAAAGGCGATCCCTGACTGACCTCGACGCGAGTCTTGGCCGGCCAGGGTCCCGTTTCTAACATTGGCGGCAAGCGGTGAGGATAAGAATTTGTGTTTGCGTTGTACCACAGTGGCAACTGGCCACTACAAAGCTCTGCATTTTAGATGACCACATTTTTGGGGAGTATTGTGTTTTTGGTGAAGTTCCATTATTCCTTCTCCTGAAGAGTGTCATTTGATAATTGTGTTCAGTACATTTGTCCCCCGCCCTGCTTCCAGAGTTTGGTACCTGTGTCACATGTGGTCAGGTTGAGAAGTCAGGGGTGGTAGAAACTGCCTTACCGATCCGAGGGGAGGGTGTGTGTGGATGAATGGTGTGTTTCCCTGGACGCATGAGTGAGTTCTTTTTTTAAGGAGAGTGGAAGTTTTGGAATTGTGTACTTTTACTTCAGATTGCTAGGTCCCTTGTGGTGCACGTGTCTGTGAGCATCCTGTCAAGATGGAATCTCCTTTTAACCTGTGTGGCCTGTCTAAGTACAGTGTGCATGAGTTGGTACGGTTATGTAAGGAGAGAGACATCCCAGTGAGTGAGTCAGACACCCAGTCCAAGCTTAGGGATAACATGATCCTGTGGCAGAAGAGTGACTGGGAGCGTGAGCACAGTGAGAGGGAGAGGGCCCGGACCGCACACCATGAGGGTGGTGGGTCTGAGGGGAGCCCTGAAGAGTCTAATGTGGAGAGTGAGTTTGACAGTGAATGGGCGCCAGCAGAGAGCGAGTACCCCCTAGATAGGGAGTCCCTTGCTGGGTCCCGTGTCAGATGTAGCCCCCCATCCCTTTCCCTGTCCCCAGAAGAGTGGGTGGATAGGAGAGAAGAGAGGGAGCACCAGCTGGCCATGAAGAAGCTCAGGTTAGAGCATGCCTGGAAGATGGCGCAGCTGGGTGTGAATGAGCGGATTGCAGAGGCTGAGAGGGCCTTGGCCAGGGAGAAAATAGCCCTAGAGTGTAGGTTATCCCCTGACCGCAGTCCGAATTTTCTGGATTCCCCAGGGAGGGTGGAGTCCAGTGGTGGCAGCTTTTTAAGTGTTGGTGTTGACAGTCCCACTCCCAGTTCCCAGAGTATGGTTCCTGTTTCTCCAGAGGAGGAGAAAAGGTTGAAATTCAGGGGCAGTAGGAAGCTGCCTCACCAGTCGTGGGAGGAATTTGAGGAGGACTGTTGTGGAGCCCTGTGTGATTGGGTACAGGAGCCCACGAAATGTGATTGGGACATATTGTTCAATATGTTTTTCAGAGAGCAGTTGCTCAGTTGTTGTTCCCCAGGGTTGCAGCAACACCTGTTGGGGTGTGGATTGTCTGACCCATGTGAGCTTGCAGTAGAAGCAGACCGCTGGGAGAGGGCCAGAGGTGCTGTACAGTCATTAGAGAGTGAGTCCAACAGTAGTGGTACAGGGAGCTTCCAGCCCAGCGTGGTGGAAGAGGCTCAGTGTAGCCCAGCTAGGTCCCAGTATAATGAGAAGGGTGGAAGGGCTGACTGCCTGGCTCAGTGGAGCAGGAGTCAGTGGGTGGCTGAGAGCACCCAGAGGCCCGAAGCCCTGTCTCAGAACTTGGGTGGTTTCTTGAGGGAACACCAGGTTAGGGACCTAGGCTGTCTTGTTAGTACACTTGAGGAGGATCTCCTAGTGTCTAGGGAACCTGGAGCGTCTGTAACTAGAGCTCCAGGGGTTCCAGTGTCCGGCAGTGTCGCTCCAGTTGGGAGGGCACAGAAGTCCGAAGCGAGGAGTGATTGGGGGATGAGTTTTCCAGTGGACGCACCAGTGGACCAGAGACTAGCCAGTTGGGCTAGATCTTCTTGGGTGGACCCGGGTGGCGCCACTTCTGGTCTGGGGGATCTTTGCGCACTGTCAGGTGGACAGGAGGCGGGAGATCTGCGCCAGACAGACAGTCACACGACACATGGGTCATGTGTCAGCCTCAGGGGGATTGCGTGTGAGTCCCCAGAAGTCCTGGAGTGCCAGGCAATTATTCCACCTAAGGTTTTAGACCGGAGGTTGGGAGGCCAGGTTCAGGTTCGGCCTGACCTGAAGGGTAGGACGACTGTAACCAGTGTCCTGACCGGTTCTTCCAGAGGAACTTCTCCAGTTGGGAGAGGGCAGACCTCTGGAAGGGGGTGCAGAGGGTGGGAAAGCCCACCGCTGACCCCGGTGCAACCTGAGGGGTTAAACCCTGGGTTGGAGTGGCGTTGTAAGGGTACCCCTCGCAGGAGGAGGAGGAACCCTGGAAAAAGAGGTAAGGGGAGGAGAGCCTTCCCTGAGACTCCTGGTCCGCCTGAGGTTGTAGACCAAAGGCTGGTGAACCAGTGGCAGTCTAGTCCTGTCTTGCAGACAGGGAGAGTGGAGAATGGGTACTATGTGCCAGGGGTTACTACCCCCCGCTCTGTGAATTGGCAAGGACCGGTGGCACCTGGGTGGCCCACGGCCTGGTCCTGGCCGCGGACAGCTGAGGAGTACCAGTGGGGTAGCCCAGTTGGTCCTTACAGTAGCTTTAGAAGGAACCCTAGGGGTTCACCGTGGCATAGAACAGGAGGGTGTCCCGGCAGTGGCGGGCCTGCGTCCGTGTTCTATCGCCCCAAGCAGGGAAGTCCATCACGGTGGTGATTGTTCTCTCCTGCGTTTTGGCTGGAAGGGGGTTGTGTTGGACTTGGCCCGCAGGGAAGGTTCACCCCTAGACTTTTTGCCTTATGTGTGACCCTGTGTCAGTGATTTTTGGGGTCTCTGCGCACTTTCCCCTGAGTCCCAGAGTGAAAGTGCGTGCGTGTAGTATGGCTGGCCTGCCCTCCCATAGGAATGCATGGGGAATGTGTGTGTCCCTGGTAGTTCCTGATGCGTGGGGAGTGCAGGCTCGAGTTTAGTATGTGTAAACTCGTGAGAGTGAATGCTGCGAGATGGTGTCTGCGGCATGGTTGTGTCTAGAAGGGAAGTGCTACTTCTGGACATTGAGATATGTGTGCAGTGAGGGTGCTGGAGCGTGATTGGCTGGAGCTGGCTGGCATGCCAGGCTCCAGGAAGTCTGGATGGGTCTGCCCGGTGGTGAGTGGGAGATTAGCATGAGTGATGTGTGGGAGGAGTGTACCTGTGTCCTGGATGGGCTGGGTTTTCCCCACACAATGCTGGCTCCGCCCCCCTGTGGTGTGTCTAACGACCCTAGCCTCCCCAGTGAATGAAATGGGTGTTTGGGCCATCAAGAGTGCTCCAGAACCAGCTGCGACTGGTTTTCCCCCCACCCTGCACCCTGAAACAAAGGATTTGTCAGTATAAGAAGGGGCTGTGTCCCCACTGAAAATGTTCTACTCTTGAATCCTGCCAAAGGGGGGTGTTGCTGGGCCAGAGGACCGCCACTTGGGGAGTCTCCCTGCCTGGAGACCCAGTGTGCTGGCTCTGGGCCCAGCCTTGCCCCCCTGCCCCTTGAAAGGACTTTTGCTGGGCTTGTTGGCCCCTAGCGCCTGGGAGCGCTTTTTATTGCTGTTTAGCGCTTAAGAGCGCTTTATTGTGCTTGCAGCGCTTGGGAGCGCTGTGGTCACCCCTCTAGCGCTGGGAGCGCTTTGTCTGCAGAGGCCGGTGCGCACCCGGCATTGCCCGCCCCGAGCGAGGGCCACCGCGCTTCTTAATTGAATTGAAGGCCGGTGCCCACCCGGCATTGTCCCCGGATCACCGCCGCAGCCCAGGAGTGTGCTGCCCCCGCCGGGCCGCCGCGCTGCCTACCGCGACCCGGAAGTGCTGGGTCGGCGGGCCAATCGCTGCGCGGCTCGGGAGAGTCAACCCGGAAGTCCCGCCCCCGCAGCGGAGCCGAGAAGCAGCCTGCCGAGGCTCCTGAAGGAGAGAGGAGCCCTGCAGCCCGTGAAGAGAGCAGGAACAGCCGGTGAGTGAAAGACCGGCTAGGGGAGAGGTGCGAGGTCGCGCACCTTCCCCCCCCCCCCCTGCCTCTACTCGAGCGGCCCCCACTTGACAGCGGGCCGCTCCACCAAAGCGCACCTTTGCCCCACGAGTCTCCCGAGCCGGGACTCCAACGGTTGGGGGCAATTACTGGATCTCGAGACCCCCGGAGGCGGGGACCCCCAAGAGGGCGCTGATTGTCTTAAGAGCCCAGCGAGGCTCTTGAGAGGGCATTTCTTTGAGAGGCTCTGAGGGTGCCATTTCCTCGTTTTTGGAGCCCAGAGAGGCTCCAGCCCTTTTGCGTTGCCAGCCCAGAGAGGCTGGCGTGCCCATTCAAAGTGAAGAGCCTGAGAGAGGCTCAGGGCGCCATTTCTTGTTTAAGAGCCTGAGAGAGGCTCACCAGTGCCACAGTGGTGGTTCTTTGAGCCCAGAGAGGCTCCAACGTTGCCCTAACTTTCCCTGCTCCAGTTGCCCAGCACTTTGTGGGCAACTGCCACGTTTAGGCCCTGACATTGGGACACCGGGACAGTCACAGGTGGTGACTTGTGAGTTTGGCGCAATTGTTACTGTTTGTACACCTCTGAATGTTAATACATCATGTGTTTTATCCTTGCACCCCTACAGGTAGTGTGACATGTAGGTGGTTGTTTTCTCCCTAGTACAGGTGGTGCTAGAGAGGTCCTGTTACCAGTGATTACTGGTGGTGTGCTCTATGGTTATATTGTGTGCTACACTGATTTTACTTTCTAAAGTGCTATTTCTGAAAGTATTGCTTCTAAAAGTGCTGATACCCTTGACAGTGGTCCAAGTGGCCCTGTCCTGTACAAATATCCCTTGTAAATTCCGCCCGTGCCTGTTGGCACAGTGTAACAAGATGTGTGTTTTATCTGATGTATATTTATTATAATACAAAGGCTATTTTTATATAACCTTGTGTGGAGTTTTCCTTTGTGGTGGGCCTTTGGGTGTTGTTGCTGGGGTGCGTGCGCAAATACTTAACTTACATCGCCTCCAAGTTTAGCCTTGACTGCTCGTGCCACGTTACCTAGAGGGCGAGTAGGGGTTGCCTTGGTGTGTGACTCCTTTGCCCTGACCCTTAGAAATGGCGATCCCTGACTGACCTCGACGCGAGTCTTGGCCGGCCAGGGTCCCGTTTCTAACAGTTGATGTCTGACTTCGGGGTGCCGTGCTGAAAATGGCTGCCGGCGTCTCTAGTTTGGGACACATTTGATCAGAGAATCAAGAATAAAAATAAGAAACGAAAGGAGGTGGCTGATAACGTTTTGAATTTTCATTGTGAACCAACCTATCCGTATTTAGATTCACTAAAAGAGTATCAGATTTTAAACCTTAGAAATAAGAAAAGATGTTTGGCAATTTATCACATGTAACTCTATCAATCCTAGAAACAAAAATAAAGTTGTGGCTACTCCTGACAAAGGCGTGTGCACCGAAATGTGCGTCAAAGACTTAAATCATTGCCACTTTTTAATGTGTTTTCTATATGTTTTTTTATGACAAGATATGATGTGTTATGTATGATGTAAATTTTTTACAATATGATGATGTTTTTTACAAGTGATTACATTGGAAATATACTCTGCATACTTCTCTTTCTGTTGCGTTATATATAATGACATTTATTGTGTTCTTTTAAAACTATTCAATTGCCTAGGAGTTATTTTTCTCATACATATTTACCCTGGCCTCGGAATTGTTATATCAATTGTTCAGGGGGTCCTTGCTCTTTTCACTTGTCCTGAAAAAATGTCAATTTTTTGTCCTCCTTGCATGAGATAATGAAGGACTGTTGGTACCTAGAGCTTATTTATTTGAGTAACACTCTTGAGTTTATGTAGGGACCGCCACTAGTCCATCCAGACAAAGAGACATATCAACATATGTCAGGATATCCAGACCCTGTTACTCAAAGGGGCCAAGATATTCCCCAAAGACTAAAAGAAGAAGTGGTTATATTTCCAATTCTTCCTGTTGAAAAAGAAATCAGTAAACTATGGAATGGATGGAATGGAAATAGATGTATAGAGCGCGATTGCTGCCCGGGGGCGTCCAAGCGCTGGGAGGTAAGAATTGAAGGGACCGGTGAAGCGACACATTATAGCTCGGAGACTTTGGGGAATAGTAAGGTCTTCAGGTTTTTACGGAATGACAGCAGGTCTGGGTTGGAACGGAGTGAGAGGGGGAGGGTGTTCCAAAGTTTGGCGGTGTTCACCGAGAACATCCTACCACCGGCTCTGGCTTTCTTTACTCGGGGGACCACTGCCAGAAAGGCCTCAGAGGAGCGGAGGTTCCTGTTTGGGTGGTAGGGGATGACGAGCTTGCTGTTAATAGCAGGTCCTGTTTTCCAGAATGCTCGGTGTGCAATGCACAACGCCTTGAATGACACTCTGTGTTTAACTGGCAGCCAGTGAAGACTTTTTAGTGCGGATCTGGCTGACTGAGCTCGAGGAATTTTTAACAGGGTGCGCGCTGCGCAGTTTTGCACTATCTGGAGTTTCCTGAGGGTCATCTCGGGAGCCCCCACGTATAGAGCATTGTTTGTGTCAAGGCGGGACTGGATCAGGCCTTGGACTGCCACTTTACTGGCTTCTGAAGGCAGAAGTGGAAGGACCTTCCTTAGGGTTTTGAGGATGCCGAAACAGGTGGCGGACAGTTTGGTAGCCTGGGTGGAGAAGGACAGCTTGCTATCCAGCCACACTCCTAGGCTCTTGACGCTTTCCTTGGGGGTGGGGGGAGTGCCCAGGGCTTGGGGCCACAAGGAGATAAAAGGTGTTGGCGAGGCAGGGCCTAGAAGCAGGAGCTCTGTTTTATCTCCATTTAATTTGAGGGAGGAGCTGGTCATCCATTCCTTTATGTCCACTAGGCAGCTCAGTAGGCCTCCTTGGAGGTGACTGATGTTCTTTTGAGCCAATGATACCACTAGCTGAGTGTCGTCGGCGTACGACACAATTTTGATGCCGTACGGTTCGACGATTCCAGCCAGTGGTCTCATGTAGACATTGAATAGCACAGGGCTCAAAGAGGAGCCCTGTGGTACTCCGCAGCTGAGGGGCTTGCTGGCTGATACTGTGTCCCCATCGAAGATCTGGAATGATCTGTCGGACAGGAAGGAGCCGAACCACCTTAGAGCATCGCCAGAGACCCCGATGTCCCGGAGACGGTTCAGCAGGGTGGCATAGCTGACCGTATCGAATGCGGCGCTTAGATCAAGGAGGATCACTGCCACTGATCCTCCCTGATCCAGAGCCCTTCGAGATTCCTCGGCGACCGCTAATAAGGCAGTTTCGGTGCCGTGTTTTGGCCTGAAACCTGTCTGGGATGTATCCAGTAGGGAGTCGTGTTCAATAAACTGGACCAGTTGGACGTTTACGTATTTTTCCAGCACCTTGCCAGCCCAAGGGAGGAGGGAGATGGGGCGGTAGTTGGAGTAGTCGTCGGGGTTCAAGTTTGTTTTTTTTAGCAGCGCCCGCACCATGGCTTGTTTCCATGCTATAGGAACGACACCTGAGGCTATAGATGTGTTAAGAAGTTCTAGGATAACAGGCAGGGTGGTTTCGTGAGCTTGCATCAGAACTTCTGGTGGGGCTGGGTCGCGTGGGGAACCTGATTTGACTTGCCATGCCATTTTACCGAGGGTGTCAAGGTCCAGGGGAGGGAAGTGCTCGAGGGTTGACTGGGGATGGGGAGGGAGTGTTCTCGGGGAGGGTGGGTCAGCTGTCTCTGGAACTGTTGCTCCTGTTTGAAAGGTGGAGTAAATTTTCAGGACTTTATTATGAAAAAAGTCCGCAAGTTCATTGCATTGAACTTGGGTTTTAGTCGGAGGGGGGGCAGTGGTGACATTAGAACATTGTTTTATTATCTGGAAAATTTCCCTGGGTTTTGATTTAGCTTCTAGGATTTTGTCAGAGTAAAAGGTTGATTTCGCCGTTTTGATCCCCTCTCTGTAAGTTTTTATTGCCTCTTTATATGCGTCCTTTTTTTCCGGGAGAAAATCCATGCGCCAGGCTCTCTCTCGTTGCCTGCAACGACGTTTTAATTCTCTTAGGGAGTCAGAGAACCAGGGCGCTGATCTCTGCATTCTTTTAAACGAGGATCTCTGGAGAGGGAGGATCGTGTCTAGTGAGTTCGTAATCCAGCTAACATAATTTTCGTTTGCTGCACTAGGGTCTGAACAGGGAGGCGGATGGGTGGCGTCCAGGCTAAGCAGCCAGGCTTCCAGCTGGAGTTTTGACCAGTTCCTCCTGAGTGTTGTACAGGGGGGTGACTGGGGGATCTTGTGGGTTGCCCAGGAAAACGGTATCAGAAAATGATCCGTCCATGGGAGGGGGATAGGAGAGTCGACGATCAGGTCGCTGCAGCTGCTGAAAATTGGGTCTAGCAGGTTGCCCTTCTCGTGAGTTGGGGCTGTGACCAGCTGGGACAGCTGCAGAGCTACTAGGTCGTCTGTTAGGTCTTTGGCAATGTTATCTGAGGGGGAGTTGAAGTGGAAATTCAAATCACCCAGGACTGTGTAGTTCGCCACGGACATAGCCCTTTTAGCAATGATCTCTGGGAGCGATCTATGAAACAGCTTTGATGGGTCAGGAGGACGGTAGATCAATGTGCCCGAGAAGGATGTATTGGCATTGAATTCTATACAGAATTCTATGCTTTCGCATTCGGGAATGCTTTCTGTTGTGGTGCGGCAACGGTACTGGTTTTTGATTATAATGGCCAGACCGCCGCCTTTCCCCACTGGTCTGTCCGATCTAACGATGTGGTATCCACTTGGTAGAGCTGCGACTAGGTCAGGGTCGGAATGAGTGGAAAGCCAAGTCTCTGTTAAAAACATAACATCTGGCTCGCGCTCCTCTAGTAGTATGGACATTTGAGTGCTATGCTTAGGTAATGATCGACAGTTTAGTGCCAGCATGCAGTACTTTGATGACTGGGGGCCTGCTGAGATTTTACGGAATGAGTGTTTGCAGTCAGGGCAGCAGGACGGGAGGGATGGGGCTGGAAAGGTACGAGTACATGTGGCAGTAGTTCTGCTTCCTATGGACCGTAGAGCAGTGGGGCTATAGGTCCTGACCGGGGGAGCGGGAGAGGCAGGGGGGGTGGCCCCTGGTCCCGGCTGGTCGCGGACGGGCGCAGACGGGCTTGCCTTAGGCGCGCCTTCGGCGCGCAAACGGCGCTCCCGCTGCGCTCGTCCGCTGCGCGTCCGGTAACAGCACATGATGTAACTGAGGAAGGGGGCGTGGCCTGCGATGTGGGCGTGGCCCAGGGACTCGCCTGAATGGCGTTTGCAGCGGTCGTTGCAGCCGGCGCTATGCAGCGCTTCACGGCTGTTTCAGGAGGGCTTAGGTAGGTTTTACAGCACACAAGTTAAAAACAACAATTTTCAATTTTTAAAAATTAGCGCTGAGAAGCTCCCGGCGTGTGCCTGCGGAGTCCTTTCAATCCTCAGGGCGGCGCTCTCAGAGGCGCGTTTTTATTGGCTGCCTGGCGGAGGGGGCGTGGCCTGCGATGTGGGCGTGGCCCAGGGACTCGCCTGAATGGCGTTTGCAGCGGTCGTTGCAGCCGGCGCTATGCAGCGCTTCACGGCTGTTTCAGGAGGGCTTAGGTAGGTTTTACAGCACACAAGTTAAAAACAACAATTTTCAATTTTTAAAAATTAGCGCTGAGAAGCTCCCGGCGTGTGCCTGCGGAGTCCTTTCAATTCTCAGGGCGGCGCTCTCAGAGGCGCGTTTTTATTGGCTGCCTGGCGGAGGGGGCGTGGCCTGCGATGTGGGCGTGGCCCAGGGACTCGCCTGAATGGCGTTTGCAGCGGTCGTTGCAGCCGGCGCTATGCAGCGCTTCACGGCTGTTTCAGGAGGGCTTAGGTAGGTTTTACAGCACACCAGTTAAAAACAACAATTTTCAATTTTTAAAAATTAGCGCTGAGAAGCTCCCGGCGTGTGCCTGCGGAGTCCTTTCAATTCTCAGGGCGGCGCTCTCAGAGGCGCGTTTTTATTGGCTGCCTGGCGGAGGGGCGTGGCCTGCGATGTGGGCGTGGCCCAGGGACTCGCCTGAATGGCGTTTGCAGCGGTCGTTGCAGCCGGCGCTATGCAGCGCTTCACGGCTGTTTCAGGAGGGCTTAGGTAGGTTTTACAGCACACAAGTTAAAAACAACAATTTTCAATTTTTAAAAATTAGCGCTGAGAAGCTCCCGGCGTGTGCCTGCGGAGTCCTTTCAAAATCTAACCTCTACCAGTAGTGAATAGGAGCTCCAGCTATGTATTGTGAGTTCTAGTCCAGGCAGCTCATTACTGTGCAGCTTTTGCATATGGTATGCTTCTCTTCCCCCTCATCTCCAGTGTGCTCAGCAAAATCAAGAAGGAGCCATACAATGCCAGGAAGTCGTGGTTCATGGATGTTCTTGACATCATCACCCAGAATGTCTCTCCAGTCTGTGGGGCTAAGACTTGCATCCCAACCAAAGCATGACTCCGATTGACAGCTTGGCACCTTACTACATTGATGTAGTGCAGGAGAGCATTGTGAAAGGTTGTAGAGACATTGTAGTTTGTGTTGCGAGTTCCTGCCTGTATATAGGTGTACAAGGGGAATTCTTCCCTAAGCTGTAGCTCAGTAAGTGTCCACCTTTATTCTACACCATGCTTCTTGCAAACTAGAATGCTTCCTTGCTTTTTAAAAATGCCTCATCAAAGAGTTTATGTGATGTCTTTTTAGATCGTTCCCATCTTTGCACCAATACCCCCACTAGCTCTGAAACGGAGCACTGTTCTTTTGGAGCTAATGAAACATGCATTCGATCCTTTTCACAGAACTGACATTGTTCCCATTATAGAAGATAATGCTTAACTAGCACTGATGTCAGAGGAGGGTTAGGGAAATGCAGTTAATTGACACAGATGAATTGATCATAAGTTTCTGCGAAGACAAGGCTGTCCTTTGCACAAGCTATATGTTTATTCTGAAGGCCCCACATACTTCAAGATCAACAAACGTGCATTCCTTCCATCTTTTTGTCCACATCCTACTGCATGAATAGAGAGTTCTATATATTCGTGCCTAAAGTTCTACATTCAGAGAACCAAGATATGCAGGGAGTTTTGGGAATCCAGGAAAACGTTGACTGCTCATTGCTTGATGGTTGGGAAATTTTCAATAAGATGACTGTGATACCAAACAAATATTATTGATTATTTATTGGCATACTAAGGTTCACTGATATTTTTGAAGCTACAGGGATTACTATTCTGATGAAAGGAAATGATTCAAGCAACCAAACCTTTGAAAGATTCCAACTCTGTAGAAATGTAGTTACAGTAAAGTAACTTATTATGTATGTAGCGCAATAGATTGATTTGGTAATGAAAAATAAAACTGATTTCCCCAGCATTAGACATTTCAAAGATTCCTATGTGACAAATCCTTATTACAGTTCTACATTTATCAGTCTTACTTGGTAAACCATTGAGTCAGTGGAAGGTGTTTGTGCAGCAGCATCCTGCAACTCTCTAGGTATTAAGGAAACTATTTAAAATTATTTCACTGTAGGTCTTGTGAGTAAGCCTTAAACCTGAGTTGTGATAAACCTAATAGAATAACAACCTAGCAACCTAAGACCAGTTTTTCAGAGAAAATGTCTTTGGAAAATGAATTGATCCTCACTATACAAAAGTACCTCATTGTGTCCATTAATTAGACTCTGATTATTAATTATTCAGTCATTGTTGGATTTATTAATAGAGCAGTCGGTACCTCTGTGACAATCTTCAGCTCACTTTCACTAAGTTTGCTGAGTAGCAAAATGATCTAAAGCATTAACCAGGAGTGCCTTTTCCTCTTCCTTCATAGCCTTTGCACCCCATGATTTACCTGCTACACAGGCCACTGGATTGTTCACACATCAAAAGAACCCAGGATCCTGATGTATCAATCCCATTTGCAAACCACGGATGTGCAATTTGCACATCGACTGGCTTTTGAATGGAAATGCAATTTGTGATGCAATCTATGTACTAATACAAGGTTCTCTAAAGTCTGTCCTGGAAGGCTGGATCCATGCCATATTTTTGTGATAACTACATTTATCTAAAAGGGGATATACTAAACATCTGGCATGGATCCGGCCATCCAGGACTGACTTTGGCGAACCCTGTACTAATCTGGCACATCACAAATTGTTTACTTGCAGGGGGTCAATATCCAACCTGCTTAATGAATATTAGTTAGGTAGGTCCCAATTTGCAAATCCCTGTGAATAGCACACAATGCAACGTTGGATGCCCACAAGCAACACCAGGCCTCTGTCCCTGAATTTGCTCTCCGAAACGGAAAACCTTTTGTTGTTAAAGGCACAGGTGCTACATTTAAAAAATAATGTTTCCCGAAGATATTGGGCGAGCAGAAAGAGGTGCTTTAAACCACTGTCTGCCGCTCCCAAAGTTCACTGACATGATTTGCAAAGGGGAAGATATCCCAGTGGGATACCTGTCCCTCTGCAAATCAGTTACTATCCCAGCTTGGGGGTCGGTATCTCATTAGTGGTTTACAACTTCAGTTGCAGTACCAAGTCATTGATACATCCCTTTCCAAATCGCAAATCATCGGAGGCGTCCCAATCAAGCCCACTCCTTTTTGCAATTCTGAAAGGATTGCAAAAGCCCATTTATGAGTTAAAAAGAATTTTCCAACTCGTAAAAGTCCTTTTGTATATTAAAAGCCTTTTTGCATCGCAAACCCTATGATTGGCAAATCTCGGGGTTAACAAACACAAAGGGTTTGTTCATTGTGTTCCTTGTACGTGTTAGTTTGGAGACTTCATTTGTCCATCTGGATCTTACCATGGTTGATGGCACAATAATGAGGAGGAAAGAGATGGTGATCATGTACGAGGTTGGCATTAGAGAACAAGTAGCGCAGTGGCATGGATTGCAGCAGAAAAGAAAATCAAGGTTTAGAAATCCATTTGCTTTTGTCTTACTGTAATTTCCATCATGGTTATGTCCTCCATGGCAAGTTGACTCGTACTTAACCCTTTCCAGTCCACCAGAGCAGATAGATTTCACAAAGTAACTTTCTTATTTGTTTTTTAGGTGGAGTTGGAATGAACTTGACTGCAGCGGATACTGTAATTTTTGTAGACAGCGATTTTAACCCTCAGAATGACTTGCAAGCTGCAGCAAGAGCTCACAGGATTGGTCAGAACAAGTAAGGATGTGGCTATGGGTATTTTTTTGCTCATTTAATTACCTTTAAGGTTTGCTAAAATATAATTGTGGTTTTTGGAATTACAGGAGTCGGCGACCACGGCAAACACCACATACTTGAATGCAAATTTGCTGGTTATAGCAATGAATGTAATTATTTACTTTAATATATTAAGAGAAATACACTGTTTAACAGTTGTGAAAGAGTGTTAGTAATCCAGTTGAAAAGGGGTTAATAAAAAGAGCTAAAAGTGTTTAGTAGGTGATATGTACAGGCAACATAAAAAAAGTCAAAATAAAGCCTTTTTCTAAAACTAAGTCAAGTGGCTATATCATATCTATAAATAGCCTTATGGTTCTGTATGTAAAGCATTGTGCCACTCATCACAATTCAGACCAAAGCCTATTACTCAAAGTCACTTGACTCAATGAGTTAAATGCTCCTTGCTCACTTCTGTTGTAATTTGCAGGTCACATGTTTGCCTTAATCTTTCCGAGGTCTGTAAATTGACACCCTTTACATTGCATAATAGTGACAGTTGTTTTTTACAAGTGCTGAGAAACAACAGAAGTGCATGTAAGACATTACCTGTGACTTCATGCAAAGGTGGTGCTCCATCAGATCGGGCTGAACTAGAGATATGGGCTGGGGCCAAGATTGATTTGAGATTGTCATGAACCCAGTGTTTCAAGACTGAGGATTTTGAGGGTGACTTAACCCCTTGCACAGGAGGCATAGCGTTTTCCAGCCAAGTTAATGATATCAAGTTAGGTATCTAGCTAAGGGTGAGAGAACATAATTGCTAAAGGGGCCACAACATGGAAAATATGTAAGACACAAGAGTAACAAGGAGCGGAACTTGCCCTGTGCATGCAGAGGGCACTCTTATTAATGCCAAGGCGACCGCAGATCCCACACAGTAGCCGAAGATGAAACCTCATGCTGCACCAGGAGTGCAGAGGTCTAAACAAGGAGATAAATTGATATGGTAACAAAGAATAATTCAGCAAGAAGGGTGCCGAAGGGAATAGAAAAAGGTTTGTGCTCAAACGTCTCTTACAACTTGACCGATATATCTGGTTTCTTTCTGTAAGTTTGGTGGTAAGCTTAAAATGATCTAATTTAATGCTATCTAGAGTAGTTTCAAGTTGTTAAGAGGAACTGACCCAAATATTTTCAATTGCCACTTTTTCACTGTTTGCTTTCACCATCATTATGGTCCAATGGTGAATAAGCAGCATTTCAGACACCTCTTGGTAAGGGAAGGGAATACAATACTTTAGTTTGGTTACACTTGAACCAGGAAATCTTTAAAAATCTTTGATAGTGTTTTTAGTGAGTCATGAAATTATTTTAGGTTCCTCAATTGTGAGTTGTCTAGTCTCGGGAAAATAGTGAATCTCATTTCTTTCCTCAGATGTAATTTTGAAAACCTAGAAACTTTCTAGATCTATTGTATAATTCTTTTTGTGATTTGAGTTTGTAATTTCAGTTAGTTCATAGTAGCAAAGAAATATTTATTGATGTCTATATTGTGTTCGATTTTCACAGACCAGTAAAAATCATTCGCTTGTTGGGAAGAGATACAGTGGAAGAAATCATCTATAGAAGGGCTGTGTCAAAACTTAAACTGACCAACACTGTTATCGACGGTGGCCAGTTTTCTCTGAAAGGAAAGTCCGAAGCAGAAGGAGACATGCAGGTAAAATAGTATTCACTTTTAATTAGAAAGAAGCTAATGAACAGTTTAAGAGTTTGCAGTTACGTTATTAGCGTTTGCAAGCTAGAGAATTAACTCATGCATTAAGTCACAATATTTTAAGAAGAACTGCCATGTTATTTTACCATTCTTTGTAGATTTTCTACCTATTTTACAATCTTTTGTATCGATTTGATTTGCCTGGCCATTGTTTTTCTACTATCAAGTCTCTTAAGATTTTTGTGCTTTTGCATACTCCTCCCTGTCATAGATATGCATACAAAGACAACAAACACACAACACATTCATAGTTAGCCAGCGCATAAGCAAGTACCCATGTTTGGAAAGAAGGCAGATAGATTTAGAGGTGGATGCAAAATGAATGGATGCTCGCTTAAGTCAAGCTTCAAGTCCACGTCATCCTTAACTTCTTTACAGATACAATTATGCCCATGATAGTATTATTATTATTATTATTATTATTATTATTTATTTTTATAAAGCGCGTAGTCACCCGGAAGTATCCCAGCGCTGAGGAACCTTGAAGACATGAAACAGAGGACTGAGGCTGAGTTAACGAGAAGGATTTAGGGGCTAGGGGAAAAGATGTGTCTTTAATCGTTTCCTAAAACGGAGGTATTGGGGTTCCAAACGAAGATCCCGCGGGAGGGAGTTCCAAAGACGGGCCGCATGGACCGAGAACCGTCTTCCTCCTGACCGTGCTTTCCTAAACCTTGGGGCATTGATAAGATTTTCTGCATTGGAGCGAAGGGATCTTGTGGCTATGTAAGGGGTAATGAAATTTCGGAGAATTGGAGGGCCTAGGTTGTTCAGGGTTTTGTGCACCAGACACATGGCTTTAAATTTAATTCTCTCCCTTATGGGAAGCCAGTGCAGGAGTTTGAGGGCAGGCTTGGCCGATGATCTGGCCGGGGTGTTGGTAATGATCCGGGCAGCAGTATTCTGGATCCTCTGCAGTTTATTCAATGTAGCTTCCGGTGCACCCAAATAGATCGCATTACTATAGTCCAGTCTTGATATAATAAGACCCTGGACTAACAGTTTTTGCGATTTCGGAGGAAGGAGGGGCAGAACTTTCCTCAGGGATTTTAGCAGACCGAAACAGGTCCCTACGACCTTTTTTGCTTGTGGGGCGAATGAGAGTTCCGAGTCGATCCAAACACCCAGACTTTTCACCTCTGTCTTTGGGTCTGGGGGAGGACCTAGACATGTTGGCCACATGTCCAGAGGAAGTGAGGTTCCTTTTGGGCCGAGTACAAGGACCTCGGTTTTTGCCCCGTTTAATTTTAGCGCTGATATGTTCATCCAATGATGGACCTGCGTGAGGCAGTTAAGAAGATCGGCTTTCTGTTGTTTAGGATGGGACAAAGACACCACTAATTGTGTGTCATCAGCATAGCTGATGACACTCACTCCGAAAGGGGTGATGACCTCCTCCAATGTGGACATATAAATGTTAAATAATGTAGGGCTCAGGGAGGAGCCCTGAGGCACACCACATTGGAGGGGCATTTCGGAGGAGCGGGCGTTTTTCTCCCAGATCTGATAAGATCGTTGTGTCAAGAAGGATGAGAGCCAGGATATGGCTGTGCCTTCAAGACCAACTCTTGCCAGCCTTTCGATGAGGAGCTGGTGGTCAACAGTGTCGAACGCTGCACTCAGGTCGAGGAGGATCACTGCCACTGATCCTCCACCATCTAGCAGCGTTCTGGCTTCCTCTACCGCCGCCAGGAGGGCGATGTCCATGCCCTGTCCTGGTCGGAAACCCGTCTGGGAGTTTTTCAGTTTGTTGTTAGCCTCTAGATACTGCGAAAGTTTCTTGTTGATGAGTTTTTCCGCAATTTTACTTACTCCTGGGAGTAAGGAAATGGGCCGATAATTCGCCAGGTTTTCAGGGTCCAGAGTGGGTTTCTTCAATAAGGCCTTTACCACCGCCTTCTTCCAACTCTGGGGCACAACTCCCTGTTGAAGTGACGTATTAATCAACTGAGTGAGGGCAGGGATGATAGAAGGGGCTACCTCTTTAAGAATCCGAAGAGGAGCTGGATCTCTGGGGGAACCACTCTTCATAGAGTTAAGCGTCGTCCGCACTTCATCTGAAGTGACCTGGCCCCATGTGGATAGGCCGGTGGGAGAGGTTGGATATGGGGAAACAGTTTCTTCCCTCGGGCACAGGGGAGGAATTGAATCCAGGATTAATCGGATTTTGTCCTGGAAAAAGTTAGCCAGTTGTTGGCATTTCTCTTGATCAGCTTTAGGGTCAGAGGGGGGTCCACGATCTTGTTCTGGTGGTTTTGAGAGTTCTTTAAGGATGGCAAATGCTTCCTTCCCGGAGCTACCTGCTCTCTCTATTCTCTCCTGGAAAAACACGCTTTTAGTATTCCGGGTAGCGGTTTTATAATTGAGAAGAGAGATGGAGTAGATATTTTTGTTTGCTCCTGTTTTATCACGTCTCCATGAGCGTTCGGTCTTTTTACATTCTTGCCGTAAGGCTTTAAGCTCTGGAGTGTACCATGGAGCAGGGGATATCTTTTTAGGTTGTTTAAGGGTGGTGATTTTTGGAAGCAGAGTGTCAAGGGACGACGTAATCCAGTCACTGAATTGTTTATGAAGTATGAAGTGTGGAGTGTTTGAAAAGAAAATAGTATTACATTTACCTCAAACCAAGTACCACATTGTTGATACAGAATAATAATTGAAGCATTCACAATAAGTTGATACATGTGTAGTTTGACTCACCCAAGTCCCACCAACAAGTGAATGGTGACTTAGGGAGAATACAGAACCCCTGTATCTGCCCGCTTGCCCAGTTCACACCAAACCTTGGAAGTGTATATAACCATCGCCCTGTTTAATTTATAGTGCAGAAGTGGAGGTCCAAACAGGGACCTTAGCGGGGTCGGGCTAGCTACATCCTTCTCTACCGCTACGTGTGGGAAGTAAGGGGCAAAAGAGGACCAATAATGCTCTAAGATAGTAGAGCTCTAGGTAAGGTACCACAATACCATCCGGATGGAAGGGCATCGTGAGGGTCTCCCATGATATTCAAGGCTGTTTGAGACCCCCATGTTAATTGAATAAATATGGATCAAACATGTCAAAAAATGTTTTAACTTGAAGTAAAGGGATGGTGATAAACATATAAAGCAGTTTGGGAAGCAGCACAATTTGTATGAGTTCTATGCATCCTGCTAGTACTAGCTGGGGAGAAATTCATCGAGCAATCTTCTCAGACATCCTAGTAAAAACGCCATAATTTTCCGTAAGGATTGTTTGCATATTACAATTTATTCATATGCCCAAATATTTGAGTGACTCATTGCACCATTCTAGTGGTATGTCTGGGACAAACTGCCATCCGGGTGTGAAAAAATCTGTGAACCGGACCAGTTAATTCCTCCATATCTAAAATGCTTCCTAAGCATGTCATTAAGACACAACATTAGATTCCTAAGATATAGCGCCATGTCATCGACATATAGGTGTATGATAATTGGCCTATTCGTGTATCTCATGGCGTGTGCTGCATAGTGTTGCTGAAGCTTAGCTGCAAGCAACTCAATGGCTCACATAAATAGGATTGGAGAAACGGAGCAGCCCTGTCTCGTTCCCCTAAAAATATTGATGGTGGGTGAGAGGCAGCTGTTTATATGTACCCTGGTTGTGGAAAAGTGATAAAGAATTTTTATCCTGCATATGAAGGTACTAGGCAGGGCCATCCTGGATAAGATTGTTGAGAGATAGTCCCACTCCAGGTAGTCAAACGCCTAAGAAGTGTTTAAGATTAGTGCTTCTGCATCTAACTCTGGGCTTAAATCTTGCATTAGAGCAAATTATGTACACAGGTTGTGGGCCTTAGTGTGGGCTGGAGCAAATCCTGACCTGTCTGGGCATATCAGATCTGGTAACAACCTATTCAAAAGTATCATTATCAATTTAGCCAGTATTTTAGCATTTAAGTTAAGAAGGGTTAGAGGGGGGTAAGAATCTCAGTGTAGTCCTGTTTCCAGTTTTAATATTGTGACAGTGACAGCCTCATGCCCTGTATGAAGTAAACTATGTTGCTTCCAGGACTCCTCAAATTCTGCCATCAGGTGAGGTGTATGTATATCTGTATAATGTTTGTAAAGCTCGGCTGGCAGCCCATCTGATCCAGGAAGTTTACTTGTGGGCAGCCCGACATAGGACACAAGGAAGAGTTTAGCTCAGAAACATATTTGTAAAAAGTCCATAGGAGTTTTGGGGTGTCCATGTAACAATTACCTGCTCAATACAGTGGCTGCCTGATATCATTGATTGCCCAGGATTGCTTTAATTTAGTTGCTAGTGATCTTCCTGGTTGTCCTCCCTCCCAAAAGGCATGAGCCCTAGCATACGTCCCCCCAAACCCATATTCTCTCTCAGCCTCTTCAGCGCACTCAGTCAGTTTCCAAATTCTTGATTTCTTGCTCAAGTTGAGACGGGTATACGCGAAGAGATTTCAAAATCCTGCTGTGTTTGGCCTGCCATGTGCCCCATACTGTGTCTTTAAAAGCCTCCTATTCAGTGCCCATCATGATAACCGAGCCCATATTAACCTGAAAGTATTCACCTGTAGCTTCTCTGATGTCCTCCAAAAATAACCTGTCTGGTAGTGCCTCTGTGTTCAGTTTCCACAATTCTTGGGTCACCAACATTACCAGGGGTCTTTGAGTCTGCATCACTGGGGAGTGGTCCGAGAGAGTGAGGGCCAAGTGGAGCACATCTGTCAACCCATGTCCCCACATCGCGTGTGGTCAGCCAGTAATTCAGCCTAGACCATATATGATGTACAATGGAGTAGCAAGTGCCAACCTTTTGTGCGGAATTTCGCTGCCTCCAAACAACTAGTAGTGTATGTTCATGAATTATTGGGTGCTCATGCCGGGAAGCTACCGGAAGTACCTGATGGATGCAACTAAAGTCTCCCCCCTATGATAGTGAACAAGATTCATATCCATCATTTCCTCCATAACAGGTCGTAGAAAGGTGGATCAGTGATGTTGGGGCCTTAGCAGCTGACTTTTGTGATCAGTGCCAGTCCCATTCTACCCCGCATTACCTAGTTGTGGACCTGCTTATCCACACATGAAAGTTCGACTGCCAAGGGTTCACCCTTCTTAATGAGAAGGGCAACACCTTGAACATAGGTACAGTATAAGGACAATACAGTGTACAAGGCCTACTTCATAGCAAAGGTAGGAGTAACAGTAGGACTAAACTTCATCTTCTGCAACAGCACAATCTCAATCTGGTGTCGCCCCAGGAATGACAGCCTCTGATGCTTTTTTCAGGTGTTCCAGAGTCATCCAACATTCCAGGTCAGACATGTTACCGTTGGTATCCATGTGCATAAGGGGATCATCAGGAATAATAAGATAGCCATGCTTTTCTTGTAGCTGCAATAAGGGATCAGCCAATGCAAATATTCTTATGAGTCATGCTTCAGAGCTGAAAATCCCACTAAAGACCTGTCCTCCTTATCTCACCCACACTGATGGCCCAAATCAATCAGGACATAACCCATTTCCAACCAAAGGTAAAACAAACTTAACCTTTCTCAACAGCGGGGTAAAAGACGGAGAGCAAAGTACAACTTACAATAGCAAATTGATAGATGTAACCTTTGGAGGTCGCCAGAGAGTCCAATGAAGTCCCCTCAGTTTCTCATGAAGGGTAGCATAATAGATGTTACAGACCTGCATTATTGACATTTGTGACTCAAGCAGAGACCACATTTTAAATAGTTATTTTAATTCCTGGACCACCAGGAGAAACTCAGAACCTTAAAACAATAAGTAGATTCTCCAGAGATATAGGCCTGGGTACAGGAGTACAATGAACGTTATAGCGTGGTGGGGAGTTATCTTGGTGCATTGGTGAATCATTCTGGTTCTGGCTATTTTTCTTTATGGAAGCCCTCGTGAGAGAGTTTCTCATGAAATTCTGCAGCCTGCTGCAGTGTGGAAAAGATATGCGTTTTTTTCTCATGTGTGGGCCTCAGTCGGGCTGGATTAAGCATGGGCTTTGATCAGCTGTTGTTTCACTACTGTGAATTTAATTCTGGGCTCCTGCATAGCTATAGTAAAATCAGGGTAAAGTGATATTTTATAGCCCTCAAATGATAACGTCTGCTTTTCCCTGGCTAGGCACACCAATGTGTCTTTGTCACAGAAATTCAACAAGCAGGCAATAATGGAGCCTGACGGGGAAATGGGGGTTGGCTAGTTGCCAGGCACCTATGCACCCTCTCCACCACAAATAGGTGTGAGAGAACATCTGCCCCAAAAACTGTCTGAAGAAGCCGCTCAGCATAGTCCTCCATTCATCCGTTATTGGCTGTTTCTGGAACCCTCAGTATGTGATTGTTGTTTCTTCACAACCTGGCCTCCAAGTCTTCATTCTTGGCAGCAATGGTGTTATCCTAGTTCCTCATCGGGGCTCAAACTGAAGCTTAGTCTGTTGATAGTCAGCTTTTTGCATGATGGAAGTAAGTTATGCAGCAGCTGGTAGGGGCTTGTTGGACTTGGCCCGCAGGGCAGGTTCACCCCTAGACTTTTTGCCTTATGTGTGACCCTGTGTCAGTGATTTTTGGGTCTCTGCGCACTTTCCCCTGAGTCCCAGAGTGAAAGTGCGTGCGTGTAGTATGGCTGACCTGCCCTCCCATAGGAATGCATGGGGAATGTGTGTGTCCCTAGTAGTTCCTGATGCGTGGGGAGTACAGGCTCGAGTTTAGTATGTGTAAACTCGTGAGAGTGAATGCTGCAAGATGGTGTCTGCGGCATGTGCCTGTCTAGTTGGGAAGTGCTACTTCTGGACATTGAGATATGTGTGCAGTGAGGGTGCTGGAGCGTGATTGGCTGGAGCTGGCTGGCATGCCAGGCTCCAGGAAGTCTGGATGGGTCTGCCCGGTGGTGAGTGGGAGATTAGCATGAGTGATGTGTGGGAGGAGTGTACCTGTGTCCTGGATGGGCTGGGTTTTCCCCACACAATGCTGGCTCCGCCCCCCTGTGGTGTGTCTAATGACCCTAGCCTCCCCAGTGAAAGGAATGGGTGGTTGGGCCATCAAGAGTGCTCCAGAACCAGCTGCGACTGGTTTTCCCCCCACCCTGCACCCTGAAACAAAGGATTTGTCAGTATAAGAAGGGGCTGTGTCCCCACTGAAAATGTTCTACTTTTGAATCCTGCCAGAGGGGGCTTTTGCTGCTGCTGGGGCCAGGAGGACCGCCACTTGGGGAGTCTCCCTGCCTGGAGACCCAGTGTGCTGGCTCTGGCCCAGCCTTGCCCCCCTGCCTGCCTCCAGCCCTGCTGGAGCCTTGTCCTGTCCTCCAGTGCTGGGGAGCACTTAGGACTTCTTGCCTGCAGCCTGAGAGCGCTGCTCTCTGCCCTTCAGCGCTGGGAGCGCTGGAACCCCTTGTCTAGCGCTTGAGAGCGCTGCATTTGGCCCGGTGGCGCTTGGGAGCGCCTTTTTCTTAGAGGCTAGCGCTACTAGCGCTTTGAGAGCCAGCCGGTGCCCACCCGGCATCAGCCCGAAATTGCGTTGCCCAGCGAGTGCCTACCTCGCTTTATATTTGCTTTGGCGGCGCGGGTGCCACCCCGCTCATTGCCGCTTTATTTTGGCCGCTTTGTGTTGATCTACGAGGGAGCCCACTCCTCGGATCATGGGAGCCCGCCTGCCTGCCTGAGAAGCGAGCCGCCGCGCTGCCCGCGGCGACCCGGAAGTAGAGAGGCGGCCAGCCAATCCCAGCGCGGCCCAAGTGTGGCCGTTCTGGAGGGAGGGGCGCCGGGACACATTGTCGGTGTCCGCCCCCCCCCCCCCCCCCCTGCCCCCTCGGCAGCGCGACCTCGCGCCCACGTGTTTAGAGCCTAAGAGAGGCTCTGGGGGCACTTTCTGTTGGCGAGCCTTGCGAGGCTCGATTGCCGGCACCACGTCCCGAGCCTGAGAGAGGCTCCAACGAGTGGGAGCGTTCCTTTGGAGCCGCGAGGTGCCCCGGGGGCACCAGTTGAGTTAGAGCCCAGCGAGGCTCGTGGCAAGCATCATCCCTTTGAGTCCCCAGAGAGGGGGACCCCACAGCCCAGCGAGGCTGCACCTTTTGTTGCTGGAGCCCTGAGAGGCTCAGCAGCACCCTTATGTGTTTGAGAGCCTGAGAGAGGCTCACCAGTGCCACAGTGGTGGTTCCTTGAGCCCAGAGAGGCTCCAACGTTGCCCTAACTTTCCCTGCTCCAGTTGCCCAGCACTTTGTGGGCAACTGCCACGTTTAGGCCCTGACATTGGGACACCGGGACAGTCACAGGTGGTGACTTGTGAGTTTGGCGCAATGGTATTTTCTCTGCACCTCTGAATGTATTGTTTATGCGTAGGCTTTCCTGTTTTCAGTTTCTATTTTTGGTAAATTCTGGTGGGGTTTTTTCAGTGTTTTCAATATCCTAAAAAACCGTTGTTATCAGTGGTTACACATTTTCGTGCCACTAAAAACAAAAGAAAAAGTTTTTTCTGGTGTTTATGGAACGTTTCGCTTTTATTATTGCTTGCTTTCTGAACTGAAAGAACATGGTATATAGACAGTGTACTTATAGTGTATGTGAGGTCCAAATAGATTTTTGCAAATTAATCATATTGTAGTACACCATACAATACTTCTTCGGTGAGTCTTTGGGTCATGTGTGCTCGCTTTTTCCTTCCCATGTAAACTTCTGTGAAAATGCCCTCTCAGCATTCATAGCCCCTTGGGCTGAGAACCATCAGCTAATAGACACAGTTGGGATGATTCTTTCTTTGATGCCACATAAAGCACAAAATGATAAATATTTGCGTTTTAGTTCCCGTGCATAAGAAAACAGTGCACCAGAATGGACTAAAAAGTCAATAGCATCCCTCATTACCTCTGAAGATTGTAAAGATGCTTTCAGCATACCATCTAACAAGTGGCAAGGATCTCCTACAGGGAATCACTTCAACTCGGGTATCAGTTTTGACAGGTGATCACACAACATTTTTATATACGTAGCTGGATCACTGCAAATACAAACAATATCACTCCAATCTTTGTTGAACTTGGAAATACCCTTTTTTTACAGAGCATTACAAGTGACACTGCGTTTAATGTTTTCCATAAGCCTGGTGTCATGTTTTCACCACTATCCCAGATGTTTGGTGATATATATACTTGTCACTATACCTTGCATTGAATGTTTAAAGCCTGAGGTGTTGGAAATTCACCTAATATCAATACTGACCCACTAGAAACTATGGTATGATGTATTAAGGGGTTTTTACCCGTTCTCTGTCGGTAAATGTAATGACACATATTAGGAAAGATTTTTATGAAACCAGCCATTATACCTATCAGTGAAAGAATCAAATGCAGCCAAAATATCAAATATGAGTTTGATATTTCCTGATTCTGTACAGTTTATAAAATAATTAAACTAGACCTAAAACATGAAACTAAACCCTACATCTTTAGACCAAAGGCCACAAAACTGAAAAAAGTAAAAGGAAGAAGAAACAATATTTTAGTGGCATCCACAAAACTCAAGCAGAATAATGTTAGTCAGTCTTTCTTACTGCTAGCTTGTATAATAAAGTTACATTGTATTGACCCCTTCGGGAAGAAAAAAATGACTCATTCACTCTCTTTTTCCTTTCTTTGAATGGCATTTAGTTTGTGGTTGTGCAGGTGTTTTTTCAGTGTTTATATGTTTTCACCGGTGAGGGCTATTTTTCTTTCAGTGGGGTTTTATCAGTTATTATAGGTTTAAACCTAAAACCCCACAGCCTATTTATGCGTCATGTGCCTTTACACCTCTGAATGAATGTCATGCATTGCATCATGTGTTTTGCTTTTACACCCCTACAGGTAGGGTGACATGTAGGGGGTTGTTTTCTCCCTAGTACAGGTGGTGCTAGAGAGGTCCTGTTACCAGTGGTTACTGGTTGTATGCTCTACTTTTATATTGTGTGCTACACTGATTTTATTTCTGAAAGTATTATTTCTAAAAGTGCTGATACCCTTGACAGTGGTCCAGGTGGCCCTGTCCTGTACAAATATCCCTTGTAAATTCCGCCCGTGCCCGTTGGCACAGTGTAACAAGATGTGTGTTTTATCTGATGTATATTTATTATAATACAAAGGCTATTTTTACATAACCTTGTGTGGAGTGTTTCTTTGTGGTGGGCCTTGAGTGTTGTTGCTGGGGTGCGTGCGCAAATACTTAACTTACATCGCCTCCAAGTTTAGCCTTGACTGCTCGCGCCACGTTACCTAGAGGGCGAGTGAGGGGTTATCTTGGCGTGTAACTCCCTTGCCCTGACTTTAGAAATGGTGATCCCTGACTGACCTCGACGCGAGTCTTGGCCGGCCAGGGTCCCGTTTCTAACGGGGCTCAACCCAGCAGAGCACACAACACCACAAAAAAGCTTAATCAAGGACACACATACCCACCACGTCTGCATCAAACAGTCCCAGTCCTTGCAACTGCAAGTGTAATGTTCCATACAGTGTTTACAGCCAGGTGTCTGACAGGTGGTGATCGATGAATGGTCCCCCTTAAGTCTATGGCAACACAAGCATCTCCAGTGAGCCCCACCCTCCCTCTAGATCACAGCCTGTGAGCCAAGGCATGGCTTGAGCAGAACCACGCCTAAAGGAAAGGACTGGCTATGTTTTGCAGCAGTATGAAGGGATAGTAGTCTCTTTCCACACTCTGATGTCATCGATTGTATGTATTGTGGGCCTCCTGCAATAGCCCAGCTGCACCTTGCTGCACCCGGGCACCTGTCCCTTCACACAGCAGGCACTAGACCAAGGCAGCTGGGTCGTCCAGCGCGCAGCTGGGTCGTCCAACGCACAGCCGATCTCTGGGGTAAAAGCTCAAGCACAGGAAAGAGCAGCCCACACACCTCTTGTCAGCAGCGTGCTCCGCACACAGGAAAGGTCCCAACGTCCAGCCAGGCCCTCAAGCGCGGACATAGCCTAGGCAGCTCACTAGTGCACCAATCTGCGAGCCATGGACATGTCAATATGGCAAGGGGAGGGGGACATCCTAGTTGCACGTCCCACAGAGCGCCTGACCATCAGGCCGCCAAGCATGGCGAAGTCAGGGCCTCCCTCCACATCACCGTACCAGGCCTCAGAAGAACCATCATCAGCTGCCACACAGCAGTGCCAAGCAGCCTACCCTGCACGCACACACCACTTCTTAGCACTCACTGCAGACTATAGTCGTGGTGCTAGGGAAGCAGAGGCTCTGCTGTTCAAACACCAGGGCTGGCATTTTGTTTATTCCTCCGACAAACACACTTTGCGGGGCGGTATGCTGTGGAGACGATGAACTGCCCAGCATTTTTTATTGGGACTATATCCATCAAGTAGGGATGTATCCATTGTACCAGCTCCGGCTAATTTCATGATTCCAAAGCAGGGATGATGACCGATTATATCCCCTGCCCGCAGGGGCCTCACAGAAGTGCGGCGATTTTGTGCCTCAGCCCTCTAGCGCCTCTTCAAACGTGTGGAGTGTTGACACCTATTGGTCTCTTGTTGGATAAATTCCTTCAGCTGGATGACAATATGCTCCAGCCTCCATGCCTATTATGCCCTTGCCCTCTTGAGAATAATACCTGTAGATAACAAAACATGCATGCCCATTCTTTACACAAACTCTTTTTGGTATACTCCTAAATCTATAGCAATGTGTTCTTTGCACTAGAACTGATGTACAACACTGGGGCGCCGTATTGTTCCCTTAATTCTGAATACCTTGTAATCTGAGCTTTCCATTTAAAATTATCATCAGCCATCTTGTTCTAATTGAAGAAAAAGAAGACTATAACTATCAGAATTTTCTGTTGTATTAAATAAAAGTACGGGATAAAAGCATGCCACCCGATATACATAGTGAAATCATCTTTCACAGCAGTCTGCTGTCCTTCAACAGCCCTCTAAGACAGACCTCTCATAAAGGAAAGGTCGTGGCATACTTTTCCGGGTCATGGTTTATGAATTGCATTTTGTAGTACATGACTAATTCTTCTGTTGTATAACTTTATATACTACAGAATGCAGGTTATGAATTGTGCTCTTTTTACAAGATTTTTTATTAGAAAGTTAAATCTGTGAGATTTGTGATATTGTTGTAGTCACACCAAAGGAACATCAATAGTGTAGGCCTCAATTGTTTCTGAAGTCATTTGTTTTGCGAAGTATCTGTGTGTAACAGCTGCAAAAAAAGTTGAAATATCTATATTCATACAACATATCTTTTTCCTTATTAAAGATTAGTGAAATTCTGAAATTTGGCTTGGACACGTTATTGTCAACAGAGGAAAGCACCATTCAAGACGTGGATTTGATCAATATTCTTGGACAGACAAAAAACTGTGAATGGATGGATGTGTTACTTCCAGCAGAAGAAAATGAACAATCTGAGACTGAAAGTAAGTACAGATCTGTATTTAAACATATGTTTCTGCTTAGGAGAATGAGCATACTCTTTCTTCTTCGGTGTAGCTTTTGTTTAAATTCTGAGGACTGGATGAGCAATGACAACTCGAAACTAAACAGGAGCAAAATGGAAGTTCTTCTCACGGCTGCCCCTCAAAGACACAATCGGATTGCTGGAAATACTAACATACCACATTCAGCGCGTTCAAAAAATCGACCCTAACATTATAGTGGATGACCGGATTGTGGAGAGCATGTGAATATACAGCACTAGAGGCTGCAAAACATATTGTTAAAAGAGTTCCATTGTCCTCTCCGTCACACTCCATTAAAACCAACCTCATCTGCTCATATGTTCGGACTCCAAATACATGAGAATTGGAGCTAGGCAACCCCCATACTATGAAACCATTCTCCATTGAAGCCAGAGCCATCTATTGTTCCTTGCACAAGGCCATCAAAACATTTCTGTTCCTCAGATTGAACCTCAAAGTATTGATACTCCTCATCACCTTTAATTTGTGTTCTTGATAAGGGTCATCCTCCTCCACTACTGAGCTAGTGAAGCTCCTCCTCAAACTTTTTTTCTGGTAGGCTTGTATCTCTTATGATGCCTGTTTGCACCTTGGCACAATTTATTTTTCTTCATCTACACAATAACTTCTAATAGTATCAAATAAAACAATATGTATATTTCTGTTAGATTAACTCAATATTTACATACTTCTTACCTGTGTCCATTGTTGTGTGACTAACATGCATCGTCAACTCCATTGTCATTTTCGATGCCAATGGCTGTGAACCTGACAGAACTGCGCAAGCATGTCGTTCCCTGCAGCATTCAAGAATAAAATAGATACAGGTCTTACATTTCATTTTTCTCAGGGTAAACTGAAGGACTATGTCCAAGAATCTGCAAGTTGGTTTCCGTCTGTCAGAGAATGGCACCACACATTTAAATTGATAGTCTGCTCCAGGAGGTGTAGCATCCTAGAGATCATACTTACAACACCCACAACTAAAATGACCACACTTACTGTAGAGTTGCACTGAATTTGAACTTTGTCAGCATTAAGTACTACTTTTCAGTAGGCACTTCTAAATGAAGAAAGGTTGCCTGATGGCACCGCGCCATCACAAACACCATGTTTGAGTCCAGTTTTGCAGTCATCTTTTGTCCAAGTGGAATTTCGTATAATGGGGATGCTGTGAAAGGTTCAAAGTTTTAGATTATGGAACACACTCTTCTGGAACCTGCCCTGGTCCCATTTCTACTAAATGTAGAAAGGTGATATTTTTCACAAAAGAGGATGTTTCAGATGAAATGGGCAGCTGTTCACCAAATGAAAACTGGATCTTATATTTGTTGAGTGAAATGACTGTTTTTTATCTGATGCACTCTAATGAAGGTTTTTAAATAAGTTGTGCTTAGGGTATTCCCGTATCCTACTGATCAGTGTTTGCTTAGTGTTTTATTATAAACGTTAGAAATTGGTTGATTCTGTTTTTCCTTCTAAAATACATATGTCAAAAAGGTCAGTTTAAGAAGTGATATATAAACTGAAGTAACTAATCAAGACCATACTCTATTGACAATGTTGAAGAAAGCCTTGCTGATCTGATGAAAAGTCTTGTTGGACATACATGCTCTGAAGAGATCTGCAATGCCTGTGTGCGGGTCATATTATCTACAGAAGTTGATTTTTTTATGTTTGTGAGAATTTCATGTTGTAGCTTTTCTTGCTAAAATGCATCAAAAAATAAAAAATTCCCAGAAACAATACAATTAAGTCATGTAGCTGTAACACAGTATCTTACTCCATTGCTTTACAACTGCATTTAAAATATCTGCATGTTTTATGCCTCTTTTCCTATCCTATCTTTGTCACTGCAAGACAATTCTGACAAACATGAAACAAAATGTTTAAAAGTAGTCACTTGTGTCTTAATCATACTTTCCAAATAAAACATTTGAGGAATAGTGCCTTTGATTCCATGCTAATATTATTTTCATTTAGTTCAAGAAAAGAGATGCACTCCTAGTCGTCATCCATCTTTTATCTATGTTGTTTTTTCGCAGCGTGCATTCACCTGCTATGCGCTTCGTCTCAGAGCGCTGTGTAGAAATGTCATTTACAAAGAATCTCCTTTTCCGATTCCGTCAGGTTGCACAGCTCGTCTTTTTAATTGAATCAATTGAATCAATATTTTCTCTGCTTTTCTCTTACTCATTCTATGTTATTTTAACTATTTTAATTCGTTTCTTCACTTGTGTTATCAATTCATTTTACTCAATTGTTCGATGAACGAAATTATTTCACAAAAGCTCAGGAGTCCAATGTGGGTTCCACATCCCATAGTGTTTATTAAAACGGCCCAATGCATTTCGGAAAAAGCTTTTCCTTCTTCAGGGGCATCTACAAATATAAAAATCAATTTTAACTTACCGGTTCAATTTTGTTAAATGCTTCGTTACAAACATCAGTCATTTTAAAACCATAGCCAATTATGACATTAGTTGTTCTCATGTTTCGACACCTTCCCTCTTACATTAAATCTTTGATATTCGGTACTTTCTCAAAAGTAATGTATTTAGAGAAGGGTGAACATTGTATACAGCAAAACATTGTACCTTTTAAACAGTATTCTGGGAAATATAGTGTCATGATGAGGAAGTGACCGATGAATGACTACCGTAGTCCTCTGTTAATGTTTACGCGAAGTTAGGAGGTGCACACATGAAAGGAATTTATTACCTTGTAACGCTAAATATGGGTGGGGCCACCTTAGAAAAGAACCTCGAAGTAAGGAAACTTTATTTGCATCGAAGGCGTGTGTATACGCTATGAAAGTATGAAGTAAGACGTGATTTTAAGCACCCTGGGCAGCAGCGGTGCGTCCATTGGGGCATAGGGGCGTAGCCCCACTAACCCTGGTGGACGCACCTGCGGCTAAAGCAGAGAGAGCACAGAGCACCTAAATGCAGCGCTTCCATTGGGGGTTCCGACCGGGACAGTCCCGATGGAATAGGGAGTGCGTAGGGGGTGGGGCTGCCCGGGCTGGGTTTAGGTTACAACAACGTAAGAGTGTCTGAGTCGACTGACTCTGCTGCGCAATAAAGTCGGAAACTTTCCCGCGCATGCGTGCTAGCAGTCAAGATACCGAAGGAGCCAGGGGGTGTGTAGCTGGCTGGGCCCCGCCGTTGAGAAGCATCAGGGCGAGTGTCTGTTTGACCCCCCAGCCAATCCTGGCTCTTATGCCGCGCCAGGATTGGCTGGTCCTCCACCGCGCCGAAATACGAGTCCCGGGTTTGGTAGATTGTGATCGCGGTCAACGTTGGTATAATGGTAACGGGGGTGCTGTAGTGTTGTAGGTGCCCACTGAGGTGCTCCAGGGCCCTGGCTCAGGCGGGATGCTCATGCTGCGAACTACTCGTTGTGCTCCCCTTGCTGTCGGGTGCCTATTAGAGGCCCCTGGGTCAGGCTGCACTGTCCGCGTTGCCCCCGGAGGAGGAGGAGGAGCAGCGGCTGAGGAGGAAGCGCTGCGAGCGGCAGGGCCAGGAGGCAGGAGCAGAAGAAGCGCAGTACCGACACTCTCTCTCCGGGCCTCAGGTGAGTGCGGAGCGGGAGGGAGGCGGGCCGGGAGGGCGGCGGGACCGGGATATCATGTAATGGCGTGGGCGGCCGTTGCTCGCGAAGAGAGAGGGGCTGAGCACGACATCCAGCTACAGCGGTCGGCCTCGAAGCTGCTGAACCGGGTTCGAGACTCAGCAGAGACGCCCGAGATTCTGGGGAAATCAATTAAACTGTGCCCCATAAAATGAATGTGTGCGACTGGAGCTCATGTAAAGCGCTCTGATGCCTTCAGGCCGAGATCGCGCTTTAAAAGTGAGGTGCTTGTTGTCCACCTTTTGACAGAAGTTTGTCCTCTGCTCCCTAAAATAGTAATAGAATATCAGCCTAATGTTCTGGATGCTGTAAGCTTTGTTTACGAACACTGGGCAAAAACCTCATTGCAATGGCTTTCAAAATAAAAATTCTAAGGTTGTGTCATGCCCTACTTATCGGGAGTTACGGCATGCAGGGTATGTCAAATCGACCATTTTAGTTGGCAACGCACCCCCCCCCTATTAACAAATATATATCTATCTCCAAATCCAAAGTGCGGTTAACTGGCGTGCTGCCTGATCGCTGGTGGTGCACAAAAGCTAGCGCTAGTGCCAGAAATGTAGAACAAACAATTCCCCAATCTCCAAATGAATGAAGAGCAGACACTCATAATCATGGCCTGCCTGTGTATGGAACTAGGAAGTGTTTGGGTTTCACTGCGCTTTTATCATCTCGGTCTGTGGGGGGAGGCACTTCACATAAAAGCCAGAAGCATAGAGTTATGTAAAATAAGAACCCCGGCCCTAAATGAACATGCTAAGCTTCTGATGCTACATGTCTGTGCTTGTGGCTCACGGGTTTGGTGCCTCGTGTATTTTTTTGTTTATATCTTTGTAATGGCCGGATTTTCCGCTTAGATGGGATCAGCCCCTAGGGGCCCCTCTAACCCAGCCAGAACGTAATCACCTCCCTCCTTAGAACGTATTTACAATGGGTATGGATACATATATGTACATTTCGTACCTAAGGATGGGGAAATAGCAATAAACATGCATAGGTTTTCTACCATATTCTATTCACATCAGCTAGTCTCGCGGTGACCCAGACCCAGACTAATCTACCCTAGGGCAGATATGACACACAATCCCGCGTGTCTACACACATGGGTCTGCAGCCCCAGTGCTCTCATTTACACACGGTCTACAATCCGGCAGACCTCCACGCTGGTATCCCCCCCCAGCGCTCTCACTTACACACGGCCCGCAATCCGGCAGACCTCCACGCTGGTATCCTCCCCAGCGCTCTCATTAACGCCGCATATCAACGACGACCACTTTCCTATGGACACCTTCAGTTTTCTCTCTATATGTTGGGAAGTCTCTCTCCCTATTCACTAAGGGCTTGCTACTACAATATTAGGAGTTAGCCAATTAATAATATGTGCCTTCTGATCCTGGCATCAAAGGTCCCCTCGCTTCCTATTTGTTTGGTCACTCCTTACCTGATCGGGATTTCACATCCGTTCATGCAAACAATGCTCAACTAGAAGGAAAAAGTTACCATGATTGAACAAGAATACAAGGCACATGTCAGTTCACTAAGAACTGGGGTCATTTTTATTTCAACAATATAGACACATACACAGATCTGTATTATAGTGGACACATCCACATGTAACTGACAAAGACTATAGATAGAACACACCGCTGCAAGGAAAAGGATTAGCAATACAATAGCCTAGGGAATAAAGACAAGATTAAGATGTAAGTGTAAAGTAAACTAATATGACAGGACCGATATCACCTGATTAGTGTGAAGTCTTGTTCTAGCTGTCATCTGGGTTCCTCTCTCGTCTGTGCCTTGGCTCATCTCAGACTCTCTCTCTCTCCTGCACTCTTGGATACACCTCTGCGCTGATCACTGTGCACTGGACTTCTCTCCCCCACGAACTGTCTCCACCTTCCAGCTTCAGTCTAATGGTTTCTGCCGCTCTGATACTCGTTCATTCCACTAGCTTGTTCCTTCTGGATACGATCTCTGTGCCAATGTCCAATTAACTCCAGCTGCTCCCACAGGTTAATCCACGATATAACTGCAGTCTCTTCTAAAAGGCATTACTTCAGACTCCAGCTATTCACACCTCCTCCTGATAAGTAACTGCTTCCTTCAGTTCCAGCTCACAGACTGTCTCTTTGTCTTCTCTCTGTTCCAAGCATTTTCTGTCTCTTCTCCTCTTGCAATTCCACTCCTCCAACTCTACCAACACTCTCTGCTCCTCCAATTCAACTAACTGCAACTTCAGCTCAGCTCTCTCTCTCTCTCTGCTCTTCCAACAACTCCTCTCTCTTCTACCACTCCAGCTCGACTCCTCACCGCTCCTCCAACTCAACTCGACTGACTGACTCCGCCTCTGCACTTCACTGATATAGAATGCTGTTTCCTCATGGAAAGTTCCAGCCATCAGCCTGCCGCCCATCAGATCCCTGCACCACTCTGCGCCAAGGACACACACCCAGCCGGCCGGCCTTTTGTTGTGTCTTCCACACAGAGAATAATACAGCCTACCGATAAGGGCTGGCCCAGACCGGTTCTCTCCAAGTGAACAACAGCTTTAACTATAAACTTTACCTTTACTCTGCAAGCCTCTCAGCTCCATCAAGATGGAGTCTCTCTAGTTCTGAGCCTTATAGGCCTAAGAAGGATGAAATACCCCTTAGCTCTGTCAAAATACCTACATAAACCATACCAATGTAATATAAAGTCAGGACCACAGGATCCAACCTCTACTATAAGCAAAAATAACAGGCCAAAGCCAATAGGCAATAGATGGCCTCTTCTAGGTCTGGAAGAAAGGGCTTAAAAGGGCCAACACAAGCTAAGAATACCTATCCTAGATGTGAGCAAGATTAAAGTCTATATCACTGCTAAATAGAGCCAAAAACCCTGCCATTACAATCTTTAAGCTCATTCAAGAACAGATGTGCTGTACATTGGCAGCAGAGCCATCCCTGGTATTCTTGACTGTCTGTGTAGCGTAGTACTAGTGAGCAAATAGTCACATGTAGCTTGGCGTATTTAAGGATTTTTAAAAAATGGCAGACTTGCTCAGTAAGCATAATTTGTATTTGAGAGCAAGATCAATGCATATATAAGAAAGCGTCAGGCACTGAGGCACAAGGGGTTAAAAATCCCTTACGTAGCTAATACATTGGGAAAAGCAGCAGACGCGGTGCTGACTAATTCCTCCCTGCTGCAGAATTTCTTGCACAGTGGCCTCCTTAGGAGGGCTGTAAGGACTAACCAGCTTCTTGTGAAAATACTGTCTGCCTCTTTTTTCCTTTCTCAGGCAATCGAAGTAGGCATTTTATTTCTTGTCTCACAGCTTGATGCCTGTGCTGTGAAAGAAGATATTGTTATGTTTCCTGGATCTGCTTACATTAAATAATGTAAGCAAAGCTATGCCACTGTTGATAAACGAGGTCTATAATCCGAGCCGTCTCCTTTGTCACCCTTTCCGTTTGAGGGATTATTAGACTGCATGGGTAATGTGGCAGACTTTGTCTTCATTTCTTGCTCCGGTACAAGCTGTCAATTTTTCTCCCTTAGTAAAGCTGCTTGTGGAATGACCTGCCCTCCGCAAGCATGTGCTCATTCATATTAGCTTGCCGCCATCCTTCTTCTGGCAAAGCCTCGTCTGTCAGTCCTTCAGGGCTCCCTTTCATTTCGCTCCTGCTTTTGCTTTTTGGGATTAAATGGGGTTATTTCCTTCTGTCGACTTTGGCCTTTTTGCGGGATATGTTTTAGTGTGTAATGGTTGCGTCTGGGCAGCAGGGTCTTAGTGGGGTAGAAAATAGGCCTTGGCAACAAAATAAAGTGGCCCATATTTATGAATTGGTGGTAAAAAAAAAATGTGGCCCACATTTTCAATACGAGCACCTTTCGACTGTTTAAGGCATAATGTCTGGGTGGGGGGTGGGGAACCACATGTTTTTGTGATTGTTGCAGGCAATGTGGGTGATAATATTCAAGAAATGTGACAGTCAAGTCCTTCTCTACCTAAAGGATAATTACATTGACACATCCCTGCCCTTCTACCCTCAAAGTGTGACTGGTCTATCCAACCATGCCACGAGATAACAGCAACCACAGCTGCACACTACTACCTATTACTGCCTTCTAGTCCTGATTTCAAGATGTTTACAATCCCAGCCCTCACACAGCCACAAAACTGGCCCACACACTGACCTCACTCTAGGTCGTCTTGAAAACCCAGCCCTTTAAATGGCGAAGCTTTATTTGACTTATACTAAAGAATCTTGTTAGTTTTTAAAGACTGTTAGGTTTCACATTTCAATCGAGAGTATTTATTATTTCAAGTTACATCCATGCAAACTCTTCGATGTTGATATTTATTTGAAAATTGCATTTTCGGTGCACAAAATAGTTCTGGGTTTTACCCAAGCGAGTCTATCTTTGCATAATAGTACAAACTCTGTTTTATGCATGTATAAGTTTAAACGTGTTATAGTAATTTTTAAAATGTGTTTGACATCCGCTCCAGTAGGTCGCTCTGTACGTCTTTGTATAAATCAATGTCTCGTGCATCGGGCCCCAGATACACTCTCTTTGGCACTGGAGTGCGCTTCCGTTTTCTGCAGCCGATAGAGTGCACTTGAGGCTGAGCGCAAGGTCTTATGGGGCGATAGAAGCTCATGGTGACATGAATTCCTCCCAAGAGCCAATCTCCACTCAATATAAGGCGATCGCTCTGGCTGTACTCTTATAAGGTCCCAAAGAGCAAGACCTATTGGCTATGGCAATGCTTGTTGTTTATTGTCACATGCGGATGTTAAGGTAGTGCTAATGAGGTGGAACCAATGAGCAAACAAAATGAAACAGATACTATCACAAACTATGCTGCATCACACAGCATAATTTGCCTCTTCTTGTGGCATAATTTAGTCAGCCCGCCACATACTCTATGTATCTAGTGGGTTTCAAAAATGAAATGAGCGCAGCTTTCTGGCTGGGTCTAGATCTGTGTATGCTTAGAATTGTGATGAAACACAAACATTTCCCTCACTACAGGCACTGCTGTATTGCAGGTTTCTTGAATACCCAGGGATGCATATTAAGGGCAGTATCTGCCTTTGATTTATGAAGTGAGTTGATGACAGCATACCTTTCAATGTGGCATGCAGACCGGCCAGGTTTATCATTTATATCAATTTTGTCATGTTAGATGTTGTATTTACTACAGATTGTGATTCCTACATAATTGATTAGTGACATATTGGTCTTGCTGAGGATGGAGCAATGGAGATTGGGCAAAAGATGATGGCTATGACAACAAGTGTCCTATTATTTAATTTTGGCAATTCACCTTTGAATTTAGATCTCCACATGCTTTTGGATGCATGAATGATGCAGCGATTGACGAGGCATATCTAATTGTCAAAAGACAAGGGATACATAAAGGGGGAATTTAGAGACACCTTCGCAGATCCATTCTGCAATGGTTTTTTAGGATATACTTGACATAACTTTCATATTGTTCATATTCAACTTCTTACTGAAGTGCATATTGCTCCAAACTGTCATCCCTTTCTGGTCCATGGCTATGCATACACACAAATTAGAAGATGTAACACACTAGTCTAGCAATCAACAGCGAGGGACTAGCAATTTAAGAAATCAGCATGTTTTCCATCCAGTGGAGTTATGGTAGAGTCATTTACATGTTCACGACTGCTATACAATCAACCAGTCTCTGATTCCTGTATCTAGCAGAAAGGGTATGAAACCAGCATGAAAACAGAGTACACATTACATTACCAAGGGTTCATTCCCTGCCCGTAAAGGCACATTGCCTGATCAGTCAATGTGTTTACTGTTACTGATCATCTGTTTTCCTTTCCATATTGTTGTGATGTTAATGCTATTGGTTTTACTGGAAATTGTGTTGTATTTACAGAAGTGATGTAGTTGAAGTAAAAGGCACTTTACGCCCATTCCCAACCCCACCCATCCATGGGTTGCGGAAGCTAATTAGCAGACTGGGAGCATTGCTTTTATTTTCCTTTAGTGTAATAGGCTGGCTGGTGAAGTGCACTTCCCATAGTGTGCAGTCACTTCAATTTGCCTTTAGGTGACTACCTGGCTTGATGGTGGTTTTCTATTTGATTTCATGTAACTCCTTGTCTTGATGAGTGCATTGGTTTTAGTTTGTTTGAGGTAACTGCTTCACATGCTGGTTTCATCACACAGCTGATACCCACCCTGAGAAAGCCAGAGCTGCCCTGTTAGTGGTATCAACACCAGTGCACTTAGGTTCCTTACAGCTCCTTCACTTGAAGTGGGTTACCACCTACCCGTTACTTTTTGTATCCTGCTCGTACCAAGTCGGACCCAGACCAGTCCCCACAGTTGCTCCGGATTAATGGACATTGTCATGTCATCTCAGGCGCGATGTAAAGAGTGAGCTGAGGACTCTTTTGGCTCAAGAACCAACTAGCTGGTGACCCTTGTGGTTGTTTAAAGATTTAAGATCAGCCTGTAACTCAGTCTTGAGCTGGGTCGGTGACCTCGATTACAAAGTGGCTGTGCCAGATGTCCCATTATGACCCCTTTTGCCTGTCTCCCCTTCAGGCGCACAGGGCATAAAACTGGGGGGTTCTCAACCCTGCCAAACTGAGGGGTGACCCTAAGAGCACAGCTGCCATCCTATCAGGGATGGGATGCTTTGGTGTGCTGGTCTGGTTTTCTGGGTGCATTGGCTCATGTTTTTTCCCATGTAATTGATTGGGTGTCTTGGTAAGTTGCTTTTATGTGAATGTCTGACTTATGACTGTGCATTCCTTTCAGTGTGCACTTGCTTCAGTTTACTTTTGAGTCACTGTCTAGTTTGCTGGATGTATTGCTTTCATTTTTCTTTCATTAAACTGTTTGACATGCTTGGTGCTTTTATGTTGGTGCCTGCATGCTGAGGTGTACTCTTCTTCAGTTTAAATGTATGTGACTGGCCTGTTGACTAGCACCCTGCTTTCAAAGTGAAGGTTCACAAGTTCACACTTGCTTTAGTTTACTTTTGTATGGTTGACTGCATGCACTGTTTTGCTGGATGCAATGCTTTAAGTTACTACTTGATGCATTGCTTTCAGTTTGCTTTAAAGTAATTGCCTCTCATTTTCCCAAAGCTTTGTGAAGGCTGTTTCCCAACTGCGTGCAACTTCTTCTACTCTTAGAGCTGAGATTTTCATGAAAGTCTTATAGTCTGAATTCAGCACCTGAGCGTAATAGGACGAAATGTATGAAGCTCTGTGGTTATACTGAATAAGCAGCCACCTATGTTATGCCATCTATTAATGTAATAACTGCACTTTCACAATTGCTTTATTAACCTTCCTGCTTTCTCAAATTTGCTTGAAAATGCACGATTTTTCCTCTTTTTTTTTTCAAAATTTTCTTGGGGGGGGGGGGGGGTGTTCCCCCCCCCAAACCCCCTTTTTGGGGTTCAAGCTCGCGCGCTCGCTCGCTACGGTGCTGGATGCAAATCACTTTGCGCCCACCACTTTCAAATGTCACCCACCGCTACTGACCCTAGGGACCCATTTACCCTGGTCAGGGCAAAATAGCACTAAAGGTCGTATAGCACAGAGGGGGATAGAATTGGCTATGGTTTTAAAATGACTGATGTTTGTAACGAAGCATTTAACAAAATTGAACCCGTCAGTTAAAATTGATTTTTATATTTGTAGATGCCCCTGAAGAAGGAAAAGCTTTTTCCGAAATGCATTGGGCCGTTTTAATAAACCCGATGGGATGTGGAACCCACATTGGACTCCTGAGCTTTTGTGAAATAATTTCGTTCACCGAACAATTGAGTAAAATGAATTGATAACACAAGTGAAGAAACGAATTAAAATAGTTAAAATAACGAAGAATGAGTAAGAGAAAAGCAGAGAAAATATTGATTCAATTAAAAAGACGAGCTGTGCAACCTGACTGAATCGGAAAAGGAGATTCTTTGTAAATATTATTTTCATCCCAATTTCAATAACTGTTTTGTATGGTGCAACATGTCAAGCTAGAATATTTATAGCACTATCTCATAAACATCTCTTGCTAACCTTGAGATCAGAGACACGGACACATGATTTTTCTTTGAGATGGGGATCTGTAAATCTGTATTTGTAAAGCACGAACTACTCACCCTTAGGGGTCTCAAGGCGCTGGGGGCCGTCTTGGAAATTAAGTAAGCTATTGCCCAGAGTCACACAGTGCTGAGCTGAGCTGCTGCCTTAGCCGGGGATCGAACAGTGAACCCTGTGCTCCGAAGTCAGCTGCCCTGGCTGCTGCACCACACATCTCCACTGTCATTGCACATATGCATATGTTCCCTGACTCCAAGGTCCGACTTGAAGACTTTCGCTCTTCTTGCTATGTCCCTGTTCTTTCCTCTGCTCCCACTATCACAATTTAACTCCTGCATTGGTTCTCTGATCTTCGGAACATATTACATTTAACCTCTCTCTGTCTTCAGTGTATTTTATCTATCTTACTGTTCAATGCCTCCGATGTCTCTCTATCTCTCCCCCACTCGATGACTTTGAGATAGTTTTCGATTCTGTTCTTCCGAACTGTTTGAAATCTTTGTATGACACACCTATTTTCCTTTGATCTCTCACCAACTAAATGACCCTTACTTGCTTCTCTTTTCTCTCAAGTTTGTATACAGAGACATTCCATCACTATTATTCTCATATCTGTTGGTTCCTTAATGTTGTGACTTTCATCGCTCTCCCAGTCACCATGTACTCACTTTTGTACCGTTTAACCTCTTATTTCTCCCTCATACATCTGGATCTTTATAGACTCACTAGCTCCATTGTACTAATGAGCCTTCTGTCTGAGATCCCTCTCACCTCTGTCTTTCGTAACCCCCTGGTCTCACCTCTAGTTCTGACCTCTTTAAAATGTCTGTGCCTTTGATATGTTTGTCAACTATGCTCTTCACTCTTGTCTCATTTCTGTCTACTTTTTGTGCCTTTGAGCTCTTGTTTTCTCTCTCTTGTGTGTGTACTTGTCACCTATATCTTGCTGATCCTTCTATTGCATCTGTATCTTTGAGATATAGCTATATTTGTTTTCAAATGTGCTACAGTCTCTTTGACTTGTGAGCATTTGAGGTCTCTCTCTTCTCTGTGCTTCTGGTCTACAGTTCTTCTCTCATCTATTGTCTCTCATCCTAGTTTGCTGATATGTCATTCTCTCACAATTGTTTTAAAACATCTTTCATTCTTTCTCTTTTCAGTACCTTTTTTATTATGTATAACGTTCTCTTTCATGTTTGTGTCTCTAAACACTGTCTCATGTCTGAATTTCCCATTTCTCACCAGGGCGCTTCTAATCTTTGCCTCCTTCCTCTGCACCTCTCCTCTGTCTCTTCATCCCTGTGCTTTTTATCTGTCTCTTGCAAATGAGCCTTTGATCATGATGTCTCTCACTCCTTTCTTTGGCTCTCTTCCTTTCACACCTGTGCATTTATCCTCCCCATCCCCTAGCTATGATTGCCAGCTGGAGGCGGAAGGAGGAGGAGCCAAGCAGAATGATTAATCCTTCTGCTTCTTACTCCTTGATTGTCGAGTTGAGCCTGGGAACGTGTGTGAGACGAAGGAATGGAAGGAGCTGCCATACGCTTCTCTCTTGATTTCCCCAGCAGTCACAAAGCTGAGGATTGCATTGAGAGTTCTGTAAGGCAGGGGCCTGTTTAAAGTAAAAACATATTCCAGATGTCTCCTTTCAACATCAATCTCCATAGGATGAAATGAGTGACTAGAGAGGATGAAGAGTGTGGCAGGGTTAATAGAAGAGTCTTTTCAGTCCTTCCCATTTTTGCTTCTTCCCCATCCACCTAGAGGCCTAGTCACAAACTGCATTTTGTTATACTATAAGATGTTATTCAAAAACGTTTGTTATACTATAAAATGTTATCCACAAACTTACGTGTGGAAATTACATCTGTGCCTTTCCTATCTTTTTCTGCGTGGAGATCTCCTCCCTGACTTTTAAGTCTCCGCACACGGAACAATATCTTTTAGTAGTAAATGCGGGAGGAAGAGAGGGCAGTGGCTGGAAAATGGGTATCGCTTACAAGTAAAGGAGACAGAAATAGGGAGAACTGAGGAGGGGTTAAGGGACGACTAGGTTGGAGAGTAGGAAGGGTTGTGCACCCATTCACAAAAGAGTAAGCCCATTGCTAATCAAAAACTGCACTTTTGAGGATATTACATTGAGAAAGGGATCCAAAACAGTAGTGAAATACTCCAGCCCAGCGCTGCACATGGTTAACCACTTGTACAGCAACACCTCCTCAATAGAAAATAATGGCGGTAGGGGCTTAAAATAAAAAATAAATAAGTTAGTTTAAATATTAAATGTAAAATATTATTACAAAACTTTTTCAAGTTACATATATATGTTTTTGCTTTTCCTTATACTTTCCTAGGGTAGTCTGGGTTGAGATCTCCGTATAGTAAAGGGAAAACAAAAAAGATTATTAGCCTTAGAAAAAGTTAGTAAATATATTTTTATGTTAAATATTTTTGTAAATTAATGGAGTACATTTCTTTTTTAAATGTAGAACTAATGAAAAAATGTCACAGCATTATTGACTTAATTTTGGCTTAAATATTCAAATATTTTTTAAAATATTAACTTTAAAAAAGTATTTTACTGGAGTTAAAATTAAAAAATAAATTCCTACCAAAAGTAAAAATAAAAGATTCCATTCTGCATGAATAATTATTAAAAGTGATGTATAGAATAAGCTAAAAGTAATTTAATTATATATTTTTTTAACACTTGGGGGTCGATTCCGATTCGGGAAATGAATCCGTACGACGGTTCGTATTCGTAGCCGTTTCCGTACGAATCGTAGTAATCCGTCCGAATCGTGTAGTACGATCCGTTGGCTCGAAATACGTACGAATCGTCGCGAACCATACGAAAGCCAGGGGTGAGTCCGTACAACATAGACCCGCACAGTAAACCGTACGAATCGTAAACATGCTGTACGACCTGCCAGGTACGATCCGGACCAGGGAATGGGGACGCGATTCGTACGGATACGTTGGGTATGAGCAATTTGTACGGAGATCTACACTATCGCATAAGCACCGTACCCCTAAATTAAAGGTGAGTATGCAGGGGTTATACGCACCATACACATACGACCTTGAGGGGTACGGACCGTACCCCTACGCACCGTACACCTACATTCATGGGAGGTACGCATGGGGACAAAGGTACCGTACCCCTGTAATCCAGGGGTGTACGCACCGTACCCCGATGCTTCGTACCCCTGCAATGATGGGGTTTATGCACCGTACACTAGTGTGCCGTTCCGTACGCATTTCGACCCGAAGTCTGGTTTTCCGGACGTTTTAAACTCCCGTAGCAGAAGCGTCGTACGGAGTGATGTCGACACGAATCGTACTTGCTGGGTCGGAAAAAGCTGCTTCGAACCGTACGGACGTCGCCTACTGCGTGTTCCGAATACGATTCGTACGGATCATTGAGTTGTATGGTTCTTGGTACGAATCGTACGGAGAACTGCATTGGGTACACATCGTACGTACGGGTACGGTTCTCCGTACGATTCGTATGGGAAAAAGGCTCCGTACAACGATTCGGACAGGATTTTACCGAATCGGAATGGGCCCCTTAATGTTAGACTAATTTTTAAATCCCAACAAGATGTTATCATCTTTCATATTTAAATAATTTTTTTAAATTTTTATATATTTTTTAATATTCAATTTTTTTATTTTTTAACTATTTTAAATAATTCAGTTGAATCGAAATTTGCCTAACTTACGTAACGGTAAGTTTCAATTCTATTAAGGACACGGAGGCGAGGATTATGCTATATCTTCCTTCGCTTTATTAACATAAAGACTCCACAGCAGCTTAGGAAAAGATATAATAAGAACAAAAAAAATTTAAACATAAAGCATTGACGTAATGTTCAACAAATCAACAACAACTCCCAAGAGTCTCTTTGTATAACAATAGTCCATAGTCCTTCTACTCTGTCCATCATCACTATATAACCGGACTTCTCATCATCTTCCTCCTCTTTCTTCGCGCAGATCACGCTTGAGCCTCATTGGTCCTGTTTAGCACCGTCGTTGCCTGTCGAAAAAGGAACAGCATCAGCGAGGTGGTCAGGAATGCGACAACAAGGCGAGGAGCATTCAGTGATTAATACAGTACCGACAACGTAAAGGAAAACGCTTTACTTACTGCCATACGGGTGGGTAGAGACACCACTGTAGCCTGGGTGGGATAATCCTCGCCTCCGTGTCCTTAATAGAATTGAAACTTACCGTTACGTAAGTTAGGCAAATTTCGATTCTATGTCGGGACCGGAGGCTTCAGATTATGCTAGTTTAAAGCTTACTTACCACCAACTGGGCCAAATCCACCACCGGCTTAAAATAAAAACTCTTGAAGGTGGAATCCGAGGACCAATCCGCCGCTCGCATTAGGTCCTCCAGACGAGCACCCACCGAGAATGCCTTAGAGGCCATGGCCCCCCTGGCGGAGTGTGCTCCAAAGAGAGAAGTATTGATGCCCGCTTCTTGCATGACCCACCGCACCCACCGAGCAATAGTGGGGGAGGAGACAGCTTTGTGTGGCTTCCGCAGGGCAATCAACAACTGACGCTCGCCCGGAGGGCGCAGATCCAAGGTCAGGTCCTCATATGCTTTGAGGCATTGCACGACACACAACTTAGGAGTGTCAAGAAAAGCTGGATATGAAATAGAACGCGACGACGTTTTCGTGCGTCGGCCTACTGTAAAAGTAACCCCATCCGGGGAAAAGATGCGTGCAGAGACATCCAGCGCGCGCACGTCAGAGACGCGTCTACAAGAAACCAGACATAACAACATGGCTAACTTCGCCGACAGCTCTTTAAGAGACAGATAGGAATTGGCCGGCCACGACCGGAACAAATTCAGAACCAAATTGACGTCCCAAAGGACGGAGTACCTGGGTTCCGGAGGCAGCGCGAGGCGGATAGCCCGCAGAAGCCGGCACACAAAAGGGTGTTCCCCTACTGGATGGCCATCGATGTTGTCATGGCCAGCCGAAATCGCCGATCGAATAGCATTGATCGTCCTATACGCTAGGCCCTTGTCGGCCAAATGTGCCAGGAAATTCAGCACGGGAACGAGGCCTGCGACCAAGGGATCCAGATCCCTTCGTAAACACCAACGCATCCACTTAAGCCAAGCGGATCTGTAACGCTTCGTCGTACTATCGGCCCATGCCTTGGAGAGCAAGTGCTCAGCCGACCCCGAAAGGCCCGGGAGCGACCAGCGTCTCCTGAGAGCCTCCACGCCACGAGGCGGAGAGAGTTCTGCATGACGAGGGGATGCGGTTCCTGATCCGGATCTGTCAGGAGCAGAGGAAACAGGGGGAGTAGGATTGGAAAATCCCAAGAAAGTTCCAGAAGAACCGGAAACCACACTTGAGACCTCCAGAGTGGTGTAATCAACACCAGCTCCGCTCCCTGGCGGCGTATTTGGGCCGCCGTCCGCATTATCATGGAGAACGGGGGAAACGCGAACGGTTGTTCCCGACTCCAATCCTGCAAGAACGCGTCCGTGGCCTCCGCTAGAGGGTCCGGCCTCCAGCTGAAGAAACGCGGCAGCTGGTGGTCGAGACGGGACGCAAAGAGGTCCACCGAGAAGGGACCCCAGAGGGTGTGCAGCCACCGGAAAACCTCCGGATCCAGCTTCCACTGGCTGGCGTCCCTGAGATGTCTGGAATGCCAATCCGCCACTTGATTGCACTGACCCGGCAGATACTCCGCCGTCACCGCAATGTGACGGGACAGGCAATAATCCCAGAAGTCCTTCGCCAAGTCCGCCAAGGCGCGGGACCGAGGACCTCCTAGATGGTTCACATAACGGACCGCCGAAATATTGTCCATCCGTAACAGGACACAAGCCTTGACCGAATCTTTGGTCCAACAACGAACCGCGAAGGAGCCCGCAAGGAGCTCCAAACAATTGATATGCAATTGTTGTTCTTCTGAAGACCAGGCGCCGCCGGTGGAAAAATCCCCGCACCGGGCGCCCCGGCCGGACCTGCTGGCGTCGGACTCTATGATCAGGTCCGGAGCCGAGCCGAAGATCGACCGACCATTCCATGCCTCCATGTGAGACAGTCACCATGACATTTCCTCCTTCACTTCGTCCGTGAGGGGAACCCACTGGTCGTAACTCATCCCACGGCGCAGATGCTGCGCCTTCAGGTGCTGGAGAGCCCTGTAGTGCAGCGGGCCTGGGAAAATCGCCTGGATGGAGGACGAGAGAAGACCCACCACCTTGGCGATATGTCGCAGGGACGTGCGATCTCTCGCGACCGTCTGCCGAAGCAGGTGTCGTATCTTTGCGACCTTCCGACCCGGCAGGCTCACGACCGCCTGTACCGAGTCCACCACGAAACCTAAAAAGGTGATCTGCTGAGTGGGAACCAAAACCGACTTGGAGCCGTTGATCACGAACCCCAGTCTCTGGAGCAGGCCGACAGCGTGACGCAGCTGACCCGCCAGCACCTCTGGGCACTGCCCCATGAGGAGGATATCGTCCAAGTACACTAGCATACGGACCCCTTGACTTCTGAGAAACTCCACTACCGGGTGGAGGACTTTCGTGAAGCACCACGGGGCCGAAGAAAGACGGAACGGCAGAGCGGTGAATTCGAACACCCTGTCGTCCCACAGGAATTGCAGGAAACGACGATGAGGGGGGTGGATGGGGACGACCAGGTAGGCGTCCTTGAGATCTAGTCTCACCATCCAATCCCGAGGGAGGAGCACGTCTCGAAGGAGGTGGATACCCTCCATCTTGAAGTGCCGGTAGACCAACCACCCATTGAACTCTTTGAGATTGATCACAGGTCTTTTGCCCCCATCCGTCTTGTCCACTAAAAAGACGTTGCTGAGGAACCCATGCGGGTGGCGCGTTGATAGACGGATGGCTCCCTTGCGCAGCAAGTCCGAGATCTCCCCGTCTATCAATCGCGCGTCTGACTCTGAAAAACTCATCGGGCGCGGGGGCCTCGCTTGAGTGGGTTGGTCGTAAAACTCGATATGGAAACCTCGTACAGTTTGCAAGACCCAAGCGTCGGCAGTGAGCAATTCCCACTCCTCGTAAAAGCTTGCCAGCCGCCCCCCAATTGGAACCTGATCCAAACAAAGTACACTTACCGGGGGCATTGCCTTGTCCGGAGTTCTTCTTGAACCCTCTGCCACCGAAGCGCTGTCCCCTGGTGGGGTAGAAGTTTGTATAGTTGGCAGAGGTCTGGTATTGACCTCTTCCGGAGCCTTGTCCTCTGTTGGTCTGCTGACCACGGCCGATCGCGCGGCCCCTACCGCGACCGGCCCCTCCAGAGAAACGCTGGTGGAACACTCTCTTGATGCTAGACTGGGCCTTATCCAGCGACGTGAACGTATTCACAAACTTGCCCAGCTCCCTGATGAAGGGCTCGCCGAAGAGGCCTCCCTGGGCCACAGCACCCGCCTCCGACGAGGCCAGGTCCCCCAACTTTGGGTCCAGCTTGATTAGGAGCGAACGCCGCCTCTCAGTGGACAGGGCACAGTTGGCGTTGCCCAAGAACACAATCCCCCTCTGGGCCCAATTCGAGAGCACCTCCGGTGAAATGGCGGTGCCATTCGCTCTAGCCTCCTCCGCCATGTCGAGGATCTTCGTGGCGGGCCCGACCGCATCCAACAATTTGTCCTGGCAGGCCCGCCAGGACCGGTCAATCCCTTGCCTGGGGTCCTTCATAAATTTCGCCAAGAAGGTGGCCATCTTGGGATCCAATTCCGGGGTCATGGCCACTTTCCCTTCCAAAGTCGGCCGAGGACACTCCCCACGTAGGCAACCCCTCGCTTCCTTCTCCAGGGGCTTGCGCAGCCTGCCCGCGACAAACTTCGCCACCGTCTCCCCTGGCGCCCAGGCCGCGGAGCGGGGGTGGACTATCTCGTCCGGGTCCAGCATGCCCGACTCATCCCGGGGCATCTCCTTGGCAGAGGGCGCCGGAAGCCAAGATCGGGTTGACTCCCCGTCGTCATCTGAGTCCGGAGAGTCGTAGATTGGGGAGGCGGGGGCCGTAGACACGTCCCCCGAAGCACTAGGGTCCACCAAGGGCGCAGGGGGCACCACTGTCGCCTTCGCCAGGAAGGCATCTCGAAGACGCTCAAAAGCGCCCCTGTCCACACCTTGGGCCTCCGATGACGGCCCCTCCTTACAAGGCCTCTTCGGGGCGGGTGGCAACCCGCCGGACGTCCCCGGGAGTTCAGGGGACAGAGGCACCTGCGCCGCTGCCAGCTTCGCGCACTCCTCCACGATGCGGGCGGAAAGGCGGTCTTCCATGGGGCCTACCACCTCCGTCACGCAGCGGTAGATGGAATTGTCCACCGCCTGGTAGAACTCGTCGTCCTGCAGATAGGGGCAGGGTTCCTCCTCGTAATCCCCTTCCATCTCGGAACCAAGGGCAAATGCGGGGCACCCAAGAGGGCGGCAACCGAGAAAGATTTGAATGTGGGCAGGCCAAGCGGCTGCGATCACGTTTTGGGCCAACTGACGTGGCAGGTGGGCTGCACCAACCCCCAAGCGCGCAGACCCTCCTCGCCGGGACCGGGTCGTCGCACCCCTCAAGCGCGCTAGGCCACACTTCGGATAAAAGAGGTGCACAAAGGACACCCGAAGGTGATTCACGCGGTCTGAGCCGCTATACCGACCCCAACGGGGCGTCAAGAGTAGGAAAATTACAGACCCGGGTCACCAGGTGTCAGAGGGGTACGCGAGGGCTGGCACCTGCGCAAGCAGACTCCACGGCGCGGCTCCTGGCACTGCGGAGGCGCGCCGAAGGGTCGGCGAGACGACAGGCCGCCCCCTGGCGGTCTCTTTACACACCGCACACAAGTGGGAAATAAAGTCGCGTAGGAACGAAGAACGTTCCCGCAACCGGGGACTCTGTAAGGGAATAAACCATGCAATGAGTCCCCCAACGATCGTACACAATACAATCAATCACATTGAAAAAAGGGAAAAATAGGAAAAGCACTTATCTGGCTGCGGGAGCAGCGAAGAAAGAGGGGGAAGATGATGAGAAGTTCGGTTATATAGTGATGATGGACAGAGTAGAAGGACTATGGACTATTGTTATACAAAGAGACTCTTGGGAGTTGTTGTTGATTTGTTGAACATTACGTCAATGCTTTATGTTTAATGCATTTTTTTTGTTCTTATTATATCTTTTCCTAAGCTGCTGTGGAGTCTTTATGTTAATAAAGCGAAGGAAGATATAGCATAATCTGAAGCCTCCGGTCCTGACATAGAATCTAATTTCTTAAGGCATATTATTTTAAATCCCTACCTCCATTATTATTATTATTTTTACATCTTTTTTATTTTCATTAACAGGTTTAAACAGTTACATTTCAAGGATCAATTAATTGCACAATGGTAATTATAATACCAGGTTTACAATATGCTCTCACAGGACAAGTATCCTCATGTCTGCATTTCTGTTTTCTTTTTGTTTTCAGTGATGCATACACAAACAGTGGGATGCGGGCTGGGCGTCACATGTGCATCATGTCTGGTAGCATGTGGCGAGCAATGGCAGTTGCTATATTTGGGGCTATCTCCACATGGCACTAGTAGAGCATTAGTCCTGTTTCAACTTGTTAGCAACAGTAGGCGGGAAGGAAAGGAACAGGACAAAGTAATAAAGACGGGAGGTACTTGGCCCAGCTAGTGTGATTCTGGCCCGTCGTGCAGTAAGTATGAGTGTAGTTTGTTGCTTAAAGATGGCTTGCTTATATCAATTGTGGGAGGTAAACACCTAGCTCCAAACCCAACATCGCTCGTAACTATGCTTGAGGTTGGTGGGTCTCTTCTGTCCTCAACTCTGCAGGGTGTATGGTGTCTGTAAGGTCTGCTCCTGGTGTCAGCTCTTTCTGGAAATTGTGTAGTATGGTGTCCCAGTTAGCTGCTATAGGGATTTTGCAGAGGTCTAATGTCCCTACCTCTTATTATTTTCAATGACGGAAGTTGCAGTATTAGTGTTTTGCCATGTGTGGGGCTGGACTTACAACCTTTTTTTTGGCAGTAGTAATTTTGACTTGTAAATTTGGCTCCACCATAGGGTGGTGGCATGTATTTCTTAACTATTGAGTCGCTTTACGATTTAGTGAATAGCCAAAACTAGTAAAGTTATTCGAAAGTGTAAGAGCAAACTTACAGATGCAACTTATTCACTAGTGTAAGTTACCCTTGTAAATATCCCCCATAGTATATTATATGGAAAAGTTGGAAGCAGTGTTGGGGGTGAAAGCTGTAGTCACTGCTCCTGCTCCCTTATGCATTACCAGGACCTCCTTATCTTCAGTACAAAACTTGGCAGAGAGCTAGTTAGCCCTCTTACTTCTTTTGTTGCACTGACATCCGTTTTCTTGTTATCATGAAAGCTTTCATATGGGACCTTAGATTTTGGCTGGAAGACGGTGTTATTCCCCATCCATTACACATGTTGAGGGACTAGTCTCCAATTTACTTGGATTCACCCTTGCACTGTTAGACATGACAGCCTGAGGGTGGCCTTCCCCCAACTTTTTGCCTGCCTCCCTCCAGTTTTCTGACCTCATATTTGATGGCTTTCGGACTCTGCACTTTACCACTGCTGACCAGTGCTCAAGTGCACGTGCTCTTTTCCCTAAACATGGTAATATTGGCTTAACCCCAATTGGCATATTTAATTGACTTATTAGTCCTTAGTAAAGTGCACCTCATGCCCAGGGCCTGTAAATGAAATGCTACTATTGGGCTTGCAGCACTCATTGTGCCACCCATGTACGTATTCCTCTAATATGGCTCATGCCTGCCGCTATAGAGCCTGTATGTGCAGCTTTACACTGCCACCTGCCAAAATAACTCCTTTGCCTGGCCTAAACTTCCTTTTTTTATACCTATAAGTCACCACTTGAAGTAGGCCCTGTTTAACCCACAGAGCAGGGTGCAATATATGTAACAGGCATGACATATACTTTTAAGTTTACATGTCTTGGCAGTGAAAAACTCCCAATTTCGTTTTTCACTACCGCAAGGCCAATCTCTCCCATAGAATAACATTAGGATTACCTTATTCCGTTTTTAAGTGTAATTCCCAATTGTGAAGAGATATACTTTTCATGTTTGGTGTCACTGGACTCACAATTTAAAATCACAACTTATGATGAAGTTGAATTTTAAATTACAGTTTGGCAAATGCCACTTTTAGAAAGTTGGCATTTGCTTACTTTAGCCATTTGGTGCCTGCTGCCTGTCTCTGTACAGCCTAGGTTGGGTTTGTGTATTCCCTCTAGACAGCCACACACAAAGAGAGTTTAGGTGTGTCTTGATGAGCCATCCTGAGAGATGGGAGGGAGGAGCTGGGCGCAGCCTCATACTTTACATCTGATTAGGCAGTGTCATGTCTACACACAAAGCGCTGCATGCCCCCTGTAGTGAGTGAAGCCAGGACAGGAAGGGAGGACCTCTGTGCACTTCAAAGCTTTCTTTGAAGTCTCTCCCACTTCAAAGACACAACTGGGTATGAGTACTGGACCTCTGACACCATAACTTCAGTACACTTCTGGACCTGTGAAGACTCTGTCAGGAACAATTGCTGTGCTGCTGAAAGGACTGTCACTCTGCTGGACTCCTGCTTTGCTGGACTCTTGCCGTGCTGAGCTGCCCTGCTGCCTGCTGTTCTACTGTCCGGGTGAGCAGGACTGGACCTGCATCACTTGAACCCAGAGTGACTCCAAGGGCTTGCTGGCTTGCCTCCTGTTTTAAGTCTCAGGGACATCAAAGACTTCAACTTATCCTGCCAGAGCAACTGAACTTTGCTTGCTGCAAGTCTTGCCATGCCAAGTGGTTCCAAAGTAGTCCTGGGCCCTTGGAAGTGGGTATACATTTCTGCTTGAAACAGAACCCACGCACCTTCATTGGAATCGGTGCTTATCCACCTTCGCGTGAGTCGGACCCAGCGCATTCTCATCATTGCGTGGAGCTGGCCTTGCACGTCGCCTTCATTACCTACTTTGGGAGCAGCACCCTTGCTTCACATTCGGAACCAGCGCGCGGCATTTGGAACCAGGGTATCACCGCAGTTGTGTGGAGAAAATCGAACCATCTCGTCCACTACGTGTCTCAACATCGACACATTGCTTAGGCTGCACCTCGCATCTTCGTCAACGACGAGGACACATTCTAGGTCAAGGTACTTTAGTTCAGTGGGTCCAAGTGGGTTCCTGTATCTGGCCACTGCTCCATCGCGGTTTGCCTGAACTTTTGACTTTGCCCCAGTCCAGCGCGACCAGATGTCCCATTTAAGCCATTATTCCTTCTAAGGCTATTTTACCTCTGTTCTGTTCTTTAAAAATTCATATCTCAACTTCTACTTGTTGGATTTTTTTATTACTTTGGCCTTGTTTTATTTATCAAATTATTCTTTAGTTTTCTAACCTAGTGTGGAGTCTTTTTGTGGTGTTTTCACTGTGTTGCTATTCGAAGTGTTACACAAATACTTTACAAATTGCCTCTTAAGTTAAGCCAGACTGCTCTGTGCCAAGCTACCAAAGGGGGAGCACAGAATAATTTAGGGTGTGTTGTGACTTACCCTGCCTTGAATTGTGGTTCCTGCTTGGGTGCATACCTCTCACAATCAGAAAGCCAATTTCTTTTTTTTTTTTCCTTCAATTTCAAAATATTTTTTTATTAATGTTTTTACAGTCAAGTACAATCACTTTACCGTTACGGGGTACCAGCCAAGCATGGTTGATGTTGCCATGGTTACAGGTTGTTGGTGTGCATGTTTGGCTGCCCCTTTTTACATTGTCTTGCTAGGAGATTAAGTACAGATGAAAGAAGGAGAGAAAATAGAAAAGAAAGAAAGGAGGCAGATTACAAGAAGAGCACTATAACGATGGGCCTATTCTGGGTTTATTACGTATTGTTTTGTGGGCAGCTGACCCCCTCAAGTGACCTCATGGGGGTTCATAGGAGTCTAGATACACGTCAAGCGATTTCTAACAGTATCTCTATGTCACCATCACTGCTGCTCTTCAGACAGGATACCTGAAGTGTACTCAGAATCAACAACAATTACAGTCATGTAAATATACCCATTTTTTGGTGACTCTAGCTATAATATGTTTCATTATGCCTTCTTTGCAGATCACATGTATGTTTTTGAAGGTAAAGACTATTCCAAAGAACCAAGCAATAGAGACCAAGATGCATTTGATCAACTGCTAGACCTTCAGAAAGTCCTTATAGAAGAGACTGACAAACAGGGAAGATCCCTTAGATCAAAGGTACACAGTATTTATTTGTTAGCTAAGTGGTTGTAAAAAGATCTTTGAATTTTAGACTGTTATAAGACCCAGTTAATGTGCATACCTGGAATTAGGGCACGCAGCTGCATGAGAAAAACTATGAAAATCGGTTTTCTATTGACATATGAGACTTTTTTCAGATGCCTGATCACAAAGCCGTTTTTGCCCCACTTCAAGGTGCCAGGAGTTCTCACAAGTTAACATTTGGGGGAACCTTAAGTTACAGTGCCAGAATAGTTCTGAAGCACTATTTCGTTTTGTTCCCACAGGCTCTCCCTTCAAGTGCAATGTACATGTCATTAAATGCTTCCAGTAGGAAACGAGTACTAAGCCCAGAAGAGTTGGAAATTAGAAGGATAAAAAGGCAGGAAGCCGCAGCCAAACGAGCTAAACAAATACAGGAAGCCAAAAAGAGAAAAGAAGAAGCCGAATATAAGCAAAGGTATTGTGGTATCAAAACGTAATATATATATATATTTTAGCATGAACATGTTTCGTCTTCGACCACAGTCGTGAACAAGGCTGCAAAGCCAAAACATGTTGATGTTTTCACAGGCAAGCTTCGGAGTGCCATGCCCATAGTGGAATGGGATGAGAGATGGTTGTATTTGATTTCAATGAGATAACTACATCATGCTTATAATATACTTCATTGCCAGGAAGTAGCAATGCTCTTGGAAAACTATAGGAAAAGTTCTCTGTTGCAGCTTTGAAAAGTAACATCTACTCTTGGTGACAAGTGCACAGTTCATGTTGCGGTTTGTAATACTATTTAAACTTCATTTGAAACAGTCTTGCACTTCTGTCCTTTATGTGAAAATAATGAATGATGGAGGAGCCAAGATGGCGGCGGAGACGGACGTGTAATCGCCCGGCTCCCCGAGCCTGTTCCTTTAACTATCCTATCCTGAAATCTATCCTGCTGCAGAGTTGCCGCGAAAGGACGAGGGAAGCGCGCTGTTGCCGGCGGCGTTTCTCCGGTGTCCCTACCTGCCCGATTGCCGGTTGTAACGGCGTGTTCCCCCGACGACCGTGGTTGAGCCCCGGATCAGTGCCCTGGATCGACGTGCACGGCCGGAGACGGCCGGAGCTCCTTGGATCCTACTGACGGGTGGCGTGCCTGCTGTTCCCCGCCACGATTGCTTGCCTGTCAAGGTGCCTACACCGCTCCCCTCTGAGGAAGCACTACTCGACTGGCTGTGGGTTTCCATTGTTTCTCCTCCCCAGAACGGCGTTGAGGTGAGCTGCGCTGCTTTGTTCTTTGTTGGGGCGAAAATGGCTGCTGCAGCTCGCCCTTGCTTCGCGCCTTGATGGGTCTCCTTGATGAGACTTGTGTGATCGGTTACACGCGAAAAAGGGGAACTCTGGACTTTGGCGAGATCACACCCCGGCTACCATCGAAGAATCCACCCAAACGAGCAGAGACCCCCTTGTGTGGGCGCAATATGGCGGTCGTCTCCACTACACTACGGATGGGCTCCATCTCGGCCCCTGAAGGGACTGCCCTACATGACCTCGAGTGGCGACCGGAATACTCTGTTGCCCTCCGCAATACCGACTCACTGGTTCACCCGCCTGAAATCACCCCTGGCTCCATTCTCGCAGCGCTAGCCGATTTCCGGGCAGACCTGCATGATTGTTTTTGTGCACTCAGCGCGAAGCTAGACGCTGCCGTTCTCGGATCGGAGAGTGCCTCGCCAGCTGGCCCCTCTTGTGGTATCGACAGAGACTCTCCTGATATTGAAATGGGGACATTGCTGCTGCGTGACTGTCAGCTGGAGCAACATTCTGAAACTGTATCTTCTGAAGTATTGCCGCCAGCCCCTGTCGTTGACGCTACATTGTTTCTTATCCTTCCTCAGCTTTCACTGCCAGATGATGCATCCTTATTCTCCTTCATGGCTCAGTGGGCGATGCAACTTTGTTTCTATACTGCTCATGCTAGGAATTTTGTGGTTTTCAGTCGCTGTTTTATGCTACCTTGGGAGAACCTGGGTGCAGTAACCTTCTGGGTCGATGCCATTGTTTGTGACTGGAGGTGTCCATTTTGTGCAGAGGGACCTTCTCCTTGTCGAGGGCGGCCATCTTATCCCTTTGTTCCATCTGGGGCGGTGCCTTTTTCGGAGCCATTTCTGGGGGGACGTTTGAAATCTGGCCAGGGTTAGGAATGACCTTCTTCGTGTGAACTGTGCTTGAGGGACGGGTGGGGGCCCGAGATGGGACGCTTCCCCGACGCGTGCTGCAGTGATAACTGGTGTCTCTCCCTCCTTCCTTATGTATGGACGCTCTGATTATAATGTTGTAGATAGAGTGGAGAGTATTTCTTGGTCGGGGAGTTCGGGTGATTCAGAAGTTTGGCCCTCCTCCAGTTTTAGGGAAATCTTTTTTCTATTCCTCCTTTTCTTTTCCTATATTTCGGGTTCTTAAGTGGGCGACAGACACACTGCTGGGGGGGGTAGGCCGTAGCCTCCGCATTGATGTAGGGTGGGGGGGGGTTTAATTTTATATAGTTCATTTCTATGGGCCTTATTTTCTCTATTTTCTGCGCTTTCTCTTCCTATTTCTGTCCTGGGTCCGAGGCAAGGGGTGGTGGGGAGTGGGTGGAGCTGTGCATGGCGTGTACTTGCCAGTTTACGTTCTTACTGATTCGCCTTGATCCGCCATGTTGCTAGAGATGCTAGCCTACACGATTGGTATCATACTATGCTGTTGCCTGCTCCTGATGTGAAGTGACGATACGGACTCAGTACTCCTTGATTTCTATTCTTCACTGCTTATATTTTATACGTTTAAAAACTTTTAAAATTAACCTTCACTGCTCCTGTTTTCCTGGTGGCACGTAAACGTTTACAGGGTTATTACTTGATTGTTGCTATCTATCCTGGGGCCACTGGAAGTCAGTATTGTTTGCTTCTGTGCTCATAAGTTTCGCGGCCGGCCTGACGGTTGTGGGCCCGTATTTGTCTATTTTTATGCACAATAAAGGTTTACAAAAATTTAATTAAAAAAAAAGAAAATAATGAATGATGATGTTGAAATATATGTTAAGACCTCTTTCCAGTAGGTGCAGTGGAGAACGATTGGAGTCTAGGTTTCATGAGTGTGCATGTTTGTGTGAATTTGATGTTCTTGCAATCCCTCTAGGATTTGCTTCAGGTAAGGTGCTAGATAGAGGGCATGACCTCACTATCTCCTGTAGAGGCTAGGAGGATGTTCTTGCAGAGAGCATGGGCTGAATCTTGGTGTGAGTAGCAGTGTCTCTCGAAGGAGGCTGATTGAATGGCGCCTCCAGAGAAGTGTGTATGCATAATTTTTTAGTCCTATTCCGGGCTTTGCCAACAGCCAAGTATAGACTGTAGTTTTGCAGCCACTGATGTTAGACCTGCTCACTGTGCTGATTTCCCTCAGGGAGCACATGAGAGTTAGACTCGCACTTCAATGCTTGGATAATAGGTTCGGCATAGGAGAGTGCACATGTTATTGAAGACATTTTTCTTTACAGCAGGCCTTGCTCTGTTTCTAGTATGTTCTAAGTGCACCTGAGCATATGTGACAAATGGCTCATAGAGTCTTCACGGGCCTGCTCTCTTAGAAAACCCTATATATTCCTCTCACACAGAACCTGAACACAGCCGGAAGTGGCTGTCAGTGTTGATTCTCTGTGGGCAGTTGTCATCCTCCATTTGGAACTCACTATTTTACACTAAAAATGTCCTCCCATTGTGCTAAATGAAACACTAATTATGGGTACAGTGAAGGAAATTTTACTTATTTCGATCTTCACAATCATTACTATAAAACCGATGCATATAATTTTAGACATTCCTCTTCAGTGCACCCACTGCACTCCTGCTGTACTTGCTGTCACCGGCCATGACCTGGGCAAATCAGTCAAGTGGAAGTATCCCCACAAGGACAATGGGTGGGAAAATCAATTTAGACTCTCCTGAATCGTAAGGCCCACCCAAGGAGTCTCTAAGAAGCACCATATCTGCAGTTTGGGTAGAATTAGTGGTCCGCCAAATTCTTCCCAAAAGTGAAAATAGAGGGAAGCCACCAGGCCCGTGGAAACAATGGTAGAGATGAACCAGTGCACGGACAATGGGGGGTTTATGTTCTCCAAACACTTTTTTGTAGAAGAGGATAGATGTTCTGACCAGTGCACACTTTGAAATACATTCATTGGTAATAGCACTATGCACAGTGTTATCTTGATGTTGTTTCCGTCAGTGCCATACAACCTATGTTCCTTGTAGGAACTGATTGTTGTCAAATAGGAAAACAGAGGTTATACACACATTATACAGTTTAGATAATGTGAGAAGAGGGTTTCTGTACATGATACTCAACGAAGAAGCCCCTGCCGCCACATGCCTTCACAATATATGTGTATGATTACAGATTCATAGGAAAGTGATTGTGTGTCTGAGTTAGTACGGGTCTATGGTACAGAAGTAGCGGACTGGCAACCAATCACCCAAACCCCCAAAAGTTTGATAAATATTTTAATTTTCAACGCTAAGGCCAGAAACTTTGAAAAATGCTTTTTTGTTAGTATTAGAGACAGCTTCTGAACTTGCGTGAGAGCCTAGGATACTGTAAAATGCACAAACCTCAAAAGATGTAGAAGTGAAATCCTGGCCATATCCAGGAAAAGATCTTGTCTTCTTTGCCTAATAATTCTGATGTCGGGTCACTATTGGTGCATGAAGCCCCCTGGTTGAGTCCTTACACCAACAAAAGGAACCTCGGAACAGGGTTTCCTTACAACTCTGACCTCCTAACAGGGCTCCAAATCTTGAAGGACTAGACTAGTAAACCATAAGGATGCCTTAAAAGGTGTGTACATTTGTCATGGCTCTCATCCCTTTACTGGTCGATGGCCTCTCCCATAGGTCCTGCAGTTCTTTAGCTACGCAAAAGTAAAATAACAATCCATAAAATGCAGTAGCCAAATTCACATTAATACATTCCTGTTTAGCAGTTTACTTGTTGATAGTCTAACACATGTGATTAAGGACTTTGAAAGAAGTTAAATGATTTGTTTATCACTTGTTTTGCTGTCACCATGCTGTTGACAGATGACATGAAGTATGAGAAGAACATGCTTGCTCACCTGTCTTTCCATTGACAGACATTGTAAGTTAAAGGATTGGTCTCTTTTTCAGACTATTAATATTGTATAGAGTATTTGTGGAATATTGCCATCACACTGCTTCTATGCCTATTCTATCCAGGCGGATAAGGGAATGTTCTGGGGGGACAAGCAAGTCTAACACTGGTTGAGAGGAGAATAAAGCTGAAGTAATCAGAAATAATTAATTTCTGTTATGCATAGTGTGTTTTGTTGCCTATTTTGAGTTATACTTGAGGGATTAGAGGGAGGATTACATGGTGGTATTAGTAGGAATCACTAGCGCTTACTCTAGATTGTTATGGTGGATACCTTATCCAATATACAATGGTACTCTTTTTTTGTTGTTTGTTTGTTTTTTAACTCTTATTGCCTTAGCGGTGGGGATTTTGAAGACCCTTTGTGATTTATTTGTTATTGAATTTGAATCATACTGTTAAGGAGGACCTCCACACTGTCTTCATTGGACAGAAATGGCCAGCGTTCAGTAGTTTGGTCACGAGCGCAGTTCTCGATTGTTGCTTGGTCTAGATTCCACCATTGAATTTGCGGAGGGGCCTTTGAGTCCTTTTATGTTAAAGAAGGTGGCTAGGCGTTTTAGAAAATTGCATGTTTACAGCTTCACAGTATTGAAATGCATGGTTCCAAAAATATTACCTTGTAATGATTTGAATGCTCTGCATTCCAAGCATTTGGACGATTATCATGTAGCTTTAAAAAAAGTGAAGTGAGTAATCTCGTAAATTTTTTTATGGATTATGGTCTATTTGTAAGTGTTTATTTATTATGCTGTTTTACGTGGAGCTTCTTCATCATAAAGTATTAGTGATCTTTCCAGAAGAACTGGTGAAACATCATCATAACAATATAATCAGCAGAGAAGCTGGTCAAGAGAAAATTCTGCAGCACATATAATATTTCTTGTTAATTGTATTTCAGCAAGTCACGTTTGTAATTATTTTAGACCCTTGTTTGAAACAAATGCAAATATTTTTTCCATTTCCAGGATGAAGTGGTGGCAGTCTTGTGGTTATACGTCGTCCTGCATTCCTTCGGATGAAAGTGATACTGCAGAAGAATCAGAAGAAGAGGAATATGACTTTGATTTAGAGTCAGGCGATGAAGAGCAGGTTCAAATAAACTATGTTATTGGTGATATTACCCACCCTAAGGTCGAAGAAGAGGATGCAATTATTATTCACTGTGTAGGTAAGTCTAACAAGGTAAAAATCTACTTGTATTCTGTGCAACTTTTGAGTACAGAGTGTACCCCACAAAATATGCAGTTGTTGGCTCAATCAAAACCAAGGTAAAATTATAGATTAAACCATTGCCTCCCATTACTGACCTTGTACACATTATGGCTAACAGTGGTTCAACCAGGAACATAAAAACAAGGGAGACTTGTATTGAGAATACTTGAATTTGCTATATGCCCTATTTCTTTTCACGCCAATTCTTTGTATTTGCTTTTTTTGCAACTTTGTTTGAGGTCTGTTGTCCATGGCACCTAACATAGCCAAAATTCAAGTATATAATAAGTATCACTTTAGTACTGTCATTGTAATCAGCAGCGTTTTGAATGTGGGGCAATCGTAGGGCTTTTCCCTACGAGCACAGATATTTTTGAGATGCTCATAGGGCCCTTCGTAATAGCTCAATATTACTCACTGTATTTGATAAAGCTCTTCCCTCCCACAAAGATATAGATGTAGGGAAGCTGTAAATTTAGGTCACCAACATACAGGGGAGTGTGGTGACAGGGCTGAATTACCGTCTGGCCAAAAGTTAATGGAATTGGACGAGAAGCTGAAAGTGCCCTAAACATAAGTCTGCTGGTTAACTCATATAAATAAGAAGGCAAAGACTGTAGAGGATAGCCGGCGCTATGTATTGTGCAGTCACTTGGTCTACGACACTAATGTTGATGTTATAGGCTCAAAACAACAAGATCAGGCCTCAGGGTCATGCGGCTCCTTCTGGGCAATGAATTGCATCAATAGAATACTCGAGCCAACCTAGTTGAAAGTCCAACTAAACAAAATTGTAACCACAGTTACCCTTTCCCTACTTTTGTCCTAGGCCACCGATGAGGGGAGAAAAGAGGAAACCTGTAAAGAAATAATTAATCAGGATGGTGCTTAAGGAAAAAATCCTGTGTCCATCTGACCCACCCCACACCAAACTACCACATCCGCAACCTCGGCCTCATCCTGGACAGCAAATTTGCCATGAAATAATAGATCAACACAGTCTCCTTTGCCTGCTTCCACACTCTCCACATGCTCCAAAGAATCTTCACATTGCTACCCACAAGTACTAGAAAAACTGTCACGCAAGCACTAATCACCAGCCACCTACACTACGGCAACGTACTCTGCGCAGGAAGTACCACCAAACGCATGAGACGACTCCAGACCATACAGACTTCTGCGGTCAGATTGATCCTCATCTTACCCAAACAGACCCATATCACCCAATGCCTGATGAACCACTACTGGCTCCCCGTCCAGAAAAGATGTCAATTCAAATTACTGCCACAAGCCTACAAACCCCTCCACAACCAAGGGCCAACATACATGAGCCACTGCCTGAACTTCCACCAACCATCTAGAAACCTTTGCTCCGCCTCCCTCGCCCTGGTACAGATGCCGTGCATCTGCCATAGCAACAGCGGCAGCCACTCTTTCTCCCACCTCGCCGCCAAGTCCTGGAACGCCCTCCCTCTCCAACTCTTAACATCTCTCTCACCGCTGACTTTAGGGAGAGACTCTAGACCTGGGTTTTCGACTAAGCCCAGCTACCCAGCGCCCGGATACCCTCATGGGTGTTGTAGGAAGGGGGAGGCTCTAGTTGGCGCAGTGCAACACTAGCGACAAGCAGGGACTCTCTCTTCCTCGTCAGGGCTGAGGGTTACCTTCCAGACAACCTCTGCTTACCCTCTAGGTAGTGTGGCTTAAGCAGTCGTAGGCTAATCTTTGGGGCACATAGGGTTAAACACTTGCAACAGTACACCTTTACAACCAACCCACCACACAACGAGACCAGACCGTATTCTTGTAAAAATATATATCTTTATATAGATTTTAAGCAGGATTGGGAATACAGTCAATAACTTTATGAAGACGGTTGCAAGTTACTTAATTCGGGTTACCACAGTTCTTATTGCAGTTCTCTTGAGGCCCGTAGGCCGGTGTTACTCAAAGTTCTTGTGGAGCCGGCGGCTTCCAAGGGATCTGTCCCACGTCGCGTTGCCTTCCCGGGGTCGCTGATCGTTGCGGCTCTTTGGCCGAGCAGGTCACTGGTCGTCCGGGGCAGCTGTGTTCTGTGGCGGCAGGGTCCTTTCCTCGTCGTCCGCTCCGACCCTGGAGGCGGCGGCTGTGCGGTGGTGACAAGTGGCAGTACGGTCCCCAAGTGCAGGACGTACCCAGCCAAATGTCGGTGCAGCTGTGGGCTCACAGCTGGGCTGTCGGGCAGGCTTACCGACCTTGCGGATTCTCGTAGGGCAATTGTCCGTCTTTGCAGGTGAGTGGCTGCTCGTTGTGCAGTCACCTCGAGAGCTCGGACCGGACGGGTCCTCCTTTGCTTTGCTCTCGGGCTCCCGGTGCAGTTGCGGTCACGGTGTTCGGGCCAGCGGCGGCTGGTCCTTACTTTGCTTCCGCTGTTGCTTTGGGCCCCGGCCACGGTGGTCGGGAGGTCGTTGATGCCTTAGAGGAGATTCCTCCGTCAGTGCTGCGGCGATGGTCAGCACCCGCAGTCGCTTTCTTCCAAGGGGGTAGCGTCCACTGGTCCTGGGACGCTGGTCAGGGGGCAAGTTCAGTTGCAAGCCCTTGGAGATCTCTTTTGCAGAGTTTGGCACAAGTAACACAAAAGTCTTTTCGTAGTCTTTTTGTCTTCCTCTCCTTCAGCAGCAAGGCACCAGACACAGGCAAGAGTCCGCACCCTTCCTTGTCTCTCACGGTCCTTCTCGTAGGGCAGAGTCTTTCTGTGGCCCAAACCGGATCTAATTTTCAAGGAGCAGGGCTCCTTCTTTTATAGGCCAATTCTTTTGTTCTCGCAGGCCAGGGGGGCCTTTGCATAGCCACTCTCAGTTCTGGAGTACCCCCGCGGGTGTACTCCGGCTTCTGCTTTCAGTGTGAGGGGCAGGCACATCAGACGCCCCACAGGAGGTGGAGCCAGCATTGTCCGGACAGGGGTGGCCAGAGTACCTTGTTGATGGGGGCTTCGCCCTTCCTGGGCCAGGTGCCGGCAGAGTCATCCGCCGCTCCCCAGGAGGGTGGAGCCAGCATTGTGGGGGCCGAGCACAGTGACAGTTTGAGTCAAGAGGCACTCCTACCTCCCACTAAGGTGTAATCTGCGCATTTGCCACCTGTCATCCCTCCAGCCCTGTCACTCACACATCCCAGACAGTCAGATACACATACCAGCAGAGGCGGCTGAAATGGTTACGCAAGCAAAGGCTAACTTTCTAAAAGTAGCATTTGCAAACCCAGTTAATTAAAATAAACTTGACTACAAGAAATATCTTATCATCCTGAGTTCAGGCATACTAAACATGACTCGCTACCATGCTCCTTGAGCCTGCGGGGATTATAGGGTGTAATAATCCTCGCAGCTCAGTCTGGCCTAATGGAGCAGGTAGCCTTCAATAGTGAAATACGGTCTTCGTTGTAAGTCACTACTAGGACATGCCACGCATCTCAGGGCTTGTCCTACCTTGCACCTACAACGCACCCTGCCCGCAGGCCTACCTTAGGGGTGACTAATATGTAGTCAAGGGAAGGGTCGATGCTGGCAAGTGGGGACACTTGCCCAGCGAGCGTGACAGTACGAGACCGCACGCGGGTTCTGCGGTCGCAGTTCCCAGACACATCTTTACGGCTGCTTCGGTGGGTGGCGCAACCAGCGCTGCAGGCCCACCAGCAGTATTAGCATCTACAAGCCCCAGCACTCTCTCGTGCACTTTACTAGGGACTAACAGTAAATCCAATGCACCAATCATGGATACCAATCGTATGTACAATTTACAGTAGGGAGCACTTGCACTGCGGCACGGATCAGCCATGGCGCAGTGCCCTGAGTATCGGAAAACCAGCAAAACATCGGAGGCACATCAGCAAAAAGTGGAAGGGAGACTCACGCCAAGGTGCCAGGTCTAACATGTGTCCCCTCCAGCTGAAATGTGGGGGGAACTACCCTTCCCCAGGGAGTTCCACATCACTAAGGCGGAAAAATCTGGACAGACCGTCAGCGTTGGCGTGATCGGTGCCAGGGCGGTGTTCCACCGTAAAGTCCATACTCTGTAGAGAAATGGACCACCTCAACAGTTTCGGGTTCTCACCCCTCATTTGCATTAACCATCTGAGGGGCCTGTGGTCCGTCTGAACTCGGAAGTGAGACCCAAACAAGTAGGGTCTTAGCTTCTTCAGCGCCCAGACCACAGCAAATGCTTCACGCTCTATTGCACTCCACCTACTTTCCCGTGGAAGTAACCTCCGACTTATGAAGGCTACGGGTTGGTCAAAGCCCTCCTCAGTCATCTGTGAAAGAACAGCCCCTACACCATGCTCTGAAGCGTCTGTTTGCACAATGAACTCTTTGGAGAAATCGGGGGCCAGGAGCACGGGCGCCGTGCACATGGCAGTCTTCAGGGTGTCGAAAGCCTTCTGACAGGTGTCAGTCCAAATCACATTCCTGGGCTGCTTTTTCGAAGTCCGCTCTGTCAAGGGGGTCACGATCGTGCCATAGCCCTTGACAAACCTCCTGTAATACCCAGTGAGCCCCAGGAAGGCTCTCACTGCAGTCTGGGTCTTGGGGGGTTCCCAAGCCAGGATGGTTTCGATTTTGGGTTGCAAGGGGGCTACCTTGCCACTCCCAACTTGGTGTCCCAAGTACACCACTGAACCCTGCCCAATCTGGCACTTGCTTGCCTTGATTGTGAGGCCTGCTCTGCGCAGGGCCATCAACACTTCCCAGAGGTGTCGCAGGTGTTCGGGCCAGGTGCCGCTGAACACCGCGATGTCATCCAGGTAGGCGGCACTGAACTCGTCTAGCCCAGCCAACACCTGGTTGACCAATCTCTGAAAGGTGGCAGGGGCATTCTTCATTCCAAATGGCATAACCCGGAACTGGAAATGCCCATCTGGCGTAGGGAATGCCGACCTCTCCTTTGCCCCATCGGTCAAGGCGATCTGCCAGTACCCAGACGTCAAATCAAACGTGCTGAGGAACCGGGCAGCCCCTAGCCGATCAATGAGCTCGTCAGCTCTGGGGATGGGGTGCGCGTCAGTCTTCGTGACTGAATTGAGTCCTCTGTAGTCCACACAGAACCGGAGTTCAGGTGTGGCTCCCGGCGCAGCAGCCTTCGGAACCAAGACCACGGGGCTGGACCAAGGACTGCTGGAAGACTCAACCACCCCGAGGGCAAGCATCTTGGAGACCTCCTCCTTGATGCAGGCCCGTACCCTGTCAGTTACCCGGTAAGCCTTATGCTTCACCGGTAAGCTGTCTCCAGTGTCCACCTCATGGACGCACCAATCTGTGACACTCGGAACCAGGGAAAACAGGTCTGGAAACTGCCCCAGCAACTGGCGGCAGTCCTCCTGTTGTTCGGCGGTCAGGGAGGGTGAGAGGTTAACTCCGTCCACTGACCCATCCTTCTCACAGGCCACCAAGAGGTCAGGAAGAGGCTCCGACTCCTCCTCCATTCCGTCATCGGTTGCCAACAACATGCCCACTTCGGACCTTCGCAAGTGGGGCTTGAGGCGGTTGACATGTAGGACCCGCAAAGGGTTCCTGGGCGTCTTCATGTCCACCAAGTATGTCACGGGGCTCTTGCGCTCCACAACCTCAAATGGTCCTGTCCACTTATCTTGAAGGGCACAGGGCTCCACTGGGGCCAGGACATACACCTCCTGTCCAGGCTGAAGCTCGACCAGAGTGGCATTCTGATCGTACCACCGCTTCATCTCCTCCTGGCTCGCTTCCAGATTTGCCTCGGCAAGTTGTCTGAAGCGTCTGGTTTGGTTTCTGAAGGCCAGCATGTAGCTATATACATTCTGGGGAGGTTTCCTGGGAGATTGCTCCCAGCCTTCCTTTACCAAACTCAGTGGTCCTCTCACGGGGTGGCCGTACAGCAGTTCAAAGGGGCTGAACCCTAGGGACTTCTGTGGTACCTCGCGATATGCAAAAAGCAGGCATGGCAAGAGGACGTCCCACTTACGCCTCATCGGACCTTCCAGGCCCATGATCATGCCTTTGAGGGTTCGGTTGAATCTTTCAACCAACCCGTTACCTTGGGGATGGTAGGGTGTGGTGAACTTGTACGTTACGCCACACTCCTGCCAAAGGGACTTCATATATTTCGATATGAAATTGGTCCCCCTGTCGCTCACCACCTCTAGAGGGAATCCTACTCGTGAGAAAATTCCCATCAGTGCACGCCCCACCACGGGAGCCGTCACTGTCCTCAGAGGGATGGCTTCAGGGTACCGGGTGGCATGGTCCACCAAGACCAGGATGAACCTGTTGCCCATGGCTGTCTTGGGGTCCAGAGGCCCAACGATGTCAATACCCACTCGCTGGAATGGCGTACCGACCACAGGGAAGGGTTGGAGGGGAGCCTTGTTCTTCCCTCCCGTCTTCCCACTTGCCTGGCAAGTTGGACAGGTTCTGCAATACGCATCGGAACTCTTGTGCATTTGGGGCCAGTAAAAGTGGGTGACAAGCCTGTCATAGGTCTTGTCCATCCCCAAATGTCCTGCTAAAGGCACATCATGAGCCAGACCCAGTAGGAAGGCTCTGAACTTCTGGGGTACCACCAGCACACGGGCTGACCCAGGTTCAGCAGCCTTAGGCTCCGAATACAGGAGTTCGTTCTCCCAGTATACGTAATGTGTTTTGGCCTGAACACCATTGGCCTGGTCTGCAGCCTGCTGCCGCATACCCATGAGAGAAGGGCATTCTTTCTGCTCCCTGCAGAATTCCTCCCTGGAGGGTCCTCCTTCTTGCTGCCAATGGGTCAGCTCAGGCAGGTCCCCCAGTTCGGCGATCTGTTCCCCTGTAGGCTCCAGGGCATCCCCGTCAAGGTCTGCCTCCTCCTGGACCGTAGGAACTTCAGGGGCCGGTTTCCCGCGCCCCCTGCGCCTTCTCCCTAAGGCCGGTTCCTGGGCCTCTCCATCAGGCCCCAGGACCTCTCGGTCACCCTTACTGGCTGCCATCGACCGGGTGGTCACGCACGCCCAGTCAGGCAGACCCACCATCCGCAGGTGAGTCGCTTTCTCCACCTTTTCCCAAGGGGAGTGCTCCAAGTCGTTCCCTAGCAAACAGTCAACAGGCATGGTTTTTCTCACACAGACCTGCAGAGTACCAGAGACCCCCCCCCACTCGAAGGGAACTTGAGCCATCGGACACTGACTCTCAGAATTATCAGCGTTGATAACCCTACAGTAGGCATGGGGTACAACCTGCTCTTGAGACACCAGGTGCTGCCTCACCGCAGTCACGCTGGCTCCTGTGTCTCTAAGAGCCTCAGCTTCCTTACCATTGATGATCACCACCTGCCCATATTTCTTAGTGTTAGAGGGCAGGTAGTTCGTAGGGATCATCTCGCTGTCTCCTAACGAGACCAGGGTCATGTGAACGGGATCTCCACCCTCCGGGACCATTATTTCTAGTGCTAGTCACCTGTCGGGGCGGAGCACCAGTGGGTGCGGGTTTTCCAAATAGGCGACACTTGGGGTCACTGGATATGTGCCCAGGCTCGCCACATTTGAAACAATTGAAGGGCCCCTTTGGAACAGGTCTACCTTTCGGGGCCCCATTCTGCTTCGGGGGTGGGGGAGGCTGAGAACCCTGCTGCGGATTCCCCTGGGAACTACTTTGGGGGCCTTTTTGGAACCCTTTCTGTTTTCCCCCCTTGTCCCCCCCACTCTTCTGCTGGGGACCCTGCCCACTCTTGGCGGAATCTCCCACGAGACCCTTGTGGACCCTGGTGCTGAGCCAGCGGTCCGCCTCCTCAGCAAGCTTCCTCGGGTTGGACAGCTTGCTATCGATCAGGTGTTTGCGTAACTCAGGAAAACAGTGATCAGACAAGTGCTCCCATGCAATTAAATCAAAGAGACCTTGAAAATCATTAACTTTGTTACCTTTCACCCAACCATCCAGTGCTCTGCAAAAGTAAGTCACATACTCCACATACGTATTCCCAGGCCGCTTAGTACATCCCCTAAACTTCTGTCTACACATTTCAGGGGTAAGTCCGTACCTGTTTAATAAAGCTTCTTTCATGTGGGCATAGGATCTCTGATTCTCAACGGGCAAATCTAGCAAGGTATCTCTCCCTTCGCTAAGGAACCTTCCCCACAACCCCGCTCCCCAATCCTTGTCAGGGACCCGGTGGGAGGACATGGCTACCTCGTATGCCCTAAACCACTGTCCTATGTCATCCCCCTTAAAGAACTCCTTAACTACGTCCTTCGGGATGTGCACTCTTGACTCTACCTGCACTGGCGATGTGCTGCCACCAGAGGGAGGCCGATCCAAGTCTCTCTCCTTGAGACTTATCTCCCTCATCTTGATTTCGTAATCCATCTGGTGCTTTCGCTCTTCCAGCGCCATTCTTTTGGTTTCCAGCTCCAGCTGGATTTTCATTTCTGCCAACTTTCTCTCGTGATTCCGGGTTTCCTTCCTGTCCGCCAGCTCCTCTGGCGACAGGCCTTTACCCAAGCTGTGCTCGCTGTCTTGCCTTTCTAGATCGATCAGATCCCCAAGCGCATTCTGCTCCTCCGTCGTATTCTGCTCGGCGAGGACGTCTTGCTCTTCTGGGGTCTTTCTGGACTCCACCCAGGCTTTCAGGGCCTTGTAGAGCTCCGGCTTGTTTTTGCAACCAGCGTGCGGAACCTTTAGTTTCCTACAGAAAAACTTCAGCTCCATCTTTGAGTACTTGTCCAGCTTTGCGGCATCCCACTCTATCTCCAACACCTCGGAGGTTGTGGACTCCGCTCCATCCAAGCTCTTTGTGCCCGGCATGGTTTCTGCGCTCGGAATCTTCTTTCAGCAAAGTTCACAAATCAAAGTCTGTGGCTAGTAACTGGACCGTAATCCTTGTGTAGTGGTCAGAAGCTCAGGTATAACTATCGCAAGTGTAAATTCGAAATCCTCACCGCTGCGACCAATGTAGGAAGGGGGAGGCTCTAGTTGGCGCAGTGCAACACTAGCGACAAGCAGGGACTCTCTCTTCCTCGTCAGGGCTGAGGGTTACCTTCCAGACAACCTCTGCTTACCCTCTAGGTAGTGTGGCTTAAGCAGTCGTAGGCTAATCTTTGGGGCACATAGGGTTAAACACTTGCAACAGTACACCTTTACAACCAACCCACCACACAACGAGACCAGACCGTATTCTTGTAAAAATATATATCTTTATATAGATTTTAAGCAGGATTGGGAATACAGTCAATAACTTTATGAAGACGGTTGCAAGTTACTTAATTCGGGTTACCACAGTTCTTATTGCAGTTCTCTTGAGGCCCGTAGGCCGGTGTTACTCAAAGTTCTTGTGGAGCCGGCGGCTTCCAAGGGATCTGTCCCACGTCGCGTTGCCTTCCCGGGGTCGCTGATCGTTGCGGCTCTTCGGCCGAGCAGGTCACTGGTCGTCCGGGGCAGCGGTGTTCTGTGGCGGCAGGGTCCTTTCCTCGTCGTCCGCTCCGACCCTGGAGGCGGCGGCTGTGCGGTGGTGACAAGTGGCAGTACGGTCCCCAAGTGCAGGACGTACCCAGCCAAATGTCGGTGCAGCTGTGGGCTCACAGCTGGGCTGTCGGGCAGGCTTACCGACCTTGCGGATTCTCGTAGGGCAATTGTCCGTCTTTGCAGGTGAGTGGCTGCTCGTTGTGCAGTCACCTCGAGAGCTCGGACCGGACGGGTCCTCCTTTGCTTTGCTCTCGGGCTCCCGGTGCAGTTGCGGTCACGGTGTTCGGGCCAGCGGCGGCTGGTCCTTACTTTGCTTCCGCTGTTGCTTTGGGCCCCGGTCACGGTGGTCGGGAGGTCGTTGATGCCTTAGAGGAGATTCCTCCGTCAGTGCTGCGGCGATGGTCAGCACCCGCAGTCGCTTTCTTCCAAGGGGGTAGCGTCCACTGGTCCTGGGACGCTGGTCAGGGGGCAAGTTCAGTTGCAAGCCCTTGGAGATCTCTTTTGCAGAGTTTGGCACAAGTAACACAAAAGTCTTTTCGTAGTCTTTTTGTCTTCCTCTCCTTCAGCAGCAAGGCACCAGACACAGGCAAGAGTCAGCACCCTTCCTTGTCTCTCACGGTCCTTCTCGTAGGGCAGAGTCTTTCTGTGGCCCAAACCGGATCTAATTTTCAAGGAGCAGGGCTCCTTCTTTTATAGGCCAATTCTTTTGTTCTCGCAGGCCAGGGGGGCCTTTGCATAGCCACTCTCAGTTCTGGAGTACCCCCGCGGGTGTACTCCGGCTTCTGCTTTCAGTGTGAGGGGCAGGCACATCAGACGCCCCACAGGAGGTGGAGCCAGCATTGTCCGGACAGGGGTGGCCAGAGTACCTTGTTGATGGGGGTTTCGCCCTTCCTGGGCCAGGTGCCGGCAGAGTCATCCGCCGCTCCCCAGGAGGGTGGAGCCAGCATTGTGGGGGCCGAGCACAGTGACAGTTTGAGTCAAGAGGCACTCCTACCTCCCACTAAGGTGTAATCTGCGCATTCGCCACCTGTCATCCCTCCAGCCCTGTCACTCACACATCCCAGACAGTCAGATACACATACCAGCAGAGGCGGCTGAAATGGTTACGCAAGCAAAGGCTAACTTTCTAAAAGTAGCATTTGCAAACCCAGGATATTAAAATAAACTTGACTACAAGAAATATCTTATCATCCTGAGTTCAGGCATACTAAACATGACTCGCTACCATGCTCCTTGAGCCTGCGGGGATTATAGGGTGTAATAATCCTCGCAGCTCAGTCTGGCCTAATGGAGCAGGTAGCCTTCAATAGTGAAATACGGTCTTCGTTGTAAGTCACTACTAGGACATGCCACGCATCTCAGGGCTTGTCCTACCTTGCACCTACAACGCACCCTGCCCGCAGGCCTACCTTAGGGGTGACTAATATGTAGTCAAGGGAAGGGTCGATGCTGGCAAGTGGGGACACTTGCCCAGCGAGCGTGACAGTACGAGACCGCACGCGGGTTCTGCGGTCGCAGTTCCCAGACACATCTTTACGGCTGCTTCGGTGGGTGGCGCAACCAGCGCTGCAGGCCCACCAGCAGTATTGGCATCTACAAGCCCCAGCACTCTCTCGTGCACTTTACTAGGGACTAACGGTAAATCCAATGCACCAATCATGGATACCAATCGTATGTACAATTTACAGTAGGGAGCACTTGCACTGCGGCACGGATCAGCCATGGCGCAGTGCCCTGAGTATCGGAAAACCAGCAAAACATCGGAGGCACATCAGCAAAAAGTGGAAGGGAGACTCACGCCAAGGTGCCAGGTCTAACAGGTGTTAAGCCACACTCCACAAGTACTGTATGATTGATTGATTGAGCAAATGTGAGAATTAGGAATGAAAAAATACCTCTTCTGGAAGGGAGATGATGTGTGAGAAATACTAGACAGCCAGAACACCTGACGCTCACCCCTTACCTTCCCCTAAAAAGACTGAGGAGGCAGTTGGGAAAACTCCTAGATGGGTGAAATTCTGTAAATTCTGAGTGGAATATTAGCAGGGAAGGCTCTGGAGAATTCCTTGAAGAGCAAAAAGGCCATGTGATGACTCGCACCTCACCAGAACTTTACTTCTTTTTGGAAAAGTTCTCGCAACTCGTCTGGGTTCTTGTCCCCATCCCTACCCCCATGTTCCTTTTCTTTTCTAGACTTCAGCTTTGCTCGTTTTCCTGTGTATCCCTCATCCTCCCTGATAATCCTGTTTTGGAGGAGGGGCAAAATGGTATGAGATGCAGGACACTTTAAATGGAATACAAGTTATTCTGAGGAGTGCTATTGCACAGAGGGAGGTGTGACACATGGTGAGGTTAATTGTAGATTTAGGTGCATCCACAATACACTGCTCTCATGTTTGCTTGACAAAATGCTAATACATTATAAGTGATAAACATACATTACTGTGGTATTTGTTTTTAAATTGTTGATATTCTTTATGGCAAATTATGGCAATGTATCAGCTCCACCTTCTGAATGGCAAACAGGAGAAATTAAGTTCTCTTTGGTAGCTATGCTTCCCAGACGGAAAGGACGGAGGAATGGAAAAGGCAAATCACCATTATCAGGTATTGTCAGAGTTGTAATCTTGCCATCCCAATATCATATGAGCATTGTAAATAGTAGTACCCAAAATGGAGATCAGAGATACGATGCTGCTATTAAATATAACATCTTCAAAGTCGTACAAAATACCAAAACATGTTTGTGCAAGATGTTAAAACTTGGCTTCTGTCTTTTCTTCAGACAATTCTGGTTCTTGGGGAAGAGGAGGCTTGTTTACAGCTTTGGAATCACGATCAGATCAACCCAAAAAAATATACGAGATGGCGGGAAATATGAAAGGTAAATGCTGAAGTAAGGTCTGCTGTGGTTTAAAGGTTTTTGGCGCTCATTATGTAAATAACGTTTACTCTGTTGTTGTTAACTCAGTTATACATGTAATTCTGTTCAGGGAGGCTAGATAAATAAGACTAATGAATATGCAAACAGTTACGTATTTTTCAAAATAGAGTTGTTTACCTAAGTATTTTTGACAGATTTAAAAAAAAAATCTGTTTATTGAAGTTTTGCATTTTTATAGTACAACAACAATGCCATCAAATGTTCTTGCAGAGCACCTTGTAACATACAATGACACAGAGTCTAAACAAGCCACCATGATAAACATGGTGTATTATTAATACACAGGCAGATAGCCGGGTGAATCACTAATGGCTGTGAAAACAGATGTATACAGTTTGATAGTAATGAAACAACAATAGTTCTAACAAAACAACTTAAAAGACCCCACAGCTTGACTATCCACCACCACTATTCACATCGGCCATCGCTGAAGAATAGCACGTGACATACTCAGTGCTTATGACTCCGGAAAGTATGTGCATGAGGGGCATCGTGATGGAGAAGACAATTAGTAGCCTCCAACAATCTCAGGCTACGTGTCCAGGGCCTCCACCACAGTATCAGCGCTATCATTGTCTCATGTGCTCGATTAGACTGCAAGTCAGATAGAATAGTATCCCAGTAATTGGCAATGTGATACTTTCTCAGCCCTAGTGTGTCTTCTTAATGCAGGGCTACCTTTTTAAGTATTTTTTGACTGATAATGTATGCAGACTTCATTTTCTTCATGAGCTCAAGCAAAATCAATAACATTACTGCACACTTTCTAAAGGACCATATGCAGTTATGTTTTTTTTGTTCATCATTATTATATCATAAAAGTTCATTAACTGCACCAATGATTTTATCTACCTGTAAGTGCTTCAATATCAGTAACTCTAAAATGTACTAATAGGAATTTGCTTCATTGACATCAGATTGAACCTTAGATGTGGCATTTGCAAGCTGGTACCATGGTTGCTGTTTTATTGAAAACTTTTTGTATTGCAAGCTTACGCAAAAACATGCCACTGCCTAAACATGGTGGCAATATGCCTGCAGTAAAAAAACTAAATTTTAAAAACTTTAACAATCACATTTCATTTTAGTTAAACTCTACCAGTGTTTCTTAGCAGGCAGGTGTACTGTATAAAAATCCCTTTTTAATTTTAATGCACATCAAAAGAAATAACTATTCTAATTGTTACAAAGGAACGTTACTATTGGCTTTGAACTACTGTAACTTCAAGACAGATGAAACGCACAGGGATGACTAAAACGTAAAAAAGGATTAAGGACGGTAAGAAAAAAAGCTTTCGGAAAGTAAAGTATTGGCCTTCCAACTTGGCACTGAAGTGGGCTTCTATTTTGGCGAATGTTCACTCGTGATCGGGCAAAATACTGTCACTCATAGAGCTAGAGAGTAAATAGCTGAAATGGGCTGACCTATTGCCCCATGTTTTATGCTGTTGTGGGCAAAGGGTGAAGAAGGACTTACCCATAGCCTTTCTGTCTGAGGTATTTTTTGTTTATGAATTATATTTGATTACATGACACTGACGGGGCAGATAAAGCTGGCTCTAACCCAGATAATAAAAAAGCATTTATTGATGATATTATCAGGACTTGAATTCGTATTGAAACAAGTTGCACGCTCAAGTGACTTCACTGAGTATAGTTATGCCAATGGATTAGTTGCACAGTGTACAAGTACTATTCGTATTGACCCATTAATGTCATATGTTTGGAGGTGTTTTGCAACTGTGTTGCTTGTAGTCCCATCGTTTTTATCTTTCTGTTGCTACTCCTGACATTTGGGGTACTATTCAGACCTTCTTAAACGGGGCATCGCTTGTACATCGTTGCCATTGCCTTATGTGCATATTTGCTAACAGAATAAACTGTGGGAAAGGGTCATAGTATAACAAGGACTGGTGATACACTGTTTTTTTGCAACTGGGTGGTGAATTTTGTCACTGAGATGCCCTGGCTGTGTGTCGCAGATAGCATGGGTGTGCATGTCTAGCATGCACATCGTGACATTTGTTGAACTGTGAGAGGGGGAGGTTTTCCGCCCAGCGTTGCTGATTGTTTGCCTGCATTTTTTCCGGCTCGGCGCCCTTGTCTAGTCTGTTCTGGTCATTTATTCCGCCCTTGCTGTTATAGTGGTGAAGGGTGATCGTCGTTATTATCTATGCTCGAGAGGGTTGTTAGGAGCTGTTGGCGATCGGGATCTTACCGAGCCCCAGTGTGTCTTCTCTACAAAGTGCTATGCTTTCTGCTTTTGCCCAGGTGCGCATCAGGTGTCTCCACATTGTGATGTTAGGGGAGAGAGGGGCCTTCCATTTCTTGGTGATTAGTCTCTTTGCCACCACTATTCCTAGAAGGAGGAATTGGGAAATGACTCTATTATTCTGATTCCTGTGATATAAATGCAGTATATAAGTGGGCCACTCTGGAGATAGGGCTCTATTTGTGCAGCGTGCGAGGCCTTCCGTTACTGCTGTCCAATACTCTGCTAGTGCGGGGCATCTCCATAGCATATGCAGTAGGTCTGCATCTACGAGTGCGCATCTAGGGCATTTTGCGTCTTGGCAACTAAAGTATTTGTTGATCTTTGCGGGCGTGAGGTATGCTCTATGCATGATGAAAAATTGGATCTGTCGGAGGGGTGTGCTTCAGGGAATATATATGGGACTCTGCAACACTGAATTCCATTCCGCGTTTGAGTTATCGGTCTACCTCCGCGTCCCAGTGCTGCCTGAGAGATGACAAATCAGCAGCTGTGTGGTGTCGCAGCGAAGCCGCAAACCATTTTGTTAAGTGTCCCCCCTGACCCATGACGTGTATATATGTATTGTGTGATGCATGCTTAGTTCTGTGGAGTAAATTCCCCCATTTGGTGGTTATTGCTGCTCTAAGAGAACGGTGTAGTAGGAATAGCCCGGGGCAGTTCCTCCTCTTCTACGAGTGTAGTAAATGGACGTAGTGTCCAGTCGAGATATAAATCACCTAACTCCTGCGTCTCGCCATTGTTGCAGCTCTGATGCGGATGTTACACTGGGTGCCCGAGGAGTCCCTTCCAGCGTGAGGGCGGAGGTGTATGGGGTGGTCCTTCGGGATCTGTATAGTGTTCATGAAGCAAGTCTACAACAGGTATCTCTATTTCGGTTTTTGGTTGGCTTGAACTGTAAAGGAGTAGCTGAGATGCACTTATTACCTATACAACACACTCTGCAAACCAGTTAAAAAAAGATAGACCATAAGCCAAGAGAAAGATGTTGTACGGCTTATTTTTTCCCAAGTAAAACTTTACATTTGTTGGACAACATAACTATCAGAACTATGTGAGTCTGATTCCACGCAAACCGTCCGGACTTGTTGGCCTAAATCCTGCTAGCTCACAGTACACCATCTATACCCATAACTTCATAGGGTAACAAATGGATGTGCAATGTCAGAATATGACAACCCTAATTCCCTAAGGAAATTGTGCTATGGGATCTAGAACCTTTGTTTGGTTACTAATGCATACCCACAGAGATACACAAGAAATACACAACATGCCCTTTCAATATTTATTGAAGCATTGTGATTCTTGAGTAAAATACATGCACTACAATAATCAATAGAAGGAAACAGAATAATGTGATTAGCATTACGAGAATGATGAAAAAGATGAATATTTCAACCATTTTGCTATGACAGAGAATATATGCTTGCATATAAGTACTGTAATATATTGTACTTCTTCCAAGCGCGTCCTAACCTAGTATGCCTTTTGTGGGTGATCCTATCAAATCCCTGTACGGTGATCTAACTCCTCGTTACCTGTGGGTAAGTGTCATCAAGCTGTCCGTCTTGGTGGAGAGATGGGAAGCATCCCTCGCATGAGGTAAACAGGCATAAGCTTGACTTGAATTCCCGCCTCGGTCGTCCTCTCAGTGCCAGCAAAATGCTCCTCTGTATAAACAAAGACTTGAGGTATAGCATCATCCATACTACCATGCCGAAGTCCCAGTCAGGCTGCTATTGTTTATTCTATTAAGATAGCTCTGTCGCCGAACGGCCTCAACTTGCATGATGAATTTATGAAAGTTCAAGGTGTTTTGATAGGGTACGTACGAAGTAGCAGTGTAAGCAAAATTGAGTTGAAAGAATATTTTCCTGTATGTGGATGTAAATGAATGTGTGTCAAATGTCATTGTGTTTAGGGAGAGAAGGCAACTTAAGAATGTGAGCATGCAAAAATAGCGTTTCTATCCCGGCCTAATGTAACTATGGGTCAAAGGAGCGTCTAAAAATCAATGCCGATGTATTGATAGATCACTATTGAAATTAAACCAACCAATAGGAATGATCTATAATAGTCCATGGACAAAGATGATTTTAAGTGGGGCTTAATGTCAATGTACAGTGAGGAGGTGACTCAAGTTAAGATTAAATGCATTTTTGGGAGTCTTAGGGGAAGGCTGAGTGTGGTCAAAATGGAAGCCGTCTAGCATGTTCCTCCTGAACAAAATTACATTTGCTATTAATCATTTGAAAATGTTCAAGCTTCTCTGAGTTGGAGCTGGTGCTAGGGACATCTGGCAAAGGAACAACATTCTGTACTTGGTATGGCTGTTGCTCTGGGTTGTATTCAGTATTTCTATCAATGGAAATTATCTTACACATAGACGTTAACAATTAGGTTTTCTAGGGTTTCCTCTGCTTTTATATCTTTAATTCTCCAGAATAAGACTCCCTCAGTGTACGCCTGCCCTGGGTGTTTTGCTTAATTGGCTTTCGATGCTGCAATGTGTGTTTCTGATGGGTACTCCTAAAAGCAGATTCCTCATCTTACTCTAAAATTCTAGAATTAATATGGAAATCTTTCACCAGCAGTGCTCCCATGCAACACACTAGGTGGTTCAGTTCAGCTCCACGTTGTCTCTATACCGCTCCAGAAGTGATGGAGCAGAGCCTCATTTAAGACCCACTCGTGAATGCTGAAATCAGTTCTTTCTGTTTTTGCCTTCCAACGGGGATCTGGAGCTCCACTCCCAATTTCATCGGCTTTCCAACAGCTCCTAAAACAGAATCGAGTGTGCTCAGGAATGATATCCTCTCTTAAGACTACAGGTTTCTAACCATACTGCGACTGTAGAAAACATATGTTATCCAGTATTAGGGGTGTCTTTCATAGATTCACATGCCTATAGACATACATAGAGAAAATAGGCCTAAGGGTCTCCCCTTAGTAGCCTTTCCTTGTCCTTATGCAGAAAGGACCAAACTCTCAGAGTCAGCCAATCAGCTCCGACCTCCCTCTAGAACCTTCCTGGGAGGAGCCTCAGTCCCTCAGATTTTCTACTGCACGTTGTGCTAGGGAGTCTCCTGCCTGAGCTCTCCTCAGGATTCCTTCAAAATCATCTAATTACTTTTGGAAGTGATTTCTTCACTCTACAATCTCGTCAGGGATTACTTCAGTCCACTTTGTCTGCAGTAAGTGTTTTCTTTCCACTGCTTTCAACAATGTCTGAATCCCAGAAGAAAGCCCTTTTCAGGGCCTGCTATTCATGTGGGAAGAAAAGGCTCCATGTGGAAGATAAGCATGCCCTGTGCTTATACTGCCTTTATCCAGACCACGTCCCTGCAGACTGCAGAATATGTAGGTCTTTCCCTAAAAAGACCGTAAGGGACAGGGAAGGTCGCCTTCTCATCTGGCTTGACAGGCTTAAGGATAGAGACAACCTGGAATCTTCAGAGGGTAGTGTTTTTAAAACCTCAGAAGTCTCTCAGAAGAGGCCAAGGGTAGTTTCCCCTGGCCCCTCAGACACTCCTCCTAGGAAGGCACAAAAGAAGTCTTCAGAGGCAAGATCTACGACATCTTCAGTGTCTGTCAAAGATACCCAGACCTTTAAGAAGCCTGCTCAGTCATCTAGCAGACATGCCCAGAGGACTACCTCAGTGACAACCACTGTGTCGACGACAGCGTCGTCACCTTCACCGTCGACGACGACAACACCATCATCGTCGTCAGCAGGTAGACCTATTTCCTCTGTTATACTGCTGAAATCGTCGTCGACGACTAAGACCTTGTCGACGACGAAGACTACACCGTCGACGACGACGTCGTCGTTTAAGAGCCCATTGTCGACGACGACGTCGATGAAAAGCCCACCGTCGACGATCCCGACGACGAAGGCGTCGACGAGGGCATCGACGGCGAAGACGTCGACTACGAAGACGTCGACTACCAAGACGTCGACTACGAAGACGTCGACTACCAAGACGTCGACGACGGGCTCGCCGTCGACGAGTGCACCGACGTCGAGGTCATCGTCGACGACCAAGGTGCCGTCTACGGAGATACCGTCGACAAAGGCTTTACCGTCGACGAAGACACCGTCGACGGATGACTCGTCGTCGACGATGGCCCTTTCTGAACCATGGAAAAAATCCAAGCTCGTAGAAGTGTCGTCCCTACCGCTACCAACGTCGACGACACCAACGACGACGACAGGAACTTCCACATCAAGTTCTGCGTCTGGCAAGATTACCAAACAACAAATTACGCCGGAAACCACGTCTCCGAGCAAAGTGGAAATGCAGCCACTTCCAGAAATCTTCCAAAGTGAAGAATCTGAAGAGGAAGACCACCTGGATCCTGCTACTTCCATATCGGACCTTCATGTCAAATGCCAAAGCACTGACGAAGAACAGGAGGAGTTCACTTACCAAGAACACTCCGTCCACACTAGTGTCCGCACGGAAGTCACCCCAATGGTGTGCTTACCGGTCTCTATTGTCAATGACTTGAAATACCTTATACAAGATTACAAGCAACGCTTCCCGGAAACACCAGCGATGGAAAGTGAGAATCAGACGCCTGCAGTAAATAACCCGGCGTCAGCGTCACTCCCAAAACAGTCTCGACCTCCTCCTCAAACCCACCGTGAGAGAATCCAACCTCAGGTGGTAGTATCGTCAGACGAAGATGAAGACGAGGATGAATTTGAAGAAGGAGAGGTCCAGGAAATACACTCTGCCCATGATGATGAGGAGGATGAGTATGTCACATATTCCCCAGCTTCACCTCAACCACGCCAAGCAGATTCGCCACCTGTGGATATTGGCGGCTTCCATAAAATTGTGGAAAGGGCGGCTAAACGGTTCCAAATGGTTATGGAATCGACGGAAACTGAATGCTTCCTACACGATTTCAAGGAGCAGACGCAGAAGTCAACGAAATCTATTCCGATAATAGAATTCCTATGGGAGCAAGGCAAGAAACTAATGCTGACATCCGCTTCTGTACCTGCGGTTGTTCCACGCCTGGACAAAAAATACAAAGCCCCACTTACAGCGGCAGCTTGCCTCAATGGACACCCCAAACCTGATTCGGTGGTTACACAGGCGGCCCAGAAGAACTCCCGCAACACTTCCTCCCCTCTGTCGGCTCCTCCGGACAAAGAGGGCAGGAAGTTGGACACGATCGGAAAACGATTCACGACAACATCGGCCATGACCATCAAGGTGGCCAACTCCATTGCCCTGTTGGGGCGTTACAATCGCCAACTCTGGGAAGACATAGCCCCATATTTGGCAGAACTGCCTGACACTGTCCAAGGTGAAGTCAAGGCTCTGCTTGTGGAGGGTCAAACCTCAGCAGCCGAAATAATTGACTGTGCTATTGATGCTGCCATGACCGGCTTTCGTCAACTTGCTGGAGCAGCAGTCCTGCGCCGTCAAGGATGGCTTAAAGCGACGTCGTTCCGACAGGAGGTACAATCAAAAGTGCTGGACATGACCTTCGACGGCCAGCACCTTTTTGGGGACAAGATCGATGAGGCACTGCAAACCATAAAGAAGGACACCGATACTGCCAGAGCACTGGGTACTTTGCAGACGCGGAACCAGTCCTTTCGAGGCAACAGATCCAGAGGTCAGTCCTCTTATCAAGGTTCCTATCAGAACAGGTCCTCGTATTCCTACAATAACAAAAATCAATACCAACACAAACAACAACAAGGTCGTCAGTCTTCTTACGGAAGATCAAACTTCAGAGGCAAGAATCAAAAGAGGGGCACTGACGGCCGCCAGTGACCTACTACTCCAGCTAGTCCAGCCACCCTATCCCTCATTACAAATTGGAGGAAAATTGACCCATTTCCTCACCAATTGGCAACACATCACCACGGACCGGTGGGTTCTCCAAATTATAAGATTCGGCCATTCCCTGGAATTCACCGCCATCCCTCCCAAAACACCTCCACGCAGACGGACACACAAACACCTACGCCTGCTTCTCCAGGAAATTTCTGTAATGCTGAAGAAGGGAGCAATCGAGCGAGTTCCAACGCCCCTAAAGGGGAAAGGCTTTTATTCCCACTTCTTTCTTGTACGCCAGAAGGAGAACAAATGGAGGCCAATTCTGGATCTCCGAGCACTCAACGCTTTCCTACGGAGCCAATCGTTCAGGATGGTGACGATTCAAGAAATACTAGGCATTCTACAAAAAGAAGATTTCATGACATCCTTGGATCTCCAGGATGCCTACTACCACATCCCCATCCTCAAGTGTCACAGAAAATTCCTAAGGTTCGAGGTTGCAGGACAACATTATCAATTCAAGGTCCTGCCGTTCGGCCTCAAATCTGCGCCACGGATTTTCATGAAGTTCCTTGCACCGGTGGCAGCTTTCCTGCGTCAAATGGGTCACCAAGTCTTCCCCTACCTAGACGACTGGCTGGTGAAAGCACCCTCCGCAAAAGGGGCAGCCGAATCCTCCAGCGCCTGCACCAATCTTTTTCAGAGGCTAGGATTAACTCTCAATCTCAAGAAATCCTGCATTATCCCTTCGACAAAAATTACCTTCCTCGGGGCGACCTTGGACACGGAGTGCGCAAGAGCCTTCCCCTCGAAGGAAAGGACAGACAAAATATTATCTCTGGCCACGGCTGTGGCGGCAAAGAAAAACCTAAAAGTCAGGACCTACACATCACTCCTGGGCATGATGTCTTCCTGTATACTCCTCATCCCTCACTGTAGACTCAGGATGCGCCCGTTGCAGGAGGCTCTCGCGAGCCAATGGACTCAAAGTACTGGCTCTTTCGAAGACATTGTACGGATAACACCAAAAATATCCCGGAGTCTGGATTGGTGGAGGCGCCGCAAAAATCTAACCGTAGGGCTGCCATTTCTCCTTCCGGCCACACCTCTGGTGATCACCACGGACGCCTCCCTGGAAGGATGGGGCGCTGTCCTCCAGGACCTTCGGATCAGCGGCAAGTGGGACACTCGGGAAAAACAGCTCCATATAAACCTTTTGGAGCTGAGAGCCGTGTATCTCGCACTGCAGGCCTTTCTACCACGCATCCAGAACTCCCCGGTGCTCGTCAAAACGGACAACACCATGACGATGCACTATCTCAACAAACAGGGAGGAACGCGTTCGCTCACTCTATCACGCGAATGGCAGAAGATCTGGAACTGGCTTGTACTACACGGAATCACGCTCAAAGCGGACTATGTACCAGGCAAGGACAATACCATCGCGGACGCCCTGAGCAGGCAAAGATCCCTCTCCCACGAGTGGGAACTGAGCGACAGCGCACTGATTCACATCTTCTCTCAATTGGGAGCCCCAGGAATCGACCTGTTTGCCACCAAGGGGAACGCCAAATGCCCAAACTACGCAAGCTGGCATCCCCAACAAGGGTCACTGGGAAATGCTTTTTCCATCGGTTGGTTCAGCGTGTTTGCGTACGCTTTTCCTCCGTTTCTGATGATCCCGAGGCTCCTCAGGAAGATGAAGGCGGAGCCCTGTGCACTGATCCTGATTGCCCCATTCTGGCCGAGACAACACTGGTTCTCGGATCTGCTTCGACTCTCCATCAGGACACCGATTCGTCTACGACAACACCCGAACCTCCTGACGATGTCCAACGGGGAGGTCCAACACCCGAACCTGCAATCGCTCAAGTTATCGGCCTGGCTCCTGAGCACAGAGAGTTCTATAGCCTGAATATCCCGCAGGAATGCAGAGAGGTATTGGCAAAAGCGAGAGCAGACAGTACCAACAAAACCTACTCTCTCAAATGGAAAAGATTCTGCATTTGGTGTTCAGAACAGGGCCTGCGACCACTGCAAGTCACACCTGAGCAGATATTGCCATACCTCCTACATTTGGCACAGTCAGGACTATAACATGCATCCATAAAGGTTCACCTGGCAGCTATCTCACGGTTCACCAGAACTTTCACAGGACCTTCTCTGTGGTCCAGTAGACTAGTCAAACAATTCCTAAAGGGACTTTATAGATCCTTCCCGAGGCCTCGGAAGGTCCCTCCGACATGGCATCTCAATCTAGTCCTCAACCAACTCATGAGGCATCTTTTTGAGCCCATTCATCGAGCATCCATCAAATACATTTCATGGAAAACGGCGCTCTTGCTCGCTTTAACATCTGCAAGGAGAGTGAGCGAGCTACAAGCTCTGTCCATTCAGGAACCATTTATGCAGTTCAGACAGGACAGGGTGGTGCTGAGACCGAACCCTAAATTCATACCAAAAGTGCCATCGGACTTTCATCTCAATGAACCGATAGTCCTTCGGTCTTTCTTTGCGAACCCTTCCACCGCAGCAGAAAGAGCACTACATTCTTTAGATCTCAAGAGATGTCTAAAGTTCTACCTAGATAAAACTAAGACTTTCAGAAAATCTTCACAACTGTTTGTGGCATACAGCAGACCGAGAATGGGTCTGCCTCTCACGAAACAAAGCATCTCGAGGTGGATCGCATCAGCTATTACATTCTGCCATGACTAGGCCGGACGGCCGTTGAGCGATCATGTTACTGCACATTCCACCAGGGCAATGTCAACATCAGCCGCACTGTTTGCTGGAGTGCCGATCTTGGACATATGCAGAGCGGCGACCTGGAAGTCACCGCACACTTTCTCCAGACACTACTGCCTGGATCTCGAACTCCAGAAGGATGCAGCAGTGGGCCAGGCGGTGCTTCGCCATCTCTTTCAGTGAGGTGAGCCTTCCTACATCCCGCCATCCAGGTATGCACATTCTTTGTTCTTGTGATATTCTGCTTATGCTATTATTCCCATGTTATATGATAATATGTGTATTGTCTAACATGACTGCAGAGCAACTTTGCATCACAAATGTGCATATCTTATTGCTAACTACTCTGATTCAGGCATGTGAATCTTTGAAAGACACCCCTAATACTGGATAAGAAATGCGTTACTTACCTGTAACAGCAGTTATCCAGTATTGGTGTCTTTCATAGATTCACATGCAACCCTCCCGCCTCCCCTGGAAGGACTCACATCCCTCTCTGACAATATTACGTCTACCTAGCTGGGTGCGTACGAAAATCTGAGGGACTGAGGCTCCTCCCAGGAAGGTTCTAGAGGGAGGTCGGAGCTGATTGGCTGACTCTGAGAGTTTGGTCCTTTTTGCATAAGGACAAGGAAAGGCTACTAAGGGGAGACCCTTAGGCCTATTTTCTCTATGTATGTCTATAGGACATTACTTTTTTATGTACCGGAGGCTCCCGTCTCGACGACGGGGAATGATTCAGGCATGTGAATCTATGAAAGACACCAATACTGGATAACTGCTGTTACAGGTAAGTAACGCATTTCTTGGTCACTGACCCTCATGAGCTGTGCCTCTGATTTTTGGGCTCTGGTAATGACTCATAACTTGAGTCATGTGTAGCTTCATGCACCCAAAGGAGATACAAGAAAAATTAAGCTGTATGTTGCCAAACACAAAAAGTTCCAACCTTCTTGTAAGTCTCACTATCGCTTCAAAATGAGGGCGGAGTGGGCTCCTGCTACTGGGGTCGCGCCTGTAATAGGTAATTGTAATTGTAACGGTATTTGTAGAGCGCGATTGCTGCCCGTGGGCGTCCAAGCGCTGAGCTGACCAGAAAGTGACGGAGGAGGTGCTATGGTACAGTGGGTTTGTCAAACAACCATGTTTTTAAGTTTTTGCGGAATGAGAGAAGATTTTAGTTGGACCGGAGTGAGAGGGGAAGGTCGTTCCAGAGCCTAGCGGTGTTCAGCGAGAACATTCTTCCCCCTGCTCTGGCTCGCTTGACTCTGGGAATGACGGCAAGGAAGGCCTCCTTTGATCGTAGGTTCCTGTTGGGATGATAGGGGGTGACAAGATTTCTGTTGATCGCTGGGCTTGTGTTCCAGAAGGTGCGGTGCGCCAGGCACAATGCTTTGAAGGCTATCCTCTGCCTCACTGGCAACCAGTGGAGAATTTTTAGAGCAGGTTTAGCAGACTGAGTGCGCGGGATTTCTAGCAGGGAACGAGCTGCACAGTTTTGGACAATCTGTAGTTTTCGAAGTGTAAACTCAGGTGCCCCCATGTATAGGGCATTGTTTGAGTCCAGGCGAGACTGGATTAGCCCTTGGACCGCAATCTTTTTGGCTTCTAGCGGCAGCAGCGGAAGAACCTTCCTCAAGGTTCTTAGAAGGCCGAAACATGTGGCCGATAGTTTTGTGGCCTGGGTGGAGAAGGTGAGTTTGTTATCCAACCACACTCCCAGGCTCTTCACGCTTTCCTTTGGGGTGGGGGGGGACCCAGTGCATTGGGCCACAGGGAGGTGAATGGGACTGGAGAGGGTGGGCCTAGGAGCATGAGCTCCGTCTTATCACCATTTAATTTAAGGGAGGAGTTGGTCATCCAGCCCTTTATGTCCTCTAGGCAGTGTAGCAGATCGGCTGGGGAGCACTTGCTGTTCTCGGTGGCCAGCGAGACCACCAGCTGGGTGTCGTCGGCGTATGACACGATTTTGATGCCATGCGGTTCGACGACACTTGCCAGCGGCCTCATGTAGATGTTAAACAGCACAGGGCTCAGGGAGGAGCCCTGTGGTACTCCGCAGCTCAGGGGTTTGCTGGAGGAAACTGTTACACCGTCGAAGATCTGGAACGACCTCCCAAACAGAAAGGATTCAAACCACCTTAAAGCGTCACCTGAAACTCCGATGTTATGGAGACGGTCCAGCAGGGTGGAACAGCTGACCGTATCGAATGCGGCACTTAGATCAAGGAGGATCACTGCCACTGATCCTCCCTGGTCCAGAATCCTTCTAGTATCTTCGGTGACTGCTAATAAGGCGGTTTCTGTCCCATGTTGTGGTCTAAAACCTGTCTGGGATGTGTGTAACAGCGAATGATCCTCCAGGAACTGCACCAACTGTGCATTTATGTGCTTCTCTAGCACCTTGCTCGTCCAAGGAAGGAGTGAGATGGGACGGTAATTTGACAGGTCGTTAGGGTCTAGGCTAGGTTTCTTTAGCAGTGCCCGTACCATGGCCTGCTTCCAAACTGTAGGGACAGAGCATGCAGAGATGGACGAGTTCAAGAGATCCAAGATCACAGCCAAGGTGGCTTTGCTTGCCTGCATCAGGGTGTCTGGCGGGGCTGGGTCACGGGGAGATCCTGATTTGACCGCACGGGCCACTTTGCTTAAAGTGTCGAGGTCGAGGGGGAGAAAGTGCTCGAGCGACGGCTGGCCTGGACGGGGAAGTGGTCTGAGGAGAGGTGGTTTGAACACTTCCGGGGGAGTGGCTACAGGTGGGAAGGTGGAATAGATTTTTAAAACTTTATTATGGAAAAAATCTGCAAGCTCGTTGCATTGCTCCTGGGATTTGATGGGGGGGGAGCTGTGGTGGCGCTAGAGCAATGTTTTATGATTTGGAAGATTTCCTTGGGTTTAGACTTCGCTTCCATTATTTTCTCAGAAAAATAGGTAGCCTGGGCTGCTCTGATCCCTTCTTTATATACCTTGATGGCCTCTTTATAAGAGGTCTTCTTTTCTGGGAGGAAATCTAGGCGCCAGGCTCTCTCTCTTTGTCTGCAAGTGCGTTTAAGCTGTTTTAGAGAGTCAGAAAACCAGGGGGCAGATTTATGAAGTCTCTTGGAGGAGGATTTACGCATCGGTAGAGTGGAGTCTAATGCGCGGGTGATCCAGGTCAACTTCACATTCTATGTCCTCCGATTAGTCAAAACCGAAGTCCAAGCAAAGCACAAGAAAGCAAAGTGGGACTTGACCCCTTACTGCTACTCTTTATCCAAAGGGAAGGTGTGAGGATGTAACCATGTAAGCTGGTCTACTTTCAGATCTCCAGTTGCAGAGCCGATTTCATAGTTGATCCCAATGTACATTGAATTCCTCTGGCAACGTTGAAACTTCCTCGAATTGATGCCTTTATGGAAGCCATGCTGTCAAAGATTTGGTCATCCTCTGGTTCCCATTGGCGTACCTTCAGGTCCCAAGGGTCTGCCGGAGCTTTCAGCAGGGTTAGCACTGGTGGATCCATCCTCTGCGCCATATTACCTCCTTGGAACTATTGCAGGCTCTGTATCGGCTCTGGTACAGACTGCTACACTGGCTCATCGAAGTATGTAGGTCCCTCCCTCATCAATGCTGGTACTGACACCACCACTTTTGATGTCTGACTCCTAACCTAAATCAACCCGTTCATGACCGATGCCACACTACAAAATTACTAAATTGTAACTGGTTGTTAAACAGCCTGACTCAGATCTTACCCCTCTGTTAGGGCAGACCTGCCATCAGATGCTCCATTATCTTATTGGCTCTGATTCTGAGAAAAGCTTGCCACCACCCAAAAATAATGATGATGATGATTGGTAGGGGAAAGGTTTACTCCTCATTATGATGATGGCAATTTTTACATGAGGCCAGTGGATTTGATACCTCACTGATACAGGGTTAAATTCGCCATTGGACGTCCATTGGAAGAGAGTGAGTCTTTTGCAGTAGTAATCCAACTAGGAACTGAGGTCTTAAAACTACTGCTACTACTGCCTTCTGTTGAAGTTAAGAGAAATATCATTAGGGAAATCTTACAGATTGGTCCAGCAAATTCTGAGCACTTGCTCCCTTTTAATTAGGCCATCATGGACAGCTTAATGAGCACCTCTTCAAAGCCCTGTTCGTTTTCACTGGTGCTCCAACCAGCAGAGTGAACCTGAATTCACTTCCCTGGATTCCTCCAGGCAGGAACTCTAAGAGGATTGAGGCGTTTGAAAAATTAATGTTCTCTTTGGCTAGCATTGCATTGAGATCGGTCACTGCAATCTGCTTACTGTGCCGATTTACACATGCCCTCTGGAGCACGGCCAGTGAGCTCTTGCTGGCGTTCCTGGAAGAACTTGGAGCCTCACTACCTCAAACCATACAGAATGATCAAGTTGAAGCCAATTATCTGATTTGTACTGGCCATGATACAACTGATTGTCTGACGTACAGGCCTCTGTCATGGATATGCCTTACAATGGCTCATGGCTTTTGGGCAAAAAAACTGATTCTGCAGTGGGACATTTCAAAGAAAGTATAGCCACAGTACGCTCCTGGGTCTTTTGACCACTGCCAAATATCTTCCTTAGCAGTTTAGGAAATTCCGAGGCTACTCAAAGCGGCTGGCATATAGGTACGTCAGTCTCCTCAGCCACTGCTGCAATAACTCTTTATCCAAAGGGAAGGTGTGAGGATGTAACCATGTAAGCTGGTCTACTTTCAGATCTCCAGTTGCAGAGCCGATTTCATAGTTGATCCCAATGTACATTGAATTCCTCTGGCAACGTTGAAACTTCCTCGAATTGATGCCTTTATGGAAGCCATGCTGTCAAAGATTTGGTCATCCTCTGGTTCCCATTGGCGTACCTTCAGGTCCCAAGGGTCTGCCGGAGCTTTCAGCAGGGTTAGCACTGGTGGATCCATCCTCTGCGCCATATTACCTCCTTGGAACTATTGCAGGCTCTGTATCGGCTCTGGTACAGACTGCTACACTGGCTCATCGAAGTATGTAGGTCCCTCCCTCATCAATGCTGGTACTGACACCACCACTTTTGATGTCTGACTCCTAACCTAAATCAACCCGTTCATGACCGATGCCACACTACAAAATTACTAAATTGTAACTGGTTGTTAAACAGCCTGACTCAGATCTTACCCCTCTGTTAGGGCAGACCTGCCATCAGATGCTCCATTATCTTATTGGCTCTGATTCTGAGAAAAGCTTGCCACCACCCAAAAATAATGATGATGATGATTGGTAGGGGAAAGGTTTACTCCTCATTATGATGATGGCAATTTTTACATGAGGCCAGTGGATTTGATACCTCACTGATACAGGGTTAAATTCGCCATTGGACGTCCATTGGAAGAGAGTGAGTCTTTTGCAGTAGTAATCCAACTAGGAACTGAGGTCTTAAAACTACTGCTACTACTGCCTTCTGTTGAAGTTAAGAGAAATATCATTAGGGAAATCTTACAGATTGGTCCAGCAAATTCTGAGCACTTGCTCCCTTTTAATTAGGCCATCATGGACAGCTTAATGAGCACCTCTTCAAAGCCCTGTTCGTTTTCACTGGTGCTCCAACCAGCAGAGTGAACCTGAATTCACTTCCCTGGATTCCTCCAGGCAGGAACTCTAAGAGGATTGAGGCGTTTGAAAAATTAATGTTCTCTTTGGCTAGCATTGCATTGAGATCGGTCACTGCAATCTGCTTACTGTGCCGATTTACACATGCCCTCTGGAGCACGGCCAGTGAGCTCTTGCTGGCGTTCCTGGAAGAACTTGGAGCCTCACTACCTCAAACCATACAGAATGATCAAGTTGAAGCCAATTATCTGATTTGTACTGGCCATGATACAACTGATTGTCTGACGTACAGGCCTCTGTCATGGATATGCCTTACAATGGCTCATGGCTTTTGGGCAAAAAAACTGATTCTGCAGTGGGACATTTCAAAGAAAGTATAGCCACAGTACGCTCCTGGGTCTTTTGACCACTGCCAAATATCTTCCTTAGCAGTTTAGGAAATTCCGAGGCTACTCAAAGCGGCTGGCATATAGGTACGTCAGTCTCCTCAGCCACTGCTGCAATAACCCCAGTTCTTTAGAGGCCTCGGAAGTGGATCTGGCAGGTGACATGAAGGCCTATAAGGTCATCTGTCCTCCCAGTTTCCCAGCATCAACAGACAATAAGCTGCTCTAGCTTGCCATTAATAGCACACAACCATGCTACGCAAGCCAGGATCCAGCATTTTCTACCTGGATGACAATCTATCACATCCTACAGATGAGCCCTTCAAATTATTCAGCATGGGTATGCCATACTGGTTTCTGCTCCAGCAACCATCTGAAAAGGTTTTACTAGAACACCTGTTCATTCTGTTGCAAGAGGTGCCAGTTTTACTTTCCAAATGAGCAATTGAGATTGTTTCATACTCTGAAATCATGTAGGGTTGCTGCTCTCTATATATCTTTGTGCTGAAGAAGGAGGGGGTCCTTTGACTGAAATGCTCCCTGTGGCCCAAATCCTGTCTGCCCATAACCTGAGCAACTGGATGATCTCCTTGAAACTGCAGGATACATATTTTTTATTCCCGTCCTGGAGTCCTGCAGATGTTACATGCGGTTCAAGGTAAGCCAGGAGCATTTTTCTGTGCTCCCTTTCAGCCTCACCAGTGTCCTTTGGGTGTTTATGAAAGTGATGTGGTGGTCGCCGCCCATCTTGGAAAGTCAGGGCCCTCTACCTCGATGACAGGCGGTTGAAGGCAGACTCGCCACCCAACATCATTGTGGTTCACAATCAATTAGCTGAATTTGCATCTGGCTCCTTTACATACGTTACCTTTCATTGGGGCTGCGCTGGGTATGGAACAGTTAATTGCCTTCCCTCCATTGCAATGAATCCAGGACATTCGGTCCATGATCCTTTTATTTCAGCCTTTATCCTATCCTGGGTCTTGGTGAGAGTAGGTCTGAGGCTTCTTACCCTGTTAAACTTCTGCTTCCTCCTTCTCTACTACATCAGTTGGCATATACTGGATCTGCAGTAGAACCTAAAGTTCCAGTGGGCCCAGCACAGAGGAAACCTACTGATGTCATCTGACCGGTTGCTAAGAAAACCATTACCAGCTGGGTCACGTCATGTATCACACATAGCAACATTTTGCATTGAGCTAAAACACCTTCAGTGTCCAGGGACACCACCAGGACTAAAGTGGCATTCTTCAGGCATGTAGCTGTGAGAGAAATATGCATGTGACTATGTGGGCGAGCCCAAACTCATTCTGCTTGCCATAAGTTCACAAGGCCTCTGCCCGGAACAATGCAGGATTGGAACAGGTTGTTCTCTGCAACCTGTTTGATTAAACCTAAGCACTCCAGTGTCATCTGTTCCCTCTTCCTTTCCCATTGTCACATACTGTAGCATATGTCCTGAAGTGGAGAGTCGGAAAAAGCTTGTCCATAAGAACAGGGTATAATCACCTTTTTCTGCACTCAATAACTCTTCGTCCTCTGGCTCTTTACCATTATTGATCCCCTTCGCAGACAATGGAGCCCAAAAATCACCAGTTGGATCATATTTTGTGGAAGAGAATTGCTGAGGATGAGCATTTGTGGAGGCAAGCGGCATGCCAAATGATTCGTTGGATGATTTTGAACAATATACTGGAGGAGGTGTAATCCAAATAACTGGTATGAATAGAATGCCTAAGTTGTTGAGGATAAAGAGGTCTACAATTTTAGTGCAATTTTCTGTGCAGAATGAGCATTGAGGAGCATGATTCAGAATGTTGGGTGGGGGGGTGGTTTATTATTATTTATTATTAATTGGGGTTGATGGTAGTCCACCACAAGTGACAATGTCAGGTGCAGCAAATATTTCACTAATTTAAACCTGTGCTCAACCCCTTGTAGCTATGGCACAGAACAGAAAGTTTTAACTTAAGAAAATGTGTAAAACGTTTAAACGTACCAAAACAGTTACAACGTCAAAAATACAACACAATAAAAGCTCTGCTCTAGTTCATAAAAATAGAGGATATTTTACTGAACAAAGTGGCATCAAAACAAAAGAAAATCCAGTAAGCGGACGGGAGATATTATTTTTTTAATTTTCAAATAAAAATAGTGCTTAAAGTGTTAAACTCCATCCGCAGTTATCTGATTTGGATTGACCGGTACCTAGATGCAATTTAAGGCATACTTCGGGGGTGCATGAGATGGATACAGAAACCAGGTTTGTTCCAGTCGGAAGTTTTACCTTCTGACTTATTCTCTTAAATGGAAGTAAAGAATGCACAGCAGGGCAAGCAGCAGGATGTGACCGAGAGGGGCTCCACAAGGTTGGATAGCCGTCGGACGAGGTCCCTTACAGGTCTCAACAGCAGGTGCAGTCCTTTTTCTGTCTTCCAGATGTCCAATTGTATTCAGAAGAGGGTGCCACATGTATGCCTGGCTCTAGCCTGTGGGTCTAGATGACTACTGGTCTAACCAATAGGGAAAAGTTCCCAAGGATAACCTTACCCACTTTTCCAGCAGTTCCTATGTGCTCTGCGGCAAACAGTTCTGCAGTGACCTTCTCTTCCTAAAACCAAGATAGCAGAAACTTTCCATGGAAATGAGCAACCCCGCCTCTGTGCTCAGTTCAAATCAGTTCTGGGAGCAGCCCCTCTCTCACTGGGATAGATGCCTGCCTGACTCAGTGGACATAAGAAGGCGCTGGCCATGTTTCAGCTATCGATTTTCTGTGAAAGGGTAGGCCTCTTTGAAGTTAATTAAGTTCCTGGACACAACCTGGTGGTCATCCTGTCATTTAGGCTTTATGCATAGAAAAGTTAACTTTCTAAAAAGTACCTTTTCCAAAAGATGTATTACAAATCCAACTTTACCGGTGAATTGAGCTTGCATAAAATATTTTTTAAAGTCCAAGAATTAACTTTGTAGGTGTTTCTTAGGCAGTGATAATTTCATAAAATATATTATTGTATCCCAATTCTTTACTACGGATCAGCTAACTGCTACAGTGAAAATAGCTTTTAGGGCCTTGTCCCTGCAAGGACATGTTTAACATTAAACATTTACATGCCCTACTTTTAAATACCATGAACCCTGGCTTATGGACATTAAGGGCTACTTAGCTGTGACTGATTAGTATTTAACAAGAGGGGTTAGGCCTGTCAAAAGGGGTTAGTTTGACTGGTCGAATTTGCAGTTTTAGAAATGCACAAACAGGCTACTGTAGTAGGCTTGCACTCATGTTTGTAGCATCAATGTAGTGGAAGGCACTATGGATGCTACAGTCCACAAGTGACATTTAACTTACAGGGTCTGTGTACACTTTGTACCATATACTAAGGTTAAACATGCCAATTAACAGTGAAGCGAATTTTGGCATGTTAGGGGCAAGATCCCATGAACTTGGGCCTGGTTAGTAGAGTCCTAATGAACAGGGTAAAAAAAACTAGCAACATCAGTAAAACAAATGGGGGTAATCATGCAAAAAGAGGCATTTACGTACAGTTTGTATGTTTGAGTGTGCTAAGTGTGTATAATTGGGATGGAAAGTGCAGTGCATGTGTTCAAATTACATGTTTAAGAGTTAGGGGCTTGGGAGGGAAAAGATTAGTGTTGCATATCTGATTCATAGTTATTAAGGGGTAGCATTCAGAAGAGTTTTGGTGATGGAGCAATATTGATACTGCTGCTAAATTCTAAAAAGTTGTGTCATGGAGGAATATCAGTAAGAGTTTTGAATTTTTACCTTTTGTAAGCAGCTCTTTGAGTGGAAGTATTTCTGTTGGCAATGCAAAAGCGCAGAGGCAAATGAAAAGCAGTCATTCTAATCCTACGTTTTCCACGGACCAGTCAAGAGACTGTCTCTTATCTACTTTGGCCCATTCCTCCAACCCCTAGACGAGGATGCCGTGTGAGTCTGACATAAAGAAATTTGTTTTATGACACATAAATCCATCCTGTGATTTCACCAGGCCAGCTTATTTTGGGAGGCTGATGGCTTTTAGATTCAACCTGAAAAGTTGCCGGAGGTAATCTCATATGACTGGTAATGCAGCAGGCCTCTGACACTTATTGTGTCGGCTATATTGAAACTATGTCAGGTTAGGCAGGCAAGAAAGGAGATGCAGTAAGAAGAAGCAGTCTGTGTCTGGGTGCATTTCATTGTCTTGTAGCATTTATACATGCTGTTGAAACACTTAATCACACAGGTAGTGTCATATATCCTGCAAAGTGTGTGGTTGGGAGAATGTGGTCTTCTTTTGAGCAAATTTTTGTATGTTGTGTATGATTGACCAGAGAGGTGCTCTTATCTTGTCTTTGGACACAGTACTTAATGGTTTAATGGATGGTTGTTGTTAGAAATAGAAACACAGGTTACAATTGTGTTAGCTGGAGGCACTAATTGGCTCCGCAGATCCTTAGAGGTTGCAACTTTCCATGTTGATGCAACAGAGAAAGCATAGATAGAGAGGTGCATAGTGGATCTATATCTTTAGGGATTGACTTGGATTACAGTCCTCAATTTCACCAAAAGCAGATCTCAATCACCTAGTTCTTGAGTATTTCCTCAAATAGACTTTTAGTAGATGATAATATCATTGAAGCCCTGGCTGGAAAATAATGAGTTCTTTAAATTTCAGCGTGTCTTCTCAATTTAAGTTCGGTTAAGGTAATTCAGGCAAGAATGGTGATTCAGAAAGGATTAGCCAGCTTAACTGGGTCACCTCACTAGTGAGGGATTATCATGCACAACTCTGAAATTGTATTCTTTTCACGCAGTCTGAGAGGCACATTCTTATTGAGCCCCTTAATGCATGTTAAATCAAAGCCTAAGCAGTGGATGCCTCACTCTATGGCGAAATTGTGAGCAGATTTGGGATGAATGCAGAAGTCATGAAACATTACAGATACTGAGATTTTTTTATTTTTACTTGGCCTAAGATCATGTAAATTGATTATTTGATAGAGACTGCTAGCCGCAGATTCCTTAACTGTGAATATTCCCCAGGCGTCCAACTGGATCCGGAGGATTTTCAAGCAGTACCCCTGCTTACTGGCAGATGGTGTTGTGCGGTTCCACATCTGTGTTATCTGCACCGGAGGTGACATGCACATTACCTATATAGATGCCACCCTGGCATGCTAATGTCAGTTCTTTTGGCGCCAGAGAGCACTGATCTGGTTTGAGCTACCTCTCAGTCACTTTTTGACTGACCTTTTTCAATGTATTGTTGAACTTCTTTGAGACATTTTCTCTCGTTGTGAGGTATGTCATCCAAAAAAACGGCTGGTTTCAAACCATGTGGGACCTGCCACAGGCAAATATCGGTGACAAACCCCCACTTGGTGTGTTTGTGGTGCGTGTAGCGGGACCACAACTCCAAGACCTCTGAGTATTGCCATACCATGCATCCGAATGTGCTGCGGCAGCGATGCCTCAAGCTCTTTGCCGCCCGATATTGGTAGACTCCGCAACACTCGACGACCAGATCACGTGGAAGGTCCTGGGACTGTTTACAGAGCCCGTACCGATGGTAGTCATCGTACTCCATATCATCGAGAAGTTGGGAAAGTCCCACAAATATAAAAAATCCAAGAAGTCGAAGAGGTCTTCAACTTAGCCGCATCCATTAAAGTCTTCTGATGAGACACAGGAGCGTCGGCACTTTAGGCCCCTCCAGTCGGTGGAACCTGAACCGTTTCCGCTCCAAGCTCACCTAATGTTGGTCCTGGTGGCGCCAACCCCATAGTTATTCTCATCTCCGACACAGAGCCAGATGAACGTAATCTGACACCTGACACATGCTTCCCGGAGTGGAGCTGGTGCCTTATTTGCATGATAGACCTGGAGAAAGAGACAGATGGGAGGGCTCTATAGACCCTTATGATTACCAGCCCCTGATGAGGAACAGGTCAACTGATGCGAGGATCAGGCAAAGGCGTTAGACATCTCTTCTGACACTGGTCTGGTCTCTCCCCCTACCATGCTACGGAGGAGTGAGCCTCTTATGCAGTGGTGGTGCGTAGAGTGGCTGAGGTGGGTTCAGTTGTCCACTGTGGTAGTCAAGACGAACGTTTTGATGGTGCTTCACCCGGGAGTCACCTCTTCTGAACCACTACTCTCTTTTAATGAAGCACTTATTGACATCCTACTCCGGGCCTGGTCCAAGTCTTGCATAGGGGCTCCTGTGCATAGGGCAAATGCATGCCATCATTGCCTCACTCCTGGGAACCCCAGTTTCCTTACCATGCATCCCACTCGGGAGAGCTCGGTTGTCCGAGCATCCACATCCATAATCAATCCTGGTGAGTTCCCTGTCACTCTACCAGATAGGAAATCCATGAGGCTGGATACCTTTGGTAGGAAAATGTTCTCTTCCACCAGCCTAGCATTGTGGTCGGTGAACACCGCCTACCTATTGGGCCGTTACTCTCATACCATATGGGACTCGGTTGGCTATGGTCTCATAGGAGACACGTAGAATACTCACCCAGGCTATTGGTGATGGGCGAGATGCAGCTAAGTTCACCATAAGGCGTAGGCTTGACACAGCTGACTTGCTGGGCAGAGTGATTTCATTATCGGTGGCCTTGCAGCACTATGCCTGACTGAGAATCACTGGCTTTTCAGTGGATGTCCAGGCTTCCCTCGTGAACATGCCCTTTTAGGAAAGAAGGTGAACACAGCGCTGGAGAGCTTTAACAACACTACGAAACACAGAGAAAAGGTCCCAGAGGTAAGTTTTAAGACCCTGACTGTTAAGCCCCCTGAACAGAATTGACACCAACCTTGATCAACAGTGAGTCTAAACAAACAATGTACCCGAATATACTAGTAAAACAGGGAGTAGTTTCGACGAAAACGAGTTCCCATCAGTCCTTCATCGAGACCGCCCTTCATCATCTGGGATCTCTTGTGCAAATATATGTATATCACATACAAGAGTCAAACACCTGTGCTGGCAGATGGTACACCATGCACAGAAGCAACCACAGTATTGATGCCGATGTGAAAATAATGACGTGTCTAGTGGAGAACTGAATAGCAGTGCTTAGAAAAAAGTGTATTGTGAAAAGAAAGAGAAGAAGGCTCTAAAATTAGGTCGTGGTCAGGAAAAACTCTATTTAATATACCATCACACTCCTAAATTAATAAAAACAGTGCAAGTTAGTGGTATAACAAATGACCACTAAAAAAAATGTAAGGTCGACATGTTTCTGCAGACAGACGGAGTCTAGAGATCTCCTGCTGCTTCCTCAGGACCATTAGTGCTACTGCTAAATTAAAAAACAAACATAAACCATATCACCTGAAAAGTGTATGTATGATCATCTTCTCATCCCACTTGATGGGAAGGATCAACTCCACCTCACCTGGCTCGAGCTCAGGTAGTGGATGCACCGCACTCTCCGTCGGTGCACCGGTCGTCCCTCTAAGCTCTCTCGTAGGGATATGGTTTGTTTGTTTTTTAATTTAGCAGTAGCACTAATGGTCCTGAGGAAGCAGCAGGAGATCTCTAGACTCCGTCTGTCTGCAGAAACATGTCGACCTTACATCTTTTTTTAGTGGTCATTTGTTATACCACTAACTTGCACTGTTTTTATTAATTTAGGAGTGTGATGGTATATTAAATAGAGTTTTTCCTGACCACGACCTAATTTTAGAGCCTTCTTCTCTTTCTTTTCACAATACACTTTTTTCTAAGCACTGCTATTCAGTTCATGGTGTACCATCTGCCAGCACAGGTGTTTGACTCTTGTATGTGATATACATATATTTGCACAAGAGATCCCAGATGATGAAGGGCGGTCTCGATGAAGGACTGATGGGAACTCGTTTTCGTCAAAACTACTCCCTGTTGTTTTACTAGTATATTCGGGTACATTGTTTGTTTAGACTCACTGTTAATCGAGCTTTAACAACAGCAATGCTATGGCCATGTCCTTGGGCTTGTGTATGGCTCCTCTTCACCTTCAGTCTGCTTTCCGTCCTTGTGGTGGTCACAGAAGAGGCCTCCAACCGTGTCTATACTCTCCCAGCCATCACTGCCAAAAGGCTTCAAAGAGACACGCCCATTCAGCTCACAGTGCAGAGCGGAGCACCTGAGCAGTAGAGCCGCCACCGCTACTGCCAGAACGCCAGAAGCTACCGCGGCGGAGGCAGAGTGCTCTCTGTACCCCACCGGGACCTCTCGTGAGCCCCGTGAGCCACGAGTTGGGCCTCTAACGCTGCAAGACGCCCCAAAAGAGCCGCGAGCCGGGAGCAACTTTAACGCGGCATAGCGACACAGCATCCGACGGGTACTCAAGACGCGCCGGTGAGCTGCAAGCTGCCCCCACAGAGCGGTAGGAGCCGCAAGTAGTTTCCCTGTGTAGTGGAGAGCCGCGAACCACTCCATATAGCGGCAAGAGCCGGCAGATGCCCATACAGTGCGGCGGGAGCCGTGAGTAGCTTCCCAGTGGGCGGAGACCCGCGAATCACTCCACAGCGCGGCAGGAGCCGCGAGCTGCCCACACAGCGCGGCAGGAGCTGTGAGTAGCTTTCCAGTGCGGCGGAGAACCGCAAACTGCATCTCAGCGCGGCGTGAGCCGCGAGTTGCCCACACAGCACGGCAGGAGTCCCGAGTTGCCCACTCAGCGTGGCGGAAGCAGTGAGGAGCCGCAAAGTAGCCTTCTAGTGCGGCAGGAGCCGCAAATTGCCTCATTATCCAAAGTAAGATTACCTGTCTGTAACGGTAGGAAGGAAGGAAGCCGATACGCCCATCCAGTTCACAGTGCAGAGCGGAGCGGAGCAGCAGAGCAGTAGAGCTGCCATCGCTACCGCCGGCTACGCTGTACCGTCCACTCAGCACCGGCCTCGGCTCCAGCCACATCCCTGCAAGCTGTTGGTAGCCGAGCCGAGCCGCAAATTGAAGCAAAAAGCGATACTGCCGGTTGAAACGGTGATTCAGGTACAAGCCCAAGGGATCAAGCGCAAAGGGGTGACTGGGGGCAGTGCGGACAGACCAGAGGGGCTGAGCAGGGTTCAGGAAGGTTCAGGGGGGACGTCCCCTCGTTCCCCTCGCCCCCCCCCCCCCCCCTCGCACCTTAAGGACGCCAAGTAAAGGGAAGGAAAAAATAGAGAGAATCAAAAATCAAGAGCAGTTACATCCACTCCTCTTCTCCACCTCTCTCCGGTTAAGTAGCAATGCGGTCTGGAATGTTGAAAAAAGAGATCGCAAAAAACTGCAAGAAGTCGAATAAGGAAAACAATGAACCACTTGAGGAATTGGAGATAGTGCAGTCCCATCTCCCGGCGTCACCCTTATCACTAACCCATCTGCAGGAATTTGAACACATACCCTACTCTGTAGACTATATCACCAAGATTGAAAAGACTCACCCGCCCCTAACCCAACAGTATAAAACGCTGGACGAAACAACAAGTGATGTAAAAAAGAGGACTCTCAGAGACTTCTTTAAGAAACAAGGAACTAAAGTTCAAGCCCCAACCAGCCCCAATGAAATACTGTTACAACCTATTCAGTTGCCTCAAACGATCATTAATACAGAACGAGCACAGATCAATGTACAGGCCGTGGTTGACTAACATCTTCAAAACCAGGCCACTATCACGTTCTTAGATGATCATTCAACAAGGGAAGTATCATCTACACCCGGGAAAAACAGGCCAAGGCCAGACATCAGGCCAGGAAATTTATCACCGCCTTTACAACAAGTGCAACAATTTAACAAGGACCAGCGCTTATCACCAATAACTATCTCAAGCGATGATTCTCCCCCCTCCCCCAGATTGCCCACACAGCAGGAAATTAATCCATACAGTATGGGCTCCCCTGTTAATAAAATAGAATCCACCCCCCAAGCAGCGCAATGGACCAGAACACTTCCAGATGACATCAAGCCGTTAACACCAGCAACGCCACCTGTCTTCGCCCACTACAAATCTCCAGAAACAAAGACACGTGAGCCTAATGATCATTCCCTTTTGGACTTATCCTTTTTCAAGACCGACCCTAACAAAATAAATGTCGCAACAGCAGCCCTCGACCCAGCAGAGCTTGATTCTACCATCTGGCCCTGGCCCCAGCTCCTACAAACACTACAGTTCATAGTGTCTGCACTAAATTATCATTCAAATAAACTTCACATTCAAGTAGAACTTTTAAATTCATTAGCTGTATACACGGCAGGGATCGACAATAAACTAGAAGGCCTGAACACCCTAATAACCAAAGCACAATCAAAAGTCAACTTGACCCAAGCAATATGCTGCTGTTCACCAATAATTGATAGTCTGTCTACACTACCGCAGTTTCTTGGCTTGGTTTTGACAGAGATAAAGAAATTACCATCAGGCATACAAGTTCAATCACATCCGCGAGGTCCACACCCAATTAACTTAACCACTCAGGAAGCCAACGAGGAAAGCATAAAACATAATATCTCTGGTAAAAACCATAAGGCATCTTTCTCAAAAATCGACATTTGATCAAAAGACACCCCAGCAGCAGTTTTGTCCCTAGACAATCGAGACAAACAAGTGGCATCCAAGGAGTACGACATTTTTCTACCAACCAAATCAAACAATAAAAATGCCACGCTGAAAATAGACAAACCATCCACATCTCAGTTAGTGGAAATGGTTGACGTTAGAGAGGCCGGCTCAGGAACGGGACTAATGAATAAATCCCCCCAAAAACAGCACCTGAGCAAAAGAGAAAGAAAGAGATTACGGAAAAAACGCAATAAACGTAGTTCAGCTACTCAAAACATGACCAGCGATCCATCATGTATTGGAAAGAGCAAGACACGACCTAGTTCAATTAGTACCGCAAGCTCCGACAGCATCCTTACATCACCACAAAAATCATCAATACAACTATCTACAGTATTAATTGATAAGGTGTCAACACCTTCCGTCACCAGCAAAAAGTATAAGGAGCCCTCGACCCCTGACGACCAAGGAAAGGTCATGAGGCTGGGAACAGTACCTCACGTCATCAAGATCGGACTAGATGACCCGATAGTCCCAACGAACACGGTAAGTGCACCAATGGCAAACCAAGATAAGGAAATCAACGAACAACACGACAAGGAGTACAGGCCAAGAGGCAAGGAGAACATCCAGATAACGTTGTTCAAGAACCCGGACATATCACAAAAGGGCAAGACATTACCAAATAAAATCGATCATGATTTCCGTGGCGAAGACAGGAAAATTAAGCAACAATCACCACACATTCAAAGGAGAATGGACCTATTGCAAACCATGGTCAAAGACACTTATAAGATCACTGGCGAAAACGCAGGATCTAAGGAACAAGTGCCTTACATTCAAAGGAGAATTGATCCATCTCAAATCTTGGTCAAAGACAATCATAAGACCCCCCGCCAGGACCCCTCATTAAACAATCTAAAAAACAAATTGCTATTTGTCCCTGAATATTATAGCCAAGGACCACATGAAATCCTGAATAGAGGGAACATCCTGAAATTTTTTAAATGCATCCCTGAACTGCGTCATTAAATCGAACGACTTAATCTCTATCGAGTTCAAACCGATGAGAAGCAATCAGTTCGCAGAACAAACGCTAATCACCTTTTCATCTGCAGCACTCACGGAAGAAATCATATCAAGGTCAGCCGTATTCAACAATGGGGTATCAAAATAGTATCCCAATCAGAACCACGGTACCCCTCGGTTCTCGCAAACCCCCCGGCCATATCAGACAAACAGGGCCCACGATCTTTCTCAATTTTAAGATCAGCTAAAGGCTGTTCCCCAGTAAGAGCGAGCCAACCAAAAAATAAGGAGACAAAAACCACAGTGACAGACTGGGCCTGGCTGCCAGCGGCCTTGGACGGCGGTAATCATAATTGAACTCAACCTATTCTTTCAATATGTTCATGAAACATAAACAGCCTCCCATCAAAATTTCAATCCCCATACGTGATAAACTTCTTTAAAGATCACAAGGCTATATTACTGCAGGAAAGATGGACCTTGGTTAGCCTCCCACTAGAAGGATACCTGGAATATAGAACACCTGCTCAGAAAACGCATAAGTCCGGTCGACCCAGTGGTGGCCTCTCAATCTACATTTCAACCAAGTTAAATGTTAAAATAACACAATTGACTTTCGAAGAAGACTGGATCTCCGGCGTACTCATTAACAACTCTACACAGACCGAACAACTGATTCTGATCAATATCTACATTTCACCAAGCAGCAGTGAGAAAAAAACGAAGTTTAACCATCTAATCCAAGTACTGTGTAACATACAAAGTAACTATAAAAGACCAGCCTGCATAGTGTCTGGAGACTACAACACAAATATTTTGCAAGAAGCCCCAGAAGTACATAACGCACTATGGCCAGACACCTTGGAACAAAAAAAACCCGCTGGCAACAAACATAGCAAACTAGGCGAATACATGGTGTTGCAACTTACAGCTTTGGGTTATAAAATTTTAAATGGTAGCTTCCCTAAGGACAATCCCCTAACTGGACAAGAACCAATGGTCAAACCCATTCGTTCCTAGATTACGAGGAGACAGTGACCATCGCCCCCAAGTAACCACCCTGTCATTTCACCTAACACATCACGCTACAACCAGCCAGCCTACAGAAGGTAACTATACTGAAAATCTCAAAAGATTGAAATGGACCGACTCAACCATACCAGCAATAATGAGCGACTGCAGAGCCCAGCAAAATCCTATGGGTACTGAAATACCCCAGTCCATTACATCATGTGAGGTCTTCTCTCAGGCACTGCATAAGAAATTTCCACGTATTACATGAAAAATTGGAAAAGGAAACCAGGTAATAACAACTAGCGAAATCAGGAATCTAAAATCAGCACGCAACAGTGCCCTAAGACAGGCACGCAGGCACCCAGGGGAACACCGTAATCAAACAATTTCAAGCAAGCTCAAAAAGCTTTTAGAAACGCTATATCTATTGAGAAAAATAAACGATCGGAGCAGTTCTGGCTAAAATTGATACACGCAAGCAAAAATAATAATTCAAAGGCTTTTTGGTCACTTGTTAACTCTAAAATACACAAACAAGGAGGACAATGCAGCGCTAACATCTCTGAAACTGACTGGGTATCCTACCTAACAACCAATTTTGATGAGTCACAAAAAGAAGCCCTATCGGTCAGATCATCAGTCACGGCCTCACAATCTAAAATATACAAACTATCAGGCATAATGGATGTGAAGACACCAGGAATGTACACCGAATTACACTCAAGGGCACCAACGACAACCGATATGAAATCTCCGCCCCAGTCGATAGAAACATCACAAGATGCCCCGACAACCCTAGAAACATTTGTAGATAAAATTGCCCGAATCACACCAGAGGGCCGCTCAGATGGAGCGCCAGGGCCAAACGGCTTACCCCAGTCTCTGTTCAAACAGGACATAGAATTCTGGGCAAACAAGTTGTCACCAATTTTTCTATTGCCAGATTAACTTAGCTTTGCCAGATTCGTGTCAAGGAGCAATCATACACCCAATCTATAAAGGTGGTAAGAGAGCGGACCCGAAAAACTATAGGATGATTACCCTATTGGACGTGGAATCAAAATACTACGCCAAACTGCTGCTTCAAGATTTGGCAGCCTGGGCCGAAAAAAAACATCTTATACCCTTCAATCAGACAGGATTTGTGCAAAAATCAGGTACAATAACAAACTTGCTCGCAATCTCTGTTCTGTTAGATAAAGTGTCCACCTCAAGAATGTTGATGCATGGCTGTTTTGTCGACTTCAAGGCCGCCTTCGACCGCGTTCCCAGAAACAAATTATGGCTCAAATTGCAGAAATGGAGGATCCCATCAACGTTACTTCAAGCCATAATCGCGCTACATTCCAACACATGGATTCGTAGAAAACTTGGGGATGGATCACACATTTCAAGGAAAATACAAACAACTTGTGGAGTTAAGCAGGGGTGCGTGCTGGCGCCCCTACTTTTTAACCTCTTCATTTCCGATTTGTCAGTTACTTCACAAAGTTAACTCCCATCCTCCAAAACTTGCTGGGATAAGAGTCAGTAACCTACTGTACGCGGATGACCTGGTACTGCTCAGCCACACCAGGGTGGGCCTGTAGAGACTTCTTGATCAGCTGTCCCTATACACCATCGAAAACGACCTGGAACTGAACCTAAACAAGACTAAGGCAATCACCTTTGGGCAAAGGAAATACCAAGGTGGCAATTCAACGGTAAAAGCGTTGATGGAGCTCATTCTTGTAAGTACCTGGGGGTTCGCCTGGACATAAGGGGAACATTCTCTAAACATAGAGACGAGGTGGAAGCTAAAGCCCTGACAATCCAAGTGGCTTTTAAAACCCTTACAAGACAACTGTCAGGCCCCAGCCTAACCCCACTTATAACTGTAATGAAGGCCAAAATCATCAACTTCCTCACTTACAGCCAGGAGATCATGCAAGGGAAAGACAACAGTTGCATAAACAAAATGATAACAAGATTATTTAAACAGGTACTAGGCCTACCTAAGTCCTCCTTCCCAGCCCAAGTACGCCTTGAATTTGGCCTACAAGTTCACCAAGCAATAGGGCGTGGAGGGTACATCCGGCTTTGCAACAAGCTGCGCAACTCCAGAGAGGGAAGCCTGGAGGCCCTTTTGTGGCTGGAGATCTCAGCCGGTCAAATTGGTAGCTCATATCGGCGTTAGCTGCAGGATTCCCTACAACTTCTCGATATAGAAGAAATCTGGACCTGTAACCCATTGCAGCAGGTACTTAAAACTCATACCAAAAGAAACGTCCGCCTCTGGTCCTTCCATTCTGAAAGAGCTCAACTGGTTCAACGTAAGCATGCCTGGACAGTTGTATCAGGATTCAAGCCAGGGACCATGGGACCACATCTGTCATGTACATACTCATTGCAGTGGAAAAAAAGATTTTTGGCCCTTAGAATGGGTGAGTGGCCATTTCTGTATCACCTGCCGGGTTGGCGACGTGAAAACTCAAATGTAATGTGCAGAGGCTGCGGGAGCAGCACAGAAACAATCGAGCATGTGGTATGTCTCTGTGTTGTAGCTCAAGACGACCGAAGGAAACTGTTAAAGGGCGAATGGAATAAACTCGGCATTCGCACACGCCGTCAGGCCATTCTTGCATCAATGTACCCGGATAATCCACAGTTTAACATCAGGTTCACCAAGTTTGTTACAGCAATAGCAAGAAAATTTATAAACATCGACACTCTGCGAGCCACCAACGGTTAACCATTAAAAAAAACAGTTGAAGCCCTGCGCCCATGTTGTACCCTCATCCGATTTCTACAATCCTTTGTATTATTCAAACAGCTGACATTGGCTTCGGCATATGGACTGACCTGTTTTTTCCTGGAAATCCCTTAAAACACTGTATGTGGGGGGCTCATTACATAAACGGACCGACACCCCAGGAACCCCACCACAAACCACGAACTATATCACTAAAGTAAATTAAATGCTGCTTCTTATAAGTAAATGTCTGTATTTGACCCGATTAGATGGGAAAACTAGAACGGATAATTAAGGTTTACAACGACTTTTTTTTAACAAGCTATTAGGATTTTACATTGTTTTTTCCAATGAATTTTATCTCTTATTCCCATTGTGATGGTATAAATGTAAATATTTTAACTATTCATGACAAATGTTTTATAGTGCTCGCATGTTCACTATTGTAATGATTTGTATTAATCGAGCAATAAAGAAACTTCTATTGGCTTCCCAGCTTTTTCGTTGCCAAGGACACGGGTCCTGCTAACCACATGGGATAGGTAGCCAGCAGGTGGGTCAGCCCCCCCCAGCAGCCGATGCTTCCAAGCCTCTTTAGTTTGCCCTCCTACCATCATGGGCACACAGCGGGAGACTGGATGTGCCATCACCTGCTCCACTAGCAGTCAGTGACATCAGACAGCTGGGTCCTAAAGATCATTCAAAAGGGATTCTCTCTCCCCTTTGCAACTACCCCGCCACCTATGCCACCCACTTACGATCGACGGACTGAGGAACATCCCTCCTTACTCCGTCAGGAAGTGCAGACTCTCTTTGCCAAGGGAGCCATAGAGAGGGTCCCTGCATCAGAAGTAAGTTGTGGTTGTTACTCCTGCTACTTTCTGGTGCCAAAGAAAGATGGAGGACTTCATCCTATTCTAGATCTGCACCTTCTCAATCCCTTCCTGAAAAAGGAGAAGTTCAAAGTGCTCACATTCACCCAAGTCCCATCTGAATGGTACCTGGGAGACTGGATAGTAGTGTTGGACTTGCAGGACGCACACTTCCACATCCCTATCCTGCCTGCCCACATACGTTACCTGCAGTTTTTTAGCCTTACCAGCGCCGCTCGGGTGTTCATGAAAAATGGCTGTGGTTGTAGCTCATCTGCGTAGTACGGGGTTTCATTCTTTATCCTACCTCAACAAACCCAGGCAGTCATCTCCTAGCTTCAGACTACAGAAAACCTCCTGTACTTGCTGGTGTTCACTATCAATGTGCTGAAGTAGCATCCAACTCCCTCTCAGATGCTTCCTTTCATCTGCACCGTTATAGAAACATTGCTGTTTAGGGTCTATCCTCCCGAGCGGCGAGTCTAAGTTAATAAGGCTATGATTCGGATGTTAATAATTATAACAACAAGGAGAGGAGAGAAGAAGTGGATTCGTTCTCCCTCAGCAGATTTATTTAAACAAAAAGAATCCACATAAAGATGTTATTAGAGTGGTCCCTACAATGGTGGGGAGCACACAGTGTTCTTTAAATACCCCTCACACACCAAAAGGACCCTTGGTGTCATGCTTCACCATTGGGGTCTTCGCACCCCTCTACAGGTTGCGGCGTGCTGCTAACGGACGACTAAGTGGGAGCACTTTTATTTTGGCTATGTGTGGTGCGTGTGAGGTTTTTTATGTGTATAAGTGAGTGGTGGGTTCCGAAGGGTGAAAAAGTGAAGTTAAAAAGGTACCTGGCACGTGGGGTCTAGAAAAACTTTAATGGGCCTCCGTGCTGGTACTGTTAAAAGGGTAGTTGTGAGGTATTATGTATGTTGATGTACAACACCTCATGTGTGCGTCGACATGTTTTGAAGCTAGGGTTCTTCTTCAAGACGGGGTGCACAGATCCCCACCTTACGCATGTCGTTGTGTCTACTTGGCGTATCTACAAAAATGTGATTTTTAAGACTGAAAAAAGGCTATTATGTGTCTACTTTATGTTTTCAATGGTATCTGCATTGAGTACTTGCTGCCAAAGTACTGGTTGGCATCATGAGCCTCCAGAACGGTGGGGTCGTAGTGCTTAATAGCACCTGCTCACGGGAGTTCCAGAGCCTTACTTCTCCTAGCCGCTGCTCCGTTGAAAGTGGGAGACTGGATAGTAGTGTTGGACTTGCAGAACGCACACTTCCACATCCCTATCCTGCCTGCCCACAGACGTTACCTGCAGCTTTTCGGCCTTACCAGTGCAGCTCGGGTGTTCATGAAAAATGACTGTGGTTGTAGCTCATCTGCGTAGTACGGGGTTTCATTCTTTATCCTACCTCAACAAACCCAGGCAGTCATCGCCTAGCTTCAGACTACAGAAAACCTCCTGTACTTGCTGGTATGCACTATCAACGTGCTGAAGTAGCATCCGACTCCCTCTCAGATGCTTCCTTTCATCTGCACCATTATAGAAATATTGCTGTTTAGGATCTATCCTCCCGAGTGGCGAGTCCAAGATAATAAGGCTATGATTCGGATGTTTCAGCCTCTATCCTGGATTTCAGCAAGACTATTTCTGAGGTTGTTGGGCCTCATGGCGTCCTGCATCCTGCTTGTTACTCATGCCCGTTGGCATATACGGGCTCCGCAATGGAACCTGAAGTCCCAGTGGGCGCAGCATCAGGGAAGTCTCTCTGACATGGTCCCTTCCCCTACCATATCTGACTATAGTGACAAATTCCATCTGGCAGAAATGGAGATCAGAGGACTTAAGAGTCTAAGTTCCACATCAACTTGTTGGAGCTTTGGGTAATTCGCTTGGCATTGAAAACCTTTCTCCCTTTGATCAAGGGAAGGCGAGTGCAGGTGTTCATGGATAACACCACCGCCATGTGGTACTGCAACAAACAGGGTGGGGTGGGGTTGTGAACACTATGTTAAGAGGCACTGCACCTCTGGATATGGCTGGAACATCAGGGTGATTGTCTGGTGGTTCAACACCTGGCGGGCTCTCTAAATGCCATAGCAGCCAAACTCAGCAGAAGATGCCTAACGGTTCACGAATGGCGTCTCCCTCTGGAGGTGGTGAAGATCTCTTTCAGCAGTGGGAAGAGGCTTGGTTAGATCTGTTTGCCTCAGCCAAGAACATGCAGTGTCAGCAATTTTGTGCACTGGAGTTTTCAAAGTGCCAATACCACTCATGTCCAGAGTTCTCATGAAGATCAGTAATGGCCAGGTACAAGTCATGCTTGTAGCTCCATATTGGACACCGGAGTGTCTGGTATATTGAACTGCTCAGCATGACCAACGGTCCTCCAGTAAGGCTGCCTCTTCGAGAGGATCTTCTTTCTCAGGAACAGGGGAGGTTCCTGCACCTGAACATGCACACCCTCCACCTTCCTGCATGGAGATTGAGCAGCGAAAGTCTATGATGTTATTCTGGCAGCCAAGCATTCCTCCACAAAGTCAATATATGCCTGCCATTGGGATACATTTGTGTCATGGTGTGCTTCCCACATCGTTGACCCCCTTTCTGCACCTTTATCCAAGGTTCTTTTGTTTACTTTATATTTGGCCCAGAAGGGCTCTGTTCTGAGAACAGCTAAAGGTTATCTCTCTGCCATTTCGGCATTTTTGTGGTTGCTGGACCAAACTTATCTGTTTAGGTCACCTGTTGTGGCTAGGTTCCTTAAAGGCCTGCAGCATATAGTTCCCCGCACGTCCCTCATTATGCCTCAGTGCGACCTCAACCTTGTCCTCTTCTTTCTCATGTGTGTACCATTTGAGCTCCTGCACAATTTCCCTCTTAGGCTATTGACCATCAAAATAGCGTTTTTAGTGGCCATAACATAAGCCTGGAGGTCAACCAATTGCAGGCACTCTCTGTGTGCCTTCCTTATACCACCTTATAACCAGAAAACTGTTTCTCTGGACACGTCTTCTTCCTTCCAAAGGTTGTATCCCCCTTCTACGTAAGCCAGAGGATGACCCTGCCTACCTTTTTTGCTCCGATTCATACCGCCAAAGAGGAGAAACTTCACCATCTGGACCTAAAAAGAGCATTATCGTTTCTTGTTGACCGCACAAAAGAGTTACTGGTGGGTGATCAACTCTTCGTGGGCTATGTAGGAACTAAAAAAGGGAAGGCTGTGCAGAAGTGGACTATCTCAGAATGGATCATTCTATGCATTAAGATCTGCTACGCATTGGCTAACAATCAACCTTCTAGGGGCTTGCGGGCTCACTCCACCAGAGCCAAGGCTGCAACCACTGCATTAGTGTGTGGCGTCCCAGTCCTGGACATCTGTCATGCAGCAACGTGGCTGTCCCTGCACATGTTCACCAAGCACTACTGCCTGGAGAGTCAGGTCTGTCATGATGGGCACTACGCTCGTATTGTCCCACAGGACTTTCTGATTTAATTGTCTTTTCAGACCCACCTCTGAGGTTGTATTGCTTCGGTATCTAGTCTAAGGTAAGACATCTGTGGCTAGAAGTCTTTCAGATGAACAAAGTACTTACCGTATTACGCCTTATTTGGTAGAGACTCTATCTAGCCACTGATTTTTGACTAGCCCTCCCATCCTCCCATCCAAACCGCTTACAGTGTAAGGGACCGCCTTCTCAGGACCTCAGCTTGTCACACAAGTGGTAATTTTTCATTGTCCGTCAGCACTCCTGGCATGGAAATGCACGAAAGTAACTGACGTCAGCGCGCCGGGCTGGCTCCTATACAGGTACTGCACACATCACTTCTTTTGCGAATGACGCCACCTACCGACATGCAGGGGTACTGCTCCATAATCTTCTGAATCCAGTCTGACGCCTCGGGAATATTCTACGGTAATAAAGTTGTGGCTAGATAGAGGTTTTTACCAGATAAGGCGTTACTGAAGGTAAGTAACTTGTTCCTTAATGCCATGTTTTGCTGGGTATAAATGTTTTTTTTTCAAATAAGACTATGACCTTTTTCTTTAAAATGCTGTTTTGTTTTCCTGCAGATCTGAAGTTAGGTGGAGTCCTTTTATTTCCAATTGATGATAAAGAGTCCAGGAATCAGGGAAGCGACTTGGTGAGTATTACATCACTTTTTATCATTCTTTTCTTAACAGTGCATGAAAGCTAAATGAATGAAACACAAAGATTTTGTATATTGATATAAATAAAGAAAACAGTATAAAAAATTGGTATCCAGTAAGGATTAATAAAAAAAATCAACATAGCTAAAGATTCTGGATTAACAATAATCATAGTCTTCGTTTTTACAAAAAATATGTAAACAAGAGCTGGTTCCTTCTCTTATGCAGTGCTACTGACTTAGAGCTCCATCTGCCTCAGACTCAATTTAACATAGTCAGTGGTCAGAGGATTAATGCAGATTCCACGGTTCTGCTGTGGAGTGTAATGTACACATTCATTTGGTTAGTGTAACTGCTGCAGATGAAGAAAACAAAAACAAAAGGCAATCTGCTCTAGGGATACTGGCTTGATATTGCAAGTGAGGCAATAGCAGAGTTTGTCTGATTCACCTGCTCTGAGTAGAAGTGGAATTGAAGCCAGGCAATACAAATCTTTTATGAACTATTCTAAATTCTGTGTCATAATGTGTGGATTTTATTCTCCAGTAAATGTGCTTTAGTGTAATTCTCAATGCTGATGTTCTGTCTTCTTCCATGTGCCCGAGAATTTGGGGTGCTGAAGCATAAGGCGATAAGGTGGTTTCCCTAATATCAAACAGTCTGTTATGCGGTGAAGCCAGAATTAGACTCCAATGACCCGAAAGCAGGATCAGCATTTGCTAGCTATTGAGATTTTTCTCTTCATTTACTATCATGTACAGGGGAAAGCAAAGTACAACATGCCTTTTGACTATTCATTAGACCGGTTGTATTGCAATTACTTGCAAATAGGCAATTTGCGATGGTGAAATTAGTGCATAGATCATATTGAAAATTGCATCCCTGTTCATAAACCAGTCAGTGTTTAACCCCTTCCATGCTGGGCCGTTTCCGCCGCTGTGCGGTTAACAAAAGAACAGGGCGGGGCCGTGACGAACCCCAGCCGTCATCAGCACACGAGCGCCGCAGAGCGTGACGGCTGGGGTTCGTCACCAGCATGGAAGGGGTTAATGTGCAATGTAAATGGTTCGGCTTAAACAGCATTATTACATGACCAAACTTTCTGATCCCACACAGCGATGAATAGTAACAGCTGTCATAGTTATATAACAAACTATTCCTAGAATGTGGGGGAAAGATGCCCCAATAGTTCTACTTTGGCATTAAAGATGATTAACAGTTTAGAAATGCATGGTTATAGATATGTAGTCTGAGCACTTTTTTGCATGATTTGGGGACAGTTTGTTTTGGGTTCTTGAACAAAGTAGCCCAATATAGTCCTTTATCATTTTCAATGCTTGTAGTGTAATTTATTGCCTTCCGTTTTAGGTTATTTTATAATCAGTCATTTGATATGTTTAGTTTTTTCTTCTTCTTAAATGATTTAGTTTTAATTGTAATTCTAGTTTTTGTTTTTAAACCTATGGATCAATTAACAAGTCAGAGTTGACTGGTCAAAACAGAATTTCACTTTGAACATTTTAAAATGTATTTCACAATTGGAAATCAAATAATTGTGCCTGTCTTGTATTGAGGATGACTCTTAAATGATTTATTTTGGAAGATTCTTATTCACCTGTAGAGATTTTACTTTTTGGTGCCTTTATGATAACTGGCATTTTATATATTAACTTGGCATTATTGTACCACTATGGAAATTGTCATGTTATTTTTTATACCAATTTTGTTTGTTTCTATATATAATGGGCTGTTTTTGGTTCACATGACCAGAATGCAGAGTTTGCTATTTTGTGTGGAATAGTTTGCCCTTATCGAGTCATAAAGGTAATTCCAAAAAGTTTGCTAAATGCCCATCATCTTCCCTAAATGCTTTAAGAATAGTCCCCAACAGTTATATTTGGCAAGGAACTTATCTCACAGCCCACAATCATTTATTGAAGTTCAACAGTTTTACACAACTTTATGGCTATCCACAAATTGTTACTGAGATTTTAGGATATTTTTAGTGTATGTAACCTAATGCAAACAGTGGTATTTAGTATGGGATTGACATAAATGAGAACCTTTGCTGTTCAACCTCTGTCACTATATAACATTAAAGGTAGTAAGGAAAACCAGTGCCATCCTTATTTTTTAGTAATTCAATAGGCTTCAGTATTTGTGCTGCTCTTAGGAAGTTCTGCTATGCATTAATCTTCAGTTTTTCCTTGCCATATATGAAATGCTAATTTCTATGTTTTTTTCAAGCTGGCCCTAATAGTTGCCCAGCTGAGGGATCGTTCCAATAATGTGTCAGGAATTAAACTGTCTGCATTAGAAGATGGATTAAAGAAGATTTATGTAGCAGCCAAGAAAAGGAATGGTAGGTAAATTTGAATGTTCAAATGAATACTTACACAATAATAAGGCTTATTTCATATCAACATAGATTAAATATTTAAATGTCCCTTTGGTTTAGATAAGAATATCAACTGGCAAACCATTTTGTCAGTTTGGCCTCAGACTAACTAACTATGATGTCAATGTCCTCATGTATAGGTGTGAGGGGATGCATTGTCATAATATACAACCCTATGCATGCCAGCCAGTGATTCGGTTCTCTATTTTTACTGATTTGGAGATTGCTGCTATTTCTCTGGCTCCTCCAGGGGAAGGAGACATGGTGATTGTACATTTCTGTCATGTGTACGATTAACATTCTTCTTTTACTCTACCGTTTTCTGAATTTTTGTTAAAAATATTTTTAGTGTTGACAGGGTTTTGATGTGAGGTGACTTTAAACATCTGGTCAACAAACCCATACTCTAATTAACACATGACTTCCAGCCAAATTCGACGTCTTTGAACAGGTAGGAGCCATGGTAAGAGCAATACACCATCATGGCAGCACAATGAATTTGCTTTTGGATCATTAGGAGCAGATGCAATGGAGGTCCTGCCTTTCGTATTCGTTACGATTTCGCTCCCTTTATTTTAGCTTAGTAAGTTGTGTAAAAGCCTCTTTTTCATTTCCACTATCCCTTATCTTAACCCTAGCCTAAGCAATTTCTTATACCTTTTCACTACCACTAACCCAGAGATAGATTTAGGGTAGTAAGGAGCTATTAGGGATCAGGATGACTGGCGTACAAGGCTAGTGAGGAGTTTTTAGTACTGAGGGTTGAGTGGTGTATAGAGGTAATAAGGAGTTTTTAGGGATGAGCAAAGGATGGTGTTCACTGATAGTTCGGAGGGTTTTAGTGTTCAGGTATGTGTGGTGTATAAGGGGAGTAAGTATTTTGGGCTCCGATGCGTGGTGTATAGGGATAGTAAGGTATTTTAGGGCTCAGGGAGTAGTGTTGTAAAGGAATAGTAAAAATGTTTACATATGTGTGTGTGTGTGTGTGTGTGTTAATGTATACAAATACATGTGTTATAATGCTTTTGCAATGATTTGTTACAGAATGTATAATAGTGGTAGATGTCATTGTTTGTATGTAAATGCTTTGTAAATGTATGCATTGCTGTGTCATGGGAGGTTTAACCTATATTTGTGCCCCACTCCTGATTTACTCCTAGATTTCTGAAAGTAAATGATGCCAACCTGTTCGACCTCTCAGTCTAAGGGTTATCTTTTCCTAAACCTGTTGTTTTCCTCCTCCATTTCCGCTGATCTTGTTTTTGCTGGCCTTATTACTCTGTGCACTTTACCACTGCTAACTAGTGCTAAAGTGCATGGGCTCACCCATTAAAAACATTGTAATATTGGCTTATTCCCAGTTAAATTACTTGTAAGCCCCTAGTAAAGTGGTAGTACATGTGCCCAGGGCCCGCAAATTAAATGCTGCTAGTGGGCCTGCAGCACTCATTGTGCCACTCACTTCAGTGGCCCTTTAAACATACCTTAGGCCTGCCATTGCACCCTGTGTGTGCAGTTTAAAACTGCTTTTCCACCCTGGCAAAATAAACCTTTTGGCAGGCCTAAACCTTTCTTTTTAATACATATAAGCATATGCATATATGAATATATACACAGTACATAGGGCAGGGTGCGGTATTTTTAATATGCTGGAAATGTACTTTTGGTCTCAAAAGAATTGTAATTTAAAACCCTATTTAATGGCACTCAATCTAATAAACAATAAATGAGTAGCTCGTCTCAGTCATACTTATTGCAAGAATATCAGCGCTAAATATTTACTGTCTTTTACTTATGGTTCAGAACTCCTCAAGGGCAAAGACGCAACAATCCTTAACACTCTACAGTCTGTCCTGTTCAAAAGGATTTACCGCATACCACGACACACCTGCCAAGCTCAAGTCCCCTTGGAATTCGGACTTAAGCATCCGTTCCCGGTGAGGATGGCTTCTCTAATTAAATTGTGCTGGAAGTTGAGAGCCGCCCCTCCGAAGTCCTTGGCCGCTTTGTGTTGGTCCGAAATGGAAAGCTAGCATACGATCAAACACAGCTGACCAACAGTGCTATGCCAAGCGTTGTCATCTCTCAATTTACATGAGGCCTGGGAGCTAAACATTAGCCACACAGCATTTAAAAAACTCACCAACAAAGCCGCCGAATTAAAATCATGGTCGATGGATAAAGGTGAACTGGCAGGGAAAAAACACAGCTGGTCACTCCTACAATCTTACCGCAGCTGGGGGCCCCAACCATACCTTATGTGCCACATTTTCTCAAACGATCCAGCACTTTTATTTAAAAACAAGAATGGGTGCTTTTCCATCGAAAGACCCGGTGCCGCCCTGGAAACAAAGATGGCGAACTATCTCTGCCAATATTGCGGTCGATTTGGTGAAAGCTTACTAAATTTTCTGTGCATCTGCCCGGTGGTTAACTCTTTAAGACAAAAACTACTCTGCCCTACCTTCCGAGCACTCAATATATGATCATGCCGTTTTGCATTGCTGAAATGACCAAACAGCAAATCAATTCAGCTTTCCTGCAGATCTGCCAAGTTCCTTCTACAAGTGAAGGCTTTACTTTCACCAAATGGGCCACCCCAGAAAGACAATGGCAGCCCCAGGGCAGGGAACCTTGAAATGAGGATCTTGAAAGCTGCCAGTTTAACCGAGCATCAATTTCCTTTTATTGCTGAATAAAAAACCCTCGTCCTCAAAATTCTTAGAGCACTTGATGGACCTCCGCCTCCTTTAGACTACCGTATTTTTGTAAAGTAATGAAATCTTAATAATAAATTAATTATTTTAACTTGTAAATGTTTTCTTACCCATACATTTTATGTAAATTGCAATAATTTTAACGATTCTGCAAATAAAAATCTTACTTACTTACATGTGCCCAAAGCCTGTAAATTAAATGCTACTGGTGAGCCTGCAGCACTGATTGTGCCACCCACTTAAGTATTCCATTATTAAGGTCTCAGATCCGCCATTGCAGCCTGAGTGTTCAGTTTAACTTCCATGTCGACCTGGCAAAATCAACCTTTTGCCAGGCCCAAACATTCCCTTTTTATAAATATAACGTACCTCTAGGGTAGGTCCTTAAGTTTAAATGTCCTCTTAGTGAAAAACCCTTAAATTCGTTTTTCACTACTGCAAGGCCTACCTCTCCCCTAGTCTAACATTGGTGAAACCTTATTAATTTACCAAGATGCAATTTCCAAATCTGGGCAGGTGATTAGTTCATGTTTGGTGTCTTAGGAATTGTAATAAAACATCCTAACTTATGGTGGTCAGATTTTAAATTACAATTTTGAAAATGCAGCATTTAGAAAGTTTGCATTTTCCTGCCTTAGCCATTTAGTGCCTCTGTTTTGGTCACATAACTGGGTGTAGCTGGTAGTAGAGCTTTGCATTTTCCTCCTAGACAGCCACACACAATAGGGAGCTTAGGTCTGGATGGGCCATCACTGGCAAGATGGGATCGAGGAGCTGGGCACAGCCTCACTTACACTTGAATAGGTTGTATTCTGCCTCCACACAAAGGGCTGCATACCCCCTGTAGTTAGTCTGGAGCCAGGACAGGGAAGTCAGGATGCCTGGGGACTTTGAAGTGAAACCTCTAGAAGCTTCTCCCCGACTTCAAAGGCACAACTGGGTATAAGCACTGATCCTTAGACACAACTCTTCAGTACACTTCCGGACCTGTAGATACTTTGCCAGGAAAAAAGACTGCTGTGCTGTTGAACTGCCACTCTGCTGGACTATTGCCTTGTTGGACTGTTGCCCTGCTGGACTATTGCCTTGCTGGACTGTTGCCCTGCTGTGCTGATTGCTACACTACTGTGCTGACCTGCTTCACTCTTGCCTCGGTGGAAAGGACTGGACCTGCATCTCTTGAACTCACAAACACATAGTGACTCTAATGGCTAGTTGGATAGCCTCCTGACTTGAGTCTCAGGGATAGAAGGCACCAACAACCTGTACTCTGCCATCTGTGAGTCTACCATGCTAAGTGGTGCGACCCCAGACCTGGATTCTTGGAAGTTGGCCTAAGGGGCTCTGTGAGCCTCTGTGGATCCAGTGAAAACAACGCATCTCCTCTGCTGCAAGGCGCAAACCTGAACAGAACCGACGCCTCGCTGCAGTTTGTGGATCGGTACCACCGGTAAAACTTGAATCGCAGCCTGCTGCTGCATCTGAGCTGCCACTACATAATGCATTCTCAGCGCAGGCCATCTCAGTCCTGGTTGATGGCAGCCTCAATGACGGACTCCACATCGCAGCTCATCGGAACCGAAGCATCACCCCATCGGCACAACAATTCCTCAACGCCGGATTTTGCCTCACAAGATGTCGTCGACGGGATTCTCGACGACACCGTAAGGATCTCACGCCGCAGCCTCTGCGCTTGTCAAACCGACAAAACACTTTGGCTGCACAGAGCATCTTCGATGTGGATTCATGCAAGGCTGCGCAAACCAGGATTTAAGCTACTCTTTTCAGCTGGCCTATTTGGGTCCCTATAGCCTGCATGTGCTCCATCGCGATCGGTCTGAACTTGTGACTTTGTCCCGGTCCGGCGCGACCAGATATCCACAGTTGGCGCTTTACGCCTTTTGGCTTTATTTTTACTAATAGCTTTAAAATTGAATAGCTCTGGTTCCACTCATTGGATTTTTGTTGTTTGGGTCTTGTTTTATTTATTAAAAATCACTCTATATTTTCTAATTCTGTTGTGGGCTCCTGTTGTGGTGTGTTTTTACCTTGTTACTGTTAGAAGTGCTGCACAAATACTTTACACATTGCCTCTGAGTTAACCCTGACTGCTCTGTGCAAAAATACCCGAGTGTTGAGAACTGGCTAATTTAGGGTTAGTTCTGGAGAACAATTGTTGTTGCTGCTTGAGCAGGGTTTCAGCCCACCTCAACCGGTAACCTAATTTCTTACATTACCCTTGGAAATAAACTTTGTGTATATAATTCTAAAACAGGTCCTGGTTGCCAAAATGCCCATAGGTAGCTTATTTACATTTTATTCTGAGATGTGCCAGGTGCTGTGCTGGTGTCTGTCCTATTTGAGAATCAGGACATAAAAACCTTTTTGCATATAATCCTGAAACAGGCACCTGGTTCTCCAAACTCATTCCTACTTTAAACAGACCATCCAAAGGAATTAGTGGAACAAAATCTTTCTGGGATGTCATCATCTAAGCATGTTTGACGCAAAGAAAAAGTTTTTCGTAACAAAATAACTCTGACAGGGGGGCGTGGCTAGCAGCCGATCATGGCGGCCGCTTAACAGTGAGGCTCCGGGAGTGAGGCGGCATCCCCCAGCAATCCTGCACATTAATCCGCAACAAGAATAACTCTGAAGGGGCGAACCGGGTCAAGGACCGAGTGGCGTCCAGCAGGGCGAGTTTGGGAATTGTAAGTCACCGGGGAGAGTCGGAACGGACTCCTGCATGGCAAGGCCTGGACGCGACTGCAAGCAGTGGGCTGTCGTGAAGCTACTGGCTGGGCGGAAGTAGTAGTGTGGCGGGACTCAGACACCGGAAGTCACCGCAGGAGGCGCAGTTACGATCGCGACAGGCGGAAAAAAGGCGACATACACCATCTGCAGCTGACCGGAAGATCAGCGGAGAGAGCGGAAGTCAACGGGGGCCCGCGGGGGCGACAAGGAAGTGGCGCAGCTGGCCGGGGCTTCCAGGAACGGCGGAACAGTGCAACGCGGCCCGCACCGGAATCAGGAGGATACCCAGAGGGAGTTCGGTAATCGGCAAGGGGGACAGCAGCGCCATCAACCCACCCCGCCTCCCCCCCCGCTTGGAAACACAAGAGAAGGCTCTGAGGTGGGGGCGCGAGACCTGACGTGCCACAGCTGAGGCGGAGTGCGGAGGCCCCCAATAATCATCTTACACGGCAGACACGGTGCAAGATACCTCATCAGCGGCTCGTCGGCACCTAGGGGCTCTGTTTCCCATACGGGACGGCAGGGCCTAAGATCACGAGGGAATCAGCAGTGTGGAGGTACGAGTGGACAGCGGGACGATCGGGGCACGAAGTCGGCCTTGAGCAACGGCCTGAGGAGGGAGCAGAGATCAGCGGGGTCCCGTAGCAAGGAGATAAGACCGGTGAGGTGGCCTGGGCGACACAACTGTTTATATCGCTGCACATCTACGCATGTGGCCGCAAAGGGAGGTGCACAGTGGGTGAAGACTCACTGGCCGGGGACATACCTCGCCCCAACGCGCTAACGGGAGGAGGCATAAGGAAGGGTCAACCCTTGCAGACGGTGATCTGAACAATCGCGCGCAAGCATAGCGCGAAGACTTTACTGTCGACCACATACCCTGTCAAAGGCGCACCGTAACATGCACAGATGGGACACCGCTAACTAGGAGCTCTCCCTCCCACACTGGATCATGGGGGGGGGAAATCGGTGAGAGTGATATCACAGCGCCTCCACAGCACTCGAGAAGGCGCGCCCTCTGAGAACTCTGCCCATACTCCTTAGTGCTCATTCACCCCATGTCTGGCAGTGGTAGAAGTAAGGGACTTTGTATGACCCTGAGGCTACGGCCGGAGAGGAGTGCAGGTGGCCTGTTGGAAGGTCCTCAGGGAACAGTGAAAGCACGGCGAAGGGGAGAGTCTGATTCGGAGAGGATCATGGCGGGTAGGGGCCCTAAAAACAGTTTGACGCAGTCTAAACTAGACAAGCTCACATACGATAAACACAACCCCCCCCCCCCAGGCGGAACCCCGCACATCAACGGGGAAGGCACCGGACGGGGAGGGGGCAAAAAAGGCGACGCTTGAGGATGTGATGTGTGCCCTGGCACAGGTTCAAGCCACAGTGGGAACCACAGCCACAGAGGTCACCCTGATAAGAGCGGACTTCCAAAAAATGAGAGAGTGAAACAAGTGGAGGTGGTGACAAAATCCTTGGTGGAGGACGTGTCGGAATTGCAAGTGGCGATGGAGAGAATGGAGGCCAAAAATAAATCCCTCAGGGAAAAGCTGGACGATCAAGAAGGGCGCTCGAGGAGGAACAACGTCCGAATACTGGGGGTTCCGGAATCGGAAGGTAAAGGCGCAATGGACCTATATGTGGAGGAGATGATCAAGACGCAATTGAACCCCACGGGACTCTCACACTTCTTCTCGATGGAGCGGGCGCACAGAGTACCCGGTGGGAGACCGAAACCGCCCCCCCCCCCCCCGAGACCGATCCTGGCAAGACTGTTCAATTTTCGCGACCGCGAAGCAATTCTGCAGGCAGTGAGGGTGTCTCCAGCCATCCGAATCCAGAACTCCACGGTGGCCTTCTTCCCGGACTATACAGCTGAGGTGTCGCGACGGAGGAGGACTTTCCTGGAGGTCAAGAAGGCGTTGCGGGCGAAGGAACTGTCCTATTCCATGCTATTCCCGGCCCGGCTTGGAGTGGTCGCGGATGATAAAGTTTGGTTCTTTGATACGCCGGATGCGGCCCAGGACTGGTTGGAGGGCTGGAGAACCGCAGGGCAATCACACCACTCACACAGGAATAACCGAAACCACCGAGAGAACGTCCAAGCGGGGTCGCAGACGTCCGGCAGAGAAGGTGCAGCCAGGTCACCAGCGCATGAACACATGGGGACGGAAGGGGGTATAGAATACTGAACTCCCGCTACTAGCCTGAGTGATGTCCGTTGAAGAACTCTGCAGAATGGACACGCTTGGACACTGGCCTGGGGAGCTCGGAAGAGGGCAGGGATGCCGCCTACTCGGGAGGGCACTCGACCCCAGCGCGCAAGTACACTGTTACAGGGAAGGGTTAAGCACTCTGCTATTTTGAGGAGGCGGGCGGTTGCAAGTCCGTTAAGCAGGGAGGCAAGGAGGGGGGAGGTGGAGTGGGGAAGGTTTATTTAGATGTTTTTGATGTTCCACGAGTAAGGTCGTATCACGCTGCTAACTACACGCACTGTTTGGGCTGCGCAGACGGTGGGCACACCCCGGAAGTAAGATCCGGCTTTCACAACCTTGGGCACAATACAGACCATGCACGACTCCCAACTACGTGCACCTGAGGGTGGGTCATTGAGATCACGGGTCGTACCTCTCAGACTCATGTCTTGAAACGTGAGAGGGTTGGGCGAAAAGATAAAGAGGGGGTTGGTGATAAATGCGGTGAAGAGGCAGGGACCGACACTGGTGCTTCTCCAGGAGACTCACCTCACCGGGGAGGGTGGGGGGGGGGGGGGGGGGGAGGTGGTAACTGCTAAGGCCCTAGACAGAAAAGGATACAGGATGGCGGGAGGGGAGGCTCCTGAATGTGGTGTCGGTATACATCCCCCCAGCACTCCATTTGGTCACGCTTCCAGCACTGGGTGACTTTCTCCTGACCCTGCCTGAAGGAGACGTACTGATCGGAGGGGACTTCAATGCCACGGTAGATAATCTGGTAGATAGATTCCCGGCAGTGCCCCAGACTGGTGGCCCTTCCCGATTTCAGAGATTCCTGACCGCCATGGACCTAGTTGACATATGGCGCCACACGCATCCCTCAGAGAGACAGTACACGTACCACTCCACTGTACACAACAGTTTGTCGCTGATCGACTACTTCCTAGCGCTGGGTGACGGTTTGCAACATGTAGATGCTATTGATATACACCCAAGGGGGATATCAGATCATTCCCCGGTCACACTAACACTGTCAACTCAGGAGAAATCGCGCAGTAGAATTGACCCAATACATGCATCATATCTCAGGCTTACAAGGTGGTGCTAAGGGGACAGGCTATAGCGTCAATAACGGGTCACAAACGAGAGCGGCAGCGTGAATTGTCCGAGCTCGAACTGGCCCTGCATGAAGCAACTGTGACACATGCGGCGTGCCCTACGCCAGACACGTCCCAAGCCCTGCTACTAAGACAGCAGTAGCATAGGGAACACCTGAGGCAGCAATCGGTGACTCAGATAGGAGAGATGGCTCATAGGGTGTACTACATAGGAGATAAGGCGGGGAAAATGCTGGCCTGGCTAGACAAGAAAGGGGGTAGCACCAGAGGAATACAGCAGATATGCGACGGGGGAGGGACACTGCACACACAGCCCGAAGAGATAGTGGAGGCCTTTGCGGACTATTTTGAGGGAGTGTATACTCCCGTCACTGAAGTGTCAGCTGACATGGCCCATGCAGCTCTGGGTCACATTCCTACTCCGACTGACGCCGGAGGCAGTCGCGGAACTGGAGGCAGACATCACGGCAGAGGAAATACAAACGGCTATCCATGCGGTAAAGTCGGGTAAGGCATTAGGACCGAATGGGATCCCAATAGAGGGGTATCAGGTCGCATCGGAGGGGCTCAGCTGACCCCTATTGGCTATGTATGCGGACAGTTTGGAGGGGGCCGAACTTCCGCTAGACCAACGGACGGCGACTATCGTGGCGATCCCCAAGCCCGGGAAACCGCCGGAAGAATGCACATCGTACTGGCCCATTTCTCTTCTCAATGCCAAGGTTAAAATCTTGGCTAAGCTCCTCGCCACCCGGCTAATTGCGCATCTCCCACAACTCATACACCCCGATCAGTCAGGCTTTATGCCGCACAGAAACACCGCCCTCAACCTACGCAGGGTGAAAGGTGTGCTGGCTAGAGCACACTCGCTATCGGAACCGGCAGTCATAATGGCACTTGACGCAAAGATGGCATTTGATATGGTGGAGTGGCAATATTTATTTGAGGTCTTGGCGCACCTGGGATTCGGCCCTAAATTTATAGCCTGGTCCGGTTACTATACACTAAACCTGTAGCACAGGTGGTGGTAAACGGACACATTTCCCGAACATTCCCTCTGGAACGAGGTACCCGTCAGGGTTGCCCCCTGTCACCGCTGCTCTTTGCGATCGCACTGGAACCACTGGCGACTCTGATACGCTCAACCCCATTGTTGAAAGGGATCACCTGGACAGAGGGGTGGGAAGACCGCCTTTCTCTGTACGCGGATGATATGCTTGTGTTCCTGACAGAACCGGAACACAGCATACCGGCGCTGCTGGCGCTGTGTGACGAACAAGGGTAAGTATCGGGGTACACTCTGAATTGGGAAAAGTCGGAACTGTATGTCCTGCAGGGCCCAGCCCCCACGTTAAGCGATGACTGCCCCCTGAAAATGGCGGGCTCCTCCCTTAGGTACTTGGGCGTCCACGTCTCGATGGATCCAACGAAATTCTATCGGAAAAATCTAACGCCGCCGTTAGAGCGTCTGAAACAGGATGTAAAATTTTGGACGGCACTGCCGTTAACACTGCCGCAGCACTTTATAAGATGATGTCGCTGCCATGTTTCTTATATATCCCAGAAAATACACCATATCCGGTGGCACCGGGATACTTCAGGCAGGTGTCCGCGTTGTTAGCCGGTCTCATGTGGAGTAATCGCCCGGCACGCATAGCCCAGGCAAAATTGCACCGGGGGTGGTACGACGGGGGCATTGCGTTACCTAACCTGCAACTATACTACTGGGCCGCACAACTAAAGCCCATTAACCAGTGGCTGCATGCACCTCCGGAAGACCCGGCATACAGGGCGGATAGGGCACAATTGGGTACCAACAGCATACTGGCGCCTCTTTATGACCAACGCCTAGTGCGCAAACTCATGGGACCCACGAAACTTACAGTAACACTGTGGCACACAGCACAGGCAAAACTGGGGTGGAAGGGGAGAATCACTAAGCTCACCCCATTGTGGGACACGCGGGCCCTGGGTACTCTGAGACGCAGTAAGGGCTTCAGACTATGGGATAACATTGGTTTGTTCACAGTGGGGGACCTGTGGGAAAAAGGCACGGTGATCCCCTTCGACCAGCTGCGACGGCGGTACGAGCTGGGGCCCACGGAATCATTTCGGTATGTACAGGTCCGGCACGCTCTACTTACAGCCATCCGTCGCAACGCAGAGGTCCCAGAGGCATCTCCCCTTAAGGATCGCCTCCTCACAGACTATATGCAGGATTGGGCAACGTCACTCACCTATCGCAAATTGATTAACAACCTAGCGGACCCTACGGTAAAACTGAGAGATAAGTGGGTGGAGGACATCGGGGAAGTGGACGAGTCTGAACGGAACGAAGCCCTGGCGTTTGCCTAAGGAAGTGGACATATCGGCGAGATTCCGGCTCGTGCAGCTTAAGATTCTCCACAGGGTGTACTACACGAGGAAGACATTACACCTAATACAGAGGGCACAGCATCCTTACTGCCTTTGCGGCTGTGGGGAGGAGGGAACGTTGTTCCACACTATCTGGGAATGCCCCCACATCCAGGAGTACTGGTGGCAAACAATGCGCACCATATCACAAACGTTGGGGGTGTGTCTGGTCCCTGAACCACGGAAGTGCCTGTTAAGTATATGGGAGCCGAGAGGGGGGGAGAGGGGGGGGGCTAGAGGGCGCACAAGCGGAATGGCTGCTTAGTCTCGCAGCTCCCGCTCCTTGGGACACTATCCTTCTAATATCCTCTGCCAAAGGGATCCATATCGGCCTGAATTCCCGACGAGTTGTAGCACGACACCTGTCCCTGCACTCGGTCCAAGTCTGGTGACGCTGGGAGACTCGGGGCCGGAGCAATGCCGCTTTTAAATTATGCCGACAGCTGCCACGGTGCGGAGGAGTGCGTAAGTCCGGCCGCGTAGGGCTACTCCAGGCCGGGGATTGCCACGAGGAACTGGGCCTCTCCCCTGGACGGCTGGCGGACCCCTGGACGGATCTTCACCGGCGGACCCGCGATTGAGGTGAGAGGCGGCCTGCTCGGCGGCGCGGGGACCCCCTCCCCCCCCCCCTCGATACTCTCGCCGCCCCCGCTGGTGGAACTGCCACTGCCCTATGTGAAACGGGCTGCCAGGAAGCGGACGCCTCACGGCCTGCCCGATCCCCGGAGAGTGCCGGACCCGCTCGGTAGGAGACGGCACGGATCAGTGCACTACCCGGCGAGGGGGCTGACCGTTGGACCTGGGCCCTCGAGATTGCTGCTGCTCCTGCTTTGGGCCGTGGCCGGCCCTGACCACCTGCATAGTGCCTGGCATCGGGACGCTGTCCCCTCGCTGCCGAGAGACTGCACCTTCCACCCGGGGGGGGGGCTGGGACCCACCTCGCTCCCCATTCATCTGCCTGGCATCCCTCCTCCATACCACTAACTGTACTGTACGAGGCGGCCTCGTTGTGGCTTTCCCAGATTGATCACCACACCTGCATGGCACACCCCCGCTGAGGTCCAGCTGCCCTGCCTCCCACGCACGCCTGGGCCTGTCGTGCCGCCACCCTACACAGCGGCATTGGCGGGCTGGACCCCACCACCATTACCATTTGGGCTTCGCCGCCCCCCTCCCAGCCGCCAGGCCGCGCAGGGCCTGCACAATCTCACCAGGTCCCCGTGCTTTCACCGCCTGGACCCTTGCTGCACTTTTGAGACTTTGCCCTGCCTCACTCTCGCTGTGGCCCTGCATCCTGGAGACAATATCCTAGCCGGACAGCCCGTAGTGCAGCTGCTCCTCACGCTCTTGGGGTGTCGTGCCCCGGCGCCATCATGGTGCGTCCGGAGAACCGCCAGTCCAAGCTCAGCTTTGATACTGCGAGGAAAGGCACAAAGTCGACGCAGCTGGACCCGGACCCTGGCACGTCGTCCCCGAGGGCCACCGTCCCCTCAGCTAAGGACACTGACCTGTCCAGCTTGATACAAGAGATGCGACAGGGCTTCGCCACTGTTGTAGAGAAGGTCGATGGGGTCCCCGCACAGCTGGACGCACTGGTGCACAAGGTGGACCGTCACGAGGAACGCATTACGGCTGAGGAACAACGTATCTCTGATACCTCGGATTTGGCCACATCTCACACCACTCAACTGTCCAGGATGGACAACCTCCTCCGGAACATAGCGGCCAAAAATGAGGATTTGGAAGCCCGTAGTCGCCGAAACAACGTACGGGTCACCAATGTGCCGGAATCCACAGATACGGGCAGAATGGAGCTGTACGTTGAGAAACTGCTCAAGGGGGCCATCGGTGAGGACGCTTTCTCGCCTCAGTTTATCGTCGAGAGGGCGCACCGCTCCTTGGCGCCTATGCCCAAACCTGGCCTTCCACCGCGCCCCTACATTGCTTGGCTGCTAAACTACCGGGACCGGGACACTGCCCTCCGAGCGGCCCGGTCTCAAAGATCGCTACAGTATAATGGAGTCACCTTCTCCATCTACCCAGACTTCACGCCAATGGTGCAGGAGGAGCGGCGCAAGTTCCTCCCGGTGAAGAAAAAACTACATGAGGCTCAGATCGACTATGCGCTTTTATACCCTGCAAAGCTGCGAATCACCCACCAGGGCAAGCAACGGTTCTTCACCAATCCACAGAAGGTGGAAGACTTTCTCAAATCGCTCCGGAGAGCACGTAGAGGGGACTGGGATGCGGAGGAGGATCGTGACAATGCAGACTTGCCCCCGGCGCCACACGAAGACTGACTATTGATCTTTGCTACGTTGCACACCCTGCCTGCGTCGGCTTGTGATCATCCCGAACATTGACGCGCGGACACAGGAGACAGTATGGACAGGGATGCTGCATGGACTCTACATCCCTGTGGTAATGTAACCCAAGGACCACTTTCCTGGCCCTAGTCTCCACCGAGGGCGGCACAGTTACGGACCTGGGGTCTAGGAGGTGGCTGTACGTACTCTGTCTTAGCCCCACTGGGAGATCCCCTTTGACTTGCTGGAGTTCCAGCTGTTCATGTTGCTTGAGTTGGGGAAGGAGGGAGGGGGGTGGGTTGCTGGGTGGGAGTACTTGGCTGCTGGCATGATTGGGATGCTGGGGTGGGTGGTGGGGAGGGGTGTTCCTTTCTTTTTTTTTTCTCTTCGAGGCACTCATTTCTTGGACTGTATGCTTGGATTTTATCTTGGTGTGGGCACCGATGCTGTGGTGCGGAGGTGGTCTATCCATGCTGCCTATGCCGGCGCTGTTATGGGTCTTGTTGTGCTATCCATGGCCACTCCAGCAGTTAACACGCAATTAACTTGCTTATCCTGGAATATAAGAGGGTTGAACAATGCCAGAAAGTGCCGTGATGTCATAGCCTATCTTGATACAAGTCACGTACAAGTCGCTATGTTACAGGAAACGCATCTGTCACCACAGGGCGGGACATCATTCGCGAGTAGGTGGGCCGGAGAACGTGTTTTCTCCTCCTATTCCACCTATTCGAGGGGAGTCGCTATCCTCATTGCCCGCAGGGTACCCTTTCAGAAGTATGGAGACTTACTCGACTGGGAGGGCAGATATGCGCTATTGTGGGGCAGGATAGGCCGAGACACCTTCACATTTGTAACCAGGTACGCGCCTAATGTTGACACACCAGCTTTTTTCACTACTCTTTGGGGCAAGATCCTCTCCATTGCATCAAGACACGTAGTTTGGGGAGGGGACTTTAATCTGGCGATGCAACCACAGTTGGATAGAGCGGATGGGGTCTGCACCTACAAGCCCAGAGCACGGGAGGCGCTAGAGGGTATCGTTGAGGAGGGCAAACTGTTGGACGCCTGGCGGCACTTGCACCCCCTGGGGCGGGAGGGCACACACTTTACATCATATACCGGGACCTGGGCACGACTAGACTATTTCCTCATCACGAGGGATGTCGCTGTCGAACTGGTGGGGGTTCGTCTTCTGCCGAGGACGTACTCTGATCACAGCCCTGTCTTGCTCCACTTTCGTACACCAGGCTGGGACAGCCCTCGACCGCAATGGAGACTTCTCCCTGATATCCTCCTTGATAACCTGTTTCGCACTGAACTAGGGGAAGAGATCGCAGATTTCTTCCCTAGGAATAAGGGATCAGTAGACTCAGTTGAGCATATATGGGAGGCATTCAAGGTCACAATCAGGGGGTATTGTATTTCCAAAGGCCATGGTGTACTACGTGCTATCCTCGCATCCCTTAGCACATTGGAGAAAGAGCTGCAGGATTTAGAACTACGAATGGTGTCCGACCCCAGCCCCGACCTGCAGGCCACTTTTAGGGAGACACTGTCACGATACGAGGAGGAGGCTGCGCGGGAAACAAAGTTTAGGGGAAAACACTGGCAGGCCCGTAAATATTGCGAAGGGGACAGGCCCGGAAAGGCACTAGCTGTGATTACACAGATGCGATCCTCGATACCTTTGTGGCGCATTACCACTCACTCTACACCTCCACTGTAGGGCCCGAAGTATCCTATGCTGACTACCTCAGCGACGTCGCACTGTGCTGGCTTAGCGACGGCGATAAAGAGTTCCTCGCGGCTCCGTTCGAGCAAGACGAGATACGCGAGGCCATTATGTCCCTCAAGAATGGCAAAGCCCCAGGGCTCGATGGCATACCAGCCGAATTCTACAAAGCTTATATCGACATCATGGCCCCGGTACTCAGCGAGGTCTTCTCGGGATCCTTATGTGAAGGAGTACTTCCCTGTTCCATGCACGAGGTGGTGATTACCTCCCTCCTTAAACCCGGTATGGACCCCAAATCCTGTAACTCCTATCGTCCGCTCTCCCTCCTAAATTGCGACATCAAAGTACTTGCTAAGGTCTTGGCCACCCGGCTGTCGCTGTTAATGACCAGACTCGTGCTGCCCGACCAATCGGGTTTTGTGGCGGGTATGTCTACCTCCCACAACCTCCGCACGCTCTTCTCCCTGCTCCGCACAGTGCACCCTGGCACACCCGTGGCGGCCATTTTCCTAGACGCAACCAAGGCGTTCGATTCTGTTGAATGGCCGTACCGGTTCTCTGTGCTGGCTAATATGGGATTTCCTAAATTATTTATATCCTGGGTCCACCTGCTGTATACTCGCCCTATGGCAAAAGTACTGATCAACGGTCATCTATCTCAGCCCATCGCACTAACCAGGGGTATGAGACGGGGGTGCCCTCTCTCTCCCCTATTGTTCGCCATCGCTGTCGAGCCTCTCGCCTGTAGGCTGCGCCAACTGCATCGCGGCGGCGCAGTACAATGCTTGCAGCGCCAGATTGATGTGTCACTCTACGCGGATGACATCACGCTATATGTCAAGCATCCCGAAACATATCTTAATCCGTTGCTTAGGGAGTTTGTTCTGTATGGCGGGATGTCTGGCGTCCATATCAACTGGTCCAAGTCGCAACTCTTCCCCCTGACTGATGCGTTGACTGACTTCCCCCTTGATTACCCACTTGAGTGGTGTCGGTCTGATCTCCGCTATCTTGGGATCTGCATTTCACGAGACAGAGACGAGACGCTGCGGTCCAACTACGGGGTAGCGATAACCAAACTGATTGCTTCAGTGGACCACTGGATCACCCTGCCGCTTTCCATGGCCGGTAGAGCGTCGCTCATAAAAATGGTGGTACTCCCCCGCTTCCTTTATCTCTTTGTCAATATACCGTACTTCCCTGGCGCTAATTTCTTCCGAACCCTGCGGTTGGAGCTGCGACGGCTCTTTTGGGGAGGCAAGAATCCCCGGCTCAAGTGGTCCACCATTACCCTCCCCTATGAGAAGGGAGGTTTCGATGTCCCTGATTTCGAGGCCTACTATCAGTGTGCGCAGGCGCATTTCGCTTACCACTGGATGGCCCCTACTCCCTTTATGCCACATGTAGCAGTGGAGGATTGGATCGTACATCCTCTCCAGCTTAATGGCTTGCTTCACTGTCCTTAATCTGCCATTACCACACCAAATACGTCGGTCTCATGCACATTAGACGCTCACACATCACCCTGATCTTACCCTTTTGGGGGAACTGGGCTTTCGCAACCTTTGTGCAAAGCTACGAGTTTCTTGCTGGGGAGACCTATTCTCCAATGGCACCTTCAAGTCGGCGGACCTGTTCTTTGCTGAACAAGACCACACTCCCATCGACCTCTTCTACTATGTGCGGCTGCGGGCGGGGATGAGAGACATCCTGCCAGATTTTCCCCGCGAGCCCGACACCCTACCACCGCTACACTTTTTATTAAGCTCACAAGATGGGGCCCACCTGGTCTCCGGCCTTTATCGTCAACTCAGGGGAGCTGTCCCGGTACCAGAGTCCACTGCGCGGCTGCGCTGGTCTACCGAACTCTGTCTCGACATATCAGATGAGTAGTGGCATCGCTGCTGCGCGCTCACCTCTCGCATCTCTGCCAGCAGCAGATCATTCATTATAAGTACTTGCAGCGAGTATACTACACGCCGGTGAGGAAGCGGCGATTCGGCCTGGCGGATGATGACCGCTGTGAATGGTGCCATGTCGCTGGTGCCGACTTTCTTCACGTGGCGTGGGCGTGCCCTCAGGTGGCGGACTTCTAGCACCAAGTGCTGGATGCTCTTGCGGAGATGGTTGAAGAACCAATGCCCTCTGACCCACTGGTGGCCCTACTTGGGGACTCTGTACGTTTTCCTAGATCCTGACGGAAATTTGTTGACACTGCTCTCCTGCTGGCCAAGAGACGCGTGGCGTGCCGATGGGGACGGGGCAGAGCGCCCAAATTTAAGGATTGGCTGGGCGATTTAACCTACTGCCAAGATCAGCATGCGACATTTGCTGAACTGCTGCCCATTTCGAGTCGCCCCGGCGACATTTGGGACCCACTGATGCGATATCTAATCGCACGCTCAGATGATGCGAACTCGGCAAGTGATCAACCCATCATAGATTAGCACACTGCTCCATTACTGGACCTGGCTGGGGATCCTGTTTCTACGCGTATGCCTCCTCCTTGTACTATCCACGTAGGGTCCCCCCCTAGACTCGACCACTGCATACTTGTCGGCCTCCCCCCCCCCCCCCCCCTGACTCCATGCTCCGCCCGCACCATGGCTCTACTCCCTTGGCTTACCACCACCCTCCCTTACATTCACGCAGACTCATCTGTGTCCTGCTTGCAGTATGTCGCGACACCCACTGATGGCTGACTCTCTAGGGCTCCGCACCTGACCTAGCCTCTGGCTACTAGAGGCCCTCTTGCTGGATCGATTGTGACTTGCACACACTCTTAGGCGCACCTCCGCTCACATAGTATGCCCCACCTACTCACTGCTGCTTGACTTCCCATGATGCATGACTTGCCTCATAGTTACCACACTGTTGGGTTATGCTATTAAGTTGTTTTTTTTTACACCCCATAAACGGAGAGGGAAGAGTTTTCTTTTTTCTCCAATAGAAAACGTTGTTCTGCTGCTGCTCATCCTCTTTTACTATGCCACATCGGTGGAGCACCCCCACTTCATTCCCCTCATGAGATGCCGCCGGGCCTCCGGGATGCCGGCAACAAGGCTGTGTACATTTCCGTTTTTTTATTGCTGCCGGCCTCCTGGTTGTGGGCATGACAAGCTGTGTGACATGTCTCCAAATACACAATAAAGCAGCGTTGAACTCCAAAAAAAAAAAAAAGTATATGTGAGCCGAACGACCTTTCCAGGCACGGAATACAGTGGGCCATGATAGGCATGATCATAGCAAAACGCGACATAGCACAGAAACGGGGAGCAGTAGAGACCCCCAAATTGGCACAATGGTGCACCAACATGGACAGGGTCATGATAACTGAGAGGGCAGTTTACACCAATAGAGCATGTCCACGTAAATGGAATAAGATATGGACCCCGTGGAATGTGTTCAGGGGGAAATATGTGAACCCCTGGAGGAGGATGACGCATTGACATCAGGGGGGAAATATGTGAACCCCTGGAGGAGGATGACACATTGACATCAGACGAGGAGGGGGAAGAATAGGAGGTGAAGGCGGGGGGGTGGACCTTGGGGCATACCCAGACGCAAGAGAGGGAGGGGGTGGGGTTGGAGGGTGGATTGGCCAACATACACGGATCGAGATACAGTCACCCAACTGTGAGGGGATGTAGCAACAGCAGATCAAGTGGTAATTGGTCGACTCACCTATAACAGACGTTCTACTAATGCTAGAGGGGATGGGGGTTGTGCATTTATTTACATATCTGCCTCACAACTGAACGTGGTACCTTCTTGTTTATTCTGTTTACTGTTAAAAAAAAATTAAAAACCTGGCCTATATGAATCCGCGATCATAATGCAAGTTATGTAGACATACTATTGTATAACGCCGCCGTACCCCCGGGTTGTCGGCACAGGGGCTGTGTAATCCAGACAGTTATACACACAGGAGAAACGGTTGCGGCCGGCCCCAGGGGTTGTAGGCCAGAAGCTGTGAATGGTTTTAACGGTACAATAATAATAACTCTGACAAAGTAACTATTTGTGCCCTATTTATGGGTCAGTGGCTGCTCCCCCATAGGGGCGTTGGGGCGTTGCCCCACTGCTTTCTCGCAATGCAAGAAGGCAGACACATAAATGGTAATAACTACCAATTTATGTTTCTGCTTCTCGCACTGCAAGAAAGCAGAAATGCTTGGTTGGGGGTGGGCGGTCCTGCTCGAGGGCAGGGGGGGGGAATGGCTTGCCCACTGTTATGGGTACTGACTAATGGGTCAGCCCTTGCCAACCAAACAGTACCCACAACAGTGGGCAAGCCACTCCCCCCCCCCTCCCCCCCACCACCCTCCCTCCGCCCTCGAACAGGACCCCCCACTCTCCCATTGTCTCTATGTAGGCTGCTGCATGCAGCAGCCTACAAAGAGAAAATGGAGCGGCTGGGGCGCTCTCCGCTGCGCCTCACCAATCACAGCGCTGCCATGGAGCGTTGTGATTGGCTCAGGGGAGCAGGAGGAGGGAGGCTGCCTAAAGCGTGCCAGGCAGTAGGAGCTGAGGCGCGGCGCAGGATGAATTGGTCGTGGAACGGGAGCAAGGTAAGTTTTTAAAATTTTATTTAAAGATTACCCACTTCTCTCCCCCCGCAAACCTGCACAAGACACTAAAACCTTAATTGTACTTTTCAAGGAGCTAAACGTTCTTGTACATAACTAAATGGCACGTTCACAAACAGCCCGCACGCCTCAGTCAAAGAGGCACTTCTCAAATGCAAATCCGCTCAAGAATAGCTTCTTTACAACGGTTTGAAATGAACCAGTCACTGCATTGTTTATTAAGTTTCGCTTGATTCCTCCAGACAACCATTTAATGACTGTTGGGAAATGTCCCTCAAAGAATCGACGACAATCGTAGGGAATTGGGACTTTTATATTTCGCTAATACTGGTTAAAAGAAGAAGGCACATTTCTTCCTGAAGGGATTAATGGCCGATTTATAAGAAGACCACTGCAGGCGAAACAATTGGCAAGAGATCTTTATTGTTCCTGATAGGTTTGTGAGCTTGTCGAATGCAAATTTACAAACTTTACTACTTGTTGTAGAACCTTAATGTTTCAGGCTAAATAGCCCAGCACTTTCATCCCCACAGGGCATTCGGTTTTTATATGAAATACAGTGCCTGGGATGGTGGTATCTGCATGAAACGGAGCGCCCAGAAAGCCTTGTGTAACGAAGAGAAAGCCAAGTCTGCAAGGGCTTGCCCTGTTGTCATTCACATGTATTGGAAGTGACCAGAGCTCCCGGAATGCTTTGGGGTGGGTTTTAAAAAAGCACTGGGAGCCTGGCAAGGCAACGGCTCTTAGAATGCATGTGCTTAGAGCATGTACGTGTGCAGTCAAGGCGGCTACAGGGCAATTTTTTTTGTCTGAAACTAAGCAACTCGCATTCAAAGGCCTTGTGCCTAAGCACCGATAAAATCCAGGAGTGGACTCGGAACAAGGCGCCCTGGTGCCCAGGCGTGATTTGCAAATTGGTCGCATGAGAACTTCACGTTCGCCCTTCCCTCTTGCATCTCTCGAGTTTCAGGTGTGTTCGCTTTGCAGTACTTTCATTGTCCAGAAGCGAAATGCTTTATAACATTTCCAAAGAGTGTTTTTCAATTGAAGGCCGGCCTTGATTGGGTTAATTGAATTATTTGTGTAACATCACATGCATGTAAATAATAGGTGATTGGATTGGGCGATCTTTTATCGAGGCAGTTTCATTGGTGCATGTGTAATAATACTGTGAAAGATAAAACATTAGTGTACAGTAGGTTTAAAAGTTCATTTGATGGTATCACTAACTTGCGTCTGTCAGAGATCCAGGCAGATTGTCGGATGCAGGTTGAAAGTGCTTAAATGGCGCCCATGGTTGCAGGTTTTGGGCATTACTTGTGTCCTTCCACTGCTCACTATTAAGGCACTATTGTTTTTTATTTTGTTTTTACCTAAGCACACCTCAAGAGTGCATGTGTTTTCGCTCTCTGAAGTGAAGTACGACAATTGTTTTACTCCTTACCACTTTCAAATGTCACCAGCTGCCACTGTTATGGGTCAATGAGTTAATTTACTCCAGGCTGTTATTGACCTAGTTGTGGTTATGGTAAAGAACAGGGAAACCTATGAAAGTTTATGAAGATACAAAATGAACATATTTTATAAGGGAGTAATGGGAAATAATATTTCATTTTCATTAATAGTTATATATTTACTTTAAATCTGGAATTAATAAAATACATGTTAAGCTCATTAACTTGAATGTACCCTAAATAGTTACTTTTTTAAAAGATATTTATTACCTTTAAAAAGAAATATTCCTATAAAATAAATGTAAAAACAAATCTAAATATTATTCTCAATTTAATATGTATTAAATGCATTACAAGTTACGTTTAGAATTATGTATACCAATAATTATTTAAAAAAATATATAAGTGTTATTTTACTTGCAGCGTTACCATAACTTTATTATAATGGTTTATAATGTAAAAATTATGTTTAAATTTCATAATATTTTATTTAGTTAAACATTACTTCCTATTGGGTGTTAATATTAAATCCCTACATCCATTGTTTTCCAACTGAGTGAGTTGCAGTGCCTTTGAGAGGCGCTGTCCGGTACTGGACTTACTCCAGGGTTTTGCTGGAGTACATTTACGACTGTTTGGGACCTTTTTGTCTGTAGTAACTTTAGAAGTGCAGTTTGTGAATAGTAATGGACTTGCTCACTCTTCTGTGGGATGGATGTTCAGTTTTGGCATGCCTTACCCCAAACCTCTCCATATCCCCTCACAAAACCCTTTCCAGCTACTTCCCTTGTTGCGCTGACATTAACTACTAAAAAGTAGTTCTATTTTTAGGAGATATCTTCACTTGTGTTTTTGATCACTGTATAGAAAAGATAGGTGGGGCGGAGATCTCCTCAAATAGGTTTGTGAATTGCATTATGTGGCATCTGAGTAGCAGTACCTTAGTACTACTGACCGTAGTACAACATGCATGTGTGAATGGGACTTCTAAATTACTTAATAATTTTGTTCCTAATTAAAATCCGGCTTCCACTTCCAAATAATGTTAGTGCTGGGAAACAATATTTCAAATACTTAATGTAGTCCCCGAGCCTCTTCCTTACTAAAAACATTACAGTGAGCAGGCTTATGAATATTCTACAAATTAAGAAAATGTTTAATGGTTCTGTGCCCTTATTTACCAGTACTGATAGAATTGTGCAGATGCCACCTCTGACTATCCTCCCTCACATAAAAATGTAATCTGTGGTAGCATCTGCTGTATGGCTAAAGGTACTATCCACAAAGCTCCCTGCACACTATCCCTTTAATTCTCAAGTGATTGTAAAGTTTTTCGTCTATCAAATGTATCTATTTCCTATAATAGCTGTAGCCCTACTTCATTCCTGCTTTTCAATTGCTAAATATTTAAGTCCATTATGATCCCTTATGAATGATTTGAGAAACATTGCTTTGTGTTATTGTTCTTTTCTTACTTCTCTTTATGAGTAAAGAGCATGTGTAAGGTTTGGTGTAAGTTCTGCAATTATCACTGAGGTTAAATTGGGTTTTTACTTTCCACTGTGCATGTAATGATGTAAATGTTAAATAAAATATTTGTAAAAAAGTATTTTATATCTACAAAACATTATAAGAAGTCATAATGCACAAAAAATGTGGTGAGTGTTTTGTTTCTTCTTTGCCATTTTTCAAATGGTAGTTTGATAAGATTTAGTCATACGATATATTACTGAATAATATTCACATTTGTTTCCTTATTTCAGCTAGTGTTCATCTTCCACGAATTGGGCATGCAACCAAAGGTTTTAACTGGTATGGGACGGAAAGACTTATTCGAAAATACTTGGTGGCAAAAGGTGTTCCAACTTTTATGTATCCTTTAAGTCAAAAATGTGTATTTTATGTCTTTATTTACAGGCATGGTTATGGGAAGTCAAATTATCAAATGAGTAAACCTGACTAAAAGCTCTTACAACAATTTATAAAACCTTATATGTTGATTGCTTCTTTTCGTTATGTATGTCCAGTTAACAGACTATTGAGCATAACCAGCATTTTACAGCAGATTGCTGTACTCCATATTGACAGAGCTGATTCATCAAGTGGTATGGGAACTGTTAGAACTGGCTATTTCTGGTTGGCTAAGGCGGACGCGAAAGCTAGGCAGAAACCACCATTCTAGTCAGGGCAAGGGAGTTACACGCCAAGATAACCCCTGCTCACCCCCTTGGTAGCTTGGCACGAGCAGAGAGGCCTATCCCGGAGGCAATGTGTAAAGCATTTGCGCCAGCACACAACAGCAACAACATCCTAGGCACACCACAAAAGGAAATCCACACAAGGTTATATAAAAATAACTTCTTTATTGTAAAAACACATCAGATAGAAGTCACACGTACATTCTGCCAACTGGCATGGGCAATATTCACAAGGGATTATTTACAGGACAGGGCCTCATGGGCCACTGTCAGAATCAGCACTTAGTAGAAATAGCACTTCTAGAAGTTAGAATAAGTCTAGCACAAAATAAGTTATAGATCACATCCAGTAACTACTGGGAACAGGTAAGTACCATCTACGCAACCCTGAACACCTTTAGGAGAAATGTCACGCAGGGAACCAGGACCTCACTAGGACCACCTGTAGTAGAAAGAACAACCACCTAAGTATCACAATACAATTAGGGGTATTACACATGATGCATCACAACATTCAGAGGTGCCAGACCACAACTCAATAGGGCAAAATCACATGATGCCTAATAACATTTAGAGGTGTAAGATCAAGGTGCGTAATCATATTACATGCATTACATTTCCTAGCACCACTTCGCATTGCGCGAAACTCCCATTAGGCCTAACCAGTAAAAACTACAGTAGGCAATGTCTCACTAGTCTAAACACACATAGGTAAGCACACAGCAAAAACACATGATGTATAACCAACACATTCAGAGGTGTAAGAACAAGGAGGACACATGATGCATAAAACATACAGAGGTGCCAGAACGCAACTCAATAGCGCAAAACCTTACATAAGCCACCACTTGTGGCAGTCCCTAGGCCATTGGCCGTGTTGGGGCTAGGACGCCCTGTGTCCAAAAGTCAGGGGCCTAAACGGTGCAGCTGCCCACTAATTGCTGGCCAGCTGTGAATCCACAAACTGCACCAGGGCCCTCACTGGCCCTAGAACAAAAGCTGCCCCAAGCTGGAGCCACACAGGCTCTGCAAATAACTGTGCCCCCTAAGAGCCCTCTCTGGGCTCGCAAAACAACAAGGTGGGCAGGGAGCCTCTCGGGGCTCTAAAGCAGCCACGTGGGCAGGGAGCCTCGGGGCTCTAAAGCAGCCACATGGGCAGGGAGCCTCGGGGCTCTAAACAAAGAAATGCCCCAATGAGCCTCTCTGGGCTCGTCAAACAACTATGCCGCTGTGAGCCTCTCTGGGCTCGTCATCAATGGCCGGTCCGAGCGTCTCAGGGCTCAACCAATAACTGGGGCGTCGTTGGAGCCGCCCCTCCTGGGGACTCGTGGACAACTGTGTAAACCAAGAGCCTCTCTGGGCTCAAAAACACTGCAAGGCCCCGGAGCCTCTCAGGGCTCTCAGCTCACGCAGTGCAGTGCCCCGGCACTGGAGGGGCGGGACGGGCACCGGCAATGTGCCCGGACGCCCCCTCCTGTCACGCACTCACCGGGTCTCCTCTTCTGATGCGGGGCTCTCCTTTCTCCTACTGCGGGGCTCTCCTTGCAGCACGGAGGCCTCGCGGCTCGGGCGGCCGGACTTCTCTCTCCCCCGGGGCTCTCCCTTCACTCAGAAGCCCCGGGACGGACACGGCAGGCGGCTTCCTTTCTTCTGATGGCTCTCCCAGTCTCCCGGGAGCCCCGCGCCATCTCCCGCCGTACTTCTCTCTCTCCGGGCTGAGGGGATGGGACTTCCGGCCGGGCCGCGCTGCAATTGGCCGGCCGGCCAACCACTTCCAGGTCGTCGTGGCCCGTTTCAGGCACTTGTAGGCTGGGGGATAATTAACCAAGGGGTGGGCTCCCTCGAGTTAAATTAAAAATATAAAAATAGAGGCCAGGCCCTTGGCGGGGTGAGCACCTGCCAGGGGACAAAATCATTGAAAAAAATAAACGAGGTGGGTTCTCGCCACGGCACCCCCAGAAGGGTGGGCACCTGCACATCTAGCAAAGCGCTACCAAGCGCTTAGGGGCAGAATAAAGCGCTCTCAGGCGCTAAGGGTCAAGATGCAGCGCTTCCAGGCGCTGGAAGCCAGCAAAGTCCATGCAAAGTCCTTCAGCATCCAGGACAAGTCCATCAGGTATCCAGGGCAAAGCAAAAGTCCCCCTATCAGCCCAGGCAAGGCAGAGGGGTCCCCCAGAAGTCCTCCAGGCATCCAGGGGCTGGGCAGGGCCCAGGGAGGCAAGCCTTTCCCTTGAGCCCAAGCAGCAGCACGCCCCTGGCAGGATTCAAGTCAGAAACAAGAACACTTTGGAAGGGTACACAGCCCCTTTTTATACAGAGAAATCCTTTGTCTACCAGGGTGCAGGCAGTGTGAGAACCAGCTAGAACTGGTTATAGGGAATTCCTTTCACTGGCCAGGCTAGGGACATCAGACGCACCCCAGGGGGTGGAGCCAGCATTGTGTGGGGAAAACCCAGCCTCATTCAGGACCCTCAAACCAGACGTTCAATCCACAAGCAGGCCCAGGCTCACTCCTCACATCAGCATGCTAAACACTCCATTCACCACCGGGGCAGACCCTCCCAGACTCTTGGAGCCAGGCTCACCAGCCAGCCTCAGCCAATCACACGCCAGACACAAATTACACAAATATGCCAACTTCTAAAAGTGGCACTTCTACACTAGACACAATCATGCTGCATATATCATTGCGCAGCATTCAATCTCACGAGTTCGCACATATCAAATTCGACCCTGCACTCCCCACACACTTCTATGGGAGGGCAGGTCACTCACCACACATACACAGAGAGCTCATGCACTTTACACTGTACCACAGTGAAAAAGTGCGCAGAGGCCTAAAATCACTACCACCAGGTTCCAGAAACAGGCTAGGAAAAAGCAAAAAGTCTCGGGGTGAACCTGCCACCTGTCCAACAGGAACTAAAGTGACATTTGTAAATCTTACATATTAAGAACTATATTAAATATGTTATGCTTTCCTTTTACAATACATTTGAGTAATTTTAATGCAGGATGCAAAGATTATAGTGCCATCGGAAAGAAATGTATTGCTACTATATCTTTTAGAATGGAATTGTATTTTTCTGGCATAATGAAAACCATTCATGCCTACTATTTTCTATTCCCTTTCAAAAAAACAAAGTACTCTTATAATAGCTCTGCCATTACAAAGTTCACTCCTCTGGAATTGACATTAGCACACTGGTCCAAGAGCACTAGTCTCTCTTTATTGTATCATTTACTTAATCACCGGTTTCACCTGCCATTAGAATCCTACAGCAGCTCTGCCATCACCAGTTTCTTAAAGGATTATTTTAATGCTTTAAAATGTTTACGTAACAAACAAAATATTAAACAAAAACAAAGAAGAAACAAAAAGTATACTTTCATACAAAGAACAAACCGTAGAATATCTTGAATATTTTTCTTTTAACATTACCTGCATTATAGATGCAAGATGGCACTTTAGATCAGTCACAACATTAGACCTACAGCATTAAAAGGTTCCTGGTGTGTCTCTATGTCGGCCAGCAATACAGGTTCTAAAGTTATAAGTTCTACCCGATTGCTTGTGGTCAACATTTAGCAATAAACAGTTCACAAATGTGTGTGCCCTAATAAAGTGTGCATCTAGCATTCTCCTTTCACCCCGCTCGCCTCAGTCACCCTCAATTCCACTGTAATTCACCTTCACAGTCCGGACTGCACCCACAAGCCCCATAGTCCAGGCTCAGCAGGGACCAGATGTCGCCATTGTCTAGTGCTGGCGGTCAGGGGGCCATCCCTAGGGCCGCCTCCACAGAGATGGGTGCAGCAACGCTAGTCACCATGGAGAGAAGTCAGAGCCAGTTGGCAGGCCTCATTGAGTTCCCACCTATCAAGAGTTCGTCACCACACGGGCCTTGAAGATGGTAAGACATAAGCCTTTGGTCCCACCAGATCTCGGAGCTCAGACAAACCGCATTCTGCTCCATTCCCAGTACGGCCACGCCCCACAGTGATACTTTTAACTCCACATACCTTTTTAATTGTAAAATAAATTTTGATCGCGTGGCAACTCTACCATAAAGCCACTTTCCTGACCTGACCGAAGCAGGCAACACTCACCTGAATGAATACTTAGACAAAACATAAATGAGTAGAATATTCGTAAGTAGCCTCTTATCCCCCTCTTTTTTGTAATGAAAAAACTGCGAGAGTCAAGGATCTGTATTTATGACCGGATGTTTAAACCAATCAAAAATCGATGCTGCCTTATGATAGTTCCATTGTTGATTTATTAAGGAAAAGGTCTAATTTGCTCAAGGCTAGATCTCAGAAGCGCATGCCACCCAGTGTAAGTATGTGAAGGAGACATATTGTAGACTGAATTTAGAACAAATGATGGACTCTTCAGTTACCAGGTGTTATTACTTGTGCTCTGTCGCTCACCTGCTGGATTTCAATACTTTAATAAGAAAGTATTACAATAAATGTTTTACGCACTTCATTATTGACCACATAGTCAATATAATTTTAGATATTCTCAGACATGTATCAATCTCAACATATGCCATGTTTGAACTCCCAAGTTCAGGCTCTTTGCAGAAGCCAAGGGATGCTAGATTAACTTCACACAGGGAGAATTTCTCACGTTTACTATCACCCAGGAGGTTTGACTACAGATACCGGAAATGTTGATGCCATTACGGACTGTTCATACCAACTTGCACTAAAGGTATCCAAAATATACTGGAATTTGTGATGGTTTATTGCCGCCTCGTTATCTAGATAGAATTGGAATTTTAAAAAGATACTTTCTACCATTCCAGTTCTATTTCACCGAAATCATTCCATGTCGAGGCCAATGCTTCATTAGTGTTGTGTTGGTAACAGGCAAGATACTTCCAGTAGTCTTGTACTCATTCGGAATTCGTCATTTACCTCCACTCTTATGCCTTGGGGAGTTGTTAAGACCGCTTTTATTGGAATGCCACAACTAACTACTAGTGCCCATCACACAGTGACACGTTTAGCTGATCAACTGAACTGATCATTTCCTCTGATGTGTTTGTGTCCCCAATGCATATCAATTGCAATTGTAGTGGTTGTTATTCTTTGGTTCTAAAACTACTACTTTACTATACTCATCTGGTGAAAACTTGTAAAATGTAAGTAGGTATTGCGATCTGTTGGCTTGGTGTAGATGGAAGTCTCAAGTTTGTTATCCCGAATTCTAATGTTTACATCCAAAAATGATATGTGCGTTTGGCTGATGGTGTAAATTGAATCTGTGCGTCCACTGTGTTGAGGTGATTGATGGCTGTTACGAGTTACAACTCAGAACCTTTCCACATTAGGAAAATGTCGTCTATGTAGCGGTAATAACTGGTTAGATGGTCTTTCCATTCGTGGTTAGAAGTGATGTAATCTGATTCAAATTGGTGCATGAAAAGATTTGCATATGCCGGTGCAGCGCAATTGCCCATCGCTACACCTGATAGTTGAATGTAGAATTTATCCATACAGCTAAAATAGCTGGAATACATGCATTGATTATTGGGTGATTACTTCTACAGCGATTTCATCGCGTATGGTGGACTCGAGATTCTTACCTTACACTGCGTAAGGTTTTTCAGCAAGTTTTCAGTCCAGCGCCTCAAGGTTAGGAGGTGAACATCTCGAAGTCCCAAACCTTATTTTTCCCGACCCATCTCAAAATACTCTAATTACCTAGGAGTGCAGCCGTTCTCTCGTTTATTTTCAGCAGTGGAAATTAAACATTTAATATGTTGGATGTGGATTAGAGGTGGGTGAGCCAGCAAATTAACGGAGAGAAGCAACGCCAGAGCTGGCCCAAGGCTGTTAAAGCTTGAGCGTGGGCTGAGTGTAAAGAAGTCCAAAAGTAGATTGAAGGGTAAATTAAGTATTTATTAAAGTATAGGATCCCATCCACCGGATAGCTGTCATAAGTAGAAAGGTCCAAGCTTAACTGCCTATGTATTCTAGACTAAACAATCAGAACCTGTACAAAGCATTCTAAAGCATGTGACACCCTGGCAACAAGCTGCAATAGCAGGATGCCACACATCTCCCTCTCTATAACAAAAAGCAAAATACAGAAAACAATTATTTTACAAAATCATTTAAATGAGTAGGTACACGTGTAATCCTTAAAGATCTCCTGGCGATGACAGGATCAATGACGGCCCGATGTGACGAGGTACCTGCGGAAGAGGAACTGGACACAGGAAACTTAGAGTTGTCAACAAAGTCCTTTTTAATCACCACAACCCTGTTCAAGTTCCAAATGCGATGATCAGCTGTTTTGATCGCATTACCCAAAACATTGATAACTTGTATAGGTTTCAAGAATGAAGCAGACAACATTTTATTTCTCTTGCAGGGATTTCTTATGAGTACCCAATCACCCACATGCACCACCGTCTTTTTAACAGAATGCATCAAATCATGAATTCTCTTCTTAGCTTGAAGTTTCCTATCCTGACCTACCTTCCACTCATCATTTCCAGTTGATTCTTTCAGATGTAAATCATTTACCCAAGGCGGAGTAACCATAGTGTTGGCACGCCTACATCTGAAGAGCTCAAACGGCGTTCTACCTGTTGTGGCATGTAGTGATAACCTATAAAGCTTAACCTTTTTAAACACATCTGACCTCCAATCTGAACCTGCAGATTTAGACATTCTAATTGTCTCCTTGAGCACCCGGATAAACCTTTCCACAGTGCCATTCGTCTCTGGGTGGTACAGAGAAGATTTATGCTTTATACCATGTTCAGACAAAAATGATTCCATCTCCCTAGAGACAAGTTGACTCCCATTGTCCGTCAAAATGATGTTAGGAATACCCTCCCTAGCAAAAAGTTTCTCTAAAAAACGTATCACATGCTTAGACTCTATTCCACGAGTGATGGCAATTTCTGGCCATCTAGAAAAGAAATCTATTAAAACTAGAACATACCATTCAGACCCTGCTGAGTAAATAGGTCCAAGAATGTCTAAACCAACTTCTTCCCATGGCTTGTCTGGAAGTGTTCTAATAACCATGGGCTGGATTTTGGGTTTTGCCACCTTCTCACTTAAAGCACACTCCATGCAATCTCTAATTTTCCTCTCCACTTCCAAATCCATGGTAGGCCACCAGTACGACATCCTCAAATTCTCCTTTGTCTTTGAAATGCCCATATGCCCACTATGAGCCAGTGAAATAAGCTCACTCCTAATAGATATTGGAGGAACCAACCTAGTACCTCTGACAAGTAAACCGTCATGTTCAGACAATTGGTCTTTAACATGCCAAAACTTCTCCAACATGTCACTATCTTTTGGCTTGACCTTCCATCCAACCTTGATCAATCTCAAGATTTCCATAAGACTCAAATCTTCCTGTGAAGCTTTCAACCATTTACACTTATCAATGACACTCTCACCAACTGCACAAACCATCTCATCTTCACCTTCCCAATCATCCTCCAGATCTAAATCTTCTTGAGAAACAAGGCGGGATAATGCATCTGCTACTTTATTCTCAACACCTGGTAGATACTTGACCTCAAAGTTATAATCCTGTAATCCTACAACCCATCTTGTGATTCTACTAGAAACAGCATCAATCCCATTGGTTTTTAAGATCTCACATAACGGTTTGTGATCAGTTCTCACTTCAAAAGTACTTCCCCATAAGAATTTTTTTAACTTCTTCACAGCCCAATAGACTGCTAACGCTTCACGTTCCACTACAGAATACCTTAGCTCTGGGCCTCTTAAACTTCTTGACAAAAACAAGATGACTACTTCACTTCCTTCAATTATCTGTGTTAAAACTGCCCCTAACCCTTTTAAGCTTGCATCTGTTATCAGAATAGATCTCCTCTCAGGATCAAAACTATTCAATTTGGGGGCATTGTTCAACTTTTCTTTTAGAATGATGAACTCTTTTTCACACTCGTAACTCCACACAAACTCACATCCTTTCTTCAACAATGATCTCATGCCAACACATAAAGAAGCAAAACCATATATAAACTTGCTATAGTACTCCGCCATACCTAGAAAGCTAATCAATTCTTCCTTGCTCTTTGGAGAAGACATCTTCATCATGGTATTGATCAAGCCAGCTTTCGGTGAAATACCATCTTTCGAGATCGTGTGACCAAGGTAATCAATAGAGTTCTTTTTGAATTTACATTTTTCCATTTTTACTGTCAGACCAGATTCACACAACCGTTTCAAAACACCACCAAGTCTCAGATCATGCTCCTCATCACAACTTCCAAAAATAAGGATATCATCCTGATATACCCTCACACCTTTTAAACCCTTTAAGACACCTTCCAGAGCTCTTTGAAAAACTGAAGCAGCTGACACCAGCCCAAACGGAAGTCTCACAAAGCGAAATGTGCCAAATGGTGTTACAAACGCAGTTAAATCCTTGGAGTCTTCATCAAGTCTTATCTGGTGATAGGCAGATCTCAAATCCACCGTACTAAAGACTTTTGCCCCCTTTAATAACATTAACATGTCTGCAATTTTAGGTAAAGGGTAGTGATCTACCACCACACTTTTATTCAACTCCCTAAGGTCTATGCACAAACGGAGAGAGCCATCCGATTTCTTGGCGGCTACAATCGGAGCGACCCATTGGGTTGCTTCAACCTCCTCTATGATGCCCTCCTTGACCAATTTTTCCAATTCTGCTTTAACTTGATCTCTAACAGCAATGGGAACACTACATACTTTACAACAAATAGGTACGGCATCCTTCTTCAACTTAATGTGATGATTATAGTTCTTCAAACAACCCAACTTTTCAGTAAAAACATTGGGAAAATCCTTTTTTAATTTATTTGAAAAGGACTCATCACAGTTTTGATTTACATTGACAGCATTGGTGTTAACAAAGGGAAAATCCTTCAAGATGATGGGGGGAGAGGAATTGGGATCTAACATTACACCTAAATCTTTTTGATCAAACCAACTCAAAATGTTGTCTCCTTTTTTGTGAAATATAAACTTTCGAGTTAGTAAGTCTCCCTTTGTAATCAATGTTTCCTAGGAAGTACCCTAAAAGCTCTATTGGTTTCCTACCGTATGCAAGTGGTTTTATATCCGGATGAAACATCTTAATATTTCCCCGTAAATACTTGAGATAAAATTCTTAATGGAATGACCATTAACCAAAATTTCATCAGTAGGACAGTTCTTTGGTTGAGGACCAAAAACTACTTGGACTAAAACTTGACCACAGTCAACATTTTCATCACATTCACTTGTCTCATCAAAATCATAAAAAATCTCATTAACCTTGCCTTTGTACTCCCTCCCCTTGCAAGCAACAGTGAAATGTCCCTTTCTCTTGCACTTGCTACAAGTGGCCTTCCATCCAGGACATTGCCTGTCATTTGCAAAATGTCCCATTTTGCCACATCTAAAGCATTTCACTTGCGCAAAATCAAATTTTTTATCTGGTTTACCATTGAGAGGTTTGTTACTGGTTACATCTCTCATACTACTTCTCTGGTTAGCATTCTCTTTTGTTACATTCGAGGTCTTAACAAGATTAACAGTACTTTTGTCTTTGCTTTCACCATTCTTTTTTATGACCTCTACACATCTAAATCAGGCTCATCTTTCTGCCATAACTCTTCTCTAACACGTTCAATGCTGCATTCAATGCTGCATCCCAGCATGAATTGATCCCTTATTCTTTCATCAATAGAGGCAGCAAACTTGCAAGATGATGCTAACTTTCTCAGCGGAGTTATATAGTTCTCTATGCTTTCCTCTTCAAGTTGTAATCTGCGACCAAAATGATATCTCTCTAAAATAGTAGATACTTTTGGAAGGTAATGCTTGTCTATACAAATTTCATACTCGTTTAGATTCCTATATTGTATTTCTGGAAGGTGATCAAACACCTCCTGGCCCTCCGACCCCAAACAGTGCAGTAACAAAGCTGTTTTCCTTTCCGCACTTAAGTTGGCTCCACAAACTTTTGCATAACTTTCGAAGACCTTACACCACTTTTTCCATCTAATGGGAGGGTCCCCAGGAGATTGTAAGAAGAAGGGAGGCGCTGTTACGTTCTGCATTATATAAACTTCACACAAAATGTATTAACAAGAATAGAAGCAGTAAAAGAAAAATAAGGAAAAATTATGTTACACAAAGTAATAAAACAATTCCTTTCTGGAACAGCAATAACATTTGACCAAGTGTAGAGATGTAAATAAAATCGTTTTCCAATATAGTCTCAGTGTCTTTTCTCTTAATTTTTTAAAAGTTCAAGTATGTTGCACAGTTGAATACCTGTTTTTTTAAAAACTGCTTATTGATTATTGATGTTGTATGTTGAATACCTGTTGTTCTGCCATGCTCAGTTCACCAGTCAGCCGATACTTGAAGGAAATAATAAAAAAAAAAAAACAGATCAGGATGCTTGTTTCCTGCGTGTAATCTCTCACGGGTATGTCTGTGTCAACCCTCACATGTATCGTCTCCCTGTTTATCCTGTTGGATAATCGATGTCACAAAAGTGCTCCCGTGAAAAACAAACAATCGCTGCTACGTCGTCACAAGTGCGTCGAGACGCTCCTGCGTGAAGAAAATTACCCAGAATGCACTTGCGAGTCAAACAGAGTGCGCAATGAAGAACGCAGTGGCGCTGCGCTGGATCTCTCTGCCGGAGAGAAAGAACGCTGTGACGCTGATGAAGGCTCGAGCTGTAGCAGAGGAAACGGTGAGGTTTCTTTTTTAAAAAATGCCAAAGTCGAAATCAAGGCTGAGATCAAAGTTAACTTCCCGCTATGCACTGCCAGCTAGAGAGCACTCAATACAGGAACTGTGGACAAACGAGCGCCGAGTAAAGAGACTGCCAGAAGGGTGAAATAAATTGAGATTATCACCACAGCGCGCCGGGCCTTAAAATGCGTTCAAGATGCACTTGAAAAGCTTGCGCTCAAAATCAGCACGGTGAAGAAAAATCAGGCAATCTCAATCAATATGAGAGCGTTAAAATCGCTGAAGAAAAGGTGTAAATAACAGTACCTTTTGTGAAATTCCAAAATAAAGCCCACAAAATGTCTGCCATAAAGTCATACAATAAACATCACGTAAAATATGATAACATTTTGAAAAGTGTATATGTTGGAGCTTTTACATTAATACACCACTTGTGTAATACTGCACTGAGTAGTATTTATTAAAAGTGATGGTTTTAAAACAGGAACTTAAACGCACATCCGAGCATTCCCATTGAATTTAGGGTATCACACTGAGGAAAACAAAAAGATAATGAGTGGAATGCTTGAATGATTCTCATGCAATTGTAATTACTATAGGCCGCATTCCAGTCAATCACTGTGCCACCGCATATACGGACCACCCTCAGCAGGCTTTGTCTGGAGCTCATGCTGTTCCCCAAGACACACTACTTATAGGTGACACCTCTACCAACACCCATTTATGACCGTGCACAAGAATCGGAGTAGTTACTTGAGCGAACAGAAAGCACTGGTTTGCCTTCGAGTGGCAGGAAAGGGCTCTGGAAATGATACTCCACAACAAAATGCTTGCTCCATCCCCACGCTCCCCCCGTCATAACTGTTTCATCATTGACTGACTCACTAATGTACTCACTCAACCTATCACCATTCAATCATCTAATTTGTCTTTCTTACTTGTTCAGTCATAATCACTAAATCACCCTGTCAATTAGTCTCCTACCTACAAAGCCACCAATGTCCTTACTCTGCTCCGCCTCTTATTAATGCCCAATATTTTGCTTCTAGTGGCGTTTGCGGTTCCTAATTCCATTACTAGAATGTAGCAAACCCTTACCATTTCTGGGTCTTTGTTTTTTAACTGGACATCCCTTTAAGAATAAATTCCTAAAGTTTACACTGAGCAAATGTAAGGCTCAGCCCTTTGTAGTGGTGTATGACATTCATCAGTTTATTCGCCTTTCAGCCACTTCGATTTCTTGATTCATGCGTTGTATAACTTTTCTTTGTGAAGTAGAAAAAATAAAATGCAAATACTTAGTCACGTATTTAAGTGGCCTTAGTGCCTCTCCCAAAAACCAGAGTGAACAAGCGTTTTTTTAATGAGCTCTAACACATCTAATACCATTTATATGGGTAATAATTTGATTGGTTATTAAAGCAACTAGTTGTGGTGTGCGCTGCTCATTTTTGTCTTCTTAACGCTTCCCTCCATAAGCAGCCATTTTCATACTATTTTAAAGAAACTATAAATATTTGTTGAATTTGACTGTTTTTATAACCTCTTAGGGCTAACTACCAGCATAATCGTGAACAAGGAAAAATAACGTTTAGGTTTTGACATGATTTTAACCATTTAGAATTTAGTAGCATTGTTTTTGTTTGTAGAGAAATGTATATTTGCCCTTGACTTCTGTCACAGATATTATTTTTCTAGAAATGTAAGCTCCAGCAGATCACAGCCATCTGCATCCTCAAGCGATGCCTCACTGTCCCCAGCACCAGAACTCGAAAACTTGACTGATAAGGTTACAACCGAAAAAAACCTTCCAAACTTCATGAAAGCAATCAGTGTTTATTTTTACAACGTCCCAGAAGAGGAGAAAAAGAAACTGAGCCGATATTTAATTTCATATCCTTTTTAATGTTTACAACACTTCTTGTGCTTTATCTGTGCTTGTGTTTAGGGAACATTTCAAAAGTGTCTGCTGGGGTAACTGAAAGGTGGGTTTTTATGAGTTTCCAGCAGTGATAAAAAAGAAGGGTTGTATGGATTGCTGGGCATAGTTTTAATGTGCTTTATTTTTTTTACTGCTCTAATTGTTATTATGCCAGGCACTGTAGGAGATGCTTGATGGTGTTTATCATTCATTGACATAGATTTGTGTAGTTAGGTTGACAGTAGGTACATGCAGCGGTCTTCAGAGACGCCCTCATGTTGTCATTTGGTGACTGTAAAAGGTATATTGTTATATCAGGAACCATCTTTGGAGGATGGTACCTGTCAAGAAGGTAAGCATTAAAAATAGATCTTTTTAAGGTCTTGAAATCTGTTATACAGGTTTTAAAGAGGACGGAATGGTGGCTCAAGTGAGATTTTACCTAACTGAAAGAGTGGGCATAAACATATGAATGACCTTTGGGACACAGTATTTTACCTGATAGCAGTACAGCACTGTCCGAGTATTTATAAACCATGCATCAAATGTTAAGAATAATACTAGACTTTTTTAGGTCTCGACCTCTGCCAATGCGCTTGCGCATTGCAGATGTTGAGACTTATAGAGTTGGATCCACGAAAGCTAAACCAGGCGGATTGCGCCGAGTGCATGTGCCTGTGCACACGCTTTCCATTTGCTTTCCGAGCCGCCTGTCTCGCATCATTGCATCAGACCCGCCACAGCAATGCCGAGAGCTTCACTTCAAAGAGATCCGCTCCCCCGCCCCCTGCTTCACACTTCAAAGGAATGCACCCCTGCCCACTCAATGCCGAGAGCATTTCCCGGCTGCTTTTCATTTCATTTCGCAGCCGCTTTTAAGTATCCTGCGTGTCTTTTGCGCTTGTTTATTCACCCGATTCCTAACATATGGCATGTACTGAACAGGTATGTACTAAACCTGGCAGAGTGGGTGCTCTTTGAACTTCTTTTTTTTGCAAGCACGCATTTGTCCTGATCAGAATTGGTGGAAAGCATCAAACCACCAGATACTTAATGCCACCGCAATCTCTTTTTGATTCATTTAGTCTTTTTCGTCTATTTATTTCTTGAAAGCGAGTCATTTTCTCCCGTTACTATCTGTATTTGAAGAGAATTCGCTCACAACGGGGTCGGCTTTGAAAGTAACATTTACTGCCTGTTGACAGAAATGCCATCAGTTGTATTATTTTTTTGACGTTTGAAAGACCGAGGGAATGTGCTCGCTTTCCATAAACTTCCTCCATGGTTCCTCCCTTCGGGCAATATATGGCATTCCTAGATGCGTGTTTCCTTTAGTGACAGCGCCTCGGTAATTCTGGTCTAAGGACCCCTGTGCGGTGCTCTGTGGTGGTCTGTGTTCTCCGGCATATTTAAAGGCTTGGCGACTCCGCCCCATGGCTGTCCAAGCACACACTCTCCACAGGCCCCAACATCAAAAGAGCTAAGACGAGGCCAATAGAAATTGGAACCACAGGGTTCTGTATATCAACTTCGCCACTGTGATGGGCAGTGATTTCTTTCCATAATGCATCTTTTCTTAAGATCTGGCAGGTGTGTCTCTCTGTGCATGTAATGGGGAAGCACAGCAAGATGGCTCTTTATTTGCAGCACTACCACAGCACCACTCAGCACCACCACAGCACCACTCAGCACCACCCCATTATCACTCAGCACCACCACTTTATCACTCAGCATCACCACTCAGCACCACCACAGCACCACTACATTATCACTCTGCACCACCACATTATCACTCTGCACCACCACAGCACCACTCAGCATCACCACAGCATCACTCAGCACCACCACAGCACCACTCTGCACCACCACAGCATCACTCAGCACCACCACAGCACCACTCAGCACCACCACAGCACCACTCAGCACCACCACAGCATCACTCAGCGCCACCCCAGCATCACTCAGCACCACCACAGCATTACTCAGCACCAACACAGCATTACTCAGCACCAACACAGCATCACTCCGCACCACCACATTATCACTCAGCACCACCACAGCACCACTCAGCACCACCACAGCATCACACAGCACCACCACAGCATCACTCAGCACCACTCAGCACCACCACAGTATCACTCAGTGCCACCCCAGCATCACTCAGCACCACAACAGCATCACTCCGCACCACCACAGCACCACTCAGCACCATTACAGCACCACTCAGCACCACCTCAGCACCACCCCAGCATCACTCAGTGCCACCCCAGCATCACTCAGCACCACCACAGCATCACTCAGCACCACCACAGCATCACTCAGCACCACCATATTATCACACAGCACCACTCAGCACCACCACAGCATCACTCAGCACCACCACAGCACCACTCAGCACCACCACAGCATCACTCAGCGCCACCCCAGCATCACTCAGCACCACCACAGCACCACCACAGCACCAACACATTATCACTCAGCACCACCCCAGCATCACTCAGCACCACCCCAGCATCACTCAGCACCACCCCAGCATCACTCAGCACCACCCCAGCATCACTCAGCACCACCCCAGCATCACTCAGCACCACCCCAGCATCACTCAGCACCACCACAGCATCACTCAGCACCACCACAGCATCACTCAGCACCACCACAGCATCACTCAGCACCACCACAGCATCACTCAGCACCACCACAGCATCACTCAGCACCACCACTCAGCATCACTCAGCACCACCACTCAGCATCACTCAGCACCACCACTCAGCACCCCCACAGCATCACTCAGCACCACCACAGCATCACTCAGCACCACCACATCACCACTCAGCACCACTCAGCACAACCACAGCATCACTCAGCACCACCACAGCACCACTCAGCAAAACCACAGCATCACTCAGCACCACCACAGCACCACTCAGCACAACCCCAGCATCACTCAGCACCACCACAGTATCACTCAGCATCACTCAGCAGCACCACCACAGCATCACTCAGCAGCACCACCACAGCATCACTCAGCACCACCACAGCACCACCACAGCATCACTCCGTGCCACCCCAGCATCACTCAGCGCTACCCCAGCATCACTCAGCACCACCACAGCATCACTCAGCACCACCACAGCATCACTCAGCACCACCACAGCATCACTCAGCACCACCACAGCACCACTCAGCACCACCACAGCATCACTCAGCAGCACCACAGCACCACTCAGCAGCACCACAGCACCACTCAGCAGCACCACAGCACCACTCAGCACCACCACAGCATCACTCAGCACCACCACAGCACCACTCAGCACCACCACAGCATCACTCAGCAGCACTACAGCACCACTCAGCAGCACTACAGCACCACTCAGCAGCACCACAGCACCAATCAGCGCAACCCCAGCATCACTCAGCGCCACCCCAGCATCACTCAGCGCCACCCCAGCATCACTTAGCGCCACCCCAGCATCACTTAGCGCCACCCCAGCATCACTCAGCGCCACCCCAGCATCACTCAGCGCCACCCCAGCATCACTTAGCGCCACCCCAGCATCACTCAGCGCCACCCCAGCATCACTCAGCGCCACCACAGCATCACTCAGCACCACCACAGCATCACTCAGCACCACCACAGCATCACTCAGCACCACCACAGCATCACTCAGCACCACCACAGCATCACTCAGCACCACCACAGCATCACTCAGCACCACCACAGCATCACTCAGCACCACCACAGCATCACTCAGCACCACCACAGCATCACTCTGGAACACCACAGCATCACTATGCGCTACAACAGCATCATTCTGCGCCACCACAGCATCATTCTGCGCCACCACAGTATCACTCAGGGCCTCCACTGCATCACTCAGGGCCTCCACAGCATCACTCAGGGCCTCCACAGCATCACTCAGGGGCACCACAGCATCACTCAGGGCCTCCACAGCATCACTCAGGGCCTCCACAGCATCACTCAGGGCCTCCACAGCATCACTCAGGGCCTCCACAGCATCACTCAGGGCCTCCACAGCATCGCTCAGGGGCACCACAACATCACTGTGCACTACCACAGCATCACTGAATGCCACAGCATCACTCGTCACCACCACAACATCACTCCACAGCATCAATCTGTGCAACCATTCAACAACTGGTTCAAATATGTTCTCAATGTTTCAAGCTTTATTACAAATGTCACAAAAAAGATGTTAATATTTCACTTCTGTTCTTGGATTTTTGTCACAATAAAATACACTGAACATAATCTTCACAAAAGTTATTTACAAAAGTTTAAGCTATTGCCATTATAAATTACAATCACTTTTATTTAAGTATTAATTATTTTAAACAATTGAAAGCCATTGTTATTTGTAATATCAATACATCTAAGTCACGTAAATACAAAACGAAAGTTATAACTATTGGCATTGTAAATGACGAAGCTATTAATTTAGCTATTTTCAAAACCAACACATAAATAAAAAAATTGTCATTAACAAGACCAATAGCTCAAACTTTCATAATGCGAGACCTATTGCATTGCAAATGCTTGTTTTAAAGCTGTGCCTTAAATGCAAAATTTGACGATAGTTTTGCTTTTTCTCTTACCCGATATAATTTATTAAAAGCTTAGATATTTCCCATGGAATTTACCTTGAAGTAATTGCAATACCCTAATATCAGTCCCTATATTGGCTCTCTCATGAAAATAGAAAAAAGGAATGTCAGTGAAATCATATTAAAGTTTTGTATTAAATATTATTCACTCAATTTTATATTCGTTTATTTATTTTTTAAATAAATGTTATTGTATTTTCAAGCATATACAACTACCTTTAGTCAATGGAACATGGGTAGCTAATACAGTCAAGATACTTTTCATACAGTAATTATGTGAAAATCACAGGACAGCATACCGTTAACAACCTCTCTAGTGACACTTGGTGGCTCCAAGCGTCTCTAGTTATGGCTCTGTCTGCCCAGCCTGTGACAACATCTTGGGGAGTATTGCACAAAAACCCCATCACCCTCATTACTTAAACCAAGAGGACGGGGTGGCTTTATCGAGCCTAGGCTTGGAGGCATTACTCTTGCGGCAGTGGGCTCTGCTACTGGGCATTTTCCCAAGAGATGCCCATCTAGTGGGCACTCTCACCGTTAAGATGGATGCTTTAAGCAGATGGTCACTGCAGGATCTTAAATCGGTGCTCTACTCTGAAGGCAAGCACATGACCACCTTCCTGCTCATTCCATGGATAACAAGCCTGCGGGAAGTAGTATTAATCAGTCTAAAAAGTCACATTCTGTAATGATATATTTGGTGGGTACTATCCTGCAGATTCCTCACCACCCTCCCTTCTCCCCTTCCGAAATATTGTTGCTCATAATAACATCCTAAGGTATGTAATTGTTGTTTCTTCTGCTTGTAACCTGGTATTGGTATGTTCTCTCAGTTCCTTTTCACATGCCTTGATTGGGTAAAAAAATGTATGCGAGACAGCATGCAATATGGTACCCTATATAGACCAAAGTCATCACATTCTGGATGGACGATGCCACAAGCTGTGTAGACCACTTTGCCCACAGCTCTGCATTGGAAGTGTCCTCTGTTGGGCACCATGCCCTTCCGGCGCATAAATCTTTATGGGATGCCTTACTGTTTCCCTTGTCACACGGCATGTTCTAAATTCTCTCTTCAAGTCTTGTCAAGGAGGATTTGGTACACCAGTCTTTTGGAATTCAGCTTTTAACCCAGAATAGATCTCCTTTCGCTACAGGATGGTTGGGTCGCCACTCATCTCATCAATATCTTTGATTTCGGTTAAAAAACATTAAAAGCATACATACAATTTTGCAACATTTTTATAAAATCGATGTAATGTGATACATGCACATGCAATAATTTACAGCAAATTCAGTCAATCAATCAATCATATCAGTCAATATTAATAGACTTTATTTAGTTAAAACTAATAGCTAATGGGTAAGAAGTTCATAGTATTTGAAAATGTCAGCCCCCTATTTCCACGTGGTTTAATTGAAACAAATAGATCATAAATTCATAATATTTTAAAATTTCAAACCCATCTTTTCACATGAGAATCGCACTGCAAGCAAGTATCTACTGATCCCGAAAACTATTTTGGGAGGCGTGTCATATTTCAGGACTCTTAGAGCTGCTAAGTACTTCCTGAAACCATTTTATTGTAGAGAGGACGAATGCATTTCTTCCAAAACATGTCATATGCCGTGCAAAAGAACAAAATATGTGTAGCGTGTTCGATGCTGCCTTAAGTGCAAATAAAGCCTTCATGCATGTTGTTAGGCAACTTCCACTTTGCAATATATGCTTTAATTTGAAGAGTTTCCTAGCGAAACTTCAGATATAATAATTTTCCCCAGGTGGGGTTAACCTGTATATAAAAACTCTTCAAAACTTGGGTTTGGCTTGACATCGAAGAATTGTGTTATCAGTCTACCCAGTATAAGATTTTGGTAAAGGGTATTCAAAAGTTCTCTTCCAGGGGATCCTCATCAATAGTCATAAGCATTAGAATATTCCCGCCCATGCGCTGGACCCCGGAAACAATATATTATATGTGCCCCACATATACATATACATATATATATAAATTATATATATATAAAAATAAGCAATTGCAGCCAAATAAAACAGTAGAGCTGGAATATGCTGTGAAGAATTTCCACCATACATGTGTATTAGCATTAGAAACATGAGAAACAACACCAATGCTTGTTTAGAAACTGTTTTAATGCTTAGAAAGCAGTAGAAATTCTTATAACACACTGTAAGCATATACAGCTCCCAGGCTGCATTGCAAATACCCAGTCTAAAAAGACTGAAAAGCTAACCCTGTAGCTGCATGTACCAAAACTGACGCTGTGCCTTTAAGGCACCTCTGCCCCTAGCTTCCCATCATGCCTCAGGGGTTACAGTTAGGTCAGTTGTTCTTTCCGGCTCCTTCAGGAAGGACCCTGGATACACAGCTCCACATTTTTTCTGCCTTTTTCAGTCAGAAAATCTTCAAAAGAACAATTTTTTGATTTACTTTGACTTTTAACATCAGGGTCAAGTAAATAACTGCTTAGCAGTCGAATTTTTGTGAGGTTTTCCTGTCAGGATGCCCTCATTACTTGATGATTGCCCTTCTTGTGGCCACAAGAAGGCAAAAACGGACTCTCATAAGGTCTGTATTTTATGCTTGCCAGAGGATCATGATCCAAAAGACTGTTCTCATTGTCAAAATCTGTCTGACAGGACTTTAAAAGACAGAGAGAGGAACAGGCTCTATGGTCTGGCCCAGAGATCCATGAGGGGAAGATCTACAGAGAGGAAGAGTTCAAAGAGACCCAGAACTCCCTCCAAAGGCAAGTCAGAGCGTCCATCAACCTCAGCGCCGGGCTAGGCGCTGAACAAACGACATCTGATGGACAGTTCGAAAGAAAAAGCTCCGTCGACGTCGGGACCGGCGTCGATGAGGAAATCGTCGTCGAAAAGAGGTTCACCGACGTCGAAGAAAGCTCCGCCGTCGTCAACTAGGCGACGATCGGCGTCGAGAGAAGCCACGAGATCTCCGTCGACGAGAAGATCGGCGTCAAGACGTAAGTCAACTCCGCCGCCGTCAACCAGGCGACGGTCGGCGTCGAGAGACAGAACACACTCGCCGTCGTCTCAACGTCGACAGGCTTCGAAGAGTGTGACACCTCCGCCGACGTCTCCACGGAGGCGCTCGGCGTCGAGGAGCAAGAGCCCCCTCGGACGATCGTCGTCGAGGAAGGGATCATCGTCGAAGGCGTGTCGGCGCTCGACGTCGAGGATGTCCGATCCTCCGCTGTCACCACATGCCAGGTCGACATCAAGGGCATCGTCGACGACAGGACACCGTCGATTGCCATCTCCGTCGACGGCAGGGCAACGCCGTTCGACGTCGAGACCTCCGTCGACGGCAGGGCAACGCCGTTCGACGTCGAGACCTCCGTCGACGGCAGGGCAACACCGTTCGACGTCGAGACCTCCGTCGAAGGCAGGGCGACGCCGTTCGACGTCGAGGGAGAAGACTCCGTCATCGGCTCGACGTCGAGAGAACACAGGTCGTCGTCGAGGCGTTCGACGTCGAAGGTTATCACTTCGTCGACGCCGCAGAGGCGTTCAACGTCAAGGGAAAGACTTTTAAGACGTCTTCCAACACCTGTGAGACGAAAGTCCCCTTCAGTGCCTTCAACTATTTTGGTGACTCAATCGGCTTCTCACCATTCCTCCTCAAGTACCTCTAGCTCATCGAGGTCCTCTTCCAGGAGTAGAAGTCCGTTGCCCCAGCGAAAGACAACACTTTCGCCAAGATGGAATGCTCCGTTGAGCAAGTGGAAGGATTCTGGAGCGACGGAGAGGCTGCAAAGATATGTAAGCCCACTCCACAGGTCACCCCTTCAGAGACTGATAGAAGAGGCAGACAGACAGAGTCCTATCAGGCACCGATCACGCTCTCGGGAGAGGAGAGCGGAAAGGTCGCATACCCCCAGGGTCTCCCGATCACCACGGAGGGAACATCCCAGGTCTCGAACACCGAGAAGGGAGGTACGAACTGAGAGGTCGAGATCTCCACGAAGGGAGCATCGGAGGGAATCACGTTCTCCTCGAAGGGAAGATCGACCGAGAAGATCGCCAGTGAGGAAGGAAAAATCTCACCACAGGAGAAGGAGAACACCATCATCCTCCTCCTCATCTTCTTCGAGATCTTCTAAAGGGGATTACTCCCCAACGCTGGCAGACAGCCCTCGCTCCAGAGCTTCCCCGCTTGACGACGTCAACACATACCTGGACGTTTTACAAAGGGGCGCTCACAAACTTCAAATAGAAATGGCTGTTCCAGAAGTTTCCACTACTGTGATTTTTGAGACCCTTCGTCACAAATCATATTCACGGCCTTTGCTCCCATTGGTTCCAGGGATAATGGACCCAATCAAAGAGGTTTTCCTCACGCCAGCAGCGATCAGGGCGGTACCGGCACGTATCCAGAAAAAGTACAGGCCGGCCGACTCAGATCCAATCTTTGTTAAAGGAGAGCCTGCGGCGGACTCAGTTATCGTAGCCTCAGCGAAGAAGAATCACACAGTCGCTCCTTCTTCTTCAGTTCCTCCTGACAAGGACAGCAAGACTCAAGATTCTTGGGGACGCAGAGTGTGCAGCACAGCAGCCTCATCCCTGAAAGTCTCTAGTGCATCAGCACTTCTCGGCAGGTACGATAGAGCTCTGTGGGACTCCATGGAACGATTCAAAGAGAAATTGCCCAAGGAGGACCAGAAGGACTTTGAGGAAACAGTGACGGAGGGCTGTTTGGTGGCAAACCAAATGATTAGTTCATCTGCAGATAACGCCCTTCTAGCAGGACATGCCTACTCACATGGGGTATGTGCGAGGAGATCTTCTTGGTTGCGTTTAACTGGTCTCAAACCAGATGCCCAGCAACGCATCCTCAATCTGCCCTTCTCAGGATCTTCACTCTTTGGGGAACATGCTGATCAGGAAATGACCCGCATGAAAACCGAATTGGACACAGTGAAGGCGGTTGGTCTGGAGAAGAAGAAAGAGCCGTTCAAGCGACGCTTCAAGACCAACAAGAACCGGGGAGGCCAACAGAGGGTTCAAACCCCTCCATGGTCTCAGAACAAGCCACAAGGGAAGACACAATTCAGAGGAGGAAAATCGGGCAGAGGCAGAGGCGGACATCATCAGTCCTCAACCACGCCTAGAGGAGGCAAAGCCTGAGCAGTGGCTTCCTCTGGCTCCGTTACCCACTCCAGTGGGAGGAAGTGCTTCGCAACACCTGGCAGAGTGGGTCAGCATCACAAAAGATCAGTGGGTGCTGAATATACTGCGCAATGGATATGCGCTACGTTTCCGGAAGAGACCACAACCGATTCCTCCAAAAAAGACTCGCTCGTACCATCTAAACCTCCTCAAAAGGGAGGTGAGCGTCCTCTTAAAGAAAAACGCAATCGAAGAGGTACCCCCACCCCAAAGGGGGAGAGGAGTGTACTCAAGGTATTTTCTAGTCCCCAAAAGAGACCAAGAGGACAAGTTAAGACCGATTTTGGATCTTCGAACCCTCAACAAGGTGGTGGTCAAAGAGAAGTTCCGCATGCTGGCACTTCATCAGATATGTCCTCATCTACAGATTGGAGATTGGATGTGTTCGGTGGATTTACAGGACGCGTACTTCCACATTCCTATAACACCAGGTCATCGGAAGTACTTGAGGTTTCTGGTAGGGAACAAGCATTACCAGTACAAAGTACTTCCGTTCGGACTAAAGTCCGCACCAAGAGTGTTCACCAAGTGCATGGCAGTGGTAGCGGCATGTCTACACAAAAAAGGTCTTTTTGTGTACCCATATCTAGACGACTGGCTCCTGAAGAGTCCGTCCCCTCGTCAAGCCACCAAAGGCTGTCATCTGTGTCTTCAACAACTGCACAGGCTTGGGCTCCACGTGAACACAGAAAAGTCAGTCCTTCATCCCACGCAAACTATCCACTATCTGGGAGCAGTTCTAGACACAAATTTAGGAAGAGCGTTTCCTTCGCAGGAGAGACTATCTTCCATGGGGCAGAAATGCAGAAAGTTACTTCAGTTTCCTCGTCCAAAGGTGCGAGAAGTAGCGTCTCTACTGGGCTCCATGGCGTCCTGCATCTTCCTAATTCCAAACGCCAGGTTGAGGATGCGACCTCTACAAGAGTCTGTGGAAGATCAGTGGGACCAAGCGACTGGAGATTGGGAGGATCGAATCATCCTATCTCAAGCAGCACTGACCTCAATACAGTGGTGGACTCGCCCTCGGAATGTCTTGCAGGGAGTCCCTTTTCAGCAACCTCTTCCTTCGCTATCTGTGGTAACGGACGCATCTCTGGAAGGTTGGGGTGCTCACATGGGTCATCTTCAGATTCAGGGTCGCTGGTCGACCAACCTTCAGACATACCACATCAACATGCTGGAACTTCGAGCAGTGCATCTGGCGCTCAAAGCGTTCCTTCCAGCAATCACAACGGACAAATTCCTGGTTCAGACGGACAACACTACAACTATGTTCTATCTGAACAAGCAGGGAGGAACTCGGTCTCGCCCTCTGTCTCAGGATGCCCAGACAATCTGGCACTGGCTTCTGGCTCGGGGACTGTCGGTGGTGGCAGTACACCTTCCAGGCAAGCTAAACACAAAAGCGGACGCACTCAGCAGGCACTTCGAAGATCAGCCAGACTGGGTGCTAAACGACGAAGTAGTCGAAGAACTCTTCCGTTGCTGGGGCCGTCCAGACATAGATTTATTCGCGGACGACGAAAACGCCAAATGCCACGCCTTCGCGTCCAGGTTCCACCGGCCAGGGACACAAGGGAACGCTCTCCTGCTGGAGTGGACAGGAATGTTCGCCTATGCGTTTCCTCCTCTGGCACTGATTCCGAAGGTGGTGGCCAAGCTCATCAGATCGAGCATGTACATGATCCTACTTGCTCCGGATTGGCTGCGACAATGGTGGTATCCAGACCTATTACATCTGTCGCTGTGTCCACACAGACGTCTGCCGTGCAGGCCAGACCTGTTGAGCAAAATGAACGGGAGGATCCTGCATCCCAACCTCCCGTCGCTGAACCTGACTGCATGGCTCCTGAGGTCTTGCAATACGGACTCTTAAATTTGCCTCCAGAATGTATGAATATTTTAAGAGAGGCAAAGAGACCTTCCACGAGGGCGTCTTATGCGTTCAAGTGGAAGAGATTTTTCATTTGGTGTAAGGACCATGGCTTTGATCCCACCAAAGGACAAGAAGAGGTAGTCCTCCCATACCTCCTTTACTTAGCGACATCAGGGTTGAAATACGCTTCTATTAGGGTTCACCTATCTGCCTTAGTAGCGTACAGAAAATCACCTACACAAACATCGTTTTTTCAGGTCCCAGTGGTTAAGGATTTCCTTCAGGGATTGAAGAAGGTCTATCCCCCTGTGAGAAATCCTTCTCCTCCCTGGGAGTTGAACCTGGTTCTCTCCAGGCTGATGTCTACACCGTTTGAGCCTATACACAAGGCCTCCTTGCAGCATCTCACTTGTAAGGCGGCCTTCTTGGTGGCAATAACCTCTGCTCGCAGGGTTAGCGAGATTCAAGCACTCTGCACCAAGGAACCTTACACTGTGTTTCACCACAACAGAGTGGTAATGAGGGCTCACCCATCTTTCCTTCCAAAAGTGGTATCGGATTTTCATATAACCCAAACGATTACCCTTCCTTCGTTCTTTCCTAACCCATCGACCCCAGCTGAGAGGTCGTTGCACTCGTTAGATCTTAAACGGGTGCTAAAGTTTTACCTAGAAAGAACGAAGGGCACCAGAAAGACAGACCAACTCTTTGTCAATTATGGTTCAATGAGAACCGGGTTTGCAGCAGCCAAAAGGTCCATCTCCAGATGGATTGTCTCATGTATCAAACTAGCATACCAGCTGGCTGGCAAACCTTTGTTACAATCACCCAAAGCTCATTCCACTAGAGGGAAGGCAGCCACAATAGCATTTTTACATGACATTCCCATGTCAGAAATTTGCAAGGCTGCGACATGGAAATCAGTCCATACCTTTACAAGGCATTATTGCCTAGAGTCTGATTCCAGAGCGGACTCTCAAGTAGGGCAAGCCTCCTTGAGAAACCTATTTGGGTAGAATAAGGCCTACTTTTGGGCCTAAGACTATGAATGTTACCTGTTGATTACTTTGCCCGCAGGGATGAGGTGAGGCTCGCTACTCTATTCTAATGCTTATGACTATTGATGAGGATCCCCTGGAAGAGAAGGATTAGTTACTTACCTGTAATCCTAGTTCTCTTCCAGGGGTATCCTCATCAAAGTCATAAGCAACCCTCCCGCCTCCCCGGGCAAAGGACTTTGTTTATTAAATAGGAGATGTTTTAACCTGTTATTACCATGGTTTGGTTTTCAGTCTCCGAAAAGAACAACTGACCTAACTGTAACCCCTGAGGCATGATGGGAAGCTAGGGGCAGAGGTGCCTTAAAGGCACAGCGTCAGTTTTGGTACATGCAGCTACAGGGTTAGCTTTTCAGTCTTTTTAGACTGGGTATTTGCAATGCAGCCTGGGAGCTGTATATGCTTACAGTGTGTTATAAGAATTTCTACTGCTTTCTAAGCATTAAAACAGTTTCTAAACAAGCATTGGTGTTGTTTCTCATGTTTCTAATGCTAATACACATGTATGGTTGAAATTCTTCACAGCATATTCCAGCTCTACTGTTTTATTTGGCTGCAATTGCTTATTTTTATATATATATAATTTATATATATATGTATATGTATATGTGGGGCACATATAATATATTGTTTCCGGGGTCCCGCGCATGGGCGGGAATATTTGATGAGGATACCCCTGGAAGAGAACTAGGATTACAGGTAAGTAACTAATCCATACTCCCAGTATACTTGCTTCAATTGTTACTTGGAACTCAGGAATAATGTTTGCCATTCGCTCCAATAGGATAGTAGGCCAAGTTTGCTAAACACGGTCTGGATATGTCGGAACCAGGGTAAAGTTACAGCTCTGTCAAATTCGAACAATTCCCTAAGGCAATCTCTGTAATATACTCATTTGTTAGTTGCCCACAATCTCATTCAATAGGGCATGTGCCTCAGAACTACTATATGCTCTGCTTGTTTGACATTCAAATAGTTAAACATGGGTGTTAGTGGTGTTGATGATGGTAAACCTAGTAGACCGCTCATGAACTTAATTTCGCACAGAATGAGTTGTTTTGGGCTATGCCCTACAACTTGGCACCATATATGGATGCTGATTGAGCCTTATGTTTGTAAATCTCCAAGGCCTGTGTAATCGTTTTTGTTGTAGATGTTGGATATTTCTTAGTGATACCCCTTGAGCCAATTACAGGGGCCGCTTTTGCGTAGTTTATTTGTGGGGTCCATGTTAATCTAGAATCCAATGTAGTACCCAAGTAATTGAAATTTGATACGTGCTCTAATTTTTGCTTGCCTACTGCAATGTTTTTCCTAAAAGACCTGTGGGATTTTATAGCCATGTTCTTGGTCTTACTGCTGTTTATTTCTAGTCCCTTTATAGCACAGTATGCGCTGAAGGTATCTAGTAAATTTTGGAGACCCGTTGGCGTCTGTGAGACCAAAATGGTATCATCTGCAAAAAGTAACAAATGGACAGGGATTCCACAGATCTTTGGAGAGTCGTGACTACACTACTTGAGGAGGTCAACAACATCATTAATATAGAGTGAGGACATGGTAGTTGCAAGTACACACCCCTGCTTCACTCCTCTGTTAATAAGGATTGATTCAATAAGGTCGGCATGCGGAACCCAACAGACTTTGGTGTAGTTGCAGCTACCACCAGGTTCTTTAAAGAGGCCCATAATGGCCCTCTTGGAACAAGATTGAATGCTGCCCTTAAGTCTATGAATGAAAAGTACTTGTGCCCGCCCCTTATTTTGATGTATTTCCACAGGATGCATAATTGCCTGAAAATGTAATTGATTGTTCAAGTACGGGTCCTAAACTCCGCCTGGTAGGTTGCAAGGATTTTGTTATCGTACATCCAATCATTCAATTTATTCAGGACTTGCCTGTCATAGATTTTTCGCATTGCATCTTTAAGGCTGATTGGCCTGTAGTTTCCCAATTTGTGCTTGCTCCCGTTCTTGTAAATTGGGACTATATCAGCCTCTTTCCATGTGGAAGGGACTGGTGTTCCTGATGCTGCTGCGTTACTAATCAAATTTACATAGGGAACCCAAACTCATTTATCGTGTATAAGCAAATCTCCTGGGATTTTATCCAAGCCAGAAAATATCAATTGCCTCTTCCGTTTCTTCTAGACTGAAGTGGGTCGTATATGCCCTGTGTCTATTTATGCAGCCATTCTCGAGTCGTTGTGGGTCTTGGGAATACTCCATCGGTTCAGAATAGAATTTAGTGAAATGTCGAATCCAAGTGGCAGGATCCAAATAAGCTCCTTGGAAGTAGTTGCTTCTTTGCTTTCATAGGCAGATATTTTCCAAAATGTAGTGTGGTCTTTGGACTTTGCCGCTTGGAATAGGTCATTCCAAATTGTCTCCTCCTATCTCCTTTGTGCCAAAAGTAGTGCTCTTTTATAACTAGCCCTGGCCTCTCTTACCACTAATGCGTTTACTGTCTTCAGGACTTTAGGTAAGAGCTTCTTAGCCTCTTTGCATTCCCTAGTGCACAAGGGATCTCTTCCTCCCCCTTGTCTGTTTTTTGTGTTTGGCAATTTAGTTAAGTATGGCCTTAGATTTGTTGCCAATGACTGATGTATATCCATAATTTGCATTCCTATGGCAGTGGGAACACCATGTGGGCCTACCACTTCAGAGAAGGCATTATCAGTATTGGCTTGGGTCTCTAGATTATTCAGTATGCGAAGCCATTTAACGGTCCTGCAGTTGTTCCCAATTGTCGATTGTACTGACAGTCAATCCCTACCTATTGATCTTGTTTCTGAGAGACAGCCTAGCATTTCTATGCATATTGGAAGATGATCACTGTCTTCTCCATTATCGATTTTAAAGGCGACTATCCTATTCCATGTTGTTATAATATGTAGAACATAGTTTAACTTTGATCGGCCAGTGTCCCATTTGAATGTATATAAGCAGGTGTTATTGATGTTATCAGAGCTAATCCTGCCATTGCATGCCCTCAGACCGCGTTCTAACGTGAAATATACCAAATGCATAGTTGCAACCGTGCATGGGACTGGTGGGCCTGCCTTTAATTGGAGAATGCCTCTCACCATGTCCTTATTTTCCATTTATGATTTCAGGCCATTTATTGGCTCATATGTACAATTAAAGACCTATAATAATTGTCCCTTTGGGGGCTATATTTTTAAGAGCACTGTCTGTGACTCAAAAGTTGCTTCTATTTGGTCTGATATACACATTAAATAGATACAATAGAGTTTTATTTTTTGTGCTTAAGCTTACTCCTAGGATATCTATATGGTACATGCTAACATAAGCATTTAGTGCAATTTTAATGGATAGAACCCGCCCCCCTGATGGTCTACCACTTGATGAGGGAATTGCGTTAACGAGAAATGTTTTGCAACCTAGTTTATGTGGTGGATGTATTAGCCGAGTCTCCTGAAAGAGGGACAGATGGAATCGATCAATATACTTATGCCAGTGAGGATCTAATAACTTACATTTAAACCCTGCCACGTCCCACAAGTTCAAGATGAAGAGCTCTGAGTGAGAAGTTCTAGGGAGATTCAGTATCAGTAGTGATATTTGACTTCCCACTTCCGTTGCTCCGTGCTACTTGGTTCGTGGTCCTGTCCACATTTACAGCTAGCACTCCCTACAGATTTTGACCCTGATCATATAATGGTTTTATGGTGCTGATATCAGCTAGAGTTGGTTGGATTAGTCAATCTACCGCCTCAGGGTTCGCCATGTTTTGGCCGTGGGTTGCTTCACTGGTCAGAGCATGGTGGTTCTCATTGAGTGATCTGAATCAGAGAATAGTGTCTACAGCTTAAACCTAATAGTCGATTTTAACATTGCACTAGATCTTAGATCTATTGCAATCAGGCCATCCACTATTGTTTTGTCAATAACAGAAAGGGCGATTGTGCGATTATTCCTATTCCCATTTTATAACACTATGTCTGATCGCCCGACCGACAAACATTGGCAATTATGTCTAATCCAATGGAAACCATTATTTTAAGGGCATCCCCGGCTTCTTAGCTTGATTGCCTAAACATTGGGACATTTGTTAGATACAATCTTATGTTTACTAGTTTTATTTGTGTGTTGGCTATTTTTTAAGTCTGAGTTTTCCCTCTATTGAGTCGTGCTACTTGGCATGCATTAATTTCCCATCTGGTAATTATGTAGCATGTATTGCTGTGGCACTCTGGGTGCTATGATAAATATCATGCGTCCTTTGCCAATAGGCTTATGGCGTGGTTGTTATGATGGACAATGTTCTAGTATACCTAGATGTGTGTCTTTGATTTTGTGAGTGAAGTTGTTTGGCTCGCGTATCCCCCTCTCCAGCCATTATACCACAAGGTGGTTCCCGTCGGCCCTTTAATTGTGCCATCAGGGAACTGGCTAAGCCCTTTAGACACAAGACTTTGGTGGTGAAGATATGAATTCTCTCTGACAGTGTGCTCATTCTTGCATCATTGCATCTGTACATGGGTTTCAGAGGTTGGACTATCTCTACTCCCGCCTAGGTCTTCTCTATCATTGGTGTTGGCCCTTGAGTTGCTGGACTGGGATCACTTGGATTTGCCCCTGGGACTATGCTGTGCTGTTATGTGCTGTGCTTATTGGCTCCTTATCTGCCAAAGGTGTGCATCTATTTGTGCAAATAATTCCAAGGGTGCACCCTTCCTTTTTTCCCTGATCTCGTTGGAGTATGACTTGCTTTCTCTCTGTGGAGATTGGCGGATGTCTGTGCAGTAGCCCCTGCAATTATGTCGGTGGGTGGACCTACTCGGGGAAGGGTCCCTGACACTCAAGCACATTGTCAGGCCCTACCCCCTTGCATAGAGCAATGTTATTTTTGCAGTTGGTACTTTGCCGAGCTTAGCCTTCTCAGCCAACGTAGACATCACCACTCTAGTTAGGTCCTCTATTTTGGACATTGTGCAGCTGTCACCTGTAGTCCTAACTATTTTTGGTGTTTTCGCCTTTCCGATTGGCGCTTCAGTTGCTTTGCATTTCACCATCCCTTTGTCTGTGACACAGAATGCCCACTCCCACCAAGAATACTTGTGTTTCAGATACGAAACTTGGTGATATGGGTCCCCAGGGTCTCCCCCACAACACTATGAAGAGCACTATAAACTCTGTATATCCGCTAGTAATGCAGTATATAAATTATATTTTGTGTTTTAACAAGGCACTTCCTGTACAACACACAATAAGTATGTCAGTTTTAAATCAATCTTGGGAAAACCCCCAATAAAGTTTCTAAAGAGTAGATGCTAGCTGATAATGTTGTAATATCTAGTACGCCTCAATGTGCTGCTAAAAAAAGGTTATTTTCAAAATTAACCCTCTAGCATAAACCACAGTGAATTATACTTCAGCACATCTTTGCAGTCACTGACTTATAAGTATTTGCACCCAGCCCCCACCGACTCATGACAGCAGGAACATGAGTAGCTTGAATATGGTAACAATGATTAGTACCAATCCAAATGTGAGGCAATCAGCAGAATGCAACGTTGACGGTAAGTCACCACTCCCTATGACTTCCTGGACGTATGTAGTCCCTGAATGCCAAAGTAGGGGTTAGTTATTAAATAAGCAGACGGCAAAAGTCAACCAAGCGCAAGACACACAAACAATTTCCCTGCTCAAGGATCAGTAGAGCAAATCTAAAGGTGAAGGGACCACAGGAGCACATGTAAGGAAACATAACCACAGTACCTGTATTGACTCCCAAATATTACTTTTATTTCAGTTAAAAAAACGTTAAAAGTAAACAATAAAATTAAATGTCCTACTTTATTTTTCGTAAAACTATAAAATAGCACATACATTGTTATTATAATAATCATCAACAGCATCATTCAGTGCTTGGTTCTTTAGGATTAGTAAAGTGGTGTGTGTGTGTCTGTTTGTTTGTCTATCTCACAGGAAAATAAAAGCCAGAATGAACACCCAGCTCGCGTTGGGTGGTAATGCTGTGCAGGTCCACTTTCCTGCTTGCATATCATAAATGTTCTTTGGGTGGTACCTGGGCAGGAAGCAAAGCGAGCTAACACCATAGCAGGTTACTCTCCAATGTAGTTTTGTTTTCGTCACGAAAAGTGATGCATTTCGACTTAGATGAATCAAGGCTATATCATTCCAAATTGTACCATTTAGCCTCAGTTTAACATAGAAAAGGTTATAAGGCCTATCCTCATACTCTGCTGCAGATGGGGTTTCTAAAATTTGCTAAAATCACTGGTTCAACACCAAGATTTTTCAGAAGTCTTGTGATCTTTTGTACACTTATGGCATGGGCCGCACCCCACCTTGAAAAGTGTTCCAGCCCCAGTGCAAATCCCCATCTACAACTTTTGTAGGCCGATAAATATCTTTGCCATAGACCAATATCGAAGAGTGTGGTCAATGTTGTAACCTTAACAAACAATTGCTGTTAATACTGAAAAAAATGAGTCCCGCCCCCTATCCATTAAAGCTAGGTGGGTAGCAAATGTTTGTCGTTCTAAAAATTAGGGCATGGTTCCAAAATGTTTTAGAATCAGTGCAATATAGCATTACCTCGCTGCTGCTTTGTAAAGCAATCTTAAAATACCTGTGTTTACTTAAAATATTTAATCACTGTTGAGTGGCCCTTTATAGAATAAACAAGGTTTTATGAAGAGTATGCTCTTTTTAAGATTCCTATGTCATCAATGCCATATACATAATATGCATGTTTCATTGCCACTACGCAATTTAAGGGAGCCTTTCATGATGAGATTGTTCCTGATAGTTTTTTAAATAAATATTATATTAAGCATACCTGTACCAAGAATCGTTATGTTTCTAGGTTTGCATAATTTTTACCTTAACATGTTGTACATATGATGGAAATGTAGATCCAGACGTTACCAAGGAGACAACTCACGTTGTGGCAAACGTGGAGAACTTGAGTCAAGGAGAGGTAATTCAACCACGTTGTAAAACAGCTATATATTTTTATTTCATTCAGTAATTTAACATTTCTGCTCTGTTGCCTTGTTCTGATTTTTGTTGCTATGTTTTCTGTTTCTGGTTCTTGTGAATTTGAAACAAGTGGTTCAGCGGGGATTCAAATAATTATTTTTGCATACAGACTAAAGAGGGCTGTATATTGGAATGTGTAAGTCGCCACTTTCGTTCTGCAGTCAAAACATTTCTATTCCCACAAGTTTTGAAAAACACATTTTGTGAAGACTAGACATGTGAGAAATTAAAACCATAAAGAATAGGGCCCATTTCAAATATGTATTACTGTAGAGTCACTGTTTAAAGTCTTGCCCAATACCTCTGTTGGAATGAGGAAAAGTCCTCATTCTGTTCCACAGCGAGTCCATGGCATTCGGGATATGATTCCTACATTTAAGGCTCACTCCTGTGTCTCAGTGAGATGGTTTTGATGTTTCTTGGGCTCATGGCCTCGCACGTCCTCCCCGACCTGCATACCCAGCACCAAGGTTACCTCTCTGACTCTGTCCAGATCTAGTAACAGATGGCTCCGGACCTCATGTGGTGGCAGACTAGCGCCAGCCTGTCAGTTGGTAGGTCACTCTTCCTTCTCCGCCCGGGTGTCACAGTTGTAATGGATGTGTCATTAGTGGGTGGGAGAGGCCACCTTGGGAATGTGAATGATCAGGGGCCTCTAGTTTTCAGCAGAGAGCCATCTCTGTATCTACCTTTTGTTTGTTGGGTGGGAATGACTGGTGCTGTGAGCAGAGGCAAGATGGCGGCCGCTGCGGTGGCCGAGTAAGGTGCTTGCTCCCTGCTCCCCGGTTGGAAATGGAGGTGGAAATCTAAGGTGTTCGCGCATCAGGCTGTAATCCGGATTTCGCTCTTGGAAGCTCTGCTCTACCTGAATCTAACAGCTGCAGCACAGACTGGCTTTGCTGCTAATCTGCCGAGAGTTTCTTTTGGGAAGTTGGCGGCTGTGTTGGGAGGAGAAGTGCCGTGCGTCAACTACACGCCTATGCCGGCGGTTTCACTCAGTAACGCAGGGAGCTTTCTTGTGTGTATGATAACTCATTTTCTCTGCCTTGGCTTCACCCGAGTATTTGTGTGGCGGCTCCCTCCCGCCTTTCCGGGGTTGTCAGCTTACCTGTGCGGGGGTGCTTGCCTACAATCAAGGATGCCGCCCAAACCTACTTTGAAGCCCCCTAATACCAGAAGCGGCAAAACGAAAACTGGTGCAGAGGAGAAAAACGTGGGGGAGGAAATACAGTAGAGCGGCCTGCACTCAGAACTGGAACTGAATTCCAACAAGCATTTACAATGCAATGGTCTCGGCATTATTAAAGGTAGAGCTATTGGCATTGCTCATGACTTTTTTTTAAACCATAAATAAATAGCATTGTCATTTACAATGCCAATAGCTTAATCGCTCGCAAATGCATGACCTATTGCATTTACACCCACACAGAGCCACACACAAAGCCACCCACACACACATACAGAGCCACCCACAGTCATTCACATAGAGCCACCTACACAGAGCCACCCTCACACAGCCAGAGCCACCCACACATAGAGCCACTTACAAAACAAGATTCAGGCACACAAACACACTTATATGGCACAACAGAAAGGAAAGGCGTCCCCTGCAGTGGCCTGGTAAGCAATGCTTTGGACTCGGCACTTTTTTATTTACAAATTAAGCACTGAATTACTAATAGGTTGTGGGTGAAGTGGGATCTGAGGGGAATAAAAACAGTAACTGTAGTGCCTTTTTTAATAGAAACACTTTGGAGCATTTTCCTGCATATTAAATATCTGATGTTAGTTAAGCTTAGTAGCTATAATGGCGCTCCATGTACTGACCCCTGTAAGCATAGAAGGCTGAACTGATTTTGAGGAGATGTGAACCCGTAACTTTCTTCCTGCCTCTTCTATGACATTGTGACCCTGCCTGCCTGTGTCACGAAGTCACGTTGTTCTTGTGTGGTCGGTGTGTCCACGACTGTCTGATGTTGCCTACCTCTGACTGTTGCTGTGAGTCTGCCCTTCCATCTTCCTGTCTTTTCTCTGACTGTGGGACCCTGTCAGAGTCTCACTGAGTCAGATTGTTGTTTTGTCAGCCTGCGTGTCCCATGACTGCCTGACAGAAAGACAGGAATGAAGGAGGGGTGAAGAGACTGAAAAGAGAGAAAAAGGGAGACAGGGAGAGAGAAAAGCGCAAAACGAAGTGAGAGACAGAGGAAGTGGGAGGAAGGGTAAACGAGAGAAAGATGCGGGGTAGGGGAGAGAGGGGGAATAATTTAACAAGATGGGTAGAAAGAGGGGAAGTGGGGGCGCTGCTAAAGAGAGCGTGATTGATGGGGAGCAAGAGAGGTGGGAGAAGGAGGCAGCTCCGAGGCAGAGAAAGTAGTGAGAAGAACATGGCTACGAATAGAGAAACGGTGATGGAGGTGTGGGCGAGAGAAAGGGGCGGGCCCAGGGGGCGACAGACTAAGGATGATGCAGAAGACGGCGGAGAGAGAAGGAGAGGGAAAATATAACACAAAAGAAGGAATGGAGAGGGAGTCAGAAAGAGCGAGAGTGGAGGAGAAAGATGTTGGATAGAGAGACAAAGGATGAGAGAGGGATGGTGGAAAGGGAGAGAGAGAAACTGGGGTATTGAGGTGGGGATGGATGGATGGATGGATGGATAAGTGAAATGGTGGATGGATGGATGGATTCTGTACTGGAGCCAGAGGCTGAAATATAAGGAATGAGAAATGGAAAATGAGAGGAAGGCGGGGTGGGGTGAGGCGAAGCTCTGCAGCACACAGAGACTCCCGAGGGGAAAAGATGCATCAAAGATAAACGGCATCCGCCGAAGAAAACGGAAATGTGAGAAGGATAAAAGGAGAGAGGAATAAGGCCGCGTGCAGCAGCAGCAGATGCCGACGCACCACGGCGGGCTCGGGCGGTTGCCCCAGCTGCAGGAGCGCCTCATAAATAAACAATAAATAACAGAGGCGCTGGCAGGGAGACGGCACCGCCGGCTGACAGAGAGGCACCAACACACCCACGCACAGCAATACCGACGTGCAACGCCTCCCAGACACGGCAACACACACCCAAAGCCTCGCGTGTCCACAAGAGACACGCCACAAAAGCAGCGTCACGTGCGTAAAAAACTACACAGCAACACACCAGCAGCCTCCCTGGTACAAAGAGAGAGCCACACAACACAGACAGGCGCACCAACACACTGCGTAACTGTCAGTGGCAAAACGCTCCCTCACACAGCAATACTCAGCAATGTAGACACCCTACCACCTAGCAGTACTGCCATGCGGCGCTACACAACACACAAAGGATGACAGACACGCCCACACACCAACACACTATTTGGTGCACATAGAAACACACAACAAACGTGCTCACAGAGCTACAATGATAGTCAGTCACTCAAACCAAAACTTAGAAATCATCAATAGTACAAAGAGACCTTCACACAACACTCACACAGGCGCACCAACACACAAGATAACTGACACAATGCACACACACAGCATTACTGAGCAACACTGTTGGACTTGGCCCGCAGGGCAGGTTCACCCCTAGACTTTTTGCCTTATTTGTGACCCTGTGTTAGTGATTTTTGGGTCTCTGCGCACTTTCCCCTGAATCCCAGAGTGAAAGTGCGTGCGTGTAATATGTCTGGCCTGCCCTCCCATAGGAATGCATGGGGAATGTGTGGATCCCTGGTAGTTCCTGATGCGTGGGGAGTGCAGGCTCGAGTTTGGTATGCCTGAACTCGTGAGAGTGAATGCTGCAAGATGGTGTCTGCGGCATGTATGTGTCTAGTTGGGAAGTGCTACTTCTGGACATTGAGATATGTGTACAGTGAGGGTGCTGGAGCGTGATTGGCTGGAGCTGGCTGGCATGCCAGGCTCCAGGAAGTCTGGATGGGTCTGCCCGGTGGTGAGTGGGAGATTAGCATGAGTGATGTGTGGGAGGAGTGTACCTGTGTCCTGGATGGGCTGGGTTTTCCCCACACAATGCTGGCTCCGCCCCCCTGTGGTGTGTCTAATGACCCTAGCCTCCCCAGTGAAAGGAATGGGTGGTTGGGCCATCAAGAGTGCTCCAGAACCAGCTGCGACTGGTTTTCCCCCCACCCTGCACATTGTAACAAAGGATTTGTCAGTATAAGAAGGGGCTGTGTCCCCACTGAAAATGTTCTTCTTTTGGAATCCTGCCAGAGGGGGCTTGTGCCGCTGCTGGGGCCAGAAGGACCGCCACTTGGGGAGTCTCCCTGCCTGGAGACCCAGTGTGCTGGCTCTGGCCCAGCCTTGCCCCCCCTGCCTGCCTCCAGCCCTGCTGGAGCCCTGTCCTGTCCTCCAGTGCTGGGGAGCACTGAGGACTTCTTTCCTGCAGCCTGAGAGCGCTGCTCTCTGCCCTACAGCGCTGGGAGCGTGGAGATCGCCTGCCTAGCGCTTGGAGAGCGCTGGATTTTACCCCCAGCGCCTGGGAGCGCTTTTGTTGCTGTTTAGCGCTTACGAGCGCTTACTTGTGCCTGCAGCGCTTGGGAGCGCTGTGGTCTGCAGAGGCCGGTGCCCACCCGGCCTCCGATCGCCCCGTGTGGTGAGTTGACGGCGCGGGTGCCACCCCGCTCATTGCCGCGGTACTTTGCCCGGTTTTAATTGATCTACGAGGGAGCCCACTCCTCGGATCATCTGGGAGCCCGCCTGCCTGCCTAAAGCGAGCCGCCGCGCTGCCCGCGGCGACCCGGAAGTGAAGGGATTGTCGTCCAATCACCGCGCGGCCCGGGAGAGTTAACCCGGAAGTCCCGCCTCCCTCGCCGAGCCGAGAGAGGGCCTGCCGAGGCTCCCCGAGAGGAGAGGAGAGCCCCGGGACCAGCGGGAGAGACCCGCCGCCGCTGGAAAGCCAGCGCCTAGACCGGTGAGTGCCTGCCTGCAGAGGAGGGGGGGAGCGTCGGGACACATTGCCGGTGTCCGCCCCGCCCCCTCTCTGTAGCGCGACCTCGCGCCGGTAGCTGTAGAGAGCCCTGAGAGGCTCTGAGCGCCCCACGAGCACATCGAGTCCCCAGAGGGGGGACTCCCAAAGAGAAGCGCCCGTGTGTTTCGAGCCTGAGGGCTCAGGGAGCATCTCCACGTTTTGGAGCCACGAGGTGCCCCGGGGGCACCAGCTGATTTAGAGCCCAGCGAGGCTCGTGGCCAGCATCATTGCTTTGGGTCCCCAGAGCAGGGGACCCCACAGCCTAGCAAGGCTGCACCCTTTTGTTGCTGGAGCCCTGAGAGGCTCAGCAGCACCCTTTCTTGTTTAAGAGCCTGAGAGAGGCTCACCAGTGCCACAGTGGTGGTTCTTTGAGCCCAGAGAGGCTCCAACTTTGTGCTAACTTTCCCTGCTCCAGTTGTCCAGCACTTAGTGGACAACTGCCACGTTTAGGCCCTGACATTGGGACACCGGGACAGTCACAGGTGGTGACTTGTGAGTATGGGGTAATGGTTATTGATTCTGCACCGCTGAATGTATTACTTATGCGTCATGTGCCTTTACACCTCTGAATGTTGATACATCATGTGTTTTATCCTTGCACCCCTACAGGTAGTGTGACGTGTAGGTGGTTGTTTTCTCCCTAGTACAGGTGGTGCTAGAGAGGTCCTGTTACCAGTGATTACTGGTTGTATGCTCTACTGTTATATTTTTGTGCTACAGTAATTATTTCTAAAAGTGCTGATACCCTTGACAGTGGTCCAAGTGGCCCTGTCCTGTACAAATATCCCTTGTAAATTCCGCCCGTGCCTGTTGGCACTGTGTAATAAGATGTGTGTTTTATCTGATGTATATTTTTATAATACAAAGGCTATTTTCATATAACCTTGTGTGGAGTGTTTCCTTGTGGTGGGCCTTGGGTGTTGTTGCTGGGGTGCATGCGCAAATACTTAACTTACATCGCCTCCAAGTTTAGCCTTGACTGCTCGCGCCACGTTACCTAGAGGGCGAGTGGGGGTTGCCTTGGCGTGTGACTCCCTTGCCCTGACTTTAGAAATGGCGATCCCTGACTGACCTCGACGCGAGTCTTGGCCGGCCAGGGTCCCGGGTCTAACATTGGTGGCAGCGGTGGGATAAGAATTTGTGTTTGCATTGTACCACAGTAGCAACTGGCCACCACAAAGCTCTGCATTTTAGATGACCACATTTTTGGGGATTATTGTGTTTTGGTGAAGTTCCATTATTGCTTCTCCTGAAGAGTGTCATTTGATAATTGTGTTCAGTACATTTGTCCCCCGCCCTGCTTCCAGAGTTTGGTACCTGTGTCACATGTGGTCAGGTTGAGAAGTCAGGGGTTGTAGAAACTGCCTTACCGATCCGAGGGGAGGGTGTGTGTGGATGAATGGTGTGTTTTCCTGGACGCATGAGTGAGTTCTTTTCCTAAGGAGAGTGGAAGTTTTGGAATTGTGTACTTTTACTTCAGATTGCTAGTTCCCTTGTGTTGCACGTGTCTGTGAGCATCCTGTCAAGATGGAATCTCCTTTTAACCTGTGTGACCTGTCTAAGTACAGTGTGCATGAGTTGGTACGGTTATGTAAGGAGAGAGACATCCCAGTGAGTGAGTCAGACACCCAGTCCAAGCTTAGGGATAACATGATCCTGTGGCAGAAGAGTGACTGGGAGCGTGAGCACAGTGAGAGGGAGAGGGCCCGGACCGCACACCATGAGGGTGGTGGGTCTGAGGGGAGCCCTGAAGAGTCTGATGTGGAGAGTGAGTTTGACAGTGGATGGGCGCCAGCAGAGAGTGAGTACCCCCTAGATAGGGAGTCCCTTGCTGGGTCCCGTGTCAGAGATAGCACCCCATCCCTTTCCCTGTCCCCAGAGGAGTGGATGGATAGGAGAGAAGAGAGGGAGCACCAGCTGGCCATGGAGAAGCTCAGGTTAGAGTATGCCTGGAAGATGGCGCAGCTGGGTGTGAGTGAGCGGATTGCAGAGGCTGAGAGGGCTTTGGCCAGGGAGAAGATAGCCCTAGAGTGTAGGGTATCCCCTGACCGCAGTCTTAATTTTCTGGATCCCCCAGGGAGGGTGGAGTCCAGTGGTGGCAGCTATGTAGAACCCAGTGCGAGCAGTCCCACTCCCAGTTCCCCCAGTCTGGTACCTGTTTCCCCAGAGGAGGAGTTAAGGTTGAAATTCAGGGGCAGTAGGAAGCTGCCTCACCAGTCGTGGGAGGAGTTTGAGGATGAATGTTGTGGGACACTGTTTGATTGGGTGAAGGTTAACACGAGAGATGATTTTGATGTCTTGTTTGATCTGATTGTCAAGGAGCACCTGCTCAGTTGTTGTTCTCCAGGGTTGCGCACACACCTGTTGGGGTGTGGATTGTCTGAGGCATGTGAGCTTGCAGATGAAGCGGACCGCTGGGAGAGTGCGAGAGGTTCTGTACAGTCATTAGAGAGTGAGTCCAACAGCAGTGGTACAGGGAGCTTCCAGCCCAGCGTGGTGGAAGAGGCTCAGTGTAGCCCAGCTAGGTCCCAGTATAGTGAGAAGGGTGAAGGGGCTGACTGCCTGGCTCAGTGGAGCAGGAGTCAGGGGGTGCCTGAGAGCACCCAGAAGCCCGAAGCCCTGTCTCAGAACTTGGGTGGTTTCTTGAGGGAACACCAGGTTGGGGACCTAGGCTGTCCTGTTAGTACACTTGAGGAGGATCTCCTAGTGTCTAGGGAACCTGGAGTGTCTGTAACTAGAACTCCAGGGGTTCCAGTGTCCGGCAGTGTCGCTCCAGTTGGGAGGGCACAGAAGTCTGAAATGAGGAGTGATTGGGGGACGAGTTTCCCAGTGGATGCACCAGTGGACCAGAGACTAGCCAGTTGGGCTAGGTCTTGGGTGGACCCGGGTGGCGCCACTTCTGGTCTGGGGGATCTTTGCGCCCTGTCAGGTGGACAGGAGGCGGGAGATCTGCGCCAGACAGACCGTCACACGACACATGGGTCATGTGTCAGCCTCAGGGGGATTGCGTGTGAGTCCTCAGAAGTCCTGGAGTGCCAGGCAATTATTCCACTAAAGGTTTTAGACCGGAGGTTGAGAGGCCAGGTGCAGGTTCGGCCTGACCTGAAGGGTAGGACGACTGTAAGCAGTGTCCTGACCGGTTCTTCCAGGGGAACTTCTCCAGTTGGGAGAGGGCAGACCTCTGGAAGGGGGTGCAGAGGGTGGGAAAGCCCACCTCTGACCCCGGCGCAACCTGAGGGGTTAAACCCTGGGTTGGAGTGGCGTTGTAAGGGTACCCCTCGTAGGAGGAGGAGGAACCCTGGAAGACGAGGTAAGGGGAGAAGAGCCTTCCCTGAGACTCCTGGTCCGCCTGAGGTTGTAGACCAAAGGCTGGTGAACCAGTGGCAGTCTAGTCCTGTCTTGCAGACAGGGAGAGTGGAGAATGGACACTATGTGCCAGGGGTTACGACCCCCCGCTCTGCGAATTGGCAAGGACCGGTGGCACCTGGGTGGCCCAGGGCCTGGTCCGGGCCGCGGACAGCTGAGGAGTACCAGTGGGGTAGCCCAGTTGGTCCTTACAGGAGCTTTAGAAGGAACCCTAGGGGTTCACCGTGGCATAGAACAGGAGAGTGTCCCGGCAGTGGCGGGCCTGCGTCCGTGTTCTATCGCCCCAAGCAGGAAAGTCCATCACGGTGGTGATTGTTCTCCCCAGCGTTTTGGCTGGAAGGGGGTTGTGTTGGACTTGGCCCGCAGGGCAGGTTCACCCCTAGACTTTTTGCCTTATTTGTGACCCTGTGTTAGTGATTTTTGGGTCTCTGCGCACTTTCCCCTGAATCCCAGAGTGAAAGTGCGTGCGTGTAATATGTCTGGCCTGCCCTCCCATAGGAATGCATGGGGAATGTGTGGATCCCTGGTAGTTCCTGATGCGTGGGGAGTGCAGGCTCGAGTTTGGTATGCCTGAACTCGTGAGAGTGAATGCTGCAAGATGGTGTCTGCGGCATGTATGTGTCTAGTTGGGAAGTGCTACTTCTGGACATTGAGATATGTGTACAGTGAGGGTGCTGGAGCGTGATTGGCTGGAGCTGGCTGGCATGCCAGGCTCCAGGAAGTCTGGATGGGTCTGCCCGGTGGTGAGTGGGAGATTAGCATGAGTGATGTGTGGGAGGAGTGTACCTGTGTCCTGGATGGGCTGGGTTTTCCCCACACAATGCTGGCTCCGCCCCCCTGTGGTGTGTCTAATGACCCTAGCCTCCCCAGTGAAAGGAATGGGTGGTTGGGCCATCAAGAGTGCTCCAGAACCAGCTGCGACTGGTTTTCCCCCCACCCTGCACATTGTAACAAAGGATTTGTCAGTATAAGAAGGGGCTGTGTCCCCACTGAAAATGTTCTTCTTTTGGAATCCTGCCAGAGGGGGCTTGTGCCGCTGCTGGGGCCAGAAGGACCGCCACTTGGGGAGTCTCCCTGCCTGGAGACCCAGTGTGCTGGCTCTGGCCCAGCCTTGCCCCCCCTGCCTGCCTCCAGCCCTGCTGGAGCCCTGTCCTGTCCTCCAGTGCTGGGGAGCACTGAGGACTTCTTTCCTGCAGCCTGAGAGCGCTGCTCTCTGCCCTACAGCGCTGGGAGCGTGGAGATCGCCTGCCTAGCGCTTGGAGAGCGCTGGATTTTACCCCCAGCGCCTGGGAGCGCTTTTGTTGCTGTTTAGCGCTTACGAGCGCTTACTTGTGCCTGCAGCGCTTGGGAGCGCTGTGGTCTGCAGAGGCCGGTGCCCACCCGGCCTCCGATCGCCCCGTGTGGTGAGTTGACGGCGCGGGTGCCACCCCGCTCATTGCCGCGGTACTTTGCCCGGTTTTAATTGATCTACGAGGGAGCCCACTCCTCGGATCATCTGGGAGCCCGCCTGCCTGCCTAAAGCGAGCCGCCGCGCTGCCCGCGGCGACCCGGAAGTGAAGGGATTGTCGTCCAATCACCGCGCGGCCCGGGAGAGTTAACCCGGAAGTCCCGCCTCCCTTGCCGAGCCGAGAGAGGGCCTGCCGAGGCTCCCCGAGAGGAGAGGAGACCCCCGGGACCAGCGGGAGAGACCCGCCGCCGCTGGAAAGCCAGCGCCTAGACCGGTGAGTGCCTGCCTGCAGAGGAGGGGGGGAGCGTCGGGACACATTGCCGGTGTCCGCCCCGCCCCCTCTCTGTAGTGCGACCTCGCGCCGGTAGCTGTAGAGAGCCCTGAGAGGCTCTGAGCGCCCCACGAGCACATCGAGTCCCCAGAGGGGGGACTCCCAAAGAGAAGCGCCCGTGTGTTTCGAGCCTGAGGGCTCAGGGAGCATCTCCACGTTTTGGAGCCACGAGGTGCCCCGGGGGCACCAGCTGATTTAGAGCCCAGCGAGGCTTGTGGCCAGCATCATTGCTTTGGGTCCCCAGAGCAGGGGACCCCACAGCCTAGCGAGGCTGCACCCTTTTGTTGCTGGAGCCCTGAGAGGCTCAGCAGCACCCTTTCTTGTTTAAGAGCCTGAGAGAGGCTCACCAGTGCCACTGTGGTGGTTCTTTGAGCCCAGAGAGGCTCCAACTTTGTGCTAACTTTCCCTGCTCCAGTTGTCCAGCACTTAGTGGACAACTGCCACGTTTAGGCCCTGACATTGGGACACCGGGACAGTCACAGGTGGTGACTTGTGAGTATGGGGTAATGGTTATTGATTCTGCACCGCTGAATGTATTACTTATGCGTCATGTGCCTTTACACCTCTGAATGTTGATACATCATGTGTTTTATCCTTGCACCCCTACAGGTAGTGTGACGTGTAGGTGGTTGTTTTCTCCCTAGTACAGGTGGTGCTAGAGAGGTCCTGTTACCAGTGATTACTGGTTGTATGCTCTACTGTTATATTTTTGTGCTACAGTAATTATTTCTAAAAGTGCTGATACCCTTGACAGTGGTCCAAGTGGCCCTGTCCTGTACAAATATCCCTTGTAAATTCCGCCCGTGCCTGTTGGCACTGTGTAATAAGATGTGTGTTTTATCTGATGTATATTTTTATAATACAAAGGCTATTTTCATATAACCTTGTGTGGAGTGTTTCCTTGTGGTGGGCCTTGGGTGTTGTTGCTGGGGTGCATGCGCAAATACTTAACTTACATCGCCTCCAAGTTTAGCCTTGACTGCTCGCGCCACGTTACCTAGAGGGCGAGTGGGGGTTGCCTTGGCGTGTGACTCCCTTGCCCTGACTTTAGAAATGGCGATCCCTGACTGACCTCGACGCGAGTCTTGGCCGGCCAGGGTCCCGGGTCTAACAAACACGAACACACTAACACAACAGTACAGCTATACGGAGCTACATAACCTCATGGATGCATATAGAGAGCATGACACGGAACACAGCCCCACACACAGCGTCACACGCGCACCAGCACAGCTACACCATCACTAGTACAGTCACACAAACAACTTTAAAGACACTGACACTCGTACACAAACATGATTGACCGTTACACAAAGCACACACTGTGTTATAGAGCTTCGTTTCGTTTATTGCTTAATAAATAAAAGCCCTAACAACATGCAGGCAAAAAACAATAGAATGCAATAATGACGATAAAATCGCTTGGCTTGACGACACATTACAAGATTACCTCCAAAAGGCCCTGTGTATATGTTTACAGCATTATTGATTAACGCTGACCCACAAGCAAACAGATGTACTGCCACACTGAACTACACAACATGCAAAGTATCAAGGTCTCACCACGTACAGACACACACACCCCGCACACAATGCATCACGTGCACATGCAAGTACACACGGCTGCACACGGCCAAAAGTACCGCTGACGCAGACCCCGACCCCCCCCCCCCTCCCCACACCCCATAGGACGATATCACTGGTACTAAAGCAGCAATGCACTCAGCATAACACGTGCTCAGTGTCTCTGACAACAATACACTCACGGTGTCAAGGGTACACACACGTGTAGCTACACAGCATCATTGACTCACGCTACTGAGCACACAAAGCGTCACAGTTACGCCAACACACTCAGAGAGACACTGGTACAGGCACACACGCAGTCCCATGACAAATACAGCGTCGCTGACACGTGCACACGGAGTTGTACAACATTCCTAAACATGTACCCTACATAGAGACACACACAACGCAAAGTAAAGTAACACAGACAAGCCATCATACCTGTGGCGTCACTCACACACAACCAACACACGGATTGACTGACAGAGAAGACGGAGAGATACACAACACTAAAAGTGCCACTGACAAAGACATACGCCACTGATACAGAACACCGATATACTCGCAACATCGCTGTCAGACAGAGCCACACACTGCTTCATTTGCACATCCAATGAGGGAGAGAGAGAACACAAAAACCTTCACTGATACAGACAAACCCAGATACATCACTGACAAAGAAACGCGTACACGCTCTCCTCACTAATAAATAGAACAGTGCAATACACCTACACAAGTGTCACGGACACACCTACAGACAGCATCTCATACACTAACACACGTCATTGACACACAGCTACACAACATAGTGCTACTGAAACCGATACAACAATATGCTTCCAGCGTAACACACAATAACAGAACTCGCATGGTATTATACCTGAGCAGTAACACAGGCGCAGCATCCCCGACAAAGACACACAACACAGTACATTACACACAACCACACAGTTAAAGGACACAACAGAACAGCCTCTTTGATACAAACACACCTGCACACTCACTGTGTCGCTAATGTGCCACAAACTGCACACATAGCAGAACCGAGGAAAACAAGCACACTAACACATCCTCAAGTGACACAAGGCACAAAACACCAGCTGCATCTCCGACGGCAAGGCAGTCGCCATTCATACCTCTTCCCTGACAGCAACAGACACACCAAAGTATCACAGACTGCAACGCTAACAAAACACACATAGCATTCCTATCATTAACACGCACGCACAGTAACAGACATGCTAGCACACGTACATTGCTACGAAGACACAGACTCACACATAGACAGCAACAAGCCAAATGTTGTACTGCCAGCGCTAGGAACCCGGGCACAGTTTAAAACCCCATTTATGGCATCACTGAATAGCACAGACATTCATCAACACATACGCGGCACAACCAAACGATCACTATCCCACTCGAAGCAAATAGAATTCCCCAGTGACGCGCAATCTGCTTCAACAACACAATCACATCCTCGAGTCCAACCCGCGCCCAGAGCCAGAGTAAAGGCCTTACTCCGCCAGAAAGGCAGAGCTCCCGCGGCCCCTACACCAATCCTCCTCTCCGTAGACGCCCAGGCGTGGAGAAAGCTCGGAGGACGAATTACTCCAGAGGCGGTGGCGGCGAAAATTACAAACCGCAGCGACTCGTAGGATGTTTTGATTAGCACGCGCCAAGAATTAACAAATGGCGGGACAGCTTATCTGGTGAAGCGGCGGCGGTGCCCCCCCCCCCCCCCCCCCTCCCCCCCCCCCCCCCCCCTTCATGATGACTGTTTGCCCTGATGGTGTTCGCACCGCATAGGACTAAAGAGTTTCCGAAATGAAAATGACCCTCAGACAATTTCTTCGTTGACTAATGCCACCAGGGCCTCCCCACTGGCGTGAGGAAACTTGAGGGCCCCCCTGCAAGGTACGTGGAGGTCCCCCCTCCGGACTCAGGCAGGATCTCTCCGGCCAGAGGCCTGGGCTGAGGGGGTCCCCAGGAGTGTGCATCCCCCCCCCGCACTGGAGCTGCTGGACATGTGTTGTGGTAAATATTTGATTTACCGTCCTAATTTCTATGCAGGTAAGTACTTAATCAATAATAACTCAATCGGAAAGAAAGAGGCAGAGTCCGTGGTGTTAGAGTTCTTTGGGGTTTTATTCCTTAAAAAGGAATGGTTCTAGAACTGGATATCATGTTCCTGCAACCACAAGGGTTCAGGAAGGGATAGAGCAATAATTTATTGACAATACATAGCTTATATACTTAAATCGTACAGTAGAAACCAATACAGTAGGCGTAACAGCTGAGAGAAGCAAGATAAGAGCACACACGTGGTAGTGATACGTAATGAGGAGGCGTGAACTAGGCGTGAACATAGAGGTGTGTGCTAGAAACGTCACAGATAGGTGTCACAAGTGGGTGGCACAAAGCAGAATGTTGCAATGTCAGCAAAAATCTGAGGCCTGGATGCGCGCGCAGCTGCATGACGTGTGATTGACGTGAAACCAGAGGGTGCAGGGGACTTGACATTTACACGGGCGGAAAGAGACAGAAGTCTGGCATGTCAGATCAACTCGTACTCTATCATATCTGATATCTGATGTTTAGGAACTATATTATCTAAACGGAAAAGGTCTCTGGGGCAGAAGCTATTCTATACTGACTGTGAGTGCGTGTATAAGCGCCTAAGTGTCTTCATGAGAATGCGAGGGGCATGGGCCTACCATGGTAACAGAGGCTATGAATTACTTGCACGGAGACAGTGAGGCCGGGCCCTTTGCTCTGCAGCTGGGGGGATGTTTACTTAAACTAGTAGGCAGGAATGCATTTTCGAGGAGCGGAACAGATAATTCGAAGGTTGAAGTCAGTCTTGGCAGGCAGAAGGTTGAGCTAAGCGCCATGAGCCGCACAGGGATTAAGGCAGAGGTCACGGGTACAGAGACAGCCTGGGCTGAGGCTTTCAGAGTCAGAAGGCAGGAAAAAGGCTCGATGGCAGAATTCAGGGCCTACTTCGCCAGAGCTGAAAAACGTGTAAAGTTCACCACAAAAAGACGTTGGCATAGCATACTCAGAAACGGAATATTCAACCCATTCAGGGTGGGTCTGAAAGAGGACATGTTAACGTTGGACGCAAATGTATTTGCGTCTTCATAGCTGGCACAGGAGGGAAGTTACATGCACTTTAAGCTGGTACATGGAGACGGTGGGGTACACGCTAGGGAACACAACTTGACCATAACATTTATATTTCCTCAGTGTTACGCCACTGGGCCTCGTACATAGCACAGTGAAAAGCGTTAAATGTGTTAATGCCACAATTTGCACCCTCACACTGTGTAAGGATGAACACTGAGCAATAACAACTGATGTAATTTAAAAATCTGCCGTGTCAAAGAGGCGAATCTTGCACTCTGACCCCCACGGTGGGCTCCTGATCGGGCTGCTGGACAGAAAGTTTCCATGAGGACTCTCCGGTGAGAATGAGATCGAACAGAGGCGGTGCTTCTGGAGTGACGTCCATGGAAGAAAAGAGTCCAGACTACACCTATTGCAGGCATGCCTGTCTCCAAGTCCCTTTTCCAGGAGATCTATGCAGTGTCGTTAGGCAAAATGACTCCAGTAGAATCCACAAACCAGCGCAAAATCTACCACGTGCCAAAGACGCAATAAAACCCACAACACCATGTGCTTATAAACACCGCACCCCACATACCCCGTGGGCCCCAAAGCAGTGCAAGAAACCCCTTCTTTCAACATTATTGCACTTGCCGTGTTCCACTGGTGTCCCGTGCAGAGCACCCAACGTGCCATAGTGCTGCAAAAGCGGCAGTGCAGAGTCGCCAGTGCTCTAAAGGAGCGAGGGAGGCTGAGCCCAGTGCTGCACCCTACCACTCGGAGGCCACTCCGCCCCCGCCCTCCTCCAGAAGTGAAATGCAGGCGCATCAATCACATCACCAAAAAGAACTAAAACCCTTTTGCCGATTGTTTAAAAGACATGCCAAAAGGGGCGCTCGCAAGAAACAGCTGCAGACCTCCACTGAAAAAAACCCCAACTAGTGCAAGCTTCGCTGAGAGGGGGAGGTACCTGCTCCGAGCGGCGGAGGATGGAGGAAGGCAGCTCGTCGGGAAGCCCAGAGCCCCGGACCGCCATCCGCCGATACTGCAAGGCCGGACTGTTCCAGCACTGAGGGCCCACACAGGCTGAACTGTGCACCCCGCTCCTTGCCTGCAGCACCCCAACATTCCATTACCAAGTTTATGGGGAGCGGACTTGCGTGCGAGCCTGTAGGTACTCGGAGGGACAGTTGCAAAATGGCGGCTGGAAGCGTCTGATTTTTTTCGGAATTGGGGGCGTGGTTTTGTGGTTCTGACTGACAGACAACGTCACTGTCTAAAGAACGCAAAAAATCACGCCCCCAAATCCGAAAAAGACGGAGCTTCTTTCGAGGGACGGCTCTCTCCTCCAATGGCTGGCCTCTGTTTAGGAAGCCAGCCAATGGAGGTGAGACGAAAACAGAGGCGGGGATAAAGCAGCTTACTAAGTCACAATAATTCTCGGACTTCCGGTCTTCGACCGGATATTACCGAGACCTAAAAAGGGAGGCGAGCGAAAGAAAACGGAAAACACAAACACCGTGTTACAAACGCTCCCTGAAATGTTTGAAAAACAAGCAATGCGCAATAATCTACAAGAGACTGCAGATAATGTGATGTCGAGCCAGCCACAGCAGGATCAGGACGGTAATATTGTAACATCAGTTGTTGTCTCAGAAGTCGTAGAATTGCAGCTGTTAGATATTGCTAATGATGCTGAGGAAAATCCGATTGGGTGCATTATGGGAAAGGAAGTCCAAATGATAGCTGGCTTGAATCCTGTTGATCCCGCTGAGTTAAATGCTTCACCTGAGGAGACAATAGTACCCCTGGGGGTGGATATTAATGGTACTAACGCTCTTGTTTCGCAAGAAACAGCAGATCATTTTTATTCCATGTCAGACCATACCTCAGATGAGAGCATTGATAAGGCTTGGGCTGAATGCCCGGATGATTATCGGATGAAAGCAGTGTGGATGAAGACTCTAGAGTCAGCGAGTCTGCACCAGGGTCTGCAGCAACTGTTAAAAGGCACAGAACCAGGAAATCAGGCACAAAAGGTAAAACACCTGATACTGTGGGTGCGCTGCCGGGAGTTATATTTCAAGAAGGGTGTTCTGAAAATCAACAGTCTGACGAACTACATAAAGACTCTGAGGTGACATTGGCTATGATTTACAATATGATGTTAGCTCATAGGGCAGATTCAAAAATGGAAATCTCCCGTACTCAAGCTACATACAGAAAGGTGCAAAATGCTGTCAGGCGCGTTACCAAGATTTGCTCTGATATTTCTTCTAGAGTCACTGAAGCTGAAGAAAGAATATCTACATTAGAGGATGTTGTTCCTGCCCAAAAAAGTGAGCTCTGTGCTATAAAAGCACAGCGGGATGATATAAGCTTTAAGCTTACGGAACTGGAAAGCCAATCACGCAGGAGCAATTTGCGCATTTTAGGGATTCCGGAAGAAATGGGGGCCCTTATGTACGGAAATTTGTTTGCGATCTTTTCCGGGATGCCTTTCCAGAACTGACCTCCTGGGACTGGCCCACTGTTATTGAACGTGCGCATTGCTTCCCTTTTGTAATTCAGAAATCGAAGCAATCTGACACTGAATGGCCTAGAGCAATCTTGATTCGCTTTAATAACTTCCTGGCCAGAGAGGCAGTCTTTGATCTGGCCAGGCCCGGCAAACCTAGGTCCGCTAAGGGTTTCACTTTTTTTGCGCTGCCAGATTTTTGTCCAGCTACTGTCTCCAAGCGTTGGCATCTACGGCAATTGATTGCAGGTTTCCAGGAGAAAGGAGCTACTGTGTATCTACAGAACCCGGCGAAGTTAAAAGTAACTGTGAAAGGACAAACTAAATTTTTCTTTTCAGAGATATTAGGTAAAGAGTACTTGATGTCTCTGTAAAAAAAAAAAAAAAGAGGGACTATATTCAAATGCACTTTAATAAGATGGCCTTGTTTGATAGTATATTAACGAGTTTAGGGTATGTGGTTAATAAATATTTTATCTTCCTATGGAACAACCGAAATTAGTTTAAGGCTTCGGTTCTATTAGCCTTTCCTTTTTTTTTTGTTTAAGCGAACATTGGTAAATTGAGGAAGATGGATACTGTTTAATGATACCGTATTTCTCTTTTTTCTAACCTTTCGGGGGAGCAGAGGGGGCACCTTGGGTTCCCAGGGACTAATGGTCCCAATGCCTCATATGGTGGGATGGGTGGTTGGGGTGGGAGGTCGGTTGAAGGCTTGGGGGTGTGGGGGGTGGTGGGGGGCGGGGTGTAAGACAGCGATAGTTATTTCTGAACGTGCAGCAGAGCAGATAATTGTATTATGTTTATTATGTTGGTGTTGTATGAACCAAAAAGGGGAAGCATTAGTTTTGTCACTCCTATGGTATAATAATGGATAAGAAAGCAAAGCTGTGTACGTTGAATATTAACGGCCTCAATGATTTAAAAAAAAAAAGGATCTTACGTAAAATAATTCAACTACTACGAATTGATATCTTGTGTTTACAAGAAACACATATCTCTTGGGATAAGCAGAATCTGCTTAAATTTAGGTCTTGAACTTTTAGTATGCTCTAAACAGACTGGGATAAAAAGAGGAGTTGCTATTTTTATGAAACAGGGGTTCGGAAATGTGTTAGAACTTTAGCAGATAAGTGAGGGAGATGGGGTTTGGTAGAAATTATTAGTGAGGGTAATAGATTCACAGTTTGTACTCTGTACGGCCCAAATTTAGACGATAGCGAGGTATTGAATTCGGTCAACCTAGAGCTGGCTACCTGGTGTCAACCGATAATTTCTTGTGGTGACCTAAACATTCTTATTGAAGCTGCTATTAACATTAGGACAAATTGTAATTATAAAGGACGCAAGACCAGGACCTATGGAGCTCTAGGGAATTAGTATTAGGGAATGGGCTGATTGATGTATGGAATAGACTGCGATCTTTTGATCCTGGATTTACCTTTTTTTCTGTTCCGCATCGGAAGTTTGTGCGTTTAGATTATTTTTTTATTTCTTCAGGCCTCATAGAGAAAGCTAATATTGATATAATGCCACAAATCGTTTCGGACCATAATCCTGTTATATTAGAAATACAGTTACTCTCCCAAAATAAAGGTCCTAACAGACAGTGGTCGTTTCAAAGGAATCTACTGACCGACGAGGACTATCTTTCATATATGGCAAAAATTATCAATGAGTTTTTCTTATGCAATAATGAGACGGCATCTGTCCAAATAGTTTGGGATACTTTTAAGTCAATTATAAGGGGAGAAACTATTAGATACTCCAATTTTCAGAAGAAGAATATACAGAATCAATTTAAGAAGGAACTGGATAAAGTGATGAAGGCAGAACTAAAACTTGACGATAGTATTAAATTTGGTCAGGGTATCCAAGAAGCCCAACGTGCTTTAACTATAGAACGTGCTGTAGCCTACTCCCATTTAGCTGACCAGCTAGCACTTAAATACCAACAGTATAAGACTGAATGCTACGAATTAAACGAACAAACTGACAGAATGCTATCACAAAGATTAAGACAGAAAGCTGCTGCTAATGATATTATAAAAGTCCCGGATCAGGAAGGCGCAACCCAGGAATCTAAAGCTGGGATACTAAAAGCGTTCCGTGAATTTTATCAGACACTATATAATAAGTCAAATGATGGTACCAGTGTAATAAGCGATGCGTCAGAGTATTTGATGAACCTTAGTAATCCTGCACTCTCGGAAATGCATAAGGTTGTATTAGCTGCTCCCATTACATGGAAAGAGATCGAATCAGCTATTTTAGGTCTTGCCCTAGGGAAAGCGATGGGCCCAGACAATATACCACTGGAATTTTATCGTACCTTTCGCCATATGCTAAATCCAGAATTGCATAAGATCTATCAGCAGGCATTTCTGGGGCACCCACCTGAATCCTGGTCCCTGGCTACAATAATCGTGTTTAAAAAAAAAAAGGAAAGGAGGGTTCTGAGCTAGGATCATACAGGCCAATCTCCCTTATAACTGCAGATAGCAAGATCTTCTCTAAGATTCTTTTTAACAGATTAAACGATCTCATGCCTAGCTTGGTTTCTAAGATTCAGCATGGTTTTATTAAAAAAAGGGACACAACTGACCATGTTAGACGAATTATCACATTGTTAGACTGGGCACAGGCCACGGGATCCTCGGTCGGTGTCGCCCTGTTGGACGCAGAAAAAGCGTTTCGACAGGGTTGACTGGGGGTTCCTGTGGTCTGTGTTGGCCTGGAAGGGGTTCCCCATAGAATTTATAAATGCTATACGGGCGCTATATACTAAACCCAAAGCTGTAATCCGGATTGCTACTGAGACCTCTGATCCCTTACCAATAACAAGGGGGACGAGACAAGGGTGCGCTTGTTCCCCCTTGCTGTTCGCGCTATATATCGAGCCCTATCTAAATCAATTAACAAAAGAAGCTGGCATATCTCCCGTTAATAATCATCAAATAGAACATAAAGTCCTTGCATATGCCGACGATGTCACTGTGGTCTTTTCTGATATTCAATCTGCATTACCTAAAATTATAGAACTAGCTCAGAAATGTGATGAGCTCTCGAGATACAAGCTTAATATTTCAAAAACTCAGCTGATACACTCCTCAGAGGGTAGACCAGACGGTATGGTGTTGGTGCCCGAAGCTTCATATCTGGGTGTAATAATATCCGCTAAAGTAGAAGACATTGTGAGGCTTAATACAGATCCAATGTTAGACTCCGCTATAGGGATTTGGAGAGACTGAACAACCTACATTTATCCCTGTATGGTCGTACTAACGTACTGAAAATGATAATATTCCCTAAATTCCTCTATTTGTTTCAAACTATACCCTTATTGTTCCCCTCAATTTTTTTTAGCAAATTAGACAGAATAGTCTCTAGGTTTCTTTGGGGATACCGGAGAGCTAGAAGCTCTCTTAAATGGTGCACCTTACCTAGGATTAGGGGAGGCTGGGGGTTGCCGAACTTTCAACTATATTATTGGGCAGTTGCATTAAGATACATGGGAATCTTAATTTTTCAAGATTTCGTAGTAGACGAACCAGTTAGCGCATCAATTTACGAAATGGTTCTGGGGGGGAAGCCTGACAATGTTTGATGAGAATAATAGAACCTAGCTATTACAAAAAAACAAAATTCAAAATTATTATTTCCGCGTTTCAAATCTGGAAACATTTTAAAAAAAGATTTAATTGGTGTATAGATCTCAATTACTATACACCTCTCTTGAATAACCCAGGTTTGCCCGAAATTTTTAGAGGCCATATTCTGCAGAGATGGCATCGCTCCGGAATATGTTCATTAGGAGATCTCTATCAGGACGGGCAATATGCTACGTATTCTTATCTACATCAAAAATGTAACCTTTTGAGAATAGACTTTTTTAAGTATCTGCAAATCCGGAGCTTTTTGGAGGCCAAAATGTGTTAAAGTCAAATAAGATGGAAATGATTGGTGTGTTGGAATGCTGTAGGAAGAATAGTAGAATTGGTGTAATATATCAGTTCATGTTAAATGAAATGCAGGATGATTTAACTGGGTATACAGACAAATGGCAAAGAGAATTCGGAATTGGGAATGTTGATCTAGTTAGATCAATAGAGCTGGCTTGTATGGTATTATTTAATGGATCGCTCAAAAGTCCATTTTCGAGTTATACTACACCCCGTCGAAGCTGGCTAAATGGAAAGCCAAAAGAGGAGATAACTGTAGCCGGTGCAACTATTTTGCTGCAGATTCTATTCATGTGTTTTTTGCTTGTCCCAAATTAGCCCAATTTAGTACATATGAACAACATTTTTTAAACAAAATCTTAAGAACATCTATCGTACTATCTGCAGAATTGGTAATACTTGGAATTCAATCAGATCAAGTTGGCACAAAAACGATTGAAGAAGAAGGCTTTCTGTTTATTTGCATGTCTGTATATCGACATTGTATAACCTCTCGTTGGTTAGATGCTGACCCTCCAGTTTTTCATCACTGGCAGTCTAAATTGTTAAGTATTTATCAACTTGAAAAAGCCGTTTATAAATTAAAGGGGCGGAAAAGAAAATTATTTGGCCAAAAACTTTGGGCTCAAATTTGTAATTGGATGTAAATATGTCTTTTTCTTTTAATTTATATTATATTTTTTGCTCTCTTGTTCTTTTCTCTAAAAATGTTCAGCTTTATTTATGGAATGATGCTTTGCTGGTGCTGTATATTTCTACTCATGATGAATTGTATTGTGTATAACTATCCGCTGTCATGAAACTAATAAAAAAAAATTTTAAAAAGGGAATGACTGGTGCAGGTCTTAAATCATAATTCCACAACAAGCAGAGCGAATGGCTCCTGTATCCTGTGCTATGAGGCTCTAAGACTCTGAAGGTGGTTGGACTAGCAAAAAAACTCCTGGTAGCCAGCCCCCTACCTGGGTCCCTGGATCCCAGAGCAGATGAGCTGAGCACACATCTGCTGGTGGTCCATAAGTGTTGTCTCCATCTTGAGGTAGCCAATGGTACCTTTGGTCAGTCACACATGTCCTGGGTAGTTTGCCACTGTCCAGATTACACAGTGTCAAAGCATCTGAGCATTGGAGTTTCCTCAAAAATGGTAATTGGGAGAAGCATTCTGTCTGAGATGGGACACAGGTCTCCTGTACATGTTCCACACATTGCCTTTCCTCTCTCAAGTTCTGAGGAAAGTCAGGACAGACTACTCATCTTAATAACCCTAGACTGGACAAGAGAGGGGGTGTGGTACTCAAAACTTGTATTCAACCTCCAAACCAGCTACCCCTTAATGGATACTTCCTGTCTCAGCTACAGATGTGGGTATTTCCCCTGAATCTCCACAACTTACACCTCCATGCATGAAGATTGAGTGACCGCACTTGACTTCTCTTGACTTGCCACCTGGTAGAAGTGGTAGATGCTATTCTTGCAGCGTGGCACCTGTCAAAGAGGTAGATGTCATTCTTGCACCCAAACTCCCATCAACAAATTCCATCTATTCTAGGCACTGGGAAAAGTCTGTGGCCAGGTGTCGTCCTCCTCATTGAGATGCTCTGCAGGCCAGACTTTCTGATGCATGGTTTGTCATTGGTCCAGCATGGCCTTGAATTGGGCTCAGTTAAGGATCACGTATTGGTCCTTTCGGCCTTTTTTATTGACAACATTTTATGGCCATTTTTAACAACACACTAGTACACCCCCTCTACCTCGGTCTCCAGCGACCACCTTGCGTTAATACAGATAAATCTACAGAAAGTCCTGTATCAGTTCTCCGGAATTGCATCCCCTCTTAGTCAATAGTAGTCCCACCATTTGCCCCCATCCGGCCATGTTTCCCTGGACAGTCCTGTGCTCTGTAAACTGTCTCCTCCAGTTTGGAACACCAATCCATCACCTTTTGCCATAGGGTAATTAATTGTGAATGGTGTTAGGGAAATCCATATCCAGGCAACATTGTGCATGGCCAGGGCTGATGCAATGGCTACCAATGTACATTCACCCCTATTTTCGCCTATATCTGCCAGGATCTCCAGGAGACCCACCCTGGGTGTGAGGTCAGTGTTTCTCCACAGCACCTGTGTAAGTGTTCTGGCTATGCGCTCCTAAAATGGTATAATGTCTGATCACTGCCAGACCACATGAAAAAATATCTGCATCAGAGTGGGTACAGTGGAAACATTGGGGCGCGGAGAGTGTGGCAGTCAGGTAGGTTGTTTGTAGGAAGTTTATTTGAAGAAGTTGCAGACTGGACTGTATGACAGTCTTTCTTTGGGCCATAAGCGCGTCACACCAGTCTGCATCATCGAGTTCCCTCACCAAGCCCTCCCATTTCTGTTTCAGGAGCCCAAGAGTGTCTGGGGCGTTATGTATCAGGGAATGATATGTCTTAGACACACTGCTTCGGCCGATGCTGCCCATGAGCAACTGTGCCTCAAGTGGGCTGGTTTTGGGGAGATCTGTAAGGTCTGAGCAGTGAGCAGTCGGTGCATGTTGGACCTGAGGATATTTGAGAAACTGTGCATGTTGATGCTGAAAATGGATCTGCAACTCAGCAAAGAGCCTCATGTGAGCACTGCTCCATATGTCACCTAGAGAAGTAATGCCAATTTTATCCGCTGACCAAACCCCTCTAGCTGGGCTGTATGATAGAGCCAGTGTCCCTTCCTCTCTGGGGTCTGCTGCATGAGTTTAAAACTCAGTTGCTGGACCTGGATTGTGCACAGCATACTCACTACTGCAGTTTCACCCTTCAGCTGGACCAAGGGAGGCTTTTTTTCAACATCCCCAAGATGTGGAGAAACCGAGTGCCCGATAGCTGTGCTTGGGTAAGGGAGAGGAGCACATCGTCCGTATATAGGGCTATCTTATCCTCTGTCCCCTCCCCCACCGCCATCCCCACACTGGAGCTTTGCTCCATGTAATTGTAGCCAGTGGTTCTATAGCCACGGCAAAGAGAATGGGAGAGAGAAGGCACCCATGTCTAGTGGCCCTGCGGATAGGAAAGAGTGTGGACTTGAGTGAAGGGTTCCCTATAGAGGAGTCAGACATGTCTACGGTATTTTGGGCTGAAACCCATGCAATGCAAAACCTGGTCTAGGTAGAACCAGTCCACCACTGTGTCCAATACCTTCCCAAAATCGATTAGTAGGAGCACGCTGGGGTCAGTAATCACTTGACGACAGGCAAGCGCAATGTTGACTCGCGAATTCAGTGATGGGTTCCTCGGTTGGGCATAAAACTGAATTGATCGGCATGAATGAGGTGGGGCAGCACCTTGATCAGCGAGTTGGGCTGGTACGCGGCACAGGTGAACGCCAATTGCCCCTTTTTGGGGAGACCACTATGGTGGCCACATTCAGTTCTGGAGGAAAGAGCCCTGTTCTTCAGATTCAGAGTATAGATTCACCAGGTGAGGCGTAAGCATGGAACAGAAGCACCAGTAATACTCCGCAGGGAACCCTTCTGTTCCTGGAGTTTAACCAGTATTCAATTGTTTGGCCTCTTCTAGCTCGTCTGTCCTGTTGGCGATCTCAAGGTCCACACTTTAGGATGCAGTGAGTGTGATCAATGCTACGTCATTAAGAAGTGGACTAGCACAATTCCGTTCGTGTAGAGGGTGGTGGGCGTACAAGGCTTGGTAGTAGGCAACAAACCTTTCTGCCATGTCCTCAGCACTGATGAGGTACCTGACTGACCTGTTGCGTTCCTGAAGCTGGGAATTATATGGAATTTCATCCCTCCCATGGCAAGCCAGTAGAGGAGTTTCCCATTGTCTGAGTGGACGCCCTTCAACACTGGTGAGCCTCATCAAGCGCCAGCTGGCGCAGTGAGGCCCAGCCGACCTTGAGTTGCTGATGAATCCCCTAAGCAGCCCCAGGAGAGCAGCTTTTATCAAGGGTGAGTATGCTGGATTTCAGACGTGCAATCTCCTCCCTGTTGAGCTTCTCCACCCTGTAGATGTAGGATTTAGCCATCCTCCTAATCTTGGCTTTGCTGTCGCCCACAGTGAGCCAGAGAAGGTCACTGAACCTGAGCTGGTCTTAAAGTAGAAGTCAAGTTCCAACAGGATGTTCTCACAGAACCGCTTATCCGTGAGACACCAGGTATTAAGCCGCCACATCAGGTGCCCCCTTCAGTTACAAAGGAATCGGGTAAATCTCTGCGGCGTCTCTGACCCCCACCCCATGGGGCCTCATGGCTCTCCTAGCTGCAGACGTTCTGGGCCTCCAGGGCATCGTCGGTCCCTCGTCCTCCCAGCGAAAGGGCCGATGGTTTCGCTGGCGGTGCACAGCTGGCTACTCCCACGCCTCCTCGGGGCTCGTAAACAGTGGATGCAGGAGTCACAAATCACTTTCAGCTTGGCCGAATCGGATACTCCAGCATATAGGGCAGGGATAGTGCTCTTGGTTTGGCTTCGACCGCATCAAAGGATTTACACTGAGTCAAAATCAACTTAGTATAGTCCTTAAAGATCATAATAGGACTTGAGTCAAAATAGACCGCCCCCTTTTTGCTGGCTTACTGGACGATCGCATCTCGGTCCTAATGATTCACTATCCAAGCAATCAGAGGTCTGGGGGGGATTCCAGGAGGTGGAGATCATGTGGGCTCTCTCTATGATGAATCATAGTGAGAGGGCACCATCTGGGATCTAAGATTTGAGCGAGGCATCAAGAAAGTGCTCAGGCAGAGGCTTCATCTCACTCAGGGAACCCTACAAAGCGAGATTGTTTTGTCAAAATCTGTTTTCGGCATCCTCGGCCCTCGCTTCACGGATGCAGGAGGTAGTAGCCAACTTGGCCACTGACTTCTTGCGACCTTAAGTGATCTCTTGGCCTCAGAACCTCTACCTGCAACGTTCAGGAGGTCCTGTTGCTGAAGAACCACATCCATCCCCACCACCTTGACTTGTGCTCATCTCGGGAAGTCGGGATAGTTCGGAGGATAGCCGACAAATCGGTGGTTTCCAAGCGGCGCTCTCTCGCAGAGTTGATTGGTGATCTGGGATGATCTTTCACTGTTGCGATATACGTCATTGAGTATGTGGTGTCATTCCAGTGTCCTTTACCATGGTGCTGAGGTGGTGGCAGTGCCCCCGTGTCGCTATACCTGAGATTTTGGCCAGGCACTCACTCCGTAGGGGGCAGTCAACAGGTCTGACTGTTACTCTTGCTACCGCTCTCTTATGGAGAATCACACAGTCTGAAGAATCGAAAGCCACCAGTTCGGGGCAGGCAGAATCCCAGCTCCAGGGACCAGAGAAAGTAGAGGGAGAGGACTAACCCCCTCTGGCTGGATTGTGTCCCACCGTGGTGCTGCGGCATGGGTGGGAATTCCAGAAGAGCCAGCAAGGGGACCAATCCTCGACAGCACCCCACAATAGGAAGGCCATCTGTTCATGGGGAGGACAGTTGGCCTGCTTCCCACCAATCACGGCGGGCCAGCACGAGCAGCTGGGCCTCCCACATTAGGAGATCCAGGCCTCGGCTGACCAACAGAGTGCTGCAAGTGTGGGGGCTGGGGGTGGGACAGTCCGCCACGGGGGTCTTCATGAAGTCCCCCAAATGACAGTCACCTAAGGGTCCTGAAGCGGCGTAGGTCGGTCCACTGTGCAGGGGGGGGGAACAAAAAGGGATGCTGAATCGCCAGGAAGAGGGCGAGAACCACGAAACAGTCAGGGGCCCCAAGGAGACATCACAGACATAGCCGGGCCCAAGACGGTGTGTGACGCTGCACTGCGTGATGGCCTGGTGAGCTCCTTCTTTGCAGGTAGTGGGTTCAGGAGGCCAACCAAGCAACCTATGGCAGCGGTAAGGTCCCACAGTGTCCGGGCCAGCCCCTCCTCTGGGCCACCGTCAAGTTCCACTCAGAGGGAAGCCCCCATCTTGCAGCCAGCAACTCGCTCCCGCGTCCGCCGCCTTCCATGATGTGCAGGACCCACTGGGACTAGACGATCCCCCGGGAAAACAGGAGATAAGGTAAGGGCAGAGAATGGTCGCAGAGGTCAACTGAGGAGTCTGGATGGCAGAAGAAGTCCAGAGCATTTCTAAAATGTGTCTGCCAACTTGGCATCCCTGGCCACGCCACTCCCCTTTTCGCCTTTTTATATTCTCTTGACCAACCCTTTCTCTTATAAATCAGTGGTAGTTATGCTTTTTCTGAAGAGCCTTATGCAAATGTTCCACCAAAGCCATTCGACATCCATCTATGGAACCTAAATCTAGTCCTGGCGTTCGTTAGGTGCATGTCATTTGAAAATGTGCACATGCTCCATATGACTTCTAACAATCAGATTAGTCTTGTCACCATCACTTGTGTGCACCGCATAAGGGACCTAAAGGTGCTTCTTGTGCAAACCTCTTTCTTCAAAGACAAACTGGTGCAATGTACTCCGGCTGACTTCCTGCCAAACATGGAATCAACTTCCCATGTCAGTTGATTATCGTGCTAATATTTTTCAGCATATTATGCCCCTCAAAAGAGAGCAGTGTTTCTATATTGACCTCATGTGAGTTATCAGCCCTTTGTGAGGTTCACTCGGACTAAGAAAGACATAAACATCTATATGCTGGCTAGCAAGGAGCTCCCAGAAAGCCTGCAGGCTCTTGCCACTAGGGTAATGCCGCTGCAACAGCAGTTGTAAGGTGTTACTAGTTCTGGACATCTTCCTGGATGAGTGGTGCATACGTTCATGAAACACCACTTCCTTGACAGGACGATAGGGAGGACAATTTTGCCTGCATTTTGGAACACTGTCACCTAAAGTTTGTTCGAAATACTCGAAGTCTTAGGGTGTGGAGGACAAAGATGAAGAAACCAACTTGTCGCTGCATGGGCAGCAATTATATGCTGCTCTGCTTTGTCACTTCCTGGGAGGTATGACCTTACCGTGGAGCCATACGGCACCACCAACTAGCACGTGAGGAGTATTGCTGAAAACAATTGCCAGATCCAGCATGGGACCTGCGAATATTTTGTAGCTGAGGAATCTGTGATTGTTTGTTGATGGAATGAAGCCGTACTCAAGTAACAGCCACAATCCTTGTCAGGGTGAACCACATACAAGCATTTACAATGCAATAGTCTCGGCATTATTAAAGGTAGAGCTATTGGCATTGCTCATGATATTTTTTTTCTTTTTTTTAAATCATAAATAAGTGGCATTGTCATTTACATTGCCAATAGCTTAATCGTTAAATAAATGGCATTGTCGTTTACAATGCCAATAGCTTAATCACTCGCAAATGCATGACCGATTGCATTTACACCCACACACACAAAGCCACCCACACACACATACAGAGCCACCCACACAGAGCCCCCCCCCACACACACACACACACAGAGCCCCACACACACCCAGAGCCCCACACACACCCAGAGCCCCACACACACCCAGAGCCCCACACACACCCAGAGCCCCACACACACCCAGAGCCCCACACACACCCAGAGCCCCACACACACACAGAGCCCCACACACACACAGAGCCCCACACACACACACCCAGAGCCACACACACACACACCCAGAGCCACACACACACACACACACAGAGCCACACACACACACCCAGAGCCACACACACACACCCAGAGCCACACACACACCCAGAGCCACACACACACCCAGAGCCACACACACACCCAGAGCCACACACACACATACCCAGAGCCACACACATACCCAGAGCCACACACACACCCAGAGCCACATACACACCCAGAGCCACATACACACCCGGAGCCACATACACACACAGGAGAGCAAGCACAGCGAGGGGGCAGGGAAACAACTCCGCTTCTCTTATCCATTTGTGAGTCACCACCTTCACTTCTCCTACCACACAGCGCCTTGAGGCAGCACAGCATTGTGCAATTGCATTCATGAATTCATGTCTCTCACAGCTCTGAGGCAAGGCTGTGGAGCGGTTTGTGGCCCTATGTTTTTCATATCTCTCTCTCCCAAGTAGCAGACCGACCTGTTCCCAGTGAATGCTGGGTGTCTGTGTAAACATGCAGCGTCTCTTAGCCTCTGAGATTCTGTGTCCCAGGCCGTCATGTGGCGACGACGCCTCGTTTCCCTCACTCGCCTGTCAATGTTCCCGCCTGTCAGTCGTGCTTCTGGCAGAGCAGGCAAGGTTTGCGGGGAGGGGGTGAAATCCCGGGAATGGGTAGGCTAGGGCAAGAGCAGGGATTAGAGGGGTGCCCGGCTAAATTGGTACGGGCTACGAGAGTAGGGGGAGAGTGAAGGGGAGAGATTATACCAGGGAGTGACAAGAGTGTCGCAAATGGGAGGTCGGAAGACAGCAGGAACGGAACGAGTCCAGTCACACTCTGATGGGGGTTTGTTGACAACAGTGTGACGAGAGTGCAGGGGACCAGCAATGGAAAATGCAAGAAAGGGGGTTGGGAGGACGCTCGGGCCGCACAGTGAACTTGGGGTGAAAGGAGAGAGGAGAGATAAAAGATTAGGATGAGATAGCGCATTATCAGATTGTGACAGGACGAGGAGAGACAAACAGAGAGAAACAAGAAGGACAGGGGACGAGCAGAAAGTGACGGTGTGCTGTCAAAGTGTGGTGGAAGTAAAGAGAGGGAGAGAGAAAGAAGAGGGGAAGAGCAGAGAGCGCGCATGGTGTCAAAGTGTGGGAGGAGTTGAAAGAATTGAGGAAGAGGAGATGAAAGGAGGGAGAACCGTCGCAGAGGGTGAGGGGAAGTCAAGGCAGAGGATATCGGGGGGAGAGGCCACGTGTTACAATAGATTAGGAGAGGGGAGCGGGAGCTACATTAAAAGCACAAGACGGGCGAAGGGTGCCAGTTAGCCCGTGACGGGTTAATGGGTGAGGAGGGACAGTGGGAGAGCAGGGGAGGGAAGGACGGAGATTAATCATGCTGCGATAGTGGGAGAGGAAAGTGAGGAGGGGGCCCGGGGAGCGCGTGGAGAGAGGGCGCTCTCTAAGTGTCACAGTGTGAAGAAAGTGAGGGAGAGTCGCGGAGCCGCGGGTGACGCCTCGGAAGTGTGCCAAGGGGTGCAGCGAGCGTAGCACGAGAGGGCGGCTCAGGGCTCCCTGGTGCATTGCGCCTCGAAGTGTGTCAAGAGGTGCAGCGGGTGCCAGGGACGGCTCAGGACTCCATAAGCAGCCAGTTCGCCCTCCATCCCCGACCACGACCCTCCATCCATCTGACTGATTGTGCGCCGGATTTTCAGTAAACAATCCCGAGCAGTGGCTTTCAATCTGCAGCATTTTCACAGCGGGGCCCTTGACTCACCGCCGTCTAATAAAGCATTTAACGTGGGAAAGGTGTAGTAATAAACATGCATTCCCAAATGTTTTGCTACAGTACAAAAGTCACATCGCATGCTACCAACATATTAGAGCTTGATCGTTGGAATCGTGCCAAATAACTTCATTTATCACTGTCCTAGAAGGAGTCGCACGGAAATAAGTTCTATGATTTTCAGTGTGTTTTACGATGTAGAATTAGGTTTAACGTCCAGTAGTGATCATGCCTAACCATGCTGGAAATGTCGACGTAATGAAAGATTTAACATGGATTTAAAGCGCTTAACGGTACTCGTTCTGGCGGCGAAATAATTTAAACCTAATCATGGAAACTCCTAGTCTTACTTCAGCGGCACCGAGCCAGCATGCTTGCGCGTGATTTTGTTGAATGTCTCGGATGTCCTTCTTTTTGCGGTGCTGAGCCTCGGAGGCAACTGTCAGCAATAGGACAACGGACACACAGAGCACCAAAGGAAATGCAAGATGAGCAGACATCTTCCAGAGTGGAATAAGGGGATCTACAGACCCGAGAGCCTCGATAGGCTCGGAAGACCTCACAACAGCGGAAGTAAGTATTCATAGTCTGCAGGCAGACGCGGACTCTCATAGGTTGAAAGAGAGGAGTTTCGGAATAGGCTGAGAAGAAGACGGGATTTGTAGTCCATTCTAAAATAAAAGCTGTGTGCCACGTTATATTTCAGAATGATCTCTTTGGTGCCCCCGGGGTACATATGCCCTCTTATTCGTTCCCCGACGAGTTTTGGTGTCGAGACTGATACAAGGCTGTCGGCGTGTTTGTCTTCTATAATAGATAAATCTGAGATTGTGAAAGCTTGGGACTCCTTAAGCGCTAAACACAGAATGAACAAGACCGAACATCGGAGCTGTTCCTCACAACAACAACAAAACAAAAATGGCCGCCGCAAGCTTCCGAAATTTTCGCAATCGGGGGCGTATTTTGGCGTTCTGAGTGACAGATGACGTCACAGGTGGAAAGAACGCCAAAAACATGCCCCGAATCCAAAAGAGACGGGGCTTGATTGGAGTGAAGGCCCTCTCCTCCAATAGCTGGCCTCCGTTTAGGAAGCCAGCCAATGGAGAAGAGATGGAGGACAGAGGCGGGTTCAAGCCCCGTACTCAAAAACATTAAATATCCGACCGGAGACTGCGCAAGCGCAGCCTTTAGGTCCTCGACCTAAAAAAAAGTCATTAAATGAACCTGTGCTTAACCCACTGGTAGCTTGGTAAGAAAGGAGCAGTCAGGCTTAACTTAAGGGCAATGTGTAAAGTATTTATGCAGAACACAATAAATATTAAAGTGAAAACACAGCACAAGAAATGCTCCACACCAATTTTGAAAAGAGTAGAATTTAATAAATGATTTGACACCAGAACGGCAAAAATCCAATCAACAGAACCAGAGATGTGACATTTGAAAGATTTAGGTGAAAATATTGCCTAAAAGACCAATAAACAAAGACCAACTGCCAACTACACCTAGTCATGTGACCTGCAGGCAGCAAGTGATTGGGACAAGAAAATGCCAACTTTCTAAAAGTGTAAAGATAGCAAGTGCACTACTTCCCTTAATTGATCGTTTAGTTTTTTGTATTTGACTGCCAAAGGAATTCGTGCATAACAGCGATGTGAATCGTCCCGACAGCATGTCAATGATCCTGCCAAAAGGTACGACAATTACGACCCAGCTGCTGCACTGCTGAAATGAGGAAACTTTTATTTATTTATTTTGGAATTTTGTAAAGCGCATGGTTACGCGCTCCGGCGTGTCCCCGCGCTGAGAGAGAGCCTGTAAGAGGGATAGGAAGTTACAGTAGTGCTAGGCGGAAAAGGTGGGTTTTGAGGGCTTTACGAAATTTGGTCTCAGAGGGTTCGAGGCGCAATTCAGCTGGAAGCAGGTTCCAGTGCTTGGCTGCAAGGAGCCTGAAAGATCTGCCCCCCATCCGAGCTTTACGGATTCTGGGGACAACAGCCAGACCCATGCCAGAGGATCTGAGCATCCGCTCTGGTCTATAGGGGGTGATGAGGCTGTTCAAAGAGCCGGGTGCTCTACCTCCAAAGATGCGATGGCACATGCATAAAGCTTTGAAGGTAATCCTTTCACGGATTGGTAGCCAGTGAAGGGACCTCAAGGCGGCTTTAGAGGGTGCTCTCCTAGGAAGCCTCAGCACCAGCCGGGCTGTGGCGTTTTGCAGTACTTGGAGACGGTTGAGACTTTTAGCCGTAATACCCAGATATAATAGGTTGGCATAGTCAAGTCTCGATGTAACCAAGGCATGCACAAGAGTTTGTCTAGCATCGACCGGCAATAGGTCAAGGACCTTTCGTAGGCTCTTAAGTATGCCGAAACACATACCAACCACCCGATTTACCTGGGGAGCGAAAGACAGATCAGAGTCGAATAGAACCCCAAGATTTTTCGCCTGTTGACCCGGCACGGGGGTTGAGCCTAGACAGTCGGGCCACCATGCTGAGGACCACACAGACGGCCCCCCCCCCATCACGAGCACTTCCGTTTTGGACCCATTCATCTTCAGGCAGTTGTTAGACATCCAGGAGGCAAGCTCCTGCATGCACGCACTGAAGTTGAGTGCCGCGGTTTCGGGTGCCCGTGACAGAGAGATGACCAGCTGTGTGTCGTCAGCGTATGATACCAGTTGGATACCATAACTTTCTACAATGGTGGCAACAGGGGAGGCGTAAAGGTTAAACAGGGTGGGGCTGAGGGCAGAGCCCTGGGGAACCCCTTGATCGAGATTGAACACACAGGAGTAGTGTTCTCCCTGTCTGACCTGAAAGCCCCTCTCAGTCAGGAAGGAATGCATCCAACTGAGTGCCACCCCATTTACTCCACCATTGTTAAGACACTGTAGCAAGGTGGAGTGTGCTACAGTGTCGAATGCGGCACTTAGGTCTAGTAAGATGAGAGCCATGGTATGCCCCTCATCTACTCCTTGCCTAATGGTCTCAGTTGCCAGAAGCATCGCAGACTCCGTTGAGTGGCGTGCTCGAAATCCAAACTGAGTCGGATGGAGAAGGTTGGCTTCTTCCACAAAAGTCATAAGTTGGAGATTGGCCACCTTCTCTGCCACTTTGGCCATGTAGGGAAGAAGGGAAATAGGCCGAAGATTGTCTAGCCTATCCCAACTGAGATTAGGTTTTTTTTGGAGCGGGAGCACAATCGCTTGCTTCCACTTTTTGGGTACGGTGCCGGTTTTAAAAGAAAGATCCAGAACATCTCTGATGTAAGGCTCCAAAGCTTCCATACTCCCTCCAAGGAGTTTCGGTGAGGCCGGATCACGGGGGAACCTGACTTAATCGAGCGGCAGATTTGCTGAAGCTCATTAGATGGTGGAGTGACAAATTTGCCTAGCCTATTTACGCCCTCATCTAATGATGAGTTTTCACTGAACTCTATTGCCTTCTCCTTTCCCCCTGTGAAGGCCGAATAGATAGTGGCCACTTTGTCGAAGAAGTAGGTAGCAATGCGGTTACAGGATTCCACTGAAACCAAGGAGGGATCAACAGATGAGCTGCATAAAGAAATTTCTTTATAGATTTTAAAAAGCTCCTTAGTGGAGTTATGAGCTTCACCAATCCTACCTGAGAAATAGTTAGTTTTGGCGCGCCTAATTAGATTGTGGTATTCCCTGCGTTTGCCTATATATCTCAATTTAGCTTGGTCGAGGTAGGCCATCCTCCATTGCCTTTCTAATTGCTTACATTCAGTTTTGGCTAGGCGAAGTTCAGCATTAAACCAAGGGGCAGATTTGAGAGGTCTACTCCCGGGTTTCTTGTAGCACAGAGGGGCTATGCTGTCTAAGGCGTTGGTAATGCACTCATCAAGTCTATCGGATGCTGTAGCAACATCCTCCCCTCCTGGGCTGCCACTATTGGTGAGGGCGGAATCAAACCCAGCCTTAGAGAAAGCAGTCCATCTGCGACTCAGATATTTAGTTTTGGAAAACTCTTCTCTTGAAGTGAGCCATATTTCTTAAAATTCACCAAATTAATCATTAATATGTCAGTCAGTATTTAATCGTCTATTCAATGCTTGTAGAATCACTCCGGAGACCGCTAAATTGAACCAGAATTCTTTATTCTCCATTTTCAAATGCCTTATGCTGCCCATCCAGGCTTATACATAGACACGTGCTGTCAACCATCCTTCGAGCTGACACTTTAAAAAACCCAATGCATATTAGTTCTTCATCAGGGGTTGCTGTAATAAATCAGAAAGAACTATATGAACAACAATTCGAGGACGAAATTCGCTCAATGTCTTTAAATAATGATGTCCACCCAACACTTCCCAAATTTTCCCATAGCATTTACTCATTAACACCCCTCATAGATGCACATATAAAATTAGAAATTAAAATAAACTGAACACAACAACCCCTTCTACTTGCATCCACAAAAAACAAACTGCTCATTTACCTCATAAAAACGCGACTGGCTATTTAGCATGTTCGTGCTTTCCTTCGTGGTCGGAAAAACTTCTACTTTTCTCCCTCCCACCAAGATAGTTCTTATAACCTGCTCCCGCATGTTTACCAAATGAATCACCTAATTGAAGCAAGACCCCATGACCTACTGTGTCCTATGCTTGCTCGTAGGGAAAACGACTAATGACTAAAAATCACATTTTGCATAATCGGAAACCGTGAACCCATCTGAAGTTACCAAAAAGTTGTTGGATAACCTCTTCAAGGATGTCAGGTACAACAGACTGATTGGCAGTGTTCAATATTAAGCGAAAGCTCCTTATGGTTGACCTTGGATAACACCCACCAGTAGCCCTGAAGTGGGTATACAATTCTCCCATCCAGCCACATGTTCTTGCTTTTTCGGCTCCTGCATGTGCCAATAACAAGAGAAGATTTAGAGGGGAAATTACCCTGTTGTCGGTTGTCCTCCTTCTCTTCAGAAGAGCACTGCTGCTTTGCCCTGTAGAAATGGGAGCAGCACTTCCTTGTAAGATTACATGTGCTGATCTCCCGGACTATGAAAACCGGAATAAGGCCCAGTTAAATTAATCCCGCCTTCTTCGTGGAATTGAGCTACCCAGAAGTGGCGAGGCCTTCCAAGAATTAGCCAGGCAGCTGCTGACTGACCAGAGATGACGAACCTGCAGAGATGCATTTGAGCCTTCCAATGTATCACCTCCAACCCTAAGGAGCACTTACTCCCTGTTTCCAGCCCAATGGGGAATCAGAGGTTTTTCCTCCGCATGCCTGAACTTTGTATAGTGTCCCATTGGCTGAAACTTCTGCCCATGAATCTGGAACACCATGAACATAGTCTGTAGCAACTTGTTCCATAGGCTTACATTTATTGCTCGGGTTGTCTTCTGCCGTACAATCTGGCTGCCAGCCCCTACTGGTGGAACTTGTGTGTCAGGTAGGTGACCTTTTCCAATGGAAAGTCTTGACAGCTAATTGGTAGTTCTGAGATAAGGGAACCTTGGATTTGGTACTCTCATCTGACAGCATTGTGGTTGCGGGTTCCATCCAGCAACTTTCCCCAGGCCTCTGATATCACAATAGAATGTAGAGATTGATTTGAGCTTTTTCTTTCTCTGTGAAGTCGAGTCAGGGAGTGAGAAGGAGGGTGCATAGGAAGGTGTCTCGTGAGATTCCACTACTAAATCTATCCTTCAGAATTAAAATCCGTGCTTGTTTTTTTCATAAAGCACTGCATCATACCCAAACGATGGAGACATTACGTCGCCTCCAGCAGTAATGACAATGGTTAAGCACACACTCTACTTTTCAACTTGTATCCAGTACTTGCCTCTAGTGATAAACAGTTCCCCCTCTACGGCCGGTGTGAGTCAGGGGCACCGCTAATTCCTTGATGTGTTGTCTCACAAAAGAAAGGACGAGCAAAGCTCTGAGGTAAAATATGTTTACAAAAACGGATAAATACACATATACAGGTTGCTCTAGAAATGTAAACCGCAAACATAAAATATCTCTTCCAGGGATACTCCCACACTGCTTTCCAATCAAATGTTGAGCTTCCATCGAGAGACTGAACTGCATCCAGCTTGACTGATTCTGTTACTGACTGAGAGCAGTCTAGGCTTTTTGAAAACAGGATTCCCTCTTCCAGACAAGCAATAAATGAAGCGAGCTGACACAAGCCCGGTCTGTGTTCTTTTTGGCATTGATGACATAAGCCCAAATAGAGAGCTTAAGCTGTCCCTAAATAGACAAATCACTCTCTGTTATTTTTCAAATATGTACCGCTGGCTGGACATGGAGTATTTTTAATTTTTTTGTGTCGCGCAGTGTCTGAGTTCCAAACCTTTTATTACCTGGTACAGTAAGTTCTGACTGGTCGACTTCATAACCCCTGGAACGTTAGTAGTGCTTGAGGCCACAAGTCAAATGACTATACCCCTCCTTCGACACACAAGCACACAGATGCTTCCCAGTGATCGCTGACTACCCTAGAACCCGGGGAAAAGATTTCGCATCTGGGCACTTCCTCAGCCCCGCCGACTCCTGCCTCACATCCACTTTCGCACTCTGCATCCGCTCAAACACTCTCTCCACTTTCCTACCCCATCTTTTCCCCCACTGCTTGTGAAATTGAAAGACAAAAAGTTTTAAAAAAATCCCCCATTAAATAATGTGACGCTCAAATAACACTTTTATGTAAATATGGATTGTTTTTTACATTTTCTTTTAATACCACTTCGGTTCAAATAACTGCAATGGTCCGTTTGTACATGAACACAATATTTTGGTATATCGATGGTAGATTTTTCATATCTTTAGATTACAAAATAAATACAGATGGTAATTATGAAATAATTGAAAACATATATTTTGATAAAAGTAAAAAAAATGAAATGTATAGATTTCTAGTGTTTGAATTGATGCATATAGTTATAATTTAGAGGGAGTGCAATATGTTTATGGACTTTTCTGTTCCTGAAAAATCTACCAATTTAGTCACCTCTGCAAGATTCCGTTTTTAAAATTTAAGACATTCTTACCCACTTTAGGGATGTTTTTTTCCATATTACCATTTGTGCAAACGTTTGTTTTTTCTTGCACAGGTAACAGCAAACCCAAAGGCTCCTCATCTAAAGAATCCGCAGTAAAGATATTTTCAGTAGCTTTGGGGCCCACATTATTGGCAGTCTAGAGCACTGAAACTTTGAAATGTTTTTAATACCGACAAGTGAGGTGTTCACCTAATGTGCATTTCATTTTCTGCACCCCACTTCATAAATTACTTCTAGTTCGAATTTACAACCCCCATACTTTGCATACAGTTGGCACCAAGTGATACATGGCCTATGATGTTTCCCATGTGCAAGTCATTCTCATCAGTATTTCGCAGACCTGTGATGGTATTTTTTTTATCTGTTTTATCTGTTCATTGATGCAGGCACAATTATAATTTAAAACTACTAAGAGAACGAAAGTTCATATCATTTCTGTTTTGTTGGTGCATTTTAGGAATTGAATCGCCTGTTGCAGGAAAATTCGAAACACATACTGGTGAAACCACGATGGCTGGAAGCATGTTTCTACAAACAGAAGAAAATTAATCCAATGAAGTATCGGATAGATTTGGCTGCAGTGTAACACCATGGCTTCATATGTCTGATGTTCCTGTGGTTTAGAAAAGCTGTGCTTATTAACTAATTGTGTCTGATAATTTATGAAGAGGATTTTATAACTAAATTCTTTCAGAAGTTTATACAAATGTTGTTTTTCATTTCTTTTGTATAAATATATAACTATTTTCTGTACTTTTCTGAATGCCTCATTTCTGTGTTCGGGTTAATTTATTGTGTGTGAATGTTTTGTTTTGAGATTGTTCTTTAATGTTATACTATTGAAATGTGTTCAGTGGGCAGGTATGCTTCTGAGTTGTGATACCAAAGGGGATGATGGACGGAGCGTTTGAGCAAATCAAACACTCACCCCCAGTAAACTAATGTGGGTTTAATCCATCACCATTTTTAACTCACTCCACCACCCCGGTTCAGACATGGCCATATGCAAATCAGTCTGACCCTGTGCCTCATGGGAACAGTCCAGCCCGAACTGCCAAGCCATGTCTTCCCTGGACCGGAAACAAGCATCCTGGGACTAGTTTCGGATTCATAATTCTCATCAGCCAGGCTATCTTCAATCCAGTGGTAGAGTGAGCAAGGGACCCACGTCTGGGCATAACCTGCCAACTTAGGACGAACAAAGCAATACCAAAGGTGATGATGGACGGAGCGTTTGAGCAAATCAAATACTAACCCCCAGTCAACTGATCTGGGTTTAATCCATCACCATTCTTTAGTTCACTCCACCACCCCAGTTCAGACATGGCCATATGCAAATCAGTCTGACCCTGTGCCTCATGGGAACAGTCCAGCCCGAACTGCCAAGCCATGTCTTCCCTGGACCGGAAACAAGCATCATGTGTCCGGTTTCTGGCTAATCAACCATCGCCAGCCAGGCTAGCTTGAATCCAGTGGCAAAATGAGCAATGGACCCACATCTGGCCATACCCTGCCAACTTAGGTCGAACAAAACAAAACCAAAGGGGATGATGGCCTGGCAGTTCGGGCTGGACTGTTCCTATTTGGTGCAGGGTCAAGACTGATTTGCATATGACTGGGTCCAAACTGGAATGGCATGGTGAGCAAAAAACGATGGTTTTAGGCCCAGATCTCTGTACTGGGGTGAATGTATGACATTGTTCTGCATTCTGTCCATCAACAGTTCTTTTTGCATTTTTCACCCTGAGTGGGACGGGTATGCTCAGACGTGAGTCCCATGCTCTCCATGCCACTGGAATCAAGCTATACTGGCTGAAGTGGGGTGAAACCCCGAAACCAGTCCTAGGTGCTTGTTTCCAGTCCAGGGAGGACCTGGCCTGGCAGCTCGAGATGGACTGGTCCCATTGGGCGTAGGTTCAAGACTGATTTGCATGTGACTGGCTCAAAACTGGAGTGACATGGTGAGCAACAAAACAATGGATTTAGGCCCAGATCTCTGTACTGGGGTGAATGTATTACATTGTTCCGCATTCTGTCCATCAATAACTCTTTTTGCATTTGTTACCCGAGTGGAACGTGTATGCTCAGACGTGAGTACCGTGCTCTCCATACCACTGGAATCAAGCTATCCTGGCTGAAGAGGGGTGAAATGCCGAAACCGGTCCTAGGATGCTTGTTTCCAGTCCAGGCCTGGCTGTTCGGGCTGGACATGGGCGGAAGGTCAAGACTGATTTGCATATGACTGGGTCCAAACTGGAATGTCGAGGAAAAAAGATGGATTTAGGCCCAGAACTCTGTACTGGGGTGAATGTATGACATTGTTCTGCATTCTGTCCATCAATAGTTCTTTTTGGGGATGAGGACCTTGGAAGGTGCCATGCTTATTTAAAGATTCTAGTGGTTAGTTTGTTTAATAAGGTGCTTGTTGCGCCCATCATAATCTCAAGTCCATATGATAGCGAGTTGGTGATCTTAGCCTTCATCACCTTGATGAACCAGGTTAGGCATGGACCAAGTAGCTGTTTTGAAAGTTTTGCCAAGGCGACCTCAAGCGACAGTGCTTTAGCTTTAACAGCGTCTTTTTGCTTGGTGAAGGAGCCTCTGGAGTCCAGGAGTATTCCCTGGTATTTATAGTGTAGTACTATGTCAATGCTTTTACTTTTAAAAAACCACCCACTTTTCTGCTGCTTCCGTTTGCCAAAATGAATTATTTTTGTTTTTGACAGATTCAGTTCAAGGGCGTTGTTAATTGAGATGGGGAGAAGTTGATCTAGTAGCCTTTGCAGGCCTACCTTTGTGTGGCTACGTAACACGAGGTCGTCCGCGTATAAAAGGTTGCTGTCACAGGTTCCATCTAGTTGAGGCGGTGGGAGTTAACCTTGTCAAGTGTGGAGGATAGGTCCGAGATGAACAGGTTAAAAAGGAGGGGTGCCAACACGCAGCCTTGTTTAACTCGCAGTTCGGGATGGATTGTTCTTATGAGGTGCATGGCCAGTACTGATTTGCATAAGGTGGGCCTTAGTCCAGAGTGGCACAGTGGGCGAAACATAGGAGAGGAGCCTGAAACTGAAAAATGTTCATTCTTGTAGATAAAACCAAATGTTGACATTTTAGCACTTTCTGTTGCACTTCATCCTACAGTAATCACAGTTACACTCAGCTTGTTTTTATTTCACCCTAATTGGTGTTACTAAGTGGAACATTTTACATCGGTTTTAATTCTAAAATATTGAGGGAAACCACAAAATCGTGTGTCTTAGAAGAACTCCACATGGTAAGTTCTTAAACACTGAGATTTCTGAAGTGTCCGATCCTTACTCCTGGAATGGTTTTATGGATTACCTTATCTGTGGAGTTTTACATGTGTATTTTAAGAATGGAAATTATTGACTATTACCTTCTTACATTCTGTGATTATCTTCTTAGAACTTACTACAACAACCTTGTTCCCGAAGGAACAATTGAGTATAAGCCCAGCACGTGCTGTAGGGATTTTTTTTATCTCTTCAGCGACTCGTACCAGACTAAATTCCCAGCTTCGCGCAAAGGCCTAGGAGATGGCCTTTCTCTGGACAATTTTGAAACCAGCTCTTCTTCTGGTCTTCTCTCTTGTCAGCACCCAGGTCCCAGGCTGTCACCGCGTGCTAGCTGCTCTCCTGCTCTGTTTGGCGGCCAACTCCATAAGTTGAGCTCCTCAAACTGACAGCGTCTCATGTGTGTTGGTCATCTATGTAACCCCCTGCTATAATCAACTAGAGTTTTTCTGGGTCAGAAGTGGGGTTATTGGTTCATAATTTGGAAACACAATAATCCTCCAATCAGTAGAAAACTAACTTTCAACATTGAAGAATGTCTGCCAATCACCCTCCTGTGTTTCTTCGTTAATACGGGAGTGTGGATTAGAACCTCTCTTAAAAAAAATATATGGTTGCTACTCCAAAGTCTCTAATATACGAAAGAAATTCAGAGTCCCCATGTGCGCCAAAACCTTTTTATGTTTTTAATTGTCGTATACAGTGAGGACTTATACCTTACAACTCTGCAATTTGGAAAGGAAAGCTCCACTACTCTTCCCTAGATAAATAATTTCATGTGGCTAGGGTCTCTCTAGCTCGTCTACAGCTTCTGACTGTGGGGATATTTCATTATATGCTCACTATGGAAACTAGGCTCAAGATCCTCCCTTGGATTTGTTGCGTGTTTATCTAGGTTCCTGATCGATACTGTGACCTTATGCCCCTATTCGGCTATAAATCCATTTATTCCCTATATTGGCATAACCGTTCAAGTGCGATTTTCTGAATAGTCATCTCTGGCCTCACACGAACAGAATGAATGAGGTGGTATGCACTCCCAATTTTTCGGTTTTATTCTGACGTTATTTCTCGAACTTTGATCATTTGCGTGCTGGATGGGCTGTGCTATGCCCTGAATGCACCAAGTAAATACAAACATATGGGGAGGGCCTCAACGGCTCTCCACACCCAAACGCACTGCGTCATGCGGATACCAGATCCAATCATTATTTCACCATTTTTCCATTCTTCAAGTTAATCCAATTTTAATCCAAGCTTTTCCAAATCGTAACAAGTTTTTCTTCTCCACATTGAATCCTAGGACGTTTTAGAAAACTTCTCATACTTTTGTATGTCCATCCGGACCTTTTCAAAAAACACGATTTCCAAAACAGGCAAGTGTTCCAAGCAGCATTTCTTTATTTTAAAACAACCCAATGCATTTCGGGCTTATTACGAGCCCTTCGTCAGGGGTAGCTGTAAGGCAACAATTTTAAAAAAATACATTATTCCATCGTTTGTAAAGTGCACAATTAGACAATTTTAACATTATGCGCGTATAAAATTTCTCATAAAATATGTATAGGAGATGACATTTCATGGCAATTATATTAAAACGGAACGCTGAATGCATGTGACCCATGGGTAATTATTCGTTTCACCCTTAAACATAACCAATACCAAATAGTGTCGAATTTCTGTCAATCTTTTTTCGTGCCCTTGTCCACCCGTTCACTCAACCCTATTTGTAACTAGTCTAGGCGACAACTGCGCATTTTATATAATTTTCCGATAAAACAATTCAACATTTTCAATTGCATGCTTGCATCTAATTTAATATGTATTCCACACAATGTTATAGGGAAACCCCCGCTGCACGCATACCTGCTCATTGCTTCATTTCCTAGCAGTCTCGCAAGCCGCTTTTCTCTCCAAATAACCGGAACTTACTCTGTGAACGCTTATTTAAACTACGGGAGCTCCACCCCCTAATTATTGCAAAGTAATTCGTCACTTAATCCCCTGTGGGAAATGCTGAAACAACCACAGTCCCCACAATCCTCTGCGTCACGTTTAAAAACAATTTGTGCTAACCATAAACATCACTCTAAATATAATACATATGCGTGTAATGTTAACGACGTCCTTTGTGTGATCTAGTCAAAGTCACTCTGTGGATGTCTTCTGTTCATTGCCATCGTACTTAAATGTTGCTGGGAACCAAAATATGTGGAGTCCTTAAACGCATGAATATCAAGCTTTAATCTTCCTCTGTTTAATGGGTGCAACACCAACGGGGGGCATGAAAGTTACACAATGAATGAGGTGGTATGCACTCCCAATTTTTCGGTTTTATTCTGACGTTATTTCTCGAACTTTGATCATTTGCGTGCTGGATGGGCTGTGCTATGCCCTGAATGCACCAAGTAAATACAAACATATGGGGAGGGCCTCAACGGCTCTCCACACCCAAACGCACTGCGTCATGCGGATACCAGATCCAATCATTATTTCACCATTTTTCCATTCTTCAAGTTAATCCAATTTTAATCCAAGCTTTTCCAAATCGTAACAAGTTTTTCTTCTCCACATTGAATCCTAGGACGTTTTAGAAAACTTCTCATACTTTTGTATGTCCATCCGGACCTTTTCAAAAAATACGATTTCCAAAACAGGCAAGTGTTCCAAGCAGCATTTCTTTATTTTAAAACAACCCAATGCATTTCGGGCTTATTACGAGCCCTTCGTCAGGGGTAGCTGTAAGGCAACAATTTTAAAAAAATACATTATTCCATCGTTTGTAAAGTGCACAATTAGACAATTTTAACATTATGCGCGTAGAAAATTTCTCATAAAATATGTATAGGAGATGACATTTCATGGCAATTATATTAAAACGGAACGCTGAATGCATGTGACCCATGGGTAATTATTCGTTTCACCCTTAAACATAACCAATACCAAATAGTGTCGAATTTCTGTCAATCTTTTTTCGTGCCCTTGTCCACCCGTTCACTCAACCCTATTTGTAACTAGTCTAGGCGACAACTGCGCATTTTATATAATTTTCCGATAAAACAATTCAACATTTTCAATTGCATGCTTGCATCTAATTTAATATGTATTCCACACAATGTTATAGGGAAACCCCCGCTGCACGCATACCTGCTCATTGCTTCATTTCCTAGCAGTCTCGCAAGCCGCTTTTCTCTCCAAATAACCGGAACTTACTCTGTGAACGCTTATTTAAACTACGGGAGCTCCACCCCCTAATTATTGCAAAGTAATTCGTCACTTAATCCCCTGTGGGAAATGCTGAAACAACCACAGTCCCCACAATCCTCTGCGTCACGTTTAAAAACAATTTGTGCTAACCATAAACATCACTCTAAATATAATACATATGCGTGTAATGTTAACGACGTCCTTTGTGTGTTCTAGTCAAAGTCACTCTGTGGATGTCTTCTGTTCATTGCCATCGTACTTAAATGTTGCTGGGAACCAAAATATGTGGAGTCCTTAAACGCATGAATATCAAGCTTTAATCTTCCTCTGTTTAATGGGTGCAACACCAACGGGGGGCATGAAAGTTACACAATGAATGAGGTGGTATGCACTCCCAATTTTTCGGTTTTATTCTGACGTTATTTCTCGAACTTTGATCATTTGCGTGCTGGATGGGCTGTGCTATGCCCTGAATGCACCAAGTAAATACAAACATATGGGGAGGGCCTCAACGGCTCTCCACACCCAAACGCACTGCGTCATGCGGATACCAGATCCAATCATTATTTCACCATTTTTCCATTCTTCAAGTTAATCCAATTTTAATCCAAGCTTTTCCAAATCGTAACAAGTTTTTCTTCTCCACATTGAATCCTAGGACGTTTTAGAAAACTTCTCATACTTTTGTATGTCCATCCGGACCTTTTCAAAAAATACGATTTCCAAAACAGGCAAGTGTTCCAAGCAGCATTTCTTTATTTTAAAACAACCCAATGCATTTCGGGCTTATTACGAGCCCTTCGTCAGGGGTAGCTGTAAGGCAACAATTTTAAAAAAATACATTATTCCATCGTTTGTAAAGTGCACAATTAGACAATTTTAACATTATGCGCGTATAAAATTTCTCATAAAATATGTATAGGAGATGACATTTCATGGCAATTATATTAAAACGGAACGCTGAATGCATGTGACCCATGGGTAATTATTCGTTTCACCCTTAAACATAACCAATACCAAATAGTGTCGAATTTCTGTCAATCTTTTTTCGTGCCCTTGTCCACCCGTTCACTCAACCCTATTTGTAACTAGTCTAGGCGACAACTGCGCATTTTATATAATTTTCCGATAAAACAATTCAGCATTTTCAATTGCATGCTTGCATCTAATTTAATATGTATTCCACACAATGTTATAGGGAAACCCCCGCTGCACGCATACCTGCTCATTGCTTCATTTCCTAGCAGTCTCGCAAGCCGCTTTTCTCTCCAAATAACCGGAACTTACTCTGTGAACGCTTATTTAAACTACGGGAGCTCCACCCCCTAATTATTGCAAAGTAATTCGTCACTTAATCCCCTGTGGGAAATGCTGAAACAACCACAGTCCCCACAATCCTCTGCGTCACGTTTAAAAACAATTTGTGCTAACCATAAACATCACTCTAAATATAATACATATGCGTGTAATGTTAACGACGTCCTTTGTGTGATCTAGTCAAAGTCACTCTGTGGATGTCTTCTGTTCATTGCCATCGTACTTAAATGTTGCTGGGAACCAAAATATGTGGAGTCCTTAAACGCATGAATATCAAGCTTTAATCTTCCTCTGTTTAATGGGTGCAACACCAACGGGGGGCATGAAAGTTACACAATGAATGAGGTGGTATGCACTCCCAATTTTTCGGTTTTATTCTGACGTTATTTCTCGAACTTTGATCATTTGCGTGCTGGATGGGCTGTGCTATGCCCTGAATGCACCAAGTAAATACAAACATATGGGGAGGGCCTCAACGGCTCTCCACACCCAAACGCACTGCGTCATGCGGATACCAGATCCAATCATTATTTCACCATTTTTCCATTCTTCAAGTTAATCCAATTTTAATCCAAGCTTTTCCAAATCGTAACAAGTTTTTCTTCTCCACATTGAATCCTAGGACGTTTTAGAAAACTTCTCATACTTTTGTATGTCCATCCGGACCTTTTCAAAAAATACGATTTCCAAAACAGGCAAGTGTTCCAAGCAGCATTTCTTTATTTTAAAACAACCCAATGCATTTCGGGCTTATTACGAGCCCTTCGTCAGGGGTAGCTGTAAGGCAACAATTTTAAAAAAATACATTATTCCATCGTTTGTAAAGTGCACAATTAGACAATTTTAACATTATGCGCGTATAAAATTTCTCATAAAATATGTATAGGAGATGACATTTCATGGCAATTATATTAAAACGGAACGCTGAATGCATGTGACCCATGGGTAATTATTCGTTTCACCCTTAAACATAACCAATACCAAATAGTGTCGAATTTCTGTCAATCTTTTTTCGTGCCCTTGTCCACCCGTTCACTCAACCCTATTTGTAACTAGTCTAGGCGACAACTGCGCATTTTATATAATTTTCCGATAAAACAATTCAACATTTTCAATTGCATGCTTGCATCTAATTTAATATGTATTCCACACAATGTTATAGGGAAACCCCCGCTGCACGCATACCTGCTCATTGCTTCATTTCCTAGCAGTCTCGCAAGCCGCTTTTCTCTCCAAATAACCGGAACTTACTCTGTGAACGCTTATTTAAACTACGGGAGCTCCACCCCCTAATTATTGCAAAGTAATTCGTCACTTAATCCCCTGTGGGAAATGCTGAAACAACCACAGTCCCCACAATCCTCTGCGTCACGTTTAAAAACAATTTGTGCTAACCATAAACATCACTCTAAATATAATACATATGCGTGTAATGTTAACGACGTCCTTTGTGTGATCTAGTCAAAGTCACTCTGTGGATGTCTTCTGTTCATTGCCATCGTACTTAAATGTTGCTGGGAACCAAAATATGTGGAGTCCTTAAACGCATGAATATCAAGCTTTAATCTTCCTCTGTTTAATGGGTGCAACACCAACGGGGGGCATGAAAGTTACACAATGAATGAGGTGGTATGCACTCCCAATTTTTCGGTTTTATTCTGACGTTATTTCTCGAACTTTGATCATTTGCGTGCTGGATGGGCTGTGCTATGCCCTGAATGCACCAAGTAAATACAAACATATGGGGAGGGCCTCAACGGCTCTCCACACCCAAACGCACTGCGTCATGCGGATACCAGATCCAATCATTATTTCACCATTTTTCCATTCTTCAAGTTAATCCAATTTTAATCCAAGCTTTTCCAAATCGTAACAAGTTTTTCTTCTCCACATTGAATCCTAGGACGTTTTAGAAAACTTCTCATACTTTTGTATGTCCATCCGGACCTTTTCAAAAAATACGATTTCCAAAACAGGCAAGTGTTCCAAGCAGCATTTCTTTATTTTAAAACAACCCAATGCATTTCGGGCTTATTACGAGCCCTTCGTCAGGGGTAGCTGTAAGGCAACAATTTTAAAAAAATACATTATTCCATCGTTTGTAAAGTGCACAATTAGACAATTTTAACATTATGCGCGTAGAAAATTTCTCATAAAATATGTATAGGAGATGACATTTCATGGCAATTATATTAAAACGGAACGCTGAATGCATGTGACCCATGGGTAATTATTCGTTTCACCCTTAAACATAACCAATACCAAATAGTGTCGAATTTCTGTCAATCTTTTTTCGTGCCCTTGTCCACCCGTTCACTCAACCCTATTTGTAACTAGTCTAGGCGACAACTGCGCATTTTATATAATTTTCCGATAAAACAATTCAACATTTTCAATTGCATGCTTGCATCTAATTTAATATGTATTCCACACAATGTTATAGGGAAACCCCCGCTGCACGCATACCTGCTCATTGCTTCATTTCCTAGCAGTCTCGCAAGCCGCTTTTCTCTCCAAATAACCGGAACTTACTCTGTGAACGCTTATTTAAACTACGGGAGCTCCACCCCCTAATTATTGCAAAGTAATTCGTCACTTAATCCCCTGTGGGAAATGCTGAAACAACCACAGTCCCCACAATCCTCTGCGTCACGTTTAAAAACAATTTGTGCTAACCATAAACATCACTCTAAATATAATACATATGCGTGTAATGTTAACGACGTCCTTTGTGTGTTCTAGTCAAAGTCACTCTGTGGATGTCTTCTGTTCATTGCCATCGTACTTAAATGTTGCTGGGAACCAAAATATGTGGAGTCCTTAAACGCATGAATATCAAGCTTTAATCTTCCTCTGTTTAATGGGTGCAACACCAACGGGGGGCATGAAAGTTACACAATGAATGAGGTGGTATGCACTCCCAATTTTTCGGTTTTATTCTGACGTTATTTCTCGAACTTTGATCATTTGCGTGCTGGATGGGCTGTGCTATGCCCTGAATGCACCAAGTAAATACAAACATATGGGGAGGGCCTCAACGGCTCTCCACACCCAAACGCACTGCGTCATGCGGATACCAGATCCAATCATTATTTCACCATTTTTCCATTCTTCAAGTTAATCCAATTTTAATCCAAGCTTTTCCAAATCGTAACAAGTTTTTCTTCTCCACATTGAATCCTAGGACGTTTTAGAAAACTTCTCATACTTTTGTATGTCCATCCGGACCTTTTCAAAAAATACGATTTCCAAAACAGGCAAGTGTTCCAAGCAGCATTTCTTTATTTTAAAACAACCCAATGCATTTCGGGCTTATTACGAGCCCTTCGTCAGGGGTAGCTGTAAGGCAACAATTTTAAAAAAATACATTATTCCATCGTTTGTAAAGTGCACAATTAGACAATTTTAACATTATGCGCGTATAAAATTTCTCATAAAATATGTATAGGAGATGACATTTCATGGCAATTATATTAAAACGGAACGCTGAATGCATGTGACCCATGGGTAATTATTCGTTTCACCCTTAAACATAACCAATACCAAATAGTGTCGAATTTCTGTCAATCTTTTTTCGTGCCCTTGTCCACCCGTTCACTCAACCCTATTTGTAACTAGTCTAGGCGACAACTGCGCATTTTATATAATTTTCCGATAAAACAATTCAGCATTTTCAATTGCATGCTTGCATCTAATTTAATATGTATTCCACACAATGTTATAGGGAAACCCCCGCTGCACGCATACCTGCTCATTGCTTCATTTCCTAGCAGTCTCGCAAGCCGCTTTTCTCTCCAAATAACCGGAACTTACTCTGTGAACGCTTATTTAAACTACGGGAGCTCCACCCCCTAATTATTGCAAAGTAATTCGTCACTTAATCCCCTGTGGGAAATGCTGAAACAACCACAGTCCCCACAATCCTCTGCGTCACGTTTAAAAACAATTTGTGCTAACCATAAACATCACTCTAAATATAATACATATGCGTGTAATGTTAACGACGTCCTTTGTGTGATCTAGTCAAAGTCACTCTGTGGATGTCTTCTGTTCATTGCCATCGTACTTAAATGTTGCTGGGAACCAAAATATGTGGAGTCCTTAAACGCATGAATATCAAGCTTTAATCTTCCTCTGTTTAATGGGTGCAACACCAACGGGGGGCATGAAAGTTACACAATGAATGAGGTGGTATGCACTCCCAATTTTTCGGTTTTATTCTGACGTTATTTCTCGAACTTTGATCATTTGCGTGCTGGATGGGCTGTGCTATGCCCTGAATGCACCAAGTAAATACAAACATATGGGGAGGGCCTCAACGGCTCTCCACACCCAAACGCACTGCGTCATGCGGATACCAGATCCAATCATTATTTCACCATTTTTCCATTCTTCAAGTTAATCCAATTTTAATCCAAGCTTTTCCAAATCGTAACAAGTTTTTCTTCTCCACATTGAATCCTAGGACGTTTTAGAAAACTTCTCATACTTTTGTATGTCCATCCGGACCTTTTCAAAAAATACGATTTCCAAAACAGGCAAGTGTTCCAAGCAGCATTTCTTTATTTTAAAACAACCCAATGCATTTCGGGCTTATTACGAGCCCTTCGTCAGGGGTAGCTGTAAGGCAACAATTTTAAAAAAATACATTATTCCATCGTTTGTAAAGTGCACAATTAGACAATTTTAACATTATGCGCGTAGAAAATTTCTCATAAAATATGTATAGGAGATGACATTTCATGGCAATTATATTAAAACGGAACGCTGAATGCATGTGACCCATGGGTAATTATTCGTTTCACCCTTAAACATAACCAATACCAAATAGTGTCGAATTTCTGTCAATCTTTTTTCGTGCCCTTGTCCACCCGTTCACTCAACCCTATTTGTAACTAGTCTAGGCGACAACTGCGCATTTTATATAATTTTCCGATAAAACAATTCAACATTTTCAATTGCATGCTTGCATCTAATTTAATATGTATTCCACACAATGTTATAGGGAAACCCCCGCTGCACGCATACCTGCTCATTGCTTCATTTCCTAGCAGTCTCGCAAGCCGCTTTTCTCTCCAAATAACCGGAACTTACTCTGTGAACGCTTATTTAAACTACGGGAGCTCCACCCCCTAATTATTGCAAAGTAATTCGTCACTTAATCCCCTGTGGGAAATGCTGAAACAACCACAGTCCCCACAATCCTCTGCGTCACGTTTAAAAACAATTTGTGCTAACCATAAACATCACTCTAAATATAATACATATGCGTGTAATGTTAACGACGTCCTTTGTGTGATCTAGTCAAAGTCACTCTGTGGATGTCTTCTGTTCATTGCCATCGTACTTAAATGTTGCTGGGAACCAAAATATGTGGAGTCCTTAAACGCATGAATATCAAGCTTTAATCTTCCTCTGTTTAATGGGTGCAACACCAACGGGGGGCATGAAAGTTACACAATGAATGAGGTGGTATGCACTCCCAATTTTTCGGTTTTATTCTGACGTTATTTCTCGAACTTTGATCATTTGCGTGCTGGATGGGCTGTGCTATGCCCTGAATGCACCAAGTAAATACAAACATATGGGGAGGGCCTCAACGGCTCTCCACACCCAAACGCACTGCGTCATGCGGATACCAGATCCAATCATTATTTCACCATTTTTCCATTCTTCAAGTTAATCCAATTTTAATCCAAGCTTTTCCAAATCGTAACAAGTTTTTCTTCTCCACATTGAATCCTAGGACGTTTTAGAAAACTTCTCATACTTTTGTATGTCCATCCGGACCTTTTCAAAAAATACGATTTCCAAAACAGGCAAGTGTTCCAAGCAGGTTCCTGATCGATACTGTGACCTTATGCCCCTATTCGGCTATAAATCCATTTATTCCCTATATTGGCATAACCGTTCAAGTGCTATTTTCTGAATAGTCATCTCTGGCCTCACACGAACAGAGCCACATTCCAGCATGACTCTCTGCCACTTCCTTTGTGACCAATTAGTGCAATGACAGAGCAGCAGTCACTATCTGATATTCCTAGATAACACTCCGAGTTCTTCAACAAGATAAAAACTTAGCAAACCTGGAAATCCCCGCTTGCTATGTTTTGATTAGTAATGGAACTCTAATGAGCAACTGATAACTATCACTTCCTAGTGACATCTTTAATTGACGTCTTATGTCCAGCAAACTTGCGTCAAACCCGGCACCTGTCAGGTATAAATATTACCAACGTTGCCTTAAGCAATGCGAGCCTGTTGCCCGGTTAGGAGCTGTTGTGAGCTGCGAGCTACTGATGATGGCTGCCTGCATGACCCTGTGTTGGTAAATCTAGCACTCTGTCGCTGCAGCCTGCTATCCTGTGGTGGTGAAGCTGCTGATTACCATTATCGCCGCTACAGCGCGAACTATGGTGCAGTACGCTTAAGGAGCTGAACAGACGTCCCTCTGCGAAGACATCCAGCAGATTCCAGCTGCCCGCGGACGCTGTCAGCCCTCCTTCCTCGACGCGCTGAAGGAAAGCCGCTGCCTTTCTCGTGCAGAGAAATCCAGTCCCGGCGCTTCCGGTTTACCCTCGCGGGTGACTGGGATATCGAGAGAGACCCCTGAAGGAGATACCAATCCTCCATCATTCTATTCAGAGGTATGGTGTTGACTAAACCCTTAGACGAGAATTCTTGAAACAAACCTTGGCAAAACCAACTTAACTTAAAGCTACTTACTTACTCCCCTTCTCACGTGTTAGGCTTAGGTCAGGCACACTGGGGTAGATTTAGTTAGAAGCACCAGTTGAGTATGTTAGCCTAATGTATATATGACTGTATATATGTTTTATTACTTTTAAACCATTGTATGGCTAAGAAACCATATCAATGCTTTTACAGTTTTATTTCGCAATACTTATCTTACTGTACGTACTTTTTATAACAACAATTATTGCAATTGTGGCAATTCATTTCTCTTGTACGAGAAGAAAGACTGTTCAATAAATGTTAACCCTTTATTGACAAACGCCCGTCTCTCTATTCTCTACATCTCGTGAAAGTAAACTGCACTAGACTGACTGAGTGAAATACATGTCTATTGTTTCACACGACCCTAGAGATTGACTCTTGATCTGAGGAGCAAAGTTGTCATGTTGCACGGTTGTTGGAAAACTGAATCCCTTCTTGTCTGTGCCAAGGAAGCTGATCACTCCCTATGCAGAGAAGAAAGTTTCCAGCGACCTCTGAGCTAGTTGGTAACACAACCCAATTAAGTTTAGCATAGTCAGTGGAGGCCTGGAATATCCGCAGTTCCACGTCGATACTACTGTTTATGTTATTCCAATGCGCAGGGCCTAGTGGGAAACTAGGAACTACACTACATGGCGCCTAAACATTTGGTAAGGCGATAAACTAACGCAAGACAGTTAGAGTAACTCAGTCGTGCATATTTCACACAGACCCCTTTCTCCCGTAAATACTCCAATAGACGTCTGGAGTGGGTGAAAGGTTAAAATCCGCCCGACCTTAGTAGGAAGAGATTCCTATGTAAAGCTCTGGTTTATTCAACGTTGAAGGATACAGTGTTCCAAAATATTGTGCATCTAATCTTTGTCTCCTTGGAGACCTACTCTGCAAAACCTGCATTTATACAATGTCAGTAGAAAATAACGGAACCACTGGGGGCGCAGCAGATGCGACGCAGCAAGGTCCAGAATACACAGACCCGGATGCAATAATCATCCCGGCACATTTAAGAAAATCTATAACTTCAAAACTTATAGTAAACCAGAGGTATTCAAACTTTTCCAGGTTGAGCCCCCCCAGCTGAATTCCCCCAGATGTTGGGCCCCCCCCACCACCCACGGGCCATATCCGGCAAACAATGCTCAACACAACAAGAGTGCCTAGCAAACTGCAGGCCTGTGAGTGGGTGTGGCGAAACGACAGAGGCGTACCACACAGCTCAAAACACAATCCTCCAAGGCAAAGGAAGTCATCACAACCCTCCCCATCCATCATGTACACCTTGTCATCCACCAACTCCCCCACCATTCATTCCTTCCCTCCATCTGTGCCCCATCGACATCCAAACCCCTTCAACCACTTGCAAACCCATCCACCATCCATCCCTCCATCCATCATCTCACCCATCCATCCCTCCATCCACCCCCTCACCCATCCATCCATCCATCATCCATCCATCCCTTCACCCAATCCATCCCCTCACCAATCCATCCACTCTTCCACCCACCCATCCAACCACTCACCCCTTCACCAAAGCTATCCTCCCACTCATCCATCCACTCCTCCATTCATTCATCCATCCACTCCTCCATTCATCCATCCATCCACTCCTCCATTCATCCATCCACTCTTTCACCCATCCACTCACTCACTCATCCATCCAACCACCCACCCTCTCACCCATCCAGCCATCCCCCCACCCACTCATCCATCCACCCAGTCACTCATCCCTCCACCCACTCAACCCCCCACTCATCCATCCACCCACCCATCCATCCCTCCTGCTCTCCACCCTCCCCCCACTCATGCATGCACTCTCTGACCCATCCATCTCCATGCTCCTCTCCTCACCCATCTATGCACACACCTGCCCATCCACTCTGCCAATCATTCATCCATGTCCTCACTCACTCATCCATCCATCCTCCCCCTCTCTCCATTCCCCCTCACCCAGCCACCCATCCCTCCATCCACCCTTCACCCATCCACCCACTCATCCATCCACTCATCCACTCATGAATCCATCCATTGACCTCTCACCCACCCCTTCACTCCTCCATCCATCCCCCCGTCCATCCACCCTCCTCAATCACCCATCCATCCCCGCATCCACCCCTTCACTCATCCATCCATCCATTCACCCCTTCACCCCTTCACCCATCAATACATCCATCCATCACCTCTCTCATCCATCCACCTACCGACTCGTCCACCATCCACCCCCCCCCCATCGATCCATCCACCATTTCACTGATCCATCCACCATTTCACTGATCCATACATCCCTCCACCCATCCATCTACCCTTCCAACCATACACACATCCATCCACTCCCATCCATCCCTCCACTCATGCATCCATCCTCTCTCCCACCATCCATCCACCCCTTCACCTATCCATCCATCCCCTCACTCATCCATCCACCCCCCCACCCATACATCCACCATGTCACCCACACATCCACCATTCCACGCATCACTCCACCCATACATCCACCACTTCACCCATACATCTATTCACCCACATGGCAACATAACGGACGTCTGGTGGCCGGCTCCACCCGACATCCCTCGCGCTGCCTCTGTCTCCCTCGCTCTCCTTATGTCTCCCTTGCTATGTCTCCCTCGCTCTCCCTCACTCTGCCTCCCTCGCTCTCCCTCTGTCTGCCTGTCTTCCTCCCTCTGTCTCCCTCGCTCTCCCTCTGTCTCCCTCGCTCTCCCTCACTCTGCCTCCCTCGCTCTCCCTCTGTCTGCCTGTCTCCCTCCCTCGCTCTCCCTCTGTCTGCATGTCTCCCTCCCTCACTCTCCCTCGCTCTCCCTGTCTGCCTCAGTCTCCCTCGCGCTGCCTCCCTCGCTCTCGCTCTGTCAGCCTCTGTCTCCCTCCCTCGCTCCCCCTCTGTCTGCCTGTCTCCCTCCCTCGCTCTCCCTCTGTCTGTCTGTCTCTGTCTCCTTCCTCCCTCCCTCTCCCTCTTCATCTCACCCACCATGCCTGTGTGTGCCCTGGCTGACACAGCTTCTGGGCACACACACACACTCAGCCAGGCAGTCGCACCCGAGCACTTCACACCTCTTTAAGCGACCATTCGCATGCTAATGAGCTTTGTTCAGCTCTTAGGCCCCTGCAGCCCCACTCTGACGGAAATCGCCCGCCCTCACAGAGAGTCTCTGCATCGCGCTGCACAAAGGGAAGATCAGAGTGGAGCGCGCCCCCCCCCTGGGATGGTGCCGCGCCCCCCCAGGGGGGCGCGCCCCACAGTTTGAAGAACCCTGTAGTAAACGGACTGACACCTCAGGGTGGTACAGTAATTTTCGTGATAGAGGCTCACGAGTATCGGCAGACAGAGGTATTCTATTCATGGATAAACTTTCCAGCGGTAAACGCTATAACAAAAGAGTTTCACTATTACAAAATAGAGGAACCTCCGGAAGAGTACGCTCCTTTCGAGGAGATTGAAATTCCACTTAAATTTCAAGAGCACCTGCTCTGGTTTAATGGCGCCCTAAAACACAATGATCACATAACTAGGCTCGGTCCACTAGGTAGACCAGGAGCAACGTGGCCGGTTCTAGCCAGCTACACACCATATCCGGACATTGCAAAAATGTCAAAGGAAGATCTCTTAGTTAACATAGGAGAATTAACAAAAGCTTATAGAGAGTTAGTAAAATTATTTATTAAAAATAATTTAAACACTCCTAAAAAGAGCTGGGATGGAAATAAACAATCCACTCCCAAGGAAAAAGTTTTCCAGTCCAGAGGAAGGTCTCCTCGACGGAGGGAAAGAACTCCGACTCGAGAACGCCAGTCTCCCCAGAGGGAGCCCTCTGAGAAAAGATATAACCTTAGAAATAGGGATAATCTGAAAAAACCTGATAGATATCAAAGTATTGATACACGTCCCTCTCGATCTCTTCCACAGAATTCGGAAAGAAGAGGACGGTCAGACCCAGGAGAGCACACCAAGTCCAAAGACAAGGAACCTGCTAAAAATAAGAAATCTCAATTTCAGAAAAAGAAGGTAGCCAGTATTAGAGTAATCAACCATGCCGAGGATACTGAGGACACAGTTGAAAAACGGGGAGTGGGCATTGACAATGTTGGACAGTGCAGCAGAAATCAGTATAGCGCGCAAGATCTTGATGAGTCATCTGGAGACAGTGGACACGAATGAATACATTCAGGTTGAAACTGCCGACGCCAGACTTAGCGAGACCCATAAAATATACGAAATAACATTGCGTATAGAGGGTGATAAGACTAGGAAAATTAAGGGTCTATTTTGGGATAAGCTCTCAAAAGGCTATGATATTCTGTTAGCTGAAAAAGATTGGCCCCCAGAGTTTGTCAGGGAGTGCCCTCGTGGCGAAGAAGTGATTATGCCTGCCTTCTCGAATCACATTCCGATTCATAAAAAATACACATATGCAAGGAAATGGGCAGTGGCCCAGGCACCGGCATTGTATAAAAATCATGTAGGATGGGATGAGGATTCACCGCCTCACAAAATCCAATTAAAAAGTGAACCAACTGCCCAACGGCAGTATCCCATAAAGCAAGAAGCTAAAAAACAGGTCAGGGAGATCTTAGATCAACTTGAATACCAGGGGGTGATTGAAACATGCACCTCTCAAATGAACAATCCTTTGTTTCCTGTCTCCAAGCCAGACAATTCATATCGTCTAGTTTTGGACTACAGACATCTTAATACATGTTGCAAAACTTTTGCAGTACAAAACTCGCATAGTGCAGCCCTAATGAATAATATAGTTTGGAAGAAATATAAAACGACATTAGACATATCTAATGGTTTCTTTTGTCAAAACATTGCACCAGAAAGCAGATATTTGACCGCTTTCTCCGCATTTGGATCGCAGGAAAAATTCTGTCGACTCCCACAGGGGTTCAAGAACAGCCCAGGACTATTCTCAGCTAGGGTAACAGAGTTACTACAAATCTATGATGATGAAGCATTATCTTACGTAGATGATATTTATCTCACAGACGACGACTTGGATACTCACTTGAAAAGAGTGAACACCATTATACTTGGGTTCGCAGCAGAGGGTTACAAATTCAACTTTAAAAAGTCCCGAATTGCCCATCTGACAGTACTGTTCTTAGGGTACGAATTATCAAGTGAAGGGAAAAGCCTAGCGGACAACTTCTTAGAGAAGTGCGCTGTACTCCAAGCTCCAAAAACGCGGAAGAATTTACAATCCATTCTAGGTTTTCTGAATTTCGGAAGAACTTACATACTAAATTACGCAGAGAGGGTTAAACCTCTCTACGAACTAATAAAACCTGATTTAAAACAAATCAATTGGACTCAAAAACACACAGAAATTTTGAGATCACTGCAAACAGACATGTTAACAAAAACAAAATTAGATACGTGTGACAACACGATCGGTCTTGTAATCCGAGTCATCCCAGGAAGATGCGGATTCACGTACCTAACCTCTAATGAGGGAGAAAAGGTACCAATTTCAATTAAATCTCACTTGTACACACAAGGAGAAAAAGCATTCAGTCGCACAGAAAGAACTGTGAACGCAGTGCAAATCGCATTAGCAAATGAACGAGAACTAGCACACGGCAAACGGATTAATATCCTTACAGCGGAATCCGCCTTCGAGGCGCTATTCAGCCCAGTAAACCTGCCTACAGTGTCACTGGATCCGAAATGGATACAGTGTATAGATTCTCTAGGAGCAGAAGACGTGAAATACTATTTCGCCCCGCAATTTGAAGAACTGAATGATTTAGAATATGAAGAAGAATATCCTCTGCCAATCGAAATTCTGCCTCTCCCACAATATGCCTGTATAATCTATACAGATAGTTTTGTACAGCATTTCAACGTAGAGAGAAAATCCTACGATGCAGCATGTGCGATCATTAAAGGTCGTTGGCTGTGCGGTAAATTCAGACCGAAAGTAACAAAAACTGAATCTGTAAGAAACTGTTCGGTTCAGAGAACTGAAATCAGATCTTTAAAGATGGCGCTAGAAAATGCAGAACGTGAATTCCCGACACTTATAGTGTGAGAATCTCATTTTTGCGTCAACTCTTACAACAATGAACTGCAGAGTTAGATCGAAAACGACTACAAAGATGACACAGGTGCCACAATAAAGCATAAATTGCTCTGGAACGAGGTAGCTCTTTTATACAAAGAACTACAAAAGACTCACGTGATTCATGCACAGAGTCTTCAACGTGATGGCGTTCACGTTGCAGGGAATTCATTGGCTAATACAGCCAAAGCGGAAGCAACTAAACCGGCTTCCGTAGCCACAAAAAAGCGTACAGATAAGTACATAGATGGGGAAACCATGCTGGCAGTAAAAACGACCGTAAAAGGCGACTGTGCAGCACTACCCGTAAACTATCCACTCAATTATGCATACATAATCGATGCAAACTCCGTTCCTTTTGCTCGAATCCCTGGAGTGGGGGACAGAGTAATTCCAAACATGAACAGGAGAATATTTTTAATAGCAGACGCACACATGGGTTTGGGTCTAAGGCACAGAGAGATCAAGGAATCACTGACTGAATTACAATCAGTATTCTGGTGGCCGGGAATGAGTGTAGAACACCAAATATATGCAAACAACTGTGAAAACTGTAATAGGGATCGCAGTAAGGAACCATGCTACCGGCTACCAGTCAGAAAGAGCGTAACGCTGCCTACACCCCATCCTGCATCCTATTAACAGTTAAGACGAAAAGCACTTTAAAAATGAGGCCCCCCGCGCTCGGCTGACGCTAGAACGGTTATAAAAGATTTGCGAGTCTTTATCGGCACATACGCAATTACCACGTTCCATTCTGACCAGGGTCCTGCTTTCAGCTCTCGAGCCTATAAGGAGGCCATGGCCAGCATGGGAATTGGGTTGCGGTATTCTTGTCCGTCGCACCCCGAAGGGAATAGTGTGGTAGAAAGAAAAAACCGTGACATAAAGCAATCTATAACAGCGAAGGTATTAGGTTCAGGCGCTGGGTGGGTCAAACATTTAATAAGTGTCCAGACTAGTCTTAATAACATTCCAAGAAATTCTCTAAAAGGTTTCAGCCCATACGAACTATTGTTCGGAATTAGAATGCGAGTTCAGGACCTCGATAGTCAGATGTCAGTGGTACAAGAAGAAACAACACACTTTGATGTAAAAGATCGTTTGGCTGTTTTACAGGAACTGAATGAAACAAGAAAATCATTAAGCAACATAAAGTTGAAGCAACAGCCAAGTACCACTGACGAGGCACCACCCGCAACAGCTCCAGCAAGGCCTGTCTGGATTCCAAAGATTGGGGATCTAGTCAGAGAAAAGATCGCGGTTAAGAAGGAATTTGGGCCTTCTTACAGAAAAGCAGTACCTGTCTTAGCAGTCACCGGAACAAGATCAGTTGTGCTACCGCCCCTTGCTGGTAAAAAGGAGAACAGAGTCGTGTCTATCGATCTGGTAAAACCACAAGCATGTGGCCTATAATCAACAGTAGGCCCAGTGGACTCCCAAGAAACAACAGAATACCCAAACTTGCAACAATCCAAGAGGTTCAAACTGAAAGACTAATCACATTCGATCAGCCTGCAGTGCACAATGAAGGACTATGCAATAATGCCATGGAACTCGTGCCTCTTGAAACACAGATTGAAACAGTTCGTCAAGAAACAACACCAGTCTACAATGATGTGGCATCAGAAAGTGCTACCGAGAGACAGATTGAAAGAACAATCCCATCAATTGAGAGAACTGCCTCTGGTTATTTCATCAACTTCGACAACTTCTCTGAAGATCAAAACGATCCCGAAGTGATGCCAGAAACTAAAAAGTCTTTTAAAGAAAAAGCAACAGAACTCTTTCATCAACTGAAGGAAATCTACCTAATTTCCCCTTGGCTAGAGTTCTGGTTCGGTTTAGGTGTATTTTTCCTCCTGCTTTGGCTCATCATGGTACTGTGTTTGGGAAAATTAATTGAAGGAAAATGTATTACAATGGACACAGCAAGTCAGAACATCAACCTAGTTCTGAAACCACACAGATCATCCCACGTGAAGAAAAGAGAACTGTCAACAGTAAATGTCACAGCAATTCCAATACCTGGTGGGGTAGTATGGGAGAAAACAGACTATGAGATCTATGGTCCGGTCGAAATCCTGAAGTATCCTCATCAACTAAAGGTTTCCTTAAGTGACTTTGTGACACCTAGTACGTTCTCTGATGATTGGGACTTTAACAGTATTAATGACATGATGTCTGATTTAGTAATGTCAGCTAGATTCACAGATCATGATTATTTACAAGGTTCATCTAGTTATGAGCAGTTATTCTGTTACACCCACTATGGGGATCATTACTTGCATAAATCTGCACAGCCTAGAAATGTTTTTATGTATAATCAATGGGAACATTGTTCTACACCACCTAAAAGCAGTTCTAAAGCATTCTTTGAGAAATTCCAATACTTCTCAGGGTTTAACACCAGTGATGCAGAAACGTTTTATTATAAACTGTTAGATAAAACAGGCATGAAAACAATGCTGACAAATTCTAAATTGATATATTCAGAAGCATTTTATGACAAAATGATGACATTTGGTTTTGATTATTGGAAAAATAATATTGAAACAAAAACAATTTGGGGTACAAAAGATTGGCAGGTGCAAGGCATAGAAGCACTATTTAGAACCTGCATGATACCTGAACAAATGTTATTTTTAAATGACACAATACACCAAACATCTTGTCTTGGCCTAGCTAAGATCAAAGACCTTAAAACATCGTCTATACCAAAGCCAATACCTGAAAATGCAACCGCTGATATTGAGTTAGACGTGTCACAAATTTTACATTTCAACAGAACACATCCTGATTGGAAAAAGTGGTTAATCTGGCCTACAGACACAAATAGCTGTCAAGATAGATTCCTGAACAAAACACAGGGTTTAAAAATGACCAGATTAGACTCAAGATATTCCCAGAGACAACATCCAGGAATAATAACAACATACAGTGTAGGGAAACTCTGCCTTGAAGGGCTAACTTCGTCCACACTGGCTGAAATTAAGCAACACTTGTCTTTATTAAAAGATGGTGCTGATTTGCGCGATTTCATTCTTGGACCACGCAAACAGCGTCAAAAGCGTTTCATAGCGACCAGTATCTATGCTGCTTACAACGAGGCTTGGAAAGTAAAGGAAATTGAAACTGCTGAAAAAATACGAGAAATTGATCGTATTAATTTGGAGAAATCACTTTCTGTAGTAGACAATGGGTTAATGACTCTGTCTTCCAGAATATATTCATTGGACAATATTGTATCCTCTGCCTTTGATGTGATAGACAGAGATTTGCTAATGTTACAACATGGCCAATCTCAATTACGCTCTATTATAGAATTAGGCTGGACGCTGCAAAATCTTCGTTCAGGCTATGTGCCTTGGCGTTTAATCAACACAACGTCATTATTTTCCAGTTTTAACCTTACTGATAAACAGATCAGTTTGGCACAGAAAGGAGCAGACTATACAATCCTGAGCATCGAAAAACTCGAGAGATTACCATTGACAATGTCAGAGAGTCCTGTCATTGAATGGATAATACACGGAATTATCACAATTCCGATAACAACTTTCCGATTTAAAAAGTGCCTTGAGTACATACCTGCTGGCCAATATGAACAATTGGGTAAAGGATATGTAAAATCTATATGGAAATTACCATACACTCATTCTTGCTATAGTGACAGTGACAAAAATGTATTTCTTAGTGGTGACAACTGTAAACACTCACTAAGCGGTATACTTTTGTGTCAGGGTATTAATTTACACGGAGCATGTGATGGAAATTCAAACAACCTTTCATGCCACCAGCTAGTCACACCTGCAACTCAGATAGAGCCCTTCTTTATGCAACTCGCAAACGGGAGTTACATTCTTAGAACGGATCACAGATGTTGTGGCCTGACGCCAGGGAAAAGGTATCTAGTACAAGTTACGTCCATGGTCAAATGTTGTATGCAAGCATTGTTCCCGAGCGGGCCTCCAGACATAGTGACTCCCCTCTGGCCTCGTCTGAATCTCTATTCTATACGAATTGATACATTAAGCAAAATGAAATCTGTACTTTTACAGACAACAGTGCCTATAACGTCATCTAAAGAGACGTATGATCTTCTAGTTGCAAGGACAGCTACTGAAATACATGTCTAGTGCAACAAGCATCCCAGGCATATTTAAGACAGTCTTTACGGGACTGCTAACACCCTTCCAGGCAATTTTGGGAATCTTTCCTAATTTTGTGCACTCCATTTTTGGCGGCATACCATTATTTTTGGGACTCGTCGCAGGGATTCTATTTTTGACCCTCCTGCTACGTTATGGCAAGCCTCGGCTCAGACATAGCTCCCATGGGAATGGAAGAGACAATCCTAGCAATGTGCTACCGGGACAGGATAACTAACGTCCTTGGATTGGCCAGGCTGAGAGATCTAAACATGACCTGGTTCCTTTCATTGAGACCGATATGGCAAAATTGCATTTTACCTGTGCTACGGTGTATGCTTTGCGGCGATGAATGCGTGTTGGACATCTGTCTTTCACTTCCATCAGCAGTACCAATGGACGTCGATACTTTGCTCAGTCCAATAACGGCTCACGCATTGTGTTGTCCCCAGCGGCTACCAATCCTGATGACGGCATTCGTGGAGACTCCTGTACTACAACCAAGTGGTAACAGTGGAACGAGTGACAAAAGCAACATCATCCAGGTACAACGTTCTGTGAGCATTGCTGGTCCTGCCTTCGATGACAGCAATCATTCTCACACCTGCCAAGTTACAGCGCTATCTAATTTGGTTGAACTATCACCTGAATTTGTAGACCAATTCTTTGAGAGCCTGTCTGATACGATGTTCTCACCCACAGAGAAACAATAACTTTTGAGAAGCTTTCCGACACACAGCGTTCCCATGAACTCTGAATTCGGCCTTCAGTTTTGATCAACAAAAACTGCCAAGAGCTTTGGAAATCTATTTTCTTTTAATTGGACAATTTTTTCTAATATTGACCTTTTTTGGCACGAACAATTCTTTGCTTAACGTAAAAACTATTCTTAGAGAACAGAAGCTTCACACTTCTATTTCTAAACACATCTAGAGACATAACAACATAACACCAGCCTCTAGCACACATGTTATTCGCTCAATCGTTCATTCATTTCAAATGCAATAATTTTTGAATGATTACTATGCTTTAAAAAACGTACAGTACCTAAATTCCATGTATTACAAGTACGCCTATTTCGAATGCATTTATGTATTTTGGGGTGGGCAATGTTACACATGCATCTAATTGCTTAGTTTTAGTAATTTTGATGGACATTAACCCGTGGAGTGGGTGTTGCGTGTTTATCTAGGTTCCTGATCGATACTGTGACCTTATGCCCCTATTCGGCTATAAATCCATTTATTCCCTATATTGGCATAACCGTTCAAGTGCTATTTTCTGAATAGTCATCTCTGGCCTCACACGAACAGAGCCACATTCCAGCATGACTCTCTGCCACTTCCTTTGTGACCAATTAGTGCAATGACAGCGCAGCAGTCACTATCTGATATTCCTAGATAACACTCCGAGTTCTTCAACAAGATAAAAACTTAGCAAACCTGGAAATCCCCGCTTGCTATGTTTTGATTAGTAATGGAACTCTAATGAGCAACTGATAACTATCACTTCCTAGTGACATCTTTAATTGACGTCTTATGTCCAGCAAACTTGCGTCAAACCCGGCACCTGTCAGGTATAAATATTACCAACGTTGCCTTAAGCAATGCGAGCCTGTTGCCCGGTTAGGAGCTGTTGTGAGCTGCGAGCTACTGATGCTGGCTGCCTGCATGACCCTGTGTTGGTAAATCTAGCACTCTGTCGCTGCAGCCTGCTATCCTGTGGTGGTGAAGCTGCTGATTACCATTATCGCCGCTACAGCGCGAACTATGGTGCAGTACGCTTAAGGAGCTGAACAGACGTCCCTCTGCGAAGACATCCAGCAGATTCCAGCTGCCCGCGGACGCTGTCACCCCTCCTTCCTCGACGCGCTGAAGGAAAGCTGCTGCCTTTCTCGTGCAGAGAAATCCAGTCCCGGCGCTTCCGGTTTACCCTTGCGGGTGACTGGGATATCGAGAGAGACCCCTGAAGGAGATACCAATCCTCCATCATTCTATTCAGAGGTATGGTGTTGACTAAACCCTTAGACGAGAATTCTTGAAACAAACCTTGGCAAAACCAACTTAACTTAAAGCTACTTACTTACTCCCCTTCTCACGTGTTAGGCTTAGGTCAGGCACACTGGGGTAGGTTTAGTTAGAAGCACCAGTTGAGTATGTTAGCCTAATGTATATATGACTGTATATATGTTTTATTACTTTTAAACCATTGTATGGCTAAGAAACCATATCAATGCTTTTACAGTTTTATTTCGCAATACTTATCTTACTGTACGTACTTTTTATAACAACAATTATTGCAATTGTGGCAATTCATTTCTCTTGTACGAGAAGAAAGACTGTTCAATAAATGTTAACCCTTTATTGACAAACGCCCGTCTCTCTATTCTCTACATCTCGTGAAAGTAAACTGCACTAGACTGACTGAGTGAAATACATGTCTATTGTTTCACACGACCCTAGAGATTGACTCTTGATCTGAGGAGCAAAGTTGTCATGTTGCACGGTTGTTGGAAAACTGAATCCCTTCTTGTCTGTGCCAAGGAAGCTGATCACTCCCTATGCAGAGAAGAAAGTTTCCAGTGACCTCTGAGCTAGTTGGTAACACAACCCAATTAAGTTTAGCATAGTCAGTGGAGGCCTGGAATATCCGCAGTTCCACGTCGATACTACTGTTTATGTTATTCCAATGCGCAGGGCCTAGTGGGAAACTAGGAACTACACTACAGATTCACTATGTAATAACAAAATGCACCCTCAAAAGTGCACTTTTGAATGTAGTGTACACACTCTAATTGGGAATAGTGTAACTTGGACATGCATCTTTTTCTCTACAAAAACATGCTACTTTACTTGGCTACCATGCACTTTTTCTACATCTGCACGTATTACTTAATGCTTGTGTTTATATCAAATAAAGAATCATTGAACTTGAAATGAAAAGTCACATTTCACTTATACCTCCTCAAAACACCTTCTAAACTACTCAAAGGTTAAACTGCTGTACATTTTTACTTCACATAACTCGAACATCCTTCACAAAGGGCTGCCTTCTGTGTTTAGGAGCCAGCCAACCCAGGCCCGCTTGGCCTCTGTGCAATTCCATTTCAGATTAGCCTATTTAGAATCAAGATTTTCATAACCCCCGCACTCTGCCCCATTCCCACATGTATACCACCTTCGCCCATACTGTATTCCTTATCCGACAAAGAAAAAGCCAACGTACACCTTTGTCACATAGTGGTCATTTGTTGGCCGCAGTTTATTAGGAATACAAAGAAACATGTATATACTTTGCATATTCTCATGTTATGTCCTGACAAAACTTTCTTGTTATTGTCTCTCGGCCCTTCTGGGTCGTTCTCTTTGGTAGGTTGGTTTTTGCGCTCACTTTGCGCGGGGAGGGAGTAGCTTCTGTCCAGGAGTTAGGCCCCCTCGCTACCTTGTCCGACTCTTGTTGTGCGCTGCCTTCAGGCGGGGGCTGGGCTGGGAGCGCAGTCTCCGTCTGCTACCCCCCCATCATTGGTAGGCCAACTTCCTTCCCAGCCGTGAGGCATCCCAGAGTGAGTGGTCCTACACACCTGTCTATTAGGCCAACTCACCCAGCCGTGAGGCATCTGAAGGTGAGTGGACCTATTCTGGCACACCGCCCTCCGGTGTGCCTCCGTACCAACCGATGTCAGCGTAGTTCTTCGCCACGCTTTGCCTGTTCCTCAGCCCTGCGACAATGCTGTTCCTTAGGTGTGGGCGGGTGGGACAAGAATTTGTGCTCCGCCGCCGGTGCTGCTCCCCCGCTCCGATAAGATAGGAGCTTGCCTGGGGGAGCAACGCTTATATGCCCCGCCCCATTCGCCTTCCAGGCCAGGTAGGCCCCATGCCCATTGGAGAGTTCGTAGCCTGGGGAGCAGCGCTTATATGCCCCCCCCCATTCGCCTTCCAGGCCAGGTAGGCCCCATGCCCATTGGAGAGTTCGTAGCCTGCCTCGGCCTCCATTGGCCGGGGGTGCCGGCGCCTCTTCGGCGGCCGCCGCGGGGGAGGGGCCGGGTATTTCCTTAGTTCCTGGTCACTTTGCGTGCCAAAAACCGCCCCCCCACTAGTTGTTTGTGTCTGGGGGCGCAGCGCTGGTTATGGCGCCGGCTCTCGAGCCCCCTTCGGGAGCAGCCTCTGCAACTGGGGGTGGAGGAATATAAATACGCCCACACTTAGTTAAATCCTTTGTGGCGGTGACGACCCAGCGTGGTGCATTCCTTCAACAGTGTTTCGACCATGGTGCCCAGAGGGTTTTACACCTTAGCTGAACCCAGAGAGTTTGAGTGTTGAGACCTACACTTTAGCTTCCATTGAGGCACCAGCAAACAGTGTTACACTTAAGCTTGCTCCGAACTGTCACACAGGCAGCCATACACTGTGGCATCCAGGGATGTCACTGATAGTTCAGTACATCCTGTCGAAAAACAGTGTCACGTGATACTCATTCAACTAGACACAAAAACCACAATAGGGAATCAATGCCGTCCAACATTTTGTACCATCAGCTGTTTGCATAGCCAACCTCGTTACTAGAAATGTCACACATGTTTATACACTGTGGTGCAGGATTATAAAAAATAAAAAAATGCAATACAACGCAGCAACCAAAACCTGCTGGAACTGCATCGCACTAGGGAGAGAGAACAGCGCTGACTCATATGTACTAAGGTGTGGCGCATCTGCTATCTGCCCCAGTGCAGTCATACCTTGCATCACGTGCATACATGTGCACCACAGTGCAAAGGTGTGTCCATGATGTCTAGCATAGGTTTTATAGTGAAAGAGTAGCCTTCTGGTAAAAAAAAGATGCCTGGACAAGCATTTTACTCATGGGATGTGTGCTGTAAACTGCAGCACACATGAAATATGAGAAAAGTTAAGAAAAATTAAAAGATTTCTCCTGCTTGGCACCTCCTCAAGCATATTTTTTTTTGTGCAAGGTCATGTCTAACACTTTTACTAGATTGGACTTTCCATCAAAAACCGTGGTGGTAGTGTGAGAAAACGCCGATTTACCACCCATTGGATGCCCCCTTGAAGTAAAGTAGCACAATCCATCACAAAACACTAATTGTGTTACTATAAGGGCTCCTTTCCAGCTCAAAAATATTTTGCGCTGAAAAGTAAATACTTTACCAACATTTCGAACTATCTTGCATCACTTTAGGAGACTTTGTGGCAGAACAAAGTGATGCTAAATCTGCCCTTGTGCCTTCATCTCCAGATGCAGAAGAGAAGCTAGGGGCACACTGGAGCTTCTGATCTTAGACACTAGTAACCCATCCCCCGATTCCAAGAAAGACAAGTTGGGAGATGAACTGAGACAAAAAGGGTGCCCTCTCTGGGAACCTCCACACAAGTGGCAATCCATCAGCGGGTGCGATGGGGAAAAACCCACCAACCGCTACCTCCAACACACTGCCTCATATCTGCTGATTATTTCATCTCTATCTAGTTTACCTTTATTTGCAGCAAGAGATTCAGTTTCATCTCTTTTCTGGGTCACACAGGAGCCACCCCACTGGGCTGCAACGCATCTTCTGGTATCACGTGTAACATGACCTTCCTGTTGCATAGCTGCATGAATGCACACGATTGACATGGGCTTTTCTCTGATGGCATGTATTAAAGTGAACATGTCTGGTTGGCTGAGTCAGGGGCAGGGCCAGCCTTTAGCATGTGTGAGCTGGGCCCACGCCCGACCTCCAGAGGGACACTGGGCCTCCCTGCAGCAGTCTCCCTACAACTTCTGTCCAAAGAAATGTGTGTTTAAACACTTTTTCTGAATGCTGCTTGCGTCCTTTTCTGCTTTTTATTTCTTTCTTTTCATGACGCTCCTTAATCTTGCCTTCCTCACCTACCTCCGACTCCTCACAAGTTTTCAATACATAAGCAATTAAAGAGGATGAGTGGGAGGGGCCTCTACATTTGGTTTCACCCAGGGCGGTCTCAGATTCATGGGACAGACAGAGCCTTGATTGAGCACTGGGTTTCCAAGCCGAGAGACGGTCAGACAAGCCGATGCTTTTTTTGCTGTATTTAACAACATTGGGATTGGTAGACTGTGCTGTCTGGTAGAAGGCAACCCTTGCGAGCACTCACACAAGCTCTAGCTTTGTTTTGTGACTAAGTAGTGCCAGGCTAAGGCTTTACTTAGCTGGCGCACATCCCAGTGTGTGTGTGTGCACAGCCTGATAAGAGGCGAACGAGCTGAGCTGCGACCGCTCTGGCTGTCACTGCTAAATAAATGTGCAGCACAGTGTCTTGCTGTGAACTCATTCAAGTGAAGAGAATCTGTTTAGCAATACGTTTTCCCTGATTACCTGTTTGCTGCTGAGAAGTGCTGGCACTCTTCCATTAAAAGCATAGGAGTAGTGCTGAGAAGTGCTGGTACTGTCCCTTCTAAATTAAAGAAGTGCAGCTGCTGAGTACCTGATAGTACTTACCCGTTCAAAAAGCTCTGCTGTCTGTGACTCCAAGACTAAAAGTAGAAAGCCCACAGCCCCCCGTTATCTTTTGCATGATGATATACTGTTTAAAATAAAATCAAGTAGTTGGAAAGAAGGCTTAGCTGGTGATCTGCAGGTGATGGAAGCAATGAATATATTATTTCAAACTTTGTTGAAAAGAGCAGCACAAGGAAGGGTGGAGTGCAAACCCTCTCCTGGCGTGAGCAGGCGCCACTGAAGAGCTCGTCACTTCCTTTACTGAGAGTGGCTGCACCTACCTGTGTGTGAGATGAATGCCCTGGCTTTCATGGGGATATGAAGCGAGGGCATGGCTTAGGGAAATGTGTCAGGGGAACACAATGCCAAATACTGCAAACAAGCACTGGCAAAGCGAATACCTCCGACTTTAGTGTGCTAAAGTATAGAAAGACAGGCATGCACCAATACTGTTTGCATAAATTTATCATACTAAGCCAGCCTTAGTGGCTTTGCCAATGCTTTTTTTAATACTGGTAGCGCACACAATATCTCGCAATCCTCTACATGACTATTTGTCTTACACACATCACTGTCAAACACAAAATGCTCTAACACTTACAAATACAATAGAAAGTTATGGTAGTAGTGCTGATGGTTGGGGTTGAATTAAGAGTATTGATTCTAGTGAGGCACTACAGTGGTAAAGATCTCAAAAGATAATGTGTTGGCATTGTATTACTGTTAGGTACTGTGAATACCATCTGAGCGATCCAGCAAGTGCATAAGAGGGGCGGTAGGATGCTCGGCACTGAAAATAAATTAATGGACTGGCAAGCATGTCACAGGAAGAGGCAAGGCAGAACAGAAGTCAAGGCAGTGACGCGTCGCGGAAGATGGCGCCGTGATCCCGGAGCTCCTGACCCGACCTTCCTCACGACGCTCTTTTCAGCAGCATTTGGAGTCGCCCAGCCCGACACATGCCTTAATCGTCTCCGCAATGTGAGGTGAGCCCAGCTCCCTCACTATTTTGTGGGATTTGAGGTGTTTTCGCAGACTTGCTCGTTTCGGTCGGGAGTTCCAGCTCCGACCGCCATTTTGTGCGCAGCGCGCATCTTTATATCTGAGGCACATACACTCATAAAAACTGCTTACAAATGGACCGCTCAGCTGGGGCAACCCCCTATTTTTGTGGTGAGTCTTTACTAATGTGCTCTATTGAATGATGCCGCTTTTCTTTCTTCCTTTCTCGAGCCTGCAATTCAGTCTGCTTTATCCGCAGCCATTTTATGAAGCTGTGTGCTAGACCCCTCGAGCAATGTCTCCTCAGCGATATCCTTGACTTTGGCCTTTTGTTTTAACTCCAGTGTTGAAAAGGGACCAGGCTTGCTTCTGCATCACCCTCTTCGCTCCTGAATGATTTTGCTTTCTCTTCACCTCACTCTGGCCCATGCAGCATTTCAACTATTTTTCACCGCCTTCTGCTGTTACCGCCAACATGTCCACATCGTTTATGCTCCATTATTGGGTCTGACCTTTTGTTGCTAATCCCTCTTCAGGTGAGGCAGGTTGGTCGCTGTTGGCTTCCTTTGATCCCTGTTACAGAGTGGAGTGCTTTCCTTTGTTTTCATTGCTGTTCTGCGCTCTTTTATGGGGAAACTCCGCAACTTGAAGCTTGCTACGGTTACTAAGTTGCCATCCAGATCAGATTCTGACTCACCTCTTCAAGATATGGAGGGAGGCAAGTTGTCAAAGCCTGACGTAACACATGGAGCCATTCCTAAATCTCAGAAAGGCGGGAAAGCGCCTTTAGCTTCCGGAAAGCGTCTCAAGAAAGACCCTCCTGCTTCTGATAACGGCGCTTCTTCCTCATCCATGGATATCATCTTAAAGGAAATCCGTGCTCTCAAACCCTTCATGGAAGCAACCACTAAGAACATGCAAACCATGCAAGACAAATGGTCCTCTTTGGAATCCCGTGTTCTTATACTGGAACAATCGTCGGACTCTTTCCACTCCTCCTGCTCTCGTATTCCTTCATTGGAGGCTGAGGTTCTTCTGCTTAAGAAATAGACAGAGGATTTGGAAAACAGAAATCGTAGAAACAACCTCCGCCTTTACCGACTTCCTGAACTAACGGAGGGGTCTAACCCTACTACTTTCTTTCAGACTTTCCTTTCAAAATTCCTCGATGCTCCAGCCCTAGCCTCCATCAACATCCAGAGAGCTCATCGCCTTGGTCCTAGAGTTTCTTCTAAACCTAGAGGGGTCATCATGATGTTCCTTCAATACACTGATCTCTTACAGGTTCTTTCGGCTGCGAAACTCAAAAAACAAATCATGTGGCAAGGTCACCGCCTTTATCTGTCTCAGGATGTTTCTAAGGCCACAGCAGACAGACGGAAGAGATTTCTAGTCTTGCGTCCACAGCTCAGAGCTCTCAATGCAAGATACGGACTCCTTCACCCGTGCCTCTTCAAGGTTACCTACAAAGACAAAACCACCACTTATGAAGACCCTGTTGTCCTTCAAGAATTTCTCCGTCAGCAAAGCCCTGATGTTATGGATATTTCCAGGCCACCCTGATTGAACTTGCAGTCTCTTCCGATCTAATATTACTACTGTTATTTGTACTTCGTACCTCTTGTTATCGTTATTGTTGTTAGTTTACTTCTCTATTTTTATCTTTGTTGTCTTTTGACCTGCGTCATATTTCTCTTGTTCCTCATTGATTTATTCTTTTTCTTCTCTTACATTTGCAGATACCGCTCTCTTTTTCCTCTGTTTCTCCCGATGTTTTGTATGGTGTTTGTACACTGCCTTTGGATTTGTGGATACTAAGGTCTGGCGTCCGCTCTTGGTGATGTCGCGGTCATCTTTTCGATGCCTACACCCCCATCTTCGTTTGCGTTTCTTGTACTCGTAAGTATGTCCTTCAGTCGTTCGTTTTGGACATGTACTGTCTTCTTGCTCTCCATTGTTCTTGCCCCTTTTCTCCTTTTCTTATTCTTTGCTTATTTTCAGTCATTTCCTTTCTTCTCTCTTCTCTCCTCTCCCACTCTCTATCATTTTTCTGTTCTCTGGTCTATTTCTATTTTTCTTTCTTCTCTGATTCAGTATTCTCTCTGTAGCAGTTTTTTCCTTTATCTTTGCACCTTTCCTTCTTTTCTTTCTTTTCTCTTATCTTTTTCTCTCTATCACCAGATTTTCACTCTTCTCAACTCTCTCAGTTTATTTCTTATATATTAATAAGCATGTTGCTGTTAGTTGTTTTTCTCAAGTGTTCCATTCCGTGTAACGACGTTAAGGGATTAAATAATCCCATTAAAAGACAAAGGGTTCTTTCACATTTAGCAAGACTTAAGACTGATATTGCTCTCCTTCAAGAGACTCATCTCGCTGAGGTAGAAGCTCTAAAGCTCAAGCGTTGTTGGGTGGGTCATGGTATTTGCTCTCCTACGGCAACTAGAAAAAATGGTGTTGTAATTTTGTTGCATAAAAAGTTAAACGTTTCCTCCATCGTTCATGAATGTGATGTTGATGGCCGTTGGGTTATTGTTACATTACTCATAGATAATATTCCTCTCACCCTTTTTAATATGTATGCCCCAACTGGGATCGACAGATCTTTTTGGCACTCTATCTCTAATAAGCTGTCTTCCCTCCCTGGGGATTACATACTTCTCGGAGGAGATTGTAATCAGGTTGTTGACCCCTTCCTTGACCGACAGTCAAAAGTCAAATTTGTTCCCTCTTGGATGCACACTCAATTTGTACATTCTTTTCAAAACAATGCTTTAGTGGATATTTGGAGACTGTGTAACCCAGATATTAGAGAATACAGTTTCTTCTCCCCTCCTCATCAATCCCAATCCCGCATTGACCATATTTTCCTTAGTAAATCCCTGTCCCAACATGCTATACGCTCTAAAATCTGCTCCATCCTGCTCTCCGACCATGCTCCAGTTTTTGTGGATCTTGACTTACTCCCATTTTCTCCCCACTCTGGTAGATGGCGCTTCAACAATGCTTTGCTTCTGGAAGTCACTTTTTGTACCGAATTTACCGCCTTTGCCAAAGAATTTTTTCTATTAAATCACACCCCTGATTCCTCTTTTGTTATGGTTTGGGACTCATTTAAAGCATCCTCTAGGGGTTTTATTATCAATTTTGTGGATCTTGACTTACTCCCATTTTCTCCCCACTCTGGTAGATGGCGCTTCAACAATGCTTTGCTTCTGGAAGTCACTTTTTGTACCGAATTTACCGCCTTTGCCAAAGAATTTTTTCTATTAAATCACACCCCTGATTCCTCTTTTGTTATGGTTTGGGACTCATTTAAAGCATCCTCTAGGGGTTTTATTATCAATTTTGTGACTAGACGGAAGAAACTTCGAGAAGCTAAGTCGGAGAAAATCTTAGCTGATATTAAAGCTTTCGAACTTGCCTATTACGCTTCTAAATCTGACTCTTTCCTTAAATCACTTATTGAAGCAAAAATCTCATTTAACAAATTCACAACTGACGCTGCCTCTAATATCTTGCTAAAATGCAATTCCAGATATTACGGAGGAAAGAATAAAATGGGGAAACTCCTGGCCAATTATTTAAAGATATGAAAGGAACGTACCATGATTGAATCTATCAGGACTTCTTCTGGAGAATCTATTTTAAGGATAAAGACATCCTCACCGAGTTTGCCAAATTTTACGATAATCTTTATACTCCTGAACAGGTGCCGAGTCCTGCTGATCTCCTTTCTTATTTTCATTCTCTTCCCTCTCCTCCTGTTTCCCATGTTGATTTTCATTCCCTGGAACAAGACATTTAATTATCCGAAATCTCCAATGCTGTTTCTAAATTAGGTCACGGTAAATCTCCGGGTCCTGACGGATTTACTATTGAATTCTATAGCCATTTTGCCTCTCTTCTTCTTCCTAAACTCCTACTCTTATTTCAAACCTTCCTTGGAGCTAGTTCTTCAAGCGGTTCTTTTCAACAGGCTTTAATTTGTTTGATTCCCAAGGAGGATAAAGATCCTTCTTTATGCAAGAACTACAGACCAATATCCTTGGTCAATACTGAATATAAAATTCTAGCCAAGATACTAGCGTTGTGCATGGACCCCCTCTTACCAGATCTAATTGGTCCTGAGCAATCGTGTTTTATCAAAAGGCGTCTCTCCTCCGATAATTCCCGTGTCTTTCTTAACATACTTAGCAAAGCTTCCTCTTTAGCTCTTCCCTTCGCAGCTATCTCTTTAGATGCGGAGAAAGCTTTTGATAGGATCGGGTGGGACTTTATGTTTCAGGCTTTACGTAGGATCGGTATCCCTTCCAAATTCATTTCTATTGTTTCTTTACTTTATTCCGATCCTCAGGCCTCTATCTTTGTCAACGGGATGTCCTCTGACTATTTCTCTTTACATAGGGGTGTTTGACAGGGTTGCCCCCTCTCCCCCTTACTTTTTGTGTTAGCCTTAGAAACTTTCCTTACTAAAATTCGTCTGGACAACGGTATCTCTGGTTTTCAGTTTGGTTCCCATCAGGTTAAACCCTCGGTTTATGCTGATGATATTCTTTTTTATTGCTCCGATCCTATTACCTCTATTCCCTCCTTTCTTCAGCAGGTCTCTTCCTTTTCTGCAGTTTCTGGTTATTGCTTAAACACCGATAAGTGTGAAATCTTGCCTTTGAATCCTCTCTGCCAGAAACATCTTTTTTCTCAAACAGGTTTCTCATGGCAACCATCTAAAATTAAGTATCTGGGAGTTTGGTTTGCCCCCTTTTATCTGACACTCTAAAACTAAACTTTGATTATATTTGCAAGAAAATGGACACGGCTATTACGCGTTGGCATCCGCTCTTTTTGTCCTGGTGGGGCCGGATTAATTCTATAAAGATGATGTTATCCCCCCTTCTTCTCTATACTATCTCCATGCTCCCTTTGCACATTCCACTTTATTTCTTCAAAAAGATTGATTCTTTATTACTGAAATTTCTATGGAATGGTAAACGTCCTCGGATAGCTCTTGCTTCCTTACGGAAGGACAAAGCTCACTCTGGAGTACGTTTTCCTGATTTTAAAGAATATCATCGAGCCTTCTCTTTGAAACAATCAATTCGATGGTTTTCTTCTGATCTTCCTCATTATCCTCCTGTCTGGTTGAGTATGGAATCCTCCTTTATTTCTCCATTTACCTTTCGAGAATTCCTGTCCTTTACATCTTCCTTAGCTCGCCTTCGCACACCTGTTATTTCTCATTCTCGGAATCTCCTTCTACCATTTCTATCTTCCTCTTATCCCTCCCTTCTTTCCATCCACAAACAACCGATCTGGAACAATTCCCTTTTTAAAGTCTGTAACCGCACCATCTTTTGGGCAATATGTTGGATTTCTCAGTTACTCTCTCAAGGTACTCCTCTCTCCTTTCTTGAACTTCAATTCCTCTTCTCATTGCCCGCTTCTGCCCGGGCTCAACACGCCACCCTTTTGCCAGTCTTGATCTTCTATCTTCGCTCCCTTTCACCATCCAACGATGTTCCTTTAGATCGTAGATCTACTTCCTTATTATTGGATTCTTCTCCTTCTGCATCTGCTCTGTATAATTCTTTCCGCTTTATTAGTGATAGATTGAAATCTCGTATCAAGATTGCCTAGGAATCGGATTTTTCTCAGAATTGGCCTGTACCTTTTTGGGACAAAATATGGACTAAACTTCATAAAACCTCTAGAGCTGCTAATACTACCCAAACTTTATATTTCATTTATAACAGAACTTTATTTACTCCATTGGCTTTATCCAGTTTTTCACCAGATACTCCCTCTACTTGTTGGCCATGTCCTTGCTCCTCTGCAGACCTCAATCATATGTTGTTTGACTGCCCTCCTACTTCCCAGTTCTGGCAACTAGTTTGGAAGCAGATACAAAAAATGTTCCACTTCCACGTTCCCTTTTCCCCTACACAAGTTTTTCTAGGTTCCCTCTCACCGGAACTTCCTCTTTCTCCCAGCCACTATCTTTTACTTGACCTCTTCATAGCTGTAGCTTTCCATACCATCACTTCCAACTGGAAACAAGCTGCAAATATTTCCTACCAATCTTGGTGGAATGAGGTTTGTTTTCATCATTGTCTAGATACCAATTATGTATCCCCCATATCCCTGGCTATTAAACGTGACCTGATTTGGCTTCCTTTGGTAACATACCTTTCCTCCTCTGCTCCTGTACATCCCTCTCCTGATCTCACCACAGTTGAAGTACATAAACCCCCATGATGTTCTTATTACCCGATTGCTGTAATTAATAAGTTTCAATATATTGTATTTTACCTTTCATTTATACTCATATGCTATTGTTCATAATTCCTCATGCTTGTTATGCTTACCTTACATGAGAATCGTTAATGTTTTGCTTATTTTATTTATCTATTTACTGTAACTCTTACTCCCTCTCCCCCCGCCTCTCCTCCTTCTTTATTTTCTTCAATAAATCAAACTTGAAAAAAAAAAAGAAGTCAAGGCCGTCAATACACATGTTACCAAGGAGAAGAAACTGGAATGGTTGGGCTAATGTGAAAGAGTAGCACGTGAGGGAGGGGAGAGCAGAAGCAGAAACCATCCTGAAGTGCAGGAGGAAGGGGTAGAGCAGGAGCTGGAATCGCATCAGATGTTCGGACATTTGTTTTGGGGTCAGAAAGTGCGGATGTTTAAAAAAAAAAAAACAATAAGTGTCCATTTTAAGGTCAGACACACATTCAATTCCTGACAAAAGATTTTTGTTTAATTAAAAAAAAGCCCACTGCACTTAAAAACACAAAAAGGGATTGTTGTCTGTTTGCAATGCATGTATGAGATACAGAATGTGTGATATTTGAATGTACTTTCAGGTTTAAAGTAGTCAGTAATGTTCTACAATGGAACCATGTAATTCAAAGCAAAATGATAACCAAAGTGGCCCAGAGCATATTGTGAGAGTGAAATTCTTCTTTCCTCTGGGCTAATTTAAAGAGTATTTTACAACGCCTCAAACCAATCGAAGAAGGCTGACCTAAAGGTCACTTTCTGTACACTGGAAATAGAAGGTCCAGCAGTTCAAGCCTCACTTAAAACTTCCTATTCCACTCAAGCTTGGCTTTTGGGAGTGTCTGCTAGTCTCTCCTTTCTAACAATGCCTTCCAATAACGGTTTCCTGGTTAAGGATTGCAGTCACACCGCAATCCACAACCAGTAACCCTACTAGGCCACCAGAGATCTGTGTTATTCCCAAAAATTGCCCCTATGGGAGTTTGCCCATTGACCATAAGGGCCGACACCCCTTCTCTATACCCCCAGAGGGGCATATATTTGTAAAAAAATAAGTGTTTCCCTCCCCCAGGGGCACGATCACATAGTAAAAACAAAAATAAAATAGGGGGGTTGGCCCTTCCGACATGTGGGCCAAATATATTTTATAAATGTGTGTTTCTCCTGGGAGGAGGGGACGATTGCGCCCCCACCCAGTGCACCCAGTGGAAAATATACATTTAGAAAAAGATGTTGTTAGGGGGGTCGGCCCTCCCACCATATAGGTCGACCCCCTTTGGGCCCATATATATATATTTTTTTTTTAATGTGTGTTTTGCTCTGCGGGGGCCTATTTGGGCACCCCAAGTGGAAACACATTTAAAGAAAATACTAGTAAGGGCTTTATGAACAGCCCTCTTCAGAAATTGGTCGGTTATGTCGCTCACATTATCCTTCCACCCTGCACAGCATGAAGCAATGGGTCAGACCATTTCTGCTGTTGGTTAACTTCACTGTTAGTGATAGCACTTTGAGTTTTCACAATGAGCAAACCTGCACACAATATTGCAGGTGCTGCTATCTGAATTTGTGCTTTTTGAGATCTTTGCCTTTAGGAAATTATTTTTATACTGGAAGTGGGCCAGCAGCTCCTGCATCAATAGAGTTGTTAATAAGCCATGAATAAACAAGCAATGTCAAATATGTCTGGTGATATCTGCCAGCCTTTTGGCTTTGCTAATGGTTGTTACCTCTCATATTCCCTGATGTTGGACACCTATTGCTGTGCCCAGGCCTAGATTTTGGCCCTGTCTGAGTAAGATATGTTTTTTTTCAGTTGTCTCCTCCCTAAAAACTGTCTCTGGTGCATGCCAGTGCCATATTAAAGGAACAGTAGTGAAGTGGTCTCACTCCTTGTAATTTGAATTGTGCTGTGGTGTTGAGTATGTGGCAAGGTGACGTTATACTGTGTCTTTTTGGTCTTTTTTAATGTCTTTGTGGAACCTACAGCTGCATCAAATGAGCAAAAAGATTTTTTGTTTATTAGTGTTGCACAAATTTCACAGATGCACACAGCCACCACTGATTTAACCCCATACTTCTGCCTTCTACGTACAGCAGTGTTTAAGAAGAAATGTTTTAGACAGTCAGTAGAAATGGCGTTTCTGTGGATGACTGCTGCCAAGGCCCTAACTCGGGTAATGGAGGACAGCTCTGAGGCAGGATCAGATTCTGCAACAGCATCTGAGGGAGAGGAAAATGAAGCAGAATCTGGAAGTGAATTTTCAGTCTGTGGAGTTCAATTCGATTACTTATCCTCCAGAGATTCTGAGGACCATGGTCTTGGTAGTTGTGACATCCCATCGTAAGCACAGTTTGTGCAGCAGAGTGACCATAGCATGGTAGACCTACCCAGAGGGCAGGCATGTTCGACAGCAAGTACAGAGTGCTCTCTTGCCAGGCCCCCAATTAGTGCAGCCCCAAATTCCCTCATTTACTGGAGAAACTGGATGTAAAGTCAGTACATTTTTTGCCAAAATGCTACATCCATTTTTGGATGTTGACTTCCTTGAGGAAATTGTACAGTAAACAAACTTTCATGCAGACAATTTCTGAGGGCGAATGGAGACACTCATTCTAGGGCACATCGTTAGACTTCCTCTTCACTTGAGGAGTTGAAGACATTTTTGGGCTTCTCCCTTAAAATGGGGATAGTGCACAAACCAAGCTTGCAGTTCTACTGGTCTACTCTCAAGGTTTCAGTAACACCCTTCTTTTCACCATACGCAAGCAGAAATTGTTTTTTGCTATTGCAGCGTATCCTGTTTTTCAATGATAATGCTGCTGCATTGCCCCAGGACTGTCCAGACCAAGGCAGTTTGTTGAATATTCAGCCTATCGTGGAACATATGTATGCAAGATTTCAGAGATTTGTACTCTTGGAAAGAATATAGCCTTTGATGAGTTCTTGATACTGTACAAAAAATTACCAGATTCTTCAGCCATACAACATGAGTCATGAAATCCGCAGATAGTATAAGAAGCTGTATGCCCACCTGATCCAGATGGCAACAAACAATGCATATGTTGTTAGTTCTCAATTCACCATAGGAAGACCCATGTCTTTCCTTGATTTTCAATTGACCGTCATTGAAAGTGTTGCTGCTACAGAAGTAGCAGCCCCTACTACATATGCTGTGGAGGACATGGCAAGACTGCAGGATCGACACTTTGCCGACTACATTTCTGCAGCAGCAAGAAACCATGTTGTTGTTGCAGAGTCTGCTCTAAGCAACCAAGAGGCAGGCAACTTGTCATTTTTGTCTCCAGTGCCCATCTTAGCAAACCTATCATTTTCCTTCTTTATGTTGTACCATACAAAAAGTGAAGTATTGGGAAATTGACTGAGGTTGAGCTGCTTTAACAAATACCTTTCAATGGCTATACATGAATCCATAATTTATGTTGGGCACATCCTTTGTTTAAAAGAAAAACTTGTTTTATTCACTCTACCCATACTAGTCTCTCTGGTGAATCAGGTACCAAACCTTTCTAGGTCATGTCGTCTTCTTGACATCTTTTGCATCACCTTCTCATTTCAGGTAAGAAGACCGGGACAGAGCACCGGTACCAGGATCCACAAAAGGCCTGGAGCAGATAGAGCATTACACACCGCAGATACATTGGTATGTAATCCTGATTGCTTAAATAGCTTAACATTATTCCATTGGAGTTCCCAAAAACATCAGTATTCATTATTGTTTAGTGTTTTTTTTGTTTTTTAATCAAGTTCTGCAAAGGTCCTTTTTAGTGTATTTGAGTTTTCTTAACCGTCCACAGTTTTAAACATCAAATTGACCACTTTTAGAAGAAGGTAGAACACATGAAGGATCAGCTTATTCTTATAACGTCTACAAAGCATTTGGATTTTGATGCCCTTGAAGATATGGGGTTAAGGTATCATGCTCTAGTATTTTATTGATATTTTGTAGATTGTTATTTTTGACTTCATTTTAATGAGATGTTATTGATAAGAATAATTGCTCTGTATAGATACATATACACATACAGATACAGTTATATTTGGTCATTCATAAACATAATGGTTTTCACATACACTACAAGTTTTGGGAATTTTCTTTGGCACAACAAGGTATATGTACATTTTTGGTTTCAAGTTAAATATTCACCAAGGTTTCGGAATCTTGTTTTTTATATTGTGTATAAATAACGTATCACAACACATACAAACCCTTATTTTCTTTCATAATTGTATATTAAACAGCTATATTTAGGGTCGCTAGTTTACAAGGAGGTTGCATTTTTTTCTTGATAACAATGAGAAAATATTCCTCATAAGAAGTTATCTTTTTAGATTTGATGTGTTTTTTGCAAGTACATGCATATAATATATACACTACAAATAGCGTAATTTCAGAAAGGTAGGGCATATTATGTAACACCACCATGCCAAGTCTTAATTCAGGCACCATTGTAGAGTGTATGTAAGAAAGTAATTTTTGACAGGCACAACGTATTCTTCTTGTTGAAAGACATTTAGGTATCATGCTCTTTCTTCTCGTTGTGAAGAATATGTGTGTTCCTCGGTTCTTCATTTATTCTCGCCTTAGAACTGAAATTACAATAAAAAATTACAATTATAAACATAAGATAGGAAATGGCAACAGAAGAATTCTCTTTAAAGCTTTAATAACTACACCATGCCATCTTTTTACTGGGCCGTTATGTATAATACTGTATGAAAATTGTTTATTCAACAATTTTTCTCTGCAGACATGAGCATATGTAGTGCTCGTCTGTAGCACTCCCAATTAGGCAAATCACACAAAAAGTTACAAAAGGTATTACACAATATTTTACAATGTATGTAGAATGAATTAATTGCTGGCTGTACAAACAAAACTCAATTTGAAATGCAAAAATAGGAATTCCTATTAAAAATCCAGAACAAAAAAGGCATCGGACCATTGCGCCAATCTATTGGATACAACCCAAAGTTCCAGCAATATAAAAATCTTTTTAAACTTTGCAATATATATGCAGTTAGTGCAAAGATCGGACAAAGGATGAAAACCAAAAAGAAATTAATCTTTTTTTATGTCGTGACCAAACAAAATACACAGCCAACAAGTGTTTTGACTGCTTGATGTAACGGATGTGAGATTCCTCAACCGGACGTATCTCAAACAAAAGGTAATGCTCATTGACGTCATTACAGTGAAAAAGGAACAGCCATATAAAGCATTTATTCGTGCATATATCATATGAAGATCAACTAATTCATAGAAATTTATTACAATAAGTTAAAAAGTAAAAGTTGAAGGAAAATATTATTGATATCAACAGGAGAATAAAAATGTAATAAAGTTAAAACGAGAAAAGCATGGATGAAAGCCACTGTGAGGCATTTTGACTTAGTACACTTGGAATACATTGTAAGGAATGATAAAAGAAATTTGAAGGTGGCATTGCCAATAATTAGGGTTAGAGGTTGATCAATTTTTCTAAAAACCATTTCGTTTTGACAAACGAGTTCGGGAACATATGCCTTTTAAAACATATAATTCATAAGCATTTTCACTGAAAACTGTATCTTACCTAGATCAGGCAGAGAGGTCAGAAGTGCATTTAATTGCAACTATTTAGTCTCTTTCTTTAGGAGATTGGAAAACCTACCCTCTCCTGGAGTTGTATGTAATATAGGTCATTGAGCCTACCCTTCTGAGATGAAGAAAGGCACTTAGGCGTTTGGATGTCGACTGAACTGTTTAATCATTTTCAAAAATGACTCATCTAAAACTTGGAACCAGCACACTGGGCAAACTAACTTAAAGCTCTGGTGAGAATCTGAGAACTGTTCAGTGATGCTCTCCTGCTCTACCAAGCATGTCCATTTTCCTCCCATTAACCTGTATCTCATTGCCAAGAAATGAGGATGCTGCCTCCTACCTGGACTTACAAAATGGCCCCAATCCCTCTTTGAGAACATTGAATGTTGCAAGCATCAAGTCAAAATATAATTGCTGGGAGAGAATCGGAAGTATTGAAATGCAACCTCTCACTGCTTGGACTACATTAGTTCCTGTTTTTTGTGTCCCGTAAGCCGGAGACACCACATTCAAAACATGGAAGTTACACATCATCCCTGTGATCCTTTTGCCATCTCTTGCAGTAGTGATCATGGTGCTCTGAGCTCAGTAAATTGAGAAATGGGATGGAGCCATCTTATTAGAATGCCATAATCCACACATGGATCAGACTTCTTGACTCCTAAGTGAATCCCTTTCCAGGACTGCCATACAGCTGCAAGGCAACATCATGGGATCAAGGTTTGGCTCAAAATGTCTGGAAGTCATACCTACATACCACAACCAAGCATCATATCAATGAAACACTTGGTTGCACTAAGTACAAAGTTGTGTTAGTCACTTTGCACTTGAAAGAGAACTTGCTTGAGAGATAATGTTGTCATCCGGGTAACTTGAGTAGCTTTCTCAATGGCTTTGGTTAATTGTCAGACAATTGTGTTGGATTATGGCCTCAAAATGTACCCTTCCAGGGCTGGAAACCTAAATAGTTGGCAAACTGTTGAAGCTTTTCTGCACTGCCAGGTTTAACTGTTGTTGCAATATCAAAAAGAAAGCATGCTGTGTCCAGATCCAGGAGGACAGCAGTGGCTGTAGTGTTAGTACTATGTAACTTTCTTGTACTGGGCATATTTATCAATCACAACCAGGCACTGTACTTTGAGCACAGAGACCCAAAACAGGGTCAGATGTAGGACCCTTGTGAATTGTGCCTCGTAATTTGCGCTCAATTGTGAGTTGCAAATTGCAAGGCACAATTTACAATGTACTACAGTGTCAGAGACACTGATTGCGATTCCCAAAGGGGTCGCAAAATGCGAGGCTCATGAATATTAATAAGCCAATCGCAATTTGCGACCCCATTGGGAATGTCTCGCTCTCCCAGGGATCGTGGCCTGCAGGGCTCAGCAGACCACTATGTCTGCTTTTCAAAAAGCAGGGTTATTTTCAAATGCAGCCCGTTTTCCTTAACAGGATGCATAAAAAAAACAAAAACGTTTTTGTTACATTTTTAAGGGCAGGCAGTGGTCCCTGGGATCACTGCCTGCCCCTAAAAAATATTTTCCTCTGCATTTGCAAAGGGAAAGGAGTCCCCTGGGGAAGCCTTACCTTTTGCGAGTGCATTTCCACCCTTTCGTAGAGGGTGGTAATTTGTGAGTGTTTTGCGACCGCAACTGCGGTTGCAATACATTCATACATGGCTTTGGGGTCGCTATTAAGAAGAGAACGCCCTTTCCTAATAGCGACTCGCAATTCCAAAATAGCGAGTCGCAAATAAATTGTGACTCGCTATTTTGGAATTGTACATGGCCCTGTCGTAAACCTATTTGCTCATGCACAATAGGGTCGCACATCTGGCCCTAGGTCCCTTTCTTGCCTCACATTTCTTGTAGAGACTTGACCAAGGGTTCTGTTGGCCTGGCTGTGCTAGTGTTTTGACAGATTCTTCCTGCGGTCCATTCAAACTTTTATCAAGCGGGAGAACCAGGCGTTAAATGTAAGTTTGTCTTGATGCCTAAACTTCCTGGAGGTCTGCAGGAGCCAGTTCCACCAAAGCTGCCTTATTCTATTAGCGGTCACAATCCTAGCACAATGCAAGGTTAGTTCTTCTGCAGTGATGGAAAACTCAAGGTCAATTCCCTTGAAAACTGTGAGCAATGCACAACCTATCATTTTCTTATCTATTAGAAAGCTGTTCGTCATGGCTTGTGCCTGGAGTCAGGTATGATAGCATAAAGCAATAAAGACAGCTAAACAACATAGAATTATCTTGAGAGAATTTAGGTAATATTTTAATTATGGACCACTTTGCACACACTTTAGAGTATGTTTGTGAAACACAATATGCCATATTATGAGTGCATAAAAGGAAAATGCATGCCCTAGATGGTATGTAGCATTGATGAATCAGTATCTCCTCCAAAGGCCATGCTCATGGGATCAGTATGTGACAGCCATTGCAGATGTGAGCCAAAGGAGACAGAATGCATTTTTTACAGAACAAAGGAATAGAAATATGTCGTAAAGAAGAGGAGCAAACACCGGAAAGGTAGGAAATATTTATGATTACTTTCTCATTGGGGTTTCCTCTTTCTTTTAGGTGAAGATTTATGATTTACTAATGTTGGTAAACATTATAATTTTACTGTGTATTAAATAAAAAATAATTTTTTACACTTACAGGACAGAGTAATTGAAGATGGATCAAGCAGCACTGGTTTGCAATCAGTGTGTTCTTGATCATAAACATCCTGTTGCAGGACACCGCTGACAAATTCTTCGCTCATTGTATACTTGAGAAAATTACTAGCTTCTAAAGGTACTGTGAACTGCAGATGATATGTGGCAATGTTATTATCCTCACTGCAAAAAGATGGAAATACATCTCTGTAAAGCTTCAATGGCATTGTGATTATACATGCATATTTTGTTACATTCTTCGATAAAAAGGTGTTGCTGCCAACCAAGCAATATTTATGTAGAACAAACAGACGAATATGAAATATATCACACGGAGATGCAATTGGAATGAGCAATACATGCAACAGTAGTATTTAATGTAGTAGATTTTAAAGTAATAATAGCTAGAACAGTCGCTTGCACATAGTAAAGGTCACAAGTACTAACAATTACTAACACTTTAGGACAACAAGGTATCAATGTTATGATTGGCAAGATTCAATTATTTTAATGCTTTGTTTTAAAATATTGTACTTAAAATGTATATAGAAAGTGCATCATAAGAGTGCTCCAGATCTAGACTTGGTGTTTGCACCTACCCTTTTGTAACATCCTGTGCAGAAGTATAACAAAAACAGCTGTGCCACACTACTGATCTTGCTGATGGTATACAAAGGCAAAGGCCATTTCAAAAGGGAACGTAGCAGGTGTAATTGAGCAAAGTTTAGAAGGTCAGGATATCAATGTTTGTTCATACTTAGACCCCTTTATATTTAAACAGAACATTGGAATGTTGGGAGCTCCATTGAAAACAATGGAGTGCTCCGGGCTTATAATGGCTGGTATAATCCTGGAGCTCCAACATTCCAATGTTTCTTTGTTCACAGCTCTGGCTGTGAACAAAGGCTCAGGGAGCCTGAGGGGATTCCAAATCCCCTCATGCTCCCAGGCGTTGTTCTTTTTTGTTAGAACATTCTGCCCTCTAGTGGCAGAATGCTCTAATAGCCTTATACCCCTTCTTAGCTGGGCTATACCGGCTATTAAAGACCCTCTCCCTTGTTAAAGGCCCTCTCCGAAGAGGGCCTTTAATAACCGGTATAGCCCTCTACGGCGGGCTATAAGGCTATAGTATCTTTTTGGTCGATGTGGTATCGTGTTGGTGCTGTGCGCGTGTGTGTCTCGTGTTGTGGTGCGTGTATGTGTATGTGTGCGCGTGTGTGTATGTGCTCGTGTGGAATGCGTGGAATGTATGCCAGTGTGAATGCTGTGGAAGGAGTCAGTTACTGGAAGGGAGGACGGAGGAAGTACTATCGTGTTGCTGTATCGCCTTCTACTTGAATGTCATTAAAGAACAATTGAAGAACCTACTTGCCTACAGGATTCCTTGCTTACAATACATGGCGACGAGCGGGATTTGGCAGCAGCAACATCGATTTTTTTTTTAAAAAAATTTTTTTTTTCTTCTATCTTAATTCCGTTGGATTATTGAATATTTGGATTATCCAACTCTCACTTGCTAACGATTTACTATTAAGAGACTTTCAACAACAGTGAGTAGCAATTGGCATTTGTATTTTGTGGAAAGTGGAAAGTTTACCTTCTTTAAACGATCTTCTGCAACGTATGGTCCATCTTTTGAACTGGACTCGTGAATGAACAGTTGCGCGTGCGGATGAACCTCTAGTCTTCCCGTAGCCGATTGTCATCGTCACGTGATATTGTCATCACGTATCACGCACAACGTGTGGCCATTTTGGATGTATTTTTGCATCGTTGCAACGCGTCAACAGATCAACATAGCGTCAGAGCAACGCGATCAATATAACATCAGAGCAACGCGTTCGACATAGCATCAAAGCAACGTGTTCAGATGTCAATTTTAAATAAATACATATACGGCGTTTATAAGCAAAATTAACGCTGGCCATCCAGTTGATTCTACGTTGTGGGTAACATCTTTATGTACTATTTTAACGTTATTTTTTTTACTACAAGTACAAAGCCTTATTCATTTTCCACACTATTTAAACTTTGGTGAACTTTTTGTACAAGGAAAATTGCATATTAACTTGGACTTTGGTGAACTGTTTGCGCAAGCATCTGCAAAGCATTTTTTTTTCTTTTTCTTCATTTTTGCAAGTGTTAAATTGTATTACCTTATATTGTAATTGTAATGTCTTCAATTCATCCACCTCCATTTTTTCTGGCGGAGTCTGGTGAACCTCCTATTGCATGGGATCTTTGGATTGATATGTTTGAGGCTTATGTTGAAGTGTTAAATGAAGAGGAACCCTCTCAAGATAGGAAGGTATCACTACTTAAACATAGATTAGGTGCTGTAGGTTTGAGGGAGTTCAAAAATTTACCGAAAATTGAAAATGCTGGTGATATGGGTGCTTATCAATGTGCCGTCAAACAGATGCAGGAAAGATTTGGAAGAAAAATTAACGTAGTGATGGAAAGGTTTAAGTTTTATTCAAGGGCTCAAAAAAGTGATGAGTCAATTGATCAATTTGTTTCTGCTCTGAGGGGTTTAGCAGTCACCTGCGAATTTGAAACCATCACATACGATCAGGTTTTGCGGGACCAGATCCTTATGAAGACTAAATCTAAAAAAATCCAGGAGAAATTATGGTCATCTGGCAGCACTTCATTGAAAAATGCAATTGAAGTTGCTAGAGGTGTAGAAATCTCTGACCAATGCATTCGTGAAGTCAGAAATGAAAAAAATGATAGTGATTCTACATCAATTAATGCTGTGAATAGGGTTGATAATTATAAACCCAAGACTGATAGTAAGACTGATAGTAAGATGACTAGTTATTCATCTTATTCTAATAAAAAGGGGAATGAAAAAACTTATGTAAAAACTGGTGAATCAAAAAAGTTTGCGTGTTTTAGATGTGGGTCTTCGACTCATCTAGCAAATTATAAGTGGTGTCCAGCTCTTGACAAAATATGCACTAATTGTAAAAAAAAAGGGACATTTTACTAGAGTTTGTCGGGATTTCAAAGCTAAAGTTAACTATTTACAAGATGATGAACAAGATGACATTAATTGTGTTCATGCTAATAATCAAGATGATGCTTTCCACGTTGTAGGCGATGTATGTAGTATACAGGACGAATCTCTTAAAGGGACAAATAAGGTAAAAAAATTACCGTCATGCCTTGTCAGTATTGATGGTTTGGAAGTAAAGGTCATGGTAGACTCTTGTGCATGGTACACCATTATGGGTATGGATTTGTTTAAATCCCTTTGGCCTACTAGACCATTATTAGGTCCTGATGTACGACCTGGTAGTTACACTGGGCATAAAATACCTTTAGAAGGGTTCATAATTGCTAAAATAACCTTTGGCTGTAATTCGTGCCAGGGTAAAATTTATGTGGCCGACAAAGGTGCAACTATTTTGGGGTGGCCACACATTTTTGATTTGGGCATGAAAATCGACCCCAGACGGGAATGTCCTGTGTATTCTATTCAGGATGGATGCATTGAGAATAATACTTATTCAAACCTACAAGAAAAATTTCCTGATGTATTTTCGAATGGGATTGGCAAAATGGTTGGGTTCAAGCATAAAATAACATTAAGAGAGGGTGCATGTCCTATTCGACAAAAACTTAGGAATGTTCCCATCAGCTATAGGGAGAAGTTAGGTGAGATACTTAAGAAACTATGTAGTGATGGCATTGTTGAACCTGTTGAAAGCTCGGATTGGGTTTCGCCAGTCGTAATTTCGCTTAAATCCAATGGCGATTTACGACTGTGTGTGGACCTAAGATGTTTAAATGAAGCTATCTGGGTGGACACATTTCCTCTTCCTAATTTGCAGGAGCTTACATCGTCCGTTGGTGGCTCATCTTGGTTTTCCAAGATAGACTTAACCAGTGCGTACCATCAAATTGTATTAGATGACGATTCTAGACATTGCACTGCCTTCATTACTACAGAAGGAATGTTTAGGTATAAACGAATGCCATTTGGTCTCGCCAGTGCATCTGCTGTATTCCAAAGGGAAATGTGCAGGGTTTTACAAGGTATTGAAAATGCTAAGGTCTTTCAAGACGACATTTTAATATATGGGAAAGATAAAGAATGTCACGATAAAAGTTTATTTGAGGTTTTAGATGCATTGAGAAGAAGTGGGTTGACCATTAAAAACGAGAAATGTGTATTTGGGAAATCTGAAGTTGAATACTTAGGACATGTAATATCTAAGGATGGGATTCGACCTAAAATCAGTCATGTTGATGCTATCTTAGCTGTTCCGGAGCCTACTAGCAAAGAGCAATTGATGTCATTCCTTGGACTCACAGAATTTTATTCACGTTTTATTGAAAACTATGCTTCAAAAGTTGAACCCTTGAGATCATTATTAAAAAGAGGTGTAGTGTTTACATGGGGTGAGCAACAAAAGACATGTTTTGAGGAAGTGAAGAAGGAGATAGTCACTACTCCTTGTCTGAAACCCTTTTTGCCAACGGCTGAATGTGTGTTATCTGTGGATGCGTCTGGTTATGGAATTGGGGCTGTATTTTCCCAGCGGGTTAAGTCTGAAAAATGGGTAGTAGCGTATGCTTCACGCACCTTGACCCAAGCGGAGCGGAATTATTCCGTGATTGAGAAAGAATTATTGGCTGCTTCATGGGCAGCTGAAAGATTTCGAATGTATGTATGGGGGAGGAAATTTAAAATTTGCACGGATCACAAACCATTGGTGAATATTTTAAGACCTGAGGGAGGAAAAAATTTAACTCCAAGGTTAGCTCGCTTAGCTTCAAAGCTGCAGATGTTTAATTTTAGCATAGAATACATTCCGGGTAAAAATAATGTAGTTGCGGATGGTTTATCCAGGTTACCCAATGTGGATTCTAAGGAAGTTGTAACCAATACTGATTGTGAAATAGCATTTACTACTAAGGACGTATTTCTTGTTGGGACTCAGGATGCCATTAGTGGTATCTCTGAAACATCGTGGATGAATGAGATGGAGAAGGATGTAGTGCTGAAGGAGATTAAACGTTTTATAGTTGAGGGTTGGCCAAGAGAGTCCAATTTACGTGGTGAATGTGTTGCATTTTCTAAGATTAGAGATGAATTGTGTATTGTCAATGATATTATCCTAAGAGGCGACAGGATTGTTCCCCCTGTGGGTTTAAGGAAAGATATTGCTGAGAAAAGCCATTTAGGACATGGTGGTATGTCCAGTTCGAAAAGGAGGGTCAAAGAGTGGTTTTGGTGGCCAGGGTTAGATTCTATGGTGGACCGATTGGTACGGGATTGCAAGATTTGTGGCACTAGTGATAAAGTGGTTAAACCATTACATGTACCATTAACCATGGTAGAATTACCTGAATACCCGTGGCAGAAAGTAGCTATTGATTTTATGGGGCCATTCTCTGCTTTATCATCTATGGACTGTTATGCCATTGTACTAGTTGATTATTATTCAAAATGGCCCGAGGTAAGAATGGTAAGTGGGATGTCATCTGATGTAGTTATTGAGTTTTTAGAGGATGTATTTTCAAGAGAGGGTGTTCCTGAAATATTAGTTTCAGATAATGGTCCCCAATTTGTATCACAGAAGATGGAAGAATTTTTACAAGTAATGGGTATCAAACACATTAAATCTTCATTATATCACCCAGAAGGTAACGGCCAAGTTGAACGCTTCAACAGAGTGGTTAAAGAAGCAATTGAATTGGCATTGAGTGCAGGGTTGCCTTGGAGGAAAGCTTTGCAAGAGAGGCTGACTGCTTATCGTGTTACCCCCCATTCAGCTACAGGGAGAACACCTTTCGAGATCTTGAGGGGTAGGAAACCTTTCTCTGGGTTGGTGCCTTGGTGGTTGAGGAAAAGAAATGATAAGATGCAATGCAACACTAGGAATATTAATAAAGAAGTCAGATCTGAGGTTAAGAGGTATCAAGATCGTAACCAGCAGTATCATGGTAGTAGACGTGCTTGGCCTTTAGTTAGGATTGGTCAGTTGGTTAGGGTGAAGAACCCTAGGAAGGTGTTGAAGGGTGAAAGTGTATGGTCTAAACCTTTAAAAGTAATAAAGGTTTTTGGTAGCGCTGTTGAATTAGAAGATGGTAAAAGATGGAATTTTCGCCAATTGAGTCTTTGTAATGAGAGGAGTGGTGTGGTTGGTGCACATCATGATGGTGGGTCTTGTAGCGGTTATTTATTAGGTGATGATTTTGGCCTAGTAAAAGAATTGGAGTTATCTAGTGATGCAGGTAGTTGTAGTACAGGTAGTTGTAGTACCGATTGTGAGCCTGGTTATAGTGTTGGGGATGTTGGTGATGTTGGACCTTCTTCCTCTCATTCCGGCGTTGATGATGAGTGTCTTCGCCGTAGTGATAGAGTAAGGAAGTTGCCTGTCCGGTTTTCTGATTACAGATTAGGATGATTCTGTTGTGGGTACTTAGACTTTTTGAGGAGGAGGGTGTGTGGTATCGTGTTGGTGCTGTGCGCGTGTGTGTCTCGTGTTGTGGTGCGTGTATGTGTATGTGTGCGCGTGTGTGTATGTGCTCGTGTGGAATGCGTGGAATGTATGCCAGTGTGAATGCTGTGGAAGGAGTCAGTTACTGGAAGGGAGGACGGAGGAAGTACTATCGTGTTGCTGTATCGCCTTCTACTTGAATGTCATTAAAGAACAATTGAAGAACCTACTTGCCTACAGGATTCCTTGCTTACAATAGTCGACAAATAGAGGATTATGAGTTGGACCTGGGGTGGGCAAGACACAACAAGCTCAAGCCTGGCCCTGGCTCTGCTCAAGGTCCTGTGGGAACCTCAAGCCCATAACGAGACTAGCTTACATGTGGCTTCTGCCTGCCTCCCTCCCGGTACCCTGTATGTGGTGTGAGGACCAGAGCTGTTGAGTTTGGACCTGGGGATCCCAGTTCAAGTCATGGCGCCACTCAACATCCTGTGATTGTGTCTAGTCACTTAATTTCCCCATCTTTATAAGCAAAGAACGGTGACCCTGTGTAATGTAACGGGTGCTTATGTAAAGTGCTCCAAAAGCTTCGGGCCGAGTTCGCACTATATAAAAACTGCTGAAAGGTGCACAAATTGTTGAATAAGCAGCCTTAACATAATATAGCCTTATAGCCCGCCGTAATAGCCTTATAGCCCTTCGTAGCTGGACTATACCGGCTATTAAAGGCCCTCTCCAGCGTTAAAGGCCCAAGCCGAAGGCGAGGGCCTTTAACAAGGGAGAGGGTCTTTAATAGCCGGTATAGTCCAGTTATGAAGGGCTATAAGGCTATTAGAACATTCTGCCACTAGAGGGCAGAATGTTCTAACAAAAAAGAAAAAAAGCCTTATGGGAGCATGAGGGGATTGGAATCCCCTCAGGCTCCCTGAAGCCTTTGTTCACAGCCAGAGCTGTGAAAAAGAAACATTGGAATGTTAGAGCTCCAGGCTTAAAACCAGCCATTATAAGCCTGGAGCACTCCATTGTTTTCAATGGAGCTAACAACATTCCAATGTTCTAATACAATGTAATATTCTGGGCCAGTGCAGGTTTTACCTGACATTTGTCGTGCCTCTTAGTTCACTAAATGTTCATGTTTAAAAATGACCACTTTTAAGTGCAATGCTATAATATGACGTGTTAATGTCAAGATGTCCACATGCTAAAGAAATAAACAGTTTAGAACTTTGAAGGTATTTTATAATATTTTATATGATGTTTGGTCCATGATTTACTCAGCAAACATTTTCAGGGCTCGTGCATGGGCTCTAAGATTCAGGCCAGACCCATGGCTCGGTTCTGGCTCGGCTCTCCCTGTTAATTTGTTGACTCGCCCACCTAAATTAAAGACTCACCTCTTTGAAGAGCACTACATGACAATGCACTAACAATCCAACATTAGGCACACAAACGGTGATGGGAGGAACGCTTGGAGTAAGTAAAGCCACTGGCAATCGCTGCAGGTAGCAGTCAAACCCACTGTGGTTTTGGCGCCCACGCCTTCTTAGTTTGGACCCAGCCGTATGCATTTAATCTTGACCCTCCTCCAACTGGACTGCCAGGCCAGGTACTCGCTGCACCTGAACATCATCAACTGAAGACCGAGTTTGCCTTGAATGGGGCTCTTCAGTCGGGTCTCGCTTTGTTCCAGTGACATAATGAGCACGGGCCCCACATCTGGGCATACCCTTGGGCACTTAGGGTGTTACATCCTGCTGTGAGGAAGCTGCACTGCTGCTGTCGGTGCTTAAGGTGGCCATCAACCCTCTAGGTCTCTGTTTCCAATCCTGAACTTTTATGTGATATCCTTATGCATCCTGGGTGTTGGAGCCTTTCTTTGCTTCCATTGGACTAGTTAGACTAACTGCTGAACTGCATAATTTCTTTGTGAAAATTTCAGGACTGAAGACAATGTCCGTAATTACTTGGAGTGAAGTGGTCATCCTAGTCTTTGTTGTACCATTTCTGTGAGGTAGAGAAGTGAGCACTGTTATTGCAGACATGGCCCCTCTTCTCTGTGTCTTACTGAAGCTTGAGAAAATCTCACTATAAAGAGCCACATCGAATGGCTTTCCAATACTTGTTTACACCTGTTGCAATATCAGCTTTTTGACGTACATTATAATCTTCACATGCCTGGAACTTTAGAGTGCACTTGTTCTCCAGTGAGAAAGCCAGGCTAGGGGTCAGCCTCATTACCTTAGAATGATAAGGCCCTCATTACAAGCAGCCCAGTTAATTGCGATATATGCATTAACGCAAGACCAACCTTGCAATAGTTATCGAGGAAAAAAGCCATGTATTTAACAGAACATGAGAATTTTGGTGCAATAAGCACCAGCATACATATCCCCAAAAAACGTATGAAATTTTCTAACTTAGAATACCATTGCCCAAGATGTAGACTCCTGGCCGCTGATGACGTACATATGCTGGCTGTTTGCCCAGAAATAAGAAATTATTGGGATCGGGTACAGGGCTTTCTGGGGGAGGTTCTCCAGTCATCAATGGTAATAACAACCAATACTATTCTTTTTGGTCTGGGAGCCGCCTATAACATCAATGATCTCAATACAAGGCTTATTTTTTATGTTATACTTCTCGCAAAGCGTGAAATATGCAGAGCTTGGAAGGATCCAATACCTCCGTCTTTTTCGAGCTGCCTTAAACATATCATTCTTACCAGTACATCAGATATGGCTTGCGATCCAAATTTTATCAAAACTGGTGGGAAGCCTATAGTGACATGGCAAGACAGGTAAAGGTAATTTGGTCTTCCTATGATTTATCTTGGGCTCTGTTGGTTCCCATATCTCCCTAGTAACGCAGGGTGCCAGATACGGCGAGAAAAGGAGTGGATTGGGAAGGCAGTGGCAACTTGAGGGATCAGGCTCGGCTCCTTCTGAACTTGGTCGTTTAGCAAAAGGCCTGGGTAGGATTGACCTATTCGGATTGAGTTGCCTAAGCTCCCTTCAAGAAGTCCATAACGGTATATGAGGAAACCAAAAAAAAAAAAATTCTTTTTAAAGTAAGCACCAACATAGCATGTATTTCCCAAACAGCTAGAATTGGCTAGAATGTATCGCACCTAATACATTCAGGTGTGATCCATTTATAGGACCGCTTGTCATGAGTGCATTCATCCAGTGGCGGTCAACACAAACAAAAAGTGGTGGGGTGGGTGGATTGGTGTTCCTCTGCTTCCTGGTCCAGCAGACACCGGGACAGCATCAGAGACTCCCTGTGCAATCCCTGCACTGTTCTCATGCTATCGCCAAGCATGACAGCAGTGCAGGGGTTGGCGTGAGCTGGCTGGTTTAGCGCTCGTTCAGGCACAGAGAGTCTGTGCTATTTCTCCAACCCGGCTGTGCGATACAGCAGGGTTGGAGAAACCTAACTACGCATGTCTGTTTGGCCGGCCTAAGACGGCCTGCCAAACAGACATGGCGCACTTAGAAGTGTACATATCACTCCATTCCTCCTTCCTCCCATGGCCCGGCTCGGCTAGCCCCTTCTCCCCCCCCCCCCCCCACACACACACAGGCTGGCTCAACCAGCAGCTGAAAAATAAAACAATAGTAAAATATTGTTTTATTTTTCAGCTGTTGTCTTTCAGCCTGTGGGGTGATTGTAGTGTTGGCTTTCTAGTTGTTTCACATATGTCATCATTTGGAATGTTATCACAGATTGGAATGTTATGTTCTGATGCTAGTGTCAGTTAGGAGCTGAGGATTGAGCTGACTGGTTTTCCTTCGCTTGCATCCCAGTGACCATTCCACTCTTATGGTCGTCCTCCAACTAATCTGCCAGTCCCTGCTTTCTAAAATCTTAAGTTATCTACTGCTGCACCTGATTTAAAAGCTGCTGCACCCGATTTAAAAAACTGGTTCACCTGATTGAAAAGTGACTACACCTAATTTATTAGCTGTGGCACCTGATTTATGAGCCTGCTTATTTGTAAGCCAACATTATCTTCTAGTCCCGGCTTTGTAAGGCTTTGATTTAAAATAAACTTCAGCTACACTTGTTCAAGAAGCCTACTGATTAAAAGTCTGCAGTGTTTGATTAATAACCTACAGATTTGAAAGCTTGCACCCTATTGGTTATCAAGCCTGCAACGTTGTTTCCATATTCCTATGTCCAGTGAAGTTTAGCATTTATTTGCTTTCATTGAGAGCGTTTCACTGCTTTCCCTGCATAAACTTCAAGATTTTCATGTAAAGTGCTGCGATCTTCAGTAGCAGTTTTGAGTATCGTAACATATTATTACTGCCATCATCTGGAAGTTATTTTATAGACACACAGTTATTGAAGCCATCGACATGTTTTGTGTGTAAACGAACCTTCCGTTCTCTGCTACTTTCCAGCACACATTTTACTTCGAACAGCAGATTGAAGTTAAAGAAGCGTGTCACTTTTTCAAAACGCGCATATTTTTTTTTCTGCTTATGATGAAGGTTTGCAACGTTTTAAACTATGGCTGTTCTGGTTGACTTTCATTGGCAGTTGAACCGCCTCCATTTTAGTTTAAAATTTCTTCATGAGGGCATACAGAGCCGCACGTGCTTACATTCAATGCTGCCATCTATTCATGATGACGCCTGCAACCTTTTTGTGGCTTCCAGCTTCGAGGATTCTCCTCTGTTCCTGATGACGTCCCAACGCTCTACAAGCTTTGAGGAGCACAGACCGGCGCAACGTCGTTCTGCGTGCTTCCATTTTGACTGGCACGACCGGACCTTCGTGATTTTCATTTTAGCTGCCAACCACTATGTAAGGATATTGGTAATTTTAGTGGTTTTCCTTCGCTCGCATCCCAGGTACTGTTTTATTCTTACTCATCATTTGTGATTATAGTGCAACTACTTCAACGTTGCATGTTTTTGGTGACATGCACACCATGAGAGGTATTTATTTTGTAGCGAGTTCTATTTAGTTATATGCTTTATGACAGTGCAACAACATCAACGCCACGCATGCTTTCAGTGACATGCACACCATCAAAGGCATTTATATTTTACAGCAAGTTCAGCTATTCATTAATTATTGTGTTTGCGGGGCGAGGCAGCAAATATGTTTTTTTTTCTTCAGGTTGCACCTTCTTAAAATTGAAACAGATGATTTATATCACAACTTCTATCATAATTCAATGGTGACTTTCACTTCTATACCATTTTCTCGTATTATTGATGGAGTCAACGGTGACTACCTTATTTATTTTAATTTCTTATTTTCTTGTTCTTACATTTGTACTCCATTTGGTACATTGGATTTTATGAGCTATGCATAGTACAAGTGATTATTTGGTGTATTCTTTTCTGCTTCTTCAATGTTTTTTTTCTGGTATACAGAATATTTTAAGGTAAATAGTTCTGTTTCTCTTATGAGTGGACCTATATTGTCAACATTTTACTGGTTTATTGATTAATTGCTGATGTCAGTTTTAAAGGTTCAGTGCACTAAGCCTTATTTTATTGATTATATTTGAGCTCCACCCCCTTCTCTCTGATTCCTGGGCCTGTATATCCTTTGTTTTTCTTTCCCCCTTATCCTTTCTTTCTCCTTTCCTTTTCTTTCTTTCCCTTCTCTTTTCTTTCTCTCCTTCTCTCTTTTTTCTCCCTATCTTTTCATTTTCTTTCTTTTACTAATGAACCATTGTTTTATAGCTTTTTTCTCTGCATCACATTGTATCACTTGGTTCTACTGTATTATTATGTTATCTTTGCTTTGTACCTTCTTTTAACAAAATAAAAAATTCCTTAAACTGAAAAAATATATATATATATTTGAGCTCTATGATTGTCTCCTTTGCGCAAAGGTTTTCAAGACATTTTATGTGCGTAGACGTACGTTACATGAATTGTCATTATTCATTTATTACTTAAAATTTTTTAGTGTCACATGCACGTAATTCTGTTATGTGATTACTATGCCAGTTTTTCGCCTGTTTTTACAGGTTTCTTTCAGAATTAATTATTCTTTCTGGCAATTTTTCTTCAGGGTTATATGCATGTGATATTGTCGAGAGATTATTATGCCAGTTTTTCACTATCTATTATTTTTTTTGGATACTTTTCCTCAGTGTTATATGCGAGTAGCTCTGTTTTATGTTTATTATGCCAGTTTATAACTGTTTTTACAAGTTTCATTCAGAATTAATAATTCTTGCTGGCAACCTTTCTTCTGTTCATGATCTTGTTGGATGTTAATGTTCACCTTTCTTCCTATGATTCTGGGATTTCGAATTGTTTTCATGTAAGAGCATTTTTCTTATTTTAACTTTCTCATATTTGTGCTTTACTTGGTTCTACCTTTCACTACTCGGTTCATTGTTTCACAATTACACCAGTCTGGCCAATTGGTGTGTTTGCTGATTCCGTGAATTTTGTGTTCAGTGTCCATATTCTTATTATCATTTTCTTCTTTTCCTTCAGGGAGAAGATGTGTTGTCTTTTGTATTTTCATTTGATTTCTGTTCATTCTTCTTAGTTCTATCTTGCTTGATTTTCTCTGTTGATTCTTCTTGCTTCTAATCTTGCTTGATTTTTCTTTGTTGATTCTTCTTGGTTTTGATCTTGCTTTATTTTCCACCTCTTAGATGTTACTGTAATTTTTCTTTTCTTATAATTCACCTTCTCTTTTTCTTCATTGTTACTTAATTATCTTCTTCTCCTATTTCTACGTACCTCCTTTCTGTATCCTATTATTATGTGTAATTGCTCTTTAACATCTTAGTTTTTGATTGCAATTGTTAAATGTGTAAAAGGGGAAGATGTGTAGTGTTGGCTTTCTAGTTGTTTCACATATGTCATAATTTGGAATGTTATCACAGATTGGAATGTTATGTTCTGATGCTAGTGTCAGTTAGGAGCTAAGGATTGAGCTGACTGGTGACAGCTCCTGGTGGGGATTTACTAGGGGGAATTACCTCAGGATTATTCTTACTATCTTATCTTATATATGAACTTCCACCTTATGTCAATTTGATTAATAAATACATCTTTCTACAAGAACCTACGTGACCTGATCTTCATTTAACATCCCTACAGTGATGCTCCTCCGCCATTGCGAAGGAGCAGCCGCAGCCGCTGCCTTTGACTTCTTCTTCTGTAACGTGTGTCGCACAGGTTTGCAGTCTACATTCCACTCACCTCCTTTTGCTTAAGCCTATGTGAAGTGTTTTTTGTTTGTTTACAACTTATTTTATCTTTTAAGAACTACCTAACCTGTGGTTGTTTTCCGCTACATCCTTCATGAATCCTGACGTAGACTGATTTTGATCTACGTATATTTGCTTCCAGCATTCAATGGTTGGAATGTTAAACACTGGAGTTGATTGGAGATTAAGCGATTAGTAAATCGTAATGCCCCGGGCACAGACGCTGAAACATTCATAGACACAAGCACACTGACAAGATTGGCTGTAAATTCACACATGCCCTCTAAAAGTCTGTTGTTTACATGTTATCTGTATACCTCTTTCTTACCTCAGAGAAATAACTTTGGCAGATTCAAAATAATGTCCAAGGGCTGGTGAGGTCTTATATACATCCGAGATCTAAAAAACAGAACACAATTCCATAAGAAAAAGACAATGACAAGTGCGCTACAGGAAGCCCCCCAGTGGCATAGCTGCATTAGAAACGGTGTAGTGTCATTACATGTCCATGTTGTTGGTCAATGTTTACTGCGCATGCTTACGCTCTTATAGATAGCAGCATGGCCAACAGTGACGGAACAAGCGTGATATGAGGCAAATTACAAGCAATAAATATTGGCCCCTGCATGGTATTGAGGTAGTTAATAAACTCCAGCAATGTTTTAGATGCAGAGAGACCCTCACACTCCTCGCGCTTCCGGTGCTAATGCACCAACTCCTTATTGCTAGTTATGCTAGTTGTGTCCCCTAGAGGGCAGACGAACACTGATCTTTGGTATGCCCTTCCCTTTGAATGGAAAACTCGACAAAATTATTGCCCCTTAGATGACCGTTTTAGCACATCATGTAGAAAGAGCCACCAGAGTGTGACATTAAAGCTCAGTTACCACAGGTAACCTGTAATATCCAGCACTCTAATATAACCAGGCTCTGAGCACAGCACTAACCCATTAATGCAGGGGTGTGGACATGTAGTGGTCGTGCTGTTGAACAGTTGTCAATGTCCAATTCCTTTTGGATTACTATATGTAAGTACAGTCTTGGGTTAGGATTGTACTACCATCTTGGAAGAAAGTCACGGTGCTCGTGCTGGTAGATATGGCAGAGAAAGTTTGGCCTCTGACTCACCAAGAAGTGCCTAACCCACTGATCAGCACTATGGTCTAATATTGCAAGTCAACTTGGAGTTCCATATCCTTATAAAGGAACTCAGCCTTCAGCCTCATTCCTCTGTATGGTTGTAGAACTCCTTTTGTGACTTGCAGTATCCTTATAATGTACAGAAGGGGGTTCTTTATCTGTTATTTAAACATTGGATTCTGTAATCTGCAAGTGGCAGGATATGGAGCAGGGGACAGAGCTGCTGACTCAAGAGCTGGGGATCCGTGTTCGATGCCCGGCACAACATCCTGTGATTCTGGGCAATTCACTTAAACTCCCTGTGCACATTGACAGCGCCTGCATACCCTCACGGGTAATAAGCCACGCTATATAAATCAACAAATATACTAATCCTTGTATGAATGCCAGTCTATAATTTCTTTATAATCGGCGACTTGTGACACACCCACTTGCTGGTTATAAAGAAATGTCAGAACTCGACTATTATAGTTGAGTTCTGACATTACAATGCCTGCTGCCAGAGCCAGCAGCCAAGGTTAAAGGCAAATCAGACCACAGAGCATAATTGAAGCAGCTGTTTAAAGCAACAAAAAACAAATGTTGCTTTTCTTTCTTCTGCTCAATTTTTCTAGACTACAGTGACAAGCAGAGAGAACATGTTTATGTTTTGCACTCCTTAAGATAGTTTGAGAAAAGCTAGAATATTTCTGCATGTTTCTATATATTCCAAGCTATGCCAACTTCAATTTTGAAAAAAAAACCAGACATGTTTTGAACTGTTTCTAATATCTGTTTGCAACAAATATCTAGCAGGTTTTTAATGTGTTTAATTTTACACAACAGGTTTTATTTTTATTCTGCATGTTTGAAAACATCCTCACTCTTTCGTATGAAAGAGCTACATAGAAAGGTCTTAAGTGGTTAGTGGGAAAGGTGATTTTGTTGTCATGCAATATATGGGATAAAGTGCCACCTAGGCGTACATAATAAGGATACTGCAAGTCATCGTGGAGTTCCATAACCTTATAAAAATAAGTCAACCTTCAGCCCTGTTGTTCTATATGGTTATGGAACTCCTCAGTGACTTGCAATATCTCTATGATTCACGGAAGATGGTACTTTAACCCATATTTAATCTGTTTAGGTGGCAGCTATCAGAGCACATAAAATCAGGGAGACAGAAAAAATGTCCAAAAATAGAAAAAGGTGCAAATAGTTCAGCAGGAAATTTTGAGAGTGAGAAAGAATGAAGAGCTTCAGACCTCACCTAGGCATACCTGTACAAATGGCCATTAAAGATACAGCTGCCATTTATCGTTCCCAGTGCCTTTGATCTTTCCCAAAACTGTACCTTTGTTTCGACAACTGGCCCACCCCTGGCCCACATATAACCCCCTTGTAAAAGGTACCAGTGGTACTGTATAAAAAATATATATCCATGTGTATGTATCACACAGATAGGGGAATCAATTCCAATTATCCCCCGCCCTATCTTAGACCCATTAGGCTAGTTATGTCTATCTCTGACCACACTGATTGCTATGTCCTCCACAGTGCTCCCCCTCCTTTACAAATCTACAGACAGGTTAGAATTGGCTCATAGAGCATTTACTACTTGCAAATTAAGTAGGGACTCTCTGTTATGTGTTATGTGCACCGCTTGTCTTGTCTCTCTCTCCAACACGTTACCAATGGACTCCATTACAGAGAGATTTTTATGAGATTTTTTATGAGAACGTATTTTAAGAACTGTTTAAGTACAGCCCTGACATTGAGAGTGACCTGGTCACTCATTTAGTGTAGCTGACATTAGTACCTGGGCCCGTATAGTTTACTGCAGCATCACAGGGCCAGTGCAAGAATGGTACGCCTACATATCAGACAAACAATTGTGCTGGACAATGGAGTTGTTTGAGCACACATTATATGTAGGAAAAGAAGTGCAGTAAGCATTGAGATGGGACAGCAGGATGAGAGGTTATTTCAAGTGCCAGCTTCTGAACCACCTTTGTCTATAGCTGTAGCGCCAGGTTACTACCCTAAAGATTAGAGCCCCATGGTCAAACACTTTCAGGACTTACCAAGAACTAATGACTTTCTGGATGTGATCAGAATGATGAGGGATTGTGGGTCCACCTGGATGGAAGGCCTGTGGCCCCACGCAGTATGTTCCTGCCTCTTACATGGCTGGCTCATGGACCTACTCACATGGCATAAGGGGGGGATGAATGCTTTCATCAGATAAAAATTATACCAGCTTTCAGTGCACAATTCTGCTCCCAATGTCTTATCTGTGCCCAACATGCTAAAGGTTGGACCCTTGCTACCTATTTGTTGTTTAAATCGGTTTTATTATTTATTTTCAATGAACAGGACAGACATTCACAACACAGGTCACAGTTTGGTTAGCTTACATGAGTGCTTTACCTCATATGGGTTTGACTTTTGTACAAAGCTAGTTTGTGGATAATAATAACATTGTACACATTAGGTATTCTGTCACTATATCTTGCTGCATACAGCCGCTTGGCCCACTATCCCTGACATCAATGGGGGCTAGCAATTAGGAGCATTCCATCTGCACTGCAATGGTGCGTGAACTGTGAATCAGTCCATCAACTCGGAAGTGGGTAATAAAGTGTGGGACAAAGTAAACAAAACTAGGGCAGTGGTGTTTAACTAGAACTAGAGCATCCCCCGATCCCCACCTCATTGGGCGCGCACATGCCTTCTCATCTCAATCTGCAGGCGCACAGTTCTAGGACTATATCAGGTGTTGTCCGATTGTATTTCTGCTGGTAGTCCCTCTCCCATACACTCTTTGCTATTAGCGCGTCTCTCCTAATTCATGTTATGCAGTGATGTTGGGGACTAATATGTCCATTAAGTCATTGTCTTGTCTCTGCAAGTCACATAGAATTGTGTTCCAATGTGTTGCAATTGGGATTTTGCGTAGGCCTAGTGTGTCCTCCTGATGCAGCGCAATGCTTTCTGCCTTAGCCCACACCTGTAGGGAGCGTCTCCAAGCCTTTGCCCAAGGGCCTTCAGGGGATTTCCATCTTTTAGTGATCAGTGGCTTCTCCACCACCAGTCCCAGGGCGATAAAGTGAGAAGCCACTCTTTGGCTCTTGCTCCTACGATAAATGTGTAGAATGCATAGCAGGGGCACTGTGCGCTCTGTGCAGCGAGTCAGGGCATCAGTCACTGCCCCCAGTATTCCCCAGTGTCGGACCCCTGCTACCCATGATCACCTGCCAGTACCACAGGGTCCCTTTACCAACATTCAAATAGATTTCACCTATATGCCCTTAGTGAAATAATTCAAATATTTGCTGGTATCTGTAGATCAATTTTCAAAATGGGTAGAGGCATTTCCCACAAGGAAGAAAGATGCTGCAAATGTTGTGCAATGCTTGATGAAAGATATCATACCCCGGTTTGGGTTTCTCCAGGGCATAAGTAGCGACAGAGGGGGTGAATTTGTGGTTGCAGTTGTGCACAAAATGTGTGACTGTTTGGGAATAGAGTGGAAACTGCATGCTCCTGCATGCTCCTTACCACCCCCAACGTTCAGGCCAGGTGGAGAGAATAAACTCCCCAATAAAAATAAAATTAGCGAAGACAACTGATACAACAGGCCTGAAATTGCCTGATGCGCTGCTTTTAGTGCTGCATGCCATAAGAGGGGCATCATCTAGAACAACCCTCTTGTCCCCCCATGAGGTACTGAAGGATGGGCTATGTCAGTGGGGTTAAGGTTGCCTCTCACAGCATTCCAAGCAGCACTGCTGTGGACGGATGAACACATTTCTGACTATGCTATACAGTTGTCAGAAGTCTTGAGGCATCACCATCTCCAGACGAAGGAAGCTTTGCCCCATCCTCCCTTGGAACACTCACACGCTTTAAAACCTGAAGATATGTTCATGGTGAGAAAAATAAAAGATGTTTCTCTTATTTCTAGGTGGACCGGACCCCACATCGTGCTCCTGGTTGCGCGGACAACTGTAAAGGTGTAGGGACGTCCTGAGTGGCAGCAAGGAACATGATGCAGAGCAGCAGCGACAACACCTGAGGCAGAGGTACCTGTAACGGATGAGCACCGGCCACCCGTGGAACAGAGCAACATACTGGACAAGCGGGAGGCAGACCAAACCATTCCAAAGAACAACTCTGAAGGCCCAACGTCAAGTGTCACAGGGACGGTGACACCAACAGATGCTGTTAAGTGAAGCACAGAACGCAGTCTCGAAAAGGTGATGGTCTGCACCTGCCAGAAAATAGACTGAAGAGGACATCGCAGGGCACGAAACCGACCCTGAATAAGACGACTACAGACCAGGAGGAGAAGCAGATGACAGCACACTGCAAGCATTACTGACTTCTAGAGAAAGTGCCCTGGAACTGAGACAGAAAGACACTCCATAACTTTCAAGACAATTGTAGGAAGGGGGAGGCTCTAGTTGGCGCAGTGCAACACTAGCGACCAGCAGGGACTCTCTCTTCCTCGTCAGGGCTGAGGGTTACCTTCCAGACAACCTCTGCTTACCCTCTAGGTAGTGTGGCTTAAGCAGTCGTAGGCTAATCTTTGGGGCACATAGGGTTAAACACTTGCAATATTACACCGTCACAACCAACCCACCACACAATGAGACCAGACTGTATTCTGTAAAAATATATATCTTAATATAAGTTTCAAGCAGGCTTGTGAATACAGTTATCAAACTTTCAAATAGCGGTTCCGAGTTACTTAGTTCAAGTTGCCACAGTTCTTTCTAGCAATCAGAGTTCTTTAGGGCCTTCTGGCCAGTTCAACAAAGTTCTTGTAGAGCGGGCGGCTTCCAGGGGAGCTGTCCCACGTCGCGTTGCCTTCCCGGGGTCGCTGTTCGTTGCGGCTCTCAGCCGAGCAGGTCACGGGTCATCCGGGGCAGCGGTGCTCTGTGGTGGCAGGGTCCTTTCCTCGTCGTCCGCTCCGACCCTGGAGGCGGCGGCTGTTGTGGTGGCGGCCAGTGGCAGTACGGTCCCCAAGTGCAGGACGTACCCAGCCAAGGGCCGGTTGCAGCTGTGCGCTCACAGCTGAGCTGTCGGGCAGGATACCGACCAGAGGGGGGTTCTCACAGGGCGGCTGTCCGTCTTTGCAGGTGGGCTGATGGCTCGAAGCACAGTCAGCTCGGGAGCTTGGACCGGACGGGTCCTCCTTTGCTTTGCTCTCGGTTCCCGGTGCAGATGCGGTCACGGTGTTCAGGCCAGCGGCGGCTGGACCTCACTTTGCTCTCGCTGTTGCCTTGGGTCCCGGTCACGGTGTTCGGGAGGATGTCAATGCCTTGGATTACGGGGAGCGTGGCAGGCTTGCCCGGCGCTCCCAGACCCCTCTGTCCGTACTGCAGCGATAAGCAGCACACACAGTCGCTTTCTTCAGGGTGTAGCGCCCACTGGTCTTGGGGCGCTGGTCAGGGGGCAAGTTCAGCAGCAAGCCCTTGGAGATCGTTTCAGCAGAGTTTGGCACAAAGTCTTGTCAAGTAAAAGTCTTCTCGCAGTCTTTCCTTTTTCCTCTCCTTCGGCAGCAAGGCACCAGACACAGGCAAGAGACAGCACTCTTCCTTGTCCTTCACGGTCCTTCTCGTCGGGCAGAGTTCCTTCTGTAGCCCAAACAGGATCTAATTTTCAAGGAGCAGGGCTCCTTCTTTTATACGGTATTTCTTTTGTTCTCCCAGGCCAGGGGGGCCTTTGCATAGCCACTTTCAGTCCTTGAGAACCCTGGTGGGTGGACTCCGGCTTCTGTTTTCAGTGTGAGGGGCAGGCGCATCAGACGCCCCACAGGAGGTGGAGCCAGCATTGTGCGGACAGGGGCCGCCAGAGTACCTTGTTGATGGGGCTTCGCCCTTCCTGGGCCAGGTGTCGGCTGAGTCATCAGTCGCTCCCCAGGAGGGTGGAGCCAGCATTGTGGTGGCAGAGCACAGCAAGATCCAGAGTCAAGAGCCACTCCTACCTCCCACTAAGGTGTAATTTGTGCATTCACCACCTGTCATCCCCCAGCCCTGTCACTCACACATCCCAGACAGTCAGATACACATACCAGCAGAGGCGGCTGAAATGGTTAGGCAAGCAAACGCGGACTTTCTAAAAGTAGCGTTTGCAAACACAGGATACTAAAATAAACTTGACTACAAGAAATATTTTATCATCCTGAGTTCAGGCATACTAAACACGACGCGCTACCATGCTCCTTGAGCCTGCTGGGATTATAGGGTGTAATAATTCCAGCAGCTCAGTCTGGCCTAATGGAGCAGGTAGCCTTCAATAGTGAAATACGGTCTTGGTTGTAAGTCACTACTAGGACATGCCACACACATCAGGGCTTGTCCTACCTTACACCTACAACGCACCCTGCCCGCAGGCCTACCATAGGGGTGACTAATATGTAGTCAAGGGAAGGTTCGGGGGCTGGCAAGTGGGTGCACTTGCCCAGCTAGCGTGACAGTACGAGACCGCACGCGGGTTCTGCGGTCGCAGTTCCCAGACACATCTTTACGGCTGCTTCGGTGGGTGGCGCAACCAGCGCTGCAGGCCCACCAGCAGTATTGGCATCTACAAGCCCCGGCACTCCTAGTGCACTTTACTAAGGACTAACAGTAAATCCAATGAACCAATCATGGATACCAATCGCAGGTACAATTTACAGTAGGGAGCACTTGCACTGCGGCACGGGTCAGCCGTGGCGCAGTGCCCTGAGTATCGGAAAACCAGCAAAACATCGGAGGCACATCAGCAAAAAGTGGAAGGGAAACTCACGCCAAGGTGCCAGGTCTAACATGTGTCCCCTCCAGCTGAAATGTGGGGGGAACTACCCTTCCCCAGGGAGTTCCACATCACTAAGGCGGAAAAATCTGGACAGACCGTCAGCGTTGGCGTGATCGGTGCCAGGGCGGTGTTCCACCGTAAAGTCCATACTCTGTAGAGAAATGGACCACCTCAACAGTTTCGGGTTCTCACCCCTCATTTGCATCAACCATCTGAGTGGCATGTGGTCTGTCTGAACTCGGAAGTGAGACCCAAACAAGTAGGGTCTTGGCTTCTTCAGTGCCCAGACCACAGCAAATGCTTCACGCTCTATTGCACTCCACCTACTTTCCCGTGGAAGTAACCTCCTACTTATGAAGGCTACGGGTTGGTCAAAGCCCTCCTCAGTCATCTGTGAAAGAACAGCCCCTACACCATGCTCTGAAGCGTCTGTTTGCACTATGAATTCCTTGGAGAAATCAGGAGCCAGAAGCATGGGCGCCGTGCAATTGGCAGTCTTCAGGGTGTCAAAAGCCTTCTGACAGGTGTCAGTCCAAATCACATTCCTGGGCTGCTTCTTCGAAGTCAGCTCTGTCAAGGGGGTCACGATCGTGCCATAGCCCTTGACAAACCTCCTGTAATACCCAGTGAGCCCCAGGAAGGCTCTCACTGCAGTCTGGGTCTTGGGGGGTTCCCAAGCCAGGATGGTCTCAATTTTGGGTTGCAAGGGTGCTACCTTGCCACTCCCAACTTGGTGTCCCAAGTACACCACTGAACCCTGCCCAATCTGGCACTTGCTTGCCTTGATTGTGAGGCCTGCTCTGCGCAGGGCCATCAACACTTCCCAGAGGTGTCGCAGGTGTTCTGGCCAGGTGCCACTGAACACCGCGATGTCATCCAGGTAGGCGGCACTGAACTCGTCCAGCCCAGCCAACACCTGGTTGACCAATCTCTGAAAGGTGGCAGGGGCATTCTTCATCCCAAATGGCATAACCCGGAACTGGAAATGCCCATCTGGTGTCGAGAATGCCGACCTCTCCTTTGCCCCATCGGTCAAGGCGATCTGCCAGTACCCAGACGTCAAATCAAACGTACTGAGGAACCGAGCAGCCCCTAGCCGATCAATGAGCTCATCAGCTCTGGGGATGGGGTGCGCGTCAGTCTTCGTGACTGAATTGAGTCCTCTGTAGTCCACACAGAACCGGAGTTCGGGTGTGGCTCCCGGCGCAGCAGCCTTCGGAATCAAGACCACGGGGCTGGACCAAGGACTGCTGGAAGACTCAACCATCCCCAGGGCAAGCATCTTGGAGACCTCCTCCTTGATGCAGGCCCGGACCCTGTCAGTCACCCTGTAAGCCTTATGCTTCACAGGTAAGCTGTCTCCGGTGTCCACATCATGGACGCACCAATCTGTGACACTCGGAACCAGGGAGAACAGATCGGGAAACTGCCCCAGCAACTGGCGGCAGTCTTCCTGTTGTTCGGGGGTCAGGGTGGGTGAGAGGTTAACTCCATCCACTGACCCGTCTTTCTCACAGGCCACTAAGAGGTCAGGAAGAGGCTCCGACTCCTCCTCCATTCCGTCATCAGTTGCCAACAACATGCCCACTTCGGACCTTCGTAAGTGGGGCTTGAGGCGGTTGACATGTAGGACCCGCAAAGGGTTCCTGGGCGTCTTCATGTCCACCAAGTATGTCACGGGGCTCTTGCGCTCCACAACCTCGAATGGACCTGTCCACTTATCTTGAAGGGCACAGGGCTCCACTGGGGCCAGGACATACACCTCTTGTCCAGGCTGAAGCTCGACCAGAGTGGCATTCTGGTCGTACCACCGCTTCATCTCCTCCTGGCTCGCTTCCAGATTTGCCTCGGCAAGTTGTCTGAAGCGTCTGGTTTGGTTTCTGAAGGCCAGCATGTAGCTATATACATTCTGGGGAGGTTTCCTGGGAGATTGCTCCCAGCCTTCCTTTACCAAACTCAGCGGTCCTCTCACGGGGTGACCGTACAGCAGCTCAAAGGGGCTGAACCCTAAGGACTTCTGTGGTACCTCGCGATATGCAAAGAGCAGGCATGGTAAGAGGACGTCCCACTTACGCCTCATTGGACCTTCTAGGCCCATGATCATGCCCTTCAGGGTTCGGTTGAATCTTTCAACCAACCCGTTACCTTGGGGATGGTAAGGTGTGGTGAACTTGTACGTTACGCCACACTCTTGCCAAAGGGACTTCATATACTTGGATATGAAGTTGGTCCCCCTGTCGCTCACCACCTCTAGAGGGAATCCTACTCGTGAGAAAATTCCCATCAGTGCACGTCCCACCACGGGGGCCGTCACTGTCCTCAGAGGGATGGCTTCAGGGTACCGGGATGCATGATCCACCAAGACCAGGATGAACCTGTTGCCCATGGCTGTCTTGGGGTCCAGAGGCCCAACGATGTCAATACCCACTCGCTGGAATGGCGTACCAACCACAGGGAAGGGTTGGAGGGGAGCCTTGTTCTTCCCTCCGGTCTTCCCACTTGCCTGGCAAGTCGGACAAGTTCTACAATGAGCGTCTGAGCTCTTGTGCATTTGGGGCCAGTAAAAGTGGGTGACAAGCCTGTCATAGGTCTTGTCCATCCCCAAATGTCCTGCTAAAGGCACATCATGAGCCAGACCCAGTAGGAAGGCTCTGAACTTCTGGGGTACCACCAGCACACGGGCTGACCCAGGTTCAGCAGCCTTAGGCTCTGAATACAGGAGGTCGTTCTCCCAGTACACGTAATGTGTTTTGGCCTGAACACCATTGGCCTGGTCTGCAGCCTGCTGCCGCATACCCACGAGAGAAGGGCATTCTTTCTGCTCCTTGCAGAATTCCTCCCTGGAGGGTCCTCCTTCTTGCTGCCAATGGGTCAGCTCAGGCAGGTCCCCCAGTTCGGCGATCTGTTCCCCTGTAGGCTCCAGGGCATCCCCCTCAAGGTCTGCTTCCTCCTGGACCGTGGGAACTTTAGGGGCCGGTTTCCCGCGCCCCTGCGCCTTCTCCCTAAGGCCGGTTCCTGGGCCTCTCCTTCAGGCCCCAGGACCTCTTGATCACCCCTACTGGCTGCCATTGACCGGGTGGTCACGCACGCCCAGTCAGGCAGACCCACCATCCGCAGGTGAGTCGTCTTCTCCACCTTTTCCCAAGGGGAGTGCTCCAAGTCATTCCCTAGCAAACAGTCAACAGGCATGGTTTTTCTTACACAGACCTGCAGAGTACCAGAGACCCCCCCCCCACTCGAAGGGAACTTGAGCCATCGGACACTGACTCTCAGAATTATCAGCGTTGATAACCCTACAGTAGGCATGGGGTACAACCTGCTCTTGAGACACCAGGTGCTGCCTCACTGCAGTCACACTGGCTCCTGTGTCTCGAAGAGCCTCAGCTTCCTTGCCATTGATGATCACCACCTGCCCATATTTCTTAGTGTTAGAGGGCAGGTAGTTCGTAGGGATCATCTCACTGTCTCCTAGCGAGACCAGGGTCATGTGAACGGGATCTCCACCCCCCGGGACCATCACTTCTTCTCCTAAGTGAACACTAGTCACTTGACGGGGCGGAGCACCAGTGGGTGCGGGTTTTCCAAACAGGCGACACTTGGGGTCACTGGATATGTGTCCAGGCTCGCCACATTTGTAACAATTGAAGGGCCCCTTTGGAACAGGCTTACCTGTCGGGCCCCATTCTGCTTTGGGGGTGGGGGAGGCTGAGAACCTGGCTGCTGGTTCCCCTGGGAACTACTTTGGGGGCCTTTTTGGAACCCTTTCTGTTTTCCCCCCTTGTCCCCCCCACTCTTCTGCTGGGGACCCTGCCCACTCTTGGCGGAGTCTCCCACGGGACCCTTGTGGACCCTGGTGCTGAGCCAGCGGTCGCCTCCTCAGCAAGCTTCCTCGGGTTGGATAGCTTGCTATCGATCAGGTGTTGGCGTAACTCAGGAAAACAGTGATCAGACAAGTGCTCCCATGCAATTAAATCAAAGAGACCTTGAAAATCATTCACTTTGCTACCCTTCACCCAACCATCCAGTGCTCTGCAAAAATAAGTCACATACTCCACATACGTATTCCCAGGCCGCTTAGTACATCCCCTAAACTTCTGTCTATACATTTCAGGGGTAAGCCCGTACCTGCTCATCAAAGCTTCTTTCATGTGGGAATAGGATCTCAATGGGCAAATCTAGCAAGGTATCTCGCCCTTCGCTAAGGAACCTTCCCCACAACCCCGCTCCCCAATCCTTGTCAGGGACCCGGTGGGAGGACATGGCTACCTCGTATGCCCTAAACCACTGTCCTATGTCATCCCCCTTAAAGAACTCTTTAACTACGTCCTTCGGGATGTGCACTCTTGACTCTACCTGCACTGGTGATGTGCTGCCACCAGAGGGAGGATGGTCCAAACCTCTCTCCTTCAGACTCATCTCCCTCATTTTCACTTCGTAATCCATTTGGTGCTTTCGCTCTTCCAGCGCGATTCTTTTGGTTTCAAGCTCCAGTTGGAATTCTGCCAGCTTTCTTTCGTGATTCCTTGTTTCTTTCCTGTCTGCCAGCTCCTCTGGCGACAGGCCTTTACCAAAGCTGTGCACGCTGTCTTGCCTTTCGAGATCCACCAGATCCATAGGTGCATTCTGCTCTTCAGTCGCATCTTGCTCCGCGAGGGCATCTTGATCCTCCGGGGCCTTTCTGGACTCTATCCAGGCTTTCAGGGCCTTGTAGAATTCTGGCTTATTCTTGCAACCAGCGTGCGGAACCTTGAGTTTCTTACAGAAAAACTTCAGCTCAGTCTTTGAGTATTTGTCCAGCTTTGCGGCGTCCCACTCCACCTCGCACACCTCAGAGGTCGTGGACTCCGCTCCATCCAGGCTCTTCGTGCCTGGCATGGTTCTCACACTCGGAATCTTCTTTCGGCAAAAAGCAAAGTCTGTGGCTAAGTAACTGGACTGTAATCACTGTGCAATGGTCAAAAGTTAAGGTACAGATACTGCAAGTGTAAATTCGAAAATCCTCACCGCTGCGTCCAATGTAGGAAGGGGGAGGCTCTAGTTGGCGCAGTGCAACACTAGCGACAAGCAGGGACTCTCTCTTCCTCGTCAGGGCTGAGGGTTACCTTCCAGACAACCTCTGCTTACCCTCTAGGTAGTGTGGCTTAAGCAGTCGTAGGTTAATCTTTGGGGCACATAGGGTTAAACACTTGCAATATTACACCGTCACAACCAACCCACCACACAATGAGACCAGACTGTATTCTGTAAAAATATATATCTTTATATAAGTTTCAAGCAGGCTTGTGAATACAGTTATCAAACTTTCAAATAGCGGTTCCGAGTTACTTAGTTCAAGTTGCCACAGTTCTTTCTAGCAATCAGAGTTCTTTAGGGCCTTCTGGCCAGTTCAACAAAGTTCTTGTAGAGCGGGCGGCTTCCAGGGGAGCTGTCCCACGTCGCGTTGCCTTCCCGGGGTCGCTGTTCGTTGCGGCTCTCAGCCAGCAGGTCACGGGTCATCCGGGGCAGCGGTGCTCTGTGGTGGCAGGGTCCTTTCCTCGTCGTCCGCTCCGACCCTGGAGGCGGCGGCTGTTGTGGTGGCGGCCAGTGGCAGTACGGTCCCCAAGTGCAGGACGTACCCAGCCAAGGGCCGGTTGCAGCTGTGCGCTCACAGCTGAGCTGTCGGGCAGGATACCGACCAGAGGGGGGTTCTCACAGGGCGGCTGTCCGTCTTTGCAGGTGGGCTGATGGCTCGAAGCACAGTCAGCTCGGGAGCTTGGACCGGACGGGTCCTCCTTTGCTTTGCTCTCGGTTCCCGGTGCAGATGCGGTCACGGTGTTCAGGCCAGCGGCGGCTGGACCTCACTTTGCTCTCGCTGTTGCCTTGGGTCCCGGTCACGGTGTTCGGGAGGATGTCAATGCCTTGGATTACGGGGAGCGTGGCAGGCTTGCCCGGCGCTCCCAGACCCCTCTGTCCGTACTGCAGCGATAAGCAGCACACACAGTCGCTTTCTTCAGGGTGTAGCGCCCACTGGTCCTGGGGCGCTGGTCAGGGGGCAAGTTCAGCAGCAAGCCCTTGGAGATCGTTTCAGCAGAGTTTGGCACAAAGTCTTGTCAAGTAAAAGTCTTCTCGCAGTCTTTCCTTTTTCCTCTCCTTCGGCAGCAAGGCACCAGACACAGGCAAGAGACAGCACTCTTCCTTGTCCTTCACGGTCCTTCTCGTCGGGCAGAGTTCCTTCTGTAGCCCAAACAGGATCTAATTTTCAAGGAGCAGGGCTCCTTCTTTTATACGGTATTTCTTTTGTTCTCCCAGGCCAGGGGGGCCTTTGCATAGCCACTTTCAGTCCTTGAGTACCCTGGTGTGTGGACTCCGGCTTCTGCTTTCAGTGTGAGGGGCAGGCGCATCAGACGCCCCACAGGAGGTGGAGCCAGCATTGTGCGGACAGGGGCCGCCAGAGTACCTTGTTGATGGGGCTTCGCCCTTTCTGGGCCAGGTGTCGGCTGAGTCATCAGTCGCTCCCCAGGAGGGTGGAGCCAGCATTGTGGTGGCAGAGCACAGCAAGATCCAGAGTCAAGAGCCACTCCTACCTCCCACTAAGGTGTAATCTGCGCATTCACCACCTGTCATCCCCCAGCCCTGTCACTCACACATCCCAGACAGTCAGATACACATACCAGCAGAGGCGGCTGAAATGGTTAGGCAAGCAAACGCTGACTTTCTAAAAGTAGCGTTTGCAAACACAGGATACTAAAATAAACTTGACTACAAGAAATATTTTATCATCCTGAGTTCAGGCATACTAAACACGACACGCTACCATGCTCCTTGAGCCTGCTGGGATTATAGGGTGTAATAATTCCAGCAGCTCAGTCTGGCCTAATGGAGCAGGTAGCCTTCAATAGTGAAATACGGTCTTGGTTGTAAGTCACTACTAGGACATGCCACACACATCAGGGCTTGTCCTACCTTACACCTACAACGCACCCTGCCCGCAGGCCTACCATAGGGGTGACTAATATGTAGTCAAGGGAAGGTTCGGGGGCTGGCAAGTGGGTGCACTTGCCCAGCTAGCGTGACAGTACGAGACCGCACGCGGGTTCTGCGGTCGCAGTTCCCAGACACATCTTTACGGCTGCTTCGGTGGGTGGCGTAACCAGCGCTGCAGGCCCACCAGCAGTATTGGCATCTACAAGCCCCGGCACTCCTAGTGCACTTTACTAAGGACTAACAGTAAATCCAATGAACCAATCATGGATACCAATCGCAGGTACAATTTACAGTAGGGAGCACTTGCACTGCGGCACGGGTCAGCCGTGGCGCAGTGCCCTGAGTATCGGAAAACCAGCAAAACATCGGAGGCACATCAGCAAAAATTGGAAGGGAAACTCACGCCAAGGTGCCAGGTCTAACAACAATGCATCGCATAGTACAAAAAATATGTTCTAGTACCTTACTTATGTGTGTGCTACCTGTATTGCAACAACCTGCTGACCATCCCTTCATTAGAATACATGAGAAAGTCGCCCAGGCTTTAGGCCTTGAGCATTGCTGGATTTGTAGAGCAATATCCAGAAAGCTCAGTGTCCCAACTGGCCTATATTAGACCCCTGTGCCTATACAAAATATGTGCAAGGAAAAGATGCCTCATATCCAATGTAACTTGAGATTATGGAGAAGGATGGATTCGATGGTACCCACATTGTGCCATACTGCCAAATATTCAAGCCCAATACCAAGTGACACCTGCAGTGGAAAACAATGCCAAGGTAAATGCATTATCTGTATGTATAAAGCACCATGTTTCAGGTTGTAACCCAGCTTCCCGATATGTAGGACTATAAAAAGTAACAAGTGTCGTAACATATCAGAATTTGATGACAAGACAGGTAATTGGACTATAAGGAACAGAAAGTTAGTAAGTAGGAATTGTACAGCTAAGGTACAAGGGAAACAAGTGAACTACACTTTACATTACTGGAAAATCACTGTAGATGGAGAGACACTGTTAATAACACCTGATGGTCTTCTATATAATCCATTAATAGACTAAAAGAATGATTATGTGAGTGCACCAAATGTGATTTCTAAAATATTAGAATATCCCTTATGGTCAGCTTGCCACTGATACATGGCACCGTAGGCAAATGTTAAGCTTATATGTTCTGCATGGATTAATTACAAATGGTGTGATCAATTTTGAAACACTTTTCCTGAAGGGATAGGCCTTCCTCTCAGCAACTGTGACACATTGAAGAAGTGTGGCTCAATGGTTAGAGGAGGCAGACCATGAAGCAGAGGTCAGACCCGGGACCAGGGTTCAATTCCCGACGCGGCCGGGTCTTGAGCCCAAAAATGTCCACGGACTCGATAATTTATGCTTCGGGGCCTACTCGAATCACGGGTTCAAACTCTGCAACTCCGGGCAATAGCTTGCTTAATCTCCACTATGGCCCCCCGCTGCGGGATTGCGGGATGCCTGGCTTTCACCTTAAGGGTGCCCAGTACGGGTTATCTCACAGGGAAAAACCAGGACTGGTTCCCAAAGCAAGCGCTTAGAGACCGTTGGTGATAACGCGCTATATAAATTACATTTAAATTAACATTTACATTTACATTGGAAACACAGTCACTTGGTGGTATGTATTTTATTTGTGGCACTAAAGCATGTGTGCTATTTCTTATCTTACACCAAACATTTAAATTGTGCCGCATTTTGCAGCTAATGAGCCATTACATTTGGGGAGTTTCACTTATAGATGTGAAAAAGATATACATGCACCTATCTTGGAGGCTAGAGAGGGTCAATTCTATGAGCTAATGCATACATTAATCCGTGGATATGGGGTATATTATTTTGAATGGGCCCTTTTTTAGGGGGCACCTCAGAGGTGTCCCCTGAAAACCTACCCAGTCACTAGAGGGTGCCTGCCTGGTCTACACCAGCCTGCCACCTCTAGAGATGTCCCTGACCCCCTGAGGTGGGAACCTTTTGCTCTTGTGGGTCAGAAAAAACCCTACTTTAGGTGGAGGTTCTTCACATCTACCCCCCAAGCAGGAACAGCAAGACGGTGAGCCTCAAAGCCTTCCTGTCCTTTGTTATGCTAACCAGGGCCTCCCAAGCTAGTGGAGATGCTTGACCCCCTGACCAAGCCCCAACTTTTGGGGGCAAGGTCGGTGAGAAAATTAGTAAGTGGGATAGGTATAGCTCCTATCAGCCAGGACCACCCCTAAGGTGTCCTGAGCTGAAGTGACCTCCTCCTTTGAGAATCCTCCATATTGTTTTGGAGGATTTTTGCCACTAGGATTAGGAGTATGGCCCCTGCCCAAAGGGAGTAGACATACCTTTGTATGTAGTCACCCTAAAGGTAAGTAGCCAATTGGCTACTACCTTCCAATTTCTGTAACTCCCTTAAATTGAGTTTTTAGGGGCATCCCTGAAACATACTCATTACTTCCTGATGGTCGAGGAAGGAAGAGAACAAAGAAGAGCCATGCAGCAGAGAAAGACTAGGGACACCCACTGACTTGACCCCAGTCCTACCTGCCTGTCTGCAGCCCTCGAAGATCCTGCGCAATTCGATGACTCGTCCTGCAGCCCTGCAGCCTCCACAAACCTTTGGAAGCACATCTGTCTTCAACAAAGACCAGAACTCCAGAAAACAGTGGCATTGTTCACTAAGAAACTCCAAGAATGGTCTTGGTGACCTGCGGAAATGCTAAACCCCGCTTACGGATCCACCACTGCACCAGACACCTCCGGTCCGATTCCAAGTGGCCCACTGGTCCCAGCAAGGTTCCCCAGTGATCCAGAGCCTGAGTCCACAGTGGGCTGACCCTGCCTGGACTTCACGACAACACCTGCAGCCTGAACACAAAGGACCCCCTAACCGCGACTGGCTCCGGTAACACTTTTCCGACATCCAAGGAGACCCCTGCACCCACAGCTCCAAGGCCTTAGGGCGCCCAACCAATGGTGCCCAGGTGACCCTCAACTTCCAAACTTACCTGCCCTTTCTCCTTTGGTGAATATTGGGCGCTCGACTCCGAATTTGACCTCTGCACCCGGCTGTCCCAGTTCCTCTGGGGATGCAGTCGTGATGCTCACTTGAACCTTGCCCTGATTTGACCTAAAACTCGGAAGACTGGGTTTGTGAGTAAAGTACTTCCCTGTGAAATTACATTCTTGTTTTCCTCTTAAAGGATAACAATGATCATTTGAAATATTGCACTAAGTATATTTCTATTGATCTGCAAAGTATTGCTATTTCTAAAAACTGCATCTATCTTGCTGAACTGAAGTCTTGCACTAAATATTCATTTGCTTTATTGAAAAGTATTGCCAGTTTGAAAACTGTACTTACCTGCAACTAAGTTTCTTTGGTTGTAGTAATAAAAGTAACAATGTGATATTGTTATATCCCATTGCTCTCAGATTTAGTCATTGAGTCTGTGTAATCATTTCTTGCCTGAGTGTGTACAACAAATGCTTAGCACAGCCCTCTGATAAGCCTAACTGTTCACCCACACTACTAGAAAAAAAAGCACTAGTATTATCTACTTTAGCCTCTGTGAGCCTCTGGGGATCCACTGGACTCTGTGGACACTACACCTTACTTTGATATAGTATATACAGAGCCAGCTTCCTACAATATTTGCTTATGTTTTTTATTTCTGCATTCGGCCACATAGTCCTTTGCCTAAAATTATACAGCAATGCATTTGTGTATTAACACATGTAAATCGAATGCAAGGCTGTGTAAAAAATGGAATCAAATGATTAGATCTCTGAGTACGATGTAGCCGCACATGCGTCTTGTACCACCACCACTTGCTGTTCTTATTTATAATTCCTTGTCCAATTTACCTATCACCATTGGGAGTCTTTACCTTCTATTGTGCAGGCAGTGTGATTTTACAACACTGTTAGTACCACTGGTGGTGACTGTGATAATCTTGTCATGATGGCCCATGTTATATGGGTAGGCCATGCAGCAACTCCCTCAGACTCCTGATCTGTTTTTTCCAGACTCTCAACGCTAGCTTCTTTCATGTTCCTTTAAGGAAGTCTGTATTTCTTGGCTCTTATTTTCAGTATTGTTTTCAGGAATGCTGCTACTCCGCCTGTTAGTTTTTTTCTGAATCTGCCAGGAGGTCTTGATTTTACAAAGCAGCCAAATTCCAAACAATTTATTTGTGTAATCTTTCTATTGATAAAGCTACTATTTCCAATCAACAAGTACACAGAGAAGCACTGTCTTTTGCACAACCCCTGTCTTTAACACAACAGACAAACGTCTAATAAATGGAGATCTGAAGTCCTACACAAGATTCTTTTTCCTCCAGCGTGTTTCTGCACATTCCACACATTCTAGATACTCCGGGGCAGATTTTTCAAGAATTCACGCAATGCAGCAAGCCACCACGCTGCTTGAAAGGGAAAGTGCAGGTATGCCCTGTATTTGAAATTACATGGCGCATTCATGTCCTTTCCTTTCGCTGGTGTCCAATGTTCCACCAAGTGCTAACACGGGCTCCCTTGCATCACGGTGCAAGGGTACCTGCGTTGTAAGCAGGATTGTTGTCCCTTTCTGCACAAGAACAATCCTCTGCGGAATTTTCCTCTTTCTGTGTGTGTTGCAGAACGCAGTACACGTAGAAAGAGACAAGAGACAGCATTTTGACGCAGTCGCAGTTCTATCAGTAATGGTAAATCTGGGAATGCGACAAAATCAATGGGTGGATGCGTGTGAACACCCACACTTTACCCATGGAATGCCTCCCGGGGGCAGAGGAACGCAACACAGCGATTTGAGCTGCATTACTCTAGTTTTACCAAGTCACTCAGAGCAATGCATGGTGGCCTTGCGTGACTTAGTTGTTACATCGCCGTTGAGCCGCCTTGCATGGCGCAAGGGTGATGCAACTCAATGATAAATAAGCCCCTCTGTTTAGTTCTAACCAGCATCCTTCTTGGACAGAAACTCTAACTTTCTCTCTAAAAAGAAAATTTCATGGACTGTCACCACCAAACATGAAGATATGGCAAAATGTTTAGAAATGCTTGTAATAACAAATGCAAGCTCTATAAGCTCTTTGACTGACAAGAAAGTGGTCAATGCTACTGATGCTTCCAGTAAAAAAGCAAAGTCAGTGAATTTATGATGGTATGGTAACTGTGTGTGCTATTGGGGGTATGGCATTAGCACTACTAGTAATACTGCCAATAGTAATAACTATCGGAGCATATCATTTCGTCCCACTGGCAGCAGCATTCAGCACCTGGACAAATGACCCTTAGCAGAACATATTATCAGGATGAAATATTTGTGAAAAGAATGGACAGTAAAAACGATGCTGCAGCCAAAAACACTTGGCACCTGAATGACTGCTGACCACATAACCCTTATAGAGCAGGTAGCAGCAGGTATTTCGGTTTTTGGTATTTTCACTATCGGCCTGCACCCTGAGCAGCATTTCTTACTGAACTATGAACCTCCCCAATCAGGTGGTATGTTTCATTTGAGTGGATGCCTGAAAACAAATGTGACTCTGACAGTGTTTTTATTTTGAAATATGTGGGGAAAAGTGTTATAAAGTGACATATTTATTTATTTATTTATTTCTTCTTGCCTGTCTATACTCTCTCTCTCACACACACAAACACACACACTTACTTTATTTTTATGCTTCATATTGGTACATGTTTGGCCACCGGGAGAACAGATCGCTCACAGGGATTCGGTTATTATGCAGAGGTAGTCAGGCATTCTGCATAAAACTGAACTGTTTCCAGACCAGCTTTGCCTTATGGTACAGTCATCTGAAGAGCTGCATATAAGGTGGCGTACGTTTCAAGAAATGCATGAAAATGTATTTTACAATGATGACCAAAAAATGCCCATAATGGGGGAAACATGGCGGCCGCAGGCTAGAGCGGCGCGCACGCCCAGGGGAGCAGCAGATCCAAGGATGCAGTAATGAGAGAAAGCAGGAGGAAAATCGGACCCGTTTGAAATCACACGCAGAAACTTTGTGACGGCGTTTTTTTGTGCTTACTCTACAGCGTTTTCTCTCTTCAAGCACAGGCTTAATAGTGAAGCAGTAAAGCGGGAGGAAAAATCGGACCCGTTTAAAGATTACACCTGACCGGAGATTCTGTTCTTACTCCACGGCACTAACACCAGGATGCAGTAATGAGAGAAAGCGGGAGGAAAATCGGACCCGTTTAAAAATTACACGCAGAGATTTTGTGACGGCGTTTTCTCTCTTCTCTCTTCCAAGCACAGGCTCAAGAGTGAAGCGTGGAGAGGACCGGTGTTTCTTTGGCAGTTCCTGAGAGCTGAGAGGAGGGAGGTGGGACCCGGGTTGCAACTTTCACTGCAGACTCTCGGTTGCAGTGTCAGCCGGCGTGCTTTGGATTTGTGGATGTGCCCACCGGCAGTGTTATCTCTGCCGGTCTCTGCTCCTCGACTGTGTTGGTGGCGGGCGGCAGCGGAGATAAGGCGCAGCCGGGTGGCTGCTGCACGGAGATTCCACACAGTGGCAGAGAATGATCATGGGAGCAAGGAAAGGCACCACAGTTGCAGCAGAGTTGCAGCAGAGGCTGAGATAGCTGGAAAAAACAGGAAAACAGCAGAAGTGCAAAGAAAACCGGCCGAACTGGAGGATCAAACTAAAACCAACACTTGCCCAAGTAAGGTGGGGTTAACTAATGTAAGGGGGACCATAAGTAGCGAACGCATAGGAGGCTGTAGTGAGGATCAGACTAAGGAATCTCAAGGGAGAGTAACAAGGAGTAAGGCTAAAACTTCAGAAAAAGAACTACAGGGCCCAGAGTGCACTTGGGGGGAGGTTCACAAGAAAGCACAGGACTTAAAAAAAAAATCTGAAACAGTCCTAGACAGCAAAAAACAACAAAGAATTAAGAATAAACTCAAGAATAAAAGCTCCAAAGCCCCAGGGGATATTACACCTTCACTACGCTCATATTTTAGAGTCCTACCCCAAGTTCTGCAGATCACCCAAGATATGGCAGCAGCAGCACTAGAAAACAGCAAGCAAATGCAGAGCAACCCCGACTCACTATTAACCGGAAGTTTAACTGTGGCCCAACAAGATGAGGGGCGAGGGGCCGAAGCATCGGCTATTACACCCACACCTTTGGTTCTAAAATTACCTACAGAGAAGGAAGCTCATAGCATAATAGCAAAAGAGGGGGTGTCCCTGGATGTATTAGTTGGTAGTGAAGCTGAACAAAACATAGTTCTGAACCTCGCTAAATCGCTAGAGGGTATAGTCTCCTCCATTGCGAAAATGAGAGAAGAGATTAAACAGGAATTTGTAGTCTCCAAGATTAATCAAAATGAAATAAGAGCAACCTGTGAGGAGTTAGGTCATAAGGTGGATGGCCTTTATGAGAGGACGGAGACTCTAGAAAGCTCTGTGGGTCTACTAACAAACAATCTTGAATGTGCAAGGTCAAAAATATACAATCTTCAAAAAGAGGGAGAGAGCATGAAAGAGCGAATAGAAGTGTTGGAAAACTTTTCAAGACGCAACAATATCCGACTTTTGAAGATCCCGGAAGGGAAGGAAAGTGGAGATCTCAAGGGATACATAATAAAACTAATAAAAGAGGCACTTAACTTGGAGGAAACGGAAGAAGAACTTGGCAAAGACATCCAACGGATACATAGAGATCCTTTTCGTTTGAATCCGGCGAGGACCAAACCTAGGAAAGTCTTAATTAATTTCCAGACGTACACTCTTAAAGAGAAAATACTAAACCTAGCTTTGAAAGCCGGTACAATAAAAGGCCCGGATTTTTCCTTTGAAATTCGCTCTGATCTTTCAAAAACTACACTCGACAGACAGTGGGAATTGGGGCAGCGCATGGATAAATTTAGATCCTACGGGGCTACGGTGCAGATGAGATTTCCTGCATTTTTGTGCATCATGTATAATAACAAAATGCATAACGTTCGCACTACTCAAGACGCAGATGAGCTGCTAGAATCCATCCGAGATCATGCCCAAGCCCAAGCCCACGACCAGACCCATTCTCATAAGGCTTAGAAAGCGGTCTATACACAGATAAAGAAAAAAGGAAAAGGAACTTTCAAATAGGGAGACGGTAAATTAAAAAAAAAAAAGGGGTTGGGGAAAAAAAAAAAAAAAAAAAAAAAGGGGGAAAGTAATGAAGGAAAAAGAAGGGGAAGAGGGGAAAAAAGGAAAGAAAAAAAAAAATAAATAATAAAGAGAAAGAGGAAAAAAAAGCAGGGAAAACGAGGAAAAAAAAAAGAAAAAAAAAAATGGGAAGAAGGGGGAAGTAGGGGAAGGAAAGGGAAAAGTGAGGAAAGGGGAATAAAAGAGGGAAAACAAGAAAAAAAAAAATATATATATATATATAAAATACCCACAATAAATGTATATATATAATCACCGGAAAATATGCATAGGGGAAGGTAGGAATGAATGAATAATTAGATATATTTGTGTATGTGCGTTTATATAGGTGTGCACGTATACACGTGTATATGTATATATGTATGCAAACAGCACTTAAAACTCCCACTTGATTCACGCTTACGATTACTTTAATGACATAGTGGAAGGGAAGGAAGGGAGGGAAGAGAGAGAGAGAGAGGAGAGAGGAGAAGAAAAAAAAAGGAAGAGGAATTTTTATATTTTTTTGTATTTTTGTATTTTTTTTTTTTTGGAGCTCTTTTTTTTATCCCTACTTGCTCACAGACTAACATACTCCTGTAATAATAGGTAGCAGTAGTAGTCCATGGATGGGCTGCAGATGGGCGTTAATCTGGCTAAAGACCAAGCCAGAGTAAGTATGGGGGGGTTTCCCGGGGCAAGGGGAGGGTGGGGGGGTGGTAGAAGGGAAAAAAAATCCTCATTTGTGCTCCTCAACTGTTCGCTTAAATATTCAATATTACGACTTTTACTAAAACAGGCTATTTTCATGCTAGGTCTAAGGAAATTCTATATAATACAAAAAAAACGAAGGGTGTCAGGAGAAGATGCAAACTATGACATGCACTAAATTCTTGTCCTGGAATGTAAATGGCCTGCGCGTGAGAGGTAGACGAGAGCGAATACTACAATATCTGAGAGACTTACCGGCGCAGGTCATAGTGTTGCAGGAAACACACCTTCTCAAAACAGAAGCAAATATTATATTAAAAAAACATAGATGGATCGATAAATTTTGCTCCACAAACCATAATGCCAACGTAAGAGGGGTAGTGTTTATCTTTAAAAAATCTGCAAAGGCAGAAATATTAGAGAGCAAGGAAGATCAAACAGGGAGATGGCTAATGATAAGAGTTTCGCTTGATGGTCATACTAGAGTTTTGGTGGGATATTATGGTCCAAACTCGGACGACCCATCACATCTAGATGCAATAAGGATTCAATTACTAACAGTGCAAGACCCAATAATCTGGATGGGTGATTTTAATATTGTGCTCGATCCCAAACTAGATAAATCAATAAGATCGAAAAATATTGGTTCGATCAAATCTAGGGAAACATTAAAAGCAATTATGGCACACATGGGTCTGGCTGATCTTTGGAGAGAAAAAGCGGGTAAGAAGATTGGGGTGTCCTATAAGAACAGCAGGTTTAAACACAAATCTAGAATAGACTATGCCTTTTTTAGTTACTGTCTAAAAGATACTCTAGAATCAATAGAATACCTTCCATCTCATCTGTCAGATCATTCGGCATTAGAGTTTACTCTTAAGGCTGAAACCTCCATCAAACACCCTTCATGGTCCTTTGACAGGACACTCCTACTTGAAGAAGAGGAAATCAACTTCCTAATTAAGGAGTCTATAACCTTCTTCGACTTAAATAGAAACTCAGCCACCCCAACAATCATCTGGGAGACATTCAAAACGTTTCTGAGAGGACAAATAACTAACAGAGCTTCATATAGACGAAAGCTATACTTTGACAAGATAAATAGAATAGAAAAAGGCATGAAAACCTTAGAGTCAAAAACATCCTCACCCTCAAGTACAGCTGAAGAACAAGAACAAATGGCTGAGTTGAAAGCAGAATTAGAACAAATACTGCAGGAGAGAATAAATAGAAGGTGGGAAGCGAGTAAATCTTCCCAATTTGAGTTTGGAGAAAGTGCTGGAAAAATTCTGGCTTGGAAAATCAAATCTGATAAAGCCCTAAACTACATCAGGGAAATTAAGATAGAAGGTGAGTCTGAGACAAGAACTACCAGTCCTGAGATAGAAAGAGCATTTCTTGAATTTTTTCAGCTCATCTACAAAGAGGATCTCCCCAATGATTCAAACGCAAGAGATAGTTGGTTGGAAGCCATTACATTACCAAATTTCTCGACGACCCAGAGCAAATCACTAGAATCAGTCATCACACAAGAGGAGGTGAAAAAAGCTATCAGTCAAATCAAGAAAGGCAAAGCGGCAGGCCCGGATGGGTTGCCGGGAGAGATCTACAAAACACTTGAGAACGCCATTATACCAATATTAATTGAACTCTTTAATGGCATTCTATTGGAAGAACAGCCTATGCCTAAATCTTGGGGCGAAGCCACAATTGTTCTCATTCCCAAACCAGGGAAATCCCCATTAGAGTGTGGGTCATACAGACCAATATCGTTACTTAACAATGACTATAAAATTTTTACAACTATAATCGCCACAAGACTGGCTAGCGTTATTGGTACTGTAATCCATCAAGATCAGAAAGGATTTATTAAGGGGCGACAATTAGCTGAGCTAACCCGTGAGCTAATAGGGGCTATAGATATTGCCACCGCTTTTTCTCTCCCTCTGGCTACCCTGACTCTAGACGCAACTAAGGCGTTTGACAGAGTTAACTGGCTCTATCTAAATGATGTCCTAAAAAAATTTAACTGTGGCGAAGTGTTCTGCAGAATGATTAAACAGCTATATAACTCTCCGTCAGCTAGGTTGCTGGTTAATGGGTCCCTGACTGAAGCATTTAATATTACAAGAGGTACAAGGCAGGGCTGCCCGCTTTCCCCTCTCCTATTCGACTTATACATCGAGCCTTTTGCCCAGGTGTTAAGGGAAGAGGTGGACATTTCACCCTTCTGTTTCGGAGACTGGGAAAGACGGGTAGCATTGTATGCAGACGACATACTAGTGTTTACAGCTGATCCAGTCAAGGCATACCCAGTGGTTATACAACGTGCTGTAGAATTTGGCCAAGTCTCAGGGTACGACATAAATTCGAGCAAAAGTGAAATCATGGCATGGAACCTACCCAATTTAGATCTCGGGATTAATATCTCATCCTCAATGCGATATTTGGGAATCAAAATAACTCAAGATGTCGGCACCCTTGCTCAAACTAATTTGGAAAGAATACACAGTGAAAGCAAAAGACTTATGAAATCTTGGACACACCTGCCTCTCTCTATAACAGGAAGGGTTAACTTAGTCAAAATGTGTATTCTCCCAAAATTCACCTTTATTTTTAACACTATCCCAATAACTATGAACACCAACATGTTGGAAAAATGTCAAAGAGAAATCAACTCATTTATATGGAACTACAAGACTACAAGAATATCATGGAAGAAGCTCAGAAGAAGAAGAGAAAAAGGGGGCCTTGCACTACCGGACCTAATGTTCTATTCATGGGCCTTTCAGATGTCCTATTCTAGAATGCTTCTTAAAATGCCATCTAATCTACCTAGTACATCCATGTATGGAGCCATGCTAAAGGAGACAAATCTTGCAGCAGATGGCTTTATGTTTAAATTTGGTAGTCAAACATTCTTCAAAAATATAAAACTGAAAACACTACATTCATGGGCCAAAAATTGGTTTAACATCAGGAAAAAACTGAGACTATCTTACTATTCAAACTACGCACCAATTTGGGACTCTCCCGGGTTACCACTATGCTTGAAAGATAACTTGTCCAATGTAATTGAACAAGCAGGCATCTGTAAATGGGGCCACCTATTTAAAGATAAAAAACTTATAACTTGGGATGAGTTATATGAGCAAGTTGGCCCAGGGCTTTCTAGATTCAAATATATTCAAATGGATAGTTGGGCAAGATCTGAAATCTGTAAAGACAGTAACATTGGAAAAATAAGTGAAATGGAACAACAATTAGTAGAACGTCCAACTGGAGGAAAAGAAGTAGCTAGATGGTACTGGCTTCTGTTGGAAGAAAGCGAAGGGGAGTTTAAACTCCCGGATGAGTTATGGGGGACCGAAATTGGGATTCCATGCGAGGAGAGGTGGATAAACTCTTTTGAGATTTTACGCAGCATCGTAAAGCCCTCTTGGCTTGTACGAAATCACATTTTCTCTGTACATAGGGCATATTTAACACCGCGGAAATTGTCTAAATATCAAACAGACAAAAAATGTAATAAATGCAACTTAGCAGACGCATGTGACATACATATGTTTCTAGAATGCCCTAATATAACCAAATTCTGGGAAGACGTGAAAAACACTTTAAATTCCATACTAAACACTTCCTTGTCAATAACTCTCCCACTTGTCATCTTTGGAACAGAAGACAATATCACAGGCAAGGAAAAATCATTTCTTTTCTATGCAATTTTGATGGCGAGAAGACAGATTTGCATCCAATGGGTAGAGAAGACACCTCCTCTACACTGTTCATGGCTTACTTCATTATATGAGATATCCAAAAGAGACCTAATGAGATCTGTAAATAAGAGAAAGCTAGCATTTTGGGATCTCCTGACCAACTGGAGATGATCCGGGTTTTTTTTTTTTTTTTTTTTTTTTTTTTTCTCCCGGGTCCGATGATTATGCCATCTTTACTCTTTTGGACCAAGGGCTAGGACAGTTTCGAACAAGGTCCGGCAGGTTGAAACATACCTAGATGGAGTCAAAAGAATGCTCCCCTAACTGGCTTTTTCTTTCTCGACACATATCTCCCGCCACTAACACATATCACGCCAGTAAGGCCGTGCAAGGTGGTTGGTATCTTCCGTCAGAGGGGAAGGCAGATGAGGACAAAAAAAAATAAATAAATAAATAAATAAATAAAAAAAAATAAAATAAAAAAAAATGCCCATAATGCCAAGGGCGAAAAAAACATGAATTCCACCTGCCAATTATTAGCTGTTTTGTTGGCGTGCACGCTACATTCTGTAACTTGGAATGCTTGTGTTTTACATGTTTTACATCGTTAGTAGAAAGGAGTAAAATGTAACCATATGAAGACTTACCCTTTCCGTAAGCTGTTCGGAGAGCGCTTCTGCGTTGGTGCACTGATCACTGATTTTGAGTGTCCCAGTATAATACTGTGAGCTTCCATTTATTAATGATTCATACCCATCGTCGTCTGAATAAATTGCTGCAATTAAAGAAGACATTTGTAATTATAGTGGACAGTATGTTTCACCGGGCTTCAGTGAGATGTGTGTGCACAAGATAAACACGATGCGACTGATTCACAAAGAGGCTTGGAACCTGATTTCATGTGCAAAAAGTAGAATGGGTGAAACACGTTCATTTATCTGTGCAAAATTGCATGATCAGCCTGCAACATAAGAAGGTGACATGTCCATTAGCAGCTTGCTTATGAGCATCTTTCACATGACGAGTTGGCGCATGTGCATGTTACTAGAAGTGAGTTGTCGCTTTGCTAGCTAGCACATTGATTTAGCCCCTGTAAGCAAGCTGACATTGACTGCCAGTTAGACACTACTATTATTCACGGAGGGATGAGGGGTGTGGGCACTATCATATGATAATTGCCATCATTTAATTTGAGGGTTTCATGCACAGGACTTTCGCCAAGGGTCGACTAGTGTTAATGTAGGTGACAGTGCCGGGCATTGATTTGATTTTATATTTATAACGCGTGGACTAATGCCCGAAGGCGTCTAGGCACCACAACCTGAAAAGATGATAAAATGAAGAGGAAAACAGCAAATGCCTGAGGTCATTATAGACAGTGACTACAGGGGGAAAATCCAGACCTTAAGGGCCTTCCTAAATGGATACAGTTTAGAAAGGTTTTTCAAGTGGGTGAGTAGGGTATTCCACAGTTTAGACACGGGGGCAACGAAATTGGTACCCCCCCAACTAGATAGCCTGAATCTCTGTACCTCCACCTGATTGGCTTTGGCCGAGTGAAGTTTCTTTGTGGGATGTACCAGCAAAACTAATGATTTAAGTAGTCTGGTTCAGAATAGTGTAAAGCTCTAAAGGCGTATGAGGCTCTAATTAAACAGGCATGAATTCAATGTCCTGAAGATGATCCGCTTACTCTTTCGCTGGATCGAAACGCCGTCGACACTGTTAAACACCTTATACACCAAAAAACTTTTGTTCACTAAGCTGTAAAGGTGTACTTTGCGATTTATTCTTATGACATTGTTTATTCCCTATGTGTAACAAACTAAAAAGCTTTGCCTGAGCCCCCTGTTGTTTTTCCCCCCTGTTGTATGCTCTATTGGTTAAGTAGTGCACAGGCTTGTGCCCCACTTTATGTACTGTTTGCTGCTGTTATTTTCATTGCCTAACAAGCAAATATCACACGTCTGTCTGGCTGGACATGTCCACTTAATATAGCAACGATTGAGTCTATATTTATTATTTGCTTTCATATCTCCCTTCTCCGGGACCAGCACAGAGAAAGGCATAGGAATGCATCATACTGTTGTAAATACAACGCATCCCTGCACTTTCCTAATGACACCGCTCAGCACAGCAAGATGGCTTGCAGCACCCCAATGTGTGATTTTCTTGTAAATATGCCCCTATATCTTATTATTGCGCCAACCACTTTAGCAAGTACACAAGCAGCCCTTGAAAGGAGTTGTATTCCAGTGTAGCATGGTGTGCCTTTGTGTTTGTGGAAAAGTCCTCCAGGGCCGTTTCCAGGCTTGGGTCCAAACCTTAAGCCCCACTGCTTGCAGCACCTAACCCAGCACCGGCAACACAACCAACTACTATGTCTTGCACTGCAAACAGCCCGGCTGTCACACACTGACAAGTTGGAGTGATCTGGATGCAACAAGGGTACAAGAACCACCAGAGGGAGTGGGTACTTGGTGCATCCGATGCTGGAAGGACAAAGTGAGTGAAAACACCAGGAGCAGAATTATTTACTGTGCTGGGAGGGGGTGGTAACAGGCTTGTGCACCCACTTTTTAAAACCCCTGGGGCACTTTGGTATTACAGAAGAGGCTGCAGACATCTGCACAACCACTTCTATAAAACAGACCAGAAAAATAGCATGTTAACGGAATTCACTTTGCACACCGCATGTGCATGAAAACAAATGCTCAGTGCCCGGCAACCCCCCAGGATTAAGTCCCTGATTTTGTCACTTCTCTCTACTCTTAGCATCTGAAAATGATTACCATATAGCTGGCTCAATTGAAGAAATAATTTCCATATATTAATAAAGTCTGCCAAATATGTTTTTTTGACTAAAAATCTTAAAACATTTTTTTGCTTTGGGTAAGAGTCAGTCGGCGTCTGTTGAAGTCTAGTGCAATGAAACCTTTAAGGATAGCTGTAGTACTTAGTGGGAAGCTATTATTATCTGTTCATTACTGCTTGGAGTATTTATATACCGAGGTGTGCTTTGTTTCATATGCTGCGTTATGTTTTTTGGTGGTTCACTGTGTCAGCTACATTGAAAAGGCATTGTCTCCTCCTGCAGATTTTATGCTCACAGTTTTGCTCTTCTATACTATGAGCTCTGTGTATGGTCTGTAGGCGCCTGGCGGACATTCCCAGCCCCTCCTAGGAATGCACAAAGGTGGGTACACTTAGTACCAACTCTCATATGGGGGCACCTTTACTAGGCACATCTGTTCCCATCAACCGAAGACATGACATCAAGGGCCAGATGTAGGTAATTTTTATTTTCCGACCTCTTAAATACCGAGTCATACCGACTCGGTATTTCAGAGGTCGGAAAATAAAAATACCGAGATGTAGGTAATTGCAGATGTGCAATTACCGAATCGGAAACAGTCGGTAATTTCCGATGCGGTAAATACCGACCAGTTGATGCCCATGCATTCCTATGGGCTTTGAAGCCCATAGGAATGAACGGGCATTTACCGGTCGGTATTTACCACATCGGTAAATACCGATAGCCACAAGGGTGCAGGGGGTGTCACTTTGACACCCTCTGGCACCCCCAAAAGAGGCTCGGTGCCATGTGGCAGGCATACCTGCCCTAAGGGCAGGTCTGCCTGTCATATGGCATAGGTGTGCATGCACACATGTGCATGCACACCTGAAACGGTATTTTACCATCAAGTATTATTTGATGGTAAAATACCGATTTTGTACTGCTTGTGGGACTCAGAAGAGTCCCACCTACATACCAATTTACCGGTATCCATAATGTTACCGACTCGGTATTTTACATACTCGGTAAATTTACCTATCGGTAAATTTACCGAGTCTGTAAATTACAGGGACCTACATGTCAAATTGCTTTTACCGGGTGGTAACGGCCGAATTCGGCCGTTACCACCCGGTAAAAGCCTACCTACATCTGGCCCTTAGTCTTAACTGGGCCTATCACCCTCAATTAGGACAGTCCTGGTCATAGGGTCTATTCTCCCTAATAAATCAATGGATGAGCACCAGCTTCCCCACCCCTCCATTTTCACCGATAGTTTTGAGGGACAACAGCCAGCAGTATTTCAAACCTCAAATATTTTAGTTGAGTTTATACACCAGACAAAACCCTAATTACCAGAAAGCCAGTGAGGACAATTCAAACGGGCTTAGTCAGGGGAGCCAGGGTGCCTGGGGTCTTATTTGGGAACTACTAATGTGAAAGCAACCCCTACTATTGAACATCAAAGGATGAATAGTAAAGTCTGGGGTCAGGTTAGTGATATGAGAAACAGCGACTCAACTCAGGAGCATAGCCAGTGAGTCAGAGCCGGATTGGAAACCCACAGAAGCCCTGGCAATTTTGACAGACCAGCCCCCCTGCTGCTGCTTTTGTTACTGGGGGACAATATAGCAGCACGCTGCAAAATCGACATCCAGAAACAAAAACGGCCCCCACCACTGCAAAATCGGCCCCACCCTTCCAACCTCCCGGGGGAAATGCCTGATATAGCCTGTCTGGCCCTGCAGTGTGTCATGGACCCTAGTAAAAGGAAGGAAATGAGCCCTTTGGCTACTATTTCAATTATAAAATACAGCAAAAATCAGTGTTCAGTGGGCCCCTCAGGCTTCTGGGCACTGGTGCAAGTGCACCAATGGAAGCTAAGCCCCTTACTCAACTTTCATATACTACAAATTGTAGTCCTTTTTACTAAAATCATCTTATTCAGGAATACGGAAATATTTAAAAATAGGTTTGGGGTGGCATTATCTGCAATAAGCAGCATTTCCTCTGCGGAGTATTTTTAATTGTTTGGCAGCTGCTTTTAGTGGCTCTTATCCGAGTTTGAAATGAACAGGACGTGCTAGAAATGCCTCGGTTGCATGCGAGGGCCTAGCCTTCCTATTGGAAGAAAATTAAATAATTTTTTTGTGATTAATTTTTTAGCGCAAAGTCTAATGGCTTTCCAAGGTATAACGTTTCTGAGAATTAACGAGGACTTGGGTATCTCTATTTGTATAAAGTCAGAGCTATTTAAGATCTAAACACATTTAGCCAGGAGTAATGCTGCAGGGGGAAGGACAACAGAGAGAACAGAAGAGTAGGACATTTTTATATACAAACTTGTAAAAGAAAAATATCAATATATACTTTTGCAGCAAATGATGTGATTCTTTCTTATCAAGAGAGGAGAGCTGTTTCAAAATATTTACCAGAGCATTTAAAAAGAATTACCCCTTTTACATAACAGCACAAGACAGGGTGATAGAGCTTAGGTGAAACTGAGGGGCGTGCTTGGAGAATTTATCACAGGATTTCCAGTGAAACTATTTTATTACCATTGAATTTTTGACACTGTCTGCCCACCAGTGTCGGGGAGTAGCGCTCCGCCACTCCCAAGGAGGAACTGCCGCGGCATCTTTGAACAAATATCTTCCCGTTCCCAATGGACTCCAAATGAAGAGCGCTGTGCTCACCTAGTCTGCAGTGTTTCTGCATCAATAATAAGTGGCGCCAATGGTGCGGATATGATAGTTCTCGGGGACAGGTCTCTCACTATCACAGCTCAATTGGAGAGGGCACCAGAATGAGACATATAATTAAAGATAATGCTGGCGGACAGTGGTCTTGGCTTCCTGTAGTGCTCCAATAATGGTTCCTAGCACTGAAAATGCCAGAAACAGATCCCACATTACTTACGTTCATGGAACATCAGGGGAGCAAATGGTCTGAGTACTATACCTGAATTGCAGGGGATACTTTAGGTCATTGATTTGTTTCCAGGAAAACTGGGCTCTGAACTCAATTCCATTAGCTAACTATTCTGAGTTCTTTATGCCTGGTGTCCCCTGAGCGCATGGTGGCCATGCATCGGCCGGGGGTCTCAATGTACATATACAACAGTATTATGGTGAACCCTCACATCCTCCGTAAGGATATAGAGGATATCCTTCTGCTAAAACCTAAATTCGGCAGAGACAATAAAAGGAAAGTAAAGTCTTTAATCATCTACTATGTCTACCTGAATCCTCACTAAATAAAGAAAAGAAAGACTGCAGCAGCCCTTCCGGCCACAATTAGAGATTTAATGGCAGAAGATCCCCAAGAAACATGGACTGTGCTGGGGGACTTCAACTCTAATCTAACTGGCATGATATGGACAACCAATATTGGAATCTTCAGCAGAAAACTGTAGACATCCTGAAGACGGGAAAAAGGGTGAAGCTCTTGCAAGTAATCTAAAAAGCTAAGGATTCACTCATTTTTTAATTCATTGTTTACAATCTCCAATTTCCATAGCAAATTGGATTTCAAGATTGTTCCCATGGTATAGAGTGATCATGCTTTCTTAACTTTCATGACCTGGGAGTGATTCCCTAGCCATAATAATTGGCTTGGAGGCAGAAGTTGCGCCCATAGCGAAAATCAAGTGGCGTTTAGATGGCTCAGACTGTGTGTCTGAGGTGGTGAAGCAAGTTAAGGAGTAACATTTCTCTCCTGATAATACCAATGCACTCCCCATGAATCAGTGTCGGCCACCTTGGAAGGTCTGGTCAGAATGCTTACCACAGAGTCTTTCGCAAAACACAAGCCACATAGTTCAGTCGCCAATATCATGCTCCTTCCCGAAGAACAGAGACTGATTCATCTTAAAATCATTTTAATGAGTTATTAAGAAAAAGTAGACGCCATCCGGATAATGTGACATCAAAAGAGGAGCTATTCAAAATACAAGCTCAGTATAGAAATACAAGCGCAGTATAGGAAAATATTATAGGAACTCCGAAAACAACAAGAGGAAAAATACTGGATGCAGTTTCATGAGACTGTCAAACATATAGATCTCAGGAGATTCTGGATATTAATCAATCAGTCCTTTTCTTATTATCGGCAGACCTATGCATTGAACAATGACCATGCAACTGCAATGTGATACCTCAGACAGCTGTACGTGAACAGCACCATTAAGTCTGCTCCCTTCGACATAGTAAACACAACTCTTCATCAAGACTAAGAGCATGCTGAAGCTCAATTTATGACTAGCCATGAAGTCGAAAGTGCTCTTAAATCAATATGAAGTGAAGGTGCTCAAGGCCACAATGGGATCCTGAGATCCATTCTTAAGCAATCCCAATCCATATGGGCCTCCATGCTTTCTCTGCTTTACAACCATTGTTTCCGGTCAAACTCCATCCTAGATAGCTGAAGGGGATCCCTGATAGTACCAATCCATAAAATTAGATTCTCAAAAATCCCCAGACAATTATTGGTTAATTGCCCTCCTTGATGTGGAAGGAAAGTGCTATGTCAGCAGCTGCTAAAAGATCTGGAGCAATTGGCAACCAATAAACAACTGATCCCATATTTTTAAATATAGTTTCAGACAGGGTGTAGTACTGAAGACAACATACTAGCCCTGGCTACTTTGGTATATGAAACTTTGTCTGAAAAGTACCGGTTACTACACGCTGCATTCACTGATTTCACCACAGCATTCAATAACATCAATAGAGGAGAGGTATGGGCTAAATTAAGCAAATGGAAGCATTCTGCATTCCCTGCTAATAGCAATCATCCGACGGAATGCCAGTACCGGAGTTAAGATAAAACTAACATCAAAATGGGTACCTCAAAGAAAGTTTTTCTGAACAAGGGCCTGAAACAGCGGTGTATATTAGCATCATTGCTTTTTAATATTTATCTGGCTGATATGGAGAGGGTCTTTGGGTCAACAAGGCCCTGTCTCTTAAAAATTGGCAGGACGACCCCTGAAGATCCTACAATATGTGGATGATGTCGTGTTCTCTGCAGCGGGCGCCACACAGCACAATATACTCAGGACACAGGTTGGTTCTAGTACGCTTCCTTTATTTGATATTGCATGAGCTGGTTACATGTACGTCCGTCCTGTTGCTCGTCCTGGTCAATCTGTCCTTTTCCTGTCCCCTGGCCGGATGTGGTGTCCGGTGACCTGGTCACCTCGTCATGACCCACAGGGTCCTAGTGTCCTACTGTCGGTCGCCCATCCCATCAGGTCACGACACCTCCCCCCTTGTTGCAAACAAATGTTCATGACACATTTATCATAATCACTGTTGCCCACCATTGACAGTCCTCATTCACAGTTACACTGATAGAGAGAGAGAGAGAGAGAGAGAGAGAGAGAGAGAGAGAGAGAGAGAGAGAGAGAGAGAGATGTTCTGTCAGTCTCGTCTATCCTTCTCCCCAGTCTCTGCTTCCTACTTTTTCCTACGTAGTTTCTTGATCCCCTTGCACTCTTTCTTTGGTCGTCGTTTTCTGCCATCATCTTTGTTTCTGCTTTTCCGTTGTCCTCCAGCTGCTCTCAATTTGCCAGCTGCTCTTTTTCTTTGTCGTTGCTCTCTCTTTGCAGCCTTGTCTCTGTCCTTCCGTTGTCCTCGTTCCGTTCCCTTTTTTTCGGTCTCTCGTTGTCTTGACAGTTGCTCGCTGCCCTCAGTTTTGCTTCTTGTTCCTTTCTTTCTACCACCGCTTTTTGTTGTATTTGTTTCCTCAATGATTCTCGTTTGTTCTCTTCCTCTTTCCTTGTTCTCTGAGTCTTCTCTTTGCTTGCTCTCAGACTGTCTGATCTCGTCGTTATATGTCATTGTTATAAGGCCCATCGTTTGGGCTGTGCTGTTGCTCATCAGGCATGGCCCTGGGACCTTGCCTTGTAGAACATGAATGTCCTCCTTCTTTATTGTGTTCTTGTATCTCAGTTCTTCTGTGAATTTTCCCAAATTAGTTATTTGTTTCCTTGCCCCCCAGGTAAAAACCTTTGTCTGGGACGCTCGCAGTGCCGGTTTTACTTCCATTCTCTCATATTCCGATATACACACGACATTGCATGTTGCACCACTGTCCAGTATAAAGTCTGTTTCGTGCGCTCCTACTCTTATCTTTGCCTGGTCTGTCTTTCCTCTGGTGCTTCTGTCTTCTGGCTGTGTTGTCTCTCCTGCTTCTTCTTCCTCGCTCCGCTCGGTGCGCTCCTCCGACATGTGATATAGTCTTTCCACTTTCACTTCTTCCTCTTCTTCATCTGACCCTCGTGATGAACTTCTCCTTTCGTTGTCGACATACCTGACATGTCTTGTTGTCGATTCCTGTTGTCTTCCCGTTCTCCCCTTGTCGTCTCCTCTGAATTGTGCACCTTGGCACATGCTGGCGTAGTGATTTCTTCCACCACACTTTCTACACGTCTGGCCAAATGCTGGGCATGGACCTCTGTGTGGAAATTCCATTCCACACTTGTAGCATGTTCTTTCTGGTCGTCTCCTTTCTTTTTGTTCCCTCCAGTCATTCTTCCATCGGTCTGTGCGATATCTGTTTGTCGTGAAGTGTGCGTTTTCTATTTCAGCGCTCTTCCCTCTTTCCATTTCTTTGGCATGTTCCGTTGCTCTCGCCTCTGCTCTCGCTAGGGACAGGATGTTCTCCGATGAGGTCGGTTCCTTTAGTATTCTTGCTCTGAATCCGGTGTCGAGACAGCCTTCTATGATCCGTAGTCTGATCGCTTGCTCGTTATCGAATTTGTCAAATTCACAATGTGTTACCAACTTTCTCAGCCTTGTTGCGAAGTCATCTAGTGTTTCGCTGACTCGTTGACATGCAATGGTAAACGTATATCGTTCGAAATCAATGTTGCGCTGTGGGTCGAATTTGGCTGTTAGGCATTTCTTTAGTTGGTCATATGTTTTTGTTTCCTCGGTAGGCAGTGTCACCAGTAGTTATTCCACGTCATCCCCTGCTAAGTTCAACAGTAATCCTAGCTTCTTTCCGTCTGCTACATCTGTATCTTGTACATATCTTTCAAACCGTCTGATCCATTTCTCCCACCTTATCCCTGTTTGTGGCTCCGATAGGTTGAAAGGTAGTGGTCTCCTGTATTGCGCGCTGGGCTTTGGATCTGCCATTCTTTCCTTCTTTCTTTGGTCGGCTCTTTTCTTTTGTTTCCTTTCTCTTCTTCTTCTTCTCTTCTTTATTTTATTTAGTTATTTATTTCTTTATTTCTACCTCTTCCTCTGTGGTTTCTGTGCTCTTCTTGGCACTCTTTTGTTATTTCTTCTACTATCTCTTTACCGTCTTTATTTTCTCTTATGTGTCTTTGTTTGGTCTTTATATTTCTTTTTCTTGTTGTTTGTATTTCTTTGTTTGTCTTTTTCTTCTTCTTTACTTCTATCACTTTTGTTGCTCTTTTATCTCCTTACTGTCTCTTTCTTTCTCTTTACTTCTATTTCTTTGTTGCTCTTTATCTCTTTTGAATGTCTCTTTTTTCTGTTAATTTAGTCTTTTCTTTTTCTCGCCTGGCCTTGTGATGGCCGCCCTGTTATTTCTGGTGCCTTTTCCTTTGTTGTCCCACACAAAATGGCTGCCGTCGCTCTCGCGAGATTTCGAGCAAAAATCTCGCCTTTCCTGACTCTAAAATGGCCTCCTTGCTGATGCTGTGCCTTGATTGGTCCGGCCGCCTGGTTCAAAGATGGCCGCCGAGACGTCTGAGCTCTCGCGAGATCTCGCGCGTCAATTCAAAAGAGTTCGCGCCTCAATTGCAAGTGGTCGCGCTCTTACCGCGATCTGTTACACGCTTTCTTGTGTGTCGGGGTGAGCACCCGCGTCGCTTCCTCGCTTCTTCACTCTTCGTCCTGGCGCATCCAGGGTGGGCACCTGGTATTCTTCGATGCTGTCCAGCCCAGACACGCGATGTTCTCCACGTTAGTTCGGTTCTGACCTTCGTCGCCAGTTGTCGTGTTCTCTGCACCGGGCGCCACACAGCACAATATACTCAGGACACAGGTTGGTTCTAGTACGCTTCCTTTATTTGATATTGCATGAGCTGGTTACATGTACGTTCGTCCTGTTGCTCGTCCTGGTCAATCTGTCCTCTTCCTGTCCACTGGCCGGATGTGGTGTCCGGTGACCTGGTCACCTCGTCATGACCCACAGGGTCCTAGTGTCCTACTGTCGGTCGCCCATCCCATCAGGTCACGACAGATGATATAATACTCTTAGACCGGACAGCAGTGAGGCTGATAACATCCTTAGAAGAATTAGCAACTTTCTCCCAAAACCAAGATCATCTCCTTTGGCCGACTAGTGAAGAAAAGGAGAGCCTGGCACATTGACTCCATATAAATAGAAAGCGTTACCTCCTATATGTATCTGGGAGTGTAGTTTGAGCACCAAGGCTGGTTTAGCACCCACAAACAAGCTCTAAAAACGTTGCGCAATCGTTGAGTACAGAATTTGCACAATTGCTAAAGAACCTTTCCAGGATACGTAAAGTCATAGAATGTAAATTCACTGCCACGTTACTAGACAGCATCGTAGCCTTTTAAAGCAAGCCTGCTGGTTTTCTGAACGATCTGCAGTGCAGTACTTTTCATCATGCATGTCAATAGCCGCTTGCCACTTCCCGAGCTCAGATCCGATTGAAATTTAATCTAATGTGCTATCAGCTGCTGGTACAATCTCTTTTTTTGACACATTGCACACAACTAACGAAGTCCACCTCTAACTCAATAAAACACGTACTATAACTAATCATAACAACTGACTGTTCCCCCTTGAAATCTCGTGTTGAGGTGGGCTTGCAAGAACTAGCTGTGGAATAATTTAGGTGACCAAGCTGCTTTGTAAAATAAAATTCAGTTTGTTATACAAACAGGCCGAATTACCTTCTGTTCACCTAGATCTGGAGGAGTTAAACGAAAAAAATCCCATGCCAATCTGGATATATTGCTCTATAGTCCGCCCACCACACAACATTATCTGACACAAGCAATGGAACTCAACAAAACAGAGGCCACCGATGAGATATAGGTTGGGTTTGCTTCCTCGGGAATTGATATGGAAGAATTGGGGTCAATGCTGATAGAACATGCAGGCTATGTAATGCCTCGGTGGAGTCCTTTCCACACATTATTTGCTTTTGCCCCAAACCGTTACAGTTGAGAACAGTTTGACTTAGACCTCTTTTAAGGACATTGTATGTTTGTTCCTGCAAGGTGGCGGTGGAAACGTGTTTGACAGGAGATTGCAGCCAGTTAATGCCTCGCTTCCTAAAATACATTAAGCAGGCAACCGATGAGTTGATCAGTTATTCCTAGTGACAAGAGGTGGAATGCCGACTGCCTTTGACCACATGTGGAGCCTGAGCATGCCGGATCGACAGACACCCGATACCTTACTAGCATGCTCCAGAAAGATGGAATTGATGGTAGAATAGTAATAATGTTTTATTTTTTTATGTCAGTCCAATGTTATAGCATAAGTACCTTGTAGCCTACATCATGAACAGTGGCCTACTTCGTGCTAAAACGACTCCTCATTGATCTTATGAGTTTGTATATGACCCACCTAATATGTTGAGAGATCATAGGTGACCAGATTTTGAACATATGTGGGGCTTGGCACGACTTCCAGTAGTAGACACTTTGCATTTTACAGGTAGACAACTTGAGCCACATGTACAAAGCATTTTTGCAGTCAGAAATGGCCGATAGGGCTGCTGAGGACCGCAAAAATGATTTTACAAATATACAAAACAAAAATTGTGATTCAGTAACAATTAACCAAATCACAATTTGTGTTTGCAATTCCGTATTTGGAAGAGGAGTCCCTTCCAAATACCGAATCTGAATGGGATGTATGAATGTTTTGCTATCGAATTAAGGTTGTAAAACATTAACGGCCACATGTATGAAGACTTTTTGAGGTTGCAATGGGCTGATTCGCAAAATGTATATTTATATTTATAAAGCGCAACATTCATCCCAATGGGATATCACAGCGCTAATGTAGTGGGTGGTCAGTTGAGTTGGTCTAGTTGAGGTCAGTGTCAGCCGTTCTAAAGAAATAGATAGGTTTTAAGTTTCTTCCTAAATGTCATATAGTCTCCAGTTAGCTGTAGTTCCAGCAGAAGCTTGTTCCAATGTAACGCTGCAAGGTGCAAAAAGGAGGGTCCACCTGCCCTGCTCCTATTGATTCTTTTAGTCTCCGCTAACGCTAGGGAGCATGACCTTAAGCACCTGGGCGGGACGTAGAATTTGATTCTATTCTGAAGAATCTTAGGGCCAGTACGATGGAGTGCCCCATGCGCATTTCCTAAGAGTTTAAATCTTGCTCTTTGGAGCACGGGCAAACGGTGAAGTTGCCTCAGGCATTCCATCGCAGGAGCTTGTGTCTATCCTGGTTACAGACTAGTTTGGCCACTGCATTCTGTATCGCCTGCAGACGTTTGAAAAGGAAATCTGGATGCCCACAAAGAGTGCATTTCCATAGTCCAGCCTACTGACAAGCATCGCTTGTGTAACCATCCTCCTGCTTTCCATTGGAATCCAGGGAAAAAGCCTTTTCAATAGCTTCAGTGTGGCGAAACTCCTGCCACACAGGATATGCACGTGGTCCTGCATTGATAGGGTGTTATCAATGGTGATGTCCACATTTTTTACACTCTGCTTTGGTGCTGGGGCCACGCCCAGAGGGGCCAGTGGGGCCACCATGACGCATCCCAGATAAGGTTTGGCTCCGCCGAGAAGCAGGATTTCAGATTTATCGGCGTTGAGCTTTAGGCAGTGCATTGACATCCAAGTTGCCATTTCAGTAAGACAGTTGTTGAGGTTGGCTCTGGTGTCATCACGCCTGTTTCCGATGGCTATTGTCAGTTGCGTATCATCGGCATAGGAGCAGATCCCAAAGCCCCATGTTGTAATAATTTTTGCCAAAGATGATACATAGGCATTAAATAGAGTGGGGCTCAGGGATGCTCCCTGCGAGATGCCGCAGCCGAGGTTTTTTGGGGTAGATGAGAAGGCACCTAGTTGCACAGTTTGAGTTCTGTTTCACAGAAATGAACTGAGACATTGAAGGGCTTTTGCATGTATCCCTTTTTCGTGCAAATTTTCCAGTAATATTTGGTGGGAGAACGTGTCGAAAGCAGCCGCAGGTCTAGCAGGATCAGAGCTACTGCTTTTCCATGGTCCAACAATGATCTTATATTATCTAGGACAGCCATGAGAGTTGCCTCTGTGCTATTTGTAGCCCTGAAACCTGTTTTTGAGGGGTCCAGCAATTTATTAGATTCTAAATAGTTAGATAGAATTGACCCATTTGCACAGAAAAGGCTTTTCACATGTATCAAACCCAAATTAAGGGTTGGTATTAGGAAAGGCAGTGTTTAGGACTTCCCTTCCTAATCCCGAGTCACATCGGTATGTATGAATGTTTTGCGACTGAAATGCAGTCGCAAAACATTCGCATTTTACCACCTACTTCAAGTTGGTGGTAACCCATTCGCAAATACGAAGGGGTTCCCGAAGGACCTGTTCCCCTTTGTGAATGTTTATAAAAGCATTTTGTAAGAGCAGTCATTGGTCCCACAGACCACTGCCTGCTCTTAAAAAATGAAAGGAAATCTTTAGATTTTTTTTTGTAAAGCATCCTGTTTTCCTTTAACCCCTTGCGTGCTTCGGACGGCCGCCGGCCGTCATGCGTCACGGTGGGCGTGTGTGGAGGACGGCCGGGGGCCGTATGAATCCCGCCCACTATTTAAATCGCCTGCACAGGGCGAAAATGTGCGCAGCACGCAAGGGGTTAAGGAAATGTAGGAATCACTGCACTCCTCCTGAATAAACTCCAGACAATACAAAACTCAGCAGCAAGACTCATCCTCGACCTACCCAAAAGGACCCACATCACACACGATCTCAAGAAACTATACTGGCTCCCGATTCAGAAGAGATGACAGTTCAAGATACTGATCCACTTCTACAAAGCCCTGCACAACAAAGGTCCTACATACATCAACAAACAGCTGACCTTCCACCAACCGACCAGACACCTTTGATCTGCATCTCTTTCCCTCTCAGACACCACGAGGATCCGTTGAACCAACAGCAAAGGATGCTCCTTCTCACACCTGGCAGCCAAGGAATGGAATGATCTCCCCCTGCCCTTCAGGACCGTTGCTTCATCAATTCAGAAAATAATTCAAGACCTGGATGTTCGAACGATGAAACCACCACGTAGTAGCCAACATCTCCAGCACCTCGAGACACTCACAGGTGATTTTCTACACTCTAAAAATGTTTGATTGATTGATTGATTACACAATGTGCCTAGAATGTGGTCATTTGCACACACGTTTTGTTACCATGGTCCAGATTTACAAACACTTTGGGGCAGATTGACAAGCCCCTTGTGCCAATTTTGCATCCCTTTCACCATGGGAAAAGGGACGCCGAAGTGGCGCAAGGGGCTTGTAAATCTGCCCCTTTGTGTTGCGATTGCTTTACTTTTTTAATGCAAATCTGATGCAAATTGTAGTGGTGGAATTTACAATCCGATACAAATCACGATTTGCACTGGATTGCAATCAAAAGTAATGCAAAGCTGCGCAAAGTGCTGTCTTGTGTTACTTTGTGTCGGTGCGGTCCATGATTGGGGCACAGGCGTTCCCATGCAAGATTCCATGGATGTTGATGCAAATACCTATCTACAAAGTGGAGTTCTGGACTTTTTGGTTCCGTCCAGAGGTGTCAGGGAACAACACCCAAAGACCCCGGAGTTCCACCTGCCTCGGTGCGCAAATGAACAGAAACACGGGCTTCTCGATGGTGGCGTCAAAGACCAAAGGTTTATTACTGCAGGGACACAGAAGTCACAGAAACCACGCATGGGCAGATTCTAGGAGCCTGTTCAATTTGTACAAAGAGGGTTGCTCCTTATATACTAAATTTTAAGCTGGGGGCGAATTCTTTACATGTAATACATTCTCAAAACCTTTGTGTCTAAAATAATAAATATTTGGTGTTACACAGGAACCGTCGATAAAATCTGATACCAAACATCTACGAAGAGGGGTTCCCACTAGTTCATCACAATCCCTTGTCAGTATTGCATTCAAGAGCCGGACCGCCTCATCGTAAATTTCGTTACCTCCCCCTAATAAAGATTCAGAAAGAAAGGAACGGAGCCAGGTGTGGAAGATAGGAAAGCGGGATAAGAGATGTTTGTGGGTTGTAAATGGGCAAGGCTACCGGCTTCGGCCGCCTAAATCGTGATCAGGACAATGGACACGAAGACCAGTTTAGCAGGACTGGCCTCGGGCAGAGGAGGCAGTCTTTGTCGAGTCATGCAGCTACAGCGTGATCTGGTTTAAGGTGCACGTGTTATGAAAAAGGTGAATCTCCGGCTAAGGCTACGTGTCCTTAATCGAAATGAAGCGATCAGAGGTTATTGCGTATGTGAGGGCAAGAAACACAAAATGGCTGCCATGATCTAAGATGGATGCCGTGGGTAGATCAGAAATGTGTTCATAACAGGAGTGCTCTTGCTCGTAGCATAGTGAAAACACCAGGATATGCTAAATGGATCATTTGCGGTTCGCTGATACCAATATTATGTATTTCCGACAATATTGAAAACACGGGTTCAAATCGTCACGGAACCTCAGACCCTCCTTTTGCCCTTACATAGGCAATTACTCAGTCTATGTCAGAGTCTAACTCTATGCTCATCAGGTCAGTGACATGCTGTTGTATCATCATCCTTTCTCGTGCCTTTTCTCCAAACGCAGGTGGTTTCCTAAAACAGGTTGCAGCACAAAGGCTACACAGAGCTGGACCACACTGGATAATCAGGCAGCATGAGAAGAGGAATACTAATATGACACCAATGACCATTAGAACCTTCCATCCCCACGCTGAGATCAGAGTCCAAAACCACTCCATGAAGGACCAGTTTCCCTTGTCTATGTGTATAGAGTCGGAAATCTTGTGTAGCTTAGAGATCGCCTCATAAACTGTTGGAGCATTATAAGGAATAAAGACACAGCAGCTCGATTGGATCATTCTGCATACCCCACCTCGATCTGCAAGTATAACGTCTAGAACCATACTATTCTGCAACGTCATGAGTCTATCCGCCTGAAGCTCAGCTGTCAAATTGCTACGGGCACCAGCAGTTTCGGTAATAGTAGATTCAACTACCCGTGTTAGCTGACGTATGTTTCTACTATTGGCCATAGGCCCCCAGAACGGAAGGAAGCCTTTAAAGAAGTCTCCAGCTTCCTGACCAGCAGTATCTTCCTTGCTGAAGACACCTCTCGCTACTCTGGTCCTGTGGTAATCAGATGAAGCAGTGTATGTTGGAGGCAACAATCGAGCAATATAACATGAACCTGAAAAGTCGGCAGGCAACCATGTATAAGCTCGGTCTCGACAGATGAAGTAGGTACCCCTAGCAGTAAGAAAGGCAGGGGAAGAGTTAGCCGGAAACACATAAGTCTCTACACACTCACTCCTCCCTAGCTGAGCTCTCGGATTTCTCCCATTACCTTGCAAACAGACCTGACCTCGGTGAGGTACGACCCAGATTGGAGTTGAGCTTTTACGCTTGCTTTCTCCCAAACTAAGGCGATACTCTGAAGAATTCCAACTCAAATATACTCGCAATTCGTCTCTAGGGTAAGATGGAGTATTATTGACATCTTTGATCATGTCAATAATTCCCTGGACTAAAGCTTTGTTGGCAGAGTTATATTTAGTGGAACGTGGTGGACGTGGAGGATAGGTTTCAAGGGCATAAGCAAAGATGGTTTGAAGGGCCTGAAATGATCCATTGTAGCTGAAAGGCAAAACCAGATATGGAATACCTTTATCCATAGTGTGGGGTATCAAGCCACACACCCAGCAGTCTGTAGTGTTAACTACCAGTTGGCGTTGATGCAGGAGCTGTACAAAAGTGTTATTAATGAATTCTGAGCGTCGAGCTTGCTCATGTTCAGGAAACGAGTGAAAAGAGTGTATAGAGGAAACAGTAGAAGTAACAGGATCAAGGGGAGGTACTGTAGTTACTGGCACAAAAATAAAACCCATACCGAAAACGATTCCACCCACCAATGTTATCAAAACAATCAAAAATGTAATGGCACATTGTATCAAAAAGCATTTGCTGTGAAGAATTCTGTAAAGTCTGTTTCTGCGAACATAAATCACATTTTCTCGTTGCAGCGCAGGAAGCTCCATCTTCTACAATCCGCTCGCGACCACTGATGATGTGTACGTAGATGAAAATGCCTCTATCAGCCCTGGGAGTTCCCAGAACCAACAGAAAGATCGACCTTGTGTCAGACCCCCGCAGATTCAACTAGGCACACAGCCACGACCCTACGGCTACCCAGACGGCAAGGCAATTTTAAAAACAATAAACAATAGCAAACTTCCTGGCTGAAGGCAAAAGTTCAAAATTTCAAAAATATCACAATGGGCAGTTGCCTGCTTTATTTGTCCATATTACGAGGTCGTAAATTGTATCTTTGCTTCGCAGGTACTGTTTGATCGGCAAATAGTGTATCACTGGTAGCTGTTGCAGTGTTCAAGTTCGCAGATGACAGAGTTTTTTCTGATGCAGGGGACAAATGTTCAGAGTTCAAAGGAGTCTTTTCAGGAGGAGAGTCAGAGTTTGGAGTGTCGGTGATCAATTCGGCATCGCTGAAAGGGATGAACTTTGGCGTGCGTTCAAATTCGGAGGCACCAATTCCCTTCTTCACCCAGTCGTCGTAAGGAAGTGGCAAAGGTACACGCTTGACATGAGATGCGTGCACCCAATGCTTGCGACCAGCTACACGAACTGCTGTTCTCGTTGCAAGCAGGACCTGGAAGGGGCCGACGTATATGGGCTGAAGGTTCTTCGTCCTCGCGAAGTTTCTTATTACAATTTGATCGCTGGGTTTCAGCTGATGCCCTGGACTCTCCGGAGGCTTTGGCAATGCATCGAAAACCTGTTGGTGAATAAGACTCAATTTAGCAGTCAAGTCGTAAAGGTAGTCTATCAACATAGGATATTCTAGAGAATTAAACTCCTTAGGCCTCGGCACACCCCAAATATTTGCCGGGCGGCCAAAAACTATCTCATAGGGGCTAAGCCCCACTCTAGAATGTACAGTTGCTCTCGTTGATAGCAAAGCCAAAGGGAGTGCGTCTGGCCAGGGTAAACCTGTGGATGCTTGTATTTTAGCTAGTTTCAGTTTGAGGGTGCCATTGTAACCCTCCACTAAACCAGCAGACTGGGGATGGTTCGCACTGTGGAACTTTTGTTTTATGCCTAGGCCGGCACACACACTCTGCATAACTTTCCCTATGAACTCACTTCCGTTATCTGACCATACAATCCGTGGCATTCCGAACCTAGGGAAATATTCTTTGAGAAGAATTTTGGCAGTTGATAGGGCAGTATTGTCCTTTAGTGGGTATGCTTCGATCCACCTGGAAAAAGCACAGACTACCACCAGGACGTATTTCAGATTATTACAGCGATCCATGTGAATGAAGTCTAACTGAATCACTTCAAAGGGGCAGGAAGGAGGAGCGAAGTGACCAGCAGGAGTTGGAGTTCCCTTGCCAGGATTATGCATCAGGCATACCATACAATTTTTCACCACTCTCTCTGCACACTTACTGATCCCATCATTCTTCCAGACTGGAGCCAACATTTTACAGATTCCTTTAGAACTTATATGCGCTGCTCCATGCGCCATTGTCACCACTGCAAGCACATACGCATCAGGCAACATCCAACGCTGCTGTTCTGTCAAATCAATCCAACACCCATTCGAATCCAACTTACCCGTACTTTCTCTCCATACACGTTTTTCTTCCTCAGTTGCCTCTTTCTGAATCTCTTTCACACTTTCCATTGTATCCTCACACATTCCAGACTCAGCAATCCATCTTGCAGACGTAACAACATACATTCTGCTCATCATGTCTCTAGCTGTCTGTTTAGCAGTTTCATCAGCAAAAGCATTTCCATGACCAACATCATCTGTGATTGCTTTATGAGCACTGCACTTTACAATCGCAACTTCAGTCGGCAAGGTTAGAGATTCCAACAAGTCGTTAACTAGCTGACCATGTTGAATCTTAGTCCCATGGGACGTAATGAAACCTCTTTCTTTCCACAAACGGCCAAAACTATGGGCCACACCAAATGCGTACTGACTATCTGTAAAAACATTCACTCTCTTTCCCTTAGCTAAAACACACGCTCTTGATAGAGCTATTAATTCTGCAGCTTGGGCAGAATTCTGACTCACTCTTGCAGTCTCCACAATCGTCTTCAAAGTCGTTACTGCGTAAGCAGCAGTCACATCACCATTCTCCAATTTAAAGCATGACCCATCCACATACAGCGTGCCATCTGGATCTGATAATGGAGTGTCTCTCAAGTCAATACGTCCTTTTGTCTCTTCCTCCGTTCTAAAACAACAATCATGTGGCTCGGAATCACTCGACTCTTGATTAGCCGGCAACAACGTTGCTGGATTCAATACATTACATCTTTTGATCTGAATATGACTCGCTAGTAATGTCAGCTCGTAACCAGATAGTCTCGCACTGGTAAGGTGTTGTGTCTTGGTTCGATTCATGAGTGTATCCACTGCATGAGGAACCATGACCACTAGCATGTTGTTCATCACCAAACCAGCAGATTGTCGAATGGAAGCCGCAGCTGCCGCTGTAGCTCTCAAACAACTAGGTAACGCTCTAGCTACCGGATCTAATGTTGATGAAAAATACGCACAAGGGCGTTGTTTATCACCAAATGTCTGTGTCAGAACACTCAACGCGCAACCTTCTCTCTCGTGAACGTAGAGCGTGAATGGCTTACTGTAATCAGGTGTACCCAATACAGGAGCTGAACACAATGCTTTTCGTAACTCAGTAAAACTCTCCTGACATTCATCAGACCATGGCACCGGACTCGGAACATTTTTCCCAGTCAAAGCTACCAACGGTTTTGCTAAAAGAGAAAAATTTGGGATCCACTGCCTACAGTAAGAGGTAATACCTAGAAAGGCACGTACTTCTCTCTGTGTGCGAGGAACACTCATCTGCGTAATTGCTTTTATTCTCTCTGGGGTCAACTTCCTTCCCTCCTTTGACAAGAGATGACCTAGGTAGGTCACTTCTTGGCAGCAGTATTGCATTTTCGAAGGTGACACCTTATGATTCAAATTGGACAAATGATGCAATAACGAAATTGTAGCTGCTTTGCAAGTTTCCTTGTCATCGGCAGCCACTAGAAGATCATCTACATACTGCACTAGAGCAGAACCTGGAGGAAGGACAAAGGAATCTAACTGGCTTTTTAATGCTTGACTGTAAATAGATGGGCTCTCACAATAGCCTTGTGGAGCGCGTTTAAATCTGAAACTTCGACCTCCTAGACAGAAACCAAAAATATCTCTGCTTTCCTCGGCTATCGGAATGCTGAAAAAGGCATTCTTCAAGTCAATGACTGAAAACCAAGTAGCTGTAGCAGGAATTAATGTTAACAAGGCAGTAATGTCTGGAACCACAGGAAACTGCGGAACCACAATTTTATTAACTTCTCTGAGGTCGATGACAAACCTATACACTGGAGGCTTTGTAGGATCAGTTCGTTTCAAAATCGGTAATACAGGACTGTTACAAACATTTCCTCTGGTTTCTTCAACCACACCTTTCTTAATCAAATCTTGCACAATCAATAAAAGTGCACGCTCACCTTCACTAGATATTTTGTATTGAGGAATTCTTGGAAATTTTACATTTGCTTTCAAAGTTACTACATAGGGTGGTATTTCTAAAAGGCCTACATCATTAGGACCAGTCGCCCAAAGAGAATCAGGGAGTGAACGCAGCTCTGGTGGGAGTGCATCCATTGACAAGTACATCGGAGAGGTGATTCTTTTACCCAATGTAAGCTGTACTCCTTCCGGAGAACAGTACAATGTCGCATATAGTCGTTTTAACAAGTCTAAACCAAGCAGATTTTCATTACAACCTGTCGTCAAAATCAGGGGTGCTTTCAAGTGACACGGTCCAACAGAAATAGACAAAGGACCAGATATGGGGTTGTAAACAGGGGCGCCTGAAAAACCTACAGAAACATTTGTTAAGCCGGACAAAGGTGCGCCAGGGAGTTTCGCATGAATGATCGAACTTTTTGCTGCACCAGTATCGAACAGAAACGGTTCGACTACACCTGATGTTGCTACTGCGACATAAGGCCCACTCTGATCCACTGGAACTGATACTACTCCCTCTCTCTGTCCATGGCTGTCCTAGTACCCATTTTGCTGAAATCCCTCATCCACTTCACAATAGTCTTCAACAAGATACTGTTGAGATCTATTTTGCTGAGTAGACTGGCCATTTCGTTGATCAAAGTGATTGGAAGGGCGATCATTCGTCTGTGGAGGCATAGCACCTCGCCCTCGACCTCTAGAATTCTGTACAAAACCACCACGACCTCTCTGAGCTGCTGCTGCATTATTTTGCGCTAAGATCGGACATTCATTCTTGTAGTGACCCTCTTTCTTACAGTACGCACACTGGTTCCACTGATATTGAGGTCTCGGTGAACTATAATCTGTTCTTTGATACGAGTTCTGTTGCGTATTATTCTGATTCATGCGAGGCGGATACGCCTGTTGCAAAAGAACTTTAGTTTTTAAATCTTTCGTTTTCTTGTCTGATTTCTCTTTTTCCTCTTTATCCCTATTTTCATAATACTGTGCAGTTGCAAGTATTTGCGCTGTTGTAGAAACAGCCCACGCACTCTCGGAATCTTTTAATTTATTGCATAACTCAGGTAACAAATTATGCACAAATTTATCGACAAACAGTCTCTGTCCTCCTTCTGTGCTCATATCCTGACCACTATGGTCTACAAAAGTCTCTTCGAACCTCGTGAAGAAGTCGGAGACACTTTCGTCTTTCTTCTGCTTGCATGCGGACAACTTGTCCCAATTAACACGCAATGCGGGCATCAGAGTCTTCATTAAGTCAATTATTCTACCTGGAAGATTAGCAATTAGGGGTTCGGGTTTTGCACCACCTGTTTGCTGACCATCCGCTGCAACAATAGCTACCCAATCACCACCTAGGGCTGGATGATTCTCTCTACGAATTTTAGCCCAAATTGGTTGTGGAACTACATTACCAAATAACATATCGATGTCTGCTAAGTTCATTATACAAGCCTCAACTGTCTGTGTTAATTCCTTATAGTATCCAGCAGGATTCTTACGCGGGTCTGGCAAGGCCTGCTTCACTGCTAGCACTTCGGCTCGCTTCCACGGAATGTGTATCCACACTCTTTGGAATTGCGCCGGAGCCGCTACAATACCATTAACATTATCAGCTTGCACAGCTTCGCGTCAAATTGGGGGAACCTCCCTCATTGGATATTGGCGACTTAGCTTCGTCTTGCTTTTCTCTAAATCTCTCGGTGAACGAAGTGATGGATCATTCCTATAACTTAAAATCAGTTCCATCGCTTCTTCTATATGTTGGCCTACTATCATTCCTGCAGCAAACTCTTTCTGAACCTTAATTAGGTCTTCTAAATTCGATTCAACATCATCTTCTTCTATCTCCTCCCGTAACAGCGAGCACATCTCATCAAAGACATACCGTTGTGTTGGTTCGTTCCACTGCATAAATGTATCTAGCACATCTCTCGTACTATATCTCCTACTCTTCGAAATCCATCTGAGAGCCGTGGAATCTAAAATTCCCCGTTCCTCAGTACTCGGAAGCTGACTACGTCTCTGAACAGAGTCAGAAGTAGGAGTCTTGATTAAGGTTTTATAGAAAGGAGACAGAATATTAGAAACAGAATCAGTGATTCTTTTACGAACAGAGAGTGGAGTCAACACACTAGCAGACGTAGAGAACACAGTAGAGGTAGGAACAGATAGCGGAACAGTAGGAGTATCGAGGAAAATAGTTTGTGGAACAGTAGGTGTAAGCGAGACAGATACAGGTATAGAAGTCGGCAATCCAGGAGGAGGACGAGCCGTAGGAACATTCACATTAACCACAGGAGGTACAGGAGCTTGATTCTGAGGGGCAGGAGCAGGAATACCAGGTTGTCCAGCAACCGGTAATTGAACATTCGGTAAAGGTGGAGCCGTAGCACCTTGTGCATACGGTGGAGGTGACCGTAACAGATAAGACAACAGAGGATCGTTTTCAGAATCCTCTAGTATCTTAGCTGTTTTCGATGGCAAGGCAGGGTAGCACTTGTCAATCGCTAAATTATGCTCTCTAATGGCCACCTCTATGGCCTTCTCTGACTCGTTAACTTGCAGCTGCTTAGCCGCTTGCTCCAGAGTCAACTCTTCTTGCTCTTTCTGTTCTTTCTTTAACCTTTTCATTTCTCTCTGTTTGGATTCTTTTCGCCAGTAACGGAAAGAATCAAACATTGCCAGCCGGGCTTTCTTCCTAAACAATTTCGCTTCTAAATTGTCAAGGATTTTGGGTTCAAAACTACCATGCAGTGGCCAACTAAGGACACCATCTTTCTCAGTGTATCGGACCCACACCTCATTATAAGATATAGGACCTACACCATGTTTACAGTACAAGTCATATAGGGGAGTCCCAATCGGAGGAACCAGACATGAGTCCTCCAATCGTGAGTCACTGTTGCAACCAAAACAAGACAACATACAGTTTCTCCGACTAACCATTTTGCAATCCGGAACACAGAACAAACAAACACGAAACAGATATGTGCACCTGAACCAAGAACTTAGGCCTACCAAAACGAACTGATGTATCGATACCCAAACTAAACCAATTAGATTATCGTAACCAGAACAACCGGTGATAATCTTACAAAACCAAACCAAACCAAGAACCAAAAAGGATTTTAACAACCCTTACGAAGTAACCAACTAGCAACCACTAAATACTTAACTGAGGCACTGAAGACGTCACCAAGGAGAAACCCGTCACGTTTCGCCGTACTAAGGACTGCACCTCGGGTCCAAGACAGGGCGACGGTCAAGGCAACGGCCCACTGCAGCCGTCCTGAACGGGAACCCTCGTGGAAGAGAACGTCGGGCCACTTTTGCGATATGCCGGGATCGATGAAGTGGGGCGCCTCCCTCAGGAATCTTCACACGAAGCTTCTCGAACTCTTCAGGCTTTTGGACCGGTACCGAATGACGTCGCCCCACGGTGGGCGCCAATTGGAGTTCTGGACTTTTTGGTTCCGTCCAGAGGTGTCAGGGAACAACACCCAAAGACCCCGGAGTTCCACCTGCCTCGGTGCGCAAATGAACAGAAACACGGGCTTCTCGATGGTGGCGTCAAAGACCAAAGGTTTATTACTGCAGGGACACAGAAGTCGCAGAAACCACGCATGGGCAGATTCTAGGAGCCTGTTCAATTTGTACAAAGAGGGTTGCTCCTTATATACTAAATTTTAAGCTGGGGGCGAATTCTTTACATGTAATACATTCTCAAAACCTTTGTGTCTAAAATAATAAATATTTGGTGTTACACAGGAACCGTCGATAAAATCTGATACCAAACATCTACGAAGAGGGGTTCCCACTAGTTCATCACAATCCCTTGTCAGTATTGCATTCAAGAGCCGGACCGCCTCATCGTAAATTTCGTTACCTCCCCCTAATAAAGATTCAGAAAGAAAGGAACGGAGCCAGGTGTGGAAGATAGGAAAGCGGGATAAGAGATGTTTGTGGGTTGTAAATGGGCAAGGCTACCGGCTTCGGCCGCCTAAATCGTGATCAGGACAATGGACACGAAGACCAGTTTAGCAGGACTGGCCTCGGGCAGAGGAGGCAGTCTTTGTCGAGTCATGCAGCTACAGCGTGATCTGGTTTAAGGTGCACGTGTCATGAAAAAGGTGAATCTCCGGCTAAGGCTACGTGTCCTTAATCGAAATGAAGTGATCAGAGGTTATTGCGTATGTGAGGGCAAGAAACACAAAATGGCTGCCATGATCTAAGATGGATGCCGTGGGTAGATCAGAAATGTGTTCATAACAGGAGTGCTCTTGCTCGTAGCATAGTGAAAACACCAGGATATGCTAAATGGATCATTTGCGGTTCGCTGATACCAATATTATGTATTTCCGACAATATTGAAAACACGGGTTCAAATCGTCACGGAACCTCAAAAGAATTGTAGACACGGATTTGCACAAAAATCCAGTGCTTTCTTAAGGCAGGCATTACAAGAAGAAATGTTTTCATTTCTCCTCGTTTTTCCCACTTTGCCTGTGTGCTCCATTACACAGCACACAAACAAATGAGCAAGCACCTTAACGCATCGTTTTTGTATTAGAAGTTGCACAAAAACTGTGTTTAGCGCAACGCACTACAGCGCACGGGCGTCTGCATTGGCGCATTATAGCCAAAAGGGCACCAGCGAAGGGAGAGAGCAGAACAGCCCCACATCTTAGTAAACATGGCTCTGTTCTGCTCTCTCATTTACGCAATACAGCACAGCATCTTTATTTGTTGCTCTGCGTTGCTTCAGTAAATATGGACCAATATATTTACTTTTAAAAGGGTGTAGTATTTTTTCCTGTTTCGTTTTGCCGTTGTGAGCACTGGTTTGCGGTAGCAGAAATAAAGATTTGACTTCTTACAATATGTCATGAAGTACTTAATAGCACTTCAGTTTGTGTCTTACCATCCCCGGAAGTCTGAAATGCAAGTGAAAATTCCTGTTTCATGCTGACCTATAAATCAGTGTCCGCAGGAAATTGGTGGTTGCAATGTAAGCATTACATCTTGTGAAAGTTGAACCCTCGGGACCTGAGTGCCGTGGGACTTTCTGATCTGAAATGGAGATATGAAACCTACATTTCTACTGTTTGCATGTATTCATAAAAAGCCTCTGTCTTCTTTGAAAATATGTAACATACTTAGTTTACGAAACAACAAAAACATTGTATATGTTCGTAAAATAAATGCGTAGAATCGGCCACTATCTACAACATACACTTCCACAAAAAATGCTCGCATGCTGCATGCCACAAGGTATTTTCTGCTGAAAAATAATAAGGACAAGAATTGACAAAGCCAATAAATCTAGACTTGTTAAACCTGATTTTTTTCCAAACATATGCAATAGACATTCAAAGAGAAAAAATAATAAATAAATACAAATGCTGTGGTTTAAAAAAGTGCCAGGACATTTAAAAACATATGTAAAAAGGGCATGAAATAAAAGCATGAACGAATGCAGAGATTGGCACTTCAGCCCTGACACTGAAATGGACTACGTGTAGGTGGATGTACACATGCAACATGACATCACTCACAGTCAAAGGAAATAATTGCTGAAGTGGGCTGCCCCAATGCCCCATGCTGAATGCTCTGGTGAGTGGAAGCAAAATGTGATTGACACTTGAACAGACCAATGGATGAAGATGGCTGACCAAACGTATTGAGAGATGGATATTTCTTTCAATCTCAGCCAAGAGATAGGAGAATTATAATCCATGAAATGGATGGTGAGATGCTGGTGAGTTATTTCTCTTGTCTCACTCACACAACATCTCCACACGCTTGAGGGGCTCCTGAAAATCTCATTGTAAGTGAGGCAGACAACTGCAGATCAGAAGAAGGTGCTTGCACTCTACTGATGCTTTATGGCAGTGCACATTTCAAGTAAGGTAATAAAAGTCAGTTGGAGGTTGTTTTTGGCATCTGTTAAGAATCCTAGTAACACTAATTTACAGTGGGGAATGTCGGTAGAATTTGGATGTCACTCGCCAGTTTTCGCAATGTGTTTCATTACCTTGGTCAACCATGGTATTCACAACATTGTTTATTTCCTTTTCGCTGTACATTTTAAGTGTTTCTCACTTTGCAGAGTTCAAGCAACACCATGATGTATTCATAGTCATCTTTAAGGCAAGGCTGAGCCTCTTGCCTAGCAAATAGGATCTTAAAGACGCATAAGAGTGAAAAGGGAATCAAGCTGGATTGTACTGGAAGTCACAAAATGGAGGCTGCTTTACTGAAAGACAATTTGGAACGAGACAGTCAGATCATGTTTCACCTGCCCCTTGTGATAAGGTATGCCAGAGATGCCATATCCCACAAAGAGAAGTGGTTGATCAAGAAGGCAAAGTTAGTGAAAGAACGACTGAGCTGGCTGTGTGGGTCATATCCTTCACTCTAAATATTGCTCAGCCAGGTGCTTGATATAACTGCTGTAACATGAAGACGTTGCGAGTGTCTGCAGGTTGGAAGCATCTATTGGGAAAAACTTGAAGCAATACTTTTATTACTAGCCTCCCCCAAAGTACACCATTAAGGCCGTTAAGATATGATCTTGGCAGAAACCCCATTTTGGAAGTTGCCAAACTGCGCCCTATTCTATACTGGCGCAGGCTGTGACCAACATCTGAACTTTCATCATACGCCGCGGGTTTTCTTGATCTAATAAAATATGATGGCTTTCATAATATCGGTTAGCTAAGGGGAGGTAGAAATATCCTAGTGGGTTTAGGCATGAATATGCTATGGGAGAACCCAAAGATCCTAAAAGAGAAGTATTGGGAAATGGTCACCCATAATGCTTTGAGTAACACTGATTCTGCTTCCTTGGCAGGAATCTTTTTGTAATCAAAATGTATCCCCAGACTCGAAACCTACTGGGATACCATTACCAAACCACTGGACAGGAAATTGTATTTCCAGCTGAGGGCAGGCTCACTCCCCTTAAGATGTTTTACTTCTAGGTGGTCTACCTCAAGGCATAATAAGTGCCTGGCTTGTGTGATCTACATAGAAATAGTTGCTCATATGCTTTTTGCCCGCCTATGACGCCCCAAGATGGGTCTGGCTGAGCTCCATTTGTAAATTACTTGGCACCAGAAGGAGTGCAGAAGCCGAAATGCTAATATGCACTAGTACCTTGCCATTTATCACAACAACAGTTGCAAAATACTTAAGATGGATGTGGATAATAAGGCTGAAATCACTATCCAGGTAAATCAGCCTTGAGCATAATGTTTAGTCTGTTTACATCAAATTAACAATGTAACTGTTTTCATGCCAAACTTTTCCAGTTTTACTTGGATTAGATTTTTATCACCTTTAGTGAAATTAAGCGAGCTGTATGAAACTTGTATTTTTTTTTATTCGTTTAGATACCAGTTTTAACGGTATACAGTACATTGCGGTATATAGTATCGGCGATAACAAAAAATATATGCAGTATGACAAGTATTATATGCTGCATTTACTGGTGCAGTGATCATTGGAATGTGGGTGGAAATCTAAGACATACAATAAGGTGTTCAACAGAGTAATTTGCAGTACAAGGAAATCTTCATTGCTCCGAGCCCCAACTTAGCACAAATAACACTACAGTGAGAGTGGCATATAATAAAGACTTTTCAACCTCATGAATATTCGTCCCATACCATGCTTCTAGCCTACCCCCTCAGGAATGATACCACAATATCTGTGATGCTTGTTCGGATTGTTTCTCAGCAACGTAATTCCTATATGGACCCCAAATGTCCACTTGTCTCGAAGAGCTAGGGATCAGCATATAGTATTCCTCACAATTAATATTGCAAAATGCTAAACTGCGAAGCCATGATTGTAATGAAGGGGCCCGTTTGCTACTCCATAGTAGAGCAATCTCCCGCTTAGCTAACAGGAAACCTAACGCTGCCAATTTCCTGAACTTCCTAGGGCAATTAACCACGTATCCCAACAGTGAGATCTCAGGAGTAGGAAGCAACGGCATGGAGAGTATGTCCACTAACGTGGTGTGTATCTGAGTCCAGTATTGGTGTATTTTATGACATGTCCAGGAGAGGTGGGCAAAGTCGCCAAATGGAGCCAAGCATTTCTGGCAGTGGTGGGGCCTGGTACGGTCTATCCTATGGGATCGTGCAGGCGTGTGATATATTCTGCGGAGAAACTTAAAATGAAGCAACTTATGCCTGCTGTTCAATGAGACCTCTGTAGTTGCCCTGCAGCATTGTTCCCATTGGTCGTCAGTAATGGGCCTGCCCAAATCCACCTCCCAAGCCATGCGTACTTTAGCATCAGAGAATGGTCTGGATGTCCCACATTGGTTGTATAGTTTTGAGATGAGATGTGTTCCTGTAGGGCTTTTGATAAGCAGTGTCAGTGGTGGGGCTGGCTCAGGGGTCGATGGAAAGGAAGGGAACGTGGCCCGAAGAATGGAGTACATGAGTTTCAGAACAAAGGTGCCATAAAGGAGCGCTCACTGAATCGGGCTTCTTCCGACACCGAGAAGACATGATCTTCAGGAAACAGGTCGCCTATCGTGTGAATGTGGAATTTCTCAAGTGTGCGTTGAACCAAGACCTCCCCTGTTATGGGAAGCAATGAAGGGTTTGGCAGGGGTAACTCCGGAGAATACAACTGAACAAGGCCCAACAGTCTACGCAGCCTGTCCCATGCCCAGCAGCTGGTGGAGACGTTTGGGTGTCACGGGGGTCCCTAGGGAAACCCGTGGGTAGGATAGTAGACAGTTTTTGTGGGAGAACTAGGTCAGCCTCCGGCTTCAAATATGGGACACGCGCGTCCGGTTGGTACCATGCATATGCATAACAACATTGTGCTGTCAGGTAGTACAAATACATGTCTGGGACCCCAAAGCCCACTCTCTCATAAGGCAGGGTCAAGGTCTGCCAGTTCACACGTGGTATCTTGTCCCCCCAAATGAGATGCAAAAGGAGTGTACGCAGTTGGAGAAAAAAAGTCTGAGTGAGATGAATGGGAATATTGTTAAAAAGGTATAAAAACCGGGGAAGGACCACTATTTTAATTATAGCCACTCTTCCCGCCAGTGACAAAGGCAACCGCAGCCATTTCACAATCTGCGATTCCAGAGAGCTAATAGCCCTACCATAATTTAGCCTGATCTTAGTAGCGGTGTCTAGATAGATATAAACTCAGAGATACTTGACAGCATCTTGGCGACGTACGAGCGGGAATTCGCATTCCCAGGAAGTCGTGCTAGCAGTTAAAGGGAAAATAACCGATTTGTTCCAATTAACGCTGAGACCTGAAAACCTACAGAATCGAATAATTTCCATAATAAGGGGTTCAAGATTAAGATGGGGCATTCTAACATACAAAATGGTATCATCCGCGTAGAGAAAAACCAGAAGAGGCCCAGTGCGAAATTGTAGGCTGCGGTGTAAATGTTTTTCTTGAAAGTGTCGAACTAATGGGTCCATTGCCAGTATAAAAAGCAATGGGGACAACGGGCATCCCTGCCTCGTGCCATGAGACAGAGTAAAAGGACCGGAAAGAGTACCATTCAGGGGTAGTCTAGCTGTTGGTTCATTGTAAAGGAGAGCAACCGTAGAGACAAAACATTCGGGCATACCCATACAACGCATGATAGACAGGAAAAAAGGCCATTCAAGGTAGTCAAATGCCTTCTCGGTGTCGAGGAGTACGGCGGCAGCAGGCGTGATGGGATCAATTCTGTGCAGCACCGTGAACAGAGTCCGCAAATTAAGTCACATGGATCTATGAGGCACGAAGCCCGATTGGGTCGGAGAAATGATGGATTCCATTAATAAAGATAATCGTATTGCAATTACCTTCGCCAATATTTTATAATCAAGATTCAGTAGGAACAACGGTCTATAGGAGCTACAGAGCTTGGGGTCTCTGCCCAGTTTGGGAAGAAGAATAATGACCGCTTCCCTGAATGTTTGAGGAAGAATACCCACTTCCTGCGCCTCAGCATCCACCACTACCAATCTTGGGACTAAAATATCTTTATACGCTTTATAAAAATCAGCCGAGAAGCCGTCGAGACCAGGAGCAGAAGAGCCCCGCAGCGCCTCAATCGCTTCCAATATGCTTTCCTGAGATATGAGAATGGACAAAAAGTCCTGCATATACCGTTCTAGATAGACCAATGCAAGTTCCGCCAGATATTCCCCTTGGTCCCGCATGTCTCCTGTGACTCTGGAGGTGTATAATGTTTTGTAATATGAAAGAAACGTGTCTCATATGTCTGGGGTAGAATGTAATAGGGTGTCGTTTGGTCCTATGATTTCCGTGATGCAAGTTTTATCCCGTGAAGGACGGACAGTGTGTGCCAGGATCCTTCCAGGTCTTTCGCCCTCACCATATTGCTGAGCGACATGCTGTTAATTAAGGAACAATAACTCTTGCTCCGCTGCTTCTCTAAATTCAAGCAGTTGAGCAAAGCGCCGGGTTTCCCCGGTTTCAGATACCGTTGCCATTAAATCTCGGTCCAGGGCAGCGATATCCGTCTCAAACCATGAACTCCATCCACTCCGGATCCCCATCGACCAATGCCCTCACCACGTCTTCAACAAAGCCAGCACAACCATCGCACCCCACCTCCAGAAAACAATCAACAGCTCCTTCGAGACTGCTACCTTCCCGGCAAGCTGGAACCACGCCGAGATCAACGCCCTTCTGAAGAAATCCAAGGCAGACCCCAAGGTCCTCAAGAACTTCCGGCCCATTTCCCTGCTCCAGGCAAAAGTGACAGAGAAGATTGTCAACAATAGCTGACCCGTTACCTTGAAGACAACAACATCCTGGACCCATACCAATCGGGCTTCCGCAGCAACCACAGCACCGAGACCGCCCTCATCGCCGCCACCGATGACATCAGGATCCTGATGGACAAAGGAGAAACAGCCGCCCTCATCCTCCTGGACCTATCAGCCGCCTTCAACGCGGTCTGCCACCGCACCCTAGCAGCACGCCTCCACGACGCCTGAATTCAAGAGAAGGCCCTGGCCTGGACCACATCCTTCCTCTCCGGCAGAACCCAGAGTGTCCGCCTCCCTCCCTTCCGCAACCACCGAGATCATCTGCAGCGTCCCACAGGGATCCTCCCTCAGCCTGACGCTGTTCAATATCTACATGGCTTCACTCGCCCACGTCGCACGACAACACAGCCTCAACATCATCTCCTTCGCCGACGACACCCAGCTGATCATATCCCTCACCGAAGACCCCAACACCGCCAAAGCCAACCTCCACAGAGGAATGAAGGCCTTCGCCGACTGGATGAAGAACAGCAGACTGAAGCTGAATTCAGACAAAATGGAGGCCCTCATCCTCGGACCCACCCCATCAGCCTGGGACGACTCCTGGTGGCCCACATCGCTAGGCACACCCCCGGAACCCACCGACCACGCACGCAACCTGGGCTTCATCCTCGACTCCTCCCTCTCCATGACCAAGCAAGTCAACGCCGTCTCCGCGTCCTGCTTCAACAGCTCCGAATGCTCCGCAGGATTTTCAAGTGGATCCCTCCCGACACGAGAAAAACTGTCACCCAGGCCCTCATCACCAACAGACTCGACTACGGAAACGCCCTCTACTCAGGAACAACAGCCAAGCTCCTGAGACGGCTACAACGAATCCAGAACGCCTCAGCACGACTGATCCTTGAAGTCCCCCGATGCAGCCACATCGCACCCCACCTGAGAGGCCTGCACTGGCTCCCAGTCAACAAGAGGATCACCTTCAAACTCCTCATTCATGCACACAAAGCGCTACACAACACCGGACCATCATACCTCAACAACCGACTCAGCTTCCACACCCCCACCCGCAACCTCCGCTCTGCCACCCTCGCCCTCGCCACAGTTCCCCGTATCCAGAAAACCACCGCCGGCGGCAGATCCTTCTCCTACCTCGCCACCAATACCTGGAACGATCTCCCTGCCAGCCTACGACAGACCCAGGACCTGCTGGCCTTCAGAAGACTTCTCAAGACCTGGCTCTTCGATCAGTAGCAGCCCCCCCGCCCCCCAGCGCCTTGAAGCCCTCACTGGTATGTAGCACGCTTTATAAATGCTTGATTGAATGCGGCTTAAAGTGGAGCGGAGACCCCAGAGGACCCCAGCATGTTTAGCGATACAGACTCCCCTGATATAGGCTTTGAACCCCTCCCAGAGTACCGCTCAGGTGTCCACCAACCCAGTGTTTGTTTCAAAGTATTCCTCTAAAGCCTGTCTAACTTCCTCCTGAAAAACCTGATCTAAAAGTGCGCTTCCAGGAAAGCGCCACGATCTCTCATATCCTCCCGGTCTGGGAACGTTAATTTTGAGCACGACCGGAGAATGGTCTGAAAGCGTGCGCGGGAAAGGAAGCAAACCTCCTAGCCAGCCAGCAACTCCCGGGGAAACCAACCAGTAGTCTATCCTGGTCCATGTGTTATGAAATCCAGAATAGTGCGTGTATTCCATAAGATATGGGTGTAATTTGTTTTCAACATCTAGTAAAGAGAAGTGGTTACATATGTCGTTAAGCTCCTGTTGTGAACGGGGTTTAGCGTCAGGAGAAGTGGAATTGCTATCCCTGGCTGGATCCAACAACATATTGAAATCACCCCTATTATCAGAAGTCCGGGGTCTAGTGTCAATAGCTGCAACTCATGGAAAAAGTCCGGGGAATCCACATTAGGACCATACACACAGACTAGTGAGAACTGGTGTCCTATTAATGAGCCAGTAATAATCAGAGTTCGGCCCTCGCCGTCGACCAAAATCTTGTATAAGGAGAAAGGGATTCTTCTATGTATGAATATGGCAACCCCCCTCGCATATCGACTGTAATTGGAAAAAAATCTATGGGAACCCCAGTTTGCTGCGACATGAGTGTGATCAGAGTTGGACAGATGTGTTTCCTGCATGAACACAATATCAATGTTATGTCTGGCGATATAGTTAAGGACTTGCCTTCGTTTTCTAGTATTGTTTTAACCTCTAACATTCCATGACATCCAAGAGAGCCCGGAAGGACCGTGCTGGTGCCCTAGCTGTACCATTGGACAACAATCACCTCAAACACACCGCAATGCATAACAACCTCATGCCGTATACCAGCAACCTGAGCAATGGCTACAAAAGCAACCTGGAAACCAAGCAAATGTCCCCCCTCACCACCCACCACCCAGCCTCCTACCAACCCCCGCAAGGCATACCCCAACTCTCCTAGACAAATGCATGTGCAATGAAAACGACCACATCAATGTAGGAAACAAATATGCACATCGCAAACTTAGCATGAGAAGCAAAGAAACCTTGGTATTCACCAGGAGGCGCGGCAACGCCACGCCGGTCGGGCAATAAGGAATATGATAGTATCAAACAGGATAAAGATGCATTCAAGAGATAAACCCAGCAGTACACAAAAATGAATGCAATAACAATTCAACCAGTCCCGGGATTAGAGAAGAGTTCAACGCTGGCTTCCGACCCACTTTGTGGGGGGAAGTGGTGTGGCCGTCGCCCTAGAGGGCCTTTTCTTGTACCCTTGACAGAACTCCTGTGCCTCCGCCGGTGTCTCAAATATGCGGAATCTGCCACCCACATCTACTTTTAACATCGCCGGGTAGAGCATGCCGTACTTTTCAGGGTGGCCTTGGCTCCATGAAATTTGCCCCTCACCTCCTGAACCATGATGGTGAAGTCAGGGAAAAAGGACAACTGATTCAACTACCACTGGATGTCCCCACGGTCAAGAACTGAGTGGAGGGCCACATCTCTGTCCTTAAAGTTCATGAGTCTAGTAATGATGGGTCACGGAGGAAGCCCCGGCCGAGGGCCCAGCGACCTATGAGCACGTTCCACTACAAATCCCTGCGTGAAGGTTTCTCTCCCAAACAACTCGGCTAGTAGTTGCTCCGCAAAGGTGTCCATGCGCCCGGTAGGAGCAGTTTCCAGCACTCCAATAATTTGGATGTTATTTCGGTGACTGCGAGCCTCCAAATCTTTGTTCTTAATTGCCACATCCTTAAGGATCTTTTCCACCCTTTCTAGTTGCTTCAGTGAGGACGATGCTCCGTCTTTGATATCCGAGACCCTCACCTCCACAACATCCAACCTCCGGTCATGCGCATGAACTTTTGAACCCATGTCCGCCAACTTCTTATCCAGCGCATCAAATCTGCCGTCCAGTGCCCTGAACTCAGCTCTCATCTCTTTTAGCATAGCTGCAGTAAGGGAGGCTGTGTCATCTGAGCCCAGAGCTCCATCTGCCATGTCGGGAGGGTTGTCCGAGGTGGGAAAGGTGGCCTTATAGAATTGCAGCATGCGTTGGTTAGGGTCCCTCCTAACAATATTTCAGGGAGTGCAAGGGGACCTCTCGTTGCCGTAGGGGCCAAGCAAATGTGGCAAAAGCAGAAGGTCAGGGAAGTGCGGGGTCGATGTGTGGGGGCACTCCCGCAAAAGAGCCACTCAATGAAATCTCCAAATGGCGGCCAGCTTAATAGGGCACCTGTTGCAGCACTGGCCAAATGATGAGACACAGGCAGAACCCCAAAAAAAGGCGGGATCGTAGCAACGCAAGCCAGGCCACCCACCCAGAGACGAGCGCAGAGGAGAGCATGGGCTGACAAGTCAATGCGGTGGCAACAAACCGGTCGATGCAGAGTGTGTCAGGAAAGGGCAGCAAGCTGCAGCGACAGAGCATAATGGTAGGCCAACATTAGAGGAGGCAGAAGCAGTGTCCAAATGTCCTGGAGAAATAAATCCCCAATGTCAGCCAACACGCAGGGGGGAGCCCAGCACAAAGAAGCAGACGGTGTCCCGTAGCAACGCAAAGCCGGGGGGTGATATCTCGGTGCTACAAGTTTGATCTTGCACTGCTCCCTCAAGCCAGATTGCACTACTCCTTTAAAATCGAGTGTCCGGGAGGGGTGGGGGGAGCCGGCTCACCCGATGGGGCCCAGGGCCAATGCGGCTCCCGATCGAGACATCAGGGCCTCCTCGCTAGCCCGCCTCGCCCCCAGCATACCGAGCCCCGGCACGGTAACGCCCACAAGGGCTACGGAGCCCCGCGAGCGCTCCGCAAACAGCGGGACCCAGCCAGCGGCCACAGCGGGGGGGATGGGGGAGGAAAGACGACCAGACGGAGCAGGGGGGGTGAGCTTAAATTAGCGCCGGGCACCCACCATGGCCATACTCACCGCCACCTCCGGTGTCCGTTCATCATCCGGATCTCTGCATGCCAGCCCCATCTCTCGTATTGAGTAGGTCTGGGCATCAAAATGCTCCCCTTGTTCTCCCGGGACAAATGGAGGGTGTCTGCCGGTATGGGAACGCTCTTCATCAGGTAAAGCAGAGTTTGTGTAGCCCGGCTGGCGGAGCTTTAGCTAACGGCGGCCATCTTGGTCGCCTCCGTGGCAACGCCCCCCCCCCAGTCAGAACATTTTTAGTATGCATATTTAAATGTTTTTTGTAATGTGCTTTTATGATTATATGTCGAATAAAGCTTGTTTGGATTGTATTGGATTGTATTGAAGCAATACTTTGCATGAGAGTCCAGTCTTTTGAGTGAAAGAATACCTGAAATGTTAAATTCCAGCCAGTAACATGAACAACCAGAAAAAAGCTTACAATTCAAATCGACTTTGCAAACTTAATTGCCGTTGCCCACATTACAACCAGCACATCAGCAAATGTCACGGTTAATGCTCAAATTAATAATTTCAGACCCTTCCCCAAACTAGGATTCACACACAATAACATATTTGCCTTTAGTGGCATTCAACCTATACCACTTCTCAGGGTTATTTGTTTATTTGTCTAGAATCACATGGCCTGTGTGGATGGCATATCTTTTGTGATGGAGCACGTGCTGAAACCCTGATCAGCTGTGGTTCTATCACCACATAGACATCTTGCATGTACATCACTGTCTGTTTCATGGGATTGGGTACATGAGAAGTTGGCACTTTCAGAAGATCAAGGATACCACAGTTCAACTGAGGATGCTGAGACATTGCTGCACGCCATTCCAAATGAGAACCAAAGTGACAACTATTACACATAGCTTGCCATCTGAAGCTATTCATCTGCTGTTAAATACAAAATTAGATTTCGTTATGTATAACCTTAACCTCATGGGTGTAACACAGGCCCTTATTGCCCCTGCAATGCAGGGAGGAGTGCCTCCAACGCTCCAGGGGACCCCAATCACTTCAAGGTGACCCCCATTCAAACCAAGACTAATGAGTATCTGTACGATGTGAGAGACTCAGGTCCAACATCAGTTTTTGCAAGGGTGCCCCATCATTTTACATTAAACCACTGGTTAACCTGGCAACAAACACAATTAAGCCAAGTGGATAGTGGGATACAAATCTGTGAAATATTAGTGCAGAATTAAGAGGAGTCAGCGATATAATTGTTCCTTTATGTTTACAACTGCTCACAGACTGGTGCATTAGTTTTCTTCAGGATTAAAAGGAGACCAGTCAAAATATTGACAGAGGGCCTTTTGTTAAAATAGTCAACATTTGAATTATATTTTTCATTTGATAGGCTAGAATTACCAATTTAATAAAGAAAAATGTTGTTTTCAAATGTTATTTTGAGAACAGAATCCTAACTTGTATTGCTATAATCCATTAGGTGACATTGTCTAATAGATTTCAGGATGTGATGCACACTGGACTAAAAGTCGAAAATAACTTCAGTCAAAATAAAGATACATTTTTGCCAATGTGAACCTATGTGGCCACATATAGGTATTACACCTCTTCCCACATTACCACGTACCCCTCTTTACCTATTCCATCTTGGTAGACTATATTGGAGAACCATGGGGTAATTTTTTCTGTGTATCCCCATTCTGACTTTATTAGATTCTACCATGAAAAGAAATATCAACATATATACACAACACCCTGTTTTAAGTTTACCTCTCTCTAATATGGCCGCCACACTTTGATTTCTATTCTACACATATTGACGGCCCCTAATCTTTTCAGTGAGATACTGGCCATGTGACAACGTTTTTGTGTACCAATTGCATATGACAGAAACATATGAGACCTCTTGCCTCACTAGGAACACCTGTTCGTAGGTTACACACCCGAACATCGAGAGCTGAATTTAGACATGCCAATATGGCAGTCACCGCAAACCAGCAACACTATAGCCGCTTCACATTGTGCTCACATTGTGGAATAAAAAGCCTTTTTAGGGGCTCACTGATGCACCGGTCATTAAACCAACAAAGAAGAGATTGGCACGGAAGCTGTAATATTAAAGGAATACATTTATTAACCTCACATGAGGGAGACTGCGTCAATACGGTACCCTCAGGCCACTGTATGAGGCAGTCTAAGGAGTAGAGAAACCAAGGGCCTTTTATACCCAATTTACCGCTGAGTAAGCATGGAGACTCAAAACGAGGCATTACAAGTGTGAACACAAATAGCCATTTACAGATCCATAAGAATTGCTTAGTCAACAGAGTGGGAGGAGTTACAATATTGCTGACATTAGTTAAAATAGCCTGAAAGTTACTTTAAGAGCAGGTGCATTCTGGCAGAAACAGGCCTTTCTGAGTATGTGCAGTGTACTGGCTCAGTGCTGAAGGAGTTAACTGTAACTGATGACTCAAGCAGAATACAAGGGCAGGCAACAGTGAAGAGGGAGAAAGCACATGGCAGCACATGGCTAACTAAAATGGCTGCCACACACAAAATGGCTTCAGTTGATGCTAACAGCAATTTCAGCTAGTTTCCACAACATGACCACCACTATGTGTTGGCAGTCACAGCTCTGCACAACAAGATTGATTGCAGCTGGGGAAACAGCAGTGTATTTAATGGTGCCCCTGCCCAGGCTGCAGTCAACTCTGGTCGAGCTGCATGCAGGGAAGGTGAATATACTGGACTCCGCGATCATCCTAGTAAGTGCTTAACCTTCCAAGCGGACCGCTTCCTTCCCCACGGAACGCCCGCTTCGACTTTTGATTTCTCGTCCTATACTTACCTTTTTTAGAATTTCCACTGCAGCTCAGACACAGTCATCTGCTTATGACCAAAGGTCCAAAACTTCCTTGATTGTAGAGTAAGATAATATCCCTACCCTTACCTTGGCTCACCTTATAAGTGTGTTGTATGTCTGTGTCTGTTTCCTTACAGCCTTTTCATATTGTCAAACTACATAGACTGTCACTCGCCAAAATAACTGCGATGTATTACACCATGATATGCACCACAGGAGTTATGCATTGCGCTCCTAGCATGCTTTGATTTATGCATTACACATCAATGCCATTGAGCACTCCCTGTGACAGCATCATAGGGTGTGTGCAATTGGTACACAAAAAAATCAGATGTTCATGTTAGTTTTATTTTTCAGGTTGGATTGGGACCTGATTTGGGGTGTTCAATGGAGGTACCTGCTTGTCTCATTGAAGTATTTGCTTGACTCACCTCCTTACTTAGTCGCTTTACGGTAATCATTAGATACTAGAAATCTATGCACCCAACCCTGATTACACATAGGGATACCTATCATCATTTTTTGTTTTCTGGTCCTGAGGAAATGCCACGGATCCCTCCTGGACCCTTGAGGCATGACACATGTCGACCTACGCATATTGATAGATTGTCATTCTTCATAATTGGAAGCACCATCTACACAAACATCTTTGCCCATACCAAGGGGACCCATGAATACATTCATCTTATGGTACCCCTTAGGTAGTTTTAATTCAACATTTTACTTACACCACACACCTGCTCCCTACTTGGTGGCTATATTTAAAAGATCTCCGCCAAAGAGCCCTCTCCCGCAGCCCGTGTGGTATTGCAGCCCCGAACCCACGAGGAACTAAGCCTGATGATGAAGCATGACACCCTCACGGGTGTGTGAGGGCACTACTTCCTAATGAGCAAGTCCCCCTTGCCATTATCAATCTTGACACACACTTTTTTTTCCCTAAGGAACAAATACCCTCTAGCGTTTTCACGCAAATGTGAAGTGACATATGTAGACAGTGACATTTTACACATCAGGTCAATTTGGACACAGATATGGGGAAAGAAAAACTGTACTGCGCTTCAGTGCAAGTCTATAGTAGACGAATTATAAAGGGAGGAAATCACAAACAGACGGTTTGAGCTGTATCCCTGTGCTGAACAGGAAATGTTTACTGGGGAAAGCAAATGTTTGATGGGAATTGTTTTTCACAGAGTGAACAGGCAGAGCATATTCGGTTTGCTTATTTGCTTTTACAGAAACTTGTAATAGAATATTGGTATTCTGAGAGTTTCATTTAATGTAAAGGATTGGCTGCAAAAAGTAAATACTGTTACAGGCCCACTGTCATCAAAACGTCAATGACTTCCAAAGCTATTATTAGGCGCCGGAAGTAGGGGTCCTGGGAGTGCCACAGCACCCCTAGCATAAACGTCCTGGAGTTCTGAAAGTGAATGACAAATAAAGATGCCTTTATTTCTATGTTCAAAGACAGAGGTCAAATGTCAGACTAAGTCTTCTCTCAAATTGATGCTTTTTCTTTTAACATGTAGACTGGTGTTCACTTTTGTTCTCTGGCTGCCAAAATAGGGGATTTTGTAAAATAAACTATCTGACAACTTTGCTGATGTGAAAGGAGAGGCTGTAGGATGTCAGGGTTTTTGTAACACATAACAACATTTTAATACCCATAAATTAACTGTAAAATTATTTCAAATTAAATCACAAATGAAGCAAATGTTTTGTAATTCTGAAGTGTGGTAGAAACAAATAATGTAATTGTATCAAAACCAATCGAGACACATTAGTTGGGGACGTACAAATGATAAATATTTTCTGAAACCCAATTTCCATACATTATTGTTCGTCCCCTTTATAGTTTTATTGGTAAAACTGCATGTCAGTGCAACTTTTGTAGCCATTTTAGTGGAAAATGTGCTGTCTATAACTTACAGTGTGCCACCACACCATTCTACATACTACAACTTTAGCATTTTGTTGCTGAATTGGAGTGCGTCGGTTATTTGCTATATGTATTCTTTGTGTGACGCTTGGATTGTCCCCAAACCCTATGACTTCACTGATGTTACATTGATGGCAGCATCCCCACTCCGAAAATTGTACCAGCACTCCTGCAGCGCCTGCTTCTCCCTCTTTCCGGTATCTACTCATAATATGTGGATTTTGCAGGACAACGAGAAGTAGAGGATGCAGTCGAGAAAAATGACAGGAGTTGTTTTGGTAGGTACATTTTACTGTGGTAAGAACATGGAATTTGGTCTTTGCACTGTTGTAATAAATGTGTGAATATACATTAATTCAAATGCATCTGTCAAACGAAATATTTTATGCGGTTACAATTATTACTACTGGTGTGCCATAAATACACAAAAACACAAAAAGATCTAGACATGTGTGTTGGGTACACAAAGACATGCACACACACAAACACACACAAAGTAAGGTAGTGAGAAGATTACGACTCTTTCATTTCATTTCTGCCTTTACCTGCAGGATATTTTCAGAAGAACTGTAAGTTCTGAAGCGTTATAAAGTACTTACTTGAATACATAATTAAACTGATGACAATTACAAAGAGGACGATTAAAAATACAGATGCAGTGGCCATCCAGAGAGTACATTTCCGATAGACTGGTTTAGTGCACAAAGTCCGTAAATCTTGTCTCTAAGAATAAAAAAAGAAAACAGCATTAGTGTTTTGCACTTAAATGCTTCATGGCATCAAGGCTTTACATTTTTTACGATAGCGTGATAAAACGCTACGTTCCATACTTAAATGGATTATATTACATTTCGACTGGAAAGATATAGTTTGCAGTATCTGTTCAGGTTCAAATTAAAATTTCTGTTTATTAGACACGGTCTATCATTCAAAACTATCAATCTATCCTTCTATCTATCTATTTTACATTAGAATTTTTTTTTTTTTTAAACTGTGCAATTATTTAAGCTTCAGTACTTAGGCATAATGTTGCTGGGGCCAGAAAAGGGTGAGTGGTTTGTCTGGATAACAGTTTTACCTTCATACTTAGAAGCATTTTTGGAGGTTTAAATCCTTTAGTGGGCCAACGCTGGAAGACAACCCTGGAATTGGATTCCACAAAAGTAGACACCATGTTTTCATGGTCTCCAAGTAACTTAGATCATCCTATTCATATGCTCCAAGTAGGACAAACATGGAAAAAGCAACCACGTAGGCTTAACATCTTGTCCTGAGCCTTCAGAAGTCACGTACTTTCTAAGTCCCAAAGGCTAATTATCTTCTTTTCTGCTGCTAAAATTGTCTACAGACATTCCAGGAGTGTTCCAATGGTACCTGATAACTGGCCTGGTTGGATTTCTCGAGAATGACACAGCTGACCCTGTTCCTTCTGAATCTTCTTTCTTTCCAACCAATCTTCCACTAATACACAGCAGTAGACACTCCTGCATAAATCCTGATCTTCTTTCAGACGTGGGTCCCTTGCTCGCTTTGCCACGGGAGTCAAGCTGGTCTGGCTGATATGGGCTGATACCACAAATCTGGTTCTAGGATGCTTGCTTACGGTCCATGGAGGACCTGTCTGGCAGTTCGGGCTGGACTGTTCCCATGAGGAGCAGGGTCAAGACTGAATTGCATATGGTTGGGTTCAAACTGGGGTGGCACAGTGAGCAAAAGAATGATGGATTAAACCCAGATCTCTTGACTGGGTCTTAACTGGGGTTGAATAGTTGAAAAGGTTTAGCACTCCGTCCATCCTCTTGAAGTGTCTGGAGAAATATATTAGCCAGTATGAAAACAACATGTTTTATTACCCAATTTTGCGGTGGAAGGAAGAAACTTTTTGAGAAACTACAAGACCGAAATATAGGTGGAAGAGAAGAACAAAATGCTCAATTAAATGCTTATCAAATTGCTCTGAAAAAAAATAGAAGATCAATTTGGAAAGACATTTTTAGCCAGAGTTCAAGGCAAAAATGAAAAGGTAGCCATATATGTAGCTGCTTTGAGAAGGGACTTATGCACATGTGATTTTGGTCCCTTGTGTGATTCTCTTAGCTGAGACCAACTAGTATGATGTAAAAGCAATGCACATATAAAATCAACTATTATCTATAAGATGCAATATATATATAGCCACATACTAGACCACACAGCACAGTGAGTAAACAAGATTTATATGTAGTTAAAGACTTTAAGATGGACGAATGTTGGTACAGTAATGGCGAAAACACTGATTTCAAAATGTCCCAATTTAAAGAAAGAATGGAATAAATGCTACAGATCTGGCATACACAACTGCTAAAAATTGGGTTTCTGGTTGGCAGAGGTATGCATCCTGTCCAAGCAGGAACAACAATTCTAGTCAGGGTAAGTCAAGTACACATCATAAAACACTCCCCATACCAAGTTAGAAAAACAGCTTATATTTTTATGAACAAAACAAAGCCAAAAAAAAAAAGAAATCCAATAAGTATAACTGGAGTTATGAATTTGTAAAGAATAAATGAGAATGTAGTGCTTAAAAGCTTTAAGCACGCCAACCTGGGACATCTGGTCGTGCTTTACTGGGGTAAATCCAAAAGTTCAGGCCAACCCCGATGGAGTGCAGGTTGGATAAAGGAAACAGCAACAGCCCACTGAAACAGTTCCTTGGATGCGTCAACCTCAACGAAGATTCGAGAAGCAGGGGAGGCAATGTCTTGTCGTTGATCCTTTCAATTAAATCAGTCAATCAATCAATCAAGGTACGTATCGAGTGAGGCTAGTTGCCAGTTAGGGTCTCAAGATGCTGGGGGGATGAGGGGGGTTTTGCAGTTCAGTCGGAGAGCCAGTTCAGTCAAAAAGCCAGGTCCTGAGGTCCTTCCTGAAGTGAGGGCCGTCCAGTTGAGCAGGGTTGGCTAAAATCTGGAGAAATTGGGTGCAGTGGTTGCAGGTGGGGTGGGTGGGTCCTACGTGAGTAGAGATGTGAGGAGCAGCAATGTGATGCATTGTCATAGAACCCTGGTTTGTAGGCGATGCAAACAGCACAAAGCAATGCGTCAGTGCCAAGCTGCGCAAAGTCAAGGATGCGTCAGGACCTGGAGTTGATGCACCACACAGTTGGTGATATGAGGTCCACAGTCCATGCAGAAGTAGTGATGCATCAGCATCGAGGGGCGTGCACCAGTTCTGATAATTACAACATAGTTGATGCATGGATTTCAGCAGTTGCAGCACTTTATACAAACTTCCAAGGGCCCAGGACTGGATTGGCATCACTTGGCAGTTGATGGAATGGAACTCCCCCCATATGTCAATTTTATCACTATGAGAAGGCAATTGACAAATCCTCAACCACTATGGTGTGCCGGATAAACTCATAAGAATCATCAGGAACTCTTACAAGGGAATGACCTGCAAGATAGTCCATGGAGGACAACTCATGGAAACCTTCCAGCAGGGGACGGTAATCCACCATTGTTGCCTTTTCTCTCACTCATGGGCGTAGACTGGATCATGAAGATATCCACACCAGGGAGAAGAAATATGATCCAGTGGATACCTTGGATTCAGCCTGATGACCTGGACGTTGAAGACGACCTGGCCCTCCTCTCCCTTACCCATTAGCAGATGCAAGAGAAGATCAATAATGTGGCACCACATCAGCACAACTTGGCCTCAATCATCATCCACAGGGGAAATAACAAGATCCTGGAGGCTAATACGGTCATCACAGTTGCAGTAACTCTTGCAGGCGTTGCACTGAAAGAAGTTGAGGTCTACACCTACCTGGCCAGTGTCATAGACAAGCACGGTGGCACAGATGCTGACGTCAAGATACGAATCAGCAAAACAAGGGCTGCCTTCATTCAGCTAAAGAAGAGCTGGAGCTCCAAGGACCTAATGCGGCAAACCAAGATCAAGCTTTTTAATACCAATGTAAAATCAGTCATTCTGTATGGAGCAGGAACCAGGAGGACAACAGTGACCACCACCAACAAAGTCCAGACAGTCATCACCACTTGTCTGAGAAAAAAGTCCAAATCCACTGGCCAAACCACATCAGCAACAACCTATGGCAGCAGACTCTCCAAATCCCTACTCATGAAGAAATCATGAAAAGATGCTGGGCTGGATAGGTCACACCCTCTACAAGCCTGCGTTAAACACTCCAGGCAAGCCCTGACCCAGAACCCTTATGGTAAAAGGAAAAGAGGAAGGTCAAGAAACACCAGGTGCTGAGGCCTCGAGGCTGACTTCAAGGAGATGGGCTATACATGGAATCAGATTGAAAGACAAACCCAAGATAGTGATGACTGGAGAGTCCTGGTTGACGGCCTATACCCCAGGAGGGGTAGCAGACCAAAGTAAGTACGTCAAGGATACTTATTGTTTTAGTGCACTTGACTTATCTCAGTATACCCCCAAATGGAGTTACATCCCGATTCACGTTGACTGACATAGTGTATAACTCCACTCGGAGCATGCAGGTACCTTAGAATGTCCTCTGGCTCCTCTGGGCTTGCTTCAGTGGCTGCCATTTTTTCAACTGATCATTCAGGACATATTACATAGTGAACACAATGTCCTTTGTTATTAGAATGACATATTTTTCTATGGTTAATATTGAAAAAAAAACAAAATCATACTCTTTGGTCAGTATTACAGAAATTAAAAAATGCAGGTATCACAATTTAAAGAGAAATGTAGCGTCAGTTCAATATTTAGGTCACACAACCTGTGATGGAATCAAGCCTAAGCTCAACGTGGTTACATTTGAGAAAGTCGATGTCAATATGAATAACAATCGATTCATGTCTTTATTGATAACTTTGCCCGTTGTAAACTCCAAATCAACCTGACTAAGAAATACCAGTTTAGGGAGGCCCTGAGACCCAAGCCGGAAGTTACTGATTGACAGATCACAGGTGGGGTAGCACGTAGCCAGCATACAAACACGTGAACAGGAAACACCACATCAATCCCACAGATAGGGGACACCACAATAGTCCACAGAGATTGGCCAAAATAAAGCACACATGACGGGAGGGGTGCTCACGTTCCCACAAAGTGATCACACGCTCCCTAGCCGGACATCTAGACGTTACCCACTGGCCGCATTGTGTTCATGCAAGGTCGAGGCCCACCTGGATTCCTCATCCAATACTCTAACTTATGGCTCTAAAGACAGAGGTCCACGTTCCTTACCATAAAACGATCGCCTGAAACACTTTATTACGTTCAATGAACTGTTTAAAAGTCTATGTTAGACTGATTGTAAATTGAGACATTCCTCAGACCTTATGCCAGCTACGGTGCACCCAGCCGCATTGTTCAATTAAATGAACTGTTTCTGTTTTGCCAAACGCCTCTTGTTTGTTCAAAGTATTTCATGTTCAAGCAACAGTTTGGTGAGACAGATAGGAGCTGATTGGTACCTCGAAATCGACTGCGGCGAAAGGAAGGGGACCCCACCCACACAGATTCAAATTTGCACAACAAGGAAGGTGAGCAGACACCGCAATTGGTTGGAAGTTCTGGTGAATCCGCGGGCGGAGGTATGTCCTGAAGCAGCCATCACAGAGGGTAAGAGACTACATCAGAACCCTAGGAAAGCAAGTAGCACATGTAAAACTAGGGAGAAGTAGTAAAAGATAACTTGCGCACCCTTCCACTGACAGAATCTGGCATATTACCTATTTTTTATGTCCTAGCTGAGTAGACGCAAGGCAGTTTTAGGGTAAATCCCAGGGAAGTCAACTTTTTTTTACAGTCAACACACTAGGAAAGGGAAATACTTATTGTATTTTTTTTGTCAGAGTTGACACCTCAATCCCATTTTTTAATCTAAAAGGATTTTTCAGTGCAACTGGTTTCCAAAGTTGTTGGTATCCGAAAGAAGTCAGAGACCTTGGTTGCTTTCTTGGCTGGGTGTAACACAGATGGTACGCTTTTTCCACTGGGCGTGACACAGTTGGCATGCTCGAACAGCTAGGCGTGACACAGATGGTACGCTTGGCCCCTGGGTATGATACAGGGTCCAATTCGGACATTTAGGGAAAAGATTTGGACTTGGGAGATTATGTGTAACTTGTGTTTTCCCAAGAGGGGCCTCTGGATCTCAAGTTATTCCTCTTTTTCTATGGAGTATTGTTATTGTTTTTGTCCCGGAGCCGATATTAACCCTTTCGATGCTCATGACGAGCTCAGCTCGTCATGATGCACAGTTGAGCTGTGCTGATGACGAGCTGAGCTCGTCATGAATATAGAAGAATCTTAATTTCCAGCACAGGAGGGGAAAACACCTAGCAGCCAAGGTGTTAATAGGCTATCAGTCCCTTGTACCACATACAGTTTCCCCTGGTCGCAGGACAGGCTGTGATAGGAGCAGGTTATGGCATCCTTTTTGGCAAAGTAATTATTTTCCGCTGACATTTTTTAGGTGTTGGTCACTTGGTCTGCGGGGTTGATACAGATGGTATACTTAGCTCCTGAGTGTGATACAGGGTGCGACTGTTAATGTGAGGTATAGGCGTGATGTCATAGTGCTATTAAAATGACTGCAAATTGTGTTTTGTCCTATGTATTGTGTATTTGTCGACGACTCAATGTTTAATATGAAGATGCTTCACCAACTGCCATTACTGCCAGTAGTCAATATCGTTCAGATACTGTTTTTATTGACAAATTGCACTTTTTATGTTGCAACCCTTCAAATGCATTGTTGTTTGGGTTTAGGTAATGTTCATTTGTACATAGCGCTGAGCTCATAGTTACATAATTAGAAACAGTAAATCCCACGATTCAGATCGAAACCAGAGAGTCCCTAAAACAAAGAAGCTAAGGTATCTTGTCCTCTAAAACTACTGAACTTATCATGTAGCCACCGTCAAAACATATGCAAACCCGGGTCTCCACGCAGGCAAAAATACTTAATTAGGTTTGCCAAGAATAGCACGCACACATGAAGGCACATACATTTCCCTGGCCAAAGGAGGTACTTTTTATACTAACATACTTGAACACATGGGAACATACATAGAAACTAGATAGACAGGTAAAAAGAAGATAAGAGAGAGGCATTATTATAACTATAGGCCATCTTCAAGGAGGTCCACATTGACGGTCCTGCACTACAGATAGTACACACCTCCACCACCATATGTCCTTATGGAGGTGCTCTCTTCCCGCATTAGGATTCTATAATCCACCAGTTGAAGAAGTCGGTGGGAACCCTAGGCACATGCATGAAAGACTAATAGGCCAGCAGGCCCAAGCAGTCACAGAGCAACCCCAGTCCGGTGCAATGGCTCCCAGAAGGTCAATCCCTCCATCCCTCGTGCCCGACACATAGAACCCCAGTGGTGCAAAAAACACGCACCCTCACTGACCCCTCACTGGCTTAGGCGACGACACATGAGGGACAAGGAGGTTTGTATCAGTTCTAGACAGTGATACCGCTAGCGGAAAGAGGGCCCCAGTCCTCCGGGAGCCGATGACGAGGGTGAGGCTACAGGTCTTGCCCAGTCAGCCAAGGGAGAAAGGCGTGAGTTGATGTTCGAGGCAGAAGGGGCACACAACGACACTTGTCTAGTACTGTCAACCACTAGCAGACCAGAGGAAGAACCAGTAGTCATAGCCATTGTAAACAATATACCATACAACTTTATAATCAACTCAGGAGCAGCAAGGTCATGCCTAAGGGAAGGGGTGGTCCTCTTATCGAAAGACACCATGATTACACAGGTATTCTCTTGTACGATGTCAAGGGCCCCTTCACAAAATCTCTTGAATGAAAGGTAGGAGGAATTTGAGTAAGAGGACAGCTATTATAGTCCCCCTCATCCCTGACTAATCTATTAGGACGAGAACTGCTGGCCAAACTAAGAATGACCATTCAGTTTACAGGTGATGGGACCATGGCCTGCTCTTCCCCAGGGGCTCCCACTCGGGATCCGTAGCATTGAAACATTCCATCCTCACAAGTATACCAGCAAAGACACCACCTACCAACCGGACCATCTTCACTGAGACGGTTTTGGCATACATGGAAGGACTAATGGGTTTAGGCGAACTCTTTAGGATACTGCACACAAGGAAGACAGAAACCCACTGCGAAGAAATGTCCCAGCAGATCGCATGGAAAGGAAGGCTGAGTATGAGACAAATGGGCAGACACACACGCACCCCATTCTGCAACTCATGAGGATGATCCCCATATAGGATCAAGCCCGGAGAGACACTGCTAAATTGGTCCAAATAAATTGAAAAAGACCACCCTTGAGCTGGCCATGTTTGTCGCAAACATGCAAATGGCACCAGTCTTAGAGGCGGCTCCACTGCAAAACCCCAGAGGGTTTCAACCTAGCTATAGCTGCAGAGGCCAAGGAGGCTGGCAGCAACTAGACCTTAGGGAAGGTTACTATTGCCACAGGAGGGGTCATCTGGCAGACCAATGCTGGTTAAAAGCATACTACGAACAGAGGTTGATGGGCCAGGGTCAGCCACCACAAAATCCTCATCGCCATAATCAAGCTCAGGGAAACCCAAATACACCCTACATTCAAGTACAGGGAGGCAAGACAACTGCTGCACGCTCGCAACTGGGATCAGGTAGTTGGACAAACACGTGGCAACAGCAGCCGCAGACAGGGGACCCAGCACAACAGTGACCGGGGCCACAGCCTCATCAGGGAGGGGTAACTGTGCCTTCACACAAACAAAGAATCCAAATGCGCAATAAGATAAAACCCCAGAGTAAAAACCCCACATTTGCCCACATTACAAGAATTAAGTGTACCAAAAGCCAAAAGAAGGACCAATGAGACAACGTTGGAAATACAAACTTTAACTTGCATCTGGGATTCAGGGCTGCTACATGTGCTCTGTCAATCGGGTATCTTCACCAAAAGTTTGCCATTTAGGGTGCCTGCGGGAGCAAATGCCCCACTCTGTTGCTGATCCCCCAGGGCGGGGTTGGCTGCCACGCCCCAGTGGGAGGGCAGTCTGACGAGGGGGCTGGCGGCTTCCAGACCAAGTACTTAAAAAGCAGACACCCAGGATCTCGCACCCAAAAAGTCAATGAGTTGGGTAATAATAAACATCTGTTATTCAGGTTCAAGATACCCTCCTGAGTGATCATGTGCTTTACAAATACACCTGTTTTGTAATGTTAAATGGGACAGGTTCCAATAACCAGGTCAAAGGGTCCCCATTCTCAGCACTTGGCCCAGGACCCATGCTTCCTTTGTGGAGTGTTTCCCCAACAGCGGCCCCGAAAATCTAGAAGCTCTAGATAAGATGAAGGCACCCTTTCAGTTCCAAAAACGAAGTCGTCCTCAAGTTGTGGGATCCAGGATTCCTGTATGCCTGGGAAAGTGAAGACCCTACAACCTCCACAGCACACTCACAAGAGTCAATAAGTTGTGAAGCGTTTTCAGCGTGTCAGGCTAATCGAGAGGTTCATCAGGTCAGCCCGATGTCTCAGAGTTGCGAGGAAATCCCAGTACATTCATCATGCCTAGGCAAAGTAGCAAAGTTCGGTGAAGATTCTTGTCCTTAGCCTTGGACCCCCCAAGTTCTTATGATCTTGGTGATGTTTTCAGTTATTTCTTTTGTTTTTTTAATATACAAAGTTTGGTCATCAGGCCATACTTCTAGCATGTCCGCTAGTTGGAAGTCCCTAGCCACAAGCCATGAACCGCAGATCCAAACTCAACTGAGAAGATGTGGTCAGAGGGTGATGGGGCTGCTTGGGAGAACGGAGGTCACAAAGTCCATTACAGCTCCAGACGAGGGTAGAATGCAGACTGTGCTGACCCCCATATTAGGCCTAGCAATTGTCCAACACACCAGATCTCACATACACCATCCACAAAAGGTAGTAAGCCCTGACCTCGGACATCACAAGAAAGTGACAGTGGTACATGGAAGTCACCCAACAACTTTATGACCCTCTTTACCTCATGATAAGTAAAATAGCAGATCATGCAAGAATTAGGCAGGAACTTAAAACCCAACAAAAATAGCCCAAAGTTAGCTCAAAAGAGAAGCCTCTAGGGAAAGAATAGTACTGAGATATCTGGTGCCACAAGAGAGGGGCACATTGTATGTGGCATGCTGAGAGACATGTGGTCTCAGGGCATGTTGTAGCCACCACACAGCACCCAACAACGACACACCCCCTCCTCGTACAGTTCAGCGCACATGTAAGTTGAAAACAATGCACGCCAATGGTGCCCCAGGGATCAGGAGAGACAGGGTCTCAGGAAACTGGTGAAGCCCAGAAAACCCTAGATAAAAACGGAGAGATCCATCCCCATAATCACAAGGGCACTCCATAAAACATTAATCCAAACACCCAGTTAAGTACAAGGACTCATAAAGTAGATTATTCTGCCTGATTACCCATAGGCCATCTCTTGTCTTTTAACTTTAAAAAAAATACCACGACCAGGGCCAGTTTCTGGTGCCGCAATAAAGAATTGCATAAATGGAGTGTGGAGAACACACCCCTGAGGAAAATACAGGAACTCCGAAAAAAAACGATTATTAACCTCAGCTCACATGCAATGTTTTTTCTGAATTATCAAACAAACCAAGGTCATACCCAACAGGTCTGCAATCGAATCACCAAGTGCACCACCTTTCAGCTGGGTCCCTTGCTCACCTTGGCACTGGCTTCAAGCTAGCCTGGCTGATGAAGAGTGTTACCCAGAAACTGGTCCAAGGATGCTTATTTCCAGTTCAGGGAAGACCTGGCTTGGCGGTGTGGGCTGGACTGTTCCCATGAGGCACAGGGTCACAACTGATTTGCATATAGCTGGGTCCGAACTGAGGTGGTGAAGTGAGCTAAAGAACAATGATGGATTCAACCTAGATCTATGACTGGGGGTGATGGTCTGAAAAGTTTCAATGCCCCATCATTTCCTTGTTTTGCTTACATCATTGCTCCAACACGGATCTAAAGAAAGTGAATCAAACTTACAAACTGTACTGTGAACGTTTTGACTGAACTGTTGAGCAAAAAACACCCATTAACCAGAGGACAACAGCCATCTCCCCTGGATCCATATCTTAGACCTGCAATGTTCAATCTCAAGTTATGCATTTTCTCACACTTATGAATCCTCTGTTTAGTTTGGGTGCTACCGCACCTATCCGTTGCCAAGAGCCGCCTGGCCAAATGAAGTCTGTTCAGAAACTATCACATCGCTTGCGTAGGGATCTCTCCCATGTCACTTATAATTACACTGACCCAAACACAAACATTCCACATGCACTACACAGCACTCATTTACACAACACATGGTATCAGTACATGACCGCCTTGGGCTCTAAGACATAAACCAAGTTGTGTTACGTCAGTTCGCTTATTCGGCATGCAGTAGGTACAGATAGACTTTATCTATCCAAGATTTAGCTCCTGAAAAAGCAAAATGCCTTCTCCACTTGTACCTGTGCAGAATCAGGGCCAACATCCAGCCCAACAAGGTAGAACTCACAGAGTAGTAGTTAATCTGACCTTTTACAAAACCAACCTGTTCACCGAGCCTAGCAGCATTCAAACTGAGCTAGACAGGATACACAGGAAGAGCACCATAGGGGAGGATACTGTTTGGCCCCGAGACTTCGTAGAGAAGATATTCTTGGAGGTAGGAAAACCCCCAACTCAATACACAAACACACCCACCCCTGCCTACATTTGCAAAGCCCTTAGCGTATCCGGGGCAGTCTTCTTTAATAACAAGTAGACCCCCAACATAGAGTTTCTATGTAGGGCCATCCAGCTTGTTGACACAAAGGGAAATGTGTCTCATAGGAGAGGGTTGACTGAAAACATAGACATCCCATGTCAGGAAATCTGGGATGCCGAGATGGGTGGATACACTTGGCTAGAAGGGAAGGGGCAACCCCTAATTGTGTGAAAACGTACACTGTATTCATTATGTTCCAGATGTATAGGAACGCATACACTGGGCGCAAGTGAAAATGATGGCACAATCCTGCACATTCTGGATATGCAATGGGGCACCATGCTGATGGATCTGTATTGGCAGTGGGCGAGTTTGCCTACACTCGCCCTGGATGGCAGGGACTTTCCTATTTCGTCATCGTAGACACCCATACCCTGGTTATCCCTAGAGAAGAACTATCAGACTTGTACTAGCACCCGCTAAGGAAAAGGACAACCATGCTGCATAAGCCTCGTGAGAAAAGAAGTGCAGATAATTTTGGCTGAGCTCAGTATAAGGGGATTCTAGACGAATTTAGACAGTTATCGGACTCACAAGTATCAGCGGGCGGCTCCATGCCCATCTTCACTGTGCAGACCAAAGCCAATGCCCATTGGCTTTAGATTACCAGATGGGAAATGCTTTACATGATAAACAACACTGAGCACATCCTTAATTCGATCAAAGAAGAATTGAGAGCAATCCTCCTGTGTTAGACTTAATGACCACGAGCGCGGAAGGGGTTTGTGCAAGATTGGTGCATCCTGCTGCACGTTTATCCCAGGGAGTGACCTGGATAATGGGACATTGACTCTTGCATTCCAAGCACTGCACAGTTTACAAAGAGACATGTGTGAGGAGGGAGGTGCCCCTGAGCAGGAGTGGGTTTCGAATTGGTTATCCTGGCTCCCCCTTTGGCTTTCAGGATTGTGCATATCATTGCTACATGTTTTCATCATGTTCTTGTTTGTGTATGGCACCGTGAAATTGGGTATTTCCTGATGTAAAAACACAGGCCTTGGATTGGTAAAATGCAAGTAAATAGGAAAGTAATAATTGTCAGCACCAAAGAACAACAGTTTCCCAACAAAGTAACTGTCATGAAGAATGGGTTGGATAGTGTAGTTGAGAATTCAACTGGGAGGAATGTTAATACTGAGAAAGTCGATGTCAATATGAATAACGATATATTCATGTTGAAAAACAGAATCGCATCTTTATTGACAAATTCCTCCATTGCAAACTCCACATCAACCCCAAATCAGAAATACATGGTTAGGCAGGCCCTGAGACCCAGGCCCAAGGTTACTGATTGACAGATCATAGGTGGGGTAGCACGGAGCAAGCATACAAACGCCCAAATAGTAAATCCAGATCGATCCCACAGCTAGGCGCAGTGACACCACAATGGTCCAGGAAGATTGGCCCCAATAAAGCACACAAGGGCAGAGGGGTGCGCATGTTCCCGAAACACTATAAAGTCAGATGCCACATGACCAATGCCAATCAAAACACAGCATACACAGTACACACAGTCATCACGTGCTCCCCATGCTGGACATCTGTACATGTTACCCACTGCCGCAATGTGTCCGCACAAGGTTGAGACTCACCTGGTTTCCTCATCCAACACCCTAATGTATTGCTCCAAAGACAGAGGTACACATACCTTACAAAAAAGGATCACCAGAAACACTTTATTATGTTCAATGAACTGTATAAAAGTCTGTGTTAGACAGACTGTAAATTGAGACAATCCGCAGACCTTATGTCTGTGACTGTGCTCCCGGCTGCATTGTTTAATTAAACACACTGTTCCTGTTTTGCCAAACATCTCTTGCTTTTTCCAAGGTATTTCATGTTCAAGCAACACATTGATGAAAGCTCCTCCCACCATATGATATGGAAGAACTTAAGTTCTTTCTGGGACTGGGTGAGTTCTAAGAAAGGTTTGTAAAAAAATACCCGAAGTGGAACCGAGAAAGGCACTTTGTAGGAATTTAGCGCATTTTATTTGGGAATAGGAATATCAAAATGCCTTTGTGGGAGTTAAAGAGGATATTGCCAAAGCTCTATCATTAGACAAGTTTCAGGCATCAAGAAGAGCTATCCTGACCACTCCTGCAAGCAAAAAAAGGGCTAATTTATCCCATGTTGTGAACGGGAAGGAACAGGTAGTAGTGTTTGCTTCCACATTAAAAGTTGCAGAATCCAATTTCTCTGTAATAGAGAGGGTAGTACTGTCATGTTACTGGGTAGTTAAACATTTTGCACTTTTCTTATGGGCAATCCCTTTAGTGATAAGGACAGACCACAAGCCACTAGCATATGTTTTCTCTTCCAAGAGTTTAGACCAAACTACCTCCAGGATTTTCAGATAGTAGCTAATGTTTGTTGGATTTTACTTCAAGATAGAACATTTACCAGGTTGTGAGAATGTAGCAGCCATTGCCTTTCTCCTAGAAGATTGTGCACTTTAAGTTGACAAATCAGGTGTGAGAGATGATGAATGGAAAAGTGTGTGAGGAATGACACAGAAGTAAAAGAACTTTGCGATGGAATCTGGAAGGGCTGGCCTACAAAACTTGGGAATATTGCTGTTTGTTTAAAAGGCTACTGGAAAATTAAAAATTAACTCCGTATCATAGGAAGGATGTTCTACAGACGAAACAAACTACCACCACCTGCATTAAGATGGAAGTTACTTGATCTAGCTCATGAGTGGCATCTAGGAGGAGAATGACTAAATCCAAACTCAGGGAATACTATTGTTAGCCTTGGTCACACTCTCACGTTGAGAATAAAGTGATGTCTCGCTACAAATGTGCTGCCAGTGACAAATCTAAAATTGCCAGAAAATTTCTTTCGCTTGTGAGGATACCTGATTATCCGGGGTTCAAGTAGCTTTGGGCATAATTGGTCCCATAGACAGGAAGTGGTTCCCTAGGAAATTACACTGGTACTCATTATCATTCCCATCGAGCCAATTTGAAATATGTATACAATGCAACCACTAATGCGATCACTAAGTTTCTTAAGGAAGTGTTTTATAACAAAGGTATACAGAAGAACCTTACTGTGGATAATGGAATTCACTTCATACCTTACGAAAGACTTCTTGAGGAACATGTCTATTTGTCATCAAAGGATGGCCTTATGTTGTCCAAGGGTCAATGGTATAATAGAGAGAATGAACAGATGGTAAACAAGTGAGTACAGAGAGTGTGCATGACTGGTGTACCTGTTGAACAAGCTTTACAAGACATGATGTTATTGCACTACGCCGAACATTGTTACAGCTTACTCCATATTCTTGTCCCTTGTGGTTGAAAAGCAAGGAATCCTTTAAGACAACATGTTGTTTTCATGGTTGCATTCCCAATGACTGTTGTTTTTTTATCATCCTCCAAATGCCCATCTGTGCAATTGGATTACGTGGCGGTCTACTTTCTCCCTCACCTTCCTTTTGGATGGCCATTTGTAGACTGTATTGGGTCAAAGCTGCCATAGATGCTGCACACCACTGGGCCTCATTTATGTTTTTTTGCCAGAGCGCAGCACAGCAGGCCTTGATGCTGCACTGTCCTTCGGCAAAAGAAAATGGCAGAAATGCGCCGTATCTATTAGATATGGCACATTCTCCCCTGTGCCGGCACACAATGGGCAGCAGTGCCTGTGTTGAAGAATGAATATTTTTGTGCAGGAAGGAAAACCTTCCTGCACAAAAACCATCACAAGAGGAATTTTCCTCTTTCTATGTGTACTGCAGAATTCAGCACACATAAAAAGAGGAAAAACGAGGAGAAATAATGATATTTCAGAATCAGGTTTACCGCGCAGGACATAGCACCACCAAATTTGGCAGCACGCTGTGCCTCCTCCCCGAGCCCCGTAAAACTGCCATACTCCAGTGTAGCATTGAATTTTTAGCTACCGAACAGTGTCCTTAAGTACACCAACACTGTTCCCCTTTTTAATTCTAATTTTTACTACACACCTTAGCGCATGTGCAAGAAAAAACACGGTTTCACGTGGCCACTGTCATTTTTTGCCACTCACCCTTTCACCTTTAGTCCTGACGAAAGCTCCATAAGTAACCCTGAGGGGGCTGAAACAAGTAGACCGCATCACTTTAGACAACTCACAAGATAATTATTCCTAGAATAGTTGCATCACATAATTTTAAAATAATACCCTGGGCCGCCAACAATAAAACATTAGGCAAGGATTCCCAGAGGTATTTTTTAACATTCACCTTCACTCACATCACACTGTTGCACCACACCCGCTCCGCTGTAGTCAGGCATCGAAGCACAACCAGGTGGCACTCGGCCGCCTGGTTGGGACCCCGATGATGAAGCATGACACCAACCAGGTTGGTGTGTGAGGGGTCTTTTAATAATACCGAATAAAGTTCAAGTTCAAGTTCAGGAATTTGTATAGGGCGCTACTCACCCAGAGGGTCTCAAGGCGCTTGTGGGAGGGGTGCATTATTTATCGAATAGCCAGGTTTTAAATTCCTTTCTGAAGGAAATGTGGTTCTGTGTGAGACGGAGGTGAGTGGGGATTGAATTCCAGGTCTTGGCCGCCAGGTAGGAGAAGGATCTTCCCCCCATGGTGGGTCTGTGGATGCGCGGAACTACAGCGAGCGCTTGATTGGAGGATCTTAGTTGGCGGGTGGGTGTGTAGAAGGACAGTCGTGTGTTGAGGCATTCGGGACCTAGTTTATAGAGGGCCTTGTGTGCGTGGGTGAGGAGACGGAACGTTATTCTCTTGTTGACGGGAAGCCAATGGAGGTCTTTCAGGTGGCCGGTAATGTGAGCTTGGCGCGGGATGTCCAATATGAGTCTGGCTGATGCATTTTGGATGCGTTGAAGTTTTTTCTGTAATTTGGCTGGGGTTCCGGCATAGAGGGTATTTCCATAGTCCAGTCGGCTAGTGACCAGTGCGTGGGTGACCGTCTTTCTTGTTTCGGTGGGGATCCAGCTGAAGATTTTTTTGAGCATACGAAGTACGTTGAAGCAAGAGGATGAGACGGCGTTAACTTGTCTGGTCATCGAGAGGGAGGAGTCTAGGATGAAGCCTAAGTTGCGTGTGTGGTCTGTGGGTGTGGGTGCTGTGCCCAGGGCTGAAGGCACTCCTGCATGAATCTGGGCACTCAGGGTGAGACGCTGTAAAATTCACCTTGTGGCAAAAAGCCCTTTTTTTGTTAAACGTTTTGAAAGGCAGTAATTGTACAAAAAGGTGCAAAGCCATTCACAGCCATGTTTATTTTGTTATCATGTGGATAAGTAGAATGTAGGATTAAACAAGTAGGAGGTTGAAGGAATGTTTTACCCGTATTTCCAAAAGCAATATCCTTAATTACAGACAGAAAAACACAAATAACGTGGTTAAATATTAGCATCATCTAATGTTATATTTTATATATACTGCTTTTATCAAAAGCACATCAATTTTAAGGCTTGTTGTTCTACTTTGAACTTAGGAATGACCTCCCAACAAGCATTAACAAATCCAATAGCTTTGCTACAGTGCATTCACCTTCACATTTACATATACACTGACATATATTGTACATATTAGTGCACATCAATAAACCTACAGTTAGCCCCACACACACAGACATTAATACGTCTACAGCCAACCCTACACAAACATAGCAGGAACCTACCTGCACGCAAGCCAAAAGACATACAACCACCAGAACATTCTGAACAACTGATAGGGAATCCGTGAACCATAAATGTTAGACCACAATACTTCAATAGAGGTACATTTTGAAGGCTTTCTTAAAAGGCAGATGCGAACCATAACATAGATCTTGTTCAGGCAAGAAGTTCCTTAGTGTGTATGTGTGGGAGGGAAAGGCTTGACTATCCGCCTTCTACCCTTTGCGTCTCAGGTTCAACCAAGAGATTCTTACCACTGGATATCGGACGTCTGGGAAGTGATGAATCTTGTCAAGCAACTAGAAGGTGTTCCATACACTGACCTGTTCTCCAGGATCAGAACATAACTCTCACTTAATATTGGGTCCTTATTTATGGTCACTTCAAATATCCTGCTTGGTGCAAGCTGCTCCTAGCCTATAATACTCAGCTGTGGTTGGTAGGTAGAGGGAGTCCGCTGCCCACTTGTTTCTTTTTCTTCCAGGCACTCTTCAGCCTGGTTTGCTTTTCTGCAATATTCAGAGGAGCTGAGCCTAGGTGTAATTCCTTTTTGCAGAATGGGATTAAGGTGAGCGAACAGGGTGTAGTTAGTATTGCATTGGCAAGCAGTACTGATCATTGCATCACGCAGAGCATTCCGCAAAAAGACACCAAGGTATATCAATCTTCCATTTCACCATATAAACCCATATATCCATTCATGTATTTACTCATTTACCACTGATCCTTCAATGTACTTATCTATATCATTAAACTCCCCTGTTCATCTGGTCATACACTTACCTGCTCATTCATTCATACATTCATTCATTAACTCATCTATGCAAGCGATCAGTCACTAATGTATACATCTGTGGACCCACTCATCAATTCCTTCACCTATTCACGTACTCTCTCACAAACAAAAATTCACTTTCACTTTCAGTTACATACAATCATTGGCAACAACAACATGAAGACTGGCCTTCTTAAGTGGAAGTGCATCCTCGTTGATTTGTGATTTTGTATGTGTGGTTGTGTGGATTCGGTATTGGTTGAATGGAAATGTGAGCTAAAGGATAGATGAATAAATAGATGGGTGAGAGTATGGATAAATGGATAAGTGACTGGTTGCATGGTTAGGTGAGATGGAAAGAATATGTGAGCGAGTGACAGAGAGCTTCTATGTATGAATAGGTGAGTGAGAAGAGGGTATCATCACTTGATGAACATGTGAGTGCAAAGATAGATGAATGGGTAGGAAAATAAGTAAATGCATAAATGGCCACATACCTGAAGGTGGCAGGAGGCCATTGTCTTTTGCTGCTGCTCACAAACTTGTCAATTCACTCACCTGTCCAGGAGCCCAGTCACTCACCCCTTCAACCATCCATGTACTCAGTCACTCACCCATTGATCTATCCATACACTCAACTACTCTTTCATACACACATTGACTCATTCTCACATTCACCCATTCACAAAACCCCACAAACATAAAATTCCCAATCAATGAAGAAGCACTTTAAGATACAAAAAGCCTGAGCTTTTGGCTTTATTAATGCTTATGACACCCTGAGAGGTTGTGATGTTACGCACTCGAGATTCTGAGGCTCTTTCCCCTCAGAATATTCATACAAAAGTAGAATGCGCAAAAAAGACAGAATGGGTTCTTTTCAGACCAATAACAGGTGTATAAATCTATTTCCACTTGGCAACGTCTCTCTTTTAATAGGATACAATGCACACAAAATATGTGGCCTTGTGACATCTGCCTTCTCCATGTTAGCTTCTTGATAAGAGTGATCTCTCCCCAGCTCCTTGGACAGCGGATCCCATTTACGGACAAATTGCCGTTTCAGCACACAAAAAATGACATTAATTCAGAAAAACAATGAAATCAACGACTATTTATAACTTTCTCTTACCCCATTTGGACATTTTCCTGAAGGTATGTCATGAGATTGTCCATTGTTGCCAGGCACTATTTCAATCTGTCTCAGCGGCTCTCTTTCCTTTAAAAGCAGAAATAAAATACAATTTTACTATATAAAAGCAGTTGTAGCGTTGGTTCATATGCATGTGCGCCTTACAATATAGTGTTCGAACATCAACATTGTTCAAGTTGCTACATTCTAGACCCAAGATGTGTGAATCCCCTTTTAGATTACACACACAATAAAACAAAACACAATAAAACACAGTAACTATTTCTTATCTTTTCAGGGTATCTATAAGATCGCTTGTAACTTCACGGTCCAGGCTCCTCCTCTAGACTTAAGTGACTTTAGATTGCAAATCAAATTAAACTCAGGAAAATGCTTGAAGATCTACACACATTCGATTAGTCATTACAGATCCTGGACCAGTGAATGCCTACAACACCCCCTTTTCTCCTATTCTACCATCACAACGACTCTCAACTTTTTAAAACAGCCAATTATCCCCCAGTGTAGGTTCTTAAAAAGTATAGAACTTTGAACAAAACTGTTGTGCTCGCTTTTTGTAGATTGATTTGTTTCTCCAACATTGGTTCTCATCGATCTTTATGGTAACTTTTACACATGAAATGGCCACGCCCTTCATCCCAAATACCTCCATCTGGCAAAATTTGGCAAAAATTACCCTATAGCATGCGATCTACAGGACGCATCTGACAAATTCACTACAATGTGGGACCCAATTTTGGAGTATCTTAACGAAGGCATTAGAGGGCTCAGTTACCCTAATAGGCTGGGAGCGTTGGGCCTGCTATCCAACATCAGATCGCAGACTGATGAAGACACGTGACACTATTAGGGGTGGTAGCTACCTCTTATGTTTTATAAGTAAGACAGTGGTTTTGGAGGGAGGTTTGGGGGGATAGTAAATTACATTGTTGGTGAATCATTCAGTTAATCAGGTGGAAACTGAAATGGCCACGTCCTGCACTTTGAACAGTTTAAAACAAATGTGCTGGGGCTCACACAAAAAGAATTGTGAAGAAAATATTCTGTGTTAACAATGATTATTTTCAAATGTTTTCTTGTAATGTTTAAACACAACGTACTTAGACAGTTAACAGTTCACTTCTTATCTGTACTCATCGAGCTCTCACATATGTCTTACCTGCGGCAGCCTTAACGTTAAGCAGTTTGTAATGTTTAAATTATTCTCTTTAGGACCTTTTGGTGGGAGTTACTCTGTTTATGACCACGGCCAAAAGCTTTGGACTTTGTTTGTTTTGTGAATAGTTACATCTAGGTGCAACATTAGTCTTGAGTGATTGAGCTTTTCTGTGCTCCGGTTGCCCCCAGTTGACAGAAACTCCCCTGCTGTCCTGTCTGTTTGTTTAGGAGTCCTGGAGGAAGTTTGTTTGATAGGAGTTAAAGTTTCAATGTGCTTCTGCTAGGCTGCAGCAGCCAGGACCTCCATTCTACTCTCTCTTGCCAGTGTTTGTCAGGCTAGACTCAGGGCTCGAGTTGGGGTATCACGCGGGTGGACGGTGTCCCCCCTCTTATTTTACCGGGAGCTCGATAACTGGAGCAAATGGAGCCGCACATTCACTCTTTGGCCTCTCTGGGGCGAGATCTGAGCTCATTCAGAACGCTGCTCGCACGCTGGCTTCTCTGATGTACTTGCATCTAAGGGGTGAGTGAGAGGAGGCAATGAGTCTGATGGTGCAAGCTACCTTTCGTGACATCACTTCCTGTTGTGACGTCAGCATCCCCCCTTTTTTTAGGACTTGTGCCCTGGCAGGACTGCAGAGTTTGAACTGGGAGAATCCAAATGTGTCTGCCATGGAGCATCTCGAGAAGAATCCCCCCTCTCTCTAACTGTCACAGACTCCCTCAGCGAGGGTGATATGAATGCAGATTGCTGCCTCTGGCTGCTGGTGTTTCAGACCATCGCTTCTCAAGACTTATGTCTTTCATTACTCAGAGAAGCCCTCAATTCGAAATCCAGGGTAAGCCGCGCTACCTCTAGTCCTAATCACCATTTGCCTATTGTGCCCGAGATGCTAAGCTTCAGAAGAATTCTGGGGTGCACTATAACAATGAGGGTGGGATGAAGCTTGCTTTTCATTGCCTAAGTTGTGGAATACCGGGAAGATCCCTTTCCTGCAATTTAAAAATATTATTGCGAGTTAGATTCACGTCATACAAAAAAAAAAACTTTGGGCGCAGTGAAATCTCAGTCACCTGTTTGTTTGAAGTTCTTAATACTGATTGGCTACTGGAGGACACTGATGATCCTTCAAGGAATCTAGCTCAGCTCCCACAGTCTACAAAGTCTCACTTGGTTCCAACACGCAGGTCATGGACTCCAGAAAATGAGAACGTGTAACAAAGCCCAATGGGAAGTGCATTTTTTAGTGGCTGGCGAAAGTGTCATAGATAGTAGGTTCTATCAGTTGCTCTACATTAATTTGTTCTCTTGTTACAAGACCATAGCAGCACACAGTATCCAACAAATGGGCTAATCAGGCCAGCATTTAATTGTCTCTTATGTGACTCATATAACTTTAGACCAATCATAGTGTTTCACACAGCAAGTACTATGGTGGATTCTTGAAACATATTGCATGTGTCCTTGTGAGTACCGTACTAGATCCAGATCATTTGGTTTCAATGTACCATACAATAGCATTGGCTTCGGGTATCAATATGCACAGATTAACTGCTGGTTCTTTTATCAAGAAGACTGGCTTATGAGAGAAACCAGAGGTGTGTGGTTTTACACACAGCACATCAGTTTATATCCAAGTCTACTGTTTTATATAATCTTCAAACTCCTCTGCTGATTCAGTGCATTGGTACATGTAAAAAAATATATACTGGTGTGTATGCATAACATAATTGTGTGCATGCACAATGTATTGGTTTGTAAGCACACTGCTGTGATTTATCCTCATATTGTAACGATTCATAGACATAACACTGTAGATGGCATACATGCCCCACTATTTTGTACATAATATGCAAGTGTATAAGGTGTATCGTATTGGTTTATACTCATCGGGGCATATTTACCAATATGTCACGCCGCGCAGTTCAGCAAGTCACCTTTCTGCGCTGCGTGACAGGGAATGAATGAGCTGTATATAACATAAAACGGCACATTTCTGCCTTTTCCCAGCGCTGGCGCACAATGTGCTGCCTACTGCCAACGCTGGCCCTCTTGCACCGTGGTGCAAGGGTGCCTGCGTTGTAAGCAGGATTGTTTTTGTTCCCTGAGGCATTTTCTTCTTACTTTGTGTGCTGCAGAATGCAGCACACACAGAAAGAGGAAAGGTGAGGAGAAATAAAAAAAATGTGTCCTTGCTACCCCTCACCTGGGGAGGCTTAGCAGTTTTGGTGCATTTCCAGATCTACCACTTATAGTATATCTGGAAAAGTGTCAAAATCTGTGGGTATTGCGTGGGAACACCCACGCAGCACCCGTGGACTGCTTCCCTGTGGCAGAGTAATACAACACAGCAATTTGCACCGCATTGTGTTATTCTGGATTTGTATAGTCACTCAGAGCCACGCAAAGTGTCCTTGCATGGCTTACTAAATCGTATTTAAGGATTGCATAAAGTGTGCACTCCCTTGCATGGTGCAAAAGTGATGCAACCTTTTCATAAATATGGCCAAGAATGTAATGTTGTCCCATTATAATTTACTGGTTGGTATGGAAAGCACACACATTAGGATGCATAAAAGACTGAAATGCCTGATTCCCACATGGGTGCACATGTGTAATACACACGTTTAGAGTCATAGGGCCTCATTCATGGCATTTTGGCGCAGGGCTACTCAGCAAGGCACCTTGCTATGCTGCCCTACGCAAAAGTGAAAGGGTAGGAATTTATCGTATTCAAGAAATACGATGCATTTGTGCCGTTTTGGTAGCCTAACGCCAACCTCGGCATCCTTGCATCATGGTACAAGGGTGCCTCTGTTGCAGGCAGAATTGTGTCTTTGCAGTACGGGGCACCTTCCTGCACAAAAACAATTCTACGAGGCGTTTCCTCTTTCTATGTGTTCTGCAGAATGCAGCACACATGGAAAGAGGAAAAAATTATGAGAAATAAATATATTTCTCCTTGCTACGCCTCACCTTTGGAGGCGTACGGATTTGACCATTCCCCAGGTTTACGTCACTTTGTAAATCTAGGGCAGCGTCAAATTCCATGGGTGTTGCATGGGAAAACCCACTGCAATGCACACAGGCACAGAGTTAGGCAACGCAGCGATTTGCACTGCGTTGCCTTACTCATGATTTATGAAGCCGCTCAAAGCCACACAGGGCGGCTTTGCGTGGCTTCATAAATCATTATGAGAGCCCTGTGTCATGCTTGTACCACTTTGTGTGGTGCAAAAGTGACGCAGGGCTCTCATAAATAAGTCCCATAATACATTGGTTCATCCCAATTATGTACTTGTTTGTATGTGTAGTATTTTGGGTTACTTGTACAATGTTTTGATTTGAATGTGTTATATGCTGAAATGAAAGTATTTGCATGAATAACCTACAGGTTAAATGATTGGCATGCCGACTTGCATTGAAAATGTAGCAGTAGCTGTATTATGGTAGCCCCCCGCCATGGGAAAAAATAAATTGGCTTGCAGACACAATACACACGTTTGTTTAAACAATATATTGTTTTTTTAATCATCAATAAATGGCAACAAGCATTAGAATTTGTTAATATGTAGTGCACTGCAAACCTTAAGTATCAAAAATATCTCTCCGTATTTAGGTTTCATAATATTGCCTGCTAAAATTTCTGAATGACCATCCAAACAGGAATCCCTGTTTGATCAATTTAGTATTGAATATAGCTTTGTGTATGGACAGCATTCTGGTATGGGTAGTGCACTTGCCACATTATTTTTAGATGCTCCCAAAATTCCTTCCGTTGGTGGGGTCAGCCCCCGTTTATGACTTGGGACAAATGCTCTCAGGCAACGTTCGATGGGGGGACGGAGCTGGCAGACATCAATGGTTGGAGTGACCCAGCTTACTGTGGGGAATTGGCCTCACCGGCCCTGAACAGGGCCCTAGGATACCTCTAGGGGAGCCTCAGTCCCACATGCATGGTTGAGCCCAGGAACACCGTGTTTTTCTCCTCGCTGGGGTGACTTTCCGGTTCACAAATTGGGACCACAAGTTTATGCAGCAGACCCCCCTGGGGAGCGGGCGTTGACTGCGCCACTCTGCCCAGCTGGAGAGTTTCAGACAATGGGACAGGATTGGCATTTCGTCCTAGGGCGACGTTTAGAGCGGAGCCCACATGAAGTCCTTTTCTGAACTGCTGACTACTTTCTAGCTTCAACATACACCACTCCATAAGTACCTGCAGGTCAGGCATCCACTTGCCACCCACTGTTCGAGCCGCTCACCCCTACCTGAATATAATCCGAGGAGGAGCACTTGCTGTTGGGCAGCACTGGACATAGTGGCATGTTGAAAATCTATTGCTCCCTCATACATGTGGACTGGCTCAACTCCACATTTTCTGAAGTTGCCCCACCTAAAATTTGTAACTCAACCAGAATGGTACCCTCAGCACCCTGGTTTTCTGAGGCGCTGAGGCTAGAGACACAAGCCTGCAGGAGACAAGAAAGATGCTGGCGCTGGCATTACGATATTCAGGAGAAATTCTCCTACAGACTACAAAAGTACAAACATCTTTTAATTTAAGAAAAAAGCAACCACTTTACCCAGCAAAAAAATCAACCTCAAACTCTACTGAGAAGCTATTTCAAGTAGTTACTAAAGTCTCCTTTGGTTCCAGCAACAATGCAGTTGCTCCTAGGAAAGATGCCTGTGACAGCTTTGCTTTCAGCTTCAGAGACAAAGTCGATTTATTTTCTCCAAAACTACGACAACTCCTTTAAGGTAGAGGTCAACAACCGGTCCCCTTATGAAAAACCATCCTATGCTCCTTTCCCCGAATTCATCCCTACAACCCCTGATTTCATTGCCAATCTCCTTAACAGCTCAAACTATGGGGCATATTATCAAGGACAGGCGATACATTATCTCCGCTTTTATCGGCAGGAAACTGCAGATAAAGCGGCGATAATGGCCTTGATAATATGCTCTATGAATTCCAATCGAAGCCCATGTTAGATGTGAACACATATAATGTAATGTATCCCCTGTCCTTGATAATATGCCCCTATGTCTCTCCACAAGACCCTCCCCTCACCAGCATACTCAAACTGTAACCTGAAGTGAAAGCAATCAACCTCTCAGCCATCGATTTCCTGTTCTCCAAAGGAGTTTTTCCTTCAATCTGGAAAAAAACATCTAGTCTCCCATTAATAAGGGCACCCAGCCTGAATCCAACGGACCCAACAATTACATGATGAAGCATGTCACAAATTTGTGAGTGAAGGCAGATTTTATTCACTTAGCATGTGCCACCACCGGAAGACACATTCCTACCTCCTTTTGTGTGTTATAGACTGAATTAGTGGTATCAGCCTTCATGAACGACCATAAGGTGTCTTTCTTGCTTCCAGGACAGTATGAGAGCAATCAGTTCATGGATGAGTGGGCACTGTGTGAAGCTTAGATCAGGAAAAACTGAGGTGATAACCTTTGGCAATCTTTTTCTCACCTGGTTCTCTTCCTGGTGGCTGGCTGAGTTAGGTATTTCCCCCACTCCAGTGCTCAAGTCTAAAAACGAGGGCATACTCATTGATAACAAGCAACCATACAACTATAGCCGTCTGGTGTCTGCTGTCGTTTCCTCATCCTTTCACACCCTCAGGTGTAAAATTCCACCCTACATTCCAGCAAACACCAAAAAAACAGTTATCACCACCCTGCTACTATCTAAGATAGACTATTGTAATGGCCTTTACATAGACCTGCTTTAAAAACATACTAACAAACTTCAGACAGTACAAAAGGCACAGTCAGAATGACTCTAGGTTTGCCTAAATTCCCTTCAATTTCCACAGGAATCTGGAAGCTTCACTGGCTTCCTGTGAGGGGTCATATTAAATTCAAAGCACTTAGCAGTGCCCATAAGGCACTGCACAATTCTAGCCCTGAGTTTCTCAGACATTAAACACTCCTAGCAGTTCTGTGCTCCTTGGGTGCCAAAACTCCCACAACCTACAGATTTAGGAAATCTAACAGGGGTGGAAGAAGCTTTCTCACAGGTACAACTAAACTCTGGAACAACCTGCCCTTTATATCAGAGCCATCCCCACCTTACTTTTCTTTAGGAAAGAACTTAAAACATGGCTTTTCAGAAATTAAAGACCTTCAGTTTGTGCTCAAGTGCAGCTAGCACAAAGACACCTTAGGGTAAATGTGCACTCTATAGATTTTAATTAATAACATAACAATGCCCTCGACATGTTTGAGCCCCTGAGGCAGAAATGGGAGGTTTGAGTGGGGAAACCTGAGAATACAGACTGAAGGGATGCTCACATGGCCCGAGCGGTTGTTATATCCTTCAGACTGCAACCTGTCCAATTGAACAACCTCCACATTAAATACCTCACCCCTGGCACCTTTAGCTGCTGGAAGACTCCCTACGCGTCAATGCTTCTACCGCGTACACCCAGAGGCGGACTTCTTTCACATGATCTGGCAGTACCCAAACATTGTATCATACTGGGGGTGCATTCAGTGGTGGCTCCTCCACTAAGGCAAAGGAGCATCGTCTTACTGCTTTAGGAGCAGTGCAGCAGAAAAATAATATTATAATAACCTGGTTATTATCATTTTATTTTTCACTATGGAATGGGTTAGGGCGGGGCTGGGGTTATGGGGGAGGAGTGGTGCACCCACTCCAAGTGTGCATGACTGCTTGGCCGGACCTCTTGGGCCGGCCAAACAGTCCTGTGCACTTTACATCTTCCCCACCAGGCTTGCTTTATACAGCATAGTGAGGAACATGCAAAGCCTTACAGACTACTTCTGAGCACCGAACCACGGGGCTCAGACCAATCACAGTGCCGCATTGCAGCATTGTCATTGGCTTAGGGGAGGGAGCATGTGTGCTTCCTGCTTTCTTTCGCTACGGAAGCAGAGGAGAATGTGGTGAAGGAACCGGAGGGGAGAGATAGCCGGTAGCAAAAGGTAAGTGGATTTTAACAAAAAATAGGGTTCTCCAAGCTACCCCGTCCCCTGCTGTCCACCACAGCAAGTATTGCAGATACGTTAACGCAGGTACTGGGGAGGCCTATTGACATTACACTCAGAATGTGTCTTTTGGGGAGCAGGCATTGATTGGTGTGGCTTCGGTCATAGCTAACCATCGCATGCCACTGGAGATCCCCAATTCCACCTAAAATCTCGGAGTTGCGGAAGGACATTGATTGGTGTTCCCAATTAGAGGAGATCATTTACAGGGTGCAGTTTGCCCACAGAAACATTCCTGGGGGTGCGGTAAATTGTAGGACTACTATGGACCGCAGAACGCCATTGCAATCTAGGAGGCCCAATTGGACAACTCTATAGCCATTGCCGTAGCACTGGAGAGGGAAGACGGCGGAGGTGGAGGGTGAGTGCACCTTTGTGTTTGTGTTTGTTGAAAATGGCAATAAAATGTGTTTATAAAAAAAACTCTATACCAATTTGGGAAAGGTGTTGAATACTAAAGATGTGACATTTACTTTTCCCACTACAATATATACCAATTTGAGGAAGGTGGTGTGCACTAAATGGTTGACATTTACTATTCCCATACCAATCCAGTCATTTTGAGGATAATTTTGTACACTAAAGGGGTGCAATGTACTATTCCTACTCCAATCTATACCATTTCGCGAAAGGTGTTGGACAATAAAGAGGTGACATGTACTATTCCCACTCTAATTTATATCAATTTGCGGAACGTGTTGGAAAAGGGGTGATATTTACTATTCCCACTGCAATCCAACCATATTGGGAAAGGTATTGGACTCTACAGGGGTGACATTTACTATTCCCACTCCAATCCAACAATATTGGAGAAGGCGTTGGACACTAAAGGGGTGACATTTACTATATTCCCACTCCAATTAATACCAGTTTGAGGAAGGTATTGAACACTAAAGGGGTGACATTCACTATTCCCACTCCAATCTAAACCAATCTGGAAAAGGTGTGGTACACTAAAGGGGTGACATTTACTAATCCCATTTCTATCTTACCATACTGGAGAAAGACATTGAACATTAAAAGGATGACCTAGTCAAATCTAAATCTATTTAAAAAAGGAGTTGGACGCTAAAGAGGTGGAATTTACAATATCTACTTCAGTATAAAACATTTCAAAGTATTACAATTTAAACAAATAAAATGCACAATCAGTACTCCATATTTATGGACATTTTTTAACTATAAAAATAAATATGTTTTATTATAAAAACAAACTAACCTAAACTACAAACTTATATATATAAAATAAAATAGATTTATCACTATTATTAGTTAAAATGTTTGTCATATTTTGTACCATTCCTAAAGTATAAAATGACAACTAAACTATTATTCTAAAATCAAAAAAATTCAATACATTTTACAAACTAAAAATATATTTTTTAAATACAATTGCAATTTTTTTTTAAACAAATCTAACTTTTCAACAATTTAAAATTGGCATAAAATATTTGTAAATATTTAATTTTGTAAACTTTTTGCTATTATTGTCTGTAATCTTTTATTCATGTTCAATTAATTAAAATCATTAAATTTGGGCTGCTGTGTTAGACTGTTGCCCATAAATACTAATTACCAACAATCTTAATAATAGCTTTGTAAAATATTATAGCAAACAATAGTAAATATTTTTTTTAAAAGAGCACAATGCCCCATTAACAATATTGAAGATTTATTTTTTAAGATGGTAGAATAAAATAAGACTATAAATATTAGCAGGTTTGTGCTCCAAAAAATAAGTCTAAAATCCCTAGAGGGATAGGATGGAAAGTGCAATGTGCAGACTAGTTGTCCCCTGTGCGATTCTGGGGCTAGAGATGCTTAGTGGGAAAATAAAGCAAAGTATGCCTCTCAACTGAACTAGTGTCTTAACGCCGCTCTGGGTAATAAATATAGTTCAGGGTGATGCATACTTCGGAACAATCTGTTATGGGACTGTAGTACGAGAAGCTAGGAGGAATTCACATATGGCTCTTTCAATGAGGATTTCCATTCTCAAGGACAGATACTCAATGCTTCGATGTTCTTTGCCTTGGATGTTACAGTTCCTGTTCGTTCTCGTCCCACTGCTGGACTGTGTGCATCCTAGTATTCCTGTTGACTGGATTGGTGACTTGTCTCTGCCATAACCCTGGGGATATGGTAAAGGATGATGGATAGTTTGAAACAGACCTGTTGTGTGGTCCTTGGACGCAGTCACTGAAAAGAAATCACGTGTGGTTCTGATTGAAAATTTTCCTTTCTCGGTCGATTAGTCAGGACTTAATCTTCCCCAAAGTTGTCACCGTTCCTATTGGTTTTCTACTCACTAGACTGGGATGTAGAAAGTCAGAAATTGGGAGAGCTAGCAATCCCATATATGTGATTTTCTTTTGCGACTGAGGACGTAGAGGATACTTAAAATATGGTTGAGCTGTCTCCTTAATGTAAGAAGTGTCCATAGCTGTAAAGAGAGGGTTGTGTTGGAGCCTTTCAATGTCTCTCACATATGAGGCTTTGGTTATTTGTGCATTTACTGTCTTTTTCCACGTCGACATGCAAATGCTTTGCTTGGGCAAATTTATTGTTTGATCTTCAGGATGCTGACGGCTTAGTGCAGCTGTGAGCTCCAGGGGGAGTTATCATCCACAAATATATCTTGTAATTGAGCTTTCAGGGATAGGGCTGCGGTGCGCAGGCTGCAAATGTAATATTTAATTGAGTCTCCTAGGCATTGGAGATCTGGACTTGCAAGACCCAGCTCCAGCCTCATCCAAGCCCTTATCGCGTGCTGAGGATAGGCAAATATTTCTTTGCATGCCATTATTTGGTAGTGCGTGAGACACAGACCCAATTTCCCTGGGAAAGCTAAGTGCCCATAGGACAGAGCTGGCACCAACTTGGCTCATAGAACGTTTAGTATTGACTCAGCTTGGGCTACGTAGTTGACGATTGAAGCGTCTCAAACTGTGTATGACCCTAGCTCCCTTTAACCTGAGATGTTTGAGGTGGACCCCTGGGTTTGCCCTTTCGTTAAACCAGACTCCCAGATAGTTGTCAGCCGATAGTTGGCTGGGTTTGTAAGATCTCCTTTTTTATGAATTGGATGTAGGATTGATCCTTGCCATGTTGGCGGAATTGTGGCTGTGAGGAAGGCATAGTTAAAAAGTGGCTTGAGGGGCCCTGCCCAATAGGATTGAGCTGATTTGAACACTGCTGCTGGTATTCCTTTGGGTCTCCGTGCTCTGCTGTTTTTCATTAATTTAATGATTTTAATTACTACAGCGTCTGAAATTTCAGGATCCCATGTGTCTGAGCGATTTTGTGTCAGTATAGAATGCTTTGCTCGTCTTTCGCCCGGTTCTCCGCTGTAGAGTTGTTTAGCATAGTTAACCCATGTGCTGTCTGCTGCTCCGTTCTCCTTAGACTGGCAGTAATTGTTGAGTGGATTAATGTGCTTCCAGAAAATGGCAAGATTATTTTCTTGAGGAGGGAGAATATTTCTAGCCATTCTGCTTCTATCTGTTTGGTTCATTGCTCCCAGACACTTTTCTTGTACTGGGCTCAGAGGACCCTGGAATGCATTGTCGCTTGTCCGTCTTACCTTTAGGGCCTTTCGAAGCTTCTGCTTGTTTGCCTGCGTCTCCTTTGTTTCATGGTATAGATGAGCTAATTGAGTTTCTCCCTGCCCTAAGTGGACAGCCGGGGTACCCTTCAATGCCAGGTGTAGGTCTGCTAGGAGGTTGGCCCAATGTTCTAGGAGGGTCTCCGGGCTCCATAATGGAACTAATTGTTTGTTGGTATTTATCCAGGAGGTTGATTTAGGGCCTAGGCTTGCAGACCATTTTATTCTGCGTAGTGCTTTGTCATGTTATTCCCCCATTGGTTCTCCAATTGATATGAGCTCAGGTGCTGCTTTTATGGAGAGTCTGAAGTTCGCTCTGAGCAGTCTATGGTTGCTTTCTTCTCGATCGTCGATGTTGAATTCGCAGAGGTATGATGCTAGCAGGTCGCTAATAAATATGCAGTCAATTCTTGAGATGTTCCTAAAAGAGGGGAGCGAGAGTCATCCTGGATCTTGGGTCTGCTTAAGCTTGCAAACGGAGTGTAAACTGTAATTGTCTAAAAGTGTTTGCAGTTGTACAACCTCTTTGGCGATTTGCTATCATTTGAGGACTTGTCAAGCGATCTATTATTGAAGTCCCCAACTATGATTGGATTGTGGTGAGGGTATTTTGGCAAGGAGGTCTCCAAAGATATCAGCCAAGTCGTTTAAGGCCTGATTCTTCTGGTACAATACGGGATTTACATAGCAGTTACCCAGAAGCAGTTGAAACAGCTGATTTTTTTTCTCCATTGATATGAAGCGCTTGTATCCTGGGTGAAGAGAAAGAAAAAATGTGGCATCCACCCTTCGGGCATGTTTGATAAAAATGGAAGACCCCTGTTGCCCAGATCTTGTGCAGGAAAGAGGTCGCTATTATAAAGGTACTCAAGTACTGAATTTGCCATTCTGGGAGCTGCGGAAGTAGTGTCTTGACAATTTGAGGATGCCGTCAAGAGAGATGGTTGTCTGAAAGGACCAGGAGTCCAAGGTGATTGTGAATATCGGGTTTGCCAGAGAGAACTGTCCTTTGGTCTGAAGAGCAGGTAATTCTCAAGGCATTGTGTTGGGGAGGCTTATCAGAGTGGTAACTGCCTGTGCAGGTGTCAATGACCCCCTTTAGGATGAAGTAAGTTGCCAGCTTTTGGGCTTCAGCATTTAGGACGTGGGGGTATCAGTAGTGAGGCCAGTGCTTGATCTCAATCCCCAAATCCGAACGTTGGTTGGCTTCTCATAGAATTGATATCTGGTGTGGCTGCTGGAACAACCCAATCAGGGTGGACTAACCATGGGTGTCCCCTGGTAGACACTGAAATTTCACACAGGTGAGATCCGCCGATCTTATGTGGGCCAGGGTGGGTGTATGTGTCATTAGGTGAAGTACGTTGCCCCTATTCAAAATGTTGTGGTGGCCTTTGACATAATATATTGGTGCGAGAGTCACCTCGACAATGCCATGCTCTAACTTAGGTGGGCTGATGTTCTGTGAGTTAGCACTTGCTGACGTGCCAGAGGGAGAATCTGGCAGCAGGCAGTTCTGGTTAAGAGGTCCCCAGTTGAAACTCTCTCTATTGTTGGTTATGTGTTCTGCATTAGGAGAGACTTGCATGCAGGCATCCATCTTTTCACTTCTATTTGACAAGGTAGTTTCAGTCCCAGTGACATGTCTTATCCTTGTGCCTGTATCTTCAGTGGGACTATTTCCTCGGGTGCTCTCTTAACCGAGATTTGTTTGATGGTGCATGAGTGTTTGGCTGCTATATCCTTAAGCGTATTGCCAATGAACTTCGTGGAAAAAATTGGATATAGCTGGACAGGGCCAGAGACCATTTCTGTTGTGTGTTTTTGGCCAAGAAGGGACGCTGCTCAGTTCTTTGCTCTTTTTTGAAGTTTTCTCTGTTTTTAATTGGCTTTTCTGGAGCGGGTGCCTGCCGTCCACTTGGGACTCAATGAGAATTCTGACCCATCCTCTGCCAGTGGCCGGGTGGAAGTTCTGTATCTGGCGTCTAGGGGGCCGAGGAAGACAGAGTTGTCGGGTGAAGTGGGCGGTTGAGTGATTGATGTTTTAGGGGTCTGGTAGGTTGATTCGATGGTCAGGGCAGTTAAGGGTTGAATAAGGTCGGGCTGGATGAGGTCTGCTGGTGTCTCGGATTGAATTCTCCAAGGCTGTCAGAACTGCCGGTAAGGTTGCCCACTGGTCAATGATTGCTGCTCAGGAGCAAGAACCGTGACTTTGAGAAGTGAGATACATATTCTTGATGTGGTCAGTTTTTTTGTTCAGATCCGCCAGGCACAGGGCCATTGATTGAAGTAAATTTATTTGGAGTTCCATCTCAAACGATTGCCATAGTAGAGCTTTGGCCGTTATGTACTGTGGATTGCTTAGTTTTGGGGATTCTGAGGCTGCCATCATGTAAGAATAAAATGTGTTTTGGGTGCCAGATTGGAGCTGGGCGGTTCTGCTCAGCACTCTAAACAGTTGAGGGGTGAGCTCCAAAGTTTTTTTGTTTTTATATTTTGTAGAAACCATGATGATAGGTCCCCCATCTCTTGTTTGTGGGAGACTTCTGGAAGATCTAGGACAGTATCCTGTGCACGGTTCTGACGGGGAGATGATTGCAATTGATGTATTTGAGCAGCGATTGTTATAGTCCTTCCTGTCGCCTTCATTTTGAGCTTGGGTCTATCGATGAAGAATAATTGTTGATCCATTGAGGTGAGAGTCTTGTCTTTTTTGGCTCATTGTCTAGCCCAGAAGGCAGTGGGGTAAGTCTGGTGACCTACCCCATGCTTGGGCAGGTGTGGGATCGGCATTTCGTGTCTGAGGGGCCCTGGTTGTATGGGGCCGGAGGCATACTTGCTTGAAGGTTGCTGGTAAAGAGGACTTTCTCTTTGCTGCTTGAGTTACTAACAGAAAGTTCTGCTCCATCAGAAGATGGGAACACCACGTGAAGATGGGAGAAGCAAGAATGTTGTGATCAGGCCAGCTGCGGGGATCTTATGATTGTTCTTTTTTTGTGGGGATCCATGGGGCATGTCTATGTCTGCGCCCCGGATGGTCATGGCAGTTGTGATGGGATCTTGAGATGGTGAGCCTACACCCTTGTTCCTGTCAGAGGCTGATTTTGACTGGGTAACCGTCGACAAGAGGCTAGGGTGAGTTTACCCCTTTGGAACCTAGGCTGTTAGTGAAGCTTGGTCTACAGCTGAATAGTGTGGGGAGTTAGCATGCAGCTTGGAAGAAGCAGGGGAGGACAACATAAGGAGTGAACCTGCCTCCTGCCCCCATAGGGGGTTTGGTAGTGGGGTCCTCGGAAGGGCCAGTGAGTTGGCACAAGTCCCGGTCACCCGTGGTCTCTCCTCAAAATCCCTGCCCCCTTGCCCTCCAGCCCAGCACGAAGCTGTGGTACCTCAGTACCTCTGTATGCTCCCTCTGTTCCGGGTTCCTTGTTCCTCATTCGTTCCTGTCAGTACTGGTCCCCCAAGGTTGGGCAGCAGGTTCCTCCTGCTGTCAGCCTGGTATGTGCCCAATGTCGGGTTTCAGGGCCTTACGAGTGGGGTGCTCCGAGGGGCTGCAAACCTCACTCTGGTCTAACAGACCCGCCTCTGCGGGTGCTCGGGCCCGCTTCCTCAGAGTTCGACTGCAGCTGCCAGACTCGCGCATACACAGCTCGAGCACGCAATCCTCAGGTAAGGGGGCTCCGAGCTTCAAGCTAGGATATGTGCCCGACTCGACTCAGCTGCTCAGTGGCGTCTGGGTGTCAGGCATGAACAATCGATAACAGAGCTGGGAGGAGTCAATGTCTGCTGTTAGCTTTTGCTATATGTTTTACTTTTTAAAATGTTATTTTATGGAATTAATATGCGTCTTAATTCAAATTCAGATAAAATAAATACAAAAATGTAATTCAATTTTATTATTTTGCATATCTTCAGAATTATAAACATACATTTTAATTTAAAATATTTATTTTTTTAATTTCTCCAGCTTTGTCACCTAAAAACCCAATATCCTGCTACTAAAAAAAAGTTTTAAACCATAATTTATATATATTAATACAACTAAATATACTAATTGCAACAATTTCCTAACTAAATAGTGATATAAATAAAATAAATACAAATGCAAACAGATGCAATAAAGCACAGTAGAATTAATTACAAACTAATTAACACTTACAATCAATATTACATAGAATATTTTCTACATCAATATTTTCAACAACGGTATTAAAAAAAACAAAATTATAATTTTACCATCAATATTCCTGTTGACTATATTTTTGATGTCCCGATATTCTTGGCATGATATTTTTATATCACAATATTTTGTTTTCTGATATTCTGTCAAAACATTATCTTTCATTCTTATATCCCATTTTTTCTACAGCATAGACCTGTTGATTTTAACTATTCAATATCAGAAAACTTTATTTCACACTTCAGTTTTTTGACAAAATGTTTTTGGGGGAAAATACATGATAGTACCTGCTCCACTAATTACTTTCAATCCCCAAATTGTTTTTGCTTTCATCAGGAATTCAACAGCTTTCTTTTTGTCTAGGCAGTGAACTTCCATTATTCAGGAATTCCACAGGATGCCCTCAAATATTAATCGCAAACCATTTTTTTTGTTTGACAACATATGATAATCCATTAACTGATCTAAATTAAGCATTTGATAATGTTGATGTAGAATCGTCTTAAGGAGCAATGTGGATTTTATGGTCTGCTGAGAGTATCACATATGAACACATATTAAAGAAATTGATAAGCCCAATTATATTTCTTACTTGACTCACAAAAAAAGTAATTTGTCTTATAACAGCAGATTTACTTTTATTTTCAGCATGTGGCAGATTAGGAGGACAGCACCCAGATGTTTTAGCACTGTTACCTAGATTGGTAAGGTCCCTGAATGAGGGTTGCAGCATTAGTCAAGCCTTCACAAAAGTTATTTAATTCCAACCTCCTTGACATGGTGTACAGTCTCTGTCTGTTTATTGCACCTGTTAGAGTTCATAGAACCACTTTCGGGTCTTGCCTGACGTGGGGACGGTACACAGACAAAATATCGATTTTTAAATATCGATATACAAAAATATCGAAGTTTAAATATCGATGGGACAAAATATCGAAGGTAAGTAATATCGACAGTCTTAATATCGATATTGGTATGATATCAGTAATATCGAAGTTGTAAATATCGATGTCAATAATATCGAAATTAATAACTTCGATGTTACTAATATCAATTTTTAAATACATTTAGTGTATATTATATTGTATTTATTATGTTTTATTATTTATTTTTAATGTAATTTAATTAAATATTGTCTTTTACTACTGTAGCGGGTTGTGGGTTTATAGGGGAATAGGGTGGGAAGTAATTTGATTATGTTAAATTAATTATTAATTAATTAATTGAGAAATAGTTTAAATTATTTTTAATTAATTGATTAATTGATAAATATGTTCTGTAGCGGGTTATGGGTTTATAGGGGAATAGGGTGGGAAGTAATTTAATAATAATTAATTAATTGATATATGTTTGTACATATTTTAATTAATAATTAATTGGTAATTAATTTCTATTAATTCGTTAATTAATTAATATAATTTTTTACATATTTATAATTATTAATTAGTTGGTAATTAATTAATATTACTTATTTAATTACCTTAATTATAGTAATTTTTTTATATATAATTTATTGTTATTCTTAATTAATTAATTGGGAAAAATAATAATAATTATTAAATTAAATTAATTACAGCAAATGTGCTAATATATTTACTTTATTGTTATTGTTAATTATTAATTAATTGGTAATTAAATAATATTAATTAATTTTGGGTAAAGGAGTATTTTTAGGGTTCAGGGTCAGTTTTCAGTTTTTGGGTAAAGGGGTATTTTTTAGGGTTCTGGGTCAGTTTTCAGTTTTTGGGTAAAGGGGTATTTTTAGGGTTCAGGGTCAGTTTTCAGTTCATGGGTAAAGGGGTATTTTTAGGGTTCAGGGTCAGTTTTCAGTTTTTGGGTAAAGGGGTATTTTTAGGGTTCTGGGTCAGTTTTCAGTTTTTGGGTAAAGGGGTATTTTTAGGGTTCAGGGTCAGTTTTCAGTTCATGGGTAAAGGGGTATTTTTAGGGTTCAGGGTCAGTTTTCAGTTTTTGGGTAAAGGGGTATTTTTAGGGTTCAGGGTCAGTTTTCAGTTCATGGGTAAAGGGGTATTTTTAGGGTTCAGGGTCAGTTTTCAGTTTTTGGGTAAAGGGGTATTTTTAGTTATAAGGGTCAGTTTTCAGTTTTTGGGTAAAGGGGTATTTTTAGGTTTCAGGGTCAGTTTTGGGTTTTTGGGGTACAGGGATATTTTTAGGGTTCAGGGTCAGTTTTGGGTTTTTGGGGTACGGGCGTACAGGGTAAAAACAAAAAAATATTACATTAAATCAAATAAATTACATGAAAAAAATTAAAATTACATTAAATTATTAAGTGTTTTATTTATTTTAAATGTATATGTATTAGTTTTAATTTTGTTTTAATATTTTTATTTAATAGTTGTAAAATTATATGTATTTTAAAATTATTTTTACATTATTAATAATATATTTAAAAAAACGATATTTTTGATTCCGATATTTTTGTACTACGATATTATTTTTTCGATATTTTTGTACTTACCTTAATGAAGATAGGATTCCGATATTTTTGCTGTCGATATTTTTGCTCCGATATTTTTGCATTTCGATATTCTGTCTGTCGATATTATGTCAGACATTCCGTGGGGACATGCTGGTTCGTCTGAATAATAGTGTATAAAATGACTCTAAACTCACAGCAAGCGCCTATAGATAATGTAAGGGTCAAAGATCAGAAGAAAAACAATTACATTGCTGTTAATGTAAGTGTTAGCAAACACTTTATTGATATTTATGATCCCAGCAATTACAGAAATGAATAGAATGTATTCTAGGGGATCAAACTTCTTTTACTGATTAGAACCAGACAGCGATACATTTTGGGAAATGATCCAAATAATAACACCAGCCAAGCTGTTTCCTAATTAATAATGCATGCAAGATGATACATATTCATTCTGCTATATATGGAAGCCCCTTCACAATTCCACAGCATTAAAGAACGCTCCAGTTGAAAGTGGCGGTGAGTGTTAGTTATTGTGTCTGCTTCCCATATGGCTGGGTCCAAACTGGGATTGGATGGTGAGCAAAAGAACAATGGATTTAACCCAGATCTCTTGACTGGGGTGAGTTTTGAGAGGTTTCAGCACTCCGTCCATCACCTTGTTGTGTTTTCTATGTTGCCGTAAGTGGCCAAGGGTATGTACAGACATGGACCCCTTGCTCACTGTGCCTCTGGATTCAAGATAGCCTGGCTCGTGAGGGGTGATACCCCAGAACTTGTTTCCAGGATGCTTGTTTCCAGTCCAGAGAGAATCTGGCCTGGCAGTTCTGGCTGGCCTGTTCCTATGAGGAGCAGGGTCAAGACTGATTTGCATATGGCTGGGTCCAAACGGGGGTGGCATGGTGAGTAAAAGAATGATACATTTAACCCAGATCTCTTGACTTAGGGGGGTGAATGTTTGAAAAGTTTAATCAATCTGTACATCATCTTGTGTTTTCTATGTTAGCTATTCTGTCTGTTTCTCGATCTATGAGCTAAAACCAGTCCGCTGTCGAAGGTTAGATGGATGCAACAAAAGGAAGGTGGCAGGTCCGTTCTGAGCACTGTCCTACTAGTAAAGAATGGCCTAGACTTAAAGTAGCTGGGAAGGTGGATGCTCTGGAAGCACAATTCATCTTTATGCAGCAATAGATTATATTTACTATGGGTCATGTATTGGAGGCAGAGAACTGTGGGCTTGTCAGCAGTATGTAATACAAAAATGATATCACTGTGAAACTGAACTCCAACCGAACAAGCAAGAGAGGAAGATCAGAATGAGGGCGGCCTTGTCCCAGTATTTGCCTAATCAGAATTGCAAATATATTTGAGCTTGGCAGCTGGTAAAATATATTAAAATCCGTTTAAATATCAGAAAATACAAGTAGTTCATTTTACAGCCCTTGCCAGTGTAGAGAGTGGTCACTGTTCCTTGGGTCCCAGAACCCCTCCTGAATAGTTGTACAGACTTACAATTCATAAGATATTTAGCTCTCGGGAAAGGAGTACTATTCTCAAATCTGCACTGTTTAAAAAAAATGCTTCTTTATTGATTGGTGGGATTTTGGGTAAGGTTCTGCGAGCTAATGGGTGGACAAGAACTTCAGCGCGTCCAGAACGCTGCCGCCAGGGCTCTGGTTGGCTTGCCCAAATTTTGCTCAGCTAGGAAAACCATCTATAATCTCCATTGGCTCCCGGTGGCACAGAGAATAAAATTTAAATCTTTGATTTTGACCTTTAAAATCCTTAAACTTTCTTCCCCTCAGATTCTGCAGCACCTTATCTCTCCCTACGTCCCAGCTCGCTCTCTAAGGTCCTCTGTTCTCCATCTTGCCACAGTTCCTCGCTTTAAGAGATCTAGGATTGGCGGACGCTCTTTCCGAGTCCTTGCCGCCAAGTTATGGAATTCCTTGCCTGTCCATATTCGGGCCATCGAGGGGCTCCTTGCTTTCAGGAAGGCTGTCAAAACCTTCCTCTTCCCCTTAGTACCTTAGTTCTACTGTTGTTGCGTTGTGTTGTGTTCTTTCTCTCTGTCCGGTTTTCTGTTCTGCTCTCGCGCCAGGATGCCCCTTTGCTGGGGCATCTGCGCGCGTAATAAATCCGGATAACATAACATAACATAACAAATGCAAGAATAACTCACTGGGCTGGATGAATGGTTGGAGGAGTGAATACATGGATGGATGAATGAATGAGTGTGAACCGAGTGATGAATCAATGTGTGGATGGAGATGTTAATAGATGTGATAGAAATATTTTCCTAGCCTCAGCCTGTGGCTCACCATCAACTACGGAAGATGCGAGGGGCCCCTGCTTCTCAATCTTTCAAATATTGTTAATAACAGCCATTCATAGTTTTATATCTAAGTGGCAGTTGTTTGAGAACCTTTTAATTATGTACAGTTTGCTACCTGGGCTATATATTACGTGTGATTGCTCCTTGCTCAATGATTGTATTATCTTGTTTTTACTCAATGGATTTTTTAATATGCTTGTATGATTTTAATTAACTGAATAAAGGGATTATGACTAACTGATCTAAGTGGCATGGGGTATGAGATCATTCCTACAAAATGCCAAGGAATATCACCATGATAGAATCTGAATTAGAGCAAAGCGCGATCCATCTTGCCGCAAATGTCCACGTTATGCCAAAAATAATGCCATCATTCCACATGCAGTATTAAGCCAGGGATGGGCACCATTATGACCTGGGTGCCCACAGTATCCTAAGAATTGTCACCATTGTGATAGTGACAGCTGTATGACAGAGACGCGTGCCATCATTGCATGGGTGTCCACATTGTGCTGGCGAGCCCCTTGTTTTCAATAGCCAGCTTTTGCTAGGGGTAGGCACCATCATCACGCCATGGATGTTCTCATTGTGCCAAGAATTATCACCATTGTGCTATGTTTCTACCATTATGCCAGAACCATCATTTTGCCAGAAATGGGTACCATCATGCTTTAGTTATTCACAGTATCCAAACGATGTTCACCATTACCCTAAAACCAGACTAACATGAAGACCACTAACATCATGGCACAGATGTCTATATCACTCTGCGATTTGCAGCATAAATCCCAAATCTGGGTCCCAGTCTAATTTACACATACCATTAAAATATTTGTTAGATTTGTCTGCTACCTACAAGGAGACAAGGATCTAAGTTTTAAATGCTAGAGAGGTCATGTGACAATCTGGCTTGAAAGCATCCTATGTGGCGTTGTACGGACAGCAGCTAACACAACGGCGCAATGGGAGACACATGGCAGTTTAGGGAGTAATTCACTTTTGCCCCATCCCATTTTAAATGTAGCACACTGCTCAGCAGGTGTTGTTTGGTCAGATACTTGAATTGTTTCCTGGGTGTATTTTTCGAAAATAATAAGAGGACATTCTCAGGTACATGGCAGGAGTCTTGGGCTATGACATGCCTCACTTCCTTGCCCCAAAGAGACTTTTAGACAATATGAATACATTAAAAAAAGTAAATAGGCATTGATAATATTATATTGAGAAACTCAACATACCCAGAAATGATACTGATAGCGCTGGCGCACATGTAGCGCTATCATAATGTAAATAAAGCTTATATAGCTCAATTACCAAAGGGCATCTTGGCGCTAGCATTAAAAAAAAAACACAAAAAAGCTAACCAGAGATAGATACATGCATGTGAGAAAAGATAGGTTTTTACCATTTCCCTCAACTGCAGTAAATTAGTTTGAGAACTTAGATTTTACAGCAAGGAGTTCCAAAGTTTAGACGAACAGTAGGAAAAAACTCCTTCTACCCCATCTCGCTTTATTCATCCTGGGGACGACCACTAGTTTAGCAGTGCTTGATCTAAGCGTACGGCCAGGTGAATGTCAGGAAAAGAGTTTTTTATATTTATATTTCAATTTTTTTTTTATTGAATTGAATAAGTTTCACATGTACATGAAAATATTCAGGTCCTGTCACACGAAGAGCTTTGTGCTCCAGAAACAGTGCTTTAAAATTAGTCCTTTCACTGCGAACTGGGGAAAACCCCATGACGTGCTAGCCCTGTGCACTTCTAACACACATCTTTATAGCTGCCACTTATGCAGCGCCCATCAAGATCAATCAGAAACTACTGTGGGTCGATGTGGAAGTGAACATATACCTCCCATTCATCCACCCAGGGGGGTCTTGCAGCACCTGCTAACTGGCCAGCCATCCCTCTTTTCTCCCTCTTGCTATTGGAATTCTTCCCTTCTACACCACCTTGCTTTTGGGAGCAATTGACTCCATTTACTCTTCTTTCTTCGTCCTGATCACAGCCATTACTTGTGAGGTGAATCCCCCCCCCCTGATACCGGATGTTCCAGGGGATAAAAAGAATGAAAGACCCACTATCAACCCATACTGGGTTCCATACAGGCTCTGGAATTTCCAACATCCTCCTTTTTAGGTTTTGACTGGCCATGCGCTTTGCGCATGTGCCAAAAAACCTCTTGAGTTGTGTGTGTGGGTTTGGGTCGGCCCTCGTCATTCATTGGCTGGCTCCATAAATGGAGCCTAGCCATTGGACGAGGGGCCTGTCCGTCAATGCCAGACCAGACACGGGGGCGTTCCCGAGATTCTTTGGCTTTTGCCGACGTCACGCGACGTCAGCCGAAAGCCAGGAACGCCCCCGAATCCGGTCCGGCATTGAAGGCACCCGGAAGAAGTCCAGGTGAGTGCTTGCTTTAATTTCCCGCTGTTCCCACCCCCTCTCCTGCTCGCAGCGTCTCCCGTCCCCGTTCCCGCCCCCCTCCCGCTCTCCGTGTCTCCGGGCCCCCTTTCCCGCTCTACAATGCCCGTTCCCGCCCCCCGTGTCTCGGGCCCCCTTTCCCGCTCTACAATGCCCGTTCCCGCCCCCAGCCGAGAGCTGAATTTCGCACTGTTTACCCCTAATCCGTGAGCCCGTTCATCCGCCCTCCCTCATGCTGTCCGCTTAACTCTTTTAACCCTGATTCGGACGGAGAGCACACGTTGAGTATGACACTGGTATCATTAGGCATAGACGGGTTCCAGTGATGTTTTGCGTGAGGTTTGGTACAAAAGGGGGTGGTGATGGGAGCAGCAGCGCGAGCTCTCCCCTGAAGTGAGGTGCAGCAGCTCCCCCCGCACTGAGCAGATGAGAGTTGCTTGGGGTGGGTGCCTTGCGGAGGGGTGGGGCTGCTAGTAGTATGTTTTGGAGACAGCTACTGAACCTAATCCTTGCAGACTGCCTCACCCTACTGCTTTCAGCGTCACCGCATTTCAGAGCCACAGGGGTCAGTGTGGAACAAGGGCGTATTGCAGCCCCTGTGGCGCGAAGCGAGCCAAACTCTTCCGGTGCTCCACAAGTGTGTGTGTGTGGGGGGGGGGGCACCTGTAAGCATGCTGAGATAGCTCGGTGGGTTACCGCACACTCTGCGCTGAGTTGAGTATAACGTATTAAATACAATCGTACTTAGTCAGCTTTTCTATCGACTGATGCCAACAGAAATCAGTACTGTTCAGATACTTTTAGCCTTTGTTAAGCATCTCCGAGAGCACTGCAACTTCATGAAAAGCAATTATTATTAACCGAGCAGCAGATAGAGAATGTCTCTATATTAATAAATGAAAGCAATCCAAGTCCAACAACTGATTTTGTCCCGGGTACCTAAAATCGTGATAAATAAGTCATCCTCTTTCAGGCCTATTTTTAAAAGTCGATTGTGCTAAAATAGCGTCCTGACTCTGCCACCATCTGAAATTTATGAATTTATAGGTTTGTCAATGAAAGAAACTTCTCAGTTGCTTACTGCATCGGTTTGTGATGCGATGTTGTCTTTTTGCTCGTATTTGTAAAGCACATATATTGGTATGGCCTCGCAGCGCTGTGCGCTGACTGGAATATGCGTCTTGTATGTGAAGAGCTGTCAAAGCGCCATGTTCATCTTTCTGTAATTCGCGTTAACATTTTGCTAGAGTAGCTCACGGTGTCCATTAATGCGCCTCTAAGCGCTCTACTCACAATCAGTGTGAAACAATATAAACTTTGCTGCCCAGTGTAATCGTACGGTCAGGGTGGGGTGCTGACGCCGCTTTTAAAAGTGCGCCACAGTGCCTCATGCCCACGTGACTGGACGGGGGGTGCCGACACCCTCTGACAGGAGGAATCCCAATTCTAGGGTTTCTCAGACTATGCGGCATGGGAGGACAGTGTGCAGCTACCGCATGGGCGCCCTGCCTTGTTTACATAGTTACTCAAATGTTGTTGACAGATAAGAGCCGGAAGCCATTGCCGGTCTGCCAAATTGCATGCTTGTTGCAACACGGCAGTCCATGTAAGGCCTTCAGCGCTGTCTTTGCCCTCACACCATGATTACATTATATACATTGAGCAAACCTTACCTACTCGAGGAAGGAGGGCACTCAAATGCTGAAGTGCAAATCATTTCTTCTGTAGGTCTATCTATGTGTCTCATATTTCCTGGCTCTGTGTGTTGTATGCAGGCACTGGTGTTTGTGTGCGCGTGGTACAATGTTTATGTGGCATTTTCTATCAAAGTTAGGCTTTTAATAGCGTTGCATTCAATAGGTGTCACAGCTGTCTGTGCTAGATATTCCAGTTATCATCCTCAGAAGGATGAAAGGCTGAGGATGCCAGTGACAGCAACAAGCCCTTTATTCACAAAGCTATGGTGCCTTTCGAACAGTGAAGTACAGGCGTAGATTTGGTGTCTATAGCAATATTAAACATGTATGAGAGGCGTTTGGCTGTAGACAGGATATGTATGTGTGCTCACGAAAAGTTAGCAAACTGTTGCTGTGGTTGTAGAGGCACCGGGCAGCAAAATGTCACATTGAGATAGTTGCCTGGACCTTGTATCCGCACTGGGTTCAATCTCAACTTCCTATGCTCACCGAACTGTGACTACCATTTTTCTTGCCAGCCATTACACTACCCGTCTGCACTTCAAAATTGCATCCATAAACAACCTTCTTGATCTGTCAGTGGCGTTTGATAGAGTGGATGAGGCTTTAAGTGGAGCGAGTCCTGCCGGGGCTCATACCTGGGGGTAATTAAAAACGGACTTTGAAACGGGTCACTACCAGTCCCCTTAGGTGTGTCCATAACTTTACAGGGAAACACACTGATCTACTCCTCCTGAGCGATAACTGCACAAATACTTATGGTAATCCATGTCGGCCATGCAGTCCATTTTTACATTTCACGTTTTACTTCATCATGCATTCCCTAAGAGAATTTGCTTTCCCCAGATGTTGTGTTTCCGTATTTATTCCTACATTATATGACTCTTTTGTAGTGCATACTGTGAACCGATTCACCTCTAAGTTTTTGAGTGAGTTAAAGTTGCGGACGGGTGTATATGACAGAGCATGACTGAGAGCTCTAAAGTTGAGGCTGAAGGCAGCCCTAGTGGGTTACAGTTATTGTTAGTGGGTCGTAAGTGTGTTATAAGCAAATGAAGTGGTTACAGGTGAATGGGAGGTTCGTGTGGGGGAGGTGACGTAGAGATGATGAAAGGAAGTACATGCAGTAGGACAGAGTTAAAACACAGTTCCCAAAAATGTGAGATAAACTGAGGATCTGTAGAGAGTTTATTCAAAGTTGGAAGGGGGCGCGTGGTATGAACTGGGGCTCCCACCTTGCACATTTCCAAGCTGTGTGAATAACTTTTCTTCCAAGGCGAGCTTGCTAGTAAAATGTGAGCCTCTGTTGCCTACTTGCGTCCCGGTTTAGTGTGTGCCTCTGTTGCCTGCTTGTGACCCGGTTTTGCTTCAGAGTGGAGCTTCAGAGTGGAGCTTCAGAGTGGAGCTTCAGAGTGGAGCTTCAGAGTGGAGCTTCAGAGTGGAGCTTCAGAGTGGAGCGTGGAGCTGCAGATTCAGAGTGGAGCTTCAGAGTGGAGCTTTAGAGTGGAGCTTCAGAGTGGAGCTTCAGAGTGGAGCTTCAGAGTGGAGCTTCAGAGTGCAGAGTGGAGCTTCAGAGTGCAGAGTGGAGCTTCAGAGTGGAGCTTCAGAGTGCAGAGTGGAGCTTCAGAGTGGAGCTTCAGAGTGGAGCTTCAGAGTGGAGCTTCAGAGTGCAGCTTCAGAGTGGAGCTTCAGAGTGGAGCTTCAGAGTGGAGCTTCAGAGTGGAGCTTCAGAGTGGAGCTTCAGAGTGGAGCTTCAGAGTGCAGAGTGGAGCTTCAGAGTGTCAAGAGCAATGCCAATAGCTCTAACTTTAACAAAGGCAAAACCATTGCATTGTAAATGCTTGTTTCCAAATGTCATTCTGAGATGAGGACTCCGGTAAGAAAGAGGCCCTTGCCTGTCTTGAACCTCTGCTGTTTTCTTTAGAGGACATGCTTTGTGGGATTTGCCTAGGGGAGAACATAGAAGTGATCCTCAAGGTAAATCTTTGTAGAAGGTATACCTTTATAGATTCTTGAATGCGTATCAACATATTTTTGTGCATCATTATTTACAAGGTGTGGGGCCTCCGATTTAGAGTAGAGGCTGTGTTTGGTGTTGATTAAGATTGCTAGCAAAGAGGAGAGATGCTTGGTAGCAATAGTGTCACAATCTAACACATAAGTCATGACTTTGCTGAATCGCACATGCATGCAGTTCCACTTCGGGTCAGATGGGCAGCACCGAAAAAAGAAGCCTCTCATATTTAACCCCTCCCCTGCTGATGACGGAACCGCTCCGTCATCAGCTGCGGGGGCGCTGTGCTGATGACGGAGCAGTTCCGTCATGGCCCTGCCGCCGCGCCTGCGCGGTGCGTTCTATTGAGCGGGCGGGGCCGTGACGGAACCGCTCCGTCATGAGCACAGCGCAACCGATGCTGGTGAGCGGTTCCGTCACCAGCATGCGCCCACCGCTCTGCCGCCCTCCCCCCTTAGCACTGCGGCGGAATAGGCGCCGCAGAGAAGGGGTTAAAAGTTCACAGGTAAGTTGTATTTTTCATGTGTTGTTTATAGCTCATGTTAACACTGTATGCTGCTTTGTTTCATTTCGGCAAAACTAGTGAGGCATTCAAGAAAGAGGTGTCATCCTGAATCCCCCTCCTCCTCCTTCTCTGCCTCCTGATTGACAGCTCCTTCTCCAGTTGAAATAAGAAAGAAATCCCCACCAAAGCCTCTGGCTGATAAAAGACCAAGGCAAATAATTTAACAGACTACAGCTGCCATGCTTGATATACCCAGCCCTGTAGGCCGTCGTCAAAGAGATGATTTAGAGGACCATAAGTCTGTTTTCTGAGGCTTCTCAGAGAGTGGGAAAGAAGAATTAGATCCCGAGGGGAAAACAAAGAAATTATATTGGGATGGACATTTTGGGGGAGATTTACAAAACAAGTTGTGCAGCTCCAAGCGAGGCTGGGCAGTGTTGCGTGATAGAGAGGGAGCAGGAGAGCGCCATATTTTTAAAGATATGGTTCTCTCCTTCCCTTTCCCTTGCGCCGGCACTGATTTCAGCTGCCGTGCGCCAGGCACACACCTTAGCGTCGCTGCGCTAGGGTTTATGCATGAATGTAGCATAGGTTTTGAACAGGAAGGGTAGCCTTCCTGTACAAAGTACTATTCTAGGCGCAATGCAAAGCTTGTTCCACTTTGCATATGTGCTGCACAGTGCAGCATGCATGCAAAGTCGGAAAAGGAAGGAGACATGAAAGCATTTCTCCTTCCTTGTGCCTAGTTGAAAAGGGTGCAGTTTTCTAACGCTAAACTCAACCTACTGATTTTAGTAAATTGGGTTTAGCTTGAGAAACCTTGGGTGGTTAAATGGAATCGCCCATGCACCCACCCTTGGTACGCCCCGATGGCGCAAAGTAATGCGAAGCAGCGCATTATTTTACGGTATTTCCAGTGCTAAACCAGTTTAGCGCTGGAAAGTTAATTTTGAGACGCAAACACAGCGGAAAATCTTAGTAAACCTCCCCATTTGTTTGTAATCCTGAATCATGCTTAAGATAGAGAATTCAAATATGAGTTTCCTTGTAATTTAATAACCAGGCACTTCTTCAGAGACATTATTATTACACCAGTAACAGCAGTGGCACAAACCAGGCAGGGGCCTTCTCTTTCCTGAAGTCCTCGCCTCAAAATGATAGGAAAAAAAGGGGAGTGTTGGGAATGCCATCCTTATTATGGCACTCAGTAGTTTCATTCTCAGCATTTTCTCGAGTTTCCTGATGGTTCATAAAATTACACAGTGCTCGCAAATTTACAGGTTGCAAATACCAATGTTTTGGGACCAATGTCACAATTTGCAAATTGCACACAATGCCAGCCTCTTTAAGGCAGCCTCTATGGTTGGATGGACAGCCCATTTATTCTCTGCATTTCCTGGTGTTTCATGGTCGGTTTAGAAAATTCCCCAGTGGTTGCAACAATATGATTGCAAATTGCAACCAATATTTTTCAAAAACTGTTTTGTACATTGATTTGCTTGTACAAACTAAACATGTGGTAGTCTACATTTTTCCATAGGTGGAACTTTGATCAAAGATATTGCATGGCATTGTGGCACAGGTATTTATTTCACCCATGTCCACACAGCACATTTCAACTGGAAAACAGTGAGATATGTAAGGTGAGACACAGTTTTATTTATCAATAGTTTAACATCTAGGCAGAGCATAAACTAACAGAGATTTCACATTGCTTTGCAAGGAATGGTGGAGCAGAAGATATTTCTTCTATCTTTTTAAGGCATGTGGACCCAAGCATAAATCACATTAGCCCAGCATTTTTCAAACTATGGGTAGTGACGCGCAGGTGGATCACAACATGATTTTTGGTGGGTCCTTGTCTGTATGTAAGCTATATGTAATATTTAGGATTATTAGCCTTGTTTGTGCACTGTGCATAGGTTCTAAGCTATGTCCCTAAGTTCAGTTTTAAAACAAACCCTTGCAAGTATTCCCAAGCAAGACTCCACGTGAACCTTCCAATATTTTGTGCTGATGTTTTTTTACTTCACAAAGCCATTTCAACAGAAAAAGTTTTCACTATGATTGATCATACACAACCATACAACTTGTGTATAACTTTCACACATAAATCGAAAAACATGGATATGACTTAATGGCCAGAGCTGCCGACTTTGGATCTCGGGAACCAGATTTGAGTCCAACTGTTAGAAACATTACTTATTCTTCTGCAGGGCCGGACTGGGAACCAGAACCGGCCCTGGCAAAGTGCTCGGCCGGCCCCCCTCCCTCCCGAGGGGGAGGGGGGGCACGACCGCGCTCTGTGTCAGGGCCGATTTTTAGCCGTTTTTGTTACGGGCCGTTTTTGCAGCATAACGGCCCTGTAACAAAAACGGCCCTCAGGGGCCAAAAACCAGCCCCCAACCATGCGGCCCACCGGGGGATTGCCCGGTGCCCGCAACGGCCAGTCCGGGCCTGTTCTTCTGTGCCTAAAATAAAATTATTCTAACCTTGTGTACTGTATATAAAACTAATTTCAGAAGTTTTTTTTTTATTTGCTACAATCACTGTTGTTAACACTAGGATTTTTCAGAAGATTTTATTGAATTGATGCCACAGGCCAGCATCCCATTCTGAAATATGTTCCAGTGCAATTCAACATCTGCTAATTTTATGGACAGATCAATATCTTGCCCAAAGTTCGATATCAAAGGGCGTGGTCAAGGTTGTGACCTTTACAGAGAATTGCTATAATTACATTAAAAAATCAGACCCTCTCATCTTCATTAAAGCTACGAGGTTTGCAAAAGTTTGTTGCTCAAAAATGGACTCATGGTGCTAAAAAGGGTTTAAAGCGCTGCTCTAGCCAGTTCTGGTTTGAGGATGAAAACAATTCCTTGCCACATTGTTGATATGGTGCAGATGTTTTTACTGTTGATAAAATATCAAATCTTGCATTTCTTGAAGTCCTTATCAAAAAAGTACAGGTTTGGTAATCAATACAGGAAGAGACAATGTTATCTTTTTATACACTTCTATATTTAAAAAAATGTTTAAACACTGCATTCTTGATTGCATATTGGAACATGTCTACAGAGCTAGTGTTGTTCGCACAAACAAAATAAATTTAGATTTGAACTTGAGCTGCCAACGTCAATAAGTTCGATTTGAATGCATGCATAAAGAGGCACACATTTAAAATACAGCTACAAGCAAACAAACCAATCCAATAATAAACATAGAGACACATACACAGTTGTATTCAAAACACAAACATTCATGTATGAACAAACAAATGGATGGTGATATATTAGGGAATGTATGAGTGCAGATGAGTACATGGATGAATGAGTAGATTGATACATTTGGTTGTTTGGGTTGGTGAATGGATGGATGCATGCATGATTTGGGTGAAAAGCTGCATAGTTTGTTGAATACATTAATGTGGGACGATGGATCAGTGTATGGGGGTAAATAGGTGGATGGATGAACGCACTGGCCTGATTGCAGGGACAGATTAATATATGAGTGTGGGTGAGTGTCTTGATAAATGCATTAGTTTATGAGTGCATGCATGGTGGATGGAAAGATGAAATGCACGAAGCTGGATGGCTGTGTTGGTGTCAGAATGAGGAATGCATGGATAATATTGCATAAATGGGTAGCTGCATGGTTGTGGGTTGATGAATTCACGGATTGGGTGGAAAAGGATGTGGGTGGATAAGTAATCTCACCACATTCCTGTTAGGCTTCTACTCTCTATTTTCACTCTGGCCTTTTCTCTCACGCTCACTATCATAACTGAGAGAGGTTGGCCTTGAATTAAAAGTTTTCTCTATGAGTAGTGGTGTATTACACCTCCTTAGGCTTTCTGTGCGCATTAATTTCCAGGGGTAAGACATGCTTACTCATCCTTGAAAAGGCTTTGTGAATCAGGTCGTGGGTTTGCGACATTGTCCAGGGTGGACACCAGAAATAAGACTAATATCATTATCCTACAATTAATACTTGTTATGTCTCCTCTCTGGTCTGCTGCCTACTATCTTATACTGAAGAAGTATTTTTTTTTAAGGAGACAGTTGTCAAACTGACTTTGTGAGCGAACATACAAGTAGGTTGGGGTGTAATTCTCAGCGCCTCAGAAGAAACTGTGACGCTTTTCTACTGAGCATGCTCATGAGAACTTACTGGCTCTATGCCGGCAAACTTAAGGAGCCATATAATACACACTTTGAAAAGGTTCAACAAGGTAGGGTACTCCATTTGCACCACTGTTACTTCCTTCAAAGTCGGGACCGGGTTATATTGCATTTGAACGAGGGCAAATATTGCAGAAAGCAGCCCTGTTTATATAGCAAGATGTAGAAACATATACATTTTATTCACTTTTCATATATAAAAAACTGGTCTATAGCTGAAGCAAAATCCGTTTATTTAATTGTTTCATTACATAAGTATCAAAAGAATGCAACAAGTCTTTGCTATGTTTTCATCAAGAGCTGTTCAGTCAAGTTGTGCTTCTTATAATGAAGAAATTGTTCTGCTTAGCTTACCCGGAAGCCATTCCAAAGCATTGCTACAGAACAAGCTACCACTTGCTTTTGTTCTCACGGTTTTCAGAAGAATGGACAGTATTTTATCTATGGATCTCAAGGGCCTGCTAGGTTGACATATTTGAAATTATTATAAATATTTGGCAACACTTCTGTACTTTACTTTATGAGCAGTGCAGTAGCAAGAGGGGGTGAGGGGGTTGTAGTCCGCCACCACGGCACAAGTTTTGTGGGCGGTAGCTCCCCGCTCTTTCCCGAGGTTGCTTTGGGGTGGCAAAAAAAATGCCACAGGAAACATCGCCAGCACAAACTGTCTGACTCGTCACCAACCCCCCCCGCCCCCGCTCATCAGCAAGATTGCGGGCGGCAAATGAAGGGACCGCCAAGGACGGCAAAGAGCCTACCTACGCCTCTGTTTATAAGCAACAGTTTGAACGCTAAAAGAATGGTTTCTACATGATACTGGAAACCAATGTATCTCCTACAAGCTTTTGGGAGTTTCAACGCGTTTAAGTAGATTGATTGGCTGCCCCGGGACACCAAAGGTGGCCACCTACGAGGGCGGCCACCCTTAGTGCCATAGGATGGCACAGACCCTGAGCGGTCTAGTGGTTGGGGGGAACTTGGTCCCCCCGTGATGTTACTTCCTGTGTCTGGAGGGGAGGGGTGTCTATATAGCCCAGGGAGCGAGGGTCAAGCGCCCTCTTTGTGCGTTGGCCGCTGCTTGCGCTGACCCTCGCCCTCCCAGGCCTGGACCATGAGCGGCTACTGCCCATTGCCTTTTTGTGGATGAGACAGGTGGGCCTTTTGGTTTCGGGAGTGGGGGAGAGAGGTGGGCAGGGGGTGCGATCGGACGGACGGGCGGGGGGGGGGTGATTCCTTCTGGGGCGCGTGGCGATTTCTCTTTTGTGCTGCCCTTTGGCCTGGGCAGGGCGGGCTCTTCTTGGGGGCAGGGGGTTGGGGTGTTCTGGTCGACTCTTGGCGCTGCCGGCTGGGTTTGGAACGAGGCGGGGGGGGGGGCACTTCGGTCCCCTGATCGGCGAGTGCGTGTTCCTGGGGTCGGGTGCTGTTTTGGGGAGGGGGGGTGTTTGGTGCGAGTGTTTTGCAAAGCCTTGGAGGGGGACTCACCTGGCTCCGGTTGCTTGCTGTGTGGCTGGCGGGTGTCCCGGGAGGGGGGGGGGGCCTGCACGTCTTCCCGGAGCAGCGCGCCCTCGGCCGGTGGAGTGAGCATTCTGTCCCGGAGCCCGTTGGGGGAGGGGGGCTTTGCTTCCTTGTGGAGCAGCTTGCACCGTGCCCTGTGCAGCGCACCCTCCGGTGAGGCTGCACGTATGCTGCGCTTGTCCTCGGGGTTTGGGGGCCACGTGGGACAGGGGGTGGCGGTTGTCCTTGTCTGGGCTCCCTTTCTGGTGAATCTCTTGTGGGCGATGCGGGTTTCGGGCTCGGGAGTGTCGGTCCTCGTGGCTTGGGTGCGGGGGAGGAGTTTCATGGCTGCCGTCAAAGAGTGTAATTTATATTTTATCGCTTTCATATGATATTTTGCTTCGTTTTACTCGCGAAAAAGTGCCACTCAAAGAAGTATCATACATACATTTTGCAGTTTAATGTCTCTCATAACCACACCGTGACCATGGACATGGCACACATGCTTCAAAAATCGGGACGCGCCTGCCTGATTCGGGTTGCTGGCATAGGTGCTCACATGTTCCGTTTAAGCCAATCGAGGGTTCCAAAAAATCATAAAACATGCTGCTCTTCGTTTCCCCTCAGCAATTTCTTAACCTTTACTTTAACAACATTGAGAGCACTCCACTGATTGGTGCATGTTCTTCGGCGGCTATCTTCTATTGGGAAGCTACCGTATTCATTGCATCGCGGGCCAGCGCATGAGCAGTAGGTTGATAATTGGCCCACTACCTCCGTCGGTCACATCCCCCGCCCCTCCACCCCCCCAAGCTCGCTGCGGTTTGCGCTGAGGCGGGGAGGAGATTTATTCCTTGGCTTTCTTGTTACGGGGACATCTCCCAGAGGAAGTAAGCTCACGTTAATTCAATTGTAGTATTTAGAGGGGTACAGCGAGTTTATACATGCATGGGACTTGAGATGCATCAGTGCATCGATGATGCGGGTGGGGGGGGGGGGGTTGACATTCTGTTTTGTCTTCCTGCAGGACAGCTGGATGAGAAGAGCGGCACACGCTAGGATAGGCTCAAATTATGGGTTGGAGGCATTGACGATGCATACGTGGGGTCAAGAATATTCTGGTGTTAGGAGTAAGGGGGGGCCTTGGGAAATTTCATTTGTTTGTTTTGTCTTACTTCAGGGCAGCTGCAACAGAGGATGTCGTCGCATGATATATAGCACACACACGATGTGGCTCAAGAATTGCGATGTATTAATTCAAACAAGCTAGCGTGTTATTACATTTTAACTTTACCTGGATTGCAATTGACAACCAATTTTGTGCAAGATTTAAGTAATTGATCTTGGGCCATAATTAACTGGACAGGGTTGAGTTGAGGGGGATGCTGGCATTAATTGGCGGCAGACCTGGGGAGTCTGTGTCATGGGTGTGATCTGAAGGGATTGATCACTTACATTTTATCACTGCAGGATTTCAGCGAGAGGAATATGTAGGATCCCACATCGTGGCGGAAATCGCATGGGTAATTTGGTTTGTCCCACTGTTTCAGTGGGCCGGCTATATTGGACAAGGTTGCTGCTTGATTGTTTGCTGGGAAGTGCGTTTGCCACTGGGAATTTGTCATGTTATTCTTACTTTGCTTGTACAGTTGTGCTTGCTGCGCTTGAATTTGTGTGCCTGCTCCCTGTGTTGCCTCCTCTCTAGGACCTGCTAATTTTGTTTTATTTATTTCTATGACAGTTCTCTCATACGTAATTTTAGGTTGATCATTGCCAAAAAAAGTGGGGAGTTGGCGTAAACATATATGCTCCTGTGGAGTTGATACTATATTTACCATATTTATGTATGCAAGCTATTTCTACAGTGGCCAGTGCGTCCTACTACACTCAGCAACTTGAATCTCCCTTTGCTTCCCCAGTTTTTCTTGGTGGGTTTTTACCCATACCATGGTAAACACATACCCAGGGAGCTCTTAATATAGCGGATGGTACGTTGGCAATGTTAACCTTTAGCTGCAGGTATCAACCAATTGTTCAGGTTGACATGAGACCTCCCCCTCCTCATCCGCATGATATATGGCTGTACGATACAGAGTAACCACTTGGGGACGACAATGTACAAGATTAAAAAGCATTCTTTATTGGTGACATGAGAGGGCAATAGTACTCTTTTCTACATGTGTCTGACACTACACATGTAAGACGGCAGGAGCGTCTAATTGTAGTGTTATTTCATTACATAGCGTTTATTGCTACTAGGGAGAGCTCCTTAAACTGGGCAACACATTGCCGCTGTACCCAATGTTAACATGATTCCAGTGGTCATTTGCTCATCGAGATTAGTATTGCTGTTAAGGAGAACGTGGAATGCTTCACCGGGTTTGAGTTGGTGTTATTAAATGAATAGGCATCAGGCATGCCTTAGGATCCTTTGCATATGGGGAAGGGTTGGGTCATTTATACGAGTACACGCCGAAGGTAACTCAACACCATGGGGTTTCTCGAGCACGGCCAGCGGGCTTGGATGTCTGTTATCTATTTCCATGCAGGTATCGGTCAGAGGAGGACGTCGTGGATCACTGCATGGCAGCCATCTAAGCGACCTGTGTTGTGGTTTGGCACATGTACAAAGTAGTAAATTGATAGTGGGGCGTGTATTGTTGCAATTTACTTAACGTCATTGTCCATCATGGCGTGTAAGGTCCACACAAAACTGTCTAGGTGGGGTGTACATAGCATATCCTACGAATTACATCGTTAATAACTGATATCTATTAGCATCAATGATCAAAATGAGCATATTCCTGGTGTTTCAGAATTAGTGTCTTCATCCATCATTCCTGACATATTATGCTGGTGCGAGGGGAACCATGCTAGCAAGGAATTAAAAGTTTAACAAGAACATTGTGGATCTACCAGGAGGAATTGGGCTAACACCTTGGAGCCGAACTCTTGGGGAAGAAGAAAGCTTCTACAAGAGCTGATAGTAGAAGAAGTCTGCACTTGGCATTACAAGAGGAGAATGGATCGTGGGTGTCTATTACATTAGCTTATATAGTACAAGTGAGGTACATTCTAGGCAGTCAGGCTGACGTAATATTCAACGTTATTTAAGCATTGGGGCAACTCGTGCAAACTTCGGATCAAAACAGACAGTTAGCAAGTTGTCTGTTTTCAGAAGTTGGTAATGGGCGCATGCGGCAACAGAGGATCCTCTCAGTTAGAGGGATAATACTGCAAGCATGGGCAAGCCTCTCTTGGCATCAGGGCACTTGGGTAGACACCTGCAGAGCCAAAGAGAGGAGTGTTTCGTTTATGAATGGACTTTATTCATTATTAAGAGAGGACAACTTATTGTGGAAGGGTGCAGGTAATACTGACCAATTAGTGCTCGTAATCACAAATGGCCTGGGTAGCGTGTGGGGCATTGAGGGCCATGTTTCAGTGCAGAGAAGGCAAAGCGTGGATCGGGGGGGACAATTTAATCAATGTTTTCTGTCTCTATGCAAGAACCGCGCACGAGAGCCGCCCCACCGACTTGGCTGCCACCTGAATTATCAACAGGTATAAGGGTCATAGCACACTGGGGACAGTGTGTTGGGGTCTGGGATTCCCATGCTCTCCCCAGTTGTCATTACTATACGGGGTGTGGGTCGCGTGCTGGTTTCACTCATGGGAGTAATAGATGGATAGTAAACTGGGAGCAGGGACTTATTAGGCAGCCCTGTGCAGAATTGGATATCCTCTCTCACTTGGGTCTGGGCAATGTGTTTTACGGTATAGTGAGTGGGGTGTTCGCTTGCATTTAATGCGAAAGCAAATGGGAAATGTGTTTTCAGCTCAACAACTGGTTGATTTGGGCATATAATGCATCTCTTTGGCATTAATGGTTTGTTGTGCCGTTTGTTCTCTTATCATTTATTAGAAGTTTGAACCTACGGGGCCCCATCCACTGGGGGACGGGAGGGGGCTCTGATACCTGTAGCACATCGATAAACCCTTGTTGGGACCACTTCCTTGGCGCAGGCTGGTCAGTTCAGGATGGTGGAATTTTGTTTTATTCCCCGATACCCACAGTGATGGTTTAACAACATTAGGCATTGACCAAATAGCGACAAAGGCTTATTTGCCTGTCGGGCTACAGCTCCTAGGTGAATGGACAAATAACCTCATGGGTAGAACGGTAGACGACTGGGCGGGTCCGCATTGTGGGTATATGGAGGACTTCTCTTAAAATCTGCGGTCTCACAGGGCCAGGCAGTTCTGACTGACTGTGTAATTTTGTGATACTCTGTTCCATTTGAGCTACGCAGTCTCATTCAAGACCAGGCACTTTTACGCCCAAGTTTTCATGCATAGGTTACTGCCTCACACATGCACACTCCAACCTATGGAGTGTTCGACAAAAGCAGCCTGATCCTTGGTCTGCTTAGGATGCTTGCGGGTCTGAGGGGCGCAATGCTGCCATTGGGTCTCCCTCATCTTCAATGTTGTGTGCTAGCAAAAAAGTGTTTTTCTTAGTGCTTCAATGTCACTCATCATGCACTGTAATATGAAACGTCACACATAGCAGTTTCACGCGTGTATCTCTGAAGGGGTGGCTAGTTCGTGGTTGGCTATGCAAGAAAGCTTTAACTGTGGCTTCCTCATCTTGGGCAACTAAGCAATTCGACTGTTGTAGTGAAGTGCTCCTTATGTAAATTACAGGGATGCAGTTGCCACAGCGGCTATATACCAGGCAATATTCAGCACTTTACCTGAACGAGCTGGATAGCCCTGCAGATTAGTGGTCCGGCATAGGCCTCACATTAACCGCTGCATCTTGGCCTGCGCTGAGACAATCACCAGTTGGACCACAGCATTACCAGTTTACTTTACTCTGGCCCTTTGGCACCATGGGGATGCATTATCAGGTTGCACAAAAATTTGGGCCTGCATGAGCCACTCACACACCTCCTACAGTCTGATCCCACTAAGACCTCTCAGCTCGGCAACCACTTTGGATCGGGCTGTTACAGTATGCCTCTAACTTGTAATTCATGGGTCACATGTTGGCACTTAGTTGGCCATGTAAGCGTTTGGTTTGGCTGCTTTTACGTGAAGGGTTCGTTAGGGGCCAGGCAATTTTAACAGCTAAAAATCAACAACAGGGGTTGTCACGCAGTGGAGGGCCCGTGGCTAGGTGTTAGGGTAAGCTTTCACCTAGATAGTATCTACTTAGTTGTTTTCGGGTACTAAAGTAAGGATTCCTTTGGCAAGGTGCACATGCCAGGAAGTAAGAGCGAGGAAGGATTAATTCTCTTAGTTGCACAACTTATATATACAGTTGTATAGGTGGCTTGTTACAAGCTCCATAAGGGTCCATGGACGGCCAGGCACAGGGGGAAGTCTTGTACAAGTGTCAAACATGAGGAGATCCTCTACACAGTGTTTTAAGCCGACACCAGAACGCAGTTGGCAGGCATGGTTGAGAGGTGATGGTCTTACATTTAGGTTCCCATGGGTTTGGAAGTGAAGTGTCTTTCCAGTGAGGCTAAACATGAGAGGAGTTGGTTAGCCTACAATAGGGTCGGCGTCAGGGGAGTGAGCCGCCTGGCGTGACCTTGATGGTGAATATTTCCCCAGGAAGTATAAGTAAGCGTGGAAGGCCACTTGCTAGACAGGGGACACCATGCCAGTGGCAGTGGTGTTGTTACCTGATAGGGGCTTGTTGGTTGCTGGTCAGCCAGCGGTACAGAATAGGAACAGTCTTGGGGATGGCACACTTGATGGACACCTGTATGCACAGTTGGCAGTTATTTGGGAGTTCATGGACATCACTGTCACAGTTCCCTGTCCAGAGGGCGGCAGAAGTGAGAAGGAAGTTTGGTTGCGTGCCAGCGTGGCGGTGCTGAGGAAGAGAGCAGACTTGTCCTTGCCTGAGCTTAGAAGGCCGGGGATTGCAAGTGTGATGCAATAGGTCCTTGGCGCCAACGAGAGGTGGATAGTGTCACCCGACTACTTGGGAGTAGCCTGAAACATAGGAGAACTTGTTTCATCAGGCTTGGGTCGCTACTTGCCAAATGCACTGTGTGCTTTGATGTAGTCAGGGTGCATTTACCCGAAGTGGATATGACGAGCTTGGGGTGATATAGCGGAAAGCACTAGGAGCAGCAGGTTGTACTAATAGGAAGCTAGTAGGTGGGGGGACTCTGGGGCGGCGGCGGCCACACCCAGAGCCATGGCGGAGTTACAGGGCGATCCAATGCAGAAGGGTACAGAGGGGTACCCTCTACAGGAGCACCAGTGGGTGCGAGAGCAGAATTATCCCCAGGGAGGTCCACGCTGGGTTGGACCCTGGAGGAGTGACGGCGCCCCGTTAGTCCTTCGGGCGGTTGTAGACCTGAGCAACCGGGGGTTGCCACAACGCTCCGCCCCCCGAGGGGGGGGGGGCGTGGGCAAGGGGCGGAATAGAGGTCCGCCGAGGGGAGGGGTTAGACCTTCCCCCCCAAACTGACAACGCCCCCGCGGTTAACACCCCGGGGGGGTTATGGCTCATCAGGTGGGCAGGTCGCGAGAGGCACCTGCTCTGGATCGACCCGTAAGATAACCCAACATGCGCATAATGTATATGCTAATAAAACTGCAACAACTTTTCGCCATCAAACTTGTGTTGTGTCGGTTATTGGTGGAGTGTTGTGTTGTATGATGGAAGGGCTGGGGCTGGGCCGATATTGGCATTATGATTGCCTGCCCCGGGATACCAAAGGTGGCCACCTACGAGGGCGGCCACCCTTAGTGCCATAGGATGGCACAGACCCTGAGCGGTCTAGTGGTTGGGGGGATCTTGGTCCCCCCGTGATGTCACTTCCTGTGTCTGGAGGGGAGGGGTGTCTATATAGCCCAGGGGGCGAGGGTCAAGCGCCCTCTTTGTACGTTGGCCGCTGCTTGCGCTGACCCTCGCCCTCCCAGGCCTGGACCATGAGCGGGTACTGCCCGTTGCCTTTTCCCTCCCTTCCGCTTACCCTGCTTTCGGGCAGTAAGTGGGGGGGGGGGGTTTGCTATTAATATTACTGTCTTTGTGTTGCAGGCGGAGTTACAGGGCGATCCAATGCAGAAGGGTACAGAGGGGTACCCTCTACAGGAGCACCGGTGGGTGCGAGAGCAGAATTATCCCCAGGGAGGTCCACGCTGGGTTGGACCCTGGAGGAGTGATGGCGCCCCGTTAGTCCTTCGGGCGGTTGTAGACCTGAGCAACCGGGGGTTGCCACAACGCTCCGCCCCCCCGAGGGGGGGCGTGGGCAAGGGGCGGAATAGAGGTCCGCCGAGGGGAGGGGTTAGACCTTCCCCCCCAAACTGACAACGCCCCGCGGTTAACACCCCGGGGGGGTTATGGCTCATCAGGTGGGCAGGTCGCGAGAGGCGCCTGCTCTGGATCGACCCGTAAGATAACCCAACATGCGCATAATGTATATGCTAATAAAACTGCAACAACTTTTCGCCATCAAACTTGTGTTGTGTCGGTTATTGGTGGAGTGTTGTGTTGTATGATGGAAGGGCTGGGGCTGGGCCGATATTGGCACTATGACTATGCTCTTGCTGACTGGTGGCTGCAATCAAGGAGTGCCCATAATCCGATTTTGCTTCTATGACACCTCTGGCTCTTCGGCAGCCTCTGGTGGACCGGTAATAGTCCAATGTCACTCCAACTTTTTTAAGTCTGCTCTTTGTGGGAATCTCCATTAAAACGACCCTGAAAGAGTCATGTGAAAATCTTCCCTGTTTTAGGCATAAGTGATAAATCACAATCTGAACCTCTGTCTTGGTTTCATTCAGTTTGAGCCAATTTAGATTTCTGATTTTGAAATCTACCTCAAGTTCTATCAGGAGATGGTGAAAAGGTTCCATGTGGAAATGTATGTCATCCAGTAATCAAATCCTTGCCGTGCAACTCAACAAAATGAGTTAGCCATCTTAAACATCGAACACCCAACCCACCTCGCTGACTCTTTCAACAGAGTGGTATAGATGAGGTGCTTCAGACATGTCCAGCATCATTAATAGCATCCTTAATATATTATTATTCTTTAATATGATTCATTATTAGATTAGATTTCCCAGAAAGCCACATGTTTAAATAAAATGTTAAAATGGCAGGTGTTGTGCTTCTAATTAGGCGACAGCCAGATTTTTTAGACCCTAAAATGTGAAACAACTCCAGATAGTTGCTAATTTGCACTGGCTCCTCTTTTTAATAAATTTGCTGTAGTGAAAAAGTTTCCTTTAATATGGACTGGGGCAGTGATGCTGGTAAAAATGTTCGGATAGGCCGTGAACCATCAATGTTACATCACTGAATTCCAAGATTGTCATAAATGATATGCAGCCGGTGGTGCATTTTAGAGCACACTGTCACAAATATGTAGTAGTGCAGAGTCATTAATAAACACCACATTTTCCATTGCAGTGGCAACAGAATTCACACTGGCTTGTAGTTTTACTGATAAAGCTATATGTATAACTAACAAAGAATAATGTGTGGAAATTGGGCTTCTGGTAATATTTATGATTCGCACATCACCAAATAAAGCATCTTGAACTGATCATATTAAAAGCATTGTTTTAATCACACTTACAACATTATAAAAAAAAGTGTGTTTCATTTGTGCTTTCCAAACTGCTGATATACTTGGAAATATTTACACTGTTCACTTACAGGTATTTAAATGGGTGTAGTATGAAAAACTGATATCCCACAACCTTTTGTTCCACTCTTTCTTAACCCCAGCAAGATTGTCAGATAGTTCACTTTATAAAATCCTCTAACGTTGCTGTTAGAGAAAGTAAACAGCAATCTACACGTTGTAAGAATAAGCAGTATTTTGTCAGAAGAAATAGCTTGACATTTGATCTCCGTCTTTGAATGCATAGCAAAGGTGACAAGATGAAAACACAACTTAAAGGCATCTTTATTGCTTAGTCACCTTCTGAATTTAAGCCTGTTTATTATGTGGATTCTGCACCATCCCCGACTTTAGGTCTCTCTATGTGCCAGTTCAGTCTCTGGCACTTTTGGTAAGGTTACATACAAGTAACACTGATGACCAGTCTTCGCACTACTTTAGTCCATGGGCCCACTTGTATGATCCGAAAATGGTATCATTGCAAGGCAGCCACTGTGCCTGCGCAAATATTTGCCTATTGCTGGAGGTATGAACTCTAGCACGTGATGAGAGTTCTCATTCATCTTTCAGCTCTGGTGAACTAACACCTTAAATAATGTTGCTAATTAGTCTCCACACCATTCAATTGGTTGCCTCTGTGATAGAATTACAATTAGTATTACAGCCTGGTCCTAAATGTCTAGTCCGTGCTCAGCATCTCTTTTCTTTTATTTAAACTTGTCTGTATTAGCATTTGTTGTGCAGAATACAAGAAACATAAAAACAACAGAACATTGCAGCATTATCTGAAATACACACATATAAAAACACAGCATCCATGAGATGCCCCGCTCAACCCTCGCCTGGCGGAGAGATTCACCCATATATCATTCCCTTGGCCTACAGCGGTCTGGCCTAGGCTCAAAGGCCCAACTAACACCCATACTGCCTGTCTCTACTCTATGGGGGGGAGGGATTACCACCACTCAATGTCTAGTGCTTGGCATATCTGAAATGCTTATATATAGGTAAAAATGTAGGTCAGCATACAAGCCTGCTCAATCTATGTTTTCCTGGAGCTTTTTTTCATTGATTGTGGGGGTGTCTGGACAAAATGTTGAATTTTAAATATTGTGATACACAAATATTGTGTAAAAAATATTGTTAGTACAGAAATATTTTGTCACAGAATATTGCCGTCAAGAATATCGTTTTTGTTATATAATACTTCAAATAGAATTGTTTTATTATTGTTAACTTAAACATATTTGAAAAAATATTGCATTTAGTTTAATATATATTAAGTAAAATATTCATTTTCGGTGTTAGTATTATTATTTTATATCTTATTATCTTTGTGTACTATAGTTTATAAGTTAAAATGTTTATTTTTTGAATTGTTAGTAATTAATAATTAGGCCTCCCGGTGTTATGGTATTTTCTTTTTTACATTTCATTCTGTATTTATCCATATTTATTTTTTGGCCATTTTATTGGTATTTATCCATATTTATTTTATGTTTTCAGAATAAATGGAGTGATAAAATTGTATATTTCCACATTTATTTAACTGATAGAGATGCACTCATACTTTGATGCCAGTTAGGTTCTAGCAACTTAAGTAGCCAATAATAACAAAACAGTACACCAACAGCTAACTATTAACATTATCAACATATATATGTTAAAATATGCCTGTATTTAAGGGAATCTGATCCTTTTTTTTAAATCTCCATGGTGTCTATCTGCTTAGCAGTTGGTCTGGAATTTATGAAGGACAACTAGGTTAGTCACTCACAAGAAGCACAATTTTCTGTATTTTTCTGCTTCTTACAGACAGGAAATAGACTGTTTTCTGTCTGTATTTATATGTAAAAATCAGTAAAACTGAAAGCAGGAATTCGTATTTATAATGCAATGTAAATGTAAATGTAAATGTAATTGAGCTTATATAGCGCACAGCTACCCGCAGTGGGTGTCCCGGCGCTTGCTTAGGGAACCCGTCCTGATATTCCCCTGTGTGATAGCCCCAGCAGGGTATCCACAAGGTGAAAGTCAGGCATCCCGCCGCGAGGGGCCGTTGTGGAGATTAAGCAAGCTATTGCCCAGAGTCGCAGAGTGTGAACCCGTGATTCGAGAAGGCACCGGATCGAGAGAATTATCGAGTCTGTGGAATTTTTAGCCCAAGACCCGCCGAGGCGGGGAATTGAACCCTGGTCCAGGACCTATCTCAGCTTCCGGGTCTGCCGCCTCTAACCCCTGAGCCACACTTCTCACTATATCTGCTCTACTTGTGACTTACTCATATCGATGTCACTGCTCTAACCTGTTTTTGTTGTTTTTTATTCTTTCTGCGTGGAATTAGTTGGGCTGAACAGAAGAAAAAGAACAAATATCTCACACAACCTGTTTTTAGGGCAACAGGTTGGGAAGTATTAGCAGCAGGTTTAAATGATGCATGGAATTGGACAGTCTGAATCTGACCACGCATTAATTGCTGTAAGGCAATCAATTCAAAGGTAATCTTGAGTGCTGATTCTTCTGCGGACTTCTCTCCAGGTTATCTGGTGACATGCTGAGTTCTGGCACCACTGAAATGTAGGCTCCTTTTGGCAGATTAGGAATTCCCTAGCAACTTAGACTTGGTGACCTGAAGTTTATTAAGAATTGATTTGGGGTGCCCACCGGTAATGAGTTCTCATAATCTAACTTGCATCCATAATTTAACACAGCCTCTGTGTTTAGCACGTCTTCATCCTAAGTGGTTTCTTGGCACTATGTAACTGATGGTTGATTTGTATCCATATCAGTAATTATTAAGGTTGTAGGACCAAAAGACAGTAATTTGTAAGATTTAAGATAATTATAAAATGGGTGAACATACAATTTGATAGAAATGTATTGGGCTGATTTTTGTTTTTATGTTTTTCTGTGTAGATATTGTTGTTGGTTTAAACTAAATTGAGGGAGAAATCTATTTATCCTGAAGAAGGTGGCTCTAAATACTGGGAGTCCACCGAAACGTGTCGATGCAACTTGAACACTAAATCTGACAAATATTGTGTTATACAGTAGATATCAATGAATTTACTGATACTCTGTACTCTAAAAAATAATCAAAGCAGATTGGTGATCTTAAGACATATGCGATTGTCTTATTACTCAATACAAGAAGGTATGCAGTTCCTAAGAAGGGGAGAGGGAGAGGACAACAGGACTGGGTGGTCCACAGTCCAAAAGTTATAGGAGGAATGGAGGATTCCTCCTATTGGAATATAGGCCCTTACACACCTGGCAGGGTGACATGCTGCATCATAGGTCTCCTTGGCAAGTCGGCCATGCAATACCTGACGGGCTCCCTATAAGGGGCTCTTTGCAGGAGATCTTTTATTTCAAAGTGCAGTTGGGTGCCTTATGGGTATGGGGCCTTGGTGTGTAGATGGATGTGATGCAAGTGAGTGTTCTTAGTGGTGATTTAAAAAGGGACATGGCTGCAAAAAATGTATTTAATCAGCAAGACTTCCAACCCAATTAAAAACAGGGTGGCACACTGCTGAAGTAATGTTTCAGGGATGGCGCAAAGTCAAATGGTCAACATGTTTCTTGTCTAAATAGTCCTCAGATCTAGTGGCAATTCGTCAGGACCAAAGTTCTAAAAAGCTATCTACACAGTGGTTGGTTGTTTGGTAATGTGACCCTGATTAACCAAACCTAAAACCTACAGTGTGGTACCTGAATTTAGATGACCGACCCCTGGGTCGGCAATAACCGACAACAACTCTCGGCAGGGAGGACACAGGGAATTACCAAGTGCCGCTTGCTTAGAGGCAAGTATGCCGTCAGAGCTATCCTCTCACTGGCGGAGACGATTGCGGGCAGTGAGTGGATAGGTCTGACGGCTGACGGCTGGTGGGCATTAAAATATCTCTTGCAGGCAGTTTCCCAACTGTAGAAATACATGTAATTTGATAATGTGCCTTTCTAGAGTGGGAAAATAAATTAAGCCTATTTTTGCAGTAGAAAAGGGAAAGCATCACCCGAATTTTGACAGGCTTTCTAGATAGGAAAAAAGAAACATAACTCATACGTGCTAACGCTCTTTTACAGCAGGGAAATAATGAATCACACCCTCCTACCGCCCCACCCAGCACACACACACTCACACACATGGACAGTGTACTTTAAAGAAAGTGTCAGGATATTTCATTTGAACATGGTAAGAGAAAATTTCAAAGAACACATCAATCTAAAAGGTCTCCACTACATAGAAGAGAAAGGTTTAGTTTTATTTAACCAGCCAAAGAACAAAAAGTATCACCAACGATTAAAATTCGAGAATGTTCTTTTGCTAAATGACACCTGAGTTTGGAAACATATTGTGAGATCATTCATGGAATGGCTGGCTCCTTTAAAAATCAAATGCATGGGGGATAGGAGTGAGACTTCCATCAGAAGAGAGCTAAAAAGCTGTGTATTCTCGCGTCATTAGCACTTCGTCGCGCAATTACCGACCGGTGAAAAAGCACCTGAAACGTTCAGTGTGTGTTCTTTTAAAATCCATTGATAGAACGGAAAGACAATTTTCCGGCGGCGCTTCTACGTAAACATACATTTCGCTATGTAAAAAGCAGGTGCTGCGCCCTTACCTCATCTACAGGAAGTATGGAATCGGTGACATCACATCTGGCCTCAGAGTTTTCTTCGCTGTGCTGAAAAAGTTCAATATTTTCACTTCCAGTAGATCCCATTTTTAAGGAAAAAAATCGCGTAAAAAATAAAATATCGCTGCAGTTTGATCCTTGAATCCGCAGAGGACACTCATTAAATAAACTCTTTTAAACGGGTAGGAGATGAATGAAGCTCATTCTGGTTCATTTCCAGCTCCTGTCTGTGAGTAACAGGGAGTAAGAGCCCCAACTATTATCCGCACAGCGCCTCCTCACTTCCGTGTGACTACATTAGCAGCTATGCTAATGTTTTCACATTACTAGGTCAAAGTTTCATGGAAGGAGTGGTCAGCGGCGTAGCTCGCAGGCAGACTGTGAAGCGAGGCTGGGTAAACATGCGAGAACAGGACTGAGCTCCGTGATCGAAAGCCAAATTCCACATACCTAGAATTTCCAGTCTGACAACACCTTGCTCTTCGTGAGCGGTCTAAGGCTAAGCCAAGTTCTAAATTGAAATGTACTTTAAAAAAAAATTGCATTTCATAAAGAAGGACCATTGTTTCATTTGTTCTTCGAAACTTATGAACAACTCGATTGTTATTTAAATTGTTATTTAAATGAATGATTGGGAACAGTGGATCCCTGTTGAGTGATTGGCAAACTTCATGCAAAGGAAACTTAAATAAGAATATGGAGCTCATGGGCTTCCTAGGTACAGAACCGCATCCCTGACATATATTTTCTTTTTTACAGTCATCAGCCATTCATTTATTTTCTTTTGCCTTCCCAGTTTTAGCCTACTTTTCTGTCCCTGTTGTTTATACTAGATGTACTTTGTTTGCTTTAGTTTATTTTCTTTCTCTTTGTTCTTTTCTATTTTTCTTCCCTTTTATTTATTTATATAATTTTCCCAAATTCCTTTCCTTCTAAGAGAAGTCTTTCTTTTGTCTTTCCACCCTCTCTCCCTTCCATCCATCTATTCATTCATTCTTTCTTTCTTTCTTTCTTTCTTTCTTTCTTTCTTTCTTTCTTTCTTTCTTTCTTTTTCATTTCACCCCTTAGATCGATGTCACACTTGTTCACTCTATTTATCTGTATCTCACTTTTTCTTTTGTCTAACTTCACACTTTTCTCATTCGTTGTAAAACCCTGTTCAGTTATTTTCTTCCTTTGGCTCAGACTGATAAATTAGAAGTACGTTTTTCATTTGCCAAGGGAAAGGCGTTCAGCTTCTAGAACTTTATTCACTTTGAGTAAGGAGTTTCTGATCTATTCAATGGTAATAATTCCCTGTTATTGTGTTACCTGGAACTACCAAACACTCGTATTTGTTTCCATTACTTTTCTATTACATACTGATAGTGTTGTAAGCACAGTGGGTGAACAGATAGTAGCTATTACTTCCTTACTAACTTTGTCTCCTCGTTCAACATATAATTATTCGAGGAGACAGTTCCACCTTTCAGACAGGCAACCCATCGCCCCCCTATAAAAGCTATCCCACAAATGCCTCCCGATATGCTTGACTCCTGGACAGACACCTATTGACCATTGAGGACCAGGAATCACTCACATGGGCTGTATTTTGCTTTCCAGTCAGTTGCTTAGTATGGGTTTAGAGGTGGGTGCTTTATGTATATCGGGATCTTCACCTGTGATGGATATCATGTAGATCTGGTGTAGGGAATCCCCTGTCCCTGCTGAGGTTGGTCCTCGAGAATATTACTGAATGATCACCGAGGGAGAAAAGTTTGGGTCAGAAGCCTGAGTGGAGAAATAATTCTCAAGTCATATTCTTCTCTTCCAGCAACTGTATTGCACTGAAGACCCCATGTGGGGACATTCTTCAGAAGGCTATGGAGGTGATGAGACTTTCTCACATAAGGTTTGGTTGAGCTGTTGAAGTGACCTGTTCAATATCTTTAAAAACCCAACAAGCTACAAAAAGACGCATGTAAGCATGGAGGCCATTTTTAGATGGGAGACAAAAGACAAAGTGCAAACGTATCCAGTTAGAGCTTAAAGGCTGGTAAGATAACACCCACCGTCTAGATTTAGTGGAGGCCTTTCTCTTTTTCTTTGCAGGGACCTAGCAGATGAGTAATGCAGGCAGTTCACACTCTTAAAGCAAGGTATGATATCAATCAACACTTTCTAGCCGCTAAAATCTCCTAGTGTGAATATGTTTCCATAAAGATAACTCGTCTTTGGGTTTGCTTGGATTGAGCAGTAGGCAAATCTCATCAATAGCTGTGGATTAGGTGTTGTGCTTAACCAACCAATTAAACAACAACATAGTTAAAGAAATAAAGAGCTTAACTTCCAAGCTTTGTACCCTTCCTTGCGCCACACTATTTCAACTATAATACTGTGTAATTATAGAGCGAGTGCAATCCTTTTTTTATACTGTATTTGCTATATACATCTCATACATAGTGTCAGAAAGTCGGTTATTAGTTTGGAAAGGGTGGAGTGTCTAATCAGCTTAACAGACACAGCCTGGTTGTCAGAAATGGGGTCTCTAGTTTGCACCGTGTCCCAGTAGGGACCCTCACTCTAGTCAGGGTAAGGGAGTCACACAGCAAAGATAACCCCTGCTCACCCCCTTGGTAGATTGGCACAAGCAGTCAGGCTTATCACAGAGGTAAGGTGTAAGGCATTTGTACATACACACACAGTGAAAACACTACAAAAGGAGTCCACAGCAGTTTAGAAAAATAGCCAGTATTTATCTGAATAAAACAAGACCAAAACGACAGAAATTCAACATACACAAGTCAAGATATCCCTTTTCAGTTCAGTCCATAGAAATCAATGGATGCGCATCTTTTAGCATTAAGTACCTTGGATAAATAAAAAATCAAAGATGAATTAGGTGCATGGGAGGTGAGGTGCTGGAAAAGCAAAGAAATGCATCAGTTAGTTCCAGGGGAGGTGATGTGTTGGTTCCTTACTTCTAGGCATGGAAGGTGATGTTTCAGTCTCCCGACACGCAGCCTTGGTTCCTTCCTGCAGTGCAACATCAATGAAGCATTGACAAGGAGGGATCATGTTTCAAAAATCCAGACACGATGCGGCGATGCGGCGATACAGGTGCTAGGTTGATTTCACAACCACAAGCAGGTGCTGCATTGATTCTTCAGCAGCCAAGCAGGTACTGTGTTGGAGTTGGAGCGGGTGCCACAGACATCAGTGACACAGTGCTCGGGACTCATGCTGCAGTGATTTTTTAGTCTCAAAGCAGGTGCTGCATCGATCAAACTGGGGCTGAGAGTCGATGAGTGAATTCCTCACCAAGTTACACTTCCAAGGACCCAGGAACTGGATGTGGCACCACTTGGCAAGTCAGGGCTCTCAGCAGAAGAGCTCAGGCACTGGTAGGTAAAGTCTTTGATGGCCCTGAGACTTCTTAACAGGAAGCAAGCACGTACAGGCCCTGGGAGAACCTTGGAAGCAGGATATAGAAAGCAAAGTCCAGTCCTTTCACTCCCAGGACTGAAGCAGCAGGCAGAAGGCCAGCACAGTAATGCAGCAGGCAGAGTGGCAGTCCCTTCTACTGCATTCAACTCTTCTCGCTGGTAGAATGTCCTTGGTCCAGAAGCGTTCTGATTTTGGGGTGTCAGAGGTCCAATACTTATACCCCTTTCTGCCTTTGAAGTAGGCAAACTTCAAAGGAAAGTCTTTCTAGTGTACAAGACCCTGTCTTTCCCTGACCTCGCTCTAGACACACTACAGAAGGGTGGAGAAAGCTTTGTGTGAGGACAGGCAGAGCTCTATTCAGGTTTCAGTGACAACTCCTCCCACCACTCTAGCTCGGGAAGGCTCATCATCCTGGTGAAGGGCCATCAGGATATGCAAGGCACACCTCAACTCCCTTTGTGTGACTGTCAAGAGTGAATGCGCAAGAGCCCAACTGTCAATCAACCCAAACGTGTATTCTACAGACAGCCAGAGGCACAGAATGGTTAAGCAAGAAAATGCCCACTTTCTAAAAGTGGCATTTTCAAGCACGCAATTTAAAAAACAACTTCACCAAAAGATGCATTTTAAATTGTGAGTTCAGGCACCCCAAACTTCAAATCTCTATCTGCTCCCAATGGGAAATGACACTTAAAAAATATTTTAAGGCAATCCCCATGTTACCACATTGGAAAGATAGTCCTTGCAATAGCGAAAAACGAAATTAGCAGTAGTTCACTTTCAGGACATGTAACAAACAACAGTACATGTCCTACCTTTTGAATACACTGCACCTTGCCTTTGGGGCTGCCTTGGGCCTACCTTAGTGGTGACTTATATTTAGTAAAAGGGGAGGTTTGGGCCTGGCAAGTGCGTGCACAGGCCAGGTCGAAATGGCAGTTTCAAACTGCACTCACAGAGACTACAGTGGCAGGCCTGAGACATGTTTACAGGGCTACTAATGAGGGTGGCACAATTAGTGTTGCAGGCCCACCCGCAGCATTTGATTTACAGGCCTTGGGTACTCCTGATGCACTCTACTAGGGACATACTAGTAAATCAAATATGACAATCGTGGATACACCAATCACCAATGCAATTTAGACAGAGAGCATATGTAGTTTAGCACTGGTTAGCAATGGTAACATGATCTTGTCACTTAACCATAACTACATCTCTCTATATGATTCTCCTTTATGGCATATCATTGGCTCACTTAAGATGGTGGAGCGGGTGCTCCTTTAAATGAGGAGAGACGTCAAGAACTACTCGGTCCCTATTAGGTATTTCAACCAACATGGCGGAGACTGTTCCTCCATAGCCTGGAGTCCCTTCTTAGTGTTCTCCAAAATATGAGACACGGTTGGGAAAAGTCCCAAGTAAAAGCGCGATAAAAATACTTACTTAAACGTCATCTAAAAAGCGCTCGGTCAAATATTATACAACTTAACCAACATGGCGGGGACTGTTCGCCCATAGCAAAAAGTCCCTCCTTAGTGTTCTCCAAAAAGTGAGACACAGCTGGGGAGAGTCCTAAAAAAAGCGCGAGAAAATACCTATTTAAACGTCATCTAATAAGCGCACAGACGAGTGTCCTGTATCGTGCAATTGGCCGACCAAGGCTGCCGGCGGAACCCCATATGAAGATGACGACCGACTTTGTGACGGTAAGCAGAATTAAGTGACCACCATAGTCCGCATAACAGAGCCTTTTAAATGCCCCCTCATAACGGACAATATGTATTTTTGTTGTCCATCCCTAGGAATGCGAGTAAGCCTTTTCCCGTCCCGAGTACGTCCTAGTTGGTGGAATTCCCGTGAAAAAGCCTGACTTGATTCAACTAAGGTAATTACCTTTTTAAAGTTACTTAAGAACGTGGTTACGCCCAAGCGTCCAGCAAAGTCCGCACAACGGAGCCTTTTCAAATGCCCCCACGTAACGGACAATATGTAATTCTGTTGTCCGTCTTTAGGAATGCGAGCGAGCAGTTTCCCGTCCTGAATACGTCCCAGTTGGTGGAATCCCCGTGATAAAGCCCGACTTGATTCTTTTAAGGTAATCACCTCTTCAAAACTACTTAAGAATGTGGTTACGAATAGAGTTATCCCTAATATGCTCCGCTTTGTTATTTTCTTGCACGATTGTCCGATACCCTTAAAGGGTTTTGCAATCTCTAGCACAACTGTTTGATACCCTTAAAGGGTCGTGCAATCCCCCTCACAGTTGATATGTTACACCCTTTTTTATCGGCCCGCCATAACCTGTGACTATCCTACGTACTTTATAGGAGCCTTAACTACAAACAAACCAGGCTATAATTTTGAGGGGATTTTCCCTTTGTTTTGCAACCCTCCACCCGTGGATACATTACACTCTGTTCATTTGCCCTTGGGACCTCTCACAATCGGTTCATTGCTATAACATGAGACAATCCTACGTGGCTTGTAGGACCCTTAACTACAAACATACCCGGCCATGGTTTTGAGGGGATTTCCTTTGATATGAAAGGAAAAAGACCAACAACTTGTAAAGGCCATACATAATTGTAAAAAAGAACCCCTTTTTTGTTTCCCTGACTCACCAGCTACCGGAGCCTCTGACTCAAACGCTTTGACTTCACCAGCAGTACCGAAGCCACAACAGGACGGCTTTGAAGAGACGAGATAATATTCGACATTTTAACATCACAGAAGGTACCTCACTATTAGTTTGTTTCTCTATAGGGGGGCTTGATCGCCTCTTTAAATATTAAGAATAGAGATACAGTGACCTATCTCTTTTTAAATCTAGAGAATTCTACATTTCGGGTTACCTGACCTATGTTAACTATTTGGTGGAGCAACACGCCGCATAAGTCCGACCAAAGGAACCACAAGCCTAGATCAAATAGCTTGGTAAATTGATTTCTCCGGTCTATAAATGTTACACTAAGTATTAAAAAGAAATTTATGATTAACGATAATAATCGGTTATACCTCTCCATTAAGGTTACAATTGGAATCCATCTCCCTTTGCAGTCGTGAAAGTGGTCCTCAAATCGTACGCCATTTTAAACAAAATAAACAGGTAACACGAATAAAAGCGATACTGTCAATGTTACACTAGTTTAGAAGAACCTATGAGCAGTTGGGGCTAATTAGGACAATTGGGTCATGTCACCTTCCTTCTGCACCTTTTTTCTTTAAAAACACAAAATATGGAGTGGCCGAACTAAAGCCCTGGGGTCTTAGGTGGACGACAATGAGTGTGTGATTATTAAATGTGTGTCTAGTGTTGTGAAGTAGACTCTACTGTTCATTTAGCTTAGGCTATCAGTTTGCCTTCTTTGGATTCCACGGAATAGGGAATCTGATATGGGAGTGTCTCCAACTGGTCTGTTGCTGCACAGTGTCAAAAAATGTCAACCTTACATGTATTATATAGAGAAGGTCTATATATGTTTCCTCTTTTCTAAAAGCAAATAATATTATGTAAATGAAATGTTTATGTGTTTATATATTGAAATACGGGACTAAGACAAAGTTTTTTTATTTCCAGATTTTACTTCTCTCCCCCTGCCCAGCATACTACCCTGGCCCTGATGAAGGTGTGGCCATATTGGCTTTTCACCGAAACGCGCGTCGGCACGTTTTCCCAGGAATACGGCATTCTGTCCTAATTACATCAGGACCCGTATTAATACCATCTACCTGGATGAACTTCCCGATTTAGGCAACTTATTGAATATCTATTGTTGCCTATGCCAGGATTATATGAATGGATGAATGGTAGTTGAATGCTTAAACTATAGTTAGAGACAATCCCTGTATGAATGAGTGTGTAAGTTTGTCTGAAGTGTGGTCAGTACTGGGCAGTTCTTAATCTAAAAAGAATTTTTGCTATGTATTTTGCGATATATCATTTTGACTATCTAATCTGTATATGTCTGTCCTCTGAAAATTACTAATAATATATTTAAAAAGAAGAAAAATAAAAAGTATGTATTTTTCTAATATATCTTGTTTAATCTGTTTTCATTGACCTAGTGTTTGTCCTGTGCAGCGCCAGCCCTTGGGCTAATCACCCCCCTCTTATCACTTTTGGATCCTCTAACTAGGACCTCTATAAATATTAGGCAGGGTACCTTCTTTCATTTTCTATACAGTTGTTTTTTCCCCCCCTTGGCCTGCCTATATCATTAAGAAAACCCTTGGGAAGCCCCCTTCTTTTGTCTTGTTTCTCACAGCCCTGAGCTGTGGGGGTCTTATTTGGGTCTCCATGCTAAATGAACCAATAGAGACTGTGAATGAGAGATATATGTGAGATGGTATGAATGTGTACTTAACCGCTAGATACCTTTGACCTTTCCTGAGATTTAGTTCGGCCTGGAACAAACCAGGCGTCCAAAATATTTGAATATTGCTAAATTCCATCTAAATCAGTACCAATGGATACTATAAAAACATTTGGATTTACTGACGATGATTTCGCCAAGATGCTTGGCCTCCCTACTGACGGTAATCAAGACTTTACTGTACCTAGAGGGCTAAACGGAGATTGGAACAAGTTACTTAATCTCCGTAAGAAATCTAAAAGAACAGAACTTCATGCGAAATTTATGCTTGATTACCTACGAGCTGGCACGATCCCTATCGGACTTAGAGTCCGCAACATCCCAGGGATGTTTATAGAAATCAGACAGTTCCTGGAGCGATGGGCTCTCATCTCGAACCGTTGCTCCAGGGACTGGATGATGTTGATTGTGGAAACGGCTCGCACCGTGATTGACATCCTGAACAAAGAAATTTGCGAGCTAGAGGACAAATTGAAAGAAGGGGATGCAGTAGAGGAAGGAAAAAGAAAACTAGAAGAGATCCAATTTGAGTTGGAATCTTTCTCCGACTACCTACTTAAAAGGAAAACAGAAAAATTGAGAAAGGACATCCGAATGTTCAATCAGGAAAGGGCATACCCCTATTTAGGGAAGGACTTTTATACCACCCAAGAAGAAAGTGCGCCTCGCGGTCAGGCACCCAGATGGGGCCAAGGGAGAAAGGTCACAACTTTCTCAGATACCACTGACTCTGAGGGGGATGCCCCCGATGAGTATGACCCTAGCTTTGACACAGATTATGATCAAGGTCACAGTTCAAACCGTGGTCATAACCCAAATAGAGGAAATAGGAATGGAGGGTTTGAGCGCAACCATCAACAGAACCGTTTTTTAGGGAATCGCCGGGGCAATTCCCGACCCCCGTCGAGAACACCGCAGACGAGGAACTACCATCAGGGTCGGGGTCAACCGCAAATGTATGTGCAGACCCGCCATCATCAATACTGGCGAACATAAGGGGGCTCCCTGTGTTCAATCTTTCCAGTGAGAATATAGACCCTGCAGCCATTAAACTTTTATCAAGAGGGCTGTCCTTTGTACCATCCGCTAATTTCAGTAAATTTGAACTGAATAGAGACCTACAGCTTTTCTTCAGGAAGGTTCGACTTCAGAAATTTTTCCAAGAGGCACCACCCACTGATAATGACCATAATAAATCAGGATGCAAACCACCGTCTTCGTTTACTCCCACCTTAGAAATGGTGGGCCCTGAGGTCAACATCTTTGAAAAAACAGTTATGAAAAAAATAAACAAAATGACCAAGTACGTACCCATACCTAAGGCCAACATGCCCACCATAAAGAACAGAGCCCTCAAAGAACTTGAAACAAATCGAAATATCACAATAAAACCGTGTGATAAAGGGGGAGGAATCACAATACTTGATACGTCTGACTACAAAAAAAGAATGACTGATCTATTGTCTTCTTCAGGCCATTATGTACGGATCACCCGGAATCCTGAGAACGCCTTAAAAAAGCGTATATTAAAAATGGTCCAGAAAGCTGTATCACAGAACCAAATCTGTGAAGATGAAGCAGAGTTTCTAACTCCTAGCAACACTAAAATGCCCATAATTTATGGGCTTCCCAAGACCTACAAGTCCAGCTTGGATCCACCCCTACGACCAATTGTTTCGACGATTGGCTCGGCCACCGAGCCGTTGTCCAAATATATTGATAAATTCCTAAATCCAATGGTGATCGAGCTAAAATCCTATGTGCGTGATACAGGACACTTTATTCAGCAGGTGGAGGGCACTCAATTTCTTGAGAACTCTGAAGTCATGGTCACACTAGATGTGGAAGCATTGTATTCTAACATCCCCCAAAAAGGAGCATATGATGCGATTGAAACTGTCATCTCCAGAAACACCGAGATCACTAACAAGGAATTCATCTTGGAATGTCTGAAGATAGTTCTATTCGAGAACTATTTTGAATTCGACAACACCATGTACAGGCAGGCCTCTGGAGTAAGTATGGGAGCAAGTTGCGCCCCAAGTATTGCCTGTTTGTACATGGGTGAGTTTGAAAGAACAAACATCTTCAATGAATTGGCCCCCTTCTACGAAAACGTCAAAAGCTGGAAACGGTTTATTGACGATATTTTCTTTATTTGGAAGGGGGCTGAGGAACAACTGCACGAATTCATTGGGTGGCTCAATGCGGCGGACGCCAACTTGAGATTTACCAGCCACCTAAGTACAACCAAAATAGAATTCCTAGACATTTGGATCGAGCACCAGGATAACATTATCAAAGTTTCTCTATATACCAAACCTACGGCACGCAACACTCTACTACAATATGCCAGTTATCACCCGCGGAGTCAAAGGGATAGTATCCCCTACAGTCAGTTCCTTCGCATTAGAAGGAACTGCACATATCTGGATGACTTCCTGATCCAGGCTGACATTCTTCAGGAGAAACTCCGTATCCGAGGATACCCACCCAGACTCATCAAGGAGTCGTTTAAACGGGCGAGATACACCAACCGGGAGGCTATGTTTGTGGAAAGAGAGCCGGAGAAACTAAAGCAACTTGTATGCGTGACCCGTCACTCTGAGATGAACCATAAAATAAGACAAGCTATTAACTCCAGCTGGCAAATCCTGAATCTGGAACACGAAAAAACACATTTAAACCGCCCCATTTTTGCGTTTAAAAAGAACGCCAACCTTAAAAACCACCTTGTTCGGGGTAAATTTCAGGAGACATCTGGAAATAATCAGACAGCCATCACCGGATTGGAACCAATATATGGCAACCATAGATGTGGGACATGTCACATCTGCCCACAGGCAATTACTGGAGAGACTGTCACTACAAATACCCGTACAGTGTCTGTACGACGCAATGCCAATATGACTAATTGCCGTACAAGCAATATCATTTATTTGATATTGTGCCCGTGCAATCTCCCTTATGTTGGAGAAACTGGCAGAGAATGCAGGGCAAGAATTGGAGAACATAAGTCCAATATCAGGAACCAAAAACAAGCAGCTCCATTGGTAGCCCACTGGGCGGAGAAAAACCACACAGAGCTAGAGCTTCGGTGGTTTATCTTAGAAAAAATAAAAACCTGCCCAGGAACCAACACCACAAACCTCCGAAAAAAACGGGAGGTATTTTGGATCTTTTTTCTAAATGCGGTGGAAAAAGGGCTTAACGAAGAATGTCCTTGGCACCAAGCAATTTTGTAAAAATATGCTGGAGAACTGTTGTTCAATATATATGGAATACAGTATAGTCCGACTGAATACAATAACCTGTGGGAATATAAGGAAATGAACTGTGATACAGCTTGCGCATATTAGACCACTTATACTCGGATGTGAGTACTAGAATATGTCTAGTCTTGAGCGCGATCAACTTCTTTATTTTATCCCACTCGATACTGGGCTAAAGTGACATAACATGATCTTGTCACTTAACCATAACTACATCTCTCTATATGATTCTCCTTTATGGCATATCATTGGCTCACTTAAGATGGTGGAGCGGGTGCTCCTTTAAATGAGGAGAGACGTCAAGAACTACTCGGTCCCTATTAGGTATTTCAACCAACATGGCGGAGACTGTTCCTCCATAGCCTGGAGTCCCTTCTTAGTGTTCTCCAAAATATGAGACACGGTTGGGAAAAGTCCCAAGTAAAAGCGCGATAAAAATACTTACTTAAACGTCATCTAAAAAGCGCTCGGTCAAATATTATACAACTTAACCAACATGGCGGGGACTGTTCGCCCATAGCAAAAAGTCCCTCCTTAGTGTTCTCCAAAAAGTGAGACACAGCTGGGGAGAGTCCTAAAAAAAGCGCGAGAAAATACCTATTTAAACGTCATCTAATAAGCGCACAGACGAGTGTCCTGTATCGTGCAATTGGCTGACCAAGGCTGCCGGCGGAACCCCATATGAAGATGACGACCGACTTTGTGACGGTAAGCAGAATTAAGTGACCACCATAGTCCGCATAACGGAGCCTTTTAAATGCCCCCTCATAACGGACAATATGTATTTTTGTTGTCCATCCCTAGGAATGCGAGTAAGCCTTTTCCCGTCCCGAGTACGTCCTAGTTGGTGGAATTCCCGTGAAAAAGCCTGACTTGATTCAACTAAGGTAATTACCTTTTTAAAGTTACTTAAGAACGTGGTTACGCCCAAGCGTCCAGCAAAGTCCGCACAACGGAGCCTTTTCAAATGCCCCCACGTAACGGACAATATGTAATTCTGTTGTCCGTCTTTAGGAATGCGAGCGAGCAGTTTCCCGTCCTGAATACGTCCCAGTTGGTGGAATCCCCGTGATAAAGCCCGACTTGATTCTTTTAAGGTAATCGCCTCTTCAAAACTACTTAAGAATGTGGTTACGAATAGAGTTATCCCTAATATGCTCCGCTTTGTTATTTTCTTGCACGATTGTCCGATACCCTTAAAGGGTTTTGCAATCTCTAGCACAACTGTTTGATACCCTTAAAGGGTCGTGCAATCCCCCTCACAGTTGATATGTTACACCCTTTTTTATCGGCCCGCCATAACCTGTGACTATCCTTTTTTTTTTTTTTATAAAATTTTTATTGTTAGCAGGCTGAAGAGGAGAACCAAAAATACAAAAAGAATGGTGATAGCAATACTTAAAACACAATACATATATATAATGATATAACAATTTCATGTTAGCAATCTCCAAGATATAATAGCAGCTGTCAAATAATACAGTTTTTCAAAGATATAACATCAGCTTTCTATAAAAGTGCCCCAATTTTTTCCATAATTTTTCATTGCTTTTGCACCCCTAATATTTGCTAAAGCAAACTCCATTGAGTGTATTTCGGTTACCAGTGTCCACCAGTCCCAAATTTTTGGTGTTTCTGAGCTGATCCAAGCTCTTGCCACCGTTAGTTTAGCACAGGACATTAGTATTGTGATCAAGGCGGCATGTGGAAGTGGATCTGTATATATGTCTAATAGAACTGACGCTGCTGTTAGAACTGGTATCTGTATCTGCTTCATATGCAAAAAATTTTCAACTTCGCACCAAAAAGATTTCAGATTCGGGCATGAGAACAGCATATGTGTCAGGTCTGCCGCCTCCATATAGCATTTAGGGCACTTCGTGCGGTCACTATAAATGTTGTTATGGGACCATTTAGAGATTTTTTCGGGGGTATAATATAACATGCATGTTGTTCTAAATTGTTGAAGTCTTAAGCTAGATGATCTTGCTCGTTTGTTAATATTCATTAAAGAGTTTGTTATCTGTGTGGAGGTTATATTTAATACCAATATTCTGCTCCATTTGTCAGCCAGTATGCTGCAATCGTTAGGTTTAACCTGTGACTATCCTACGTACTTTATAGGAGCCTTAACTACAAACAAACCAGGCTATAATTTTGAGGGGATTTTCCCTTTGTTTTGCAACCCTCCACCCGTGGATACATTACACTCTGTTCATTTGCCCTTGGGACCTCTCACAATCGGTTCATTGCTATAACATGAGACAATCCTACGTGGCTTGTAGGACCCTTAACTACAAACATACCCGGCCATGGTTTTGAGGGGATTTCCTTTGATATGAAAGGAAAAAGACCAACAACTTGTAAAGGCCATACATAATTGTAAAAAAGAACCCCTTTTTTGTTTCCCTGACTCACCAGCTACCGGAGCCTCTGACTCAAACGCTTTGACTTCACCAGCGGTACCGAAGCCACAACAGGACGGCTTTGAAGAGACGAGATAATATTCGACATTTTAACATCACAGAAGGTACCTCACTATTAGTTTGTTTCTCTATAGGGGGGCTTGATCGCCTCTTTAAATATTAAGAATAGAGATACAGTTACCTATCTCTTTTTAAATCTAGAGAATTCTACATTTCGGGTTACCTGACCTATGTTAACTATTTGGTGGAGCAACATGCCGCATAAGTCCGACCAAAGGAACCACAAGCCTAGATCAAATAGCTTGGTAAATTGATTTCTCCGGTCTATAAATGTTACACTAAGTATTAAAAAGAAATGTATGATTAACGATAATAATCGGTTATACCTCTCCATTAAGGTTACAATTGGAATCCATCTCCCTTTGCAGTCGTGAAAGTGGTCCTCAAATCGTACTCCATTTTAAACAAAATAAACAGGTAACACGAATAAAAGCGATACTGTCAATGTTACACTAGTTTAGAAGAACCTATGAGCAGTTGGGGCTAATTAAGACAATTGGGTCATGTCACCTTCCTTCTGCACCTTTTTTCTTTAAAAACACAAAATATGGAGTGGCCGAACTAAAGCCCTGGGGTCTTAGGTGGACGACAATGAGTGTGTGATTATTAAATGTGTGTCTAGTGTTGTGAAGTAGACTCTACTGTTCATTTAGCTTAGGCTATCAGTTTGCCTTCTTTAGATTCCACGGAATAGGGAATCTGATATGGGAGTGTCTCCAACTGGTCTGTTGCTGCACAGTGTCAAAAAATGTCAACCTTACATGTATTATATAGAGAAGGTCTATATATGTTTCCTCTTTTCTAAAAGCAAATAATATTATGTAAATGAAATGTTTATGTGTTTATATATTGGAAATACGGGACTAAGACAAAGTTTTTTTATTTCCAGATTTTACTTCTCTCCCCCTGCCCAGCATACTACCCTGGCCCTGATGAAGGTGTGGCCATATTGGCTTTTCACCGAAACGCGCGTCGGCACGTTTTCCCAGGAATACGGCATTCTGTCCTAATTACATCAGGACCCGTATTAATACCATCTACCTGGATGAACTTCCCGATTTAGGCAACTTATTGAATATCTATTGTTGCCTATGCCAGGATTATATGAATGGATGAATGGTAGTTGAATGCTTAAACTATAGTTAGAGACAATCCCTGTATGAATGAGTGTGTAAGTTTGTCTGAAGTGTGGTCAGTACTGGGCAGTTCTTAATCTAAAAAGAATTTTTGCTATGTATTTTGCGATATATCATTTTGACTATCTAATCTGTATATGTCTGTCCTCTGAAAATTACTAATAATATATTTAAAAAGAAGAAAAATAAAAAGTATGTATTTTTCTAATATATCTTGTTTAATCTGTTTTCATTGACCTAGTGTTTGTCCTGTGCAGCGCCAGCCCTTGGGCTAATCACCCCCCTCTTATCACTTTTGGATCCTCTAACTAGGACCTCTATAAATATTAGGCAGGGTACCTTCTTTCATTTTCTATACAGTTGTTTTTTCCCCCCCTTGGCCTGCCTATATCATTAAGAAAACCCTTGGGAAGCCCCCTTCTTTTGTCTTGTTTCTCACAGCCCTGAGCTGTGGGGGTCTTATTTGGGTCTCCATGCTAAATGAACCAATAGAGACTGTGAATGAGAGATATATGTGAGATGGTATGAATGTGTACTTAACCGCTAGATACCTTTGACCTTTCCTGAGATTTAGTTCGGCCTGGAACAAACCAGGCGTCCAAAATATTTGAATATTGCTAAATTCCATCTAAATCAGTACCAATGGATACTATAAAAACATTTGGATTTACTGACGATGATTTCGCCAAGATGCTTGGCCTCCCTACTGACGGTAATCAAGACTTTACTGTACCTAGAGGGCTAAACGGAGATTGGAACAAGTTACTTAATCTCCGTAAGAAATCTAAAAGAACAGAACTTCATGCGAAATTTATGCTTGATTACCTACGAGCTGGCACGATCCCTATCGGACTTAGAGTCCGCAACATCCCAGGGATGTTTATAGAAATCAGACAGTTCCTGGAGCGATGGGCTCTCATCTCGAACCGTTGCTCCAGGGACTGGATGATGTTGATTGTGGAAACGGCTCGCACCGTGATTGACATCCTGAACAAAGAAATTTGCGAGCTAGAGGACAAATTGAAAGAAGGGGATGCAGTAGAGGAAGGAAAAAGAAAACTAGAAGAGATCCAATTTGAGTTGGAATCTTTCTCCGACTACCTACTTAAAAGGAAAACAGAAAAATTGAGAAAGGACATCCGAATGTTCAATCAGGAAAGGGCATACCCCTATTTAGGGAAGGACTTTTATACCACCCAAGAAGAAAGTGCGCCTCGCGGTCAGGCACCCAGATGGGGCCAAGGGAGAAAGGTCACAACTTTCTCAGATACCACTGACTCTGAGGGGGATGCCCCCGATGAGTATGACCCTAGCTTTGACACAGATTATGATCAAGGTCACAGTTCAAACCGTGGTCATAACCCAAATAGAGGAAATAGGAATGGAGGGTTTGAGCGCAACCATCAACAGAACCGTTTTTTAGGGAATCGCCGGGGCAATTCCCGACCCCCGTCGAGAACACCGCAGACGAGGAACTACCATCAGGGTCGGGGTCAACCGCAAATGTATGTGCAGACCCGCCATCATCAATACTGGCGAACATAAGGGGGCTCCCTGTGTTCAATCTTTCCAGTGAGAATATAGACCCTGCAGCCATTAAACTTTTATCAAGAGGGCTGTCCTTTGTACCATCCGCTAATTTCAGTAAATTTGAACTGAATAGAGACCTACAGCTTTTCTTCAGGAAGGTTCGACTTCAGAAATTTTTCCAAGAGGCACCACCCACTGATAATGACCATAATAAATCAGGATGCAAACCACCGTCTTCGTTTACTCCCACCTTAGAAATGGTGGGCCCTGAGGTCAACATCTTTGAAAAAACAGTTATGAAAAAAATAAACAAAATGACCAAGTACGTACCCATACCTAAGGCCAACATGCCCACCATAAAGAACAGAGCCCTCAAAGAACTTGAAACAAATCGAAATATCACAATAAAACCGTGTGATAAAGGGGGAGGAATCACAATACTTGATACGTCTGACTACAAAAAAAGAATGACTGATCTATTGTCTTCTTCAGGCCATTATGTACGGATCACCCGGAATCCTGAGAACGCCTTAAAAAAGCGTATATTAAAAATGGTCCAGAAAGCTGTATCACAGAACCAAATCTGTGAAGATGAAGCAGAGTTTCTAACTCCTAGCAACACTAAAATGCCCATAATTTATGGGCTTCCCAAGACCTACAAGTCCAGCTTGGATCCACCCCTACGACCAATTGTTTCGACGATTGGCTCGGCCACCGAGCCGTTGTCCAAATATATTGATAAATTCCTAAATCCAATGGTGATCGAGCTAAAATCCTATGTGCGTGATACAGGACACTTTATTCAGCAGGTGGAGGGCACTCAATTTCTTGAGAACTCTGAAGTCATGGTCACACTAGATGTGGAAGCATTGTATTCTAACATCCCCCAAAAAGGAGCATATGATGCGATTGAAACTGTCATCTCCAGAAACACCGAGATCACTAACAAGGAATTCATCTTGGAATGTCTGAAGATAGTTCTATTCGAGAACTATTTTGAATTCGACAACACCATGTACAGGCAGGCCTCTGGAGTAAGTATGGGAGCAAGTTGCGCCCCAAGTATTGCCTGTTTGTACATGGGTGAGTTTGAAAGAACAAACATCTTCAATGAATTGGCCCCCTTCTACGAAAACGTCAAAAGCTGGAAACGGTTTATTGACGATATTTTCTTTATTTGGAAGGGGGCTGAGGAACAACTGCACGAATTCATTGAGTGGCTCAATGCGGCGGACGCCAACTTGAGATTTACCAGCCACCTAAGTACAACCAAAATAGAATTCCTAGACATTTGGATCGAGCACCAGGATAACATTATCAAAGTTTCTCTATATACCAAACCTACGGCACGCAACACTCTACTACAATATGCCAGTTATCACCCGCGGAGTCAAAGGGATAGTATCCCCTACAGTCAGTTCCTTCGCATTAGAAGGAACTGCACATATCTGGATGACTTCCTGATCCAGGCTGACATTCTTCAGGAGAAACTCCGTATCCGAGGATACCCACCCAGACTCATCAAGGAGTCGTTTAAACGGGCGAGATACACCAACCGGGAGGCTATGTTTGTGGAAAGAGAGCCGGAGAAACTAAAGCAACTTGTATGCGTGACCCGTCACTCTGAGATGAACCATAAAATAAGACAAGCTATTAACTCCAGCTGGCAAATCCTGAATCTGGAACACGAAAAAACACATTTAAACCGCCCCATTTTTGCGTTTAAAAAGAACGCCAACCTTAAAAACCACCTTGTTCGGGGTAAATTTCAGGAGACATCTGGAAATAATCAGACAGCCATCACCGGATTGGAACCAATATATGGCAACCATAGATGTGGGACATGTCACATCTGCCCACAGGCAATTACTGGAGAGACTGTCACTACAAATACCCGTACAGTGTCTGTACGACGCAATGCCAATATGACTAATTGCCGTACAAGCAATATCATTTATTTGATATTGTGCCCGTGCAATCTCCCTTATGTTGGAGAAACTGGCAGAGAATGCAGGGCAAGAATTGGAGAACATAAGTCCAATATCAGGAACCAAAAACAAGCAGCTCCATTGGTAGCCCACTGGGCGGAGAAAAACCACACAGAGCTAGAGCTTCGGTGGTTTATCTTAGAAAAAATAAAAACCTGCCCAGGAACCAACACCACAAACCTCCGAAAAAAACGGGAGGTATTTTGGATCTTTTTTCTAAATGCGGTGGAAAAAGGGCTTAACGAAGAATGTCCTTGGCACCAAGCAATTTTGTAAAAATATGCTGGAGAACTGTTGTTCAATATATATGGAATACAGTATAGTCCGACTGAATACAATAACCTGTGGGAATATAAGGAAATGAACTGTGATACAGCTTGCGCATATTAGACCACTTATACTCGGATGTGAGTACTAGAATATGTCTAGTCTTGAGCGCGATCAACTTCTTTATTTTATCCCACTCGATACTGGGCTAAAGTGACATAACATGATCTTGTCACTTAACCATAACTACATCTCTCTATATGATTCTCCTTTATGGCATATCATTGGCTCACTTAAGATGGTGGAGCGGGTGCTCCTTTAAATGAGGAGAGACGTCAAGAACTACTCGGTCCCTATTAGGTATTTCAACCAACATGGCGGAGACTGTTCCTCCATAGCCTGGAGTCCCTTCTTAGTGTTCTCCAAAATATGAGACACGGTTGGGAAAAGTCCCAAGTAAAAGCGCGATAAAAATACTTACTTAAACGTCATCTAAAAAGCGCTCGGTCAAATATTATACAACTTAACCAACATGGCGGGGACTGTTCGCCCATAGCAAAAAGTCCCTCCTTAGTGTTCTCCAAAAAGTGAGACACAGCTGGGGAGAGTCCTAAAAAAAGCGCGAGAAAATACCTATTTAAACGTCATCTAATAAGCGCACAGACGAGTGTCCTGTATCGTGCAATTGGCTGACCAAGGCTGCCGGCGGAACCCCATATGAAGATGACGACCGACTTTGTGACGGTAAGCAGAATTAAGTGACCACCATAGTCCGCATAACGGAGCCTTTTAAATGCCCCCTCATAACGGACAATATGTATTTTTGTTGTCCATCCCTAGGAATGCGAGTAAGCCTTTTCCCGTCCCGAGTACGTCCTAGTTGGTGGAATTCCCGTGAAAAAGCCTGACTTGATTCAACTAAGGTAATTACCTTTTTAAAGTTACTTAAGAACGTGGTTACGCCCAAGCGTCCAGCAAAGTCCGCACAACGGAGCCTTTTCAAATGCCCCCACGTAACGGACAATATGTAATTCTGTTGTCCGTCTTTAGGAATGCGAGCGAGCAGTTTCCCGTCCTGAATACGTCCCAGTTGGTGGAATCCCCGTGATAAAGCCCGACTTGATTCTTTTAAGGTAATCGCCTCTTCAAAACTACTTAAGAATGTGGTTACGAATAGAGTTATCCCTAATATGCTCCGCTTTGTTATTTTCTTGCACGATTGTCCGATACCCTTAAAGGGTTTTGCAATCTCTAGCACAACTGTTTGATACCCTTAAAGGGTCGTGCAATCCCCCTCACAGTTGATATGTTACACCCTTTTTTATCGGCCCGCCATAACCTGTGACTATCCTTTTTTTTTTTTTTATAAAATTTTTATTGTTAGCAGGCTGAAGAGGAGAACCAAAAATACAAAAAGAATGGTGATAGCAATACTTAAAACACAATACATATATATAATGATATAACAATTTCATGTTAGCAATCTCCAAGATATAATAGCAGCTGTCAAATAATACAGTTTTTCAAAGATATAACATCAGCTTTCTATAAAAGTGCCCCAATTTTTTCCATAATTTTTCATTGCTTTTGCACCCCTAATATTTGCTAAAGCAAACTCCATTGAGTGTATTTCGGTTACCAGTGTCCACCAGTCCCAAATTTTTGGTGTTTCTGAGCTGATCCAAGCTCTTGCCACCGTTAGTTTAGCACAGGACATTAGTATTGTGATCAAGGCGGCATGTGGAAGTGGATCTGTATATATGTCTAATAGAACTGACGCTGCTGTTAGAACTGGTATCTGTATCTGCTTCATATGCAAAAAATTTTCAACTTCGCACCAAAAAGATTTCAGATTCGGGCATGAGAACAGCATATGTGTCAGGTCTGCCGCCTCCATATAGCATTTAGGGCACTTCGTGCGGTCACTATAAATGTTGTTATGGGACCATTTAGAGATTTTTTCGGGGGTATAATATAACATGCATGTTGTTCTAAATTGTTGAAGTCTTAAGCTAGATGATCTTGCTCGTTTGTTAATATTCATTAAAGAGTTTGTTATCTGTGTGGAGGTTATATTTAATACCAATATTCTGCTCCATTTGTCAGCCAGTATGCTGCAATCGTTAGGTTTAACCTGTGACTATCCTACGTACTTTATAGGAGCCTTAACTACAAACAAACCAGGCTATAATTTTGAGGGGATTTTCCCTTTGTTTTGCAACCCTCCACCCGTGGATACATTACACTCTGTTCATTTGCCCTTGGGACCTCTCACAATCGGTTCATTGCTATAACATGAGACAATCCTACGTGGCTTGTAGGACCCTTAACTACAAACATACCCGGCCATGGTTTTGAGGGGATTTCCTTTGATATGAAAGGAAAAAGACCAACAACTTGTAAAGGCCATACATAATTGTAAAAAAGAACCCCTTTTTTGTTTCCCTGACTCACCAGCTACCGGAGCCTCTGACTCAAACGCTTTGACTTCACCAGCGGTACCGAAGCCACAACAGGACGGCTTTGAAGAGACGAGATAATATTCGACATTTTAACATCACAGAAGGTACCTCACTATTAGTTTGTTTCTCTATAGGGGGGCTTGATCGCCTCTTTAAATATTAAGAATAGAGATACAGTTACCTATCTCTTTTTAAATCTAGAGAATTCTACATTTCGGGTTACCTGACCTATGTTAACTATTTGGTGGAGCAACATGCCGCATAAGTCCGACCAAAGGAACCACAAGCCTAGATCAAATAGCTTGGTAAATTGATTTCTCCGGTCTATAAATGTTACACTAAGTATTAAAAAGAAATGTATGATTAACGATAATAATCGGTTATACCTCTCCATTAAGGTTACAATTGGAATCCATCTCCCTTTGCAGTCGTGAAAGTGGTCCTCAAATCGTACTCCATTTTAAACAAAATAAACAGGTAACACGAATAAAAGCGATACTGTCAATGTTACACTAGTTTAGAAGAACCTATGAGCAGTTGGGGCTAATTAAGACAATTGGGTCATGTCACCTTCCTTCTGCACCTTTTTTCTTTAAAAACACAAAATATGGAGTGGCCGAACTAAAGCCCTGGGGTCTTAGGTGGACGACAATGAGTGTGTGATTATTAAATGTGTGTCTAGTGTTGTGAAGTAGACTCTACTGTTCATTTAGCTTAGGCTATCAGTTTGCCTTCTTTAGATTCCACGGAATAGGGAATCTGATATGGGAGTGTCTCCAACTGGTCTGTTGCTGCACAGTGTCAAAAAATGTCAACCTTACATGTATTATATAGAGAAGGTCTATATATGTTTCCTCTTTTCTAAAAGCAAATAATATTATGTAAATGAAATGTTTATGTGTTTATATATTGGAAATACGGGACTAAGACAAAGTTTTTTTATTTCCAGATTTTACTTCTCTCCCCCTGCCCAGCATACTACCCTGGCCCTGATGAAGGTGTGGCCATATTGGCTTTTCACCGAAACGCGCGTCGGCACGTTTTCCCAGGAATACGGCATTCTGTCCTAATTACATCAGGACCCGTATTAATACCATCTACCTGGATGAACTTCCCGATTTAGGCAACTTATTGAATATCTATTGTTGCCTATGCCAGGATTATATGAATGGATGAATGGTAGTTGAATGCTTAAACTATAGTTAGAGACAATCCCTGTATGAATGAGTGTGTAAGTTTGTCTGAAGTGTGGTCAGTACTGGGCAGTTCTTAATCTAAAAAGAATTTTTGCTATGTATTTTGCGATATATCATTTTGACTATCTAATCTGTATATGTCTGTCCTCTGAAAATTACTAATAATATATTTAAAAAGAAGAAAAATAAAAAGTATGTATTTTTCTAATATATCTTGTTTAGTCTGTTTTGATTGACCTAGTGTTTGTCCTGTGCAGCGCCAGCCCTTGGGCTAATCACCCCCCTCTTATCACTTTTGGATCCTCTAACTAGGACCTCTATAAATATTAGGCAGGGTACCTTCTTTCATTTTCTATACAGTTGTTTTTTCCCCCCTTGGCCTGCCTATATCATTAAGAAAACCCTTGGGAAGCCCCCTTCTTTTGTCTTCTTTCTTCTTCTAGCAATGGTAAAGTGCCCAGAGTCCTAAAACAAACAAAATAGGTCAGAAAAAATTGGAAGAAGAAGGCAAACAAGTTTGGGAAGAACTCTGCAAAAAGGGACATGTCCAACACAACCCCCTTCTAGCCTAAAACCAGGGCAACAGCAGGGGCACGTTCCAGTTCTACACTTTTTTGAATGAACCCAGTTGTATCCCTCTGTCTATACTCTGAGTCCACTAAGCTAACCCACAAGGAATCCTTCTCCTCATCTGTGAATCCCATCTGCTCAGCACCTAACCTTACTTTGTTCACATATGTGACCCTGTATGTAGACAGCACCACCATGGCCAACACAGTGGTGTGCCCCATTCCACCCTGGGGTGTGACTTCTGTCCCCAACTCAAGGGCAACTCTGGCCATCAGGACAGCAACCCACAGGTGCCACTGACAGCTGTCACTGACAAGAACCAGGCCTGAGGAAACCCAGGGTTCTCCAAGCTCTGTGGTTTCTCAGAGTGGGGGCCGATAGCCCCAGGTGAGTGGCACACTTTGTTCACTCTCCCTCACACCAGTTTAGGGGTGGTATCCTGAGACTGGTACCCCAGGCCAGGGTCTGTCACCTTAGTCTGGACAGGAGTCAGGGGCGAGTCCTTCCTCCACCTGCTTCTTTCCTTGGGCTCTGTACCCTCTTTTTGGAAGCAGTACCCTCAGACTCCAGAACTGTCAGGGCGCTCGTTGCAGCCGTCCTGCACAATTCTTCCACCAGTTCAGGGGTAGTAACCTGCAACCTTTCCCCGCAAACCAGGGTCCATACCCTTAGGCTGATCATGTGCCTGGCAAGCCATGGCTTCTGGGAGAGTACCCCCCACCTCCCCCGAGGAAACACATTCTTCAGAGAGTCTGTCTGGTGCAGGTGTCCCGACTTCTGTGCATATGACAGAGCATCAATCCCTCCCAAGCCAAAAGTGGCATCACCAGAGTCATCCCTGGGTTGTCTGACCTTAGAGGGGGCCCCTGACCCTCAGGTTCACCCACTGGGGGGGACTGCCTCCCCTCCTCACTCTCCATCTGGACGTCTGCACCCTGCTCTCTGGAGTGGTACTGCCAAACACATGAACTGGTGGGACGCTTGTGACAATCGGCCCCCAAGTTCACCTGAAACTATGGGGTCCCCATCAGTGGATGGTCTCCTGGTAAAGACAAGGCCCCCCTCCTGCTGCTCCCTCTGTTAACCATCCAGGCTCTGGGACTGGGTTTTGGGCAACCTGAGGATCTGCCCTCCGCCACCTCTTCTCCTACCCTGAGATATGACAATGGACCCTCTACCCACCCCACTACATTTGGACCTATCTGTGCTCCTGCAAACCTCCCCTGCCTCCCTTAGTTGGGGGAAACCTGAATCACTCCCTTTAGGATCACTCTTAAATGCCTTCCAGTACTTATTCATCTTTCTGCCTTTGAAGTAGGCAAACTTAAAAGAAAAGTATTTGTAGTGCACACGACTCTGCCTTTCCCTGACCTGGCTCCTGACACACTACTTGGAGTGGAAAAGCTTTGTGTGAGGACAGGCACTGCCCTATTCAGGTCATCAGTGACAACTCCTCCCACCACTCTAGCTCAGGAAGGCTCATCAGCATTGTGATGAACCATCAGGAAATGCAAGGTACACCTCAGCTCCCTTTGTGTTACTGTCTCAAGTGAATGCACAAGAGCCCATCTGTAAGCCAACTAAGATGTGTATTCTACAGACCGGCAGAGGCACAGAATTGTTAAGCAAGAAAACACGCACTTTCTAAAAGTGGCATTTTCAAACAAGCAAATTAAAAACAAACTTCACCAAAAGATGCATTTTTAAATTGTGAGTTCAGAGACCCCAAACTCCAAATCTCTATCTTCTCCCAATGGGAAATTACACGTAAAAAATATTTCAAGACAATCCCCATGTTACCCTATTGGAGAGAAAGTCCTTGCAATAGCAAAAAAAGAAATTAGCAGTAGTTTACTATCAAGACATGTAACAAACAACAGTATGTGTCCTATCTTTTAAATACACTGCACCCTGCCCATGGGTCCGTCTTGGGCCTACCTTAGGGGTGATGTACATGTAGTAAAAGGGAAGGTTTGGGCCTGGCAAGTGGGTGCACTTGTTAAGTCAAAATGCCAGTTTAAAACTGCACTCAAAGACACTGCACTGGCAGGCCTGAGCAATGTTTACAGGGCTGCTCATGTGGGTGGCACAATTAGTGCAGCAGGCCCACTAGTAGCATTTGATTTACCGGCCCTGGGCACACCTGGTGCACTTTGCTACAGATTTACTAGTAAATCAAATATGCCAATCATGGATACACCAATCACCAATAGACTTTAGTTAGAGAGCATATGCACTTTAGCACTGGTTAACAGTGGTAAAGTGCCCAGAGTCCTAAAACCAACAAAACATGTTAAGGGAAAAAAGAGGAAGAAGGCACACAGATTGGGGATAACCCTGCAAAAAAGGGTGAGGTCCAAGACTCTTTATGTCTCTTCACAAGTCTTAGTGAAACTCTAGTCAACACTGGTAGCTGTGCACAAGCAACGGACATTCCCAAGAGAAACAAACACTGGTAGAGAATCTCAATCTGATCTTAGGGAACTTAGTTGTGTTAGATCCCTTAGTGTTAATTAGATATTGGATATATGACATTAAGGCTCTTCTTCTCTTTCATAGGCAAAGGGGCTTATTTCTAGTTGTTTAAAGAACATACAAATATGTTAACATTTACAGTAGTTATGGGCTTGACTATTAGCCAGTGAAGTGATCCTTCACAGGCTAATAACCTGGAAGATAGGATCTCTTTTAAGCCCTATTACCAATTGAACCCACAGTAAGTTTTGGTGATATGTTTTTGTGAGACTACCTAATAAAGCACATTAAATAATTTAGCTGAAAAGGCTAATTTTTAGAGAGAAAGGATTCACTGTAAATCTTTTTCAGGCAATTGAGGTGGAACATATTATTTGTGGTAAACAAATAACCCTAGGCATCCATTAAAAGAGAGTTGTCAAGGTAAGCCATCAGATTTTTTACCTTCTTGAACAAAGGCAACTCTTAATCAACAACATAATGCAATAGGCTTATAGCCAGCTTTCTATTGAGCCAAAATACCTATCTCAGACATTTTTAATTATTTTTTGTGACTTTATCTGAAGCCAGTTGCAGCTCATCTTTAGTTCTCACTCACCCAAAAATCCAAACAGGTTATTGGAATGATCTGGACCACACTCAATCTTTAAAATATTCTGGGACCCTTCCATATATGCTTAGCATAATAGATCTTGAACTGATGGCTGAGGCAGCCATGTTATTCTTTGTCAACTTCAGAGAGTGACACAGTGAGGCAACTTCAGTGAGGCTTAGCGTGGCCCCCGTGTAAATCCATGACAGATTTGCAAATCTTAGCGTACTTTGGATAAAAACACTTTCAGGCCCACTCATATACCTATACAGGTACTCTCACACCTATTTACAGACTCACACAGGCAGTCATGCACCCACTCACAGACCTATACAGCCATTCACACACACTCATAGATCTATGCAGGCACTCTCAGACCTACTTACAGACCCTCATACACACTCGGAAACCCACTCCCAGACCTATGAAGGCATTGACACACCCACTCACAGAACCATGTAGGCCCACTCACAGACCTATGCAGGCATTGACACACCCACTCACAGACCCATGTAGGTACTCACACACCCAATCACATACCCACAAAATCACTCACACACCCACTCACATACCCATGTAGTCACTCACACACACACATAAGCACTTATACACTCACCCACAGACCCATACAGGCACTCACACACCCACTCACAGAACCACAGAGATGCTCACATACTCACCTACAGACCCACCCAGACACTCAGACACCCACTCACAGGTCCACTTATACACTTACACATCAACCCACAGACCCATACAGCCACTCAGACACCCACTCACAGACCCACAGATACTCACACACCCACTCACAGATTTACACAGACATACACAGACTCACACAGGATCTCACACATCCACTGAGAGACCCACACTGACACTCAGATACCCACTCACAGACCCACACAGACACTCACAGATCCACTCACAGTCCCACTCAGGCACTCACACAGCAATTCACTGATCCACATAGGCACTCATACACACCCACTCACAGACATATGCAGGTATTGACACACCCACTCACAGACCAATGCAGACACTCACAGCTCCACACAGGCACTCAAACACTCATTCACAGACCCACTCAGTCACTCATACACCTTCTGACAGACTCACACACCCACTCCGAACTCACACAGGCACTCTTACACTCACCTACTCAGACCCACACTGACACTCGGACCCACTCAAATATCCACACAAGCAGTCTCACACCCACTCACAGACCTACACAGTCACTCACACACCAACTCACAGACCCATGCAGGCACCGACAGACAATTTCAGAAACCACCACAGGCACTCCAGACTCCGTCACAGACCTAGGCAAGTACTCACACATACATTTACAGACTCAGGCACTCAAGGACCCACTCACATATCCACATAGATACTCACACACCCACCTATAGACTCACACAGCCACTTACACACTCAAAGACCCACACACGCACTTTCATACTCACTGACAGTACCACAGGGGCACTCTTAGGGCATCTCAGAAATCCATGCAGGCACTGACAGACCTACTCACACACCCACAAAGGCACGCATAGACCAACCCATGACCTATGCAGGTACTCACACCCATACTTACAGACCCATGCATCTACTTACACATCCACTTACAGAGCCACAGAGGCACTCTCACACTCACTGACAGATCCACACAGGCACTCAGATGCCCACTCACAGTTTTTTGCTGGTACTTTCACACCCACTCAGAGTCCCTCACAGGCAGTCACATACCCACTCACAGACCCGTACAGCCACTCGGGACCCACTGACAGACCCATACAAGCATTCAGAGACCCATTGAAAGACCCACTCATCCACTCATATACCCATACAAGTACTCACAGACCCATACATCCACTTACACACCACTTACAGGCCCACAGAGGCACTCACTCACCCACTCATGGAGCTATTCAGACACACACCCACAATACCACTCACACACCAGTTCACAAACCTAGACAGACACTTATACACCACTCACTGTCCCAATCAGACACTCACACACCCACCCAGAGAATCACTCATACACTCATACACCCACTCACAGACCCACACCGATACTCAAATGCCCACAGACATTCAGACACTCACATAATCACTCAGAGACTCACTCACACACCCATAGAACCACTAACACACAAATTTACAGACCCATATAAGCACTCACGCACTCTCTCACAAACACTCGTACAGCCATACAACAACTCACACACCTACTCACACACCCATACAGGTAGTCACACATACTGTCACAAACCCATAGAACCACTCACACATCAACACACAGACCCATACAGTGACTCACATATCAACACAGCCATGTGGAAATTTAGCCGAACACTGATACAAACTCTCGAACACCCCTAGAAATACTAATACAGCCAGAGCCACACCTAGCCACACACTAATACAGACACTAACACACCAAGCGAGACCAATATAGCCACTGACACACTCAGGCACATATCGATACAGCCACTGACACACCCAGTCACACATGCATATACCCAATAACACACAGACTCACACATCAATAGAGCCACACTACACACTACTAATACACTCACTTACACACCCAGCCAAACACCTATACAGCCTTGCAAACACCCGTACACACACACATACAGCCACAGTCATAGACAGCCACACACTGATACAGAGTCTGACCCACCCAGGCACACATTGTTAAACGTTGACACCCTCAAGTACACATTGATCTAGCTAGTTACATACCCAACCACACTGTGATACAGAGACTGACAGATACATGCACACACCAATAGTCACTGACACACCCAGGCATTGACCAATACAGTCACTGACACACCCAAGCTCACACAGGTATAACCTATAACACACCCAGGGACACACCGATACAGCCACTAACATACTCAGACTCACAGTGATACAGCTACTGATCCACACTCCAAAACAGAAACTGAGCTGCACATACTCATACAGCCAATGACACACCCAGTCACATATCGATACAGCCATTCAGCCAAACACTGATACAGTCTCTCAAACAGTATACACATACTGATACAGCCAAGGATACACTCAGCCACACACTAATAAAGACACTAACATGTCAGGCTCACATTGTTAAAGACACTGACACACCCTGACACATACCAATATAGACACTGACACACCCAGCCACACCCTGATACAGAGAATGACATACCCAGGGACACACTCATACAGCCATTAACGCACCCTCTCACATATTGAGCCTCTCAAAAACCTGTACCCACAGAGATACAGGCACTGACACACCCAGCCACACACTGATACAGAGTCTGACACACCCAGACACACATTTCTAGACATTGACATACCAAGGCACACATTGATACAGCAAGTGACACACACAGCCACATTCCGATATAGAGACAATTGTGCACACACCTATATAGTTACTGACACACCCAGCACTCACTGATACAGCCTGTGAAACACCCAGGGACACACTGATACAGCCACAGACATTCCCAGATACACACCAATACAGCTACTGACACACCCAGCCACACTGCACACAAAAAAATGGAGTCTAGAGGGAAAGACAGAACTAGGACGCCCTCCACTCAAAGAGTCATCAAACAAAACAAGTCCTAGTTCTCACCGCAATATTTCTCTATTGATATATAGACATCACTGGTTGCTCGTAGATCACACCAGGGAGTTCCTTAATCTAGGGATACTCACGACGTCTCAATCTATTGTTTAAATAAAAAGCAGCCTAGCTCTGATCTGAACAGTATGAGACAACACAGGACTCACATACACTTTGAACGGACAAAAAATGTGTGAAGAGCGAGAAGGCACCACACGGGCGCACCACCAATGGGACCCCTGGCTGGTACTCACCAGGATGGCCCTGTTATCATCATTGGTGCCATCAAGCTTTAACGGAAATGGCTCCCAATAGTTGCAATGTTTCTCGAAGGGCAAGAAACATCTCTCTGAGTTCTATAATGCTACACACCCACAGACTCACGTCCCCATTCACTCGAGACAAATTGTGGACAATTATTTTTCAAAATTAAATTTTCAATTAAAAATTAAAAAAACCAGTGGGAGCTTATTTATTCTCGGTGGGACCGCGTTGGGTTATTCAATACACCAACTGGTCTGGACTAGTTTATCCTTCAAATTGCTAGCTCTCCGGAAAGCAAAGCGTGGAGGGGGCATCTTGAAGTCTCCCGTAGACAGTAAGGACCAATGTTTCCTGATGGATTGGCGGATCTTGGTGGCCATGGGGTCAAAAGTCATGACCACCGGTAGACAGTCCGTTCTTTCTTTTATTTGAGTCTCCAGCAGTGCCGCCCTAGGTGTATTTAGGGCTCTCTTTTGCGCCTGTTTGATGACTCTGCGTGGGTAATCTCTGGCTTCCAATTTCTCGCTCAACACTTCCGCTTGTTCTTTATATACTTCTGTGGAGGAGCAATTACGCCTGTATCTTAAAAATTGCCCCACAGGGAGATTGTCTCTGAGTGCTCTCGGGTGGTATGACTGATATGAGAGTAGTGAATTTCGGTCAGTAGGTTTTTGGTGAACACTCGTGCGGAACCCTCCTTCCACTGCTTCGATATCAAGGTCAATATAGATTGCACTGGTGTGATAGTAATTCCAGGTGAAGCGGAGGCTCATGTCTTGTGTATTCAACCAATTCAAAAACCGGAGAAGAGATGATTCTTCCCCGGTCCACAGGAGGAGCACATCATCTATATATCGCCTCCAAAGGCGAATATGATCTTTAAAGGGATTACTATCGGTTTCGATGATGTGCTCCTCAACTTGGCCAACATAAATACAGGCCAAGCTGGGAGCCATTGTAGCCCCCATAGACGTTCCCGTCACTTGAAGGTACAGGTCCTTCTTGTAACTGAAGAAATTACGCGAGAGCGCTAGTTCGACGCATTGCATGACAAAGCTCTGGGGGGCATCATAAAACCACTCCTGTTTGGCCAGTGCCCTCGCTGATGCTACCAATGCAGCATCTTGAGGGATACACGAGTATAACGACTCGATATCGATGGTCACAATATATTCTGTACCAGGATCAAATGTCATATCAGTCAGGACATTTAAAATGTCCATTGTGTCCTTAACATAGGATTTTTGGGTTATCACAGATTCGCGTAGGAAATAGTCGGCGAACTGTGATAAAGGTTCCAGTATAGATTGGATTCCGGATACAATAGGCCGGCCCGGCGGTGGCCGGGCCGGCTTGTGTATCTTCGCAAGGATATAGAAGGCGGGGGTCCTGGGATTGGTGTTTATAAGGAACTCTGCCTCCTTCACATATATCCACTGTTTCTCTTTTGCTCCCCCAACAAGTTCTTTTATTGTTTTCATCAATTCAGGTGTAGGATCTTTCTTTATAGGTTGATAATTGTCTCTCATGTTGGGTAGGCGCCGCACTTCCGCGTCGTAGTCACAAGTGTTTAGTATGACGATGGCTCCACCTTTATCAGCGCTTTTTATCGTTATATTGTTGTTATTCTGGAGCGATTTCATAGCCTCCCAGTCCGCTTTCGTCATGTTCTTAAAACCATTTGCTTTTGTATCGCTTTCAATCTTCCCAATTTCCTCCAGGACTTTGGTCTCAAAGACAACGACCTCTGGTCCAACTGTGCCACTAGAAGGGCAGAAAGTAGAAGGCTTTCTTAAGTTCGTGTTGTATCCTTTACTTTCTTCACATGGTTGTTTAGCGAAAAACTTTTTTAACTTGATTTTGCGCATAGTTTCATGGAACTCTGTGCAGCATTTAAATGCATCATGGATCGGCATAGGAACAAATCCTAGCCCTTTATTGAGCACTCTTTCTTCATCCTCAGTTAACTGATGGTCAGATAGATTGACTACTATGTTTTTTAGACTGGTCGTCTTCCTCTGTTCCGTGTCTGGCGTGGGGAGAATGTTTGCCATTGTTGTGGGGGTCAGTTGCCACGACTTCCTCCTCTGCCTTGCTTAGCTTTCACGGACGAGCAAATTGCTGCCATCTTGGCTGGTCCGTCGCTGTTTGAAAACAATCCCTTGAGTGGTAATAATAAAGTGAGAGAAGAATGGGAGAAGTTGAGTAATCTTAAAAAGAAACACATAAGAATTGCCTTACATGGGGCCCTTATGTCTGAATATTATCAGGCTGGAGCCTCGCCTGCAAGCCTTATAGTGAGGATTGAGCCACGTATCTTCCTTGACGATAAACAGTTCCGACGTGATTGGAGATTTATCGCAAATAAGTGTACCAGAGATTGGTTAATCCTTATCATTAGTACAGCACAGAGATTGAGTGAAGAGGTGCTAAAGGAAATCATTGACCTTGAAGAAGCTATTAGTCGAGACAGTAGCTTCACTGACGCCAAGGAGCATTTACAAAAAATCAAAGAAGACCTTGATGAATATAAACAATACATGATCACTCAGAAAATTAGGGGGCTACAACGTAATTTACAACGCTATACCCACGAGTGGGCTTTTCCATATATCAACGACTCACACTACCAACCTGCCCAAGAGCAACAACAACAACAACAATTTGGAGGGGGCAGAAGGGGTAGAGGAGCCAGATTCCAACAACAACGAAGAACACCCTCAAACTGGACATTCGACAACACGTCCAGTGAGGAGGAACCTGATCCAGGACAAAGCGCCAGTAGAGTGAGATTTAACCAGCCTGAGGTCTCCAACTCAAACACTGACCTGAGCGTATTGTTGCGAAATTTTTTAGAACAAGGACAAGCAACCAACAAAGGTCCGGGGCAACAGCAGCAACAACAAGGCAGAGGAGGAAGTCGTGGCAACTGACCCCCACAACAATGGCAAACATTCTCCCCACGCCAGACACGGAACAGAGGAAGATGACCAGTCTAAAAAACATCGTAGTCAATCTATCTGACCATCAGTTAACTGAGGATGAAGAAAGAGTGCTCAATAAAGGGCTAGGATTTGTTCCTCTGCCGATCCATGATGCTTTTAAATGCCGCTCAGAGTTCCATTAAACTATGCGCAAAATCAAGTTAAAAAAGTCTTTCGCTAAACAACCATGTGAAGAAAGTAAAGGATACAACACGAACTTAAGAAAGCCTTCTACTTTCTGCCCTTCTAGTGGCACAGTTGGACCAGAGCTCGTTGTCTTTGAGACCAAAGTCCTAGAAGAAATTGGGAAGATTGAAAGCGATACAAAAGCAAATGGTTTTAAGAACATGACGAAAGCGGACTGGGAGGCTATGAAATCGCTCCAGAATAACAACAATATAACGATAAAAAGCGCTGATAAAGGCGGAGCCACCGTCATACTAAACACTTGTGACTATGACGCGGAAGTGCGGCGCCTACTCAACATGAGAGCCAATTATCAACCTATAAAGAAAGATCCTACACCTGAATTGATGAAAACAATAAAAGAACTTGTTGGTGGAGCAAAAGAGAAACAGTGGATAAATGTGAAGGAGGCAGAGTTCCTTATAAACACCAATCCCAAGACCCCCGCCTTCTATATCCTTCCGAAGATACACAAGCCGGCCCGGCCACCGCCGGGCCGGCCTATTGTATCCGGAATCCAATCTATACTGGAACCTTTATCACAGTTCGCCGACTATTTCCTACCCGAATCTGTGATAACCCAAAAATCCTATGTTAAGGACACAATGGACATTTTAAATGTCCTGACTGATATGACATTTGATCCTGGTACAGAATATATTGTGACCATCGATATCGAGTCGTTATACTCGTGTATCCCTCAAGATGCTGCATTGGTAGCAACAGCGAGGGCACTGGCTAAACAGGAGTGGTTTTATGATGCCCCCCAGAGCTTTGTCATGCAATGCGTCGAACTAGCGCTCACGCGTAATTTCTTCAGTTACAAGAAGGACCTGTACCTTTAAGTGACGGGAATGTCTATGGGGGCTACAATGGCTCCGAGCTTGGCCTGTTTTTATGTTGGCCAATTTGAGGAGCACATCATCGAAACCAATAGTAATCCCTTTAAAGATCATATTCGCCTTTGGAGGCGATATATAGATGATGTGCTCCTCCTGTGGACCGGGGAAGAATCATCTCTTCTCCGGTTTTTGAATTGGTTGAATACACAAGACATGAGCCTCCGCTTCACCTGGAATTACCATCACACCAGTGCAGTCTATCTTGACCTTGATATCAAAGCAGTGGAAGGAGGGTTCCGCACGAGTGTTCACCAAAAACCTACTGACCGAAATTCACTACTCTCATATCAGTCATACCGCGCCAGGATACTCCTGAGTAACAGAGCGCGCAATAAAAGGATTTATAACATAACATAACATATAACATACCACCCGAGAGCACTCAGAGACAATCTCCCTGTGGGGCAATTTTTAAGATACAGGCATAATTGCTCCTCCACAGAAGTATATAAAGAGCAAGCGGAAGTGTTGAGTGAGAAATTGGAAGCCTGAGACTACCCACACAGAGTCATCAAACAGGCGCAAAAGAGAGCCCTAAATACACCTAGGGCGGCACTGCTGGAGACTCAAATAAAAGAAAGAACGGACTGTCTACCGGTGGTCATGACTTTTGACCCCATGGCCACCAAGATCCGCCAATCCATCAGGAAACATTGGTCCTTACTGTCTACGGGAGACTTCAAGATGCCCCCTCCACGCTTTGCTTTCCGGAGAGCTAGCAATTTGAAGGATAAACTAGTCCATACCAGGACTAATGCAAGAGTTGAGACAGAAACGACAACCATTCCAAAAGGGCATTTCCCTTGTGGAAATTGTTCTGTGTGCCCTATGACGAAAAAAGCCACCACAGTGACATTACAATCCGGCAAGATGTGGACACTGAATCATTTTAGTAATTGCAACACTTCCAATGTTGTATATAGACTAAGATGTGAATGCGGGTTGGAGTACATTGGGCTCACTACGCGTAAAATCAAACTTCGTATTCAGGCACATGTCAGCACAATTAGGATTGGGAAACTAACCACCAAGTTAGTACAGCACTGCCACCGTAATAAACACACTTTCACGTGGGTGGTATTAGAAAGAGTGATGGGTGACATTCAGACCATAGAGAGACGCTTGATCACTAAGGAGGCACGCTGGATACATCAAGAACAAAGTGAGCAGAAGGGATTAAATGAGCTTTTGGAGTGGAACAAGCTGCGTTGAGATAAATGATGTGAATGCTCCTTGGCACAGTTAGTTGATGTATCCTTTAGACATCTCTCCAATCTGTGTATAATGTGATTTACATAATGAGTCGGTCTGTTTTCACAATTTATAAACTATCAATCGGTACTGCTTACAGAATCCAGTCAGGAAATGTGATGGAGGCTATACCCGCTATCTGAAAAGGTGCTGGTTATCCAGCATTGCTCGCAGTGTCAACACTGTCTGTATAGGGAGATAAAGTGAGACAATGGATTTAAGTACTCAGTCCCGTTGGATAGGGTAATGTGATACTCTTTTAATAAGAAATAGATGTATATCTGCTACAAAGCACTCAGCCTGGTCTCAAAAATACATCAAGACGCGAAATTCATACTCTATTAAGGAATAGTGCTTGAGACTACCACCATTGGGAGCGATATAACTTACTCTAGATACACTGGGTACACTAAATACTGGGTATACTAAATACATTGAGACATTAAACTTGCACTCTACGATTGAGCAGCGCTTGAAATTAGCACCATTTGTAGCTATACTACCTATTCTAGATATATTGGATATACTTCCTATACACCATTCCAAGATGGCCCCCACGTGTCCCAGAAAGTAATTTTATTGAGGTGGCTGGTCTTGAATACGAGTTTTTTAAGACACTTCATTAAGGATAGGTATTTACCGTGAGTACGCCCATGCAGTTGGCGTATTGAATAAACCAACGCGGTCCCACCGAGAATAAATAAGCTCCCACGGGTTTTTTTAATTTTTAATTGAAAATTTAATTTTGAAAAATAATTGTCCACAATTTGTCTCGAGTGAATGGGGACGTGAGTCTGTGGGTGTGTAGCATTATAGAACTCAGAGAGATGTTTCTTGCCCTTCGAGAAACATTGCAACTATTGGGAGCCATTGTAAACTGGCAGAGAGTTCCACGAAACCAAGATTGGGTTATTGAAATCGGCCCGTCGAGTCATGGCCGCGGGTGCCATGTGATTACAGGAACCAATCAGGTGGGCCGAATACCGGCCAATGAGAGAACCCGGAAATCGGCACCGGGATACACAAATAGATCAGCTTCAACACTCGTTCGGCGTTCGAGTAATGAGAAGACGCCAAACGAGTATTCTCCACCGGTGAGATCAGAGGGTTTTAGTTGACATGGGGAGAAGCTTTGCTAATGCGTGTTATGGTTGCGTTTTAAAAGAGGCTAAACTTCTGTGCTTAATATTTCCTTGCAGTAACCTTACTGAAGGGAGATAGGACTTCGCTCACCATTGGGGGCATATTTCCTACTGTTTTTCCTCTCGGCTGGTATGAGGGGTTAAACCACGCAAAGGGTAATTACAATATCCTGTAACTGGTACAGCATGAATGTTAGACTGCATTAGTTTTAACATCTACAATCCAGTTAGGTGGCCAGAAAGGTAACCCCATATATGTTTGTCTGTTTTTATTACAGCATTGGCAGCACAGTGTCTCTAGCAGTGGCATTCAAATTGAGTGGCCCTGAGGAAATTGCCTGATTTAAACCACGGCAATGAAACATGTCGGCTGTAAGTGGGGTGTGAAGTGATAGGTAGTCTTCACACTCTCCCTTTTTTATATCTAAGTGTTCTACTGTTTGCAACAAAGAAGGGAACATAAGTAAAGTTTAACGTCCTGGTTGCACAGTATCTTGTATGTTTAAATGTTTAATGTTGTTAGTTTTTGTTACATATAAGTTGTGTTCACTGCTCCACGCACTGTTTTTCTACTTTGGGTTTGAGACACGTTTCCGTTAAAGCTTGATGGCACCAATGATGATAACAGGGCCATCCTGGTGAGTACCAGCCAGGGGTCCCATTGGTGGTGCGCCCGTGAGATGCCTTCTCGCTCTTCACACATTTTTTGTCCGTTCAAAGTGTATGTGAGTCCTGTGTTGTCTCGTACTGTTCAGATCAGAACTAGGCTGCTTTTTATTTAAGCAATAGATTGAGACGTCGTGAGTATCCCTAGATTAAGGAACTCCCTGGTGTGATCTACGAGCAACCAGTGATGCCTATATATCAATAGAGAAATATTGCGGTGAGAACTAGGACTTGTTTTGTTTGATGACACCCAGCCACACACCAATACAGAAACTGACACACCCAGGCGCATACTAATGCAGTCAATGACACACCCAGCTACTAACATACCGATCCACCCATCCACACTCCAATACAGAAACTGAGCTTCACATACTCATACAGCCAATGACACACCCAGTCACATATCGATACAGCCATTCAGCCAAACACTGATACAGTCACTCAAACAGTATACACATACTGATACAGCCAAGGACACACTCGGCCACACACTAATAAAGACTCTAACATAACAGGCACACATTGTTACAGACACTGACATACCCAGACACATACCATTATAGACACTGACAAACCCATGCACACACTGTTGCGACTACTGACACACCCAGCCACACTGTAATACAGAGACTGACACATCCAGGGACATACTCATCCAGCCAATAACACACCCTCTCACATATTGAGCATCTAAAAAACCTATACACACACATATACAGGCACTGACACACCCAGCCACACACTGATACAGAGTCTGACACACCCAGACACACATTGCTAGACATTGACACAACAAGGCACACACTGATACAGCAAGTGACACACCCAGCCACATTCCGATACAGAGACTGAGACAATTATGCACACACCAATACAGTCACTGACACACCCAGCATTCACTGATACAGCCTGTGAAACACCCAGGGGTACACTGATACAGTCACTGACATTCCCAGATACACACTGATACAGCTACTGACACACCCAGCCAACAACCAATACAGAAACTGACACACCCAGGTGCATACTAATACAGTCAATGTCACACCCAGTCACACACTGATACAGAGTCTGACACACCCAGACACATTTTGTTAGATATTGACAGCCCCGTGCAGACACTGATACAGTCACTGGCACACACAACCACACTCTGAAACAGAGACTGACACAGACATGCACACACCAATAAGTCACTAACACATCCAGGAACTGACTGATACAGCCACTGACACACCCAAGCTCGAACAGATACAGCCTCTGACACACCCAGGGACACACCAATACAGCCGCTAACATACTCAGACTCACAGAGATACAGCTACTGACACACCCATTCACACTCTGATACAGAAACTGACACACCCAGGCACACACTACAACAGCCAAAGACACACCCAGTCACATGTTGATACAGCCACTTAGACAGTCATCCAAACGCTTATACTGCACCTCAAACACTATAAACCTACTGATACATCCACAGGCAAACCCAGCAACACACTAACAAAGACACTAACACACCCAGGCACACATTGTTAATGACACTGACACACCCAGACACACACCAATATAGCCACTGACACACCCAGGCATACACTTATACAGCGTCTGACACACCCAGGTGCACATTGTTAGACACTGACACACCCAGGGACACACTGATTAATCTACTGACACAGTTGGCCACACTCTGATACAGAGACTGTCACACCCAGGCACATACTCAGACAGCCAATAACACACCCTCTCACATTTTGATGCAGTCACTCAGACTTTCAGCCAAACACCAATACAGCCTCTCAAATATTATTATTATTATTATTATTATTATTTATTTTTATAAAGCGCATAGTCACCCGGAAGTATCCCAGCGCTGAGGATACCCACAAGAATACTGATAAAGCCACTGACACACCCAGCCACACACTAGTACAGACAATAACAAACCCAGGCCCACATTGTTACAGACACTGATACACCAATGCAAACACCAGTATAGCCACTGCCACAATCAGGCACACACCGATACAGTCACTGATACACTCAGGCATACACCCAATAGCACACCCACTCACACATCAATAGAGCCACATACACACCCAGGCAAACACCAATAAAGACAATGACACACCCAGCTACACACCAATGCAGCTACTGACACACCCAGCCAAACATGAATACACTCACACATCCAGCTAAACACCGATACAGCCTCTCAAACACATGTACATACACAGATAGAGGCACTAACACGCCCAGTCACACACTGATACATAGTCTGACACCCATTGCTAGACACTGACACACCCAGGCACACACTGATACAGCAAGTGACACAGTCAGACACTCACCTATACCATCTGTGATACATCCAGAGACATACCAATACAGCCAATGACACACCAAGTCACATATCAATATAGCCACTTGGGCATTCAGCCAAACACTGATATGGCCCCTCAAACACCCATACACATACTGATACAGCCACTGACACACCCGGCACACACTATTACAGATGCTAACACACCAAGGCACACATTGATAAAGACACTGACATACCCAGGAAAACACCAATATAGCCACTGACACACGTAGGCACACACTGATACAGCCACTGACACACCCAAGCGCACACTCATACATACAATAACACTCCCAGTCACACATCAATAGAGCCACGTACACACCCGGCAAAAACTGATAACACTATTGACACACCCAGTCACGCTCTTATACCGAGACTGATGCATTCATGCACATACTAATACAACCCGCGACAACCTCGCCACCTTCTTCCACCGCAAGATCAAGGAGATCTATGACAGCTTTGCAACCCAAGACTCACCCACCCCATCTACAACCACTGCAATGACTCCAGACCCCAGCGGACCTTGACCACCTGGACCACCCTCACTTTGATGGCACCCTCAGGATCATGAAGAGTATCCACTCTGGAGACCCCTCGGATCCCTGTCCTCACCACAAATTCAACAGAGCCAGCACCTCCATTGCACCCAAACTCTACCGTACCATCAGCTGCTCCATCGGATCCGCAACCTTTCCGGAAGACCTGAAGTATGCAGAGATCAACCTCCTGCTGAAGAAAACCTTTGCCGACCCAACAGACCTCAAGAAGCACAGACCCATCTCTCAGCTCCCCTTCCCAGCCAAAGTCATTGAGGAAGCCATCATTGCCCAACTCTCTGAGTTCATTGCAATGAACAACATCCTGGATAAGCATGGGCTGAAAATTCGTTCCGCTCGCGGAATTTGCGGATTTTCCGCAATTTCGCGATCTGCGAATCTCGCGAAATCACTGTAAAATCCGCGAATCAGCAGGGACGAATTTTCAGCCAAGCACTTACAGAGTTACAGCAGCAGGTGCAAAAGTTGAAGCAAATTTTTTGTAACCTTTTACAAAAGGGTTACAAAGAAATTAACTTCAACTTGGGCACCTGCTGCTGTAAGCCTGTAAGTGCTTCCTGGCGCCTCGTTGCCTACTTGCAACTATTCTCTGACCCTGCTCTGACCCTTGAAGCAGGGTCGGAGAATAGTTACAAGGAGGCAATGAGGCGCCTGTCACGAAAATTAAACCGCAACAGGAAGCACTGACAGATATAAAAACAAGCATTTGCAATGCAATAGGTCTTGCATTAGGAAAGTTTGAGCTATTGGTCTTGTAAAGGACAATTTTTTATTTTTTTTATTTATGTGTTGGTTTTGAAAATAGCTAAATTAATAGCTTTGTCATTTGTAACTTTTGTAAATAACTTTTGTGAAGATTATGTTCAGTGTATTTTATTGTGACGAAAATCCAAGAACAGAAGTGAAATATTAACATCTTTTTGTGACATTTGTAATAAAGTTTGAAACATTGAGAGAACATATTTGAACCAGTTGTTGTTGAATGGTTGCGCAGATTGATGCTGGGCTGGTGCTGAGTGATGCTTTGGTGGTGCTGAGTGGCGCTGTGGTGATGCTGAGGGGTGCTGTGGTGGTGCTGAGTGATACTGGGATGGTGCTGAGTGATGCCGGGGTGGTGCTGAGTGGTGCTGTGGTGGTGCTGAGTGATGCTGAGTGATGCTGAGTGATGCTGTGGTGGTGCTGAGTGATGCTGTGGTTGTGCCGAGTGGTGCTGTGGTGGTGCTGAGTGATAATGTGGTGGTGCTGAGTGATGCTGTGGTGGTGCTGAGTGATGCTATGGTGGCGCTGAGTGGTACTGTGGTGGCGCTGAGTGGTGCTGTGGTGGTGCTGAGTGATGCTGTGGTGGTGATGAATGATAATGTGGTGGTGCTGAGTGATAATGTGGTGGTGCTGAGTGATGCTGGGGTAGAGCTGAGTGATGATGTGGTGATGCAGAGGGCAGAAAGGCACAAAAAGCAGTCTAACAAAGGGCAGAAGGGCAGAAAAACAGGGGAAAAACGAGTCTAACAGAGGGCAGAAGGGCACAAAAAACCAGTCTAACAGAGGACAGAAGGACAGAAGGGCAGAAAAACAAGGGAAAAACGGGTCTAACAGGGCAGAAGGGCACAAAAAACGAGTCTAACGGGGCAGAAAGGCACAAAAACAAGTCTAACAGAGGGCAGAAGGGCACAAAAAATGAGTCTAACAGAAGGCAGAAGGGCGCAAAAACAAGGGAATAACAGACGGCAGAACGGCACAAAAAACGAGTCTAACAGAGGGCAGAAGGGCAGAAAAACAAAGAAAAAATGAGTCTAACAGGGGGCAGAAGGGCAGAAAACAAGGGAAAAACGAGTCTAACAGAGGGCAGAAGGGCAGAAAAACAAGGGAAAAACGAGTCTAATAGAGGGCAGAAGGGCACAAAAAACGAGTCTAACAGGGGGCAGAATGAATCCCGCCCTGTGTGTTTGTCCTCGAAGATGCCACCTTTTTGTGCAATATCTCTACTCAACTGGAGTATTTTCTACTGTCTAATCAGTAAGTGCTCCCTCTTTGGCTAAATGTATAGGGGAAGATTTACAATAACAGGTGCATCCCCAGAGATGCGCCAGTTATTGTGCGCCGCAGCTCCGCCACCCATGGTGCGCCGTATTTACAATGTGGTGCACCATGTGGCAAAAACGCACAGATGCATCACGCATCTGTGCATAAAAGCAGCGCATTGCTGGAGGAACGCCCTCCCCTGCCCCGGAACGCCTCCTGATGGCGCAGGGCTTAACAACGTGACGCATCTCTCAGATGCGTCATGTTGTTAACACCCAGCACCATGGCGCATCTTTTGTGCTGCTGCTGCGTCACAAAAGGTCTTGTTAGAGGGTGGCTGTGGTGAACTAGAGGGTGGCAGTGATGAACCAGAGGGTGACAGTGATGAACCAGAGGGTGGCAGGGGTGAACCAGAGGGTGACAGTGCTGAACCAGAGGGTGGCAGTGCTGAACCAGAGGGTGGCAGGGGTGAACCAGAGGGTGGCAGTGATGAACCAGATGGTGGCAGGGGTGAACCAGAGGGTGGCAGTGGTGAACCAGAGGGTGGCATGGGTGAACCCGAGGGTGGCAGTGGTGAACCAGAGAGTGGCAGTGGTTAACCAGAGGGTGGCAGTGCTGAACCAGAGGGTGACAGTGATTAACCAGCGGGTGGCAGTGGTGAACCAGAGGTGCTGTGATGAACCAGAGGGTGGCAGTCATGAACCAGAGGGTGGCAGTGGTGAACGAGAGGGTGACAGTGCTGAACCAGAGGGTGGCAGGGGTGAACCAGAGGCTGCTGTGATGAACCAGAGGGTGGCAGTGGTGAACCAGTGGGTGGCAGGGGTGTACCAGAGGGTGGCAGTGGTGAACCAGAGGGTGGCAGTGCTGAACCAGAGGGTGACAGTGGTTAACCAGAGGGTGGCAGTGGTGAACCAGAGGTGCTGTGATGAACCAGAGGGTAGCAGTCGTGAACCAGAGGGTAGCAGTCGTGAACCAGAGGGTGGCAGTGGTGAACCAGAGGTTGACAGTGCTGAACCAGAGGGTGACAGTGATGAACCAGAGGGTGGCAGGGGTGAACCAGAGGGTGACAGTGGTGAACCAGACGGTGGCAGGGGTGAACCACAGGGTGACAGTGGTGAACCAAAGGGTATCAGTGATGAACCAGAGGATGGCAGTGGTGAACCAGAGGGTGCTGTGCCCATACACGACTGCATAGGTAACTTCGCCATGCAAGTGGCCCACAAACACGCAAAAAGCCCCGTGAACACGCAAAAAACCCTGCGAACACGCAAAAAAACTAAAATTTGCACGAATTTGTGGATTTTGCGGATTGCGAATTCAATTTCGCACATACTTAATCCTGGACCTCTCCCAATCGGGCTTCAGGGCAACCACAGCACAGAGACTGCTTTACTCACCACTACAGACGACATCTGCACCCTCCTTGACTGAGGCAACACTGCTGCCCTCAATTTCCTGGACCTCTCAGCCACCTTCAACACTGTCTCCCACCACACCCTCTGTACAAGACTCCACAACTCTGGCATCCATGGCAAAGCCCTAGAAGGGATCTGCTCCTTCCTCACTGGCCGAATGCAGAGTCAGACTTCCACCGTTCAACTCGGAACACACAGCGATCAGCTGCAGAGGGCCTCAGGGGTCCTCCCTGAGCCTTATCGGCTTCAACATCTATATTGCCCTGCTTACAGCCATCGTCAGAAGCCACGGAATCAATGTTGTCTCCTACACTGACACCCAGCTGAGTCTCTCTCTCCTAGATGAACCCACAGCCATCAAGAGAAGTGTGGCTCAGGGGTTAGGTGGAGAAGTGTGGCTCAGGGGTTAGGTGGAGAAGTGTGGCTCAGGGGTTAGAGGCGGCAGACCTGGAGCTTGAATTCGGCCCGGGACCAGGGTTCAATTCCCCGCCTCGGCGGGTCTTGGGCTCAAAATTCCACGGACTCGTTAATTCTCGCTCCGGTGCCTTCTCGACTCACGGGTTCACACTCTGCGACTCTGGGCAATAGCTTGCTTAATCTCCACAACGGCCCCTCGCGGTGGGATGCCTGGCTTTCACCTTGTGGATACCCTGCCAGGGTATCTCACAGGGGAATACCAGGACGGGTTCCCTAAGCAAGCGCTGAGATGCCCCAGGGTAAGTCGTGCGCTATATAAAATCTCATTCATTTCATTTCATTTCATTTCATTTCATTTCAAGAGCAACTCCCACAAAGACAGCTGCCACTTGGACGAAAGACAACTGCATCAAGCTTAAATTAGACAAGACCTAAGTCCTTATCCTGGACTCCCCCCACCCCACCTGGGTTGACTCCTGTTGTCCAAAATGCTCAGAACCCACCAACACCACGGACCAGGCACAAAACCTTTGCTTCATCCTGGACTCCTTGCTCTCTATGAACTGCCAAATCAACGCCATCTCGTCCTCCTGCTTCCACACGCTCCACCTGCTTTATAAGATCTTCAAGTGGATCCCCACAGTGTCCAGGAAAATGGTCACCCATGCACTCGTCAGCAGCAGACTTGACTAAAGGCAATGCACTCTATGCCTGCACCACCCAGAAACTCTAAAAAAAGCCTGCAGAACATCCAGAACGCTGCTGTCAGACTCATACTGGACATCCCATGTTGCAGCTACATCTCCGATCACCTGAGAGACCTTCACAGGCTACCTGTGAACAAAAGAATCACCTTCAGGCTCCTCACACACAACTATAAAGCACTCCACAATGCAGAATCTGCATAACTCAACCACCTACTCTCCTTCTAAGCTCTCACCCGAGAGCTCCGCTCTGCCCAACTGACCCTGGCCACCATCCCACGGATCCACAAGCCCACGGCTGTAGGAAGATCCTTCTCCTCACTGCAAACACCTAGAACTCCCTGCCTCTGCTCCTCAGGCAATCCTTATCGCTGCCGCAATTCAGGAAGGACCTCAACACCTGGCTCTTTGACAGACCCACAGATCCACCCCCGTCAGCGTTTTGAGAACATCACAGGTGAATAGTTGCGCTTTATAAGATTACTGATTGATTGATTTATTGAACCACAGACACACCCAGGCACACACCTATACAGCCACTGACACACCCAGTCTCACACAGATACAGTCACTGACACATTAAAAACTCAAAGTTAGCTTTTTGTTTGACCAGATGGTGGTTCTAAAAAGAACCTTTTCTTTGGTACTTGGTATTTTTAACACTCCCAAAGTTGAAACAGCAAGCTGAACAGGTACACCAGTGTGTACTTGTGATGCATGATCCACACACAACCCCCCACAGTGAGTCCAAAGTTAGGAGTATTTAACTCAATAGGTGTGCATCTCCACTGCTCCTGCCGTTTCCAAAGAGCAGTCACCAAGACTAATGGTAATTTTCACATAAATGTGGAATGCACCACCAATCCCCAAAATAATTCTGTCCATCCACTGTTGGTATCACAAAAGGTTTTCCTTTATTCTTCTTGTTCAACACAAAACAGCCGATGCATTTCATCCAATTTGTGTGGATTTCATCAGGGCTTATTGAGTAAGTATAAGCTTCTAAGGTAATAGATCTTTATAGCAGACTGAAGACAATTAGGAACAATATTCATCCTCATTGTGCCGTGCCGCGCAGCAGAAATGACTGTCATAGAACAAGAGGAGGGGAGCAATGACAGTCATTTCTGCTGCTCGGCATGGCACAAGAGCCGGTTTATTCAGAACTGACCCTGGACCCAGGAGGGATCAGTTGCAACGTAGGACGAATATCGTTCCTAATTGTCTTCAGTCTGTCTGTCAGTGGATGGACAGAATTATTTTGGGGATTGGTGGTGCATTCCACATTTCTGTGAGAGGTATTTTTAACAGTCTTTTATTTATTTCTTGTTTTTGTCAACAAAAAATAAACAGGTTACAAAAAGGGCTTGGTAATTGTAATACAAAAAAGCAATTGGCTTCAGTATTATAAAGAACATTAAGTGTGCAACTGGAAGGAAAAACAAAAAAAAACTAACAGCAATGCTTCTTCAATGTATTCAAGAATGCACCCACAGAGGACGTGTTTACGGTGACTAGCATGTCACATTTTGCACATTGAGTAACCATCTCATTTAAGTATTCACAGGCAGCTGGTATAGAAATGATTGACGCTGATGATAGTTCTCCCAATGGTGCTGTAGAGGTGGACTGTCCTGCTGCACCTGTTTTGTCCCACATCATGTGGTTGTAGACCCTTTCATTAACTGTTTGTAAGTGTTTCTGCATGGAACTTGTCTCATGTAAATACTTCTTTGCAGTGCCTCTGGATAACTGCTTGCCTCAAATACTGCACAAATTTAGCAGTAACCTTCTTTTCCCCTGAGAGTATTGTAAAATGCTTTCAGATATCACTTTGTTTTCTTGGAGGTGGTGTATCTTGATCCTCATCCTCAACAGGTTCTGGATGTTCATCCTGGACAGAAGATGAAGCTCGAGCCATGCTATCAAATTATTCATGAAAGTGAACAAAAAGCAGAACTTCTTTCCACATAGTTTACTGGAGAAATAACTGTTTTTGGGTGTGGTTTTACATGTATATGGGTGTGGTCCTCATGCCCAATTAAAAGGGAAGGTTTGGGTGTCATCAAGAAAATTTGTGATTCCAGTCTGTAGATTTACGAAGTTGCAAACACATAAACCGAGTAACTTGTTTGAAAAACAGATATAGTGTGGCATATGTATACTTATAAATATGTTCATACTGATGTCATTAATAAAAGTAGAGGGATGAACATAGTATAATAATTTTACAAAATGTTGGCAAATCGCAATTCAATGATTCATCGTGATCATGTGATTGGAATCAATGACCATAAAGTACTTGTAGTCCTGTCTAACTTTTCAGATACATGGAGGTACAGCGGTACCCAAAATTTTTTTTAAATAAAATAAAACTTGATCAATTAGATTTGCAAAAACATTATATATTTTACATTAAGTACATATATGATTTTTCCTTTTAAAATGCACATGAAGTACATTTTTTTAAGAAAAAGTTTACAGTTTGAAAAAATATTACTGAATTAAAAACCTAAATAAATTGTAGTATACTTAGTATTAAAAATAAACCCTAGAAATTAACTAAAAAGACTAAACATTACAAGAACATAATACTTTGAAAATAGAATTTGAAATTCACTGAAAAAACCAGACAGAGGTTACTCAGGCGTTATAGTTCAGCTCAGATTATGCATACACAAAACCATAGAAATTCAGCAGTTATAGTGACCTGAGCTAACTATAACTTATGCCCCCACAATGCATTGCTTATGACCTCACATATTACAGCACTCATGACATGGTCAGTGACATCACTGATGACATCATCTACAGAACTACTCACATACCCAGACAACTACTCATACACCCACTCACACATCCATACAACTACTCACACACCCACTCACTCATCCATAGAGCCACTCACAGACTCACTCGCCCATTCAGCCATTTACATAGCCACTCATCATACACCTACGTTATGTTGTTATGTTAAAATTCTTGTAAAGCGCACTTACACCCAACGGTTTCATGGCGCTGTGAGCAAAGGGAGAACGGACATTTCAGCCGTGTAGTAACCTGAAAGGTATTTACTCATAGACTTTACGGAACAGTAGGGTTTTCAGCAGTGATCTGAAGCGAGAATAAAGAGTGGTTAATCTCAGCTCCAGGGGGTGTGCATTCCACCAGGAAGGGGCAAGGAACGAGAATCTAAGGCCACCATGTCTTTTACGGTTAAAGGTGGGAGTAGTGAACAAGGCCAGGTGGGAGGAGCGAAGATTACGCTACGGAGAATAGTGGTGAAGTAGGGAAGAAATAAACACTGTACATTGGCCGGCCAGTGCTTTAAAGATAATGCAACCTAGTTTGAATTTGCAGTGCTTGGCTACCGGGAGCCAATGATGGGCTTTAAGCAGGGGGCGAACATGATGATGTCTAGGCTTGTGGAAGATTAGCCGTGCTGCCTGATTCTGTACCAGCTGCAGGCGATTTAGCTGATATGCGGGAATGCCAACATAAAGGAAGTTGGCGTAATCAATCCTGGATACAACTAACGCCAAGAGAGCCAGGGTGAGGGCCTCCGTGGTTAGAAAGCGGGAGATTTTGCGGATTTTCTGGAGATGGAAAATGCTAGAAGAGACCACGGCGTTAATGTGAGGCTTCATAGAGAGGTCCTTGCATATGATGACTCCAAGGCTCTTAGCAGAGTCAACAGGGCAAGGAGGAGAGCCAAGGAAAGGAGGCCAACAATTAGAGTTCCAGGGGTTGGAGGCACCTCCGATCAAGACCACCTCGGTCTTGTCGGGGTTGAGCTTTAAATGGTTGTCCCCCATCCCGTTGCTGATAAGACACAGGGTGGACTGTAAGTTATGAATAGATTGATCAGAGGGATCAATGTCAAAAACCAGCTGGATTTCGTCGGCATAGTTAAATGCAGTGACCTCACCACCCCCTTTTCTGAATCATTTTTGGCCACTATAGGTGTGGCAGGGTATACTCAGACATGAGTCCCTTTCTCACTGCTCCATCAGGATTCAAGCAAGCCGGGCCGAAGACGGCTGAAATGCCAGAAACTGGTCCCCGGTAGCTTGTCTCCTTTCTGGTGAAGAATTGGCTTGGTAGTTTAGTCTGCCCTGTTCCCATGATGCACTGGGCCAGGGACAGACTGATTTGCATATAGCCAGGTTCTGAGCTGGGATGGGGCAGTGAGATAAATAACGGTGATGGATCAAGCCCTGATCTTTGGACTGGGTAAGAGTGGTCTGCTCAATTCAGACACTCTGTTCATCACCACCCCCTTTTCTGAATCGTTTTTGGCCACTATAGGTGTGGCAGGGTATACTCAGACATGAGTCCCTTTCTCACTGCTCCATCAGGATTCAAGCAAGCCGGGCCGAAGACGGCTGAAATGCCAGAAACCGGTCCCCGGTAGCTTGTCTCCTTTCTGGTGAAGAATTGGCTTGGTAGTTTAGTCTGCCCTGTTCCCATGATGCACTGGGCCAGGGACAGACTGATTTGCATATAGCCAGGTTCTGAGCTGGGATGGGGCAGTGAGATAAATAACGGTGATGGATCAAGCCCTGATCTTTGGACTGGGTAAGAGTGGTCTGCTCAATTCAGACACTCTGTTCATCACCACCCCCTTTTCTGAATCGTGACCTCACTGCCTTGCAGGGACCGAATAAGGGGGGTCAGGTATGAATTAAAAAGAAGGGGAGAAAGGGAAGAACCCTGGGGGACGCCACAAGTCAACTTAACCCTTCCCCCTGAAAAGTTGGAGAGACGGACAGCCTCTTGGCGGTCGCTCAAGAAAGAGCGAATCCATTCCAGGGCCGACCCCTGGATGCCGGCCTCTCCGACACGGCCGACCAAGATCTCGTGGTCGACCGTGTCGAAGGCCGCTGACAAATCCAGGAGCACCAGGGCCTGGCTGATCTTATGGTCCGCGCCTCTCCGCAGCTCCTCCATCACTGAGAGAATGACTGACTAAGTCGAATGGGCTGGTATAAAGCCAGCCTGTTGGGGGTTAAGAAACTGAGTGCGTTTAATAAAGGAGCTCAGAAAGGTAGCAACATGAGCCTCCAACACCTTACTAAGGTGGGGTAGCAGGGAAATAAGGCGGAAGTTGCTCAGCAGGGGAGGGTCGGCGTTAGGTTTTTTAAAAATAGGTTCCACCTCGGTGGTTTTAAAAGATTCAGGAACCAGACCCAGTCGGAGGGAATTATTGAGGAGTGTTAAAGGAGGTTTTGGGCAAGCCGTAAAGGCCTCTCGTAGAATGTGGGGGGGACAACAATCTGTGGGGGAGCCCGACCCCACCTTTTTTAACAAAGCAAAAAATTCATCCTCAGAGATCGGGGGATCTGTTCTACTGTGTGGGGGTTCCTGGGGACAAGGGAGGTGGCAGATGTGAGTGTAGGGGATAGCGTGCGACGAGGGATGCTGTTTTTGATTCTGGCAATTTTCTCCACAAAAAAAGAATTAAGGGAATCACATAAGGCTTGAGATGGGAGGGGTTTAATAGTCACCCTATATGGATGTGAGAGTTCTTCAACTACATAGAAGATGTCTTTGGCCTTGGTGGCAGAGTCTACGATCTTCTTAGAGAAGAACATGGATTTTGCCTGAAGGATGGTTTGCTTGTAGTCTTTGGGTTGGGCCGTGAATAACAATTTTTTTCTCAGGAGCATATTCTCGCCTCCAGTTGCGCTCAACCTGCCTAAGTAAGAGTTTTTTTGCTTTCAGTTCTTCTGAGAACCATCTCTGAGCGTCGTGGGGGCGTTTTAATTTTATGCATTTGAACGGGGCAATAGTATCGCTGGCTGATTCAAGCCAATGTCTCATATTCAAGGCCTGAGAGTCACGGGAGCCATGTTCAGCTGGGGTTCAGGCACTAAGTAAAGAGCAAAATTCCCTAATATCCGCCCTGTTCCAGTTCCTGGCCGAGAGATTCCATACAGGGGTTTGGCTGGTGTGGGGGATCGAGGCCAGGGAAAATGTAATGAAAAAGTGATCAGACCATGGGCAGGGAGAAATAAGAGGGTGAGAGATGTCTAGGTTAGATGTCCAGACCTGGTCTAAAACGTGACCTTTAACATGAGTTGCTGATCTGATATGTTGTGAACAATTCATGCTCTCTAGGAGATCAGTGAAGGCGGAGAAGTAAATGCTTTCCTTAGCATCACAGGGCCAATAGTTAAAATCGCCTAGGATCAAAAATTTGGAGTTGTTGATCACCAGCTGGGAGAGCATAACAGTGACGGGAAGTCGGGCATATGCTGAGGATGCCGATATACAAGAACACAGATAAGAGGGGACGAGGAGGACTCAAGTCTTAGGATGAGGCAGTCAACAGAGGGGATACTAGCAGCGGCTAGAGATGAAAACCTGATAGAGTGCTTAACGATGGCTGCGACCCCACCACCTGGCTTACCCGATGATCTATTAGTCTGAAGGATGTAATAACCCGGGGGGACTGCCGCCAGAATGTCAGGAGTAGACTCCTCATTAAGCCAGGTTTCTGTCACTAGCAATATATCAGGTTTCTCTGAGTCCAAATGTTGAAAAATCTCTACCTGGTGTTTAACCAGCGAGCGAGTATTTAAGTAGCTGACTGTAAGAGTGGGGCGAGTTGCTCCTTTAGTTAAGGGGGGTGAGGCCACGCACGGGGCGGGCAAGGAAGGAGGGGACAGAACCGCTGTCAGGGGAGATATGAATTCCTGAAAGTCATTTTGGGGACTAAGGATTCCCATTATATCTAATTGTGTTTGCGTGGTAGGGCTAAGAGGCCAGTGGTCATGGAGGCGAATCAGAGCCGAGGCTTGGTAAGAAATAAAATGGACAGAGCTTCCTGCCCCTGGCCCCGACCGGCCGCGGACAGGCACAGACGGGCTTGCCTTTGGCGTGCCTTCGGCGTGCATATGGCGCACCCGCTGCGCGTTTGGGCCGACATGTGCAATATGTAGGCTAACCCCGCCTCCAGCTAGACCGCAGCCTACGGTCCTGCTGAGCTCAGGGACTGACCTAAGGTGGTGCCCTGCCCTCCACACAATCGGCAATGCAGCCGTGATGGACCGGGGCAGGGGAGAGCACACCTCGCAGCAAGTAAGTACAGTAGTCATGCAGCCACTCACTCATCCAGTCACTCACACAGCTGCTAACTCACTTATACAGCTACTCACACACTCACGTATTCACCCAGACATCCACTTTCACACCCACTCATTCACCCATAATCTTTAAACAGAGCCACTCACTCACCCACACAACCACTCACACACTCACTCAGATACCCACACAACCACTTACATACCAATTCAGACACCCATACAAGCACTCACACATTCACTCACTCACCCACACAGCCACTCACACAGACACACTCACATACAGCCATTCACACACCACTTAGTTAACCAAACCCCCACTCAAACAGCCACTCACTCATCTATACAGCCACTTACACACCCAGTTGCTCACCCATAAAGCCACTCACAAAGTCACTCAGTCACCCATACACCCACTCGCACACCCACTCACCCACCCATACAGCCACTCACACTGCCTCTCATTCACCAATACAGCCACTCACTCACCCATACAGTTACTCACACAGCTATTCATACACACACATTCACACACACATACAGTCACTCACACACCCACTCAATACAGATATACACATCACACAGCCACTCACATACTATATATTAGAAATAGTATTACTCATTAGTAGTGAGAGAGCGCAAACTGACCTAAATGTATAAGTACATCACACTTACACGTAGTAAGCACAAGTCATGAAGAGAAATGCCATGAGTGCTGATAGTACCTGCATCTATATTCTGAAATGTGTAGTTAACTTAGAGATTTAAGTAGAAGTGGAACTAATGCAGAAATGTGTGAAATTATATGACTTTATTAGACGTGATTAATCCTGAATCCATGTCGTGTAGCTGCTAAAATGTAAGATGGCATGCGGTTAAACGTAGAACGTGGTAGGCCTCAGGGCCAGAGATGGAAGGGATGGGGAAGGTGTTTCCTTTCACGACATGGATTGCACTAATGTTTTTAGTAATAGCGTTAATGGGCCATGATTTATAGATGTGTTTACCGAATAATAGAATAAGAGTATTAACATGCTATTAATTAATAAAGGAGTTGAATGCTATAATCATTATGAGAAATGCTGTAGGCCTGAAATGTTTATAGACATTGATTTATACGTATTGGTCTGGGCCGAGAAATGTTGCAAACCTTTGTTGGAAGTCTATGAGAATTGGGATCTTGGCTGCAGATGTCTCTCTGCAAGAGAAAGGGGGGATCCAATTATAAATGAAATGAATAGAGGTTTGTTCAGGAGACGGCCCAGACATGGAGGAGGGTTCCGGAATGTTTTAAGGGGTATCAGCGGGCCGGAGAAGAGTCTGAGAAGCAAGGTCAACTCTAACGCACGAGGCCTCATCATGGAAAAAGCCAGAAGCTACACCACGTGAGGGGCGTCTCACGAGGGGCGTCCCAAATGCTGTTGTATGTTTTTGTATTAGGGACAGCACCCCTGGGTGGAGTTAGAGCAGATGCCTGAGGACCCTTTAGAGAGCGGATGGGTAGGCAGAGAGGGGTCCTGACTGGAGAACTATAGGTTTTCACCAAGAGACTAAGAGTGGGTGACTTCCCTAGGGGGTCATTCACCGCTGACACCTTTGGTTAGGTTGAGACCTGGTTAAGTAGGGATACCATCTAGAGCAGGGTAGGGACAGCCTAACCTGTGTTTTTCCTCCAACTTAAATGACGGAGAGATCTCAGTATGTGTCAATGCTGATAGCTTTATTATTCTTAGAACTTGTACTCGTAGTCTTCTTTGCTCGTCTGAGGGTTTTCAGAGAGCACATGTATGTAGTTGGGCCCGTGTATCTTGTGAATCTCATTCTGAGATGCCTGTACTTGCAGCTTATTCTGACTATATAATAAACCTTTGAAAGCTAGAAGTTGTCTGTGATCTTTCGGAGCGGAGTCCTTTATTGGGTGAACTAACTTGGTAAGAGATGCACTTTCTTCCCTCAATGACAGGCAACAAAAGTTCAGTCGACCAGATCGGGGTTTTAGATCAATAGTGATAAGGTATCGATCAAAATCTCGCCCTTGCAGTTGGTAGCTATAGAGGATGGTTGCCTTCTTGAGGAAGGTGATCTAGGCCAGGTTAGATTACCTCAAGGCCCCTAGAGATCGATGATCGGAAGAACTGCCCGCCGAAGAAGGTCCGGATGACGTGACACAGAAAAGCAGCAGTATCGGTCGAGAGTGAGTATAAAGGGTCATGCGTGCTAGATTGCGGTGTTTTTGTGTTGTATCTATGTTGTAATGTCTGGCGGAGTTGAATGCCTGTAGAGAGACTGTGGAACAGGTTGTGAGCGCGCGCAACCGGTGGAAATCTTAAGTTCAAGGAGAGCTTAAGTGGTTCGGGTGTATCGGACACCCAGAGTAATTGTCAACTAGTGTGAAGGGGGTCATGAGGTACCATTGATCACCCGAAAGACCGAGATAGGGGGAACGTAAGAGTGAGTGCGTGAGTAACGGACGCTGGTCGGAGGTTACTGTGTGTGTAAAGAACCTATCAGAGAGACGATAGACATTTCGTCAGTTGTGTTGACAATTACAGATAGACTGTGGACGTACAGTCGAGGGAAGTGACCGCTTGGTCGGAAGTAGTCATTTTTCAGGGTATGAATGGGACGCATGCATGACCGGGAGAAGAGCTGAGAAAGGAGGGGTGCTGCTGCGAAGCGGAGACGAGTGACGTCAGAAAGTGCCGCGCTGGGATTGGCCGGCCGGAGAAAGACCGCGCTGCGATAGGCCAGCTAGCAAAGCCGCGCTAGGATTGGTGGATTGTCATCAGGAAGTAAACAGAGTATTGAGGCTGGAAATTGTGCGTATAATTATGAAGTGTTTTAAATGGTTGAGAGCGGCGTTTAAAAAAGAGAGGCGGGGATCGTATGAAGGGGAAGAAGCCCCGCCGGAGGGTACGCCGGCTCGTTACATGGCGGCAAATGTTGGGCTGCATACAATTTTGTGGATCTCAGAGTGGAGTAAGATTACAGAAGGAAATGAGGAACTGACGTTCCCGAAGTACGGGACGTTCAGATTGGAGGTGCTACACCGATTAAAAGCAGTTATGACCTCAACGAGACCCTTGCCTAGACCGACCCAGTTTGAAGCCCTCAATGCATGGATTAGGGCAGCGCACGAAAAGAACATGAACAGACGACAGGAAAGGGTGAAACGATCGGTAAGGGCAGTGCAGGATGCCAAGTGGGATGCGGATGCTAAAAGATGGAGAGTGCATAACATGGAAGTAAATAAATTGTATCCAGTGTTAGAGATGCCCGGGAACAAAAGCCCCCTAGAAGAAGATGATGAGAGCGAGACAGAGGACAGCCTGATAAACAGATTATTGACAGATAGGCCACCCCCGTATAACAGAGCAGGGGGAGATGTCGAGCATAGTGAAAAGGGGGGGGGCAATGCAGGAGAGCATGGGCCGCTTCCCAGTTCCGATTGGGATCCCGCTGCAAAGAAAGAACTGTCCCAGCCTAGTCAGGTGCAGCAGGTAGTCGGGAGGTTTGTGGTACAAAGGGCGCCGGAAACGGAGTGTGCCACATCCTACGCATTACCAGATGCACTACAGGTACCTGTTACCATAGGTCCTATAGTATCGATATATGACCCAGAGAGAGCTAGAGGGGAGGAACGGGTATGGAGGGACAGAGAAAGAGCAGAGATGGCAAGGAGAAACGATACGATTAACTCCCCAAGTCAGTTGCCGATACCAAGAGAGTGGAGCACCCCAGTGCACACAGCAGGGGACCCAGCAGGGGATCCGGGGGACCATAGATGGCCAGTGGATATGAGGGGATCAGGACGAAAATCCTTTCAGGAGTTAAACGAGTACATGAAGAAGTGGGATGAAGCAGTAGAGGCTCACAAGAGCATCAAAGCTGCGGAAGCTGGAAGAGAAAGTCAGGATAGCAGAGCCCGGACTCACTGCGGGGCTGAAGAGAGCAGCCCGGAGTGGGACGGGAGGGAGAAGGATAGTAGGGGAGTCACCCATTGGGCCCGGAGTGGAGGTAGATCAGACCTGGAAAACGGGGGCCCAGAGAGCGGGGGGGTGTCTCGCCCAATACATAGTGAAGAAGACAGGAGGACACAGGAGTACAGAGACAGCTTTAAGTGTATCCACTGTGTGCCCGGCAACAGAGAACAGAATGGGAGTTGCGAGAGGTCGCACCATAGTCCCTGTGATGACGGACATGAGCGCGGTCCAGGGAATATGGGGAACCAGGAAGGATCGTATCGGATACTGAGCGATACTAGGCAAAGAGAGAGTGGCGACCAGAGGGAAAATAACAGAGAGTCGTACTGTGAAAAGAGAGAAGAAAGAGGGAACGGGCAAAGTAAAATAGGGGGTAACAGGCCCGTGTTCCATCACCTTACAAGATCGGATGGCCGAGCATGGGACCTGGAGAGATGGGAGCAAGGGAGAACACTCCTCAACTCTTCCGAACCCAAACGTAGGGCTCGGAGTTGGGATGGGAGAGACACCTGTGAACCTCCCTCGAAAGAGATACTACGAGCTGAGATAAAAGCTAAGAGACTCGATGTCGCCAGCTTAAGGTCAGACCTGGATGACATGGTCGATGGTACCCTGCCTTTAGAAAGAATGGAAATGTATGAGCAGGATGAAATACTGTTCATGGCAAAGGACATCACTCGAAAAGCGAGAACAATTCATGAGAAGTTAGTCGAACTAGCAGGCAAATATATGGTGGACCTGTCAAGGACCAAAGCATTACAGGGTAACCACAGGCTACATTACTCAGATCGAGACCTAGATGAGAGGAGAACGATTGGGCTGAAAACGCACATAAGGGAACTGATCACTGGAATAAGGACATGGAGGGCATTAGATAAGTGGGAAGAGAGGTGGTCCAAGAAGGGGACCGTCAGGAGAAGCACGCTTAGTATGACACCAGGAAGACTGCAGGGAATAGAGGCATACCCTTTGCGTGAAGTCGCAAATGGGACCTATGTGCACGTCCCTTGGAGTAGGGGAGATTTAGCTGCTTTTACCACCTCCTTCCCCAAATTGCGGGAAAACCCAGTGGAGTGGTACAAGCAAGTTGAGAGATTCGTAAAAATCTCAAAGGTCCTATGGATAGATTTGAACACACTGTTTGACATTGTAGTGCCAGGAGATTTGTGGACGGAATGCAAGGTTAGCGCTGAGTGGCCCACAACTGAGCCGGAGAGGGATGCTAAGACTAATGGGCCGTCCGAGATTGTGATGGCAAAATTCGAGAGAGTGATGACCTGGCTGAAAGATAAAGTGCCAATGCAAGATATAGATTGGGTCAAAATAGATCGGACTAGACAGGAACCCAAAGAGACAGTTCACGAATATTACGAGAGATTGCTGAAGGCGTTTAAACAGTATAGCGGCCTGGATGTAATGGATCCAAAGGACATAGGGCAATTTGTGTCCAAGTTCGTCTTGGGCCTGAGACCGGATATTAGTTTAATGATTCAGCAACACTTGATTTGTTGGCAAAATAAACCCCTAGACGAAATACTGAGGTATGCCAGGTACTGCTGTGACGAGATAGACTCCAAGGCAAAGAAACTAAAGGAGAAACTGATGGTGGTACAGATGCAGGCAGCCGGAAAGGGGGGACAGCAGCAACAGCAACAAGGAACAGGTACTGGAGGAAAGAAACAGTACAGTCAGAACAAGGGCAATGAGGAGAACTCCACCTTTAGACCCAGGATAGATATAGCTGCCTTGAAGAAAACGACTAGGTGCCACCAATGTAACGAGGTGGGGCATTGGAAACGCGAGTGTCCCTATAACGTTGAGATAGGCGAACAAGAGGTAGAGGAGGAAGAGGTCCAGAGTGCGCCTACAAGAGGGGTAACGCCATACCAGGGAAAGGTGCTCAAAGGGGGGGGTCCTCCTCCCCGAGCCCAGTTCCCTCAGCCCCCCCGAGTAGGGACTATGGGTAAGACATATAGACAGATGCCCCTGTTTGTCGGAGGAGAGGAGTGCTATTATGTGGACCCACTAACTGGGCAGAGAGTGGAAAGGGAAGACTGCACCCTCGGGGCAGCTTTGGAGGTGGACCAGAGGGGACCCTATGTTGAGGCCGAAGTGGCAGGGTTCCCCACGACATTTCTAGTGGACACATGAGCCACTAGATCCACGATCAGATCCGCCGCAGTTCCAGGCCTGCCCATGTCTGGAGAGACCATACAAGTGGTGGGGGTCGCTAACAGGAGAATGACCAGCCCGCTGACTGAGCCCGTGCAGGTGAAAATAGGAAAGTACAGCGATGAGCACCAGTTTGTGGTTTGCGATTCTAGCCCTGTATGTCTGCTAGGAAGAGACCTCTTGTGCAAATTAAATTGCACCATATACTGCACACCACAAGGAGTGGAGGTATTGACTAATGACGATGATGCGGACTTTAAAGTCGCAAATTCCAGAATATGTGTGGAGCTGTATCCCACTCTGACAGTAGATGAGCTCCCCTGGGATCTGAGAGAGACAGTAGCTCCAGAAGTGTGGGATTTCACTGGGGAAGAGATTGGTTTGGTGAAGGGGGTGGACCCAGTGAAAATTGTAGTGAAACCGCATGCTGAGTTTCCAAGAACACCCCAATATAAATTGACTCCAGAAACGATTGCAGGCATAAAACCCGTGATCGAGTCCATGATTAAGCAGGGAATACTGAAAGAAATCGTGGGTAGTCCATGTAACTCCCCGATTATGGGTTTGCAGAAACCAAATGGGAAATTCCGGATAGTGCAGGACCTCCGAAAGATTAATAACATAGTTGTTTCATGTTGTCCAGTGGTACCGAATCCATCAGTGATACTGTTTCAGATACCGTTCCAAGCAGAATGGTTCACTGTGATTGATCTTTGCCAGGCTTTCTTTTCGATCCCTCTGGACGAAGAGAGCCATTTTCTTTTCGCATTTAAGCTAGAAGGTCGCGTCCTAACATGGTGTCGTATTCCTCAGGGGTATACAGAGAGCCCATCGATCTTCAACCAGCTTCTGAAGAAAAATCTCGAAAGTCTAGTGCTGCCCCAGAGGTCAGTTCTGGTCCAGTACATAGACGACCTCCTTGTGGCGTCAGAAACAGAGGAAGCTTGCAGGGAGGACTCTATTGCTTTGTTAAATCACCTAGCTGAAAATGGGCACAAGGTGTCCCCGGGAAAATTGCAGTACTGCCTGACAGAAGTGCAGTACCTGGGACACAGAATTGAGAAAGGCAAACGAAAAGTGTCACCAGACAGGATAGAGGCCATCATGAAGATTAATGCGCCTAAAACACAGAGAGAAGTCAGGATGTTCCTAGGGATGGTGGGATATTGCCGACAGTGGATTGCAAACTTTTCACTGAAAGCAAAGCCCTTGCAAAAACTGACGCACAAGGAGGTGAGCGATCCGGTACCATGGGACAAAGACTATTTGATGGCGTTCCTACAGCTGAGACAGGACTTGTGTCGTGCTCCGGCTTTGGGAATGCCTGATTACGATAAACCATTCTTGCTTTATTGTTGTGAGAGAGAGGGTTGCGCGCTGTCTGTGTTAGTCCAAATTCATGGGAATGCCCGTAGACCAGTCGCTTATTTCTCGGCTACTTTAGACCCAGTAGCCGCAGCGTTGCCCGGATGTCTCAAATCCGTTGCCGCAACAGGTGTCAGCATCGAGAGGTGTGAGAATATTGTCATGGGGCATCCGTTAGAGGTACACGTGCCCCATTCTGTTGAATTGTTAATGACCAGGACCAAAACACAGCATCTGACCAACAGTAGGCTCACGCGCTATGAGCAAGTTATTCTTGCTGCAGAGAACGTGACCCTCAGGAGATGCTCTGTTTTGAATCCTGCTACCTTGATGCCACTCCCAAACGATATAGATGATGATGATGAATGTACAGACCATGACTGCCTCGATGTGACTGAACTATGCACCAAACCAAGACCCGACATCGTAGATGAGCCACTGACTGACCCAGACGAAATTTTCTTTGTCGATGGCTCATGTGTAAGAGACGAAGTTGGGCAGTTGAGAGCAGCTTACGCTGTCTGTACAATTACTGGAGTTGTGGAAGCTGGATGCCTGGAAGGAGTACACTCCGCTCAGGTAGCCGAGATTATTGCCCTAACGCGTGCTTGCTTGGCAAGCAATCAAATTCGAGTCACCATATACACCGACAGCCAATATGGTTACGGGGTAGTTCATGATTACGGGCAGTTGTGGTCTCAAAGAGGTTTCATGACCTCTTCAGGCTCTCCCATTCGCAATGGAGAGTTTGTGCGCTTGTTGTTAGAGGCGTTGCAATGTCCAGCAGGTATCGCAGTCGTGAAGTGCACCGCACATACCAGAAATATGGACTTCGTGTCACAAGGCAATAGATATGCCGACGAAGTCGCGCGGTATTGCGCGGAACAAGGGTACTCTTTCACAGAGGTGGAAGTGGGTGGAATAAATGTAAGAACTGAATTAGCTATGATACTGGAAACTGTTGACTCTTGGGACGAACTGAAGTGCATGCAAGAAAATGCTCCTGATTTTGAAAAAGAAACATGGGAAAAGGCAGGATGTGTGGTGGGTGAGGCCCATTTCTGGGTCTCAGCAGATGGCAGAGCAGTGTTGCCCAATGAGATGGTGAGCCCAATGGCCAGACAAATACATGGTCCCGTACACTTAGGGAGAGACGCTATGCTGAGAGTGTTTAGGCAGACCTGGTACAATCCTAAGTTCAGAGTAGCAGCCGAAGCAGTGTGCCAGCGTTGTGTGACCTGTCAGCAGTTGAATGTGGGGAAAAAGACACCAGTTGCATTAAGTCACATTGGGAGGTCAGGGGGTCCCTTCAACCGCATGCAGTTGGATTTTATCGAACTGCCAAGGTGCAACCGCCTCCGTTATGTCCTGGTAGTTGTTTGCGTATTCTCCAGATGGGTTGAGGCATACCCTACACGTAGGTGCGACACCCTCACAGTAGCCAAGTTACTGCTTAGGGAGCTCATTCCGCGCTTCGGGGTGCCGGCCTCTTTGGAATCAGATAGGGGAACGCATTTCAACAGCTCGCTTGTGAAAATGATTTGTGCGGCTCTGAACATAGATCAGAAATTGCATTGCAGTTATCGACCAGAGGCCTCAGGAATTGTGGAGCAGATCAATAGCACTACAAAGGCCAGAATTGCAAAAGTGTGTTCATCAACATCCTTGAGTTGGCCTGACGCTCTGCCATTGGTCCTTATGAGCCTCCGTGGTACCCCAGATAGAAGAACGGGGTTGTCTCCCCATGAGGTGTTGATGGGGAGAGCAATGAGGTTGCCTTCTGTCCCAACTGCTGCACTGTTAAACATCACAGATGATATGATCCTGGACTATTGTAAGGGGCTGTCTGACGCCATTCATTCTGTGTCCCTTCAGGTGCAGGCTGCCGAAGTTCCGTCGTGCCAGGACCTGTGCCACGACCTGTGTCCTGGAGACTGGGTGCTTGTGCGAAAGCACGTGAGGAGTAGCTGCCTGGATGTTCGTTGGCGTGGGCCCTTCCAGATCATCCTGATCACGAACACCGCAGTAAAGGTGGGAGGCCTGCCAAATTGGATCCACGCGTCGCATACGCGGAGGGTTCCAGCACCTCTGGAAGAAACAGCTCCTCTCTCGGATAGACGTCCAGCTGAGGACCGAGAAGCCATAGAGGGGGCTAGCCAAGCTGTAGAGGTGCCAACAGAAGAAGGGTACGAGTCTGACCAAGCTGAGGGCGGTCAGCACAACAGCGAAACGGACGACGCTACTGAAGGAGAAAGTAGCTGGGAGTACGAGTCAGACACTGACCGGTCTGACAGAGAGTGTGAACAGACCAGAAGAAGAAGGAGTAGAAGGGTACGTGGAGAAGCTAATTGGCCGCAAAGAAGGAGCTCTAGCCTGAGGTCAACTCCAGAGAGAACCCTTCCTCCGATATCAGAGGATTCAGACCCGGAAGAAGGTGCTCAGGGCGCTGAAGCACCGGACTTGAGAAGGTCAAGAAGAGTGCGTGTGCCTACTAGAAGATACGCCACCCCTGAGTGGACATATCTGGTGACAAATGTCTTTGGAACAGAAAACAGGGAGGATACGAGCGGTGGTGGTGTCCAGCTCTGAGCCCATCGTCACAGTGGAAATATGACTGTTAGTACCCGGAGTCGAACAAGAAGGGTCACTAACTTTCATGCTCCCCAGACGTCCCCGCCTCAGCAAGTTAAAGCACATGTTTTTCACAGAATTGCAATTCCCCGATTTTGGTACAAAGATAACAGACCATGAAGAGCACAATCTTCGTTTGGAAATATTGAACTATGCTGTCGAAGCTGCAGGCACAAGCCTCATCATAGATGCTTAAAAGACTTTGTAAATAAGCGAGAAGAAAAAGAAGATTACCTAGCGCCCAGGAAGCAGAGAATATTAGGGACTTCCCTATAAGTTGATGGAGAAGGGCTAGGGATGTCTGTGTAAAAAGCTCAAAGGACTTTTGCAAAAGAGGATTGCCAGTTCCCAAAGGTGTGGTTCTAAAAGACTGAAAGATTAAAAGAGACTGTAAAGGAACGGAAAGACAAGAACTTTGTGTTAAAAAGAAAGAGAAGAATCATACCGTCTGAAGAAATGGATGCCGGCACCCCGAATCGTAGAGCCAAATGTATAATAGGCACACTAATAGTAGGAGTGATAATATTAATAGTTTTAGTAGTCACAGTTTCTTATGTAAAGGGACATGAGGAAGAGGCAAAGGTAACCGATGTGAAATCTGTAGAAACACCTACACCCACCGTTGCTGGTGAGAAAGGGGAAAACATTCAAGAGAAAGCGTTATTAGCTGCAGAAGCTCGCAGGTTACATGTAGATGAGTCCCAAGGCGACTTTAGGTCAAATGCTTATGCTAAACTTTTATATGAATACGTGGATGCCATGGAGGTTAAGGACTGCTATGTCTGCATGCAGTTGCCGGCGTCTGTAGATGAAGGCATTCGATATCATCACCTCCCGCTGACATATGGTATTACATGTAGCTTATTGCTTAGTATATTTTATGGGAGACATAGTTTTGAATACTATTTCTCCAATTATGACTCAGTGTTGCCAGAAGTCCCAAATTATAAACAGATGAACAAATGGGACTACTGGAAGAGTGAAGACAGGTTGGCCAAGTTTTTCATTCCTTGGATTACCTTAGATACTTCACATGCTCGCAGAAATAACCTGACATGCAAGGTGTCAGAAGTCGAGAAGAAGTTCATAGGGCAGGTGGATGATCGATACAGGAGACAAAAGATTTTGAAAAAATCAGGACAATGGAAAACAGATTGGACCGAGGAAGAGAAGGCACACAAGAGAAAGGGTAGTAGTGGTCCAATAGCTTTAGATAGAACGCAGAGAGGAAAGTTATGTCTTCACTGAGCCAAAACGTATTATGAAAATGTATACGTGGGAGAAGTTAGCTGTGAACATGCTTTCAATCTAGAATATTATACTAAGGACTTCCTGAAGGGAATGCAAGTGATTCCAAATGTGTATTTTGTATGTGGAAGAAATGCCTACGTGAGACTACCTGACAACTGGTACGGATCATGTTACTTGGCAATTATCTTCCCCAAAATATATCATGCCCAAGACTTAGAGATCATCGAGGGTAAGACATCATCGAGAGGAAGGAGAGATATAGGAGATGCAGAAATGGTTGGAGATGTATTTGGAGCTGTGTTCCCTCTTTTGGGATTAATCCTTAATGATGTAAAAATTAGACGACTGGCAACAGTCGTAGACAGGTTGTCTGCCAGCACTGCTCAGTCCTTAATGCTGGTGGAGGGAGAGATGCAATCGATAAGGGCCATGGTTCTTCAAAACCGTCTAGCATTAGACGTCCTATTAGCAAAAGAGGGCGGAGTCTGTAAGGCTTTGAAGGTCCAGGAATGTTGCACTTACATTCCAGACAATTCAAAGCCCCTTGAGAAAGTTATTAGGAACATAACTGATATTCACAAGGAGATCGAAGACCTGAGTAGAGAAAATGTCTGGGAAAAGGTGGGCCACGGAATGAGTGAAGCTGGAGGTTGGCTCACCACATTAGGCAAAAGCTTTGTGTGGTATATACTGAAACCTATCATCATAATATTGATCTGTGGGATCGTGTTGTGGGGATTGGTGAGGGTATTCAAATGGTATAGAGCAAGAAGGTCAGAGAAGGCCCAGAGAGAACAGCTGCAGAGATTGGCTGCCATGCAAGATAATCAGTACAGGAGTCTGAGGGCTCTGGAAACGCAGAAACGAGGTATGCTAGCAATCACTGCAGTTTAAATGTTAGTGATGACCCCGAGAGGTCATCAAAGGGGGGAACTGAGAGAGCGCAAACTGACCTAAATGTATAAGTACATCACACTTACACGTAGTAAGCACAAGTCATGAAGAGAAATGCCATGAGTGCTGATAGTACCTGCATCTATATTCTGAAATGTGTAGTTAACTTAGAGATTTAAGTAGAAGTGGAACTAATGCAGAAATGTGTGAAATTATATGACTTTATTAGACGTGATTAATCCTGAATCCATGTCGTGTAGCTGCTAAAATGTAAGATGGCATGCGGTTAAACGTAGAACGTGGTAGGCCTCAGGGCCAGAGATGGAAGGGATGGGGAAGGTGTTTCCTTTCACGACATGGATTGCACTAATGTTTTTAGTAATAGCGTTAATGGGCCATGATTTATAGATGTGTTTACCGAATAATAGAATAAGAGTATTAACATGCTATTAATTAATAAAGGAGTTGAATGCTATAATCATTATGAGACATGCTGTAGGCCTGAAATGTTTATAGACATTGATTTATACGTATTGGTCTGGGCCGAGAAATGTTGCAAACCTTTGTTGGAAGTCTATGAGAATTGGGATCTTGGCTGCAGATGTCTCTCTGCAAGAGAAAGGGGGGATCCAATTATAAATGAAATGAATAGAGGTTTGTTCAGGAGACGGCCCAGACATGGAGGAGGGTTCCGGAATGTTTTAAGGGGTATCAGCGGGCCGGAGAAGAGTCTGAGAAGCAAGGTCAACTCTAACGCACGAGGCCTCATCATGGAAAAAGCCAGAAGCTACACCACGTGAGGGGCGTCTCACGAGGGGCGTCCCAAATGCTGTTGTATGTTTTTGTATTAGGGACAGCACCCCTGGGTGGAGTTAGAGCAGATGCCTGAGGACCCTTTAGAGAGCGGATGGGTAGGCAGAGAGGGGTCCTGACTGGAGAACTATAGGTTTTCACCAAGAGACTAAGAGTGGGTGACTTCCCTAGGGGGTCATTCACCGCTGACACCTTTGGTTAGGTTGAGACCTGGTTAAGTAGGGATACCATCTAGAGCAGGGTAGGGACAGCCTAACCTGTGTTTTTCCTCCAACTTAAATGATGGAGAGATCTCAGTATGTGTCAATGCTGATAGCTTTATTATTCTTAGAACTTGTACTCGTAGTCTTCTTTGCTCGTCTGAGGGTTTTCAGAGAGCACATGTATGTAGTTGGGCCCGTGTATCTTGTGAATCTCATTCTGAGATGCCTGTACTTGCAGCTTATTCTGACTATAAAATTAACCTTTGAAAGCTAGAAGTTGTCTGTGATCTTTCGGAGCGGAGTCCTTTGTTGGGTGAACTAACTTGGTAAGAGATGCACTTTCTTCCCTCAATGACAGGCAACAAAAGTTCAGTCGACCAGATCGGGGTTTTAGATCAATAGTGATAAGGTATCGATCAAAATCTCGCCCTTGCAGTAGTACAAAGTATACTAATTCAACTTTTGTCGTACCTTACTATATATGTTTAACACTGATAAACATTTAGAAAACACTCACAATTACTTGATGATGTCATCAGTGATGTCATTTGAGATGTCATCAGTAATGTCACTGACCATGTCATGACAAATGTGTGGAAAGTGAGCCCATATTAGTATCGATGCCCGGGCTGCTGGCGCAAATCGCCTCTTAGTTCCCATTCTGAGTAGTTACCAAATAAAGAGACGGGCGCTGGCAGCAGGAATCACAAGAACAGGATTTATTACTCATGAGGAGAGCCTGTCATTTCGGACACGAAACACAGTGTCTTTCGGGAGGAGCTCTGACAAGTTCTCAGAGGCATCGCCTTTTATACCTTTCAAAACATTCCTTATTGCAACAACGGCATTGTGAAACAAGAAAACGACATCCCCCTAATCCTCGTGTCAATCCCACCCCACATGCATCCACAATAGAAGCCCTTGACCTGCTGATAAGAGGAGGGGGTAATCAAACAGCTGAGTGTTCCGCCGATTCTTGGGATATGTGCGCCTGATCGTAGCCCAGGGGGTGGGGAGGCCAGAATCAATAGTGGGTCCTTTGAGGAGGAGCGATTTCATACAATAAGGGGCAGTAAACAGTGTCTCCCGGCTTAGGTGATGGCCTCGGACATGTGTGGATAGTCCATCGCGGAGGGAGGGTTACTGACAGAGGGGTTATTCATGAAAGGAAAGGAGGTGTTGGTCAGGCGCGGCCGTGACTCCAAGGACAGGGTCTTGCAGAAGAAGGAGGTTTACGACTTGTCCATGTGAGGGAGGAGGGGAGAGCCAGGGTGCGCACAGGGACAGAGTCGCACAGAGAGAGAGGTCTTATGACCCACACATGAGAGAACGGGGGCAGTCAGATACAGCTGGGGGGGTTATGTCAGCTGAAGCGAGGGATGCTTCTTCAAGAGGAAATGGCGGACTTTGTGTGGGTCAAGCAGGAGGGTTGTTTTTCATAGCAGGGTCGCGCAGAGGGAGAGGGTTTCATGGTCTATGTATGTGAGAGGGGGGGGTTCAAATACGCACAGGAGGGAAGCCGGGGATTCCGATGAGCGGGCAAAAGGCCATGGTGCCTAAAAAAATGGCTATCAGGTACAGGTGGGCACGGGCTTTTACTGGCGGAGTGGTGTGGTTAACGTACAGGGAAGGGAATGGGAAAGGGCAAATGAACGCTGCTTATGTACATCAATTTCGTTATTTTCCACAGTCGCCGCTTTTTACATAACAAAGTTCATTTTCCCTATTCTTCCTAGTAAATGGGCGTACATATAAACATGTGTGGTTGACGAAACGGCATTTGTCAATACTAACATATTGCATATAATCATGAACAGTTGGTGTGATTGGCAGAATGCAGCACATAGGAAATTGCATTTGCAAACAAACTTCATAGCATAAATGCTTCCGACTTTCTCAAAAAGGTGACCAATGAACATTTTGACCAAGTAATTGAGGGAGGAATTCAGTCCAAATAAGATCTCTTCGTCACAGTGTCTTTTTAGCAGTGAGCCATCACTGGTAGGCTCTAGTCCGTGTCCTTTCGTTGGCGCTGTTGAGCACCGGCGGTGGAGCTATAGGTCCAGCTCAGATCCATCCTTACGCGTTGCAGGGTGCGGTCAGTCCTCTGCTGTTAGACCACAGTCCTGTTCCCTAACCAATCCTTTTAGTGGTGCCTTATGCTCGGCACCTATATTCCTGTGGCGTAACCCCATTTCCACCTAAATGCTGTTCTTCCTTTCGACAAAAAGTCACGTGGAAAAGGGGGTATGGTTCAGTAGTCGATGGGAGAGAGAGAGAGCGGAATGGGGTCAGATTTCCTGGGACACACCAAAGGGACCAAGGGAGCAATGGATAACAAGCGGGCAGGCCCATCAACCGGGCTTGAAAAGGGGGACGGAGGCTTCAGGCACGCGTGGGTAGGTGGACAGAGGGCTTCAGGACAGCCTTTCATCCTTTCGTTTACCACATTGGAGAGTGCTGCCTCGTCCCGTATTCCTGCTGTGCTCTGGCTCCACCTTTGGTCGAGGTCGTATGTGTCCCATGATCTGCAGCCAGGCTGTGTGTCACGTCCGACCCTTCTCCTCCGATGGTCGTATATCTTTGAAGGGGTAAAAACAAGTTTTAGGGAACTGACAGGAGAAGATATTTTTACATTCGAATTTCACCCGCAATCCTAGCACCTGGGTGTTTATGCTCATTGGTCAAAGTCAGAAGTCTATTACCATGAAGTAAGTGTGTGGGTATTTCTACTGTGTTTGTACCAAGTCTAGTCGGCGTTCATTCATGACACATATGGACAGAGGTCAGACTCCTATCACTTGCGTATTTCATCAAAAAATAAACATTCAGGGGAGACTCGTCCTTCTAACCCGAGCCTTAGCAGTCTTACATTTCCCTTTTTAGAGCCGGCTAACCTTTTTTTCAGCAGAGCGGGGGTGCAATAATCGAAGGGCAGTGTTAACGCATTTTTCTCGAGGGGCGACAGTTGGTCATGGTCATTAGTTATGTATCGGGGACAGCAGCTGGGGTCAATCAGGTGGGGCGGGGACTCTTCGGGCTTTCGCGCTTTAAGTGGAAAAAAGGGGGGCGGTGCAATTTGAGCATTGGGGTCAATCTGGACATTGGCGCTTGTTTCTAACGAACGGAAAAAATAGGGTGCCATTGACATATAGTTCCCCTTTTAAGGAGGCCAGATTAGGGGACCTTAGTCGTCTTACCTGTCCTTTCTTTCTTAGCCAATTCGAGTTCATTCATTTTGCGGAAAGGAGAGGCAGCAATATGGCAAGTTACAATCGTTTTAGTTTCTGTCAATTTCGCTGAACACCTTCGCGTTCAATAAGTATCCAATCAGACTGGTGCCAGCGGGGCACAATTTTACCACAAAAAGGAAGATGGAACAGGGGGACTCTCGTAGAGAGTGAGAGTCGTTCGCAACCTAAACGAGTCATTCAGTACACGTATGACATGTAGAGAGAGAGAGAAAGAGAGAGAGAAAGAGAGAGAGAGAGAGAGAGATAGATAGAGGGGGAGAAAGAGAGAGAGAGGGAGAGAGACGTGTACGAAAATAGGTCATTTAGTGTGCTCACAACACAGGACAGCAGGGGTTAGGTAGCACAGAGACGCAGACAGGGGGGAGACATAAACTCATACAGTACATACACACAAAACTTCAGACAAAGGAAGACAGTACATGTATTACATACAAAGAAATTCATGACAAGACATAGAACAGTTATTGGCCAAAAAGATCTCCTTTTGCATGCTGCGCATCTTTAATATCCTATTTATCTACAGGCTGAGTTCTTCTTACCTATTCCTCCTTTTTCCTCTCGCTTGCTATTTTTGCGAGCGTTCTCAATTACTAATACTTACACCTCGGTCAGCCGGTCGGAAATTAACCTGGTCAAGCTATTGCCCACGGTTGGATCTTAAACCACTTTTGAGTTTCTTCTTTTGGTGGGAAGTTCTCCAGGCTGAGGCAACAGAGGGTATTGATCAGGAGTATAGTCGGACAGCTTGGTTATATCTATAAGAGTGTGAGAAGGAGGTGGTATATTTCGAACATCAACAACATTTCTACCTTCCCAGACGGGTGGTGCCTAGGTAACCCTTACCCCAGGACTTTTCCTTGTCCTTTCCCTATCTAGTTAAACGTCATAGTTGTATTATCTAACGTGCTAATTTCGAGTCAATTTCCGTCATACAGTACCCGTCAAGTTTCTATGTCAGTCCATCCTCCCAGTCGCTATGTTCTAAGGAGGAACAGTCATATCTAAGTCTAGCATAAGTACTATGCTCAAATCCCCTCCTTCCCTTATCGTCGGTCGTTCGATCATCGCCCTTCCATACTTCAGCCGACGTTCCGACGCGACCTGCAGAAAGGAGGAGAAGAAGGGGGTGGGGCAGCATTCAAAACACACCAACGAGCATAGATCCGAAAATGTTTTTACCTACCACATACTCGACCTATCTCCACGGGGTGCATTCTTTACCATCTCGGCGTTTAAGCTTAGAGGGACCAGTAGTGTTAGATAGATAATCATCGATGGTCTGCGTATCTACATGAATCACTTGATCGTGGCTTTCTAGGTCATGTGCAAGGGTGGTGGTCAAGTGGCATTTCTTTTGTATCTTTTTAAGGGCGTCTGGAACACTTTTCCGGCTGTCTGTGACACATAATGTAGCTGCTAAGTATCGGACCCTTTTAACCTTCAACCTTAGTCATACGGCATGTATTTTACTTATGTCGGTGACAGTAGCCATACATTTCAATAACATTCATAAATACAAACGCTACGATAATATTTGCGTGTTCAAAAACTTTAATGAAAAGGTTGACACACAAATACGGGCCTACAACCCAGTGGGCCGGCTACTGAGCAGGCTAGAACTGTGCATAAGAGGAACGAAGTCGGTGGCCATTTATTTCATAAAGTGCAGCAGTGCAATGAAAATCATATCGAACTTTCTTAAGGGGCAAGTATAATGCGTGTCAAGCTTTCAATAATATCATCTCATTATCCTAGTATTTACTCAAGACTTAACGTATATCAATTCATTGTCCGAATGCTCAATCAGTGCCTATTTCATACCAATTCATTGCTTCCAACACATAATTGGTACCCACTCTAAATCAGTTCACCGTCCCAGCACATAATCAATATCCATCTTATATCGCTTTCTTTTCCAAGCACATACTCAATATCCATCTTATCTACTTTCATTGTCCAAAAACTGCATACATATCTTGGAGCATCAAGGCTGAGCAATCAGGGTGCAACAAGGATTTTTAAAAGTCTCATTTTGTTTCGGCGCCATTTTGGGCGAGGCCAGGCAAGTCCCAGTATAGTCAGATTGCCTCCACTGACTCGTAGTAGGACCAGAACCTTCCGTTGGTAGTTCAAAAGTTTTTCGCAATGGGGTAACAGTCTAGCAATATGGACCATCAGTCAAAGAGTGGGGAGGGCGGCAACAATCTTTCCTACTGGGTCATTCTGGTGTTCCACCGGAACTGAACAAATCTGTATCTTTTGCAGGATTTTAGTCATTTCCAAACTGAGGCTGGCGCCGGCAGGAGTGCGCCGACGTCTCGTGGCTCCATCGGAGGACGGGGGGGCGGGGGGGATGCCTCGTGGAGAGGTCGGCCCCCCTGGCTCTTTTAGAATCTTCAAAGTTGAGGAGCACAGGGTGTGTGCCCGTCCCGGGCAAAGAACCGCTTTTTGATATGGACCCTTCTTTAAGCAGGAGCGTTGGGGTGTCGCTGGAAGCCTCCACCTGGAGGGAGGTGGGGGAGGCTCGTTCGCGCCGCCTCCCCCTTCCAGCGACCCCGCGCCTTTCTTCGGCTCCAGCGCTTCGGTATTGGCCGTGCCAGCTAATGAAGATGGGGGGGGGGTCGGAGGCAGAGGCAAGACATCCCCCACCTTTCCGTGGCGGGACTACCTGCAACTGTCAGGGGTTGCCGCTGTGGCGGGACTACCTGCAACTCTCAAGGGTTGCCGCTGTGGCGGGACTACCTGCAACTTTCCAGAGTTGTCCAAGATATAATTGAAAAAACGCTGTCGACCTCGCCTTGGCTCCGGTCTTCGATGATGGCCGGATCAGGCAAGAGAGGGGGGGGGGGGTCGGTGGCTGAGGCAAGCAATCCCTTCGTGGCCTGCAGGGCAGCAGAAGAGGGGAAAAGGAGAGACCTTTACGATTTTTCGGGCCGTCCGCCCTACAGCCTCCCCTTCCGATGGCGGCCAGCCAGGCCCTGCTCTGCACGCGCTGAGGCCTCGCCTTCCGGATGGGCGTAACCGCGGACCTGTTGCACTTTGGGAGCTTCCGGAATGGGGGTAGGTGTTTTATTGATTTGTATCTATTTCATGTTACCGTTATTTGGGCGTGGCAGACAATGAGGCAGACATGTTGGGAGCAGGAATAGGCAGTGGAGCCTAGCTACCTCGTGGCTGTCTTGCTGTCAAACTTTTCGCCATTTTATATTTCTTATTTATAAACTGTTTCTAATGTTTCTTATTTTTAGTGAAGTCGAAAGCTCATCAGGGGGTTACTGACTTAGCCCGATTTCTTTTATTTTTCCATCCTTTCCTTAGCGTGTTTCGAGCTAAAGTTTTGTGTTAATAGGGTACGGTGATCACTTCATTTTTATATGTCCTTTCATTAGGGGTACTCCTGGACGGACCAGATGAGTTACCTCCAATAAATGGTCCGGGTGGAACTAGATTATCGATCAGTGGGGAACACATGTCCCTTCATTATGGTATCATCCTGGACGGACCAAATGATGTACCTCCAATCACTGGGGTAACCTCCTGGACAGACCAGATGGCCTACCTCCAATAAATGGTCAATGAGTGGGGAGCATATGTCCCTCCATTAGGGCAGCCTCCTGGGCGGACCAGGTGAGCTACCCCCAATAAATAGTCAATCAGTGGGGAGTGGGTAGGCCTGACGAATCATAAAGGGGCATAACCTACCCTTTACTACTTGCAAAGACTAGACAGAATATTTCTATTCCACGTTATTTGCAAACAGAAAATACCTCAAACGAACAATTCCTTGGACAACAATGTCCAGTCAATCAATCAATCAGTGGGGAGAAAAACAGGCATGACGGATTACAACGGGGACAAACGTCTGCATTACCTGCCCTTCGCTATCTGCAAAGGGAGACAGAATATTTCTATTCGTCTCTGTTTGTGGACAGGGAAGATCTCAAAGAGCAACAATCGATTATTAATCGATATCAAACAATCAGTGGGGAGAAAGGTAGGCATGACGGATTACAACGGGGACAAAAGTCTGCATTACCTACCCTTCTCTATCTGCAAAGAGAGACGAACGTTCCTATTCGCCGCTGTTTGCAAACAGAGAATGTCTCGTTCTCAAGAAGAGAACCAATATTTCAAGTCACAACCAAAGCTAAATGAACCAATAACCAAACAATATCAGTATTCAAATACCGATTCCAATACAATCAATCAAACAATCAGATGGATAAAACCATCCTACCAATCAGGCGTAAAACGCCCTACTTAATCTTACCCGGACCGGACCATATGGACAGTTCTTTATCTTCCTCCTCCAGCGCCCGATCGTTCTCTTACTCCATGCAGCATTCCTGTGGGATTCCAGTCAGGACAATAGGTCACTCGAGAGAGGTCCGTTCAGAATCGGTGAAGTTCATTCGATCGGCAGCCGGACGAGGGCCCTCTCAAGGCAGGTATACTCCGATCAATTAGATGTTCACCTCTTTGTCTGGATCTCTCTTACTGGACCTTATGTCACTGATGGACCCCGCGTTGGGACGCCAATTGTGGAAAGTGAGCCCATATTAGTATCGATGCCCGGGCTGCTGGCGCAAATCGCCTCTTAGTTCCCATTCTGAGTAGTTACCAAATAAAGAGACGGGCGCTGGCAGCAGGAATCACAAGAACAGGATTTATTACTCATGAGGAGAGCCTGTCATTTCGGACACGAAACACAGTGTCTTTCGGGAGGAGCTCTGACAAGTTCTCAGAGGCATCGCCTTTTATACCTTTCAAAACATTCCTTATTGCAACAACGGCATTGTGAAACAAGAAAACGACATCCCCCTAATCCTCGTGTCAATCCCACCCCACATGCATCCACAATAGAAGCCCTTGACCTGCTGATAAGAGGAGGGGGTAATCAAACAGCTGAGTGTTCCGCCGATTCTTGGGATATGTGCGCCTGATCGTAGCCCAGGGGGTGGGGAGGCCAGAATCAATAGTGGGTCCTTTGAGGAGGAGCGATTTCATACAATAAGGGGCAGTAAACAGTGTCTCCCGGCTTAGGTGATGGCCTCTGACATGTGTGGATAGTCCATCGCGGAGGGAGGGTTACTGACAGAGGGGTTATTCATGAAAGGAAAGGAGGTGTTGGTCAGGCGCGGCCGTGACTCCAAGGACAGGGTCTTGCAGAAGAAGGAGGTTTACGACTTGTCCATGTGAGGGAGGAGGGGAGAGCCAGGGTGCGCACAGGGACAGAGTCGCACAAAGAGAGAGGTCTTATGACCCGCACATGAGAGAACAGGGGCAGTCAGATACAGCTGGGGGGGTTATGTCAGCTGAAGCGAGGGATGCTTCTTCAAGAGGAAATGGGGGACTTTGCGTGGGTCAAGCAGGAGGGTTGTTATTCATAGCAGGGTCGCGCAGAGGGAGAGGGTTTCATGGTCTATGTATGTGAGAGGGGGGGGGGTTCAAATACGCGCAGGAGGGAAGCCGGGGATTCCGATGAGCGGGCAAAAGGCCATGGTGCCTAAAAAAATGGCTATCAGGTACAGGTGGGCACGGGCTTTTACTGGCGGAGTGGTGTGGTTAACGTACAGGGAAGGGAATGGGAAAGGGCAAATGAACGCTGCTTATGTACATCAATTTCGTTATTTTCCACAAATGTATTATGTGAGGTCATTAGCAGTGCATTGCATAAGTTATAGTTAGCTCAAGTAACTGCTGACTTTCTATGGCTTTGTGCTTGTATAATCTCAGCCTAACTATATCATCCCTGTAACCATTGTTTTTTCAGTAGATATATATATATATATATATATATATATATATATATATATATATATATATATATATATATATATATATATATATATATATATATATATATATTACCTACTGGCGGTCGCCAGTAGGTATATATAGTTAGGACCTAGTTACCATAGGAAATTCCGAACATTCTATTGGGAATAACTTTGGCGCCGATTGAGGGCTCTGCCTGTAATTTTCCTTACATTTGCCTCGCTGTGCTCCGCTCCTTCCCTGAAAGTTTCGGGGGGATTTGTCAAGTGGGGGCCGAGAAAAAAGGGGGGTCCCAAAACGTGTTTTCCCCATGTTAATTTCCATAGGGACATTCTGACAAGGCTACAGCTCGAACAGCTGAACGGAATTATACCAGATACGGCAAAATGGTAGGGACTGGTATGCAGCAGTGTCTTTTGCATGTTTGGTGTAAATCCCTCCAGTAGTTCTTGAGAAAATGAATTTGAGCAAATTATATATCTATATCCGCTCAACATTCTGTTGGAAATAACTTTGGCGCCGATTGAGGAATCTGTGTGTAATTTTCCAGAATTTTGGCCAGCACCACTCCGCTCCTTCCCTGAAAGTTTTGGGGGGATTTGTCAAGTGGGGGCCGGAATGGGGGGTCCCAAAATGAGTTTTTCCTATGTTCATTTCCAAAGGGACCTTTAGACACGGCTACAGCCTGAATGGCTGAATGGAATTACACCAAACTTGGCAAAATGGTAGGACCTGGTATGTAGATGTGCCTTTGCTATGTTTGGTGAAAATCCCTCCAGTAGTTCTTGAGAAAATTGAATTTGAAATTTTTCAAATGGCATTTTCTATGGGACCTTTAGACACGGCTACAGCCCAAACGGCTGAACGGAATTACACCAAACTTGGCAAAATGGTAGGGACAGGTATGCAGTAGTGCCTTTTCTATATTTGGTGAAAATCCCTCCAGTAGTTGTTGAGAAAATTGAATTTGAACAAATTATATATCTATGTGCGCTCACCGCACGTGCACCGTACGCGCACCTGCGCGTACCTTTACGTGCGCGAGCGAGTTTCTGATTGGCTGGCAGTCGACTGTCAACATTCCAAACTGTCCAAACCAGGAAGTGTTGGCCACCATCTTGTTTTTCAGGAGAACTGAGGCACAAGAGAGCCCAAAACAAAAGTGGAAAACACGAAAAGGGGGCAGGGTAGAGACCCCCCAACCCTCTAGCCCTTCTCAGGGGTCCCAATAGGACCCCCAAGGGCAAAAAAACCAAAAAAACAAATCACGGGGTACGCGCACCGTACGCGTAGGGTACGCGTACCGTGCGCGTACCCTGAGATTAAAAAAAAACATTGTTTTTGCACTTGGTGGTCCTTTTTGGACCCCCTGAGAAGGGGTAGGGGGTCAGGGGGTCTCAATCGGGTTTTCCACTCTTGTTTTGTGCGCTCTTGTGCCTCACTTCTCCTGAGAAACAAGATGGCTGCTCAGGTGGTCCCAGAAGGATAGTAACATATATAAATGTTAGCCGCTAATAGAATTAGCATTTACAAAACCTTTGAAATGTATTAAAAAAAATATAGGTTTCAGGCCTGATATAGTTAGGAATTAGCATTTAAAAAACCTTGCAAATTCACTGAAAAAACCATAGGTTTCAAGCCTTATATGGTTAGGAATTAGCATTTAAAAAACCTTGCAAATTCACTTAAAAAACCATAGGTTTCAGGAGTTATATAGTTAGGAATTAGCATTTAAAAAACCTTGCAAATTCACTTTAAAAAAATAGGTTTCAGGCCTTATATAGTTAGGAATTCGCATTTTAAAAACCTTGCAAATTCACTTAAAAAACCATAGGTTTCAGGCCTTATATAGTTAGGAATTAGCATTTAAAAAAACATTGAAATTGCTCCTATATAGTTAGTTGTACTAACTATATTTCGCGCACCCGTAATCCACTGCTGATGATGTCACATATTACATCATTCATGACATGGTCAGACACATCACTGATGACATCACTGATGACATCTCAAATGACATCACTGATGACATCACTGATGACTTCTCATTTGACATCACTGATCACATCACTGATGATATCATTCATGTGATAATGCGATGCACCGCCTCACACTCTAATATAACCTTTGATACACCCAGTGTTAAATACAGACTACCATTCTTGAAACCATTGACACACCAATACCAGTTACTACATACGCACTCACTGATTCGTAGGTCTACACACACATTCACTCATTCAACCATAGAATCACTCATACATACAGTCACTCATCAATACAACACTATCATATGCACTCATACACCTATACAGACACTCACACGCTGCCACTCATCCATGGAATTACTCACACACCTAGCCAGTCATGCAAAGAATCAATCACACTTCCATTTCCTCAACTATACAGTTATACACACAACACCTTACTTATTGAAACATATACTAACACATACTTACTCTCTTATACAATCACTGATACAAGTACAAAATGATCCATATAGCCACTCGCACATTCACTGGCTCTCATGTATAGTCATTTATATATGCCAACTCTCACATGCACTATGTTTAACATATGTACTTACTTGCACATGTAGCACTGAGATATCTATTCACTCACCAACACACCCATGCACACAGTCAACCGCCCATATAGCTGTTTCCACATGCACTCTTGAACTTATACACCTAGTGAATCAACTGCTCACACATCTATGCACCGAGTCACACACCTCCCAGCCACCCACACACACATTCAGTCTCCCATTCAAATACTTGGGCAACCAATCAATAACCCATATAGCCACTCATATAGCTACTGATCAACACATGCAGCAGCTTACACAACAACAGACATACTGATGCACACATTCAGACAGTTTAGTCACTAACCCATGCATTTAGTAAGACACATTTAATCACTCACTCATACAGTCAGTCACGCACCTACTAAATCCTTCATCCAGACACTTATACATCCACTCATTCTTCAATATGTAAAACATATTTAAACTTTACAGAAACACATAGTCAATGGAGGATGTCATCATTGATGTCATCAGTGATGTCAAATGAGATGTCATCAGTGATGTAATTTGAGATGTCATCAGTGATGTCATCAGTGATGTCACCTACCATGTCATGAATATGTCATCAGCAGTGGATTGCGGGTGCGCGAAATATAGTTAGTACAACTATTTCACTGGTTCTTTAAATGCTAATTCCTAACTATATAAGGCCTGAAACCTATGTTTTTTTAAGTGAAAAAAAAAATATATATATATATATATATATATATATATATATATATATATATATATATATATATAGATACATACAAACACCCAGTCCTACTCCAAAGAGGAAAGAAGAAGTGGCACGTACACATGGCAGGTAGGTATCAGGCTTAATTTATTGTGTTCAGGGCTCCCACGACCCCACAGCAAAAGAGTGACGCGTTTCGCCTGCGCAGCAGGCTTTCTGAGTCTGTTTGGCGCCACACAAATTAATCATTATATAGCCCTCCCCTCTCATTCAGGCATCAATAAATATAGATAACAGACTGCATAGATACAAATATAAATGGCTAAAACAGACTAAACTTGGCATAAAACTTAACTGCCTAATGCAGAGTGTAAACTAGTAGAATATATATATACCTGCTGTTCGATAACTTTGCCGCCGCTTGCAGAATCTTTATGAAAGTTTCAATTTTTGGTTCAGCTGCTGTGTTGAAAGTTTTGGGGTGATCCGTCAAGCCGGGCCGATAAAATAGGGGGGGGTTGCCAAAACGTGTTTTCAGATGATATGTCTATGGGGATTTTTCTTTTTTTGAGCACTACTACAGCCCGAACCGCAGAACAGAATTACACCAGATTTGGCAGAAAGCTTGATGTTGTTCTAGAAAGCATTTTGTGTAAATCTGTTTAGTAGTTTCAGAGATATTTAAGTTTAAATAATAGAGATATCTGGGTGCCCAACAGACTACTGAAACCCTACTGAAATGTCATTGGTTGCCAACACTTCAACAAGGAAGTTGAACCGAGTACCACAAAAAAAGTTTAAAACAAATAAAAGAGGGTAGGGTAGAAATGCCCTGACCCCCCTAGGCCTCTTGGGGAGTCCAGTGTGACCCCCCCCCATGGCCAAAAAAGCATTAAAAAACTTATTTTGACGGGCTCCGCAGCTCCGGCCAAATTATTTCCAGTATTGCACCAGGAGGTGCATTTGCAGAGTGGTGGAGAAAGAGGGCATAACCTCCAAAGTCCTCTCAGCAATCAGGCTGTGTGGGACTAACTGGAGGTAACAGGAGGGTTTGTTGGCCCCCAATGCCAAAGGGGCTTCATCCCCCAACTTGTGTTCCCACGTAGCCGTGCGCCTGCGCGCCCGCGCACCTCCCTGCGCTGGAGCGTGCACTGCTGAGTCTGTGGCGTGCACACATCACCAAGAGCATTCGCGCCACTGCTGCATTTAGCAAGTGCTTCCTCTTGATAAATGTATTTTGTTTTCTAGAGTGCGGCTGCGGGAGCACAAATCTGCCCGCAGCCACGCTTCAGAAAACAAAAGAAATGCAGCACCAAACACAGCGTGTGCTTTTAGAGTCACTTAAAAGCACACGCTGTGTTTGTAAGCTTACACCACAATCGTCAGGGCATGAATAGGGAGCAGTTAGGTAGTGGATTCAGCGCTCGGATTTCAGATTGGTACTGCGACGTGCGAGGTAACTAACACCAGCGCTCATATTGTTAATGAAGATAGCAACAGCGATTCATGACTGGGCGACTCTGAAAGCACCAGACCAGGGGTTAATTCACATTTCCCCTTCAACTGGGACCCGAACCTAAAAGGCAGACGATAATTTCCCAGCGGCAGGAGGATGTGGTCCCCACACTAAACCACCCACTGGTGCCGAGCTCAAGGGGCATGCATCTGTACAAGTTGGAGTACAGTGAGAGGAGGGCCCCATTGCAGCGCTGACTGAGGACTGTGTCACTGTCCCATGCTCAGTAACGGCAAAGAACAAGAACTGCGGCCAAACAAAAGAGAAGAAACTGTAAGGTGGAAGGAAAAAAAGTGCACTGTGAGAGGGAAAAAGAAGATGATGAATGGCACCGGGTATTGAGAAAAGGCAGACCCGCAAGGCATGTAGAATATGGGGAGACAGATAAGAGGCAAAAAGCAGTGAGGGATAGAGGTAAAGGAGAAAACGGCAGGGATGTGGTGACATAACAAGCATAAGGATAAATCAGCAGGGCGCAGAAATGACCCTGCAGGGCACTAAAAGCAACCAGCACCCTAAAGAAAGAAACCATGCAAGAGCGATCATCTTTACATAGCGCCCCTGTGTACAGTGCCCAAGAGACACAGAGCCTGTGTACAGTAATCAGCTCTGTGCCACCATGAACCATTCAGCACCTATACTCCAAAACAGTGATCTACCAGCCCAGGCCACGATCATCACCTGTACATAGGATAGCTAGAAGGATCAGCTCTGTAAATGTCTTTGGCAAAACCACATTTATTAAGTGAGACACTGAATACATTAGACTTCGTAGATGAAGTGCTGCAATTATATTTTTCTTGAGCTTTCTTTCAGTATTTAAGGTAATGAAAGGGCTAAGGAGACCCCAATGTCAAACTTGTGTCCGCTATCCATGATAACTCTATCTTACAACTGCCCCAAGTGCACCTCTTTTCCTTCCAGAGCAGGGGGTGCAAATAGTAACTGCAAATCGAGAACGGGAAGGGGGTAAATGGGAGAAAGGTAAGATCATGAGTGAAATGGAAGGGCATGTGCGTAAATGGTGCATGCTTTATATGCCTTTGAGAATGGGAGAGTGTGAAAGGATCTATGCAGATGGAAGACCGAAAGATAAAGTCTGTGGGGATGGGAAAGAAGTACTGATGGGGACTGTGGTGACACAGTGCGTGCGTCAAAGAGGGAGCAATAGGGACTTTTAGGATGGAGAGAGAGAAAGAGTATGTGAGGAAGAGAAGAAGTGGAAGGGTCTGCGAGTCTGGGGAAGGTTGCAATATGAGGATGGGAGAGAGCAGGGAGACCTGTGGGGTTTGGAGAGTAGGTGAGGTAAAGGGGGTGAACTTGGGAATGGATTTTGATGGCCAGAAATCACTTGGTAAGCATGGTAAATGAGCACCCCAAAATATTAAACAAGGACACAGCAGCAGTGGAGCATGTCTGCTATCACTGGTGTAAAAGGTGCGGTGGCACCAGGGTTCATGAGTATAAGGGGGTTTAGTTTTACGTCCTACCACTTTCAAAGTTCACCAGCCACCACTGTGGGGCCTCCATCAAGGACTATCCCTGTCAGTGCTATCATGGGCAAACAAATGCCCCCAAGAAGGAGATCACAACAACAGGGCACCCACGTCCAGCCTCTGAACTCCTGGGGGGGACCAGCACTGATCTGGGAGAGACCACGCTGGGACCCCCCCATCCGCTTGGTGCCCCAACGCAGCTTCCCACCAGCGTGCAGTGCAGCTGCCAACAGTAGAATGACTCACCCTACATTTCATCAGGCCCCAGCTGTGTCAAACAGCACTGCCCTTCGGTGCAAGGCTCTCTGCCTCTCCGTTCATGGAGGGGGACAGCGCTGAGGGGCGCTCCCGAGGGTCGTTACAATTACTGGTCAGATGAGGATTTCATGGAATGGCACCTCACTCCTACCGACACGGTCCGTCGCCTCCTCTTTGCTGGGGGGGCGGGGGGAGGGGGAGGGACACAGAGGGGATTCCTGGGAAACTGTTGCTGGTTCTGCTCCTGCTCATCAGAGACCCAGCGCAACTGCAACCACCGAGCTTTGTGAGGCCATAGCGCTCACCACACGCTACTTGAGTATTTCCCCGAACTTATGTGATCAGTAGCAATGGACCCCGGCTGTCTGTTGGGGGAACCAGCAGCTCTCCCTGCATGCTAGGTATGCCAAAGTGTTCCTCACGTTCTAATATGAAATCCAGCTCTCGCTACATGCTTGTTGCACCAATGAAGGGAGAGTATAAAGCGCTCGCCATTCACTATGTAAACACAACATTTTGCTGCAAAATCTTTGTAATAGGCTTTCACGCACCACTCACATCACAACTAAATTAAAGAGAAACAGTATTTAAAACAATCTGTCGATGAATTATTCAAGGTTGTCGATGAATTATTCAAGGTCGTCAGGGCAAGCTTTGCAGAACAGAGCTGGCTCTATCAGAGGGCCAGAGCCCACTTTGCCCATGCCTTAAAATGTCTCTGTCCAGGTGACATAAGCTTAAAAGTGGAAGCACAAACCATTTGTCTCTGAGCCATGCAGCTTCTGTCATCAACACTTCTCCTCCCTTTTTCAACAAGAGCAGTTCAATCATGAATGGCAAAATATCCTAGTTTGCAAATGTTTTATATATAATTCTGGTTCTGCAATATTTACCGCATAATGCATCATATGCTGCATAATTTGATGATTTTATCTAAAAAAAAATTGTACTGCAAATAGATCAAATGGTACTAAAAAATGTGACTAGTGTTACTGCGAAGTGGACGGCCCTTTGCAAAGGTTGTCTGATCACCTTTGTCACTGCTGGATTTGTATGCTACACTGGTACTAATAAGGCAACATTTTTCCAGAGACGGTTACTATCAGTAAAAATAATAAAGTATCAGAAAATATACTGCATTACGCTGCAGCCTTCCTTTTGCTGCATAATTTAGTCAACACTGTGGCATCATTTTTTCCTCCATTGCTTCATAATTCCAGTGGCCCGAAAGCAGGCAGCACATGTTAAAAGTGCTTGTGCATAAAGCAGAGAGACCGTGAAGTTTGTGAACTTAGTTTGGTGTGCGTGCTAGTCCTGCATTGCTGACCCCTGGTGAGTTACAGCTACTACTGCTGAAACAAGGCCAATGGAGGTTCCAATGGGTGAGGCGGACTGGCCTCAAGGGCAGGGCCAGCTTTAGCGCTGGTGGAGCCCTGTGTGACAATGTTTGTTGGTGCCCCCCCAATGACTCCTGCTGCCACTGATTCCCTCACTACACCCTTTAACAGTGCCCCTCAAGTCTCCATAACAATACTCTCGCTCAGATGAATTTAACTTGATTTACAGCACCAGTGATACCAGTGTAGGGTGTCAGAGCACTTTACATCACACTCATTACACAGAGGCAATATTAATCATATGTGTGTAAATCTCTTTATAGGAAATGTTACATGTCATTTTTATTGTTGCCGTAAAGTAGCTAGATGCCAGGAAGGAGGCAGCAAGTGCTTTTAGAAACATAATATGCGTGCAAGCATGTCACCGCACCCGAAGTCAGCGCCCGGTGCAATCACACCGCCCTAGAGCCACCTGCTTCATAGGCCTACCCGCAAGACTGGAGGTGAACTTCGGTATGGATTGTGGTTGACAGGCCTTTAAGGTTAACCCACAGTTGCCACCGTTAAAGTACACATGATGGTGCAAAGACCACAGGGCTTCTAAGTTCTAGCAAGGGAATGTGCTCCCTCAGGAGAGTCGTCTGGTGGACTGGTCTTGAAAGTTGAACCTGGTTCCCCAGTTCCAAATTCGGCAGCTCTGACCATAGTGCCTCATCCTCTCCTCCACCGAACACCATACTGCCCCATTGATTGAAACTTGCACTGCCTTCAGCTACAAACCAATTGTGGCTCGCTCTAAACTCCTGGATGCGACACAATTCAAATTATGCATTAAACAAGAGTAATATGCAGCCTAAAAAAAAGTAACAAAATCATGGAAAAAGCAAACACTCATAGGAAATGCAAGTTTAAATAAAGAATGTGAAATGTAAGCAGGAACAACATGGTTACCTTGACGCTTTTACATGAATTATTCAGATATCAGTGAGTGCTTTTGCCAGCGGCAGAGCAGAAGTGGACACTGTCTCTTCCTTCTTTCCCAGAGAAGACAAGGACAGAGTCCGTTTCCTTCTCTACCCGCCCTGCCACGAACGCCAAACCTTATCTGTGGGTTTTGGTATTGGCTATCTCTGACATCCTGGGGGACATGTTTAAAATAAAAAAGCAGGGAAACTGAATCTTAGCAATTTTAGGGTGCTGGTACGGCCTCATTGGCAGTGTCCCTCAATTGCAGTATTGTCAGAGGGGCGCTAGAATACGTGACTAATGCATTTTAATGCGGTGATGCGGGCACTAGCATTAAAATGTGTTAGTCGAATGCCTGATGCGGCCCTACCCCAACCCAGCCCTGAAACTGCGAAAAGTAAAATTATAATAACATTATCATAATTTTATTTTTCCTTCTCAAAGAGAGCATTGGTTAAAGATTTCATGTTAATCACAGCGCCCATCATGAGCTGAAATCAATATGAAAACTTGAACAAATGCACACAATCACCCTGTAGCCCAGCTCTATTAGGAAAAGGAATGCAGCAACATAGCTGCTAAGGTTTAAAATTGCTATGTGGGACGGTTTCAAACCTGCCTTAACAACGTTCACATGGATCTGTATGTGAGGAAATGCACCGTCTTTTCACTTTTTTAGGCAAAAGATTGGAGTGATATTGAGCGCTGCACCCACATGCGCGCATGGTTACTGGCGCACACATCCTTGGTTGCAGCGCACATAGACCTTAAACTGCCGCACACAGAGGAAAAAAATTAGAGGGAACATTGCTCCCAACTAGCAGTGCCCCAGGAGGCGAGTTTACAGAGTGGCAGAGAAAGAAGGCATTGCCTCTGACAACCCAGCTGTATAGGGTTATTGTTTTATGTATGTAAAATATGAACCTAACTATAACATTCTTATAACCTTTCATTTTTTAGCAAATTTTGAAATTAGTTTCTAACTATAACGTCCCTGTAACCTTTGCTTTTATATATATTCACTGAAAAAAAACAAAAGTTACAGGGATGATATAGTTAGGCTCAGGTTTCACTCATACAAAATCAGTGTAATTCAGAAGTTATAGCTTGCTGGGCTAACTATAACTCGAGCCCCCGCAATGCACTGCTTATGATCTCACATATTACATCACTCATGACATTGTCAGTGACATTCCTGATGACATCACTGATGACACTCAAATGACATCACTGATGACATCATCCAGTGACTGTGAATGTTTTTAAAATGTTTATAAGCTTTAAATATATATACCAAGGTGCATTATTGAATCAGTGGGTGATCCCACACAAAAATGTGAGGTTTGCAGGGGCTTCTGGGTGGAAAAACGTTGAGGGATCCATGCAAGCCATACCTCCCTGGACTCCCCAGGATTTATAGTTGTCAGAAATATGTGGGTTAGGAAGGTTTCCCTAGATGGCCGCCGAGCCTGGGGCCAAAAACCCATGTGCCTCCCCTTGCAAAACCAGGTAATTTTGTGATAGGTAATTTTGATGTCTCCGCAATTTGTTTTGGGCCCTTGCGGTGTCATTTTTATCAGGAGACCGCTGGAAAACTGGGTGGTAGGAAATGTGTCTCAGCCCGGTGATCCCACAGCTTTCCCACACTGAAATCTGAGTAAAATTAGATTTTTTACAGCTAAATTTAAGGTTTGCAGGAGATTCTGGGTATGAAAATTTTGCGGGGTCCCACCAAGCCATACCTTCCTGGACTCTCCTAGGTGTCTAATTTTCAGAAATGTGTGGGTTGGGTAGGATTAGCTAGATGGCCGCTGGGACCAGGGCCAAAAACCCAGGTGCAACCCTTACAAAACCCGGTTGTTTTGTGATAGGTAATTTTGATGTCGCCACAATATGTTTTGGGCCCTTCCCTGCCACGGGGACTTTGCCCACCCACACGAGTGAGGTATAATTTGTATCGGGAGACTCTGGAGAATGCGGGGTTGGTGGAAGTTTGTGGGTCCATGCCGATTCAAGAACTTTCCATTACAGAAATGTGAGGAAATTGTGTTTTTGGGGACAAAATTTGAGGTTTACAAGGGATTCTGGGTAACAGAACCTGGTGAGAGCCACACCCCATCTTGGATTTCCCTTGGTGTCTGTTTTACAAAAATGTATAGATTTGCTAGGTTTCCATAGGTGCCGGCAGAGCTAGGGTACGAAATGCACAGCTAAGCACTTTGCAAAAAAGAATTCGGGTTTCACTGTAAAAATGTGTTGTGTACATTGTTGCGTTTTGGCCTGTTTCCTGTTATGGGCATTAGGCCTACCCACACAAGTGGGTGGAATTTTGTGGGGCCACGCAGATTCCAGAATTTTCCATCACAGAAATGTGGGGAATATGTGTTTTTCTTTTTACAAAGTTTGATGTTTGCAAGTAATTCTAGGTAACAGAACCTGGTGAGAGCCACACAGGTCACCCCAACCTGAAATCCCCTTGGTGTCTAGTTTTAAAAAATGTATAGGTTTGCAAGGTTTCCCTCAGTGCCGCAGGGCAATTGTTCACAATCCACAGCTAGGCACTTTGTAAAAACAGGGTCTGTTTTCATCGTAACAATGTGGTGTATCTACTATGCGTTTTGGCACTTTTCCTGTTGTGGGCACTAGCTCTACCCACACAAGTGTGGTACCATTTTTTTCAGCAGACTTTAGGGAATAAGGGTGGGTGGAATTTTGTGGGGCCACGCAGATTCCATAGCTTTCCTTCACAGAAATGTAAAGAAAATGTTTTTTTTACAAAGTTTGAGGTTTAAAAGGGATTCTGGGTACCAGAACCTGGCGAGAGCCACACAAGTCACCCCATCCTTGATTTCCCTGGTTATCTAGTTTTCAAACATGTATAGGTTTGCTAGGTTTCCCTAGGTTGTGGCTGAGCTAGGGTTATAAATCCACAGCTATGCACTTTGTAAAAAGGTTCAGTTTTCACTAGAAAAATGTGTTTCGGGCCATTTCCTGTCACAGGCACTAGGCCTACCCTCACAAGGTGAGGTACCATTTTTATCAGGAGACTTAGGGGAACACAGAATTGTAGAGCAGCTGTTATTACCTATTGACTTTCTATGCATTTCTGTCTTCCAAATGTATGACAGTGTGCAAAAAAGAAGTCACTTTGAAAAATGTCCTATAATTCACATCCTAGTATGGGTACCCACAATAAATTTAGGAGATGTGCAAATAACTACTGCTTCTAAACTCTATATTTTGTTCCCATTTTGGAAGTACATAGGTGTCCTTGATACCGATTATTCAGTCTTTATATTTTACCAAATGAATTGCTATGTACCCGGTACACAATGAAAAACCATTGCAAGGCACAGCTCAATTATTGGCTCTGGGTTCCTTGGGTTCTTGGTGAACCTACAAGTCCTGTATATCCCCACACCCAGAAGGGTCCACTGGATCTAACGGTATATTGCTTTAAAATATATGTCATGCTTAGAAGAACTTTGGCCCAAATGGCTGTATTTTCAACTCATTTTCAACATTTATATTTTTGACTTAGTTTCTATGAAACAAATCTTGAAAGATCTACACAAATGACCCTTTGCTGTATTCAGAATTTGTTTACTTTTCAGAAATGTATAGCTTTCCGGGATCCATTATTGCTTTCACACCCATTTCTACCACTAACTGGAAGGAGGTTGAAAGCACAAAAAGTAGCAAAAATAGGGTATGTACCAGTAAAGTGCTAAAACAGTGTAGAAAATGTTGGTTTTCTTACAAATCCCTGCCTGTCCCTAAAAGCTGAGAAGATGGTGATTTCAGCACCACAAACCCTTTGTTGATACCATTTGCAGGAAAAACAACAGACACTTTCTTCTGCAGCACTTTTCCCCCATTTTTACAAAAGAAAACTCAAAATGTAGCTCTATTTTGGCTTATTTCTGGGGCCCCTCCAGGGGACTCCACAAACCCTGGGTACCTTTAAAATCCATATGATGTTGGAAAAAAAAGAGAGCAAATTTGGGGTGGATACCATATGTGGATAAAAAGTTACAGGGTCCTAAGCACAAAGTACCACAAATAGCCCAAAAAAGGCTTTGCACAAGGGAAGGTGTATGTGGGTGTGTGGTGGCGGGGGGGGGGGGTGGTGGGAGGGGGAGACCAAGCAGCGAAAGGGTTCAATCTGCAGTCCAAACCCTAGTCATCCCCAGGGTCGATGAAAGAAGTGCTATGCTTAGTGGCCTGCCCAGATACAAGCTGGTCCCTTCAGAGGCCCCTCTTAACGCTGCGACCTGACTCTTCACCGCAACAAAAAGAAACTCACACATCTCCCCTGATCTTAAATCCGTAAACTGACTCCCTTATGAAGCATAAATTCAACTAAAAATCGCTTGCATGACTCACAAAGCCCTACATTTCAATACTCCCAGATATTTGGCACAAAAGTTAAAATTATCTGGTGGATGTAGATCATCGTGAAGTACCAGCTCTGTGCTGCAGAAACCATAGATTTTCTGCAAAAAGAAAATGTGCAACAGAGCTTTTACAAGCATTGCACTGAAAATGTGGAATTCTTTGCCAAAGGAACTCCGTCTGATTCCGTCTACCGCCTCCTTCAAAATAGAAGTGAAATCATTTCTGATGAACAAATGGTTGGCCTAAAATCGAAATCATACCCTATATCAGTTGATATTACCTAGTATATTCTTATTTGTTGATCATGTATACTATCCTTATAATCTCCTACGGAGGTCTTGTCCTTCAATTTGATATTCTTCTATGACTGTATTTATGTCGTACCTCCATTTTATAACTGTGTATTTACTGTGTTTTCACGCCTCCCCCCTGTAAAACGCTCTGATACTCTCACGGATTATGTTCATGCCATATAAAACCTTATAAATAAAATATAATAAATAGAAATTCAACAGATATAGTTATAGTTATTTTAAAATACTACAACTCGTGCCCTAAGGTAAGTATAGCTCACGACCCCTCCATGCATAGTTTTCTCATCAATATTTTTATTGCAAATGTTGCAGTGATATTATCAATGATGTCATGGAAGATGCCATGGCTGATGTGGGGTAATTAGCAGTGCATGCTGAGGGATCGAGTCATAGTTACCTTAGGGTAGAAGTTATAGTTTCTTGTGATAACTATAACTGCTGAATTTCTATGGTTTTGTCTGAGTAAAATCTGTCCCTGTAAAATTAGTTTTTCTTAGTGAGTTTCTAAGGGTTTTTAATTCTATTCCATCACTATGACATCCCCGTTGTTTTCAGTGAATATAGTTATAGTTGCCTTAGGGAACGTGCCCTCCTACCCCCAATTGTATTTATTGTTCCCCCTTGGACCTGGCTAGACCGCCGGTTGAGGGGGGGTGGGTTAAAAAAACAAGCATGAGACACTGTGAATTTGCATCAGAATTTTTAAAAACGATGTTTTTAGCCTCAGGCAGAGTCCCTGTGAGTCCCTGTGAGACCCCACCACTAGGCCTAGGAGGTTAGGGTATCTTATCCTGCCACCTTGTGTTTTTATTTGGATTCTTTCTTAGGACTCGGCCAAGTCCCAAGTCCTAAGATGGCTGCCAGCACTTCCTGGTTGAAGTGATGGCAGTCAATCAGATATCAGTATGAGATCTGCCTGATCCGCGGGCCTTCCGATTCTTTAGATATATATACATCTTTCTTTTTAATTAATTAATAAAAACTATTGAACAGATTTACACCAAATAACTAACCAAGATCTAACTTTCTGTCAAATTTGGTGCAATTCGGTTCAGCTGTTTGGATTGTAGTCGGGTCTAAAATCCCTTTGGGATATTGCATGGGAAAACGGGTTTTGGGATCCCCGCTTTTTTTTGTCCCACCACTTAATATATCACACCGTACATTTCCAAACAGCAGCTGAATTGAGTGGCAAACTAGTTTTTAACATTTTGTTAAGATTCGTCAAATGGCGCCAAAGTTATTAGCAAAACAAAAAATACACACACCAATACAAAAACTGGTGGACTTAGGTAAAGAAAACATTGTTCTTCTCTTATTTGACTGGCTTATTATCCTCTCCATGTATTAAAATTATTGTTCTCTTGGAAGTATTATGAAAACCCCACGAGCTGACATGCTTCATCTTAGGGGTGCTCTTTCCCTAACATCAATTAATGCTAGCAGTGGAGGCTGGTGACATTTAAAAAGTGATGAGGGGTAAAAGTTGGGTGTGACTTTTTTGTAGCGAAGCGAGCTAGCTTAATGGACAAATATGGGAATTGTGGGGTACTCCTCATGACATTTTTGTTTTAAAAGATTGGTAAATAGTGAATTTAAAGCAAATGAATTCAGTGGGAAAACAAGGTTTATAAAGCAGTGGGAACGTACATTCTTGAAATATAACAGACATTAAAAACTGCTCCATATCTTACTGCATTAATATGTACAAGAGTTACTGTAATGTACAAATTGTACAGCATTACAACTTCAGGACCTTTAAAGTGCATGCTTGCCCAGAGTCTTGCACCTCATACAGTATCGAATTTGGAAGATAATGCTCTAACCAAGCTTCAGGAAGCACCCACAGCTGCTTGGTTGAAATCAGTCATAGAAATATGTGCAGGTACATCTTTGAGTGGGATTTAAAAAGTGGAGGCTCTCTAAAAGGGAACATGTAAAATACATTTCTGTGATTACCATAGTGTGCCACCCGACCAGTATTTTTGTCTCGCTCTGAAATGTTATTGCACCCAGATATGTAGGACAATAACTGACATACACCTAAAACCTGCCTGTACTATTGGCATTGTCAATAGTTGTTAGCTGTTTAAGGTAAATTAATAATAACAATGATTTGTTAGAAATAACTAGCATTGGAAATGTTTCAATTCTGAAATTTTGAGAGTGAATTAAATATTATTGAGACTTGTGGAAGGAGTATTGGCCTTCAGTTATGTGTGCTTTATGCTAGATGCATATGCCCTTCGTCCCTGGATATATCATCCATCTGCACATCTTACACCTCATCTCTTTCCTCTCCAGCACCCTCTTTTCACCCTCCCCAAATGCCTTTCTTCGCATCTCCCTTGCTCATACACTGCACTCATTCATATTTAAGCACTTTATTTTTGCCTTGTAAATATTTTGACATCTATGTACTCCTTTTACAAACATTTACACAGAATTTCAATTGCAACTGGAATACATGGCCATTGTCCTGTGTGCTCTGCAGAGGCCAACCCACTGACAGGCCCTTTGCTTTGCTTTCAGCCTCTTCGCCAGAGCGCTCAATCAAAGTCCCCCAAAACCACTAGGCACAACTCAAAGTAAGCACTATAACAAGAGCAATAAGATGCACAAAGAAATACAGAATCATAACATGATAAAATTGCTAACACCGTTGGGGAAGGCAAGATTTAGTAAAATGTGAATTAAATGAGGAGCTAAATTTCTGACATGCGTTACCATAACGTTTTTAACAGTCACTTATTGTTAATCAATCCATGTTTTTGGCATTATTAATAATGTTAAAGGCATGAAGATATGGCCAGTTTTAACACCATACAACTGTCTTTACTATAAGCACATATTTCTCCCTGTGCACTTGACTCACATATTTGTGTCAACTTAGCAAGGGAGCAAAATCCCTGCTTGTCTTTTCGATCAATTCCACGGGGGAACAAATCCACCAGCTCCACTTCTATAGGGACCAGCGACCTGCAGCCAGGGCCTCATGTGTCACAGTGGGAGAGGTTAGTGTGACCAGCGGTCACAGCATAGGATACATAACACAAGATTAGCATTATAGCACTTGTCATTGCAGAGGACAAGGCTCTGAATCACACTGTAGTGTAGTTCCTATTTCCCTTATAGACTCTGCACATTGGAATAATATACACTATAGTTTTTGCATAGGACTACGGTCAGTATGCTCCTATCGAGTATATTAAACTTAATTACTTTGTGTGCCAGCTAACTCAGAGGTCACTAGAAACTTCTTGAATAAACAAGAAGGGATTAGTTTCTGCCAACCGCATAAACATGATAACTTTGTTTCCCTTTAGAATCGCAACAGTTCTCAGAATCGTGGAAACAATAGAGAACAGTTTAACTCAGACAATCGTGCATGCTTAGTTTCTTCAGAGGTACACAGAAATAGATAGACAGCCATTTTAATAAAAGGATTTATTGAACAGTCTTATTTCTTGTGCAAGAGATATGAGCTGTTATGATCACAAGACGTTATGCGAAATATAATAAGTACAGCGTGAGCAGTAAGAAGAAATAATACTGCAATAGCATGGTCTTTTGGTTATGACATATATTCATATAAACATACATAAATAAAACAGGCTAAAATGTGAATACTCATCTGATACTTCTAAATAGTTCTACCCCAGTGTACCTAACCTAAGGGTAGTACGAGGTAAGACGTAGGTGCTGTTTTCTATAGTATAGTTTAGCTATAGTTTGTATTTGCCAGAAGTCCCTCTAGGTTCTAGTCTGCTCCATACCTTAGAAGGAGAGAGGTTGGATTCTCTTTGCGGGTCTCAATCTCTAACACCCCGCGAAGGGAGTCAGAAACACTGGAAGCTGGATTCTCTGCAAGGAGGATGACAGCATCTGATCAGTGCGCCAGGCGGGGACTTAAATTCCTTCCGAACTTGATGTGGCGAACCGCATCGAGCTGTGTAGCCGAGCCGTGGTTTGCCAGGGTAAGTGAAGATATATTTATACCTGGAAGGTGCTTAGGAATGCTAGCATTGACATAAAAGTCAGGCAGAGGAACGTCATGAATGAACCCCTAAGGAATAGTTGTTCATGCATAATAAATGAGTTCTTGGAGAAATCAATAATCCAAGCAGGGAATGTCCCATGGCTTAAGGGTCTAGTTTCTAACAACTCGTTGTGACGTTGGATAGACGGATGTAGGTGACCATGCCTGTATTTGGACAGCATGGCGGATGCCTAAATAAGGACTGGGATTCTATGCCTAAATAAGGGCAATGTGAGTCGTGCCCATAAAAGGGCATGATTTGGAAAACCTATGTATGGGTATCTAAATCGAAACACAACACCCACTCCAGTTTAGTATGAATGACATTACTAAATGCTAAACATGCTAAAACATACTAAAATAGAGTTGCTAAAAACATATCTAAAACATATTTTAAAATGCATTAAAGCTGTTGCCATGCATGAAGTGCAATGGAGCTGTACATATTAAAGCAATGTTTCATTCTAAGCATATATTCATAGTGAATGCTAAATGAATGAACATACATATATATACACATAATGAAATGGCTCGTAATACAGAAGAAAAAGTCCAAAACCATTTCATGTCAAGTTACATAAATCAATTGGTTGTTGACAAGGTGACAAATTGTCTCTGGAGGTGTTCAAAGAATTCTGTTCTCTATGAATAGTTAATTTCCTTGTCATTTCAAAAGCTTTATTCGATCATTAAAAAAACAATCATAAAAGCACATAAAATACATCACAGCATTTGCAATTATTAGCAAAGGACAGTTAATATATCAAAGATCAGGTCTAACAATTATTCAATAGGTGTCAAAGACCATACTTTTCCTGACGACATAGATTTCAGAATAAAAACAGCTGTAAAAAAACACACATACGGATCGTCAAGTGCAAATAAAAGCCTCATAGCAGTTTTGGTATTAAGCACAAAATACTTTTTAAAAAGCGGCTTAAGATAGGCAATGCGGAGGTGCAAATACAAAGGACAAATAAGTAAAAAGTGCTCAGTGCTCTGCTTCGAAATTCCATCACATGAGCAGTGGGTAGATGGGTGCTTTTTTATCATGGGGAAGGCCACCAGTTTGTGTACGATACCTAGTCTTAACCTGGTAAGGACAAACTGGTGGACTTGCTTAGTAACCACCTTCAGATATTTTGAAAAGCCAGGTCTATTCAGATTGTAAGAATAGTAAAATTGATGGGTTGTGAGCTTACTAGTGGCCTCACTACGCAATATTGCTTTAGCCTACAAATAAATATTTTAAAGTTCCTTTTTGGAGATATCAGTTGCACTAGCGGGGTCTGCGAAGAAATCCAGGTCAAATATGCCCCTGAATGAAGTTATAACATAATTAAGCCATGGGATCTGTTTACAATTGTCCAGGCGAAAGCAATCATTGATAATTCTCCTGGTAAAACCAGTTTCTTCCTTGGCCCAAATCGATCGCCAGGCCATTAGCGGTCTTAAGCCAATAAGGTCCGTCAAAAAGACCAACCCAACTTCCTGGTGTACCAACCCAGTAGGGGCAGATGTTGGGAGACAGAGAAGTCTCTTTAAGAAACTATTTTCCTCAACTTGCAGATCCCCGTGTGGGCAGTGGCCCCAGACACCTGAACCATAAAGTACAACTGGTGCACATCTATGGCGATAGACGTGCAACATATCACTTATACGTCTACTTCCTAGTTTGGGGGCAAATTTGAAGACGCCAAAGGCACTTTTGCCCATCTTGGCCTTATCATTAGATATTTCCTGAGCCCACATGCCGTTGCTATGGAAAGTGATGCGAAGATAGCAAAAGCTATCGACCACTTGGATTTTCTGGTCTTCAATCTGGAATGTTCGTAATTTCCTGACCCTTTTCCCGCACGCCATAATAAATGTTTTAGAATTATTAATCATTAGTTTCCTCCCCCTGATGAAATCTGAGAATCTGTCCATTAGTCTCTGCAGAACGATAAGAGTTCTGGAAAGGAGGACCGTATTGTCTGCATAAAGCAGCACGGGGGTCGCATGTCCCTCAACTAGCGGTGCATCAGAATGAACAGATTTCAGCTCAGAGTCAATGGCATTAATAAAAAGGGAGAAAAGGAGTGGGGCAAGAACACATCCTTGTCTGATACCTGATTTGACCTTAATGTCATTGGTGCATTCCCCCGGTTGGCCAAATCGAATCCGGGCTGATGATTTGGAATACAATCTGGCCAAAAAGTTGATGATGGCGGTTGGGGCCCCCAGTTCTAATAGTGTAGACCACAGTAGCTCATGGTCCACCAGGTCGAATGCGCTAGACAGGTCCGCAAAGCAAAGAAACAACGAACCACGCTTGGCCCGTGTGTATTTGCCTATAATCAGGTCCAGATTAATGCACTGTTCAATAGCACCGAGGCCCTTGCGAAACCCATATTGGGAATCTGCTAGGATACCATTGTCCTCGGCCCACTCCTCCAGACGCCCCAAAAGTACCCTACTCATTATTTTCAGGGAGGAGTCTAGAAGGGAGATAGGACGATAGTTCTTGGCCTCGCATCTATCTCCCTTCTTATATATAGGGATAATTATAGACTCACCCCAGGTAGAGGGGATACTTTCCATAACTGCTGCATTAAAAACTTTAGTCAAAAAGGGAGCCCATAGCATTAAATTGGCTTTGTACAAGTCAACGGGCACCCCGTCTGGCCCCGGGGCCTTCCCTCCCTTGCTATTACATATGGCTTTCTCCACCTCTATGACTGTAATATCTAGGGGTAGTTTTTGGCTACAGGCTTCAGGTCCAGGGGATGAGACAGCATCTCCCCCTGGGTTAAAAATGCCAGAAAAATGCAGGACCCAACTTTCCTCGCTAACCTGGGCTGTTAAAACAGGGAATTCCTCCTTTTTAAGGAAGGGGCTATTCACAGTATCTCAAAAGAGCTTACTATCAGGAAGCTCAGCCGCCTTGGAAAGGTTGTCCCAGGCTTCCTCACGTAGCTCTTGCTTCCTACGTTTCAAGTGTTTTTTATAGTTTGCCCTGAGAACTGTGATAGCTCCCTTATCCCTTGTGCTACTTTGTTAGTGCTTTCTTTAAATCCATCAAACCACCCTATATTTTCCCTCTTTCTACTGGCCTTGGCAGTTGTTATTATCTTTTTGATTGACTTATTAATCTTCTTAAAACCAGCAAGAAAGCATACAGTGCCTGCATTGACATCTAAACAACTCTGCAGCTCCTGTAAATTAGCCGCCACAATTTTAATCAGCAGCCTCTCTGAATTGTCGCTGCACCACTTAATCCTAAAACAATTTGGCCTACTAGGAGCTATTTCGGCAACAGTCCTTCTAGGAACTTGGTCCTTCGGTCCCCAAATGAAAATGGACATGGTGATACAATTATGGTCGCTGTAGGCCAGGTCTAGAATAATCGGGACATCACAGGAAATACTAATATTCTCAGTAATCAACACATGATCGATGACAGTGGCTGAGTTCCTACCAGTAAAAGTCGGGATGGGGTTACCCTCGCTATCTTTTGCAGGCTGATATATTACCAAATCAAATTTAAGCAGGAGTGAATTAAGTGACTCTCCGTGCGGTGTGTGTGTAAAATGAGCACAATCCTCCCCTCTAGCTCCGTCAAATCCACACACATTCGTGAAAGAGAAGGGGAACAAAGAAATATTAAAATCCCCTCCCCCCAAATAATGTCGAAAGGATCGAGGTTGGCATCACATAAATTAACCAAGGCAGACTCAAGTTCATCAACTACTAGAGTGCTGGAGGGGTCGAAGACATTGTTATAATGGTTGGTCAATAAAACATTCCGGCCCCCAGTATTTTGCAACCAGAGTATTTGTGAATGAAACCCAATTTTGATAAAGGATTTAACTTGTACCGGGAAGTTTACAGAAAGTAAAATCAAAAGCCCCCCTTTAGCCCTGCCCATGTTTACACTCTGCGCAGGGAGGTTATAAGAGACATACCCATCAAAGGTTATTGGTTCCGTAGACCACGTCTCTTGCAAACAGAGAATATCATAAGTATTAACAAGCTCCCGCCAGCCAAGGGAATCTTCCTTTTTACGCCAGCCAGCAATATTCCAGCTTGCAAGTTTATACCCAATACCTAGAGGTCCAATGCCCAATCCTGGAACTTTTTCCGGGGGAAGATAAGAGCACTCCGCTATTGTTATAACATCTTGCTTCTGGGTTTGTATATCACATAAATTCGGAGCAGAGGTCTGCTGTAGGATATCCCCTGGAGAGGCTAACGCCTTTAGCCGACACTCTATTGGATCATGCCCGGATTGATAAATAAACTCCACGAAAGATACTTTATTCCCCTCAGGTTTTCCGCCCTCATTTAACAACTGGTTAACAGGGGGCAGTCAGTCTACTGCGTCAAGACAGCTGAAACGATTTGAAGTCGCAGAAGGGGTCGGGGGTGGGCATGGGACCAAATCTACCAGTGTATCTCCTACTTCTACCTCTACGATTAACCCTTGTCCAGTCATAATTACTTCTCCCATAGACCATACCATTAGGGGGGTAAAAAAAGGACAGAGGCAATGTCCGAATTGTAGAGTCAAATGACTTATTAAAACCAGCGCATATGTGGGAGACAGTTCGAGGGTCCCTAAAATTAATCGTTATACAGTCCCCGTTTATTGTTTTTGCTGTCTTTCCCAACTAAAGTAACCTTCTTAGTATGACAATCTCGCTAGATAGATGTGCTGGCAGTGGTCTATTCCAGTTTAAACATTTGACAACCTTACTTTTTAATGAGCTAAAAGATTCATTTTCCTCCTCTTCTAAGACTGGGACGCCTGCCAAGACGACCATAAAACGGTTAGCTTCGGGTGGCAGGTCAGGTAAGCGGGGTTTTGTAACTCTACATTCCTGCACTAGTACTGGTGGAACAAGTTTACGGGTATCTACTCCGCTATTATGAGGGATGTCATTTCTACTAGGGAGGGGATCCGCAATCTGCTTTGGGAGGGCCTGGCGGACTAAGTTAGTGCCTGATTGGCTAGATGAGATAAAATCGTCAGTAGGCTGTGAACAATCTAGGGTAGAAGACTTCCCCCCCCCATTTGGCTCAGTGATTTCGTGGCTACACCCTGCTTATTGGCCGAAATTGGGGAGACTGCTAAGTTGGATGTAATTTTTTCAATGTTAGTAAGCCTGAGTTCAATTTGATCCATTTTAGCTTCTAGGGGGTGTAAAAGAGATTTAAGTAGGGCGCCCAGATTTTCGATAGTCAGCTCAGAGCCATACTGGGTCTGCGGATTGATAACAGGGACCGGCATAGTTAAGTCAACCGTCCCGGTTGCGGAATCTTTTGGTCCACTCGTAGACCTGGTTGTTAAATTGGCACTGCTCTGTCGTTTAGCTATTTTGTCCCTACTCTCATCTTTTTATTATATGTTTGTTTCCTTTTAGTAATAGCACCTTCTTTAATACCTTAGTTCATAGTACTAATAGCGGGAACAATAGGAGAACACATGATTATCAAGTATCGAGTCAATTTCAGGCAGAATTTCATTGACCAAAATGTCCAAGTCCTGCGTATCATGCTCCTCTACTTCGGTTGGAGCCTCTAAGTCAATTATACGGGATACCGGTGTCGCTGTATCCAGGTTCCTATCAGGAGTTCTAGCATTTGCAATGGCTCCCAGGGATGACCTTTTGGCTACAAGAATTTCCTGTGAAAGACGTTTTTCCAGGGCGGAAATTTCAGTGTCTATTAAAGAGTTTGCTCTGATTAAAAACTTTTCCATACATCCCACCACGGGACCTCCTGCCAGGGTTGTTTTACTCCTTAGTTCACGGCCAGACATTACCCACGATAATACCGGTGGGGTAGAGATACAGCATGCCAAGAGGGAGGGCCCGGTCCGGTCTTACCCAGTCAGGAACGGGCAGAAACGGGCCCGCCCTTGGCCCGGGCTTCGCCCCCTGCTCCGACCCGCGCGCGTTTCGCGTGCTCGTTGGCAGGGCCAATTAAATAAGGGGAGGTGGAGGCGGGAGATTGAACACCGTGCTCCCTGCTGGTCCTCGCAGTCCCACTGGGGTCCGGGGTCAGTCTCCTCCTCTGCCCGCAGCGTCACAAGTTCAGCTACCCCCTCACGAGCGGCTCCCGCGGAGCGGGGGCCGCGAGAAGTCGCCTCAGTCCTTAGGTGGAAAGTTTGTGCAAACAGCAGTCCCGTAGGTCCACACGGCAATCCCTGGACATACAGCACCAAGTAGATGGAATCCTCGCGCCAGTTAATAGAGCCAGGAGGCGGGGCGGGAAGAGGACCAGCTGCGGGAGATTGACCACCGCGCTCCCTGCTGATCCTCGCAGTCCCGCTGGGGTCCGGGGTCAGTCTCCTCCTCTGCCCGCAGCGTCACAAGGTCAGCTACCCCCTCACGAGCGGCTCCCGCAGAGCGGGGGCCGCGAGAAGTCGCCTCAGTCCTTAGGTGGAAAGTTTGTGCAAACAGCAGTCCCGTAGGTCCACACGGCAATCCCTGGACATACAGCACCAAGTAGATGAAATCCTCGCGCCAGTTAATAGAGCCAGGAGGCGGGGCGGGAAGAGGACCAGCTGCGGGAGATTGAACACCGCGCTCCCTGCTGGTCCTCGCAGTCACGCTGGGGTCCGGGGTCAGTCTCCTCCTCTGCCCGCAGCGTCACAAGGTCAGCTACCCCCTCACGAGCAGCTCCCGCGGAGCGGGGGCCGCGAGAAGTCGCCTCAGTCCTTAGGTAGAAAGTTTGTGCAAACAGCAGTCCAGTAGGTCCACACGGCAATCCCTGGACATACAGCACCAAGTAGATGGAATCCTCATGCCAGTTAATAGAGCCAGGAGGCGGGGCGGGAAGAGGACCAGCTGCAGGAGATTGAACACCGCGCTCCCTGCTGGTCCTGGCAGTCCCGCTGGGGTCCTGGGTCAGTCTCCTCCTTTGCCCGCAGCGTCACAAGGTCAGCTACCCCCTCACGAGCGGCTCCCGTGGAGCGGGGACTGCGAGAAGTCCCCTCAGTCCTTAGGTGGAAAGTTTGTGCAAACAGCAGTCCCATAGGTCCACACGGCAATCCCTGGACATACAGCATCAAGTAGATGAAATCCTCACGCCAGTTAATAGAGCCAGGAGGCGGGGCGGGAGGAGGACCAGCTGCGGGAGATTGAACACCGCGCTCCCTGCTGGTCCTCGCAGTCCCGCTGGGGTCCGGGGTCAGTCTCCTCTTCTGCCCGCAGCGTCACTAGGTCAGCTACCCCCTTACGAGCGGGTCCCGCGGAGCGGGGGCCGCGAGAAGTTGCCTCAGTCCTTGGGTGGAAAGTTTGTGCAAACAGCAGTCCCGTAGGTCCACACGGCAATCCCTGGACATACAGCACTAGAATAGTTCTAATGTGAGCAGATTACTTTGCCAAAAAAAGAAAAATACACATTTGGAAAAAAAATGTATCTTAGGAAAAAGTTCCAAGTTTAGTCTTTGTTTTGAAAAATGAAGTCTTCCCGGTACACTGTGTGCTGAATCAAAAGTCAGTGTATGGGGATGGAAAAAACATGAAATCCTCTATTCCTGTAGACAAAAAGTTGTCGACTGTTTTAGGTGAAAGCTGCTTTATTAATTACTTCCTTTAGCATGTTCCGCAGGAACCACAGTCAAACTTCAGAAACGACTTCAGCGCATACAGAACGCCTCTGCACGACTCATCCATGACATCCCTCGCCACAGCCACATATTTGCCCACCTGAGAAATCTGCACTGGCTCCCCGTCAGCAAGAGGATCACGTTCAGGCTCCTCACCCACGCACACAAAGCGCTCCACGACATGGGCCCCGAATACCTCAACAACTGCCTCTCGTTCTACACTCCTACCTGCCAGCTCCGCTCCGCCAGCCTCACCCTCGCAACAGTCCCACGGACCCGCAGAGCCACCACCGGAGGAAGATCGTTCTCCTACCTGGCCTCCAAGACATGGACCTCCCTCCCCGCACACCTACAACTGACCCAGGATCATCTCACCTTCAGGAAACACCTCAAGACCTGGCTATTCGAGCAGTAGCGCCCCCCCTCCCTTCAGCGCCTTGAGACCCTCGCGGGTGAGTAGCGCGCTCTATAAATGTATTGATTGTTTGATTGATTGACCTCGTTTAGAAGATTAATCGCACATAGATGCGTAGCATCGCCTTCACCGTTGGAAGCATCAGCAATGTCTGTTTCCAATGTTACCTCTGTGCGTGTTGTTTCCTCTCATACCTCAGTAGTAGCAATTTGCGTCTGTGAGATCTTAATAAATGCCGTCATCAGGATTGCTAGCTGCTGGGGACAAAACAGAGCATGGGCCGTTACCAGCACAGTATTGATATCCGTTGGCATGACTGATGGGAGTGTTAGACAGATGTGTTGCACGCATTCTTCACCGCAAAGCAGGCAGCATAGAACAGGTAAGATGCAATCTTGTCAGATTGGTCTGAATGACAGAAACCATGTGGTATTTAAGTTTCATAGATGAGGTAAACCCAAAATCTGTACTATGCGCTCACAACACTTCCTTTCCAGGAGGGCAATCTCCAAGATTCTGGGAGTGACGCTGGTGACGCTGGTGGATTGGCTTGCCATAGCGTAGCAGTAGGAATAAAAACAGGATTCCTGCAACAAGTTAGAATTAGCGGCAGACCACGAAACACAGAGTGCACAAAGATTGGAATAATTCTGAGGACTGCTTGAAAAGGTGTTAACAGTCCTAAATACACGTTCTTAAATACATGCACAATACCGCTCGTATCAGACATGTTTAAGATATGTCCCAACATTTCTATGAAATGTATGGGGCAGTTTGTACTCAAATTAACCTGTATCTCAGTCGAAGTCCTTGCAATTTGAAGATCATAGGTTTCTTTGACCTAGGTCAAAGGCACGGTTTGTTGCAAAAGAATGGCTTTCATTCTGCTTAAAGTATCAATTTGTATAGAAGAGATGGTCAGTGAAGGCCATAAAGATGACTCCCTGACTGTGTCTATTGGGGGTGGGAACAAGACTTGCATACAGCAAGTGACCCTGGAAGTAACTGTTACTAGATATGGGATTCCTGACAACATGCCATAGCAGCTGTGATCATTCAACATAATGTAACTTCCATTAGTAAGTTGTCAAAAAATTGGATTAATCACAGCGGCTGGTGAACCTTGCAGGTGACAGGATAAGTTTGCAGTGGAACCGTTACAAGCCCCGTGTAAATTAATACCCTGACATAGGGGAGAACCGCTTAGTGCATTTTCACAGTGTGTACCGCTAATAAACACTTCATGCCCCCCACTCCAACATCTGAGTTTGTAAGGTAAACCCCAGGATGTCTTGATGTATTCTTTACCCAACCTTTCATATTTGCCTGCTAGTATATTGTTGAGGCAGTACTGAAAATGGAAAGTTGTAACAGGCAGAGTTATTGTGCCATGTATGATCCGCTCAGTAGCTGGTTTTTCTGCTACCGGAAATGGCAATTTTTGCAGTTTTCAATGCTCAGCACTGTATACTTTGTTCCCCTTCGTGCCAGTTCGATCTGTTTATCAGTGAGATTGAATTCTGAAAACAGAGACGACGTGTTGATAAAACGCCAAGGCCCATAGCCTGCACACAAGTTTTGTAGCGTCGAGCCCAATTGCAAAATAGAACATAATTGAGACTGGCCTTGTCGCAGCATGACCAAATCTTGTTCCATAATGTCTACGGCAGAGGATACAATGTTGCCCAATGGATATATCCTGGATGACAGAGTCGTTAACCCATTGTCGACTACGGCGAGAGATTTCTCTAAATGAATACATTCAATTTCTCATATTCTTTCTGCAGCGCCTGCTTGGGTAACCTTCCATATTTCATTATAAGCAGCGTAGATACCGGCATATTTGAAACGTTTTTGATGCAGTTTTCTTGGACCTCGCAAGAAATCCCTATGGTCTGCGCCTTCTTTAAGTAAAGATAAGTGTTGTTTCACATCCTCTTGTGTAGATTTCTGGAGCCAATCAAGGCATAATTTTCCTACACTGTATGTTGTTACTACCCCTGGATGCTGTCTTTGAACATAGCATGGGTCTGGCCCATTGAAAGTAAAACCCTGTATCTTGTTCAGGAATCGTTCTTGACAGATGTTTGTGTCTGTGGGCCAGAGCAACCAGTTTTCCCATTCAGGATCTGATCTGTTGTGATGCAAAATTGTATGTACGTCGACCTCCCCCTGTGTAGTGCTATTACTTGCAGGTGCAGGTATGGACAGAGGGTTCATGTCTTTGATATTGGCTAACCCAAGGCAAGAAGTTTGTTGGGCAGTGTCATTCAAAAACATTATTTGCTGTGGGATGATACAGGCTCTAAACAAAGCTTCTATCCCCTGCACTTGCCAATCTTTTGTACCCCAGACAGATTTTGTGTCAATTGTGTCTTTCCATAGTCGAAACCCTATCTAGACAGTTGGGCAATAAAGGCTGCAGAATAAATCTGTTTCGTATTGGTTAACATACTTTTCATTTCTGTTTTGTTCACATTTTTTAAATAAAACGTTTCTGGATTGGATATGTTAAACCCTGAAAAATATGGAAACTTAATTGCAAACCTTTTTGAGCTACCCTTTGAATTTACCATCGCGCAAACGACCTTTAACGATCGTGCATGCTGCACTATAAGCTTGCTTTCTATCCGTAGCGGGTTGTGCTGATCCGTCAGTGTAAATTATAAATTCATACTGGTCAAGAGGGAGAATCTCAATAGGCAGAGGACACTTGTGTTCGTATTGAAGGAATGCTTGTGTTTTTAAATATTGATCAAAAACATATTCAATATCAGTTGCAGCAATAGAATTAACCCATTGTATCCATCCTGGATAAATAGCTTTTGCATTCGGAATGCTCGCTTTTGTAATTGCCTCTGAGGCTGGTACTGGAGTCACGACAATTATGCATTTCCCCTGAGCTAGATCTCTTTCTTTTGCTACAGCGGTTTGAACTGCTGTCAGAATTTTTTCTGTTGAAGTGAAGCGCATTTCCGCTTATGTATTCAAATGTGATTTGTATGCAATTGGTACTTTTTCATTAAAAGTTGAGTAGGTGAATCTGCATTGACCCTAAATTATTAGGATCACTAAATTGCATACGGTTACGCATGTTTGTAAGTGATTTATTGCTAACATGATGGCTTGATGTGAATGCAGGATAGCTGCGTGTTCCTGTGTCCAATTCATGATTTTAAAATGGGGTTTGATTAATTCGTAGAGAGGTTTAACCCTTTCTGCGTAATTTAGAATGTAAGTTCTTCCAAAATTCAAGAAACCTAGAATTGACTGTAAGTTTTTCAGTGTTTTTGGAGGTTGGAGCAGCGCACACTTTTCTAAAAAGTTAGCTGCCAGGATTTTGCCTTCACTTGAAAGCTTATATCCTAGGAAAAGGACATTGAGGTGGGCAATTCTTGATTCCTTGAAATTGAACTTGTAACTCTCAGAGGCGAAGCCCAGTATAATGGTATTTACCCTGTTCAAGTGCCTATCCAGGCCATGGTCTGTCAGATAGATATCATCGACATATGACAATGCCTCATCATCATAAATTTGTAGTAACTCTGTTACTCTTGGTGAGAATAACGCCGGGCTGTTCTTGAACCCTTGTGGGAGTCGACATAAGTGACAAAAGTAACGCTGGGTCCCCATTATTGAGAAAACTGTCTAATACCTACTTTTGGATGCTATTTTATGCACAATGTTATTCATTAATGCTGTACTGTGTGCATTTTGCACTGCAAATGTCTTTCAACAAGAATTCAGGTGTCTGTAATCCAAAACTAGACAATATTATTGTCTGGTTTGGAAACAGGAAACAAAGGATTGTTCATTGATTAGGTGCATGTTTCAATCACCCCTTGGTATTCAAGTTGATTTAAGATCCCCCTGACTTGTTTTTTAGCTTCTTGCTTAACTGGGTACTGCCTTTGTGCAGTAGGTTGATTTTTCAACTGGATCTTGTGGTGAGGTGAGTCCTCATCCCATTCTACATGATTTTTGTAAAATGCTGGGGCCTGGGAAACTGCCCATTTCCTAGCATAAGTATATCTTAAATGTACTGGAACATGGTTGGAGAAGGCTGGCATAATGATGTCTTCGCCACGTGGGCACTCCCTGAAAAATTCTGGTGGTCAGTCCTGTTCTGCTAGAAGTATATAATAACCCTTTGAAAGTCTCTCCCAAAGAGTGCTTTCACTTTCCTTGGTATGTCTAACTCTATCTGGAGTGTTATTTCATATAACTTTTGTGGAGAACTAACCCTGGTGTTGGTGTCTAAAGTCTCTACTTGTATGTACTCATTCAAGTCCACTGTCTCCAGAAGTTCCTTCAGGTTCTGGCGAGCTATTGTTACTTATGCTGCACTGTCCAGCATTGTCTGAGCCCATTCTGCATTCATGAGTGGTGTCCTCAGAATTCTCAGCATTTTTCTTGATGAATTGAGTTTTTGGTTTGTTTTTCTTAGAGTGTTGATTGTCTTTTGACTTCACGCTTCCTTCCTTTTGATCTGACCATCCTCTTCTTTCGGATGTGTGTGATGATATCTGAAAGGTACGGGAGGAACGCGTATCAGTATCTTGATACCTGTCAGGTTTTCTCAAATTATCCCTATTCCTGAGGTTATCCCTCCTTTCAGAGGGCTCCTTTTGAGGAGCCTTACCTCGGGATTGTGAATGTTTCTCTTTTGAATGTTGTTTATTATTTTCCCGCTTCTTTTTAGAAGATGTAGGATTGTGTTTAATAGAGTCCTTCTCATGACCTTCAGACAGTTGTGGTGTAACTGTGTAATTCTATAAATTCTTGTATTTGATTAAGTAATTCCTCATCTGACATTGTTTCAATGACAGGATGAGGTGTGTAGCCGGCTAAAATCGGACATATTGCTCCTAGTCTACCTAGTGGACTGAGCCTGGTAATGAGATTGAAATGTTTTAGGGCACCTTTAAACCAGCGATTATGGTCGTGGTATGTAAGTGGAATTTCAACATTCTCGAAAAGAATATATTCCTCAGGTGGATCATCTTCTTTGTAGAAGTGAAACAAACTTGTTACTGGATTTGATTCTGGGAATACAATCCATGAATAGAATAACTCTGTCTGAAAAGATTCATGTGCCTCTATCACAAAAACTGCTGTACCACCTCTCGATGTTAGGCCATGTTTTATAAGTTTCAGAGTGATGGCTTTCGGTAAATTTGGAGGGATGTTTATAACATCGTTATCAGTTTAATTAAAACCTGTAAAATTAAAAGCTGGTACGACTTGGTCAGCTATAGCTCCACCGGTCACGGTGTTTGTGTCCCTGTTAATAGACATTGTTTAATGAAAAATGCAGAGCAAGTTTCAAGGGAACAAAGATAAGGTGCACAATATTTTTGGAACACTGTATCCTTCAACGTTGAACAAACCAAACAGCTAATACATAGGAATGTCGTCCTACTCAGATATGGCGGATATTATCCCTACCCACTCCAGACGTCTTAGGGAGTATTATGAGTAGGGGTCTCTGAGAAAAGCACAACTGAGTTACTTCAGTATCTAGCGTTAAATTAGTGCCTCACCAAATAGTTGGGCGCCATGTAATCTAGTTTCTATTTCCCTTATAGGCTCTGTGCACTGGAATAATATACACTATAGCTTTTGCATAGGACTAAGGTCAGTATGTTCCTATTGAGTATATTCAACTTAATTACTTTGTGTGCCAGCTAACTCAGAGGTCATTAGAAACTTCTCGAATAAACAAGAAGGGATTAGTTTCTGACAAATGCATAAACATGACAACTTTGTTTCCCTTTAGAATCTGGACATTTCTCAGAATCGGGGAAACAATAGATAACAGTTTCACTCAGTCAATCGTGCATACTTAGTTTCTTCAGAGGTACACCGAAATTGAGAGGCAGGCGTTTCATTAAAAGGATTTATTGAACAGTCTTATTTCTCGTGCAAGAGATATGAGCTGTTATGATCACAAGACAGTATGCGCAATATAATAAGTACAGCATGAGCAGTAAGAAGAAATAATACTGCAATAGCATGGTCTTTTAGCTATGACATATTTTCATATAAACATACATAAATAACAAAGGATAAAATGTGAATACTCAACTGATGCTTCTAAATAGTTCTACCCCAGTGCACCTAACCTAAGTGTAGTCGAAGGTAAGAAGTAGGTGCTGTTTTCTATTGTATAGTTTAGCTATAGTTTATATTTGCCAGAAGTTCCTCTAGGTCCTAGTCTGCTCCATACCTTAGAATGAGAGAGGTTGGAATCTCTTTCCGGGTCTCAATATCTAACATCCGGGAAGGGAGTCAGAAACACTGGAAGCTGGATTCTCTGCGAGGAGGTTGACAGCGTCTGGTCAGTGCGTCAGGCGGGGACTCAAATTCCTTCCGAACTTGTTGTGGTGAGCCGTAACGAGCTGTGTAGCCGAGCCGTGGTTTGCCAGGGTAAGTGAAGGTATATTTATACCTGGAAGGTGCTTAGGAATGCTAGTATTGACGTAAAAGTTGGGCAGAGGAACGTCATGAATGAACCCCTAAGGAATAGTTGTTCATGTATAATAAATGAGTTCTTGGAGAAATCAATAATCCACGCAGGGAATGTCCCATGGCTTAAGGGTCTGGTTTCTAAGAAATCGTTGTGACATGAGATGGACGGATGTAGCTGACCATGCCTGTATTTGGATATTTAACAACAAGGGGTGGCGATGGAATGAATTGTATTTGGATAGCATGCCTAAATAAGGACTTGGATTCTATGCCTAAATAAGGGCAATGTGAGTTGTGCCTATAAAAGGGCATGATTCGGAAAACCTATGTACAGGCATCTAAATCGAAACACAACAACACATGCTTGCATTCAGTCCTCCCATGTGCCAAATGGGAAAGGGTGGGATCTACGCCTGGGAATAACTGACATCTGACCTCCTGACTCAGGGATGTAGACTTCGACGCCCGAAACCTTGATGCTGACAGTGTCACTAGCCTACAGTGAATACCACTATTGACTACAATGGCGATGCAGGGCTTTAGAAAGGTAAGCCCTGCGCCATGAGTTACATTGCAGAAAGCTGATTAACTGCCTGGCTTCCGTCTCTTGCTTCACAGTGAGGCAGGGCAGGCAGCCTAGGAAAGACATCCCAGACTTAAATACATCGATATGTTTAGAGATACAATTGTATCTCTAATTAAATCAATCTATTTAATAATTTCTTAGGTAAACATGTAGGAATTTCAGAGGGGCTCAGCCCCAATTCCCTAATGTCGAAACCGCGCTGGAGTGCTAGGTTGGCTCTTCCAGAATTCTAAATCGGAAGTGTTGCTTTGGATCTGTAGAGTGTAGTGATGAGTTAATTGTTAAGATAGGAACAATAAGGGGAATATTTATTAAGAATTCGCCCTATCCTAAACAAGATTAAATACATGAAGTTAGTGGGGTGCATGGTACTGATTGTGATATCACCCTCACCTCTGATATTCAGGTCAACATGCTTTAGCCATACATAATGTGTGGCTACATTACTAGGCTTTTGGCAGGAACTCTGAGGTCCTTCCATGGTTACTATCCTACCCTGTTGGACTTATATAAGTGGTTTAGGAACAATAGAGGACATACCTTTATGTTAACTTCTTTCTGTTATTCTATATAATAAAAAAGAGGATTCCAAACCATTTTTTATGATTGGCAGTTGTAGTTTTATTTTGATAGCAGTGTAGCACTGTACACATGTTAAAAACCATACACCAAAGTAAACCACATCCCATGTACCAAATTCACTACAAATAGTGTGACACAAACTCTGTTTTGGCCGCAACATGTTAAAAGTGACTGGGGGGGAATCTTCTTTAGGGCCATTCATTGTGGTGGTTGGTTACAGGACCTGGCTTGCTGGCAGACCCTCCTCCAAACACCCCGCTGGTGCAAAGCCCTGTTGCACACAACCTTTTTACATGTGCAACAGATTCTGGGAGCACAATTCCCACTGAGCACTTCCTTTGGCTGTGCGCTGTGGACAGACCCTAAGCCCCACCCATTATTGGCCCATTGTACCTAACCTATGGCCAGGTCTTTCTTTTTTAATATTTGACTGCATACGCACATTCTCAATAGAATTTGCAAATCCAGGAGAAGCTTCATACCTTGAATCTAGCAGTAGAACAGCAAGCTTGATTTATGACTTGCAAATGCCAACATCTAAAATGTTAGCCAGGGACCACGGTACTGAGACTAGTTACATATCTAAGATATAATTCCTGCAACTTTTAAAATATTTTTTATTTAACCGTGGGGGTGGGGGAGGCGCTTTTGAGGGTCCAAATGTGGTGTTGGTGGTCATGGTGTGCCTGCCCTGCTTCCTCATTGTCCATTTTTTGAAAAACTGCCGGACACAGGGACTGTGCCCTGATTCCCGTTATGGCTGCCCCCTGTGAATTTTTTCATTTGTGGCAGCCATTATTCTTGGGTCACATATACTAATAAGACAAGAGAAAGACTTCCTCGCCAATAAGATTGTTTATTTTTTAAATCTTGGTTTTCTGAATCATTTGCAAGTTTCAAACATTATACAAGTGTTAACCCTTTAGAACCCACTCTGCAACTTTTCAAAACACTAATATCTCAACAACTACTGAATGAATTTACACCAAACCAACAAAAGCACGGTCTCTGAGTAAAGATCGAGTTTCATGCCAAGTTTGGCATGAATTTGTTCGCCTCTTTGAGCTGTTGATGCAAGCAACGTTTCCTATGGGAGCTAAAAGGAGAAAACACTTACTTCTTCACCCTCCTTAGCTTTTTTCCTATGGAAATATCTACATGAAACTTGGTATGCCGAAGCTAATTTGACAAATCTAGTAAAATGCAAGTAAACTGACAAATGTCATGCAAATCTCTCTATTTGGTCTCACATTGCATTTTATTTTCTTTCTTTAAATATGGCTTAATAGAGCTTCTCTATAGTGTCCATATACTACAAACGGAAAGCACATTTTAGAATACATGGTATTAATTTTCTTACAATGTGCTATGCAGTTAAAATTGGACATATAATAATAAAGAGGTTTGCATATTACGTTACCTCAACAATATAACCACTTCTCAAAACAGTGACAGACATAGCTGCAGTCTCAGGCAAACAATGAATACATTAATGACGCTGAAATTGCTAAAATCAATTAATAAATCATGTTAATAAAACCTAATGAGTAGCATGTGTATTTTGACCCTATAGTATATACAGTTCAGGTGAGATTTATAAACGACTATGTTTTTAGCCTTGTAAATGTACATGTATTTATATAGCGCAAATCACCGACCCGGTATCTAAGCGCTTGCTTAGGGAACCCGTCCTGGTATTCCCCTGTGAGATAACCCCAGCAGGGTATCCACAAGGTGAAAGCCAGTCATCCCACCGCAAGGGGCCGTTGTGGAGATTAAGCAAGCTATTTGCCCAGAGTCACAGAATGTGTACCCATTAATTGAGTAGGCACCGGAGCGAGAATTGTCGAGTCCGTTGACATTTTCGGACTCAAGACCCGCCGAGCCGGGAATTGAACCCTGGTCCCGGGCTGACCTCTGCTTCCAGGTCTGCCTCCTCTAACCAGTGAGCCACACTTCTCCACCAGCCTTGTGGTATATAAATATCTTCAGAACCCCTTGACGGCTACAGAGATCTGTATAAACATTTACCCATTGTGTATTCTCTGTATTCTCTCTCTCAGACAGGACCACCAGTCCAGATACACCTACCTTTTCTGAGGGTTAACCACTTCATGCCCACCTGAGCCCCTCTTTAAAAGCTACTTAATAATTGAATCAACACAATTACATCAAAATGACAAAAATCCGGTACGGGGAGAGGAGATAAGCATTTTTACCATTTTAAGTAGAAATAGTGCGAAGAAGCCATGAAAGTGGCAATGATAGTCAATAGTCATTGTAGAGCAGGACCTAGGCACAATTTGACAATTACCGCGATGGAGCGCGCGTCAGATACACTAACAAGGTTCATCCTGGCCAAAAATGTTACCTTCTGCCTTTAGTCTTTTAAGTTCCAATCCACCGCAGAAGTACAATTCTAACACCCCCCAGGACCTCAGTGGAGGCACTTAGAGTCTCAAGTCATAAGTGGGAAAGTCATATCAAATCTTTATACAAATCATCTGTTATAAATGAATATATGACAACTAACGCGGATGGTTGACTTGCAGAAATAACTGAAGATGAAATTGTCAAATTAATAAGGAGTTTTCGCTCATCCAAGGCAGCAGGACCCAACGGTATCCCTATCGGATTGATAAAATGTAACATAACATTTTGGAGTGTGATGTTAAAACAGTTGTTCCTACAGGTAACTAAATGTGGAATAATACCATCTTCCTGGAAAGGAGCGATTATTCACCCGATTTATAAGCGAGGCCCAAAAGAGGATCCGCCCAGCTATAGATTATTAGCATTGCTGGATTTTGAAGGGAAACTGTTTGCGAAGCACCTCCAGAATAAATTAAGGGCATGGCGGAGGAAAAATCATTAATACCGCAAACTGGGTTTTCCCTTAGGGTGTTCAACCCTTGATAACATTGTTTCATTGGCCATGATGGGAAAAAAGGCAAGCTTGCGAAAAATAACAGAATATGCCTGTTTTGAGGACTATTCCACAGCATTCAATAAGGTTAACAGGCAAAGGTTGTGGAATAAACTAACAACATGGGAGGTTGATCTGAACCTTTTTAAAATTATTATTGCCTTGCACTGTGACACATGGGTCAGGGTGGAGCTGGCTCATGATAATACACTATCTCCAAAAATGGATACCACCAACGGTCTTAAAGAAGGCTGTGTCCTCGCGCCTTTATTATTCTCCTTGTACATTGCAGATATCGACTCGTGTTAAGTTCCGATATGGGTGTGGCACCTAAATTAGGGGACAGAAAATACCATACCTAGCAAATGCTGATGATTTAGTAATCCTATCCTTAACTCCTAAAGGATTATAGCATCAACTGAACCAACTAGACACATACAACAAAGTGAATGGTCTTATAGCTAACTTATCTAAAACTAAAATTGTTACGTTTGGATGGTCCACACCATTAAAAATATGGACTTTATGAGACACTCCAATCGAGGTAGTGGACCAACATAACTACCTCGGCGTAACATTCAATAAAAAGTTATCATGGTCAAACCACACGGTCTGTAAAAGTGTAAAATCAATAACTATCACAAAATCAATCGCGAGATTTATGAAACTGTGCGGAGGTAATGCAATTATCCCATCTCTAAAAGCTTTACAGATGAAAATGATTCTGCTTCTATTGTACGCATCTCCTGCCATGAATAAGAAAGTCATTTTTGATTTTGAAAAATGTTTTATGAAAAGCGTACGGACCTTACTCCATTTATGACAGGCTACTCCACATTGTATGATAAGGTTGGAATTCGGCCTAAAATCTCAGGAAATGCTGAATAAGATCAGTTGTGTTTACTATACTATCGATTGTGCTAAGGCCGATTTACGTACATTGAAACATCAAATAATGAAGGAACTCTGGAGTAAAAAAGTGAGAGATCTGCAACTTTCTACTACAATGAGGGACATAGACCTTTATGAACTGCCTGATATTCAGGAGATGGGACGAATGACCAGGGATGTGCGGAAAAAACGAATAGGTAAAACATTAAAGCTATCAAAGTGGAATTTACATTGCCTACACGCCGGGAAATATAAACACACAGACTTAATAATTGATTTATATACCAAGCAGGCTCAAGAATACTTGGGATGGAATTTGACCAGCTACATTAAACAGAAATACGTAAGGTTCAGATAATTCTAAATTCCAATAGGGGAGTTTGAAGAGACTTGGAATAAGGCTCTCAAAGATATTCAGGGATGTCGGCTTTGTGGAATTCGTGAGGAAACTCTTGAACATTTAATATGCATTTGCCCGAGACTTTTGTCCACACAGAGGTTATATTTAGGCCCCATATTTAATAATGCCAAAATAAGAACAACTACAGAGGCTATACATCATTGTTTTAGGCTCACAGAGGAAAATGCAATCAGAAGGATGGTACAGTTTTTAGAGCATGCTTATAAAATATTACTTGACGGTTTTTATTGGATCTGTATATAGATGCAAAGACAGGTATCACAACTTGTGTATATCTTTTCTTTTACGATACTATGCATGGTGAATATGTGACTGTTTTATTCTACTTTTATGTCTGCCTATTTTCCATTTATTGTAATCAAATGATTAATGCAATAAAGTATTTTACTACTACACAGGGAGGCAGGCCTAGGCCAATAGGAGGGTCCAGTCTAGATCCAGCTGCCACTGGTGAGCTGTCTGATTGCAGGAAAGGCCTCTTATAGCTTATTGTCTCCATGTAGCTTGAACAGAAGGTCAGCCTTATGACCCTTTGAGTCCACTTCCTTGTCCTTGGTACACGAGGGAGAGCAGGTCCAGTCTTCTAAGCTCTTCTCAGGTCTCAGACAGCAGGCTGAGTCCCCTTCTAATGAATGAATGAATGAATGGGCCATTTATAGGGCGCACAGCTACCTCCAACGGAGGTGTCCCGGTGCTAGCAGTAAACAGAGAGAGCGCAAGAGAGAAAGAGGACTACAAGCAGGCAAACAGCCACATCTTCAAGGATTTCCGAAATAGTTGTTCTGTTTCTGCCTTGAAAAGGTGGTCAGGCTTGGAGTTCCACAGGGATGCAGTTCTCACTGAGAAGGCTCAACCCACGATCCGGGTTTTGGCATAACAGGGAATCCTAAAAAGCTGCTGGCAATTGGATCTCATGGCCCTGGACTGATGATATTTCTGGTGTCTTTGCCTCAGGTACACAGGGCCCTTATCCCTGGATGCTCTGTAGGTGATGGTCAGTACCTTAAACTCTATCATCCTTTGAACCTACAGCCAGTGCAGGCTCTGAAGATGTGAGAGATGTGATGATGCAGCTGCACATTTCTAATAAGTCTGGCCGCCGCATTCTGGATAACCAGGAGCCTGTGGGTCAGGCAAGCTGCAGGACTCAGGTATAGGCTAATAGCGTAATCCAGCTGTGACGTAACCATTGCGTGGACCACAGTCTTCCTGCAGTCCATAGGAAGGAGATGCAGGAATCTCTGCAAGGTTTTTAATTTCCAGAAGCAGGCCGAGGAGACTTGGCCAATCTGGGCTTAACAAGAGAGGAAGTTATTACATTTAAACTCTAGATTTCTGGCCGAATCCACAGGGACAGGAGGAATGGTTAGCTCCGGTGGCCACCAAAGATTGGAGGTCGGAGGAGAGGGTTGATTAAAAAATAATACCTGCATTCAATTTCAAGCACCAATCGGTCATCCAGGTCGAGATGTTAGTCAGACAACTCTTAAAGTTGTTAAATCCTACCTCTAAGTGCTCTTTAAAAGAATACACTAGCTGTGTGTAATCAGCATAAAAGATCATTTTCACTCCCCATAGCTCGCCTTGAGAAACAAGTAGGGTCAGATAGACATTTAATAACATGGGGCTCAGAGCGAAGCCCTGAGGGACCCCACACAGAAGGGGTTTGGGTGAGGAGATGTGGGGGCAAAGCAGTACTTGCTGCAAGTGGCCCTCTAGAAACGAGCGGAACCAGGCCAGTGTGGTACCCAACACTCCCAGGAGCTCAAGTCTGTCCAATAGGATATGATGCAACCCCGTATCCAACAGCACAAGCATTGAGGAACTGCCCTGGTCTAAGGCTTCCATAGGTCCAGGAGTGTTCTGAATTGCATGTGTGGAGATGCTACATTTATGCCTGGCACAAGCTAGATGGCAGCTATGACACCTCTGGATGCCCTAACTAATAGGTTCTCAGGACTAACCCTGCCCACTTTCTGCATTTTCTAGAGGGCCAAAGTCTTCGGCCACACTAAGAGGTAGATTAGGATAGCGGTTTTTCTGCATCCTCCGGGCAGGCGGAAGCCAACGCCGGCCCGGAGGATACGGAAAAACCGCAGCGGACCCGCCAAAGACCCACCGCCACATTAGGATGGCTGGTGGGTCCTGGTTTCTGTCCGCAGCTTTTTCGCCGCGGTTGGCTTACAACCACGGCGGAAAAGCCCTAATATGGTAGCGGTGTCTCTCAGACACCGCCAGCTATATTAGGATGCCCAAAAAGAAATGGTTTTCCACGGCGGGTTTTCCGCCGTGGAAAAGCATACAGAGCTTCACCGCGGGGGCCCGTTGAGGGCCCCCTGGGTGAATGGGTGGTGGGGGGTGCACATGGGGGGTACCTATGGTACCCCCCTGCATTTGTATGCAGCAATCGGCAGGCACTGCGCGGTGCCTGCCGCTTTCTGCATACAAATGCAATGTAGGCATTTTTAACATTGTGGCGGGTGCAGTTTGAAGCCGCTCCCGCCGCAATGTTAAAAATAGAGGATGTGACCGCCAGGGTGGCGGTCACATCCTAATTGGACAGGAGGGAACTCCGCAGGCCATGCAGAGGTTCCCTCCTCCTCGATGGTCGCGGACGGACTCAAGTCCGTCCGCGATCATAATGAGCCCCTATATGTGGGCTCTGACGGCTGGGGATGTGTGGGGTGTGTACTATGGAAATACCAGTGTCCACCCACATCTATTACTAACATTCAGTTTTAGGCAGTTCCTGTACCCCAACAAATTCAGAGAAGACAGTAAAATCGAAGCTGAGCTTGCAGCAGCGAGGCCGTGGATATACATGAATGGGCAGATTTATCATACTATCACGCAATGCAATGCAATGCAATGCAGCAAGATAACTTGCTGAGCTGCTTGTAAGGGAGAGGGCAGGAATGTGCCATATTTAGCAATATTTGGAGCATTCCTGCTATCTGCCTGCTCAGGTGCACAATGTGCTTCCTTGGGCCAATGCAGGTACCCTTGCACGCAAAAACAATTCTCAGCGTCTTTTTCCTCTTTCTAAGTGTGCTGTCAAATAATTCACACTTAGAATGAGGAAACAACGAGGAGAAATAAAGATATTTCCCCTTATTGTGCCTCTGGTGGAAAGGCATAAAATTCTGATGTATTCCCATTAGCAGTGTTGGTAAATCTGGGACTGCATCAGAACCCCCACGCTCCACCCATTTAATGCCCCTCCTCACTGTGTAACACAAGGTAGTGATTTGCCCTTCCTTGCGTTATACCAGATTTACCAGCCATGCAGGGCCTTGCGTGCCTGGGTAAATCTGAATCTAGGTTTTGCGTTGCCCTGTGTCCCCTTGCATTGCTCAAGAGCAGCACAAAACTGTCAGGCCCAAAGTGTTTTGTCACTCAGTCTGTTTCTCTCCTTTGAAGTGTGCCCCAAATGTTACATGTAAAACCCCACGATACCAAAGCCCTAAGTTGGGAGCGTATGCCCAGACGTGGGTGTTTGATTTGCTCCAACGCTCGGTCCATCATCCCCTTTGGTATCGCTTTCTTCGCCCTAAGTTGGCAGGGTATGCCCAGACGTGGGTCCCTTGCTCACTTTGCCACTGGATTCAAGCTAGCCTGGCTGATGACAGCTGATTAGCCGGAAACCGGTCCCAGGATGCTTGTTTCCGGTCCAGGGAAGTCATGGCTTGGCAGTTCGGGCTGGACTGTTCCCATGAGGCACAGGGCAAGACTGATTTGCATATGGCCATGTCTGAACTGGGGGGGTGGAGTGAGCTAAAGAATGATGATGGATTAAACCCAGATCAGTTGACTAGGGGTGAGTGTTTGATTTGCTCCAACTCTACGTCCATCATCCCCTTTGGTATCGCTTTGTTCGCTCTAAGTTGGCAGGGTATACCCAGACGTGGGTCCCTTGCTCACTTTGCCACTTGATTCAAGCTAGCCTGGCTGATGAAGTCTGTTTAGTCAGAAACCGGTCCCAGGATGCTTGTTTCTGGTCCAGGGAAGACATGGCTTGGCAGTTAGGGCTGGACTGTTCCCATGAGGCACAGGGTCAGACTGATTTGCATATGGCCATGTCTGAACTGGGGCAGTGGAGTGAGCTAAAGAATGATAATGGATTAAACCCAGATCAGTTGACTGGGGGTGAGTGTTTGATTTGCTCCAACGCTCCTTTGGTATCGACATGTAAAACCCCAGCAAACCTGTCAAGCAGGATGTGATAGTCTAGCAGGATTTGGAACTTTAATGCCAAGGAGGATGTGAAGTTTACAGCCCCACCCCTATAGTGACTCTAAACTAGTTCTGAGATAGCTCTCCCATCCACTGGGGTTGGTGTCTGGCTGAAAAAAGGGGAGGAAGGCCCAAGTATGAGATACATCTACCAGGGACAAGGGGGTCCCCTTTGAAGTGCACAAAGTGTGTGGGCAAAACCCTAAGGCCATCCTGCCAAGGGAAAGACAACAACTCTCCACACCCAATGCCAAACTACTCTTAGGTGAAGGTTATGATGTATAGCTGTTTACCTTATATGTACTAGTACTAACATGGATACCATAGGTCCTGAAATACCATGGGGTAATTTCCGATCCATACATAGGCGATTGCAACCCCAGGTAGAGCAACATGATGTACTTACTGCAAACACCATAAATACCTTACAGGTACTAGTACTGACATGGATATCAAAGTTCCATTAGAACCATGGGGTATTTTCTAGTCCGCACATAAGAAATTACAACCCTGGACAGAGGGAGATGATGCTCATTGAAGATGAATTAATGAACCTGCTCATAGTAGGAGCCACTCTAACATACACCCAGATTAATGAGTGAGGACATTGTACATACACACTCACCTTAAGTAATTTTAATAGTACCAAATAGTTTTATTTAAAAACTGAGGACACTACCAAGTAAGAAAACATCTAAACAATTAGAAGCTCCGGTCCAGGCAACACATGCCTTATTAAGATGACGAGTGGTAAATGAAGTGTCTCTAGTGGAGACCATGACATGATACCTAAAACGTCAGCACGCTGGCCCTGGCGTGATGTTGAGTGCATATGCTCGGAAGAAGGTATGCTTAAAATACAGAGCGCAATGTGTTACTTGAAAGATTTTGAGGACTTGAGTAGATGAATAGCCAGACGTTGGTCTTTGACGATGTAAGCAATGGAGGAGGATTTGAGGGGTTCCTTTTAGATGGAGGTTGATTCTCAGCTGCTGAATTTTAACCACTTTTTACCTCCATGTTTATATTTTTTGTCAAAATTCTTTTTATTGAAATTTTGCAGTAAGTCACAGTATGTTGATGCATGGTGCTCAACGCAGTGAGCTTCTACAGTAAAGTAATAATGAAAGAACTGGGCTATTGTAAAAGACAAGCTATATGTCCACGCCAACTTCTCGTATATTAATGCAAATAAGGAAATACAGTTTCTACCTATGGGGAGGCCTGGAGCAAATCTCATAGCTCATTAATTCCAAAGTCAACTAACCCAGTCCGTCTTTCTTTTGTGACGGCGTGCATTTGTGTCTTCCCAACGGGAAGGAATCAATCAAAACGAAACAAACCCCCTAAACCAAACCCCAAAGAAATTATAAATTAGATCCCTCCCCTCCCCCCTCCCGCAGGGCGATGGTGGCGGCATGGCTCTTAACGTTTTCAGAGTCGGTGAGTCATGGGTGGGCTAAAACTGAAAGAGATGCATATCTCTAACAGTCGGAGGGCAGACAGCCAGGGGAAGACATCATGAGAGAAACGTAACCAAGGGTTCCCACTTGTACTCAAAATTTTTATAGTCGTCTCTAAAAATGTCAGACAGTCTTTTGAGGCTGAGCAGTCTCTAATGTGGAGAATGCCAAAGGGAGACCGCTGAAGACTCCCTCCTCTTCCAGGTCGCTACTATAGCCTTTTTGGCTGTCCTATACTCATCCACATGATGGCTTTGAGAGCCCTAGTTTGGTGCTCTAGAGCCGGGTCCCTAATACCCATTAGACACTCCGCAATAGTGATCGGAATGGAGTAGCCTAGCATGTCTTTGATATGTGCTAAAATTTCTTCCCAAAATGGGCGTATCGTAGGACAGTCCCACCATATGTGTCTAAAGTCACCTAAAAGTCCGCAGGCCCTCCAACATCTGTCAGAGGTATGTGGGAAGATCATCTTAAACTTAGCAGGATATAAATACCAGTCCATCATGGTCTTAAGATGAGCTTCACGCAAGTCTATGGAGTGGTTAAATGCCTTAATATCGGAAACATAACTCCGTCCATTCCATGTCTGATATGTCCCGTTAAAGTATGTCCTCCCACATAGTCATATATCGTGGGCGGGGGGAGTGGGCAGAGATGAGTAAATAGTTATACAAAAAAGAAATCACTCTTTTCATAGATTCTGCGTTTAGGATGAAAGTCTCAAATTTCGTGAGGGGACGCATAGCAGCCTCATGTATATGTGGGTTGAGGGCCCAATGTCGCAATTGGAGGTAATAGAAGTGTTCAGTGCACTCTAGGCCATAGTCTCGTCTATAGGCATCCTCCTTCGTTCCAGGCATCGAAGGGACCTTCGTGCAGAGCTGGAGGGAAGGCTGGATTAAAATGGAAGGGTGTATGGGGTGAGGGAAATGAGGTTCATTGTTCGTTTCCTGAAACAGAGTCCCATACTTTTAAGGTGGTGCATGTGGGAGTGCTAATGTATGTGTTCTGAGGTCGTTCTCTCTTGGGACGCCATGTGAGGTCCCATAAGGACCTTCCCGCAACAGAGCGTTCCATGTGCTGCCAGTGCTTCTCCGACTCTCGTTTGGAGCACTCCGTCAACACTCTCAGCTGGGTAGTCTTGTAGTAGAGCTGGTAGGCCCATTCCCCCCGTAAAACGTGGCCGTCGTAGTATTGAAAAAGAGAAACACGCTCTTCCACACTGCCAAATCATGTTTATATTTTAAAATAAGGTCCACCTGCCTCTCATATGCAATGGAGCCTGAGAAAATTGCTTATAAGTATGTTAACTCCAGTTGTGTCTGAATGTGCATGTGCATTTATTATATACTCATTTTTTAACTATTCAAGCCCCTTTGCAAGTCTGCCTGACACTTAACCCTAAGAACATTAACTACAGAGAAAAACGGATAATTGCAGAAATAAAACACCAAGAGATAGGACATGTTTAGGCACAGGGTGATATGCAAGCCCTTTGACCAGCGCACAATATATCCATTTTACGCCACTGATATGCATCGGTGACTGTGCACTTCGATATTCACCACATCACCACCAATGTTGTGTGCAGTGGGCAGTGTTAACTGCATGTTTCAAAGCACAATATGTTTGTTTCCTGATAACAGTAATATTTTATGATGTCTTTCTTGTTCACACAGGTAGGAAGCTGATGACTATTACCAGTTCTTGTTTGTATGCGTGGCAGGCATAAAAGAATACAAATGCATGTATGTGAATGATCACCTTAAATGGCTGAAACACGTAGACTCAAAGATGCTAGAAATAATCGTAATCTTTAGGAGCATCGCTTCTTGATTTTAACCTTACCACGGGTCCTTTGAATAAATATATGGTTTTTCCATAGGGTACCACTAGGTCATTTTAAATGAATATCCCTCCCCTTGATGCAAGATGCTCCATTTGTAGTTTCAAGGTTGAGCCTGCCCAGACACACTAGGTGCCTGGACAATAAATAAATGCTGAAGCATGCCACTAAGAAAACTAGTGGGTGAGAGTCCTTTTAAAAATGTGCATGGGTGCCCCTAGGTCAGGAAAGATGTTACCAAGGCCATGTTTTTCTCTTTTATGGACGTACCTACTACATAGCTATAGGAAGAGGAGCAAACACACTATATGTCTTCTCTCTCCCTCTGATCTTTTGATGAGAATATAAAACTTCTACTCGTCCTACTTTTAAATATTATGTATGCTTCCCAATGGGCAAAATGACCTACCTTAGGGGTGATTTGTTAATATTTGAAAGGACAGTTTACACCTGTCAAAAGAGTTTATTTTCACAGTACGAATTGGCAGTTTAAACTTGTACAGACATGCTACTGGTGGTAGGCCTGCAGTCATGTTTTCAAGGTGACTGCAGTGGGTGGCTCAATGAGTGCTACAGGTCTCTGGTGACACCTTAGGCACTATATAATGAGGACTTAGAGGGAAGTTAAAGATGCCAATTAGAGATGTACCAATTTCAACATGCTCAATAGAGGACCACACACACTTTACCCCAGCATGGTTAAAGTGAACAGAGTTCAAAAGGCAGCAAAAATGAGTGAACCAAGTTGCAATTTTGGGCTTCCTATGAAATAAAATCATGTCAAAAGGCACCTTACAAACTCTTAGAAATTTCTGGGAGTTGAAAAATGATGACGAGTGTAAAGATGGGTCTCAGTCAATTGTCATCTTTAAGTACTTTATTGGCAACTCTGCAGTCAGGGGACATCAATATCAACTCGTTCAAATCCCCGACTCCTCAACCGTCTCCCTAGCCTCCCCGTACATTCCACCCTCAACACTCCAGATTCCCAGTGATGTCCCCAGTATTCCAACACAGAATACCCCGACATCACACATCTTCCCCCTTAAGAAAAATAAAAGAAAAAGAACAAAACAAAAAAAAAACATATAAAAACAACATTCCCATTTGCATAACATAATAAAACATTTCCATTTTTCATAAAATAAACATATATAAACAACATTCCCATTTGCATAACATATTAATACATTTCCATTTTTCTCAAAACTCATCCACATTTCCCGCCCAAATTATTTCAGCATAAAACCTCCAGATAATTAAACATATTGAAAACAACATCCTGTTGACCATACAAAACTCCACAATCACCTCTACCAACATCCTCCCCTTCTTCTACTTCCTACAAATTCCTACACTTTGATATACGACTTAGATGCCAAACACAACCGACTTATATGCCAACACAACCATCACAAAGTCTGGCAGAACATTCCACAACTTCACACGGCCTAGATAACACACCTACTCCCTAGAAAAATCTCCTCCACAGGTGTTAAACTCTTAGAAGCTAAACCAATTACGATCTCCTTTCCATTCCCCTCTTCTTGAGTCAAAACTTCACCTTTTCCGCTGGCATCCACCATTAAAACACTTCTTAAATCCAGATCAACCCCCTTGAATGATATAGCACTGCACACCTCCTTTTTTAGAACAACAAAACTCTCCCAACACTTGTCACTTTCCTAAAATGTACTTCTCTGTATCAATAGTTGTCTTACATCACCTGACTCCTCCGAAAAGTTCCTGACAACCTTGGAGTAGTACTCACTCAAATCCAAGAAGGATGTCCTTGCCACAACAATCCGAGACATACACATTAAAGACTCTATCCTTTCAATCATACCACACATTTCTGATCTCCTTAACTCTACCTCCAACTCACTCCTTACTGCAAACAGAACATCTCTCACTTTAAAATTCACTGCCACAGCATTTCCCTCCAACTCAATTTCGTGTCTAAATTCTTCCAGTGCACCAAACTTTCCCGGAAAAACATCACTAAACTCACACGTAACCTCATTCCTCATCTCATCACTTACATCACTAAGCTCACTTGTAATCTCATTCCTCATCTCATCACTTACATCAACATCCAAAACCCAAACCTGTACTCTTGTGTTTGGATTTAATATCATATCAAAACTTGCTAGATCCTTCCAACCTAAAACACAAGGACCTTGCTCTGTAACATACATCCTCCCCTTCACCACACTTCCCTTAAACTCAAATCTCACATCTCTATACCCCACAATAGAAATTCCCTCACCCGTATAACTCCTTTGATCAATGTCACTCCTCATTAACTTCCCACCAATTTTCCTCTCAAATTTCCCTTTCCACATATCCATATTCACCATAGTGTAAGGTGACCCCGAATCTGCCACCAACATCACCCTTACTCCTGCAACATCCATTTCCCATCTTGGTTTGCTGCCACCCATACTTTTTATATCATCATCTTCTGACTCTTCTTTCAACTTTATCCCAAATTTGAACCCCTTAAGTACACCAATTTCATCTGAAAACACATCACTGTACTCTCCTTTGATTTTTTTTCTAAACTCATCATCTTCTTCCAGTACCATAACCTGCTCTTTAGCATTAGGATTGAGAATTATGTTCAAACTGGCTTGATCTTTCCATCCTAAGACACTTGGCCCATACTCTGCCACATACATCCTTCCTTCAGCCACTCTCCCCTTAAACACAAAAATGACATCCCTACACCCAAGAATAGGAATTTTCTTCCCAGTGAATCCTCTCGGATTGATGTCACTTTCCATTAAATCCAAGCCAATTTCTTTCTCAAACTTTTCCTTCCACATATCCAAATTGACAATAGTATAAGGCGATCCTGAATCAGCCACCAATGTCACGGTCACTCTTGCCACCACAATTTCACACTTTGGTTTGCTCCTTCCATTACTCTTCACTTCCAAGATAAAATCCTTTATAATGAAAACGTCATCATCCGAATCGTCTTCTTCATCCTTCTTCCTCCCCTCGTCTTCTGCCTCTGTTACATATTTTATTCTTGTCGACTTCTCCCTTCTATAACAAACTCTAGCAAAGTGACCAACCAATCCACAAACTGTACACTTCTGATCTCTTGCTCTGCATGCTTGACTGTTTGCCAAATGTGCATAACTTCCACATCTATAGCACGCCAAATTGGATCCACCTTCTCTTTTGTATTCATCCTTCGCGCCTTGAAAATACTTCTTCTCCGACTTCCTCTCATTGAATTCGTCTCTCTTATCTGCACCAACACTGCTCGTCCTTGTTGTTTTCCTTACAACACACACCTCTTCCTTTTCTTTTCCCTTCTCATCATCTAAGGCTGCTTTCGCACATCTGACCGATACTTCAGCTTTCCTTACCACGGCTAACACTTTGTTGAGTGTTCCATCTCCCATTGTCCATAATCTTTCTTGAACTCTCTTATTATTTGTTAGCATAATAATCTGATCTCTTATTAACTCTTCCTCAATCTGTCCAAATCGGCATTTCTCCGCCATTATTTTCAGAACTCCTAAATAGTCATCAATTTTTTCATCCTGTTCTTGCTTTCTTCTGAAAAACCTGTATCTATCAATTGCCACACATACAGTTGGCGCATAGTACCTCTCTAAGTCATCCAAAGCATTTTCATATACATCTGTTTCTTCATCACTTCTCTCTTTTTTCTGCATCCTCTCATATTGTCTAATGCCTTCTGGTCCCAAGGAATGCAGTAGTATTCCTTTCTTAATTTCCGGTGTCATTTCCTCATTTTTTATGGTGAACATGTAATTTTTAAAATATACCTTCCACTCTTGCCATCTTATTTTTGGTTCACCTGGCTCTGTTAAAAATGGTATAGGCGGTGTCAAAGCGAATGTCTGTGCTGCACACATTTTTTTTTTAATGCAAAACTACTTCCACTTTTTTTTTGCTCCACTTCTTTCTTTTACAGTCACAAGGTTCCACTACCCAAAAGTCCACTAATGGGCATTTATTCAACTTTATTTCCATTTCTCTGCCCAAAAGTCCACCTTCAATAAACTCCACTTCTTCCTTTTAATCCTTTTTTATTCCTTTCTCCTTTTCTTTTTCTTTTTTTTTTACAGCAGTACAGTTCCACCGCCCAGAAATCCACTAATGGGCATTTATTGTACTTTATTGCCACTTCTCGTTGTTTCCAACTTTTTTTTGCCGCCTTCCGTTGCTTTTCCCTTCAAAAACGAACAACTCGGTTTTACCAAAATGGCCGCCGACGTGATGATGTCACACACTAGCCAATTAGCGCTTCTACTCGCTTGCGCGTGACCACGCTGCCTCCTGAGTTGCTCTTCACGCGCCTCTCTTCGCGCGTCACGATCGTTCAGACGCTGCTGCCGGGCGGATTGATGTCACTTTCCATTAAATCCAAGCCAATTTCTTTCTCAAACTTTTCCTTCCACATATCCAAATTGACAATAGTATAAGGCGATCCTGAATCAGCCACCAATGTCATGGTCACTCTTGCCACCACAATTTCACACTTTGGTTTGCTCCTTCCATTACTCTTCACTTCCAAGATAAAATCCTTTATAATGAAAACGTCATCATCCGAATCGTCTTCTTCATCCTTCTTCCTCCCCTCGTCTTCTGCCTCTGTTACATATTTTATTCTTGTCGACTTCTCCCTTCTATAACAAACTCTAGCAAAGTGACCAACCAATCCACAAACTGTACACTTCTGATCTCTTGCTCTGCATGCTTGACTGTTTGCCAAATGTGCATAACTTCCACATCTATAGCACGCCAAATTGGATCCACCTTCTCTTTTGTATTCATCCTTCGCGCCTTGAAAATACTTCTTCTCCGACTTCCTCTCATTGAATTCGTCTCTCTTATCTGCACCAACACTGCTCGTCCTTGTTGTTTTCCTTACAACACACACCTCTTCCTTTTCTTTTCCCTTCTCATCATCTAAGGCTGCTTTCGCACATCTGACCGATACTTCAGCTTTCCTTACCACGGCTAACACTTTGTTGAGTGTTCCATCTCCCATTGTCCATAATCTTTCTTGAACTCTCTTATTATTTGTTAGCATAATAATCTGATCTCTTATTAACTCTTCCTCAATCTGTCCAAATCGGCATTTCTCCGCCATTATTTTCAGAACTCCTAAATAGTCATCAATTTTTTCATCCTGTTCTTGTTTTCTTCTGAAAAACCTGTATCTATCAATTGCCACACATACAGTTGGCGCATAGTACCTCTCTAAGTCATCCAAAGCATTTTCATATACATCTGTTTCTTCATCACTTCTCTCTTTTTTCTGCATCCTCTCATATTGTCTAATGCCTTCTGGTCCCAAGGAATGCAGTAGTATTCCTTTCTTAATTTCCGGTGTCATTTCCTCATTTTTTATGGTGAACATGTAATTTTTAAAATATACCTTCCACTCTTGCCATCTTATTTTTGGTTCACCTGGCTCTGTTAAAAATGGTATAGGCGGTGTCAAAGCGAATGTCTGTGCTGCACACATTTTTTTTTTAATGCAAAACTACTTCCACTTTTTTTTTGCTCCACTTCTTTCTTTTACAGTCACAAGGTTCCACTACCCAAAAGTCCACTAATGGGCATTTATTCAACTTTATTTCCATTTCTCTGCCCAAAGTCCACCTTCAATAAACTCCACTTCTTCCTTTTAATCCTTTTTTATTCCTTTCTCCTTTTCTTTTTCTTTTTTTTTTACAGCAGTACAGTTCCACCGCCCAGAAATCCACTAATGGGCATTTATTGTACTTTATTGCCACTTCTCGTTGTTTCCAACTTTTTTTTGCCGCCTTCCGTTGCTTTTCCCTTCAAAAACGAACAACTCGGTTTTACCAAAATGGCCGCCGACGTGATGATGTCACACACTAGCCAATTAGCGCTTCTACTCGCTTGCGCGTGACCACGCTGCCTCCTGAGTTGCTCTTCACGCGCCTCTCTTCGCGCGTCACGATCGTTCAGACGCTGCTGCCGGGCGCCGACATGCCTCACAGAGTTCCACTGGCTGCGCACTCCACTTCTGACACCACGCGCTACTCTGAGCTTCACTCGCCGCACGCGCCGCCCAGCTGACACGCGCTACCTGAACGGTACACGATACTTTCTTCTTCCTTTCCCTCAAATTCGTCAATTACTTTTCTTTTTCTTCACTCCGCCATACCGCTCACCTCAATTCAGTCCATTTCAAGGATCGTTTTCCTTTCCTTCCTTCCACTGTCAAGGATCGTTTTCCTTTTCTTCCTTCCACCGTACTGTATTCCTTTCCTTCTTCCTCAGTGGGTCCACACAGAGTTGCCCAATCCTCCGTCGCCAAAATTGTAAAGATGGGTCTCAGTCAATTGTCATCTTTAAGTACTTTATTGGCAACTCTGCAGTCAGGGGACATCAATATCAACTCCTTCAAATCCCCGACTCCTCAACCGTCTCCCTAGCCTCCCCGTACATTCCACCCTCAACACTCCAGATTCCCAGTGATGTCCCCAGTATTCCAACACAGAATACTCCGACATCACAACGAGCCTGGACAAATTGATAAAGAGCAAAAACATCTCGCTGACAACAAAGATATGAATTGTGAAAGCAATGGTCTTTCCAGTTACAATGTATGGATTTGAAAGTTGGACAACTAATGAAAATGATCGGCAAAGAACTGACTCCTTCTAACTCTGATGTTGGTGAAGAATTTTACATACTTCACGGAAGAGAAGACTCCTGGGAAAAAAACTGTATGGCAGGAATGATGGAGGGAAAGTGGAGAACCAAAATCACGATGGTTAGACTCAAGCAAGAAGAATACAAACAAGAATCTCCTAGACCTAAAGAATTCTGTCATTGACCAAAACAATTGGAGGAATTCTATCCATTGAATCACCAAGAGTTGGAGAAGACTGAATGGATAAAAGAACAACCTCAATGAGCAGCTGCGAATACAGGGATAGTGGTCTACAAAGAACCACAGATTTCTGTCCTTACTTTTGCTTTCTTAAACGCAAAACATTTTAAAAAAGAAGCCCATGTCAATTAAAGAAACAGGTACTGTTTTTCTCTGGACCAACGACCTGCTTCCTAGAGTTTGCACAAAATGACTCACAAAGAGGATGGTGACCCACAAGGACAGATTCTGATTTGCAAATCCAATGCTACCCCCTTCGGAGTTTTGGTATCTGATCAGTGGTTTGTGGCTGCAATCATAGTTGCAAAGCACTGGTACATTCTAATGTGACCTTCCAAACAGGTGGACGTCGCTTTCATGCTCCTCCTATTTGTGATTTGTAAAGTGATGCAAAAACTCTTTTACAAGTCCAAGAGTTTTCTGACTAAGAAAAGCTGTTTTGTACGTAGCAAAATACACTTTAGTATTCGCAGAGCCGTTTGTTTGTGATTTCAAGACTTTGCTATCACAAAAGAGTTTTGTACATAAGGCCCCTCATTCAATGTGCCCTATGCTCATGCTTGCACTTTTTGTTGTGGGTAGAGCTGCCGCAACTCATAAAACCCAATCTTTTGGCCTTCAGGATCCATTCCCTTTGTTCAAACGCTGCTAATCCTAAAGAGGGGTTTAAACGGGGAACATCCTTTACAATGCGGTAATGACACCGCAGTGTCATTACAACGCGGGTTTCATAACGCAAGTCGTTACCACGACTTGCGCTGGAGGGCGCTCTAGGCTAAGGAATAGTATATTTACTATTCCAGCACCTGCCCTTATGTACGTAGGCTGGTTTTGGAATAGTAAATCTTACTATTCCTAAGTCCAGCACCCTACAGCACTAGTCGTGGTAACGACTTGCGTTGTAAAACCTGCGTTGTGATGGTCTGCGGTGTTTTATACTGCGTTGTACCATCATACATCCGGTTTGAACGCTCATCCACCACCGAATTTGTATTTCTAAATATACCTATGTGTCTATTGAAAAATTATAGTTATAGCACTCCCTCCGTCACATTTAGTTCCATTAGAACATGACCTTTGATAAAGGTAAATATCACGACAACGCTAACACAATTATATAATTATTAAATGAATATGACGCGTCCAGGTCACAAATAGGTTCTCAAGGATTCTCCACACCAGATGAAAATCGATTTCCTTTATTTGTAGTCAGCAAATTCCCAGCAATTGATCGAAGCCAAGCCACCATGTGTTTCCTCTGTACAAATATAAGTATTCAGACTTTTTCAAGGCAATCAAAAAAGTCGAATCTGGATTCCACGTTGCACACAAAGTGGGCACCGCACCCAAACCGACAGACCATGCACGCAACCTGGGCTTCATCCTGGACTCCTCCCTCTCCATGACCAGGCAAGTCAACAACGTCTCCTCGGCATGCTTCAACATCCTACGCATGCTACGGAAGATCTTCTGGTGGATCCCCACCGAGACCAGGAAGACCGTCACCCAGGCCCTCGTCACCAGCCGACTGGACTACGGCAACGCCCTCTACGCCGGGACCACCGCCAAGCTCCAGAAGAGACTCCAGCGGATCCAGAACGCCTCAGCCAGACTCATCCTCGACATCCCACGAACCAGCCACATCTCCGGACATCTGCGAGACCTTCACTGGCTCCCCGTCAACAAAAGAATCACCTTCCGCCTCCTCACCCACGCACACAAAGCCCTACACGACCAAGGCCCGAGCTACCTCAACAGCCGAGTCAACTTCTACGCTCCCAAACGCCACCTCCGATCAGCCAACCACGCCCTCGCCGCCGTCCCCCGCATCCGAAGAGCGACTACAGGAGGAAGGTCCTTCTCCCACCTGGCCGCCAAGACCTGGAACTCCCTCCCGACCGACCTGCGCCTGACCCAAGACCACCTCTCCTTCAGGAAGAAGCTGAAGACCTGGCTGTTCGAGCAGTAGCGGCTCCCCCCCCCCCCCAGCGCCTTGAGACCCCACGGGTATGTAGCGCGCTTTATAAGTGTCACTGATTGATTGATTGATTATATGGTATCCATGTGCAGTGAGCAAAATGTTACAATAAATCAAGACGTAATTGGCAGATAAGCCCAGCTCGTTAATACATCAGACATGGTTCTTTGAGTGTGACATTTCCTACTCTGCTGCATTCGGTTGTTGAGTAATTCAAACAATTCACATATAAAACTAACGGATCAAGTCCACCTGGCTCCCCTCCTATTCTTTGACCTCTTTATACCAGTTGTCACTGTAAGCCCAGCTGTCCTTCGGTGCCCATGCTAGTTTCTCATCCATCGCCCTTTACTCCTCTTCGCTGCCCATGCCCTGCACGAGTGCTGTACCATTGTGTCCTCTTCGGTGTCCCAAACCAACTTTCTGCATGTAATATGCTCTGCTCCATCGAGTGGTCTCATGTTGAGCCTAGGTTCTGCTTTTTCCCCACTCTTGTGCTCTGTTCCACCGCCTACATTGTCTAGCCCACTCCTTTCCACTGTCCTGGCATCAGTGGTCCTAACCATTCTACAGCCTTGCTGTCCGACTGTGTTCCCCTATATATTGATGCCACACAGTTCTTTCCTTTTCTGCCCCCATTAGGTGACCAACCCATTAACACTGTCCTGCATGCACTCCCCTGTTGTCCAGACATGCCTTTCAGAACTGTGCTGGCCAGCTTTCCTTCAGGGTCCCCTCTCTTCTTGCATTGTTTCATCCTTTGTTACCCCATTCCATTCTCCTGTGCTGTTTGCTGTGCTCCCATTCTCGCCCACAGCCTGCCCTGCCTTTGTTCAGTGGGGCAGTGCTCAGTTCGCACCCACAGCTCTTCCTTTCAGTATCCTGTTCCAAGTGCTACCTTTCCCCAGTCCCATTCACTGTCTATAACCCGTAGCCCAACCCCATCCACTTTCGTTATTAGGTCTCGCCTAGGCAGCGCTTGCTCTGTGTCTGCGAAACATGCTGTATTCATGATATGGGCTTTAAAAGCTCCTCCCATTTTCTAGAGCTGCCCCTGTTACGTGTGGTGTTACTCAAAGCTTGTGAGCACTATTTCTTTATTTAAAGTGGAGCACTGGAAACCAGTGTGCCTTGTTTACAGAGCTCTGTTGTAAACAGGGCTGTAAATCTTGCTCTTATCTTGCCGCATATGCTGTGCATTCAAAGACTAAGGTCTGTTTTGGTTGTAGCTGCCTCCTCTTCCTTCCTGCTTTTGAAATGCACGGTCTGGCGTCAGGGTCCCTTCCTTCCTATGGCTGCTGCTGCCTCCCCCACAGAGCGCAACAAGGATTTGCAATGCAAAAGGTCTCACATTTGTTAGAGTTTGAGCTATTGGCAGTGTAAATAACAATACCTTTTATTTATGTATTTCGAAAACCTGCAAGCGGTGCGTAAACATGCACTTTTTACATTGTCGTTGCTTACGAGAAGCAAGGCTGGCAGTAACTGCACCTCTTTTACTGCCAACCTTGCTTCTCATAAGCAAAAACTTATAACTACAAAGTGGGTGTTTACGCACCGCTTGCAGGTTTTCAAAACACATAAATAAAAGGCATTATCATTTACAATGCCAATAGCTCAAACTCGAGCAAATGCGAGACCTTTTCCATTCCAAATGCTTGTTTTCTGTTGGCACCTGTAGTCTAGTGCTCAGAAACCAAGTGTGGAGCTTGATCCAGTACAAAATACTTCAAGCTTGTGACCTGGAATTTCTACTGAGGCCAATGGCTCTTCGTGGGTTTTGAATATATGCAAATCAAATTGGCAATTAGACAAGAGCCTGCTTAGCACTGCCTGTTTTACAACCAGGTTCTAATGTGTTTCTTTTAACACTATAAAACACAAACATTTTTTATTATTACATGCATATTCTATTGTGATTTAAAAATAAATTTTACTACGCATAGGTCTTGCTTTCTTTCTTTAATACAAGAATGGCAGAAATGGCACTTGAGTCAAAATAAACTTGTACAGACTTAATATGAGTTTCCACAAATCCAAAATTTCTGCATGTAATGCTGGCTTCATTTATTGAAAGAAAATTTGAAAACACGCAATCAAAATACCATCATTGATGGATTAAACTTGTAGCTTGGACATTTCCAAAATGTATCTTGATTCATAAATATTATTTACGGGTGTAAAGAAATGGCAGCAAAATACAATTTGTGCAGTTGTAAAAATAGTTCGAATGCTATAAAAGTGTTGTAAACTTGTGCAGCTTTCCCTCTGTAAAATTTGTTTGGTCAGAAATCAATTTTTCCTGGTTTATTATGAATTCTTCAATTAATCTGTTCATAGATCCAGTCGTAAAGTTCGGTTACTTTTGTATACACGCCTGGCCGACTGCGGCGAGCACATCCTTCACCCCAGCTGACGATACCGGCAAGGTACCATCTATTCCCTCGTCCTAGACAGGCCAGTGGACCACCAGAATCTCCCTGCAGAAAAAATTAATAACATCATGGTAAATGGACATTTCTAGTAAGTTTTACATGTTTCATTGGCAGTAACACCATGGTGGTATGAGGTGAATACAAATGTGTTGCTGCAGAAGTCACACTTGTTAGTAGGCATTGGAAAATAGAAGACCTAAGGTCGCATTATTCATATGGCGCATTTTACTTCAAAAGGTGCACCCAGCGCAATGAAGGAAAATGCACCGTATTGGGGTGAGTGCGCTGTCCCCAGGGCAGGCATTCATGTGAGAAACGGAGCAGCTGCTTTGAAGCTGCTCTGTGTTTTCACAGCTCAGATGGCAATCTGCCTGCACTTTTACAGGAGATTAGAGATCCCCCTGCAGGTGGATGCAGTCAGTGATTGCACTCGCCTGCAAGGGGATGTCTTGGGGGTTCTTAGGACCCCCTCCAAGTGGCGGCTCTCAGGGAGCGTACTGACAGTGTGCAAACCTTTAAGTGGCGCACTATAAGTTCCCTCATTTGATTGGGGGCATGCGCCATTTGATTGGGGGCATGCCCCTTGCAAATGAGGGAATCCCTTTGCCTCTGTGCCCATGTTGTATTACACTACAAGCTAAAGAACGGTGATGGATTAAACCCAGATCTGTTTACTGGATGTGAGTGTTTGATTGGTTAAGATGCTCCGTCAATCACCACCCCATTTTGTACCGCTTTGTTCGCCATAAGTTGGCAGAGTATGCTCAGACGTGAGTCCCTTGCTCACTTTGCCACTGGATTCAAGCAAGCCTGGCTGAAGACGGCTGTAATGCCAGAAACCGGTCCTCGGAAGCTTGTTTCCGGTCCAGGGAAGGCATGGCTTGGCAGTTCAGGCTGGACTGTTCCCATGAGGCACAGGGTCAGACTGATTTGCATATGGCCATGTCTGAAATGGGGTGGCAGAGTAGGCTCAAGGACGGTGATGGATTAAACCCAGATCTGTTGACTGGGTGTGAGTGTTTGATTGGTTCAGATGCTCCGTCCATCATCACCCCCTTTTGTACCATGTTGTATTACAAACAAGGGCGCAGAGGGAAAAAAGCTCTCAGGAAGCGCACTGTCAGTGCGCCCCTGAGAGAAGCCCTCTTGAGGGAGTGCCCAGACATCCCCTTGCAGGCAGGTGCAGTCTCTAATCCCCTTTAAAAGTGCAGGCGAGTGGCCGCCTGCATTGTGAAATATGGAGCGACTTTAAATGAGCCGTGGTGGCAGTGCATTCACCATAATGTGCCGCATTTTCCTTCATTATGCTGGGTGCACCCAGCACAATAAAGGAGATGTGGTGCATGTGTATTGCGGCACCAGGTGTTCGTCACTGCCCTTCAGAACCTAAAGTTTAAAAAAAATAAACAGTACACTAATATAACTAATGCCACAAGAGGGCGCCAGATGCTTGCTCTGTCATGTTTCGTCTTTCCATGCAGGACATTTAAAAAAGTCCCAGTCTGAAGTTACCACTTTTCTCTGAGAAAAATCCTACCTTTTTTTTTGTTGAGATTCTTAAATGGCCAGGAGATGGCACATGAAGTACAGTTTGTGTGCACCCTCTAGAATATTCTTTTAACACTAAAATTCTGGTTATGTTTGTTTTTACAATCAATTAGCAATAGTTTAAGTAAATACACAATATTTTTTATGTGTTTTTAGCGTGCATTTATTGCTTTCGTTGTATAATTCAATGGATAAAAATTGTGAATTTTGATGATTTTCCTGTTTTGTTTTTATGTCTGGTGTATGCCATGGGCTTTTGATTTCACCAAAATCAGATGCATAAAACACTTACTTATAGGGGCTTTCGGCCAACCTTCTTCATGATTTTTTTTCTTCGGAGTTTTATATAGTGCGAACTTGACCTGAAGATATTGGGTATCAGAGTGCTTTACATGAACACCAGTTACGTTACACAAGAACATTCATTTTTTCTTAGGCACAGGGAGATTTGCCCAGAATCACAGGATGTTGAGCGTCATTGCTGAGACTCTAACCTGGTTCCCCAGATCTGAGATGGACCACCCTAGCCCGTTCGACCACATCCTCTCCCCTATTCATTGGTTTGTTGTGTCATTCAGACTTTTGCTTTGCCCACTGCAGCATGCTGCATGGAGCACTGGGTCAGCATACTAGAACCACCGGCTACGTTCACTATGATTTACGGCATTCTGCCCTTTCACAAGGAGCCCATCCAAGCACAAAGTAGTTCTCTTCTTCCAGGGACTTCCATGGCAACATGTGCTTCTTACGTAATTGTGCCATTGTTATGCTGCCTGGAAAGTACATGCAGCATTAAATAGCTTGTGTACATCTCAGTTTGAAGCTGAGGGTGTCAGTGATTTAGTCAGTGCTCAAGGACCACCTTGAAGTGCACGTGTGCACATCCCTACAATCTGTGATTTTTCTTTCATATACTTCTGCCACCATTCTAGGGGCTTACGCATGCTTGTTCAGGCAGCTCGCACATTTCCAGATCTCAGTTCCACACTTCTGCCACTGCTTTGAGCACCAAAATGCAAGTTTTAAATAATGAATGCCATCGTGAAGCAGCTGTAGGGATGCAGCTCTGCACTAGCGCAGCGTCTCATTCGCACTCTAGTGATGAGAGCCACCCTGACTGTTCTTATGCCACCATCCTAGCTGAAGATACCTTTACCAATCTCTAGAGGGCCTCATCATTTCCGCAACCCCTTCAGCCAGGGGCGTAGGAGACACTAAAATTCTTGGGGGGACATGGACAACCTTGTGGACTTTCCATTGACCCTATACAAATTACCGCCCGTTAAACAAATACAGTCGCATAGTTCTAAAGTGAAATATTGAGAAAAGCAGGCATGTAGTCACAGTTTGCATGTATGCTTTATTGTTATTTACAATCACATAGTAATCAGACCAAATGTTAAAAAAACATGTATATGAATCTTGCATCTTAATGCACCAAGCAGAAAAGGTTGCTGACTTCGGGTGGGGGAGTCGTGTTTGCAAGTGCATTATGGTTTGAAAAGTACCTGCTGCTGCATTCCTGGTCTCCAGCAATTTTCAGGCAACAATAAAAATTTGAAGATAACTTTGGTGATTAATGATCTTTATTGAGAGAGATCAGAGGTCTGACTACTGGAAGTTTTGACTCATGGTACGGTAGCCACAATGTGTTAATATGCCTGCTGCAAAGAACGTGTACCACGCAGATCACAAAATGCATATAATGTAATAGGTCAGTGAGTTACTGCTTTTGTCTGAGAGATTCTTTTGCTATTTGCAGTTTATAAGTTGAAATCCTAACATTGAACAGTGAGCTATTAACCGTCATCAAAGAGCTGCATGAAAACTGCAGGGTATAGATTAGAACGTTATGATTTTTACCCAGTCTTTCGTTATCCTAAGGTTGGAAAATTGGTTCATTAGGATGGAAATCAATTCTGATTATTACAGAGAGCCCCCAACCATGGTGCTATGTTTTAAATTCTGTGTTTGTGCTTCTCTAGTGTTGCAAAGCCATCTGAGCCCTGGGCAATCCCCAACTTTTTGCTGACTGGTACTGGTGGTACCTCACTCTGACTGACCCTGGCCTCTGCCTAACCAGGCCCAGGGCCAGTGCTATGTTGAAAGAGACACTTACAAATACAGTAACAACACCTACATACACTAGGGTGCACTATGGGTTAGGGTACCTCCATGATTGACATGACCTCTCCTATACGTCCCTAGTACATAATAGGGCATGGGGATTGAAACTACCTTGAAGTCCCTAGTATATATTAGGGCATAGTGGTTTAGAGGCCAGCAGCCCTTCCTGCACTTGCATATGTGCACTGCAGTAGCCTGAGGTCAGTTTAAAAGCAGGCCCGTGTTGTAGGACTGCTTTTAAAATGCAAATTGTGCCCAATCTTGACTTTTGGATTTGGGGCACTTACAAATTGATAAACTACAATGTATCCCCAGGGGTTCCCCTAGGTGTCCCAGGGGTGAGAGGTCAGGTATCTACAAGGAGGGCCCTTATAAAATGAGTGTTATATGCCCTGGGTTTAGTGAAATTGCACATTTCACTGCCTACATTGTAGTAAAGTGCTTCCCAAAATCGGTTTTGTGCTAGAAGCACTGTGAAGTGAGGATTTGCAATATTTTGATATAATCAGAACTCCCAAAGTCTTTCCTATGTATTGTAGGGGTGGGGGGTCCTGTAGGTATAAGGAGGATCCTTATATAGGCCCTGGTATTGGAGAAATTGATCATTTAATTTTTCCATTGCAAATCCCCAGCCCATAGGTTAACATTGCAAGAGGTTATTAATTGATAACTGGAGAAAGGAAAGCCATACAACTAGGATTACAGGACTCAGAAGAATGTTAATGATAAATGCAACAATGTGGTATTGTTGAATTTATTCTAAAATGTACAGACAAGAAGTTAGAAGACTTTCTTATCTGCAAGCCACAATTCAGCCCTCTAGTGCCCTGCCTTTATTGGTCAGAGGTAAGTGGATTGAACTGGCTGTTTGAAGAGGTGAAAAATGACCCCAGAGTTAGGAGGCCTGCCTGGGAGTAGAGGTTGCTGGGCATAGGAATGCCAGAGCCAGGGGGAGGGGTAGTAAACAATGCTCTTCAAGAGAAGGAGACAAGCTGGAAAAATCACTTTCATTTACACCTCACCCACAGCCAAATGGGGGGTTTAAGGAGGAATTCCCAGATGTAAGGGGAGTGGACCTAGGTAGATGAAGCCATCCTGTCGGCTGGTTTAGTTAGTTCTGCTCCCTCTGCTGGAAAATCAGCCATGATGAATTTTGGAGAAATTGTGCTCTCTTTGGGAAAATAATGCCACACTTTAGAGGATGTGGTCATACCCTGATTGCCCTGCACCTCATTGGACAGGAGTGTCCTCCTTCTTGACCCAGAGAACTTTGAATAAGTATCTGAAAGGGACAACGTCTCTCAGATGATGCTGCTTCAAACTTGGGAGAAGAAGGGTCCCTGCTGAGGAGTTTGATTTGAACCAGCCAGGCCCTGGACTGAAGATTGTGCCTATTGCACATCTGGAATTACAGTCCTATGGACTACCTTGCTTCAAAAGGACTAAAGAGTGGACTCCCTTCAAGCTGAAGGTTAACAGAGCACACCTGGGCCACCACCCCCAAGAATCCCCAGCCTGGAGATCTACCAGTGAATTTGAAAGGGTTTTCTCCAAGTAGATTGAGGGAACTGAAGTCCAGTTCAAGGACCATCTTGGAGATTCCAGACCCTTGGAGTAAGTTTTGGCCAGCCAAGCCGACAACCATCAACTATGAGTTGTCCTGCCGTCCAGGTTCCTCCCGCTGAAAAGCTCCAGCGGTCTGACTTCCAGAGTTTGATCGGGCGTAGGTGGAAACCCAAGCTGGCGAACCCTCACCGAATCCGGCCAAGTGAAAAGCATTGAGGGACCCTGTAAGAAAAAGCCCCGAAAACATTTCTAATTCGGAACTTAGAAAAGGTGACCGGGGCCAACAATGAGAGCCAAGCCACCCACCATCAACTGTGTGTCAGCCTGCACCCCTAGCTCGTTCCGCTGGAAAGCTCCGGAGGATGGACTTCCATAAGTTTGACCGTGAGTTCGTTGCAAGGCAAGCCTGCGAACCCTCACTGAATCAGGGCTGACTGAGAGCTTCGACGGACCCCGTGAAGAAAAGCTCCAGAAAAGTTTATACGTCAGAAAGCAAAAACTTTGACCGAGATCTAACGCAAGGAGTAGCCCCGCAGGGCTTCATCGTGGTCGGCCTGAAAATTTGACTTTGAGCAGGTCTAGTGTGACCAGATGTACCCAAAGGGGATATACGTTTCTATGTGCTATATCGTGCTAAATTTTTCAAAAGTCATATCCCGGTTCCCTACTTTGGATTTTTTTCATTTTAAAAGAAAAATATTTTGTATTTTTATAAATTGGTGTTGGATTTTTATTGTGTACAACACACAATAAAAATCCAACACCAATTTATAAAAATACAAAATATTTTTCTCTTTAAAATGAAAAAAATCCAATGATTTTATCCAATGTAATTATTTACTGAATCAGTGTTTTTAAATGCTTTACATACCTGCTCACAGCCAAGCTACCAAGGGTTGAGCATGAGAATAATTTTCGAAGACCGGTACAAAGCTATATATTGAGGTAGTGTCCTTATTGCCGGGGACAGATATACATTTGCCCCTAGTATTAACCCACTTTCCAACATCCAGATCAAGCACTCTTAAACAATACTGTCTACAAGTATGGATGACTTGTGACTCCTACACCCTGTAGTTTTATTCAACATTTCCTATACACAGATTTACACACCTATGATTGACTGCCTCTGTGTAGTGTGAATGATGTAAAGTACTGACACCCTGCACTGGTATGAGTGGCGCTGTATAACTAATTAAATGCATCTGAGAGAGTGGTTATGGAGACTTGAGCAGCACTATTAAAGGGTGGTAGTGAGGGAATCTGTAGCGGAGCTGGGTTGTTGAATACCAAGGCTGTCTATGTGATTTAATCTCCTGCCTCCTTTATCCACCAGCATACTCTCCCTCCACATTATCTTACTCTTCCAGGTTCTTTCTCATCTTTGCTTTCACCTTTTTCTCTGTTTTCCATATTTCCCTTCCTCCTGCCAACAACTCTTTGTGCCTTTCTCTTGTTCAGTTTTACAGTCTGATGGTTTAAATAATGTACCGGTCTCTAACAAAGAATACAGTTACGCGTCACCTGCAGACACCAACTTAAAATAAGCATCATTAGCTTGCAGCCCACAAAGTAAATGCCAGAGTGGCTATTCTGGCCCTTTCTGCATTGTATATCCTTCCTGAAGGGGAAACATCCTTTACAACGCAACTTTTACCACGCAGTGCCTTTACGACGCAACTATTACAACGCATGTCATTACAACGCATTGCGCTGGGGGGATGCTCTAGGATAGGGAATGGATTTAATTTACTATCCAAAAGGTTCAGTGTTCTAGAATGTACTCCTTCCCTTGTCATTTTCATTTTTTACTTGTATACTCCATTTGTGATTGCGTGCGATCGGGTGCTGTGTATCGTCCCTCAGCACAGCTTAAGATTCAAATCAACAGAAGAGTTGCACGTGTGCGCGCCCCTCCCGTCGCACTGCGAGAGTGGGAAAACTTCCCTCATTTTTAATCATGTATTCCAATTTCTTCAATGGTAATCATGTTTATCCATAGTAATCAGACTTTTTAAACGTAGTTATCCATTTTTCATTAACACACCGCTGAGACAGCATACTTTCACTTCCCATTTTATTTTTCATTTTTTTAGCGTCTTTCAATGCATACTGAGTGCCAGAGGCTTTTTCACAGCAACATATTCAATAAAAGGTGAAGCAGAGTGAGCTCATCAATATTTTACCCAATGCATTTCGAGCCTCGTGGGCTCTTCGTCAGGGGGTCCTATAAAATAAGAAACAATTCAGACAGTTGTTCCCTGTTAACCTTCACTGTTCAGTTTGTGATCAAAAACAAAAAGAAACTTATCATCTTAAGTTCCTTCTGTGGTCCCCACCTCCCTATCTAACGTATCATCCCAGTGCTAAACCATATGGCCGTGTTATCCTTTAAGAGTGTTAAATAAATAAAAATAAACCAACATTCGACCCTTCCCCTCCTCTGCGCCAGTGCGTCCCGTCTCTCAGTAAATTAAGTGACCAACTGAATTAATACCACATTCCCGGCCCAAGTGCTACAAAAACAATATATTTAAATAAAAACCATGCTTTATTGCCATTTCCCCTTCTCCCAGAGCAGTTCTCAATACCTTGATAAAGCCACGGGCAGCGACCTGACCTCCTCATCCACCTTCCCCAAAGTGTCTAATCTTTACTTGAACCGTTGGATTTTACCCGCCTCTTTACCTAGCATCACCCAATCCTGACAAGATTCGTAACCATCTGACCTTTTGTCATACCTGCGTCAGGTTGCATGTGTACTACTCTCGAACTACAACTACCACAATTCAACCTCTCTGCCCTATCCCCAGTGCATTTACTATCATACTCAGAACCCCACACCTCCACATTGATAATTCTTACTTTACGTGCGATACGATTGTAAACAGATGAATAATAATATCAGTGACGTAACAATATTTAACATAAATAAATCAAATTCACCATACTGCCAACATTCATTTGGAAATGCGTATGTTATTAAATGATGCATGATTTAAGGTCAACAGGTCAAAAGCCGTTCCTCATTTGTTCGGATGTTAAAAGATTGCACTCCAGTCCTTCGCTGCCGCAGAAGTGTGCTTAGTGTTCCGAAAATTATTTGTATCTTCTCATGAATCAACGTGGGTGCAAACTACTGTCGGGACGAGAATGTTGCATAGCAAAAAGTTCAGTGTTGTAGAATGCACTCCTTCCCTTGTCATTTTCATTTTTTACTTGTATACTCCATTTGTGATTGCGTGCGATCGGGTGCTGTGTATCGTCCCTCAGCGGTGTGTTAATGAAAAATGGATAACTACGTTTAAAAAGTCTGATTACTATGGATAAACATGATTACCATTGAAGAAATTGGAATACATGATTAAAAATGAGGGAAGTTTTCCCACTCTCGCAGTGCGACGGGAGGGGCGCGCACACGTGCAACTCTTCTGTTGATTTAATTTACTATCCAACACCTTCCCTACTATCCACGGGGACTGGAGTTGGAATAGTAAATTAAACTATTCACTATCCAGCACCCCCTAAGCGCTATGCGTTGTAACAGCATGCGTTGTAAAAACTGCGTTGTAAAAGCATGCGTGGTAAAAGCATGAGTAATGTCATACATCCTTCCTGAAGAGCAGAAACACCCTTTTCTCTCCTTTCTGAAAGACACAAGGATCCCAGCCATCTCCCTTCCCTATGGAAGGGAGAAGGGTGCATGGCGATCGGTCTCTCCGACTGCCAGGGAACCGCCCGCCATTGTAATATGGCGGGCAGTGATGCAATCATCAATGGCGGTGGGACTGTCAACGACGCGGTGATGTGGCAATCCCACCATTATAATCACCCCCTAAGTTTCATGTGCATGCAAATCCAACATTACCAACCCCTGGTAAGTTGCACTACTAGTGATGAAAAAGTCCAATGGAGGTACCAATGGGCGAGGTGGACTGGCCTCAAGGGTCTTGTGACCTCAGTGACAGAGTCACTGTCGCTCTAGTGTGTGCTTCTTCGTATGCCTGCCCGCAAGACTGGAGGTGAACTGCATGAATTGTGGTGGACAGGCCTTCAAGGTTAACTCACACTTGCCACCATTAGGGTCTACCTGCTGGTGCTAAGACACCAGGGCTTCTAAGGTCTATCGGGCCTTCTAAGGTGTAGCATCGGAATGAGCTCTGTCAGGAGTGTGGTCTGGTGGACTGGTCATGAAGGCTGAAAATGGTACTCCAGTTCCAAATTTGGCAGCTCTGGCCAGAGTGCCACATCCTCTCCCACACTGAACACCATACTGCCCCACTGGGAGAAACTGGCACTGCCTTCAGCTACAACCCAATTGTGCAGAGACTCAATTCAAATTATGCATTGGACAAGAGTAAAATGCTGCCTGAAAAAAAGTAACACCCTGTAAAGAGCAAAACACTGAATGCAAGCTTGAGCAACACATTTGAAATGTAAGCAGGAACAACATGGTTACCTTAACGGTTTTAAACTCATTATTCAGAAATCAGTAAGTGATTATACCTGAAAAGTTCAGGACATGACTACAGGATCAGGAAGGGACCCGTTTCAATGTCCATTGCTTATATCCTTACAAAATGTAAGCAGTTTGGTTTAAAAAAGACAAAATCCCTCAACACAGAGCTGCGGTACACATTTTGTAGGATAAAATAATTAAAACAGTTGAAAATTATCATATTAAACTTTTTCCCCTACACCCCTCAACCAGGTATTGCGGTCACTTTATGAATGGTGCACTTCCCCACCCTGGTAAAAAAATGTTGTTCAAAGAAAGAAGATAAAAAGAAAGTAGCACTTCACTGGAAAACTCTGTAATGCAGCGCTAAGGTGCATGGGTGTAAATAACAATCTGGCCTGTCTGCTGACCACTCTGTATTGCTTTATTTGGTTATTTAATTATTTTTATTTTGATACTTTTTTCTCTCCGTCCCGAGATTGTACTTTGGAATAAAACCCAGTCAGAAAATGAGGACATTTCCAGCCACAGTCGGGGGAACAAATAAAGAAAAGGAGAGGCAAGAGAAAGTATGTAACAGCTGTCTTTTGAAATCAGCACTTAAGGATAAGTGAGACAGAGACAGAAAGAGATGGAGGAATAAAGAGAGAGAGAGAGGATGAGGGCAGCTGCAAGAGGCAGAGCAGGAGAAGCGGACACTGTCCTTGCCTTCTCTGGGCATGACGGAAAAGAGGCGAGTTTTTTTTCCTTCTCAGCCCAACCCAGACTGGCCAAGCCTTACTGCAGAATAACAAAGGGCAGAGGGTGGGTGGCTTCTTTGACTGCCGGCAGGTGAGGTCACAGGTCAAGTACAGGACCATTAGGCAGCGCATTCGCGCGCTAATGGCCCTGCGAATAACAGAAGGGAGAGGGGAAATTCTTTTGTCCCCTCGCCCCCCCCACCCTTGTACCCCGTGTCTCCCCCAATCAAAAATCTGCGGGGGGGATATATCCCCCGCGTCCCCCACACTTCCTACGCCCATGCCTTCAGCGCCATGGGATCTTTGGGAAGAGCAATTATTCAAGCATTTGCTGTGGTGCTGGCCGTGTCGCAGGAGCTTCATTCACTGCAAACCTGGCACGGGCACACTGCTTGTAGCTATGCAGGTGGAGAGAATGGGTCAGAACTTGTACCTAGGGAAAGATTACAAACTATGGTTTCAGAAAACAAAATAAACTGCTCTGCCTCAGAAAGGGAAACAAGCCTGCAGCAGCTTTTACCATCACTCTCACTGCTTCAAACAGAAGCAGACTATTTTCCATTCCAAGTGCATCATACACATACTATTTTGAATTCTGCCATTTCAAACTGTCCTGTGTGAAAGAATTTTCAAACAATAAACACACAAAAGGTGAGAGGAGGAATGCTTGTAATTTATCTTACCATGGCAATCGCTCTGATAGTATTCCAGTCCACCATTCTTTTGCCCCTAAGCCGCCTCAGATTAGACCCAGCCATTTGTATTAAACAGCCATGACTCTGGTCCAATAGGAACACTCCGGCATGGACTGCCATTGGCAGGTCCTCTCAGAATCAGAAAACTAGCAACCCAAATGGGTTTCTCCCTGACTGGGGCTCGACTGTTGGTTGCAGCTTGCTTCCAGTGGCACAGTGAGCAAAGGACTGGGCATACTCTGGCCACGTAGAGCATTACATCAAATCCGCAAAAGTAGAATGGCAGCAGTAGCCGGTATGCCGTTGGAGTGGCGGGGTCAGAGGGGGGACCGAAGACAGACAAAAACAGTCAAATAAAAAATAAAAAAACAACTTACCTACCACATCGCGCACGTCGAAACTCAGTCCTTCTGTTTCTTCCTCTTTGCAGCACAGGCTCCCAGCCTCCCCTGCGGCCAATCCTGATTCTGCTCTCATGCATGACAGCAGCATCAGGATTGGTCTGAGTACCCACAATTTGTGCTCCCAGGGAGACTGGGAGCCTGTGCCTGCGCCTGCTGTCTCCAACCCGGCAACCGCAGCTGGGTTTGAGACAGCTTCAGTGCGCATGTGGGTTTGACCGTCCTGAGACGGCTGACGAAACCCACATGCACACTGAAGGCAGTACTCACGAATCCCTCTCCTGAATTGCCCCGTGATGGCCCCACCCCCAAGCCTCATTCAATGGAAGAAAAATAAAACGATAATAAATTTTAAAAAATATTGTTTGATTTTTCAAATTTTGAGGCTGGCAGGGGTGTCGATGCTCTGCCGCCATAGCGGAGGAGCTTCCGCTCGGTAATGGGAGGAATTGCAATTTGTCTCACCACTGGCTTTCCAAATGCCATGTATATTTTATATACACATAGTTCTGCTTCGCTGAGCTCGTTTTAGCTGTCCAGCAGAAGGTGATAGTAAGTGCACAATGAGACATTCCCTCCTCCCTAAATTCCATCACCTTACTGCCCAATCTACGCCCAAGAACTCAAAGAATCAAGGTATGTTGTCTATGGCGTAGCCTTTTATTCACATTAATCCAAGTTATTCACCACAGACCATTACCAACATAGGTATCCTCCTTGGGCATATAACCATTATTCAGAGCATCACTTTTATCTGCATCAACATGTGAACAGCAGTAAGGAAATTAGGTATGACATTATACTTTAACTTTTGAACTGGGCCGTACACTGGAAATTGGCATAACATCTTAACTCGTCGCCCACTCTGCTGCGCACGTTGAGCCGGCAGGCCCCAACGCGCTACAGCCAACAATAAGGAAATAAGGTACAAACTTACAATTTAACTTTTAAATCGTCCGTACACTAGAACTTGGCCGTATATTTGAACTCTTGTACTCGGCCGTCTCGGCCCATCAATGTCCCATTCTGCTGCGCACATTGCGCCGTTAGGCCCCAACGAGCTACAGCCAACAGTTGCATTACTTGATATCCAGGGCAACGCATACCGCACCGGCCCACCGGGGTAGCTGAATACATGCAGCATCCCCAAGATTGCACTCAGTCTATACATTGTGGTTTAGGGCAGTAGAATCAAGGACTACCGGCAGGTCAGTCCCTCGTCCCTGCCTAACGTGAAATGTACTCCCTCCTGGGGTCCATCGAATGGCTGCACCTCTATTGTTGTGCATCCCCCTTTGTTGTTAACTGTCAGTGCTCCGCCTCCTTGAAGCCTTGCTCGACTGCCGGGTGGGTGGGTGGTTGACGATGCTTCTGTAACCATGCTGTGGTCTGAAGGGACAAAGAGAAGGAATCCCCCCGGGGACAACCTTAAATACCTTGTTTTCATTTTCTGTGCCACCTCCCCATGACATCACCACGACCAGCCTTTCCATAGCCAGCCCTCCCCTTTCCAGGGCCCCAGAGGAGGCTCAGCCCCATGGAGCTACTAAGGGCCCCCTCCCCTAGGCGCGGGGGGCGCCTCTCATTCTCTTCAGGTCTGAGCTTTCATTCTGATTTTAATGTAAAGTGGGCCGATCACAAACCACTGAGTTTGTTGTGCAATTATCAGTACACATTGGTCTTTTAACAGATGCATAAGGAGCCCTAGGTAGCTTTAAATTTTCAGTTTTGGACACCCATTAGTAAGGCTAATTCTCCAATAATCAGTTTTGGGTTACACTGACTAACATGATAACATCAGCTGAAGAAACACATTATTTTATTAAAGTAGGTCCACGTTTGTATTTTTCACAAATGACTTCCTTTCACTCCACACGTTGTAAAATACACCTTTCATTGTTTGTTCTCCCATTTTCTCTTGGTTGATTGCTTGGCATACTTCCTGTCTCCTGTTGAACTCTGCAGAGTTATCCTGAAATCATGCATTCAGGTCATATTTGTTTTCCCTTCCTCTGATAATTACACAGTATGGAAACATTCAGAGCAGCTTTACAGCAGCATGCAAATAGTCACATTAGCATCTATCTATTTCTAACACGTCTCTGCGAATATGCTTGCTATTTTTAGGTCAGATGTTAGTCAATAATATATTTTCTAAAAAAAAATCTTCAGTTACACAATCATAAATACGTTGAGTGGCTTTCAGTCAGCCCTTTTCATCCATTGGTCTGCTGCACTGTCATTCACATTTAACTTCCATCCACCACAGCATGCAGTGTAGGGCAGTAGGACAGCCCACTTCAGCCTTTAGGTCCTCTTACTTTGAGTGGCTGGATTTTGCCTTTGCACAGTATGCACATCTACACAAAACATAACCCTCCAACTCCCACAGGACAGCCAGTAATTTGTTGTTTATGGTGCCAGCCTCGGTGCACCAGTGGTGCTGGTGTAATTGCTAGAAAGGGGCTGATGACCAAAAAGTTCACCTCACTAAAGGCACAGAGAACATGTTACAGTTTTTGAAAACAGAACAAATGCTACCAGCAGAAACAAAAAATGATGGACCCTGTAACTGTTCATCTTTTTTCCGTGCAATTTTATGTAGCGTGAACTACTCCTGAAGGTATCAGAGCGATTTAGATGAGCACCATTGAGAGATTAAGTGATTTGACCAAAATCACAGGATGTTGAGCGTCTCTACCGAGACTCGAACCTGTTTCCCCAGCTCTGAGCTCGACGCTCCAGCCGTCAGGCTACACCCTCTCACCAAAGTGGTGCTGAATGTTCAGTTTTTACGGAAATGCCGCAGCACCTTCCATATCCCTACTTCCAGTGCCACTGAGGTGAGGTGTATGCCCGGTCATGAATGTGCCGTCTGACGAGTGCTGATGTGAGGCACTGGTGTGTGGTGCAGGTGGTAGGAACACTGCATCACGATGCAGCACAGCATCAGAGATTCAAAGCAGCATTTAAAGTGCTCAGTGCCAGAGTGACTTCTGATTATGTTAACAAATACAATGTCCAGATAGGTCGTTTTTTACCTACTCACACGAGACTTCCATGCTTTGTTCTAAAGCCCGTGTGTTTTTTATTTCACCTCTTTTTATACTTGTTTCAAAGGATTAAACCATTATTCTCATGTCTCTCATCAGGCCACACAAATATTTCAAAGACATATTTACACATGCAAAACAATATGTAGTACTGTAACACCACAAAATGCATGAACAAGACAGATACAGATGACCAGTCCGTAATTTACAAATACAGTTGGTGGACACTCAAATGTGAACCCAAAGGCTACTGCCGTTTGTCCTGCCTATGTGTAACGCTCAGGGAAATCTTAGTTCAAAAGCTGTTGTCTGAGGGGGACCAAAAGATATATGCATTCCCTCGTGGCACACCCGACTGTTGATCCCATGAGCACAAGCCAACGCGTTTCAAACCCTATGCTGCTTAAGGGTTTGCCTCAGGACTCGGACTTGGTGGTCTTAGGTAAGTTTGTTTCAGCTACTGATGGGGCTGTTTCCTTGTGGCACCATTTTACTCCAATTAGCATTGCTTATTCCTTCTTTCTGTGTCGGTGCCAGAATTCTTTGAAGCACTCTAAATTCCGTAGGAATCTTGGGGCATATTACAAGCAATAGCGATAATTATCGCTATTGCTTGGTTAGAGACAAAAATGTATCGCCGACCTGCAGCGATTTTTATCGCAGATAAACCTTGGTATTACCAAGGTTTATCGCAAATGCGATAAAAATCGGCCGCAATGCATGAATATCGCTGAAAAGTCAGCGATATTCATGCATTACCGAGCTAATGCTCTTAGCCATGTTATCCACCTCCCATTGGATAACGTGGCTAAGAACTGCTCAGGGCAGGTGTTAGCTTTTGGAGATATTCGCGCTTAGCGCAAATATCTCCAAAAGTTGGTAATAGGAGATAGCGATGTTAGCGACTGTTTCCAGTCACTAACATCTTGGCACGCCCACTTTGCATGTCATTAGTGATACATTTCTCTGACATGCAAAGTGGGGCCCAAGATGGTTGCTATCTCCTACTAGCTGTCGCTAACTGGTGTTAGCGACAGCTAGGTAATAGGGAGATCATTTTTATCTCCGCTTTCTTGTCTTTTAAAGCCAAAAAAGCAGAGATAAACCCCCTTGATAATATGCCCCCTTGTTACTTTCGAATGGATCTCCTTCATGTCACAGGTCCTCACTCGTTCTGCTTTTGAGGCACACCCCGTCGCTGAGCACCACACTGGCTTCACTAACATCATCCGCTGACTCTGTCCTTTCATGTTTATTGTAAATACTATACCATCATTAGTAGTGCTGAGGAATTACAGCCAATCAACAGCAATTCACAGTGACCCTTCCCCACCCTTAACTTTGTCTATGATCTATTTCTTTATTTTTTTATGTGTTCATTTTTTTACTGACTTGGAGTGGCACATAAAATGGCGGCCCTGTAGTGGCTGGTTGCTCTGCCATTACACTTGTTGTATGTTATGTTATATGTTATAGGATTTTATGAAGCGCGTAGCGGCCCAAAGGCTTCCTAGCTTTAGAAGTCAGATACGGTGCAAAAGCCAGAGGGGAGTTTAAAGGCACTGCTGGAACAACCAAGTCTGGTACAATACTAAGTTTAACTAAGTTATTCTTAAAAAGAGAAAGATTTACCTGACATGCATCCACACCACCGCCAAGGTTTCCTGCACACATCATCCGGGATGTGATGGAATCATCATACAGCTTGTTGCAGACACTTTGGCTGATTATTTTAACTTTTGCCTCTTGCAGCACTCTTGCTAGATCACCTAGAAAAGTAAACTGAAGCTCTGGTAAGTTTATATCACTAGGCTTATATTGCACACAACAGCAAGATTTCTAAGGGCATCCATCTCTCAAAGTCTGAAAAAATAGGACCAAATACTGTATTAATAGTTCAGTAATGCTAAGAACCATGTCTTTGCTGAACCAATACTAGTCTTCATTATCGAACTTCGCTGGAAAATCTCCTGCCTTCCCTAATCTTCCAGTTAGGCCTTGAAAATAATTTAGCATTCTTTATAAAAAATAATTTAGGAGAATCCATTCATTTACAGTGTTCATTAATGCGGGATGAACACTTGTCCAGTCTTGAAAAGCAGTCGGGCCAAGGAAAATGTGGGGTGTCAAGTTATTCATTTCAGGTTTATCAAATCAAATCAATCTTTATTGTTTTAGCTATTGGCCTTACAATAGCATATAACAATATTCACTTAAAAATCAATATGGATAAAAACACATGAAACAGTAGCCCAAAATCTAGAAACCACATTTCACCTAATAGAATCTAATAAAGGGTATGTTGCAGTTGTTCCAACATCTATCTAATCGATCTGCATCTAGCTATCAACGACTTGTCAAAGTGAAGGTGCTTATATAGATACAGAAAGTAAGAACATGGTTCAGATTACTTTTAAAGGAATTCTAATACAATCTAACCTTTAAATAATAAAATCATTTCTACACTGTCCTTCAGTTAGCTACATATTTTTACAATTAGTGCACATGCCTCTAGCATGTCACAGAAAAGATACAACTATCTTTGCACAGTAATAATAACAGCTTAGCTTAGTTAGAATGTGAACAAATTAAGCATGCTTCTCGCATAATCCGTTTTACAATTAAACAGCAAATGCAGAAACATTTGCAAAGCGGTCAGGTGTCACCTTAGAACAGTTTCACTGGTGGCCTTTTAACGTCCACCGTACAGTAGAGCATTTCAGCAATGCAGGGTCGTTTGTTGGCAGCAGTTGGCAACTCTTTCATACTTGGCCAAACTGCCGTAACTATGAAGCTATAGAGTTAAAAATGAATTCATCTTCTATTCTAAAACAGAAGGGTAATAGAGACCTAATAGAATTAATCCCATACTGTCTAAGTAGAGGCAGGGGCCATATTTTTTGTGCAGAAAAACAGATTTTGTGCACAAAAACAGAAGATGCAATATATTATCCTTCCCTCCAAATACGCAATCGCAGAGTTCTCTTCTCACAGGACGTCTTGTACACCTACCAAGATATTCTCTGGTGGGCAAGGTTCCCAATCTGAACTAGATATTTTAAATTCAATTCCGTTTGGGATAAATCAAATACAGATACAACTTACTACCTTGGTCTTCCTGCAGGTCTAATTGTGGAACACTCATCTCCCACGACAACATTTGCTAATAATCCTTTATGAGCTTTATAGTATTCTGACCTACCCTACTTTGGTCGGTTCATAGGAGCCCCTATTGCAAACCATTCAGTATACTCTTCACGGGGGACAGCTAACTCTTTCAGTTCACACTGCTGAAACTATCTACATCTTCCAGTGATTTTAACCCCTTCGATGCTGATGACGAGCCCAGCTCGTCATCAGCCACGGGTGGCTTGTGCTGATGACGAGCTGAGCTCGTTATGTAACGCGGAAAAGTGAAAAAAGCCGCGCAGCGCAAAGATCACCGCAGCAGCGATGCGGTTAAGTAAATTGGCATTTCAGGTTCCTCACCAACATAATCCGTTACAGCACTGGTTTTAATACAGCGAGTTCAGCAATTGACGTAAGGCCAAGCTCTACATAGAGAGCTAACAGGGAGTGCCAGGCCCCAGTCTTAACAAAGCCCTTTAGAAATTATGTTCACATACTTGCAGCAGCTGTAAGTTTCCATACCCCACTGCTTTGCCCTATTTAGTGCAGCCACTTCTTCTTTCTGTTTATAGGTGTGAAGAATTGTACTGATGCTTTTAGCACCTGCTTTCTGTCTAAATGTTATTACCGTCTGTGATAAAACCTCACTTGCCTTCCATTACTGGTCCTTCCAACTCAGTTGTTCTGTAAACCGTATCCCCAAATAATCGTAATGTTTGACACACTGAGTGTACTCCTCATTTATCATTAGCCTTCTCTTTAGTCTAGTGGGTGGATTTAATGCCATACTCTTTGTCTTATTGCAATTAATGGTCAGAGCCTTCCTGCAGCCATAATCTGTGAATCTGACTAGCAATCTGTGCATTGCATTTTCTGTTTGAGCAAACAAGGTTTATATTTCTTGGGGAAATAAAGTATTGACCGTGACCCTTTAAGTAAGAAGGACAGAAAGTTAGGTGCTTATTGTTAGACCTTTTAGCCTTACAGTGGTCTTATCCAAATATTTCTGCATTTTGCCTCCACGTTTTGCTGAATCTTTTTGTTGGCCTTAGGACTCTGAGCACTTTACCACTGCTAATCAGTACAAAAGTGCATGTGCTTCTCCCCAAAACATGTGTGTCTTTGGTTTATACCTGATTGACCTATTTAATTTACTTGTAAATCCCTTGTAAGGTGGTATACCATATACCTAGGGCCTGTAAGTTAAATTCTAGTCGTGGGCTGCAGCACTGATTGTGCCAGTGCCACTCACAGAAGTTTCAAACCTGTCTAACTTTCAAACTGCACTGCCTTTGTGTGCAGTTTACTGCCACTTTGACTTGGCCTTTTAAACTACTTGCCTAGCCTTAAACTCCCCTTTTATTACAAATAAGTCACCCCTAAGATAGGCCCTTGGTAGCCCTGAGGGCAGTGTGGTATGTAAGTAAAAGGTAGGACATTTACTGTTGTTTTGCATGTCCTAGTAGTGACAACCAGCATATTTCGTTTTTCACTACTGCGAGGCCTACTCCTCTCATAGGTTAACATTGGGAATTCCTTAATACACTAATCAGAGAGGAGTCATTTTTTCATGTTTCTTACTTTTTGAATGTTATTGATAAATCCTACTTACTGGGGAAGTCGGATTTAACATGACTATTTTAGAAATACCACTTTAGAAAGTGGACATTTTTCCTTACTTACTGCTCTGTGTGCCTGACAGCCTGTCTCCAATACACGTCTGGGGTGGGTGGCAGTTAGACTTTGTGCATTCCCTCTAGAAAGCCATGAATGGAGGAAGTATAGGTGGGTCTGAGTACCCATTACATACATCTGCTTTCTGATGGCCTTGCCTGGACAGGATGGAAGGGAGGGGCTAACACTTTACGTGAATAGATAGTGTCCTGTCCCCACACAAAGGGCTGGTTTACTCCCCATAGAAAGCCTGGCAGACAGGTCTGGGCTGAAAGGGGAACCTGTGCACTTCAGAGAGCTGTTTTGAAGTTACCCCTCCTCATCAAAGGCACTTTTGGCTATTAATACTGGAACTCTGACTCCCTAAATGTATACACTTCTGGATCTTCAACTGAACCTCTCTCAGAAGGACTGCTGTGCTGCTTAAAGAATTCCTCTTTGGACTACAGACTTGGTAGGCCTGCTTTTCTCTTGTGCTACCCTGCTGCCTGGTGCTCTATGTCTCTCCTGAAGGAGAGCTTGACTTTGCCTTCCCTCCTAGTGATTGCCAAAGGCTTGTTGACTTGCCTCCTGTTGCTTGAGACTCAGGGAAATCAAAGTCTCTACCCCTGCTACTGTGCCTAGCTCACTGTAAGTGGCCCAGACACTTGAACATGGATTTCTACACAACTCCTATATGCATGTAGCTTTACTTGTGCATCAACCCAGTTGTAGGAGTAAAATTGTCTCATCCCATAGGAACCGGCACTTAGCCTCCTGAGATTGATGCTTCAGACAGCATATCACCACCACTGCACCTCAGTGAGATTGATGCCTCCCCTCAACTTCATATTTAACAACAAGGGGTGGTGATGGACAGAGTTTCTGAATTAAGCAGAATACTCTCACCCAGTCAAGAGATCAGGGCTAGATCCAACACCGTTTTTTAGCTCACTGCACCATCCCAGTTCAGAACCTGGCTATATGCAAATTAGTCTGTTCCTGTCCCAGTGCATGATGGGAACAGGGCAAACCAAACTACCAAGCCAATTCTTACACTGGGAAGGAAACAAGCTTCCGGGGACCGGTTTCTGGCATTTCAGCCGTCGTCGTCGGCCCGGCTTGCTTGAATCCTGATGGTGCAATGAGCAAGGGACTCACATCTGAGTATACCCTTCCACGCTTAGGGTGGACAAAATATTTAACAACAAGGGGTGGTGATGGACAGAGTTTCTGAATTAAGCAGAATACTCTCACCCAGTCAAGAGATCAGGGCTAGATCCAACACCGTTTTTTAGCTCACTGCACCATCCCAGTTCAGAACCTGGCTATATGCAAATTAGTCTGTTCCTGTCCCAGTGCATGATGGGAACAGGGCAAGCCAATTCTTACACTGGGAAGGAAACAAGCTTCCGGGGACCGGTTTCTGGCATTTCAGCCGTCGTCGGCCCGGCTTGCTTGAATCCTGATGGTGCAATGAGCAAGGGACTCACATCTGAGTATACCCTTCCACGCTTAGGGTGGACAAAATATTTAACAACAAGGGGTGGTGATGGACAGAGTTTCTGAATTAAGCAGAATACTCTCACCCAGTCAAGAGATCAGGGCTAGATCCAACACTGTTTTTTAGCTCACTGCACCATCCCAGTTCAGAACCTGGCTATATGCAAATTAGTCTGTTCCTGTCCCAGTGCATGATGGGAACAGGGCAAACTAAACTACCAAGCCAATTCTTACACTGGGAAGGAAACAAGCTTCCGGGGACCGGTTTCTGGCATTTCAGCCGTCGTCGGCCCGGCTTGCTTGAATCCTGATGGTGCAATGAGCAAGGGACTCACATCTGAGTATACCCTTCCACGCTTAGGGTGGACAAACTTCATGGCAGAATCTGGTGCATCACTTGACACTTTTCGACTCCGGCACCTGTCTACAGAAGGAACACATCACCTATATTGCGTGGGGAAGATTGAGGTATCTCTCTGCTTGCGACCAGGAAAAGTACTTTGTTCACCGGGCCATGCGTGGGTCCTGTAGCTGGCCTGGGCTCCACAAGGTCGTCCTGAACTTTGACTTTTCCCCGGTCCAGTGTGACCTAACATAACCTTGTTAGGGCAACTTTCTTCTAAGTGCTTTACTGCATTGATTATTTTAAAAGTCAATATCTCAACTTCAATACATTACATTTTTGTCATTTTGGCCTTGTTTTGTTTATAAAATAATAATCTATTTTTATAAACCTATATGAGTCTTTTTGTGGTGTATTCACTGTGTTATTGCGTGTTGCACAAATAGTTTACACATTACCTCATTAGATAAACCTGACTGCTCTGTGCCAAGCTACCAGAGGGTGAGCACAGGCAATCTTTTTGTGTATCCAGCTTACCGTTACTAGGATTGTGATTCCTACTTAGGCAGGATTCATACCTCTGCCAACCAGAAACCGAATTTCTAACAACCGTCCTACTTAGTTAAGGTGTCATAAACCTCCATTATGGGATGTGAGCCAGGAGAATTAAGCTAAAAGCTTGTGTTTATCAAGATGGCGATCTGTTTCTAAGTTTACCTAGCATCCAAGATCAGAGAACAAGGAGTACAAACTTTAAGTGAGCCTGAGGAACAGCTGCAGAAGAGTCTCGGTATGCTTCAGAAATAAATTGAGGAAAAGCTGCTGTGAGTTGTACTGCAACTGCAAGGTGTGATGTACAGGGGAATGTGATTTGTTTTCAGAACACAACAAAGTAGATGTGAATCTTCATAGGAAATCACCATTTTCTAAGAATTTGCAACTAAAAAGTCTGAAAATAATAGAACTGTAATAGCAGTAATGCTTTTACAGTTCTCATTTCTTGCAATGAGAACTGATGTATCACAGTGAAAAATGCTCAAATGCTTGAACTATCTGGCAACACCGGTATAGGTGTCAGGGGCTGTGTAATGTAATTACCTTAATGGTCTGCCTTGACAGTGAGATCCACTGGATAATTAGGTTTATACCATTACTTTTATTGGAGGGCTTGTAAATGTGTTTTTGTCGAAGCTTTTGAAAAACTGTTGGGAAGAGATTCTTCCTTTTACCTTAAACAGCCATCCCTGGTAACGTGGTTAAAATAGATGACCTATGGAACGGTAAGGGAAAGCAGTTTAATATTCCATGCACACATTTGTTCCATTTCACCCAAAGAAAATGTGTAAAACACACACAAGTTCAGCATTTCCTCAGGAAGCATGCATAATTATAATGTAAAAGGGCATGAAAGTCAAAAATGTAGAGCACGACTCAAATAAGGGTTTATGCACTATTATAACACTAAAGTGCTATAATGCTATAATTTTAATGAAAATCATGTGAGGTAGCCACAAAACATTGATTTGCACTAGTAACTAGTTTCTTTGATGGACATCCTGCATAGGTATATTAAAGCCTGTAGACTTGTGAGCTTGTGGGTATTAACTACCTTTTGTCAGATCTAGTGCTGTACTAGGCAAAGTCAGAAATGTACTCATATTGAGGGCAAGAGTTAGTCAGTTTCCAGAGCATATATGGGGCGCCAATAAACATACACTGAGGTACTGATGAAGAGTTTTCTACACAGCAAAAAATATCTTCCTTTTGGAGATAAATAGCATGTGCAAATGGACTTGCGAGTTACATCTCTCCCTGTGGGCTTGCTGCATTTCTGTAAGGCTTAAGGTTTGAGCAATCTTATCAGGCCTTCTCCTGAAATTCTTTGTCCATAAAAAATGTAGTAACACAGGATCAATTTTTAAACTTTCCCGACAGCTTTTTTTGTGATGATCTTTATAGGTAATTTCTTTTACCTTTTTTAAAATGTTATATGACACTTTTGAGGGAGGGGTGTGTAGCTAAAGCATCTATGCATATACAATTGGTCTGTACAAAGTTCAAATTAGTTCAGGAAAAAGCTATTTGCAAGAAATTGGAAAGAGTCTTGTGGCGTCACTACATTAAAATTAGATAAGGATCACTACCAAATGGCCCTGAAAGACCACCATAAAATCTTAAGTGCTTCCACAGCACTTTTTACACGCAATGTATTAAGGATACTGATAATGACGGGAAGGACATTTTTAAATTGTTGCCAATTTTACAGTCTCTAAATTAACATCTCCCCTGTTGGAACCTAGCCAGTCCTTATGCGACGGTCTAAATTACTTTTTTGAGGCTAAAATCTTCTCAATTCAGTCCAATTTAGTGGGGGCAAATAATGCTCCTGGGAGACCTGAATTAAGAGATCTAGCCGGCCCCATCACACAATCTAAATTGGCGTCCTTCCAGACCCTGTCCCTGGAGGAGGTGACAGCTTCCTTTAGGAACTGTAAGTCTGGGTCTCCAATGGATCCAATACCCCCTCCTATCCTGAGGTCCATCTATGCTATCATCATTCCACTTTATCAGGAGCTATTTTCCCTCTCCCTCCATTCAGGGGTCCTTCCAGTGGAATGGAAAAGAGCAAATGTAATTACTCTGCTTAAAAGGCCAAGGCCTACCCTGAATCCCCGGCTAATTTTAGATAAGTCTCTCTGTTCCAGGAACTTCAAAGGTTTTAGATAGGTTGGTGAACCAACAACTTACAACCTTTCTGACTGAAAATGACTTGCTCCATCCTTTTCAACCAGGGGTTAGAGCCCACCACAGGACCAAGACCACAGTATTGGGGTTCACTAATTCCATTGAAACCAGTCTGGACTCAGGCCTAAATGTGGCTCTGATGCTGCTGGAAATGTAGCTGCTTTCGATACAATAGAGCATAACATCTTGCTGTATAGGCTAGAACGTCTGGGTGTGATAGGTTCTGCCCTAAGCTAGCTGGGCTCTATCCTTGAGAGACGTGAGCAGGACGTTTGGATGAAGCTGTATGCCTCAGGAGAAAAAATGTTGAAGTAGGGAGTGCTACAAGGCTCCTCTCTAAGTTTCACACTCTTCAACATTCATATGTCTCCTCTGGCAAATTTGGTTGAATCTTTTTAACATCAAGGTCATCTCATATGCAGATGATATCGAACTCCTGCTCATGTATGATGGGCATTCCTTGAAGGCGAAAGATGCATTTGCTCACTGTATAGTAGGGCTGCTTGATTGGCTGCAGGCAAATAAATTGCAGTGCAACCCCTATAAAATGGAAAAATTGTTGGTTGGGTGGAATCCCCTTCCAGGATGGGCAGGAGCTTGCCACGACACGGTTACCCCTCAGCCCCTTGATCGGTGGTGGCTAGGAATCTAGGCGTCATGTTGACATCCTACTTTCTTTTGAGACACAGGATTCACAAATCATGAAAACGTCCTTTTGAATTTTTCACATGCTGAAGAAGTTTCTTCACTCACTTCAGCATGATGCCCAAGTTACAGTGGGTAGATCACTGATTCTTTCAAGGTTAGAATATGCCGATGCGTTATATCTGTGCCTCCATGAATATCGGATCCAGTGGTTACAAGTTATGCAGAGCATGGTGGCCCACCTACTGTATAACATACCAAAATATACATCAGTATCATCATTTGGGCAGAGACTTCACTGACTGTCAGTTCGAAAGCGTTTACTGTATGAAGCAATGACACTTATGTGCCAAGTCCTTCACAAAGAAGGGCCTGCATACCCTAATGAAAGACTTAAGGAATACCGCCCTGGAAGACCCCTGCATTCCAGCAATGTCAGACTAATTGTGGTTACCCATTTTAAAAGGCTACTGAGGGGACGTTCTTTCTTCACTGTTAGAGCAGCTGGTATATAGAATCAGCTGCCTGAACATGTGAGATCTATCTAGGTTGAATACACATTTCAAATTGAGTTGAAAACTCATCGTCAGACTGTAATGATGACAGATCAGTGGTCCATGCCTTTGTTCTGCTCTGAGTCACTAAACAACACCATGACACTCTTTTGAGTAGCCATGAGCTATAGAAGAACTCACCATTCATTCATTCAAAGTGAGGGTGAATAAACGGCCAGCACCAACACTTTCTAGGGGGTCACATAATGAATTGATATTTTTGGAGCACAGACTGGGCAGGATAGCAAACTGGGTGTGCTAATTCCTAGTCCTTGCAGTTATACGGCAATATTTAACCCACTATATTACAAGGAGTGCAGTTCAGGTATGGTTGAGATTAGTGAGGCAGAGTCCAATGTACAGGGGATTATGTAGGAGATGAGGACATCTCCTTCAATGTGGTACCCTGGTTCAATAATGCCAAAAAGAAAAAACTGAAAAAACTTGTGCAGTGCGATGAAGTCCTTGCACAAACAATTGTACCAACTATCCAGATGTACCAGCTGTCTGGCTCAGCTTCTTCCCCACTGCTGTGAGTACCCCACTCCCATGGGTACTGATTTGGCTCCTTTGCCAAGCCTGTAGTGAAAAGACATGAAGAAGGGTCCATCTGGGGGCATTGACTGCTCTTAGAAATTGAAAATGACCTCTACAATAACAACCTCCTCCACTGCTCCGAGCAGGAGGGTGAACCAGAAACATAATAACGTTTAACTCCCTTCTTATGAGAAATATGACATTCACTATTTCTTCAAAGATGCCCAGGGGTAACCCAAGTAGTCCAGATACTGGTATCTCGTAGGAAAGAATAAGAAAAAAGAATTTCTATCGTTCAACAAGAACAACAGTCTAAACCTGGCTCAACAATATGAACCTGGGCAGAATCCAACCCTAACCTTCACCTAGTGCCAAGTCACTCAGATTCACCTTGAGCAGTGACCTAAGCCTTGAGGAACACGTTGCCAATAAAACCAAGACCACATGATACTAGCTTAGACTATTGAAGAGCAAGAAACCATTCCTTAAAGAAAATGACTTCACAATTGCAGTTTAAGCACTCATATTCTCATACCTGAATGGCAGCAAAACCTGTTCCTATGCAGTCCAAACTCAACAATGGTTCCACTTAAAAGCATCATAGACTCTGCTTCACGTCTCATCAAGGAACTGAAGAAACATGACCACATCACCCCCAACCTCATTGAACTCCACATTCTTCTCTTACCAGCCTGCATCATCTTCAAAACCAGCTGCATCATATTTACTGTTATCACAAATGGCGCCCAAGCTTATCTGGCTGAAAAGCTTACCACTGTCACTGGCTCTCACCACATCCACAACCAGGCCTGGAGACGAAGAAATGCATAAAGAAGAAACAAGGCAACAGGCTACCAATTTAGGCCTGGGTGGAGTTCTGCGAAGTGACCATAAAACTCTGCTGTGCTACGCTGAGTTCCACAAGAGGCAGCGTGCATTATGTTGCGCTGTTGGTGCAGATTTTTAGTGCTGGGTGTTTGTCTCATGCTGTAAAATCAGTGTGAACTGCACCACCCACAGTGCAAGAGGGAGCTGCTTCTTTCTGCCACTCAAATAGAAGTTCTACTCAAGCGGCAGCTTCCTCAAGGTGAACCGAAGGTTTCTTAACGCTAGCGGTAGTGGTCATCCGTGAGTACCTGCGTTTAGAAATCTCCCCGAGAGGTGGTCTGTAGTAAGATTTTCGTTGCTCGCCAACTTACAGTTGGTAAGTGCGAGTAAGGAAGAAACTCGGAGCAGAGGTTTTAAGAACTCCGAGCAGTACTTGGAGTGAAGAGTGGGAAAAACTCCGGGAGTGGAGCGGAATTTCACGCCCCGGTCTAGCCACCATTTATGCCCCCAGGTCTGTAACATCATCCCTGTATTTATCACGACCACCCCAAGCCTGATCCAATTTAGGTAGGAACAGAACACACGCCTCTTTAAAGAATACTAAAGCATGAGGAAAAAACAGTCCACTTCCACACTAAGAACCCAGCTTCGCCTCCAATCAATCACTGACTGTATCCTTGCCATTGACCTTATACAGTTTCCACTACCTTTTGGCTACGTCTGTACATGCAAATACAATACCACATACATACATACATTCATAAATACATATGTAAATCAATGCATGCATACAAGCAGAATGATGCTTTGGAAAGAAGGGAGAAAGTATTTAATCCTGATGAACTCTCCATTGTGAAGCCACAGAGCTGACCTCATCCCTGAGGTGGTATACGATCTCCAGGTGAGGCTTAATAAGCTCCCTGCTAAAGATGTGAGAAGTTGAATCAATGCTGTATTAAATGAAACATGGCTTGAAGAAAAGTGTTTTCATTCCTGAGCTAGACACTTAGATGGTGATGTTCCGTTGGCAAATACAATAGGGATCCTAAGCAGATCATTGGCTGCTCCGCGCCCTCTTTCAAGGATAAACTATTGGACACCGTGGGACCAGCCACTAATATTAAAGATGTAACAAAATCTAGAAAGGTAACCAGTACCCTGATTGATCTCAGTGTTTTGTCTAGTCTGTGTACACTGCCGCCTTTGTCCTGTGGGTAACCCAAATTGGGTGATTCATACTTTTGGGGTTTGATTCAAGCTTGGGGACGTTGTCAATGGCAGAAACGGGACTGGTTTTGCGGGGAATTGTTTTTGGTGAACATTTTGTTAAAGATATTGTTCAGAAATAAACAGTCTCAGGCAAGGCACAGACATACATACTCAAGGTTCTCTGCCATGGACGTTTTGGAGGGATCATATAAAGTTAAAGGAGACCATTCTAAAGTGGCAATTTCCAAAGCCCCCAAGGTGGTTACAACCCCAGAAAAGGGGAATTCAAATGAGATTCGGTCTTTTGTTTTTTGTCCAGGGGCACTGGACAAATTGATGGCAACTTAACAGGTGAGCCTTACCTATTCTTCCCATGTAAATGTGGAAGGGTGAATAGTGTGCAGTGGTGAAACATTGCATCCAATAGTTGGGTTCTGCAGACTGACAGGGCTTCTAAATTGAATGTTAGGTTCCCTATTCAGCCGCATGACTGAAATCCATCTTGTGCCCCATGCAGGAGCAAGCACTGGTAGACCAACATACCAGGTAATACTTTACAAAGGGCAGCATTCAAAATATTTTCTTCACTCAGCAGGGTAAGGTTCTTAGACATTTTCTTTTGGTTAGGAAAAAAGAACGAGGGCCTACATCAGAAATCAATTGGTGAGACATTAAAGTCTATGGTGTACACGAATTTGAAAATAGAGAGTGTACACTTGATGGAAGGCAATCGGATGGCCGGGTTATCTTTTAGTTTCTGCGTAGCAGGGATCATTTTGAGGTTGTTGACCAGTCTTCAGCCCCGCCGGGATTTAACAAGCATTTGAAGCTGGTGATCACCTGCTTCAAAGACCCTGAGAACTGGTCTAGCAATGACAACTTGCATCTCCAACAAATCTTTTTCACCCCGGAATACGAAACTCAGGGGCAGCACGACATTCTCAACAGGGGAAATTTGTTTAAACTTTATGCCAATATTGAAGGGCTTCAGCACCTAACTAATACGGACCTACTCTCAGTCAAATTCTGTAAGCAAGACACAACTAGCTCATTAGAACAAACACTAACAACATGGCGAACAGTAGAAACTGCCGAGTTAATACTGTCCTTCAGAGAGAGGTTCGATCTATGGGGTATAAGACTTTCCAGGCCGGCAAAACCACGTTACCCAGGCCCTCTTGAAGCTCGTCCGGCGACAAAAGGGAAAAAAGAAAATCGGATAGAAAGAAAGGAGCAAGCAATTTCAGTACTACGGAATGCTAGAGGGAACAGCCCTTCATCAACAACCCATCCCCTAACTACAACAGGTAATCAAATAAACTCCAAAGATGACGCCGCCTACTGGCGCTGGCTAACAGATACATTAAACAAACAGAAAAATAATTGACCTCCCAAAAAACCTCAAAAGAATAGCACCCAGGAAACCTTCCACCTATTGTCCTGGAATATAGCCGGAGCAAGGAAATGGATGGAAGAAGGCTTGCCCCCTCACAATTGGACAGCATGTGATATCATTGCCCTCCAAGAAACATGGGCATTGGAGGAGCTACCTCTTGTTGGGTACACCCACTTCAATATACCAGCAAGGAAAAATTTCCTCTACGGTCGACCGAAAGGGGGATTATCAGTTTATATCGCGTTGGACATCAAAATTAACTCAGAACAAATAGTCCCACATGGGCCAAACATGCAATTGATAAAACTAACTATGCCAGGCAGACCAACTCCGACACCACTGGTTAACCTCTATGCACCTCCAAAGGCGAAAGAGAAACAAGCCACATTGAATCAGCTAGTATCCATAATCAGGGATATTCGTATCAATAATCCACCCTGGGATATCATAGTAACAGGTGACTTTAATTCAAATTTAATCTATACGCCCGAGGACGATGAGATCATAGCAGCTGACAACGAATTCTGGAATGTCAAACCTCAAACTCAGCTGCAAACAGAGCGATTCGATCCAATTGGTCGAAAACTGGTAACTAGCCTGGAATTCCTAGGGCTGCGGTTCCTTAACGGAAGAACCAAAGGTGACAATCCACCACAGTACACCCATCTAGGAACTTCGACGGCATCAAGGCTCGATTACACAGCAGTCTCTCTCCCACTATTGCCATTTGTCCAGCAATTTTCAATAGAACACACCTCAAAAAGTGATCATTCATATCAGCATATTTATTTCAACTTAAAATTGACCAAATATCACAGTTGTAACACAGAGGGAGATAACCTCACGACCACCAATTTAAAACGACTTAACTGGACAACGGCCAATATTGATGAGCTGCAGGCAAATGTGCAGAGACTAAAAATTGAGGGTGAGGGAACAACAGGTACCCAAATACAAAAATGGGAGAGCTTTACTGAAAAATTACCAGCAAGTACGTCCGTTCCAAATAAAGCACAACCTCCGAATAAGAAAATTCCTCTGCCAAAGATTTTGGCAAAACTCAAAATAGAGATAAGGAGAAATGCCAGAGCGTTAAAAAAGACAACTACGTCATCCAAAGACTGGGTCCAAAGACAAAACCTCAAGAAAGAATATAAAAAGAAAATGTGGGAACACAAAAGATCTCTGACAGATGACTTCTGGGCAAAACTACTCTGCACCGCCAAGAACACCAACTCAAACGCATTTTGGAGGATCATTAACAGCTTAAACCACCCCTCAAATCCAACATCATCTAATGTCCAAGAAGCGGACTGAGTCGCGTTTTTAACAGAGAGGTTCTCAGAGACAACACTAGACCAGCTTAACTCGGGGGCAATCCAACAAACTACTAATGAAGTGGCCCAAGAAAGAAAAGGGAGTATCACTCCCAGCGGTGGAATAAGAACATCTTGCATGCAATCATCAAACAATAAAGATGAACGCAGAGAAAATCCATCACCAGACGGGGATCTTTTAGTAATCAGGCTTTACCGTGACGTGGTTAGCCCACGGGAAAATAAGGACGTAACAAACAAGGTCAAACAAGCAAGGTACAGTGAAGAGGACATAAGAAGAATCATAAGGAAGTCACGTGGCAACGGAGCTCCAGGGCCAAATGGGATACCTCCAATAGTCTACAAAACTGATCCAGACTTTTGGTGCAGGGAACTAAAAAGATTATTCGATGAGATAACAACTGTAAACAAAATACCGTCAAGTTGGCAGGGCTCCATAATCTCACCAATTTTTAAAGGAGGAGACAGAACATCCCCAGCTAATTACAGACTGATCGCCCTCCTAGACGTGGAGGCGAAGTACTTTGCATCCCTCGTCCTGGAAGATCTAATAAACTGGTCCGACGACACAAAGAGAATACCGTTGAACCAAACAGGCTTCAGGAAAGGAACTGGGACACTGACAAATATCATGTCTCTCTCAGTGCTAGCCGATAAATATCTTCGAAGAAAACAGCCCCTTCACTTGTGTTTTATTGACCTAAAGGCAGCATTCGACAGTGTAGATCGGAACATCTTATGGAGGAAATTGCGCAGTTGGAACATCCCGGATAAAATCCTGAGAGGGATCTTACTCCTTTATTCCAACACTTGGATGGCAGTTAAACTGGGGAATGGAACACGGCTCTCAAGGAAAATTAATACCAGTAAAGGTCTAAAGCAGGGCTGTGTCCTAGCCCCCCATCTTTTTAATCTTTTTATGGCAGACCTAACACCAAGTCTGAATAAGATCCCATCCCATCCACCTAAACTTGGCTCCTTCCCGCTAACTCATCTATCTTATGCGGACGATGTGGTACTGTTGAACCTAACGAAGATTGGCATCCAAAGGCTATTAGTAGGGCTGGCAGAATTCATAACAAACAACAACCTGGAGATAAACACAACAAAAACAAAAACAATGCTCATCACCAGGCGGCGGACAGCCAGTGCATACATCTACCTGGAGGGAACAAAGCTAGAGGCTGTGTCCAACTTCAAGTACCTGGGCTTCTACTTTGATAACCGACAAAGCCACCAGCAGCAAATGTTGTACATCACTCAGAGATCAAACTCACTCTCATTTGCTTTTCGATCTTTGGCTAAAAAGCTCTCGGGCCGTCATACAAACCTCTACTGGCAACAATAAAAGCAAAAGTTCTTCCAACCCTGTCATATTGCAGTGTAGGATTGCATGGAAAAGACGCAGATCTGCTTAATAAAATGCAGACAGCCATCTTCAAATCCACCTTCCACATACATCAGGGAGCCTCACCAGCTCAGACGAGGTTAGAATTCGGAATAATAAACGAGACACTGGGAAGAAAGTACGCAAGCATTAAGTACTGGTACACACTGAAACAGAACACGTCAGCCTCGGAATTGCACCAAGCACTATGGGAAGAAATAAGATCTGATGCTAATTCCCCATACAATCAGTATCTTGAAAAGGCCATAACTGAGACCGGAACAAGAAAACTTTGGGAACTCAACTTGCCTTACCCGGCGTTCAAACATGCTATAAATAAGTCAACAAAATTTCACTCCCTCTTACTCGATAAAGCTACGTTTAGTGCCAGAAAACACGCATGGATGGTCATATCAAACTATAAAACACTTGTGGCAGCCCCTTATCTAACAATCACATTTCCAGCTCATAGAAAACAGAAATTAATGGGACTCCGTCTGGGGAAATTTCCATCAACTATGGACCAACCAATCTGGGTGTATGACGGACCCAAAATCTGTAGACTATGCGGGAGGAGTAATGAGGACTTCATCCATCTTGTTTGTATCTGCCCGAATCTAGCTCAAGCTCGAAGCTCTCTTTTAAAAAAGTCAATGAACGAGCGAGGCATAAGAACGTGCAGATCTGCAATTATGGCAACCTTGAACCCAGAAGACACACGATTGAACTGCCTACTACTAAAGTTCCTTGCAGCCCACACCCAAGCGCTAAAGCACACCCGGGCACCCTGTCCACAAAAGGATAACATAACTGTGGTAGCTCGGAGAGAGAGCTCTCTGGAACATTGAAAGAGAAAAAAAACAATAACTTCTGCACTAAGTTAGATAGACTGTATTTCAATTACACGTTATTCTATTTTAAATAACAAACTTGGTATTAGACTGAGAATGCTCTAGAATATACCAACAGAGATCGCACTTATATATCAAGAAATTTTTAAACATATTAGTCGACTCTTTTAAAATGTATTGTTGTGGTTTTAATTAACTGAAACAATAAAAAAAATTTCACTTCACTTCACCTGCTTCAAAGTGAGTGAGGCTAATGGTCTACCTTGTTACTAGGGGGCAGATTTACAAGAAAGTGACGCATCTGTAAAGATGCGTCACTTTCCCTACGCCACCCTGAGAAACCCTTGCGCCACTCTGGATGCGCCGTATTTACAATACAGCGCACCTTGGCTCAAGGAATGACAGATGCGTCAGAAATTCTGACACATCTGTTGATGCAAAAGTCATGCATTGCTGGAGTTGTGTTGCAAGCATGACGCAACTCCAGCAATGCAGGGGGAGGCCTATCCTCATTGGGCTGCGTCACTCCTTATGCCTGCTTCAAGCAGACCTAAGAATTTGACACAGCGGCGTCCTAGAAGTGGCGCAGAGTGGTACAGTGAAATCTTGTAGATTTCACTGCGTCACTTCTACAAGGCTTTTTTGCATTGGAACGCTTACCCTGCATATATTATACCTGACGCAGGTATAATGTGACGCAGGGCTTTACAAAGTGATGCATCTCCCTAAATGCATCATGTTGTAAATGGGCCGCATTTTTACGCTGCTGCTGCGTCACAAAAAGTGACGCTACGGGGAAGCAAAAATGATGCAAGGAGCTTGTAAATCTGCCCCTATCTTTTTTATGGCCCAGAGCTGTGACATTCCTATTCTAATACTGTGGGTGGTGATATTATTTTCCTTCAGGGACTGGGTTTTCTTATAAATGAAAAGAAATCAGCTCTGTCTTTCAGCAGTACAATGGATTTATTGGGCTTTGCCATAAATTCACTCTCCATGGAATATTTTACAGGTCATTGTCCAGACAGTTGGTCCTCCTATTTTCCTCCATTCAGACACATTTCCTGGATGCACTTCAATAGTGGGGCCTTCAATGCATTAAAATATTGTACTTAAAGATCTATCATACTCTGAGGATATATCGCTATACCAGGAAGCCAATATGGAGATCTAGGAAAGGCTGGAGCACATACAGAATGGAAAGGCTTTGCCTTTCCCCCCTCCTTCCTGGAAATCATCATAGAGTCAGACACTTGCATGGAAGGTGTGGGCGGGTTGTGGACATGTGTCCACATTGGGAAAAGTGGCTAGCAGATGTATTTTATTTTCAAATCAATTGTCTTTAACATCAATCTTGACCTTTTGTGGGCCATTGCCTCTTGGAGGACAAAGTCTGGTAATATATGCTCTTGAGAAGGGCCACCATTTCAGCGATAAGATATACCCTGTCTGGTGGCACAATATTCTTAATGTTAGCAGAATTGACCAAGGACTTTTTATATTTCTGCATGGATTGTTAAATTTCAGTGATGACTGATTATATTTCAGGAAAGACAAATGTAGCCATCAACTGGAGCTACCAGTTTCTCAATTTCCATGTCAATTGCACCTAGGTACAATTTAGGTACACACAAAAGTTTTTGTATGCTTCCCGCACTACAATTGACTTTAGTTTCTTTCATTTTGAGATAATCTCATGTATGAAATGTTGGTAATTACTCCTATTACAATAAATAAACTGTTGAATGTCCTTTTCAAACTCGTTTTGCCCTAAGTAAGATGTTATCACTTTTAAGATTGTTTACCCATTTATTTCTAACTAGTGTAAAGCAACCAACAAAATCAAAGCAGTATGCCAAGTTCTACATACCCATAACTGAGAAATGATTGAAGGACATATACTTACCATTTTCTTTTTGAGAACCCCAGCCAGTGACATAGCAGAGAGTCCCAGAGGAGAAAACCTTTGGATTTCTGGGTAGGCATATGGGATGGACAAGGTCATTGAAGAACAGGGGTGTTTCCAGTTCCAACAGCGCAATATCATAGTCTGATATGTATCGGTCATAGCGAGGGTGTACGATAATCCTTCGAACTGACTTCATTAACAAAGGATGATAGTTTTTTGTTATGAATCTCATTCCTATATGCACCGTCCAGACAGAAGGCAAAGAATACCTGCAGAAATAAAGAAAAAGCAAATGAGTAAATGTGCTCTGATTGTCAGAAACCAAAGCTGATTTTGCAATTATAACATAAAACAATACAGGCGTATTTGTAGGGCACATGTGAGGTGGTTCTTGGCACTAATGACAGGACCTCGGAAGGATGAAGGATTGACGGGACCCCTTTGGTCTTTATTCTGCTGTCATGAGGCCAAACACAGATCCCTGCAGTGGATGCACTAGCCGACAGCGTTAGTACATTAAACATCATTAATAGGAATGAAGATCTGAAAGCCTTGCTATGTTTTTGAAACTGTTGCAGTCAAGGCTGGATGTATTTTATCTTTTGTTACATTGGAGAAGGAATTTGTTATATTTCTCACTAGAGACAGTAACTGCAAAGAACCCAATCCAAATGACCATGACACACTTCTCAACTAACACTTGTGTGGGGGGATGTTTGTTTCTTTGGAAAGCCTAGCATTTATTCTCTTAATTAAATACAGCAGCCATTTCAAAGCAACTGTGAGAGGTAAGTTTGTTATCTTAAGTGAGAGAACAATTAGATCCATGTCTACCACTGTAGATGTCAATCCACTGCACCGTATTCAGAAAGAAACTATCGGGGTGCCTCCCTTAACCAGGCGTGCACCCTTCCCCCTCCTGAACACTTAAAAGGAGGTGTAGTACTCTCCTACTGAGAGTATCCTTGACAGGATGCACCATCACCGTCTTCTATGAAATGAAGGTAACATGGGGACAAGCAATAACTTGAAACCACAGCTATACTTCGATATCTGACCCCCTCCAGTAGCCAAAGTCCTTGGCCCTCTCCACTGCTACTTTTCACTCCAGTTCTGTAACCCTGATTGCAAGGCCTCTCTATCCTTTTTAACATGCCCTGACTTTTACCCTTGCTTGCCCAACCTCACTGTAACTTCTGCCTTGCAGATCCAGTGTTCCATTGCATTCTAACTACTTTTGTGCTTTATAAATGCCTTGCTGCAGCAAGCTAACCAAATTAGCATAGGAGCTCACGTGACAGAGAATACAACAAAAGCAAACATCAAGAGTGCTTTACTCAGCAAATACGTTCTTCACCCCATCCTGTTGGAAGAGCAACAAATGCCATGTCCTTAACACTGTGGGCCTGATTTAGAAAAGACACTTACATTTTTTTAGTAATTTGCACTTTTGAGTACTTTTGCTACATTTTGGCTATTCACAAAATCTGAGTATAAATTGATTTTAAAAGTGTACGTTAAATGTCTCCACCACATTCAATGGCCTCAGGGATATTCACGAACTGCAGGGGCTATTCATAAAGGCAACTTACACTTTTGAGTAATTTTACACTCCGGTTTTGTGCATAGCCAAAAGCAGTACTCAGCAGTGTAAGATACATAAGCACTAGCGGCATGCCCTTATTTGGTGGTATATTAATATAAAAGTACCATTTTCCACAGTCGGCTTATTTGTTAATGTTTTTCAACACAATACTAGTTATTTCACTATTTACGTTTTAGCAACATGGTATGGTGCGTCAAAATGTTGCTGTCATGATATTGTCTGACATAAATTTTGTGTTTTACATTAAATTTACCACACAACGGAAATGAAACTTTGGAAAATGTAGATAAGAATGAGGGCATGTGAGAACTACTAGTATTTATAGTGTTTTCCCTAGAACAAACTTCACATTTGGTCTTCTTTTCTTGTTTCACTGAGTAAAACTTATCCAAATATCAACTAAAATGTCCTTTGTGAAGCCCAGTGGGGAACAATAGTAGCGGGGATTAGAAACATTTTGCAAATCCTTTCACAATATTTGGATCCATTTATAAATGTATATGGGTTTATACAGTGGAGGGATCTGCCTATTGACTATAGGAAGGAAAGGTAATTGTGTATCTATCTATGTATGTATCTATGTATGTCTGTCTGTCTGTCTGTCTGCCTGTTTGTCTGCCTGTTTGTCTGTCTGTCTTTCTGTCTGTCTGTGTTTCTGTCAGTCTGTCTGTCTGTCTGTCCATATCTCGGTCTGTCTGTCTATTTGTAGATGTGTCAGCATTAGGGTGCTAGTTCCCTGAACATATTACCTTCACTCCACCCTTTTTTGCTGAATTTGTTTTTGTTGGCCATGGGACTCTACACACTTTACCAATGCTAACCAGTACAAAAGTGATTGTGCGCTCTCCTTTAAACATGGTCAAATTTGCTTATATCCAATTGCCATATTTAATTTACTTAGAAGTCCCTAGTACTGTGCTACAGTAGGTACTTAGGACTTGCAAATTAGATTCTACTAGCGAGCCAGCTGCACTGAATGTGCTACCTACCTAACAACTTAATAACATATCTCAGGCATGCCATATCAGTCTATGAGTGCAGTTCTAAACTGCTATTTCGACCAGATCTAAATCTTCCTTTTTAATACATATACATCATCCCTAGGGTAGGCTTAAATAGCCCTTAGGGCAGGGTGTATTGTGTTTAAAAAGGTGAAGATCAATTTTGAAGTTTTCCATATTCTGGTAGTGAAAAACTCCTCACTTTGTTTCACTACTGCAAGACCTTCCACGTCCATAGTATAACATTGGGTTAGCTTATTACATTTAATAAGTGACCACAATTGGGTGAAAGCAGGTAGGAATGTTGTGTTTGGTGTCTGAGGAATGGGAATTTAAAACCCTCTTTAATGGTAAAGTCAGATTGTAAGTCACATGCCTGAAAATGCCGCTTTTAGAAAGTTGACATTTTATTTGCCGAACCATTTCGTGCCTGCAGCCTGTTACTTGGTCACATAACTATGTGTACTTGTCAGTAGACCTTTGTGTATTTCTCCCAGACAATCTCAGAAAGGGGATTGGCAGGATGGGCAATCTGACAGGATGAGGGAGCATGGCTGTCACCTACCACTCTTGCACCTCAATGTGGCTGCCTCAGCACACACACACACAAAGGACTTTACACTACCCTATTGTGCCTCAAACAGACAGGGATCAGGATAGGGAGGCAGGGAATTCCAGACAATTTGTGTAGGGGGAAAGATCCAGTAGCTATATGCCACTCCACTCTAAATCACTCTACACCACTCAACACTAGTCTACTCTAATGTCACTCCAATCTATGCCACTCTACTCTATGCCACTCCACTCTACCCTATTCCACTATACGTCACTTATCGATACCCCACTCTATGCCACTCCTCTCTGCGCTATTCCATTCAATGCCACTATATTCTATGCCACTCCACTCTGCGCTATTACACACTACACCACTCCACTGTATGCCACTCTGCTCTATGTTATTCCACTCTATACCACTCCACTCTGCTCTATTCTACTCTACTGGAATATGTACACAAGGTAAACCCAAAGATCGTAAGGGACCAAGTCTACTTGAGTAATTCTAGAGACAATGGACCCTTAACAAAAAATGAAATACAGTTGTTCTGGATACACAGATCAGTTCAATAAACAGTCTTCAATGATCAGAGTTTTCAATTGTATTACCACAATTCGATCCAACATTTGAATTACCCCAGCTGGAATAATTTCAAAAACAAAAGATCAAGAGAGCAAACAAATAATGAACTGAAACAAACAATGAGCAAAAAAACAATAAAGTACAGATAACCAGGTGTTAAAAACTGACAATAAAAGACTATGGTTTTTGGTTTCAAACTTAATACAGATAAATATGAAGTATTACCACTCAACAAATACTGTTTAAAAAGGAAGCTTACAGATTCGTGTTCCACTTGATACAATATTCAGATTGAATGTTCTACTGAGCTATACTAAATGTGTATTGATCCATGCTTCCTGCTAAACTATGTCAAAATAATTGATTGCTTACTATCAAGTTTTTATGGACTGGGAAGAAGTTGAGCATTTATTTATATAAACTTAATAGACCCAAATAAAACAGAGGAGTTGACTTTTCAGAGTTCTTTAGGTATTATTTTGCCTTCAATATAAATCAAATGTGCTCTTCTTTATCACATGAATGTACTAGAAGTAAGAGTATTTGCCAGAAGCTGGATCACTCATTTTACCAGACCTTCTCCTTCAAAAACATGGGGCCTGATTACGATAGTGGTGAAACCGCCACCGACAGCCTGTCATTGGTGGTTTCAACACCATCGTAAGCAGGGTTCATGCCAGCCACATTACAATGGCGAGCATGTCTTTGGTGGCAGAAAGACCGACTGTCACGGTTCCTACAGGCTCTTTGTGCCTGTCAGAGGGTAATCATTTCCAAGACAATACCTTAGGGATTATGATGTCCCTTTCCGCCTGCCTTTTTCATGGTGGGTAACCTGTAGTGGCCCCCCTTCCACCCTGCACCCCATATATGGTGCCCCCCTACACATCCCTTCACCATGTGGCATGGCCCGATTTTACATTGTGGTGGGTGCTGGATCCACTGCAATGTAGAATATAGGTGCTGCAACCGCTGTGGTGGCGGTCACATTGTAATTACCCCTGTGGGACCGCCGGCTTGTTGGTGGGCAATCCCATTCCCCGAAACGACGGCAGACCGACCGTTGGTTTCGTGGCAGCCAAAATAGCAATATGTGACACATGTGCTTAAATGTAATTTATTTTGAATATTTAACATGCAAGTTTGGAATAAGAATATTGAAAAAGGCCCATCTCGCTACTTTTTAACATTTCTAACAACATTTTTATATGGAGAATAATAGAAATCTAGTCTGTGTGTTGTATGAAAGGTAAATTTGTTGATCTGATTGCAAATCTTTTACAGGTTATTGCATCTAACTGTAAAACACTGATAATATTTTGTATAAGGTGCAGTGGAGTTTAGCATGCCATTGTCATAGATGAGACAGAGTTCACCTCTCAATTATGCAAACAAATAAAGAAGAGATCTGTTATCGTCCCCCTTGACTTCCTATTTACCAAGAACTAATAATATGGTGTCTACAGTTTGTGAAGTTTTTGAACCTCCTAAATTTATAACATTTGCATATGAAGGTTTCTGAACTGCATCAATATGTTTGTCCATGAACTCTAGAATGTTTTGATAATGGCTGAAATGTATCATATAGTTCTTAAACAATCACTGTTTTTCACTATACATGGGCTTGTTCTAACTGTTTCTGTTGGGTATGCTATTTGATATTGTGCTGAATGTGTCCTTCTCCCTTCATCTCCCCTTAACATTGTTGAATTCAAAATTATTTTAAAAATTGCCTATTGCCTAATTATAATTGTCGTAATTACAGTACACTTTGTTTTATGAGAATAAGAACTCCTCTCAAAAGTAATTTCATTCGGAACTTTGTCTGATTTTTGCTGTCTTTAAACGAACCAATAATTTGTTTTTCTACATATTGATATCGACTGATTACTGTATTTATTTTTGCATATTTTAAATAAACACATGCCAATTATATCTATAGCGGAACATTGTAGCACTCAAACTGACATGTTGTTTGAGAGTGGTGTTCATGCTTTTGATATGCAATTGCTTTGCTGAAAACGAGCAATGTTAGGTGGTTCTACTTGATTTCAGGTCTCATGAACAAGGTGTTTAAGGTGGGGGGAGTGGTGTTTGGCTGTGGTGGGTACACATTAAGAATACCTAGAGTTAAGACTGATTAGTCAAGCCTTTAGTGCCTTTCTGTTACTTCCATACTAATATATCATTAAAGTTTGCTGTTTTGAAGTATTTAATTGAAATTCTTAACTTAAACAATAGGATGGCTACCTTCTCATTTTAAGAGTGCCACATCTTCTGGGCCCACATTGGAGTAGTCAAGATCCCTTTGACATTTTTAAAATGTGATAATCTCAAAAGCTATTTGGATGTGGCAAAGACTATCCTTCAATCAATTTGAGGTAACATTGATGGGCAGCTCTGGCATTTTGCATTGCCAGTTGTTGTGAATAGTCTATATGTATTTCCTGACCAAAGGAATAACTGTTGGATTTTCTTAAGGCAACCTCTTAGTGATTTTGTAGTCTGGGAAGATGCCTATCAAAGATATCTTCGTCTCTGTCACCACTTCTAAAGTAACACAGATTTGTTACGTTTGTTTGCACTGTTTGTTGTCTCCAAGAAGATTGCCAGCTTTTGCCTGTCTGATTTCGTTTTAGATAAGTAGAGGATTCATCTGACAACGCTGAGTTCAAGCATGTGTAATGTATCTTTACCATCATTACACAGGAAAATAGGGAGGAAAGTACCCTCTGGGATAGTCTTACATAATATTCCCAACATCCTACTGCTTTAGAGAAAAGAATACCACCAAGGTCCATGTAGGAGTCACAACCTGCAAATGACCTATGATTATATTCATCGAGCCGCAGCACCAGCAGCAAAGGGCCGGGCTTAGCTCCGCCTGTTCCCCGGCTGGGCTTGGCTCCGCCGGGTCCCTCCCACCACCAATGACGCCCTGTGCAGCGCCAGGAGGCGCATAAAGGCAGTGCCGGTATCGAGTCCTGTGGGGTTGTTTGTGACGGTTTCCAGCGTTCATCGAGCCGCAGCACCAGCAGCAAAGGGCCGGGCTTAGCTCCGCCTGTTCCCCGGACGGGCTTGGCTCCGCCGGGTCCCTCCCGCCACCAGTGACGCCCTGTGCAGCACCAGGAGGCGCATAAAGGCAGCGCCGGTATCGAGTCCTGTGGGGTTGTTTGTGATGGTTTCCAGCGTTCATCGAGACGCAGCACCAGCAGCAAAGGGCCGGGCTTAGCTCCGCCTGTTCCCTGGCCGGGCTTGGCTCCGCCGGGTCCCTCCCACCACCAGTGACACCCTGTGTAGCGCCAGGAGGCGCATAAAGGCAGCGCCGGTATCGAGTCCTGTGGGGTTGTTTGTGACGGTTTCCAGCAGCAAAGGGCCGGGCTTAGCTCCGCCTGTTCCCCGGCTGGGCTTGGCTCCGCCGGGCCCCTCCCACCACCAGTGACGCCCTGTGCAGCGCCAGGAGGCGCATAAAGGCAGCGCTGGTCTCTCGCCCCGCGGGACGCGCGCGGGCACGCGCCGGGACAAGGGCGGGGCTGTCTGCGGCCGTCAGAGGCCAGAGGAGGCCGGGCTGGGCCACGGACTTTGGGACTTTCCTTTGGGACTTTTAAGAACCGTGAGTGTTAATTATTGATTTTGTTTTACTGGCTGTTAATTGAGTTGGTCTGTCATGGCTAAACTGCGTTTCCTCAAAGACACCTTCTTTGTCTGGGCCACTAGATAACTACATGGTAAAAGTGGTGAGCAAGATCAACACAGCACGCCGCATGTCTCTAGGCCGATTCAGTCCGCCTGCTTCACCTACAAATGGTTCAGTATTAACAGAGTTCTGTGATCTAGCTCCAGGGGGGACTCCAAGCACCCAAACAGTTGCGGATATAGACACATCTCTCAGCCTAGCTCCTACTGAGGTGCTACTAGATAACTCCCTGTCTTCCACTACCCAATCTTTGCTTATTGCATCCCCGGAACCCTCCCCGGTACCACGGCAGGCACAAAGGAAAGTGAGAGCCTGTAGAGGGTCACAAAATAAACGAGGAGGGTACAAGAGAGCCAAGAAGGTGGCCATCATACCGGACGATGAAGGGGGAGGCCTCCCGGATTGCCCAAATGAGGGATGTACGATTAAATTGAATAGTGATCAATTCGATTCCCTGATTAACATGTTCGAACTGAAAATGGAGACTATGTTCAGACCATTGGCAGACAGAGTCGAACAGGTCACAAAAGAGGTATCCAGATTGGGTACCCTTTTAGCTTCCCACCTGGCCACCGTAGAGAAAAACCCTCAAAAATCTAATGTCAGCTCTAAAGAAACTAAGGGCCCTGCAGTTCCCAGTAAAGGGGTTGGGGACAAAATGGATCAGGTCTCAAAGGAGGTTTCTTGGTTGGGTGTTCTCCTATCTACACATTTGTCCTCATCCAAAGCAGACAGGAACACTAACACGGGCACTGCCGTAAATGAGGGGTCTACAAGCTCTTGTAGTGGGGGTCACAATGCAACAAACATCGTGCCAGCTGTAACACCTGCACAGCCCCCGAGTAATCAACCCATTCCTCCTTCAATTCTGAAGGCTAATTCGGTCCCTACTGTTGCAGGGAATAACTTAGGGTTGAGGGAAGGCAAGCAAAGACCCCTAGTTAATCTACCACCAGATTGCGCTCCATACATAGTAGTGCTAACAAATGTCCCTGGTGTACACTCACGGTTAAATGATGCAAGGGGGGAAACTATGGATTCCTTGAACCATAAAGTATTGGCATGGCTGAGTAAATACTGTGGTTTTCCTGTTACATTTTGAAATGACATTATATCGACACGCAGAGTGGGCTGGATAGGCAACTCTAGAGAAGCGACCAAGGGGGACTGCATTATTTTAAACTTTAGGCACCCACAGCATGTAGCCACTGTTCTGCTGAGGGTGGCCTCCTTCAAGTCAAGTCAAGTCAGAAGATTTATAAAGCGCACTACATACCCAGAGGGTCTCAAGGCGCTTGAGGAAGGGTGGGGAATTAATTGTCGAAGATCCAGGTTTTAAGCTGCTTTCTGAAGGCTGGGTGGTTTTGAGTGAGGCGAAGGTGAATGGGGAGGGAGTTCCATGTTTTAGCCGCTAGGTAGGAGAAGGATCTTCCTCCCATGGTGGATTTGTTGATGCGTGGAACCGCGGCGAAGGCTTGGTTGGATGAACGTAGCTGGCGGGAGGGGGAGTAGAAGGATAATCGCGTGTTGAGGCATTCTGGTCCAAGTTCGTAGAGTGCTTTGTGTGCGTGGGTGAGGAGGCGGAACGTTATCCTCTTATTAACAGGGAGCCAGTGGAGGTCTTTTAGGTGACCTGAAATGTGGTCTTTACGCGGGATGTCTAGTATGAGTCTGGCTGATGCGTTTTGGATGCGTTGGAGTTTTCTCTGAAGTTTAGCGGTGGTACCGGCGTATAGGGTGTTTCCGTAGTCCAGGCGGCTTGTAACTAGTGCGTGGGTGACCATTTTTCTAGTTTCGGTGGGGATCCAGCGAAATGTTTTTTTGAGCATACGGAGGATGTTGAAGCAAGATGATGAAACTGCGTTGACTTGTCTGGTCATCGAGAGAGAGGAGTCAAGGATGATGCCTAGGTTCCGTGCGTGATCCGTTGGAGTGGGTGCTTTTCCTAGGGCCACTGGCCACTGGCCACCAGAAGTCGTCCCAGGCGGAGGGGGAAGTACCTAAGATGAGGACTTCTGTTTTGTCTGACTTAAGTTTAAGACGACTGTGCTTCATCCACTCGGCTACTTCTTTCATTCCTTCATGTAGGTTGGTTTTAGCGGTGTCTGGATCTTTGGTGAGGGAGAGGATCAGCTGAGTGTCATGAGCGTAGGAGATGATGTTGAGGTTGTGTTGACGTGCGATGTCCGCGAGGGGGCTCATGTATACGTTGAAGAGGGTGGGGCTGAGTGAAGAGCCTTGTGGCACGCCGCAGATGACTTCGGTGGACTCCGACTTGAACGGTGGGAGGCGGACTCTCTGAGTTCTTCCAGCGAGGAACGAGGTGATCCAGTCCAGAGCTTTTCCTTGGATTCCGATGTTGTTGAGGCGTTGTAAAAGGGTGCTGTGGCAGACTGTGTCGAAGGCTGCAGAGAGGTCAAGGAGGATGAGGGCGACTGTGTCTCCATTGTCCAGTAGTGTTCGAATGTCATCTGTTGCTGCGATGAGGGCGGTCTCCGTGCTGTGTTTGGCTCGGAAGCCAGATTGTGATGGATCGAGGGATTTGTTGGCTTCGAGGAAGGCGGCAAGCTGGTTGTTGACTGCTTTCTCGATGACTTTGGCCGGGAATGGTAGGAGCGAAATGGGGCGGTAGTTTTTGAGTTCGGTGGGATCAGCTGTGGGTTTTTTCAGGAGGGCGCTGAGTTCGGCGTGTTTCCAGCTTTCCGGGAAGGTGGCGGAGTTGAGGGAGCAGTTGATGACGTCTCGGAGGTGTGGTGCTATGATGGAATCTGCTTTGTTGAAGATGTGGTGGATGATTTTATTTGTGCGCGCCCCCTTGGGTTTTTCTACAATCATCTTAGTAACATCTCTAAACCCCATGTTGTTCTACAAAACCCACTACCATCTCCTTTTATGCAGGGCACTGGTCAGTGTGCCCATCCTGGTTATCAAAATTCTTTGTCATCGGACTCTTATTGTTACACTTTGTGTAGGCCAAATTTTCAAGCCGAACAAATTCTTCCACTCTGTAATCGGTTTGCGCCCTTGGCATCCCTGGAGGAAAATGACTGACTGGTAAACAACTCAAGGATTAATCCACAGTCCTGAAGAATCATGACCTGGAACATTGCCGGGATTAGGGCTAAAGGTGAAAACGAAATATGGATTGACTTTTTGAAAGCTTTTGACATCTTGGCATTTCAGGAGACCTGGGACATATCGAACAGCTTTTCCTTAGATGGTTATAGACATTTTTCTATTCCAGGCACAAGTAGCGTGGCAGGTAGATCAAAAGGAGGTTTACTAAGCCTGTTCAAACTGGATTTAAAAGGAGTGTTAACCCAGCTTGATTCAGGTTGTCAAAATTGCTTAATTGTTGAACTGAATTCCCCCGATTCATCAAACATTTTGTTCATTAATTTTTATAATGCAAATGCTAATGAAAATACCAGACATAATCTGGATTACCTTGATAATTTTTTGTCGGTCTACAGAACTAAAGTAAATTGTTTTGAGATAATTCTCTTAGGTGACTTTAATATTCACCCCTGTAACCAGCCCTGTGCCAACTCAGTAGAAGCGGGTCCGCCCTGTTCTACAGTAACACATTTTGAACATTCAAAAAGAGGGGAGGCACTTGAGGATTTCTTGGCGGTGTGGAATTTGTATGAATCTGGATGCGGTGAGGGTGAAAACAGGGTCCCTACTTTTAAAGGATCTGGTGAAGGCACAAATATTGATTTTATTTTTATGTCCTGTTACATATTAGGTAAAGTGGTAAGGTATAAAACAGTGGTTTCAGTCTTTAGTGACCATAACCCAGTCGTGGTGGAGGTATTGTCCAGGGATTTTTTAACCATGAAATTATTGTTACATAAGGGTGGCCAAAATGTGACCCCAACAGACCAAGGCCGTAGGTTAAAGTGGTCGAATATTAATCCTGAAATTATTGTTCAGGACCTTCTGGCTAGGGCGGAGGATGACGTAGCTATCTGTCTTTGCTCGGGGGCACTAAGCACTCAAGTAGTTGTGGCGTTCGATAATATCTGCAAACAGATCAACCATAGTTTAACTGGGGCAAAAGGGCCCTCCAAACATCATGTGAAGAGATGGTTTGATCATTCGTGCTCAAAGGCTCATGCTGATTTACTTAGGGCCTTGAAGACTAGTCCAAAAGACCGCGCCCTAATAGCTAAGTTAAGAGTATGTTATAAAAACACCATGCAAACTAGGAAGAACGAGCTAAAAGAAAAGGCTTGGTTAAAGCTACTTGATCCCGAGACATTGAAAAATAGTTGCCAGTTCTGGGATGTAGTAAACCAGCCACTTTTCTCAAATGAGGAAAATCGCACCCTTGAGTCTAATATTCCTTATGATGCAAGGATCAAACATTTTGGGAGCATATACGCTAACACTGCCCATCAGGACCCTCTAAATGACACCACCTATAGAAAGGAGGGTTCTTGTGTTATCTTCGATGTGCAAGAAGTGGAAAGGGCGATAGACCAGACCTTGATAAACAAGGCACCTGGTCCCAATGGGGTCCCTGCCGACATTTTCAAATATGCCCCAAAACTGTGGTCGAAGATCCTATGCAAGGTTTTTAATGCACTAAATCATGATAATATCCCAGCATCCTGGAAAGAATCCATTATCGTCCCACTCTTTAAAAAGGGTAACAGGGTAGACCCAGCCTGTTACCGACCAATTTCTTTAATAGACTCCTCTGTTAAAATTTTAGGGCGGGTCATTTTGCACAAATTACAGGAGTGGCTTGACGATAAAGGGATACTGTCGAACGCGCAATATGGATTCAGATCCAAAAGAGGTACTTTGGATCAGTGCCTTAATTTACAATTGCGGGTGGATAAATATACTAAGGCCAAGGATGGGTCACTATACCTGGGGTTTATAGACCTGTCCTCAGCCTTCGACCTTGTAAATCGCACAAAACTCTGGCTGATTTTAATTGATTTAGGTCTTGACCCTGCCCTGGTAAACTTTTTAGCTGATCTACATTCTGGTCTCTTGGCCTCTGTCAGGGTGAACGCAGAGGGGCGTTGTTCTAGTCATTTTAAACCAGAAACGGGGGTCAGGCAGGGATGTATTATGGCCCCACTTCTGTTTACAGTTTATATAAACGCCCTTGAACCCGTGCTTAGAGAGGCCGCGTCTGATATACCGCATATAGGGGAACTTGGTATACCGGTCCTCCTGTATGCGGATGACGCTGTCCTTCTAGCGCGGACCGGTGTCAGCCTTCAAAGTTTGTTGGACGCTTTTGGCCTTTTTATGACCTCCCTGGACCTTAAAATAAATGTAAAGAAATCTCAAATCATGATTATGGGAAGGGGCAAGAAAGACAAACCTGAAAACGTTCTTCTGTTGTGAGGAGGAAATTAGCAGAGTCCCTACATTCCCGTACCTGGGGATCACCTTCGAGGAGAAGGGGAATTGGGGACCGCAGATTAAAAATAGAAATGCCGCCTTTGCTAGAATCTCCTCAGCAATCATGGGTTTTAGTAGAAAACTGGGGGCTAGGCCCATATAGGCTTTGTTGAACATTTATAAAGCGAAATGTTTGACGGTAGCCACATATGGGTGCTCAATATGGGGGTACAGTGCAACAGACTGTTTACAAGTCACTGAAAATAAATTTATGAGAACTATTCTACCAGTTGCAAAAAATCACAGAAACCTGTGGTATGGGGAGCACTATCCACTCATGCACAATTACGTGCTTAGTTTCCCTTGTTTTTTATATACACATCTTTCATCAGTTTAAAACGTTGTGGTTCAACAAAAGTTAAACTAAAGTGTTCGCAAACTATATCCACAGTCATACATATCAGACTAAGAACGTGAAAAAACAAAATAAATTATCATCAAACAGTGCTTTGTGTTTCCTTTCTTCAATAGTTTTATTCTTCTTTTTTCATCAATGCAAGTTTGAATTCCTCAAACATCTCTCCGTTATTCAACATATGAAGCCATGTGCCAATGCATTTCGGTATGCACCTTCGTCAGGGGAATGTGCTACAAATAACATAAAAGTCTATCACATGTATGCCAAAGAAAATATAATATTTACAGTTTCATGCAGTAGATAATTTTTAGAATCAGTCTTGAACAGAAACCAGAAGATCTCATAGAGTGTAAATACATCACATGTGCGATAAAGATCATGCTCAACAAAGTTCACCTGCAACCTATTAGACCAAAACATGGTATACAACCAACACCGCCACCACCTACTGCTCACTACATGCAAGTGTGGACAACGTAAAAAACGTGTAAAACCATGTGTGCCGCCAAGTAATGCAAAATTCAAGAAGTGCCACAGTTGTGCACTCTTACCTTCACTCACAGCAATAAAGCCAAGAGAAATCGAATTCCGGGCTATCCTAGTTCTAAAAAAATAACGACGAAAATCTTACTATACAGACTCCAATCCTTGATGTCTCGTTAGTCCTAGTATGAACAAACCAGTACTTACTCGGTCTTCTACACCCCACGTTTAATCCTTACAACGATGCTCAAATAGGCTCGTATCTTTGCTCTGTAATACAGTAACAGGAGGGCTCCTTAGTATTTAAATCAGTTATAAATGCGGGTTCTGCTTATTCCACGTGGATTATGTCTCACCTCTAACTTCGAATGCACCGCGTAGCTCTCGGGTTCTTTCGTATGACTCTCACTGTTAGATCGGGACCGTGCTAGAGACGCCGATAAACGGCGTGTGACATCATAGTGTTCTAAACATGGAAAACGGACTCTCAGCTTACTCATCCTCATCCAAAATGGTGGTTACGTTTACTTTACTCGGCAGAATATGAACAGAGGCTTCTCTTCCTAAATTAAATAACTAACACTATATTTACCTAGAATTCAAAAAATATAAAAATAAAATAAAAAGTGACTATTGTGTGTGTAGTCTAATGTTATTGGTGAGATTTATTGAGCATAATTGTAACACATGCCTAATGTAAACGAATACATTAAAAATGCAAATAGCCAGCATTCATATTACAACACTAATTTACAGAAAACAAATCATTTCAATCTTATCATTTTGCCCATAGGGGCTCAGCGTCCTAATGGACTTAATCCAGTACGTCTCTCTTTGTGCTAACAGTTTAATTGTGTCAACATGTGGTTTTTCCACCAGTCTCTCTAACACAGTAAATTTTAATTGAGGTATCGTATGACCCCTCTCATGCCAGTGTACAGCCAAACATGATTTCACATTTTTTGTTCGTATCGTACTCTTATGTTCTGTCATCCGAACCTTCACCTTCCTTGTAGTGCGTCCAACATAAATAAGTCCACATGGACACTTGATTGCATATATTAGAACACTCGAATTGCAGTCTGATGTATGTCTCAAGGTTATCTTTTTACCTGTGTGGGGGTGAGCAAAAGTATTACCTATCAAAACATTGCCACAATGGCCACAGTTTTGGCACTTCATCATACCTTTCTGACCTAGATCCGAATTTACCTGCTGGCCACCTTTCAGAATTTCCTTAATATTCCTTGATCTGGAGTGTGCAAAGAGAGGTTTGTCTAGAAATACCTGCCTAAAATCAGGTTCTTGCTCAATTATTTCCCATCTCTTCCTGATGCATTTCTTTATGGCCTCTGCGGCTGTGGAAAATTTTAATACAAAGACTTCCCTCCTGTTTTTGCTTCTTTCTCTCTTTTCTAACATAGTGGATCTGGGCATGGTTCTAACTCTGTTTTCAGCTTGGTCAAGAACTGTGTCCGGGTACCCCCTTGTTGTATACTCTGTGCGCATTCTCATGATGGTTTCTAACCCTTGATTCTCATCTGAACAAATTCTTCTTGCCCTGATGAATTGTGACAATGGGAGGTGTTTTTTTTTAGAGATTGTGAATGGAAACTCTCAAAGTGTAGGGCATTGTTTCTGTCTGTTGCCTTCTTAAATACACTAGTTGCGAGTGTGTTCCCTTTCCTTGTGATCATGATGTCAAGATAGTTTATCTGTTCTGTACTGATAGTATGTGTAAATTTAATACAGGCATGCCAATTGTTTAATTCTTGGAGTTGTGCTCTTAAATTATCTTCTGAACCTTTCCACACTATCAGTATATCATCGATATACCTAAGGTATAGTGCCAGATGTTTTTGCCATTTTTCTTGCTTTAATATATGTTCATCTTCGAACTTTGACATGAACATATTAGCGTATGTGGGTGCCCCGGTAAACCCCATAGAGGTCCCCGTCTTTTGTAGAAAAAAGCAGTCCTGCCACTGAAAATATCCATGGTACAAACAGAATTGCAATAATTCAAGAAGAAAAATGTTGTGACTCTCCTCATACTCATGTTGCAAAAGCATCCACTCTGCTACCTCCAAACCTTCTATATGTGGGATCGAGGTGTACAGGGCTGAAACGTCAACCGTGCACAACCATACTTCCTCATTATCAGAAATGGGCACGGTCATTAGTTTTCGCAAACAATCAGTAGTATCTTGCACAAAAGTTGACCATTGTTGCACCAGAGGTTGCATAAAATGATCTAGATATCTTCCTAGTGGTTCATGCAATGACCCACATCCCGCCACAATCGGTCGGAATGGTGGGTCATCCGGGTCTTTATGCATCTTAGGCAACATATATATATGTGGCCTATTGGGATGTTCCGTGGTCAGGTATCTCTTAGTTTGTTCATCAATCCTACCTAACTCAATGCCTCTTTTTAAAATCTCAGATAGAATTCTTTGGAACTCCATTGTGGGATCAGCCTCTAACTGTATGTAGGTGTTGGTGTCTTTCACATGTTGATCTACCTTCAGATGGTAGTAGGCAGAATTGAGCACCACTAGTGCACCACCTTTATCTGCAGAAACTATGGTGAGTGTCTCATTCGATGCCAGTTCATTCAATGCCATAGTTTCTTGTCTGGTCAAATTTCTTTTTGTTTTTCGATGGTAGTTCAGTTCAACTAGATCTTTTTTTACCAACGTTTCAAACAGGTCTAGAGCTTTATGCGTCATCGGTGACATAAATGTACTTTTCGGTTTGAATATTCTAGTCCCTGAAGTGTCTGCTGTGGGTTCTGGATTATCTGTGGCTATTTGGTGAAAGAACCACCTGAGTCTCAATTTCCTCATAAATTTAAAAAACGAGACTTCAGTCTCAAGGTCATTACTTTGATATGTCGGCACAAATGACATACCCTTATTCAGTACTGCTATTTGTGTGGGAGTTAATACAGTGTCTGAAATGTTCATGATCAATTCCTCTTCGGGTTGCGTCTTACTGCGTCTTGTTTTTTTGCCTTGTCCCCTCCTTGTTCGTTTATTTTGCTTTGTATGTGTTGTGTTTGTTCGTCCGGTGGATGGTTGGAACTGTGGCCCCCTTCTAAAAAAGGCTGCCTACTTTGATTGCTTGACGTGCCTTCTGCACATGCTCCTGCCCCTGATGTCTCTACTGAGGGACGTGTAGGTAAAATGTCTTGTTCAGTGGCCAAACTCTCTTCTGAGGTATTTTCGGTTGGTTTTCTAAATACTCTTCTTTGTGCATATTTATCGGCCCAGCTGTACACCGCATCCAACTTATAATCTAAGGTGTCACGCTTAAATTTCCGCAATTTTCTTTCATGAACTTCCTTCGTGTGCTCATCTAGTTTATCATTGATTTCTTTCAAAGTCTTTTCCATGTCCTCAGCAGACATACGTGTGGACAGTTCAGTCTTCATATCATTAATCTCCACCTCTAGCTCCTTCAAAACATTGGACAGTTCTTCAACTATAAGAAGTACCAAATCAAGTGAACATTTGTTCAATATCGCAAACCATCTTGCTAAAAATGGTTTATTAAATTTGAACAGCATTGGTCGTAATGAAATGCGCAGTCCCCTGGGGATGCGTTTGACCCTATGGTATTGTATCAAAGTTGTGGCATGAAGCCTCTGATTAATTTCTTTACGTAACGTGTATTGCAATTGTTTAATTAGTTGTACTGTAGTGCCTGGCTTGGTTTTTAGGTCTCTGGTTTCTTTTATAAGGGTGTAAATGTTCTCGGCTTCCTCAGCTGTGTAACCTTTTACATCTGCCTGATTCTTAGTCATCTGAGCTATTTCATCAAAATCCATCTTTGTATATGGGTGCTAATCACAAATGGAGCTAAGACAGTAAAATATTCAAACAATAATATGTGATAAGCACTCCTTAGCTCATCAATTTAACCTAAGTGTTATCAAATTATATATGGTGCTAACCCATATCTTGACTAGCCCCTAGCCAAGTTGGTACAAAATGCAAAAAATCACAGAAACCTGTGGTATGGGGAGCACTATCCACTCATGCACAATTACGTGCTTAGTTTCCCTTGTTTTTTATATACACATCTTTCATCAGTTTAAAACGTTGTGGTTCAACAAAAGTTAAACTAAAGTGTTCGCAAACTATATCCACAGTCATACAAATCAGACTAAGAACGTGAAAAAACAAAATAAATTATCATCAAACAGTGCTTTGTGTTTCCTTTCTTCAATAGTTTTATTCTTCTTTTTTCATCAATGCAAGTTTGAATTCCTCAAACATCTCTCCGTTATTCAACATATGAAGCCATGTCCCAATGCATTTCGGTATGCACCTTCGTCAGGGGAATGTGCTACAAATAACATAAAAGTCTATCACATGTATGTCAAAGAAAATATAATATTTACAGTTTCATGCAGTACATAATTTTTAGAATCAGTCTTGAACAGAAACCAGAAGATCTCATAGAGTGTAAATACATCACATGTGTGATAAAGATCATGTTCAACAAAGTTCACCTGCCACCTATTAGACCAAAACATGGTATACAACCAACACCGCCACCACCTACTGCTCACTACATGCAAGTGTGGACAACGTAAAAAACGTGTAAAACCATGTGTGCCGCCAAGTAATCCAAAATTCAAGAAGTGCCACAGTTGTGCACTCTTACCTTCACTCACAGCAATAAAGCCAACAGAAATCGAATTCCGGGCTATCCTAGTTCTAAAAAATAACAACGAAAATCTTACTATACAGACTCCAATCCTTGATGTCTCGTTAGTCCTAGTATAAACAAACCAGTACTTACTCGGTCTTCTAGAACCCACGTTTAATCCTTACAACGATGTTCAAATAGGCTTGTATCTTTGCTCTGTAATACAGTAGCAGGAGGGCTCCTTAGTATTTAAATCAGTTATAAATGCGGGTTCTGCTTATTCCGCGTGGATTATGTCTCACCTCTAACTTCGAATGCACCGCGTAGCTCTCGGGTTCTTTCGTATGACTCTCACTGTTAGATCGGGACCGTGCTAGAGACGCCGATAAATGGCGTGTGACATCATAGTGTTCTAAACATGGAAAACGGACTCTCAGCTTACTCATCCTCATCCAAAATGGCGGTTACGTTTACTTTACTCGGCAGAATATGAACAGAGGCTTCTCTTCCTAAATTAAATAACTAACACTATATTTACCTAGAATTCAAAAAATATAAAAATTAAATAAAAAGTGACTATTGTGTGTGTAGTCTAATGTTATTGGTGAGATTTATTGAGCATAATTGTAACACATGCCTAATGTAAACGAATACATTAAAAATGCAAATAGCCAGCATTCATATTACAACACTAATTTACAGAAAACAAATCATTTCAATCTTATCATTTAGTCCATAGGGGCTCAGCGTCCTAAGGGACTTAATCCACTACGTCTCTCTTTGTGCTAACAGTTTAATTGGACGCACTACAAGGAAGGTGAAGGTTCGGATGACCGAACATAAGAGTACGATACGAACAAAAAATGTGAAATCATGTTTGGCTGTACACTGGCAAGAAAGGAAAAACAAAGCACTGTTTGATGATAATTTATTTTGTTTTTTCACGTTCCTATTCTGATCTGTATGACTGTGGATATAGTTTGCGAACACTTTAGTTTAAAACGTTGTGGTTCAACAAAAGTTAAACTGATGAAAGATGTGTATATAAAAAACAAGGGAAACTAAACACGTAATTGTGCATGAGTGGATAGTGCTCCCCATACCACAGGTTTCTGTGATTTTTTGCATTTTGTACCAACTTGGCTAGGGGCTAGTCAAGATATGGGTTAGCACCATATATAATTTGATAAAACTTAGGTTAAATTGATGAACTAAGGAGTGCTTATCACATAACATTGTTTGAATATTTTACTGTCTTAGCTCCATTTGTGATTAGCACCCATATACAAAGATGGATTTTGATGAAATAGCTCAGATGACTAAGAATCAGGCAGATGTAAAAGGTTACACAGCTGAGGAAGCCGAGAACATTTACACCCTTATAAAAGAAACCAGAGACCTAAAAACCAAGCCAGGCACTACAGTACAACTAATTAAACAATTGCAATACACGTTACGTAAAGAAATTAATCAGAGGCTTCATGCCACAACTTTGATACAATACCATAGGGTCAAACGCATCCCCAGGGGACTGCGCATTTCATTACGACCAATGCTGTTCAAATTTAATAAACCATTTTTAGCAAGATGGTTTGCGATATTGAACAAATGTTCACTTGATTTGGTACTTCTTATAGTTGAAGAACTGTCCAATGTTTTGAAGGAGCTAGAGGTGGAGATTAATGATATGAAGACTGAACTGTCCACACGTATGTCTGCTGAGGGCATGGAAAAGACTTTGAAAGAAATCAATGATAAACTAGATGAGCACACGAAGGAAGTTCATGAAAGAAAATTGCGGAAATTTAAGCGTGACACCTTAGATTATAAGTTGGATGAGGTGTACAGCTGGGCCGATAAATATGCACAAAGAAGAGTATTTAGAAAACCAACCGAAAATACCTCAGAAGAGAGTTTGGCCACTGAACAAGACATTTTACCTACACGTCCCTCAGTAGAGACATCAGGGGCAGGAGCATGTGCAGAAGGCACGTCAAGCAATCAAAGTAGGCAGCCTTTTTTAGAAGGGGGCCACAGTTCCAACCATCCACCGGGCGAACAAACACAACACATACAAAGCAAAATAAACGAACAAGGAGGGGACAAGGCAAAAAAAAAAAACGCAGTAAGACGCAACCCGAAGAGGAATTGATCATGAACATTTCAGACACTGTATTAACTCCCACACAAATAGCAGTACTGAATAAGGGCATGTCCTTTGTGCCGACATATCAAAGTAATGACCTTGAGACAGAAGTCTAGTTTTTTAAATTTATGAGGAAATTGAGACTCAGGTGGTTCTTTCACCAAATAGCCACAGATAATCCAGAACCCACAGCAGACACTTCAGGGACTAGAATATTCAAACCGAAAAGTACATTTATGTCACCGATGACGCATAAAGCTCTAGACCTGTTTGAAACTTTGGTAAAAAAAGATCTAGTTGAACTGAACTACCATCGAAAAACAAAAAGAAATTTGACCAGACAAGAAACTATGGCATTGAATGAACTGGCATCGAATGAGACACTCACCATAGTTTCTGCAGATAAAGGCGGAGCACTAGTGGTGCTCAATTCTGCCTACTACCATCTGAAGGTAGATCAACATGTGAAAGACACCAACACCTACATACAGTTAGAGGCTGATCCCACAATGGAGTTCCAAAGAATTCTATCTGAGATTTTAAAAAGAGGCATTGAGTTAGGTAGGATTGATGAACAAACTAAGAGATATCTGACCATGGAACATCCCAATAGGCCACATATATATATGTTGCCTAAGATGCATAAAGACCCGGATGACCCACCATTCCGACCGATTGTGGCGGGACGTGGGTCATTGCATGAACCACTAGGAAGATATCTAGATCATTTTATGCAACCTCTGGTGCAACAATGGTCAACTTTTGTGCAAGATACTACTGATTGTTTGCGAAAACTAATGACCGTGCCCATTTCTGATAATGAGGAAGTATGGTTGTGCACGGTTGACGTTTCAGCCCTGTACACCTCGATCCCACATATAGAAGGTTTGGAGGCAGCAGAGTGGATGCTTTTGCAACATGAGTATGAGGAGAGTCACAATATTTTTCTTCTTGAATTATTGCAATTTTGTTTGTACCATGGATATTTTCAGTGGCAGGACTGCTTTTTTCTACAAAAGACGGGGACCTCTATGGGGTTTACCGGGGCACCCACATACGCTAATATGTTCATGTCAAAGTTCGAAAATGAACATATATTAAAGCAAGAAAAATGGCAAAAACATCTGGCACTATACCTTAGGTATATCGATGATATACTGATAGTGTGGAAAGGTTCAGAAGATAATTTAAGAGCACAACTCCAAGAATTAAACAATTGTCATGCCTGTATTAAATTTACACATACTATCAGTACAGAACAGATAAACTATCTTGACATCATGATCACAAGGAAATGGAACACACTCGCAACTAGTGTATTTAAGAAGGCAACAGACAGAAACAATGCCCTACACTTTGAGAGTTTCCATTCACAATCTCTAAAAAAACACCACCCATTGTCACAATTCATCAGGGCAAGAAGAATTTGTTCAGATGAGAATCAAGGGTTAGAAACCATCATGAGAATGCGCACAGAGTATACAACAAGGGGGTACCCGGACACAGTTCTTGACCAAGCTGAAAACAGAGTTAGAACCATGCCCAGATCCACTATGTTAGAAAAGAGAGAAAGAAGCAAAAACAGGAGGGAGGTCTTTGTATTAAATTTTTCCACAGCCGCAGAGGCCATAAAGAAATGCATCAGGAAGAGATGGGAAATAATTGAGCAAGAACCTGATTTTAGGCAGGTATTTCTAGACAAAGCTCTCTTTGCACACTCCAGATCAAGGAATATTAAGGAAATTCTGAAAGGTGGCCAGCAGGTAAATACGGATCTAGGTCAGAAAGGTATGATGAAGTGCCAAAACTGTGGCCATTGTGGCAATGTTTTGATAGGTAATACTTTTGCTCACCCCCACACAGGTAAAAAGATAACCTTGAGACATACATCAGACTGCAATTCGAGTGTTCTAATATATGCAATCAAGTGTCCATGTGGACTTGTTTATGTTGGACGCACTACAAGGAAGGTGAAGGTTCGGATGACCGAACATAAGAGTACGATACGAACAAAAAATGTGAAATCATGTTTGGCTGTACACTGGCATGAGAGGGGTCATACGATACCTCAATTAAAATTTACTGTGTTAGAGAGACTGGTGGAAAAACCACATGTTGACACAATTAAACTGTTAGCACAAAGAGAGACATACTGGATTAAGTCCCTTAGGACGCTGAGCCCCTTTGGGCTAAATGATAAGATTGAAATGATTTGTTTTCTGTAAATTAGTGTTGTAATATGAATGCTGGCTATTTGCATTTTTAATGTATTCGTTTACATTAGGCATGTGTTACAATTATGCTCAATAAATCTCACCAATAACATTAGACTACACACACAATAGTCACTTTTTATTTAATTTTTATATTTTTTGAATTCTAGGTAAATATAGTGTTCGTTATTTAATTTAGGAAGAGAAGCCTCTGTTCATATTCTGCCGAGTAAAGTAAACGTAACCGCCATTTTGGATGAGGATGAGTAAGCTGAGAGTCCGTTTTCCATGTTTAGAACACTATGATGTCACACGCCATTTATCGGCGTCTCTAGCACGGTCCCGATCTAACAGTGAGAGTCATACGAAAGAACCCGAGAGCTACGCGGTGCATTCGAAGTTAGAGGTGAGACATAATCCACGTGGAATAAGCAGAACCCGCATTTATAACTGATTTAAATACTAAGGAGCCCTCCTGTTACTGTATTACAGAGCAAAGATACGAGCCTATTTGAACATCGTTGTAAGGATTAAACGTGGGGTCTAGAAGACCGAGTAAGTACTGGTTTGTTTATACTAGGACTAACGAGACATCAAGGATTGGAGTCTGTATAGTAAGATTTTCGTCGTTAATTTTTTAGAACTAGGATAGCCCGGAATTCGATTTCTGTTGGCTTATTGCTGTGAGTGAAGGTAAGAGTGCACAACTGTGGCACTTCTTGAATTTTGGATTACTTGGCGGCACACATGGTTTTACACGTTTTTTACGTTGTCCACACTTGCATGTAGTGAGCAGTAGGTGGTGGCGGTGTTGGTTGTATACCATGTTTTGGTCTAATAGGTGGCAGGTGAACTTTGTTGAGCATGATCTTTATCACACATGTGATGTATTTACACTCTATGAGATCTTCTGGTTTCTGTTCAAGACTGATTCTAAAAATTATGTACTGCATGAAACTGTAAATGTTATATTTTCTTTGACATACATGTGATAGACTTTTATGTTATTTGTAGCACATTCCCCTGACGAAGGTGCATACCGAAATGCATTGGGACATGGCTTCATATGTTGAATAACGGAGAGATGTTTGAGGAATTCAAACTTGCATTGATGAAAAAAGAAGAATAAAACTATTGAAGAAAGGAAACACAAAGCACTGTTTGATGATAATTTATTTAGTTTTTTCACGTTCTTAGTCTGATCTGTATGACTGTGGATATAGTTCGCGAACACTTTAGTTTAACTTTTGTTGAACCACAACGTTTTAAACTGATGAAAGATGTGTATATAAAAAACAAGGGAAACTAAGCACGTAATTATGCATGAGTGGATAGGGCTCCCCATACCACAGGTTTCTGTGATTTTTTGCATTTTGTACCAACTTGGGTAGGGGCTAGTCAAGATATGGGTTAGCACCATATATAATTTGATAAAACTTAGGTTAAATTGATGAACTAAGGAGTGCTTATCACATAACATTGTTTGAACTATTCTACCAGTGCCACAGTCTTCCCCATCTTATACGATCCACTCAGAGCTAGGGGCCGATTTCATTACAGACGCGATAAGAGTGGCCCCCTTAATATCCTGGTTGAAGACTTGGCTGAATGATGAACTCTCATTGAATCATGTCATTATTAAAGATTGCCTCTTATTAGACAATGTAAATAAAATTAAGTGGTTATCTTATGGTAAACATTGGTTTTACAAATTAGGGAGACCTGAGCTCTTTCTCTCACCTGACAAAATAACTCGCAAGGACATAGCACTAATAAAGGGGGCTATATTACAAATATTGATGTTAAACAGAGAGGAAGTTGAGTTTAGAAAACCCACTGTAAGGGCCAACCTTATTGTTGCTAATCCTCCAGGACCTGAACTTCACCTGGTTTTAGTTAATCGTTCTTTCCACAGGTTTCTTTTAACACGTTTTCGTTTTAATATGATCCCCTTGAACTTAGGTCACTTTTCTGAATGGAGTAGTCCTGATCAGGCACCACCGTGTTCTTGCGATCATTTTTCGACGCAGGACACAATGCATTTTTTGATGTTTTGTGGTCATTACACGGCAATAAGGACCAAGTTTCTTGTTCTTATCCTTAAGGAGGCAAGGTTCCTTCAAGTCAAGCCCGCTCTCCTATATCTGCAATTACTCAACAGCCCCAGGATCATTTTCCATGTTGCCAGCTATTTGGTGGGTGCTGTTAGGGTCAGGAACAAGAGAATGATAAATTGTAAGTGATTGAATTTTTATAAAGTTGGACTTTCTGCACTGTATATATTGGTCTTTTAATATAGTATGTAATATGGCAGCTATATTTATGTAAAATGATTCTTCTTAACAATTTTATGAAATCTGTGGGATATTTTTTGTAATTGTTTTTAATGTGTAATTGATTGTATAGTATGCTTCACCGTCTTTTTATGATATTGAATTATCGAAATAAAGTATTTTGACTGACTGACTGACCTATGATGTTAATTTAAGCATTCATTTATTGAGGTGCACAATTCAGTGGTTTCACCCAATATGATATTATTCACACAAGATAAGCACAACACTTTTGCAGGATACAGCAGCAAAATACATATTCCCTAGGTCAGACCCATTCCCCTACAACATTTCACAAAATACCGTATTAGGTGCTCTACCCACAATAGATGGGCATCTTCCACCTTTCACCTTCATTGCTGCATATCCAAATGTATGCTCACCAGAATGCGACATATCCAAGGGACAAAAAAGGCCCACCTTGATTTTTAATTTCCAAAAACATCTCATCAGTTTCAGAAGCTTTATGTGAAGAGAACCAAGAATGTGAAATGTTGGAATGTGTAGATTTACAATATTTAAGTTTTGTATTAGAAACTGGAAGTTTTAGTGACTTGGAGTTAGCAAACCATCCCATGCACAGATAACCCTGTATCGCTGTAAGTGAAATTATACATGATCACATAATGCACAGTGACAAAGAATGCTCATAAAAAAAACAACGTTGTCTCTCTATCGCACAAACACACACACAAAATCTCTATCAATCTTAATGTGTGTGCTGGAGGCCATGGCTCCCTCTCTATATATCTTTCTGTCTCTCTCACACACACACACACACACACACACCCACTTACACACATTTGCACACACACACATTACCCCATCAATCTTTATTAGTATGCACTTGGTCATGTCTCTCTCTGTCTCTCTCATGCACACACTCGTTCTCTCTCTCTAGGTATCGATGACGTCATGAGGTCAGATGCATTGTAGGGAACCAAGCAACTGTCCCCCATGTCTGCTTTCCAATGGTGATTTCAGATATCAACCGCTGCTATGGTTACTGACTGTCTGAGACACCCTGCAGCTACTGGTTATTGGAAATGCAACTCAGCCCACATTGAAACCTGCAATACCATTAAAGAAGTGTTTGACCAGCTGAAATATAGGTTTCTTGACATACAACAAATAGGGAGAGCCCTGCAGGGGGAGCACCAGAGGAACCCTGCTTTCTGTTCAGCAATGAGACACCAGGTACCTAAGACAGGACACTAATCGAAACAGCAAGGATGGTATGAAGTCCTTACCAATGCATCAACGCAGTAGGGTGCAGATGTCCCCACAGCCAATACTATCAAATCTACTTTGCATGTGAAACACAACAGAATTTCTCACAGAATATCTCACAACGTCATAAACCCATTCCAATTTCAAGCCCCTACTAATGCCATCCCACAGAATGACAAATTTCACCCTATCACATTTCTATCTCCTTCCTAAACCTAATTCGTCATAACAGTGTCCATAAAAGTAACACACTCTTGCTAAATCTAAATCCTTGTATCAAAATCCTGCACCTAATCCTAAATCACTGCATGTGATTTCTTAATTTCTGGGAGAGGTATGTGGTAGGTGTAACTTTGCTGGTAGGGATACTGCCAAGTTCCACAAGGTCATTTTCCATGTATCTAGTTGAATCTTTCTCTTATCATAGCATGCATCCAGACTTGGTTGAATGCCAGTGCTGTTTAGAGATAAAGTAATGGCCTCTTCAGAAGTCATTGCTGATATCTGGACACTTATAGATTTCAAAAGCCTTTATCTTACTTTAACCCCTGGAATAACAGATTACTGGATTTAAGGTGATCATTCTTATATAGAAATATCAGGATATGTACTTTTAAATTATACAAATATGTGAATTTAAACTGCATTGTGAATTAACAATAACCTGTTTATGCAAGGATGCATATTCTCGTCACAATAATTACTTGAGACCTATTGTACCATTAACATACATGGTCTTTACACTCGCTGAATTTCCTGGTTTATAAATAAAAATGTGTAACTTTATATTTGAAGCTGGTGTACTGGGTGGTGTGTTTACCTGTATCAATATCACTTCAGCATTTTGAGTAAAATTATCTCATAAAAGAGGGTTTCATGTTTGGCTTCTGTCCACTCTTTATTGCTCTTTCCCTACCACACTGTGAGCAAAGAAAGAGGGCACGTATGTTAGATTCCATAACGCTGCATCTCTCACTTATACTAAATTTGTTTCAGGTCTTCAATTGGTGGCATGTGTAGCATACATATTTGACTCCCACAAGTCTTTCTAAAAAGAAGACCATCTGCCATTTTATTTGATGTATTCATTTATCATGTTATAAATATGCCTTTTTTAACCAATCTTTGATGTGATCAATGTACCTATACAGATTGGTAGAGTAATACTTCCTTCAGCTTCTGTGAACATGATACATGGACCTCAAAGTTGCACACTACTGCTTCAAATAGAAGCAGACATACGATTAACTAGGTATCAGTACTCAAATACATAGTTTTGAAATAAACTCCATCTTTAAAAGGCTGCAGATGTACTTTCAAGTTTAATTGTATGCGTTTATCTTATAGTGTAACTAGGCCTGGGTGAAATTCATGAAATTCACTTAGAGGACATTCACACAACATATCCCAGAAATTACACAAAATTATAATTTATTTCATGAAATGCGGGGGCGTGGCTAACTGCAGAGCATGGCGGACGTGAGCTGAGAGAGCTCCGTGCCAAACCCGACACTTTGTCAAATTATCCTGGCAGAACGGGGTACTACTGAAGAATAAACACCTGCATTATGCGGCGGAACAACTAAGGTACTGGCGGACTGACCACCGAGAGCCTGGATGCAATAATAAAGAGGTATCGGGACGTTGCTGCTGCGCAGGGTGCCCTGGGGGAAAGGGCGAAGAGAGCTATTGGACACAGCCGAGTGAGCGGCCTTACTGGGACAACGGAGGAAGTCCCCCCCATCCCGATCCATGAGCGGCAGCTGTGAATTGCGGCGGCGCATGACTACAGCCTTGCCCTGCGATCCCCGAAACTTAGAGAGAGGCACAGCGGAATAGGCTGTCGGAGGGAAGGTAAAATGGCACTTGGAGGACTGTGAAAGTATCGACAACAAGAGGCCGAGGTACTGCGGGAGCTTAGCGGAGCTTTGCAGAGGTCAGCTGGATGCGGAATACTCAGTGGGGCAGTGACACTATTATCGGGACACGGAGGTAGGGTGGTGCACAGGTTTCAATACGCGCCATACTACGCTGCTCGTGCCCTATCCCAATGCAATATTGAGGCCCTGGAGACGTGGTGGCCGTGAGCCATGAATGAGTGCAGCCTGGGGCTCAGCCGCTGGATTCATAGCGTACGAATTGGGGGTCAACTGCACTGAATTGTGAATACATAGCGAGTGGTATATGCATTGTAAAGACCTGAGAGGCACGCAGTAGAATGGCAGAGTGATATGCAAATTGAAGAGGCTGGGCCGATTGGACTCCTGATGCGTTACGGGTGAGTCCTGTGAATATGCTGAAGGGAGAGGGTACGGCTGCCTTAGAACCCTCATTGGTGGAGCCAGAATTGCGCAACAAACCAGGTACACACACGTCGCATATGTGAACTGAATACATTGCATAATGCCGCAGGTTGTAGTCGATTGGTGTTTAGGGACAGTGAGGAGTGGCATCAACGGTCCTAAAGGGGATAATAACTACCACAAACGCCCCCCTCTTCCAAGAGACAAAGTTTGACACAGCAGTAATGTACCGGAGACCTAACTCCACACCTCTGGGGCGGCGCTGCTGGTGTTCCCGACTGGACTGGAGATCGGGTGATAAAGGTTCCACAAATACAGACTTTACTTGGCACCATGGGGTGCACTAGAGCGAAGCAAACTGACTCACATGCCACTGAGAACACCAACACAGTGCTGTTGAGTGGCGAGACACAGGAATCAGAAACTGATGTGATCCCCCCTACAGAGGAGTCACAACCTGTGGATAAATGGGACCTAATATTGAAAGAAATACGGGACTCGGGCATTGCACTGGAAACGCAGTTGGGATCGCTCGCCACTGGCTTTAATCTTTTGCAGGCGGACCACAAGAAGCTGACAGAAAAGGTGAAATCTAACAAGCTTGCTTTAGATGACGTAATGCCTCAACAAACTGAACAAACCACCCAGCTGGTACAGGTGCGGCACCAGTCCAGGACAGGGTGGATCATGCAGAAGGGAGGTCCCGCAGAAACAATGTGTGAATTCTGGGAATACCGGAGAAGAGCGAAGGACGCAACCCCACGCAGTTTAGGAGCATGTGGCGAGGGAGGGACTGACGGCTCTTTACAGTGTGGAGAGGGCGCATAGAGTGCCGCCTAGGCCTCCCCTTCTGGAAGCGCCCCCTCGCCCCCTGATAGCACGTATTCTGAATTACAAGGATCGAGACACAATACTGCGGGCTGCACGAGAGAATGCTCCTATCCACTTTGAGAATAAAACGATCTCCTTGTCACCAGATTTTACGCTAATGGTACAGAAGGCAAGGGCCACGTTCCAAGAAGTTAAAAAGAAACTGAGAGTGCACAATTTGAAGTATGCCTTACTCTTTTCGGGTAGATTGAAGGTGATTCATGGCCAAAAATCTATTTTCTTCGAGAACCCGGAGGAAGCGGCAGACTGGCTGGAGATCACTTTCACCCCCCCTGCTTTACAGGCCTCCTTTCCACGGAGTGGCTCTGTGCGATCCCCGCCGCAGCGCGAACCTACAGCACATATGGAGGCTGCCGGGGTGGAGGGGGCCCCGTGGTGGCCCCGTCGCGGCCCCGTCTGCGGAGCAGATCACGAATAGCCAGAGGGATGCTCTCCTGATGGCGGCGGTGCTGGTGGAACATGACGCCTGGATCCGGGCTGTGTCTGTCCACTCCTCGGATGGAGCCACGGCTCGTTCAGAGTCTGAGTCCAGCCTAACACCGTTTCCTTTGGTTACCGCACAAACAGTGGACAATTATTGAACTGATGGAGAGGGCTCATCGGGAGTGGTATTGTATAATATGCTGTCAAGTAGGTTGTTTTGCTGATGATGTCGTAGGTTACCCTGTTCTCTAAGTCATTGCTTATGCGGGAAAGGGGTTTGTGCTAGAGCGATGCAGTTAAGGTAAATGTCCAAGGTACATGACCAATATTAACACAGTGGCTGCCTCCCCCCCCCTTGGCGACTGCACTATGGCACTGTTTCAATTGAGTCCAGGTTGAAGTACTAGTTATGATTTGGTCCTATGCGGTTAATAGGGGAACATAGTATTGGGGTGTTTTGTTGTTTTTGTAGACTCAGCTTTAGCTACTATGATGCTTCTACAACTCAGCAACCGCTTTGGGCATGGGAGACCACATTGCACAGGACCTGATGGCAAGCCCTGATAGATATAAGTACAACTCCTGGAATGTTTGAGGACTTGGCTCAGTCCATAAAAGACATAGACTGCTAGCCCAATTGAATAGACGGAAAGTGAATGTGGTATTCCTCCAGGAGACCCATCTAAATCACGATGAAGCAGTGAAGCTAAACAAGAAGTGGAGAGGGCAATTGTTCTTCACATCATATTCGGCCTTTGCTCGTGGGGCCGCAATATGGATTAGAAATGGTACGCCTTTTAAACTAATAGAACAAAAGATTGATAAAGATGGCAGATATGTTCTAATACACGGGGTGCTTAATGGGGAACACATTGTGCTGGGAAGTATTTATATTCTGAACACTGAGCAAGACACGTTCCTAGAGGTTTTAAATACACTATTGATAGGTTAGGAGGACTACCCATGGGTGATAGGGGGTGATTTTAATGCAGTACTGGATATAGAGCTAGACAGGTCACACCCTCCATTAAATAACACGATCAGTAGAAAACTAGCGGATGCCCTGAAAAGCTGGGCAGTTTGATGGGGATTGTAGATGTCTGGAGGGCAACACATCCGACAGATAGGGAATATTCCTTTTACTCCAGACGCACAAATTACATACTCTAATCGACAGAATATTTTGCACTTCTTTGTTGCTGAATGCAGTTAGTGACTCTACCCACTTGGGGAAAATACTATTGGATCATAATCCGGTGAAGATTACGCTGCAATGCGGCAAAATACTTACCCTAGTGCCGACATGGAAACTACAACCACAGTTACTGGAAGACTCAGGGCCCGATTCACAGAACTAACTTAAGACAAAATCCTAAACTTACTACCATTTTGGTGTTCACAGAAGGCACTTACTCATTTTGGTATTCATAGAAGGCACTTACTTACTCATTTCGGTATTCACAGGACTCCTAACTTTACTATTCCTAAACAGAAAAATCCTAACTTTAAGACTTTCGGTATTCACAGAAGGCATTTAGGAGTCCTAAAGTAAGGAGTCCTAACTTTACTACTCCTAAACTGAGAAAAATCCTAACTTGAAGACTTTCGGTATTCACAGAAGGCATTTAAGAGTCCTAAAGTTAGGACTCCTAACTTCTGTGAAAACCGAAATGAGTAAGTGCCTTTTGTGAATACCAAAATGAGTAAGTGCCTGGATAGATTGGGACACATTTAAGACTGTAATGCGAGGAGTGGCATTCAGTACAAGAGCAGGGGCGAGACATACCCTTATTACTCAGCTTACTGACATAGAAAATACCTTAGGGAGACTAGAGCAGATGGCTACATTGAACGATGCACATCAGTTACAGCTGCAAGAAGCTCACATTAAACATGCAGAACTATTGAAAGATCTAAGGCTTTTAGATTCTAGGCTTTATGCACAGAAACAACACGTTGTAGCTGACAGGGCGGGCCCGCTACTGCCCAGAATTGTTATAGACGCTCCTACGGTCGTTCCCATTTTAGAAATTAAGAATGTAACGGGTGATATGGTATATATGCAACTAGACATAAATGAGGCCTTTAGGGTATATTAAGAAAATCTATATACAAAACCGGATGTCATCGAGGACACAGAACTCGAGGCATTCTTTGGCGGTCTGCAGCTCCCACAACTGCTGCAAGCACACAAAGAGGAACTGGGGCACCCTGTGACCAGTATGGAAATCAAAAGTGCGATTAAGAGCTTACCCCTTAATTAGTCATCCGGTGGAGATGGACTGCCCATTGAATTTTATGCAACATTCGCTGACCTGTTGGTACCCCATTTGCAGCGATTATATCAGTCATCATTAGAAGCTGGCACCCTTCCCCACACTACACTTCAGGCGACCATGGTCTCCTTGTTAAAGCCGGGACGGGATAGCACTAACATGGCAGGGTATAGGCCCCTCTCATTATTAGCACAGCTCTTAACATTAGGAGACTACATCAAATAATGACCCATATCCTCCAGCGAACCGATGCAGTGGGATGTATTTAATTAGACCTGCGCCAGGCTTGTGGTTCCCTGCACTAGGAGTATATGCTCTATGCCCTGTCCAAATTTGACATACCAGAAGAATACATAAAATGGGTGAGGTTTTTGTATATGAATCCAACGGCGTGGGGGCGAACAGTAAAGGCATATTTCGCAACAATATAAGCTTGCACGGGGAACGAGACAGGGCTGCCCAGTGTTTCCCCTGCTGTTTATTCTACCTTTAGAACCTCTGCTACAGGTATTGCGCACTATTGTGGGTCATAGGGGGATAGTGTTAGGTCCCCACAGACACATTGTATCTGCATATGCAGATGACTTAATATTATATTTCAGGAACTTAGATAATGACTATGAACCCGTACCCTCTGCATTTGCCACATTTCAAACACTTTCCGGGCTGTCAATGAATGAGAATAAATCCTATGTTTATTTTTTTGCGGATGCGTCACACACTGGTTCGCTGGACTTTGAGAACTGGCCATTCCAAATCGCACTGTGCACTTTTAGATATCTGGAAATAAATATATATAGAGATACAACGGACCTCCTAGATGGCAACCTAAATCGTACTATTACTTCACTTAGGTCCCAAATAAAGTTCTGGATCACACTGCCTATATCAGTGGCAGGCAAGGTGGCAATTGCCAAAATGGTGGTGCTCCCTAGATTATTGTACTTTTTCACTAATCTACCCATTATAGTGCCATCCAAGATATTCAAATTGCTATCCTCTCTCTTGATTGAGTTGGTGTGGGGTAAGGGCAGAGGCGTATAGGGATTGTAAAATTGCAATTAGCTACTAAACAAGGAGGGTTAGGGGTCCCTGACCTGAAATCCTACTGTTACGCGAGTCAGTTACAGTGGCTGGCGTACTGGTTGGCGGGGCGGAATCTGCAGGAAATAAACATGACACAATTAGATTGGCAAAGGGGTGAGATCCATGCACTGATGTCGCCCAACAGCAAGATTCCACCAACGGAGCCACATTTACTGAAAATTGCATTGTTGTATTGGAGAATATTCCTAAGGTACACCAAGACAGTGACTCCATATGCCCCAACTATACCTCTTCTGGGGATCCCCATACAGCTAGGCAGGGTCACTAATAGGATAATGAGGGCATGGGAAGATGTAGGAGTGACCACAGTAGGCAATTTCTTCAAAGAGGGTACCCTGATGCCTCACAATGTGTTCATTTGAGAACACGGAGAGCCCGACACACTGTTTATTCTACACACAAGTATTTCTCACTACATACTAAATACTATGTACTAAATGGGCCCCTGGGGGTGTGGAACCAACTACGCACGCATTAGTCACAATGCAACATTTGATGGGAAACGGTCAACACCTAACGAAATGGCTGTACAAAGGTAGCAATGGTATCTCTCCAACCCCTTCGTGCCAAATGGGATGTGGATATAGGTAGAGCGCTCAGCGACAAGAAATGGGGTGCAATGTTAGAACACCCTAGAAAGGTGTCGAAAAACCAGAAACTCAAATTTATACAACTCATGCTCCTGCATCAAGCCTACCTGACACCATGTAAGCTGAGTGCTATGTTTCAAGACGCATCGGATGTGTGCCCACGAGGTCAATTACCTGTAGCGGATCTGCTACACATGTTGTGGAATTGCCCACGACTGCGACACTACTGGGTAACAGTATGTGCTCCAGTGAGAAATAATGACAGGCTGGAATACTGTTTGCTGGGGCTGGGCCCCAAAGGGAAGAAAGGTAACCCAGTCACTAAATTTAATAATTTGGCACTCAATGAAATGGAAAACTGCTAGACCACCGTCACTGAAGGAATGGTATGATGAGCTAATGTGATGGGGCAGGGCGGAAGGTGCAGAATTAAAAAGACAGGAACAACGTGGACTGCGTAAGACACCTATATCTATGGAATGGAATATGCTGCTGGAAGAGTTTGGCACAGTAGACATACTAGAGTATTGCTTATAGGGTGTATTTGGGCGAGGCATAGTGAGTACAGAACTTGGGCTGCGCTAGAGTCTTGTAGTGTACAGTGGGTTGCTGCCGGGGACCAGAATATTGAAATTTGTGTATGAAATGCTATGCTGAGCTGGACAGAATATATGGTTGGAAAATGTCCTTGTTTGCTGAGTCTACGGGGAGGGAGGTGGGAGGGGAAGTAAGAGAGTTTATGTTCATCTTAAAGTTTCATGCTATGTAGCACGTTGCTGCAGTATTATCCAGTTATGACTCTTCAGCCTGAGGTATGTCCTTACAGCAATTTATACAGAGAGGGCAAGGACCATGGCGATCTAAAAATGGAATGAGGAACAATGTTGGGTATTTATAGGTTTATACACATGCTACTATATGGAACATGCTGTAAATTATGGTTCGCTGGAATGCGGATACTATTGTTTGATATGTAATATGTATCATTATACTATGACTATACTGGCTAATATACCATGCGCTGATACCTTCTAATAAAAATATGCTTAAGAAAAAATAAAAATGTCATAAAATACTAGCTTTGACATATTGCAAAATGTGTTCTGATTCCAATTCTTTCCCCCTACCTGCCCTGGATGGAGTGCCTACCATCCTTTTGCACCATTTTTTCACCAGGAGTACAGCTGGAGGTACAGACGCTGGGGACGGTCTTACCAATATAGCCCAGATCCTACAAAGGTTACTAGAAGTAGCCCAACATCTGACTGAGATCTCTCCCTGCCTGCCTTTGTCGTCTTTTTGGCCAACACGGTGCACTAGCCTTCCTGGGGTGGGCAGGAGGAGCTTCTACCCCCCTACTTGCCCCCTTTCCACCTGGCATTAAAACTATGGAAAAAGGCGCTCTGGCCTCTGTGGCCACTGTGGTAGCTCAAATCCTACCAAATCTACGAGAGGAGCCCAACACCCCATTCTAATGCTCCTTCCTGCCTCTGCCTGCTACTGATGACTTGTTGGCTCCTGCCTGCCTTTGATGTATATAAACACAGAAGCATAGTTGCATTTAGGGCATTGCAGGAACCTTCCTTGAGAGACCAGGAGGAATGCCTACCATCCGAATGCCCTACTGATATACTGTCTGAACACTTCTTAATGTATATACTGGATTCAACTCATCTGCCCATAGCCACATCGCACCGTCCTACTCACCGCAATCTCCCTGCTAGCTGGAGTTAATGGACTGAAGGGTTGCCAGCTGCCCGGCCATAAACTTTTGATCCAATGAGCTCTTGGGCTCCTCCCCACCCTCCTCTGGTGACGACCCGTGGATTGCCTTAGCCAGGGTCAGACTCACAAGGTCAGTCTTCTTGTTTGCCTACTGGATTACTGTCCCTCCTCATGATCTACCAGCACCATGAATGGGATCGCCCATGCTACCTTGGCTCAGAATCGAATGTAGGTTCTCCCTCTGCCCCTGCAACTCAGCGGCCATCCCTGACTGTGACCCGGAGTAGCAATCTCTCAGAATTAAGGCTTAAACCACTCCTGCAGCCTATCTAAGTTCGCCCTCCTGGCCTCACCGATCCCCTTCTCTCTCCAGCATGGCAGGCTCGTGCCTGAATGCAACAGGGGGCAACTCCTACGCCATCGTATACCCTCCTAAATTCTCCAGGACCGCTGCTAAAACCTTAAAACGTACCCTCCTGAGAAGACACTGTGAGACTTTGATCTCTGACTTGTACTTTAATGCCTACAAGGGCACAATTATCAATGACCTTATTTTCTACTCAAGAAAAACAGCACTATGGCGTGCAGCCATATCTAACCTACTTAACGTACATGAATCCAGGAACATTCCCTTTGGCGCCAAACTCACGATTGTGCCCTCCCATAATCTAAGATCTGACCTTAGCATTACACTATTCAAAAACTGCACAGTTCTGATCCAAGCGCCAAACACAGATCTCAACAAATTTGTTGACTTTTTCACCTTCCTTAAAAAACATGTGCATGACTTCTATCCCTCTGGGCTCCCCCAGCGCTTGCTGTTGCCATCTGACTCTTCTCATAGCTCCGGTCAATGCAGCTCTAAGGACAAGGCTAAGGGCTTCTGGCCTACAGCCACTTTCACTTGCATCCCCTCTCCTAAGGTTCAGACTGACCTGACTCTACCCATGGTGTTCCCCAAGCAAAAAGACACTCTGTGCAGCATTTCTCCTATGTCTACTAGTGAACCTCCCTCCACTCCCCCAAACCTCCATCATCTCACAATAAGACAATCCCACAGCCCTCTTCCAACCCTTGCTCCTCTCCAACACTCATAGTGACTAACACACTAGTCACTCATCGCGCAGCAGACACCCGCCCTAATAGCCCTATGTCCAGCCTGCTGAGCAGGCCTAGCCCTTCGCACACCCCTCCTCTCAGAAACCTAGATGCAGGGTGGTTGAGCTCCACTACAAGGCTACCCGACCATGCCAGCAGAACAAGGTCTGACCCACTGGTCACTTTTCCACAAGTTCAACCTTCACTTATGGACCTTGAAACTCTGGAACTCAGAGTAGCCAGCATAGCTCAGAGCATCCATAACTCTGTTCTTGAACTGAAAAGCATCCTTAATCTCACTGAACAATCTATCTCGAATATCTTCCCCACTCACCAAGCCCTTCTTTCAACCCTTGCTACCAGGTTTTAGACACCGTCGCCCTTGCAAGCATCCCTACTACTTCTCTGAGGACAACGTTTAAGCCCTCCTCTTATCTTATAAGTCTTCTCCTGACGCCTCCAGTCCTCCAGACAAGAAAGATGAATACTTAATTCACTAATTCACATGGTTGCAATCAACTCTATTAGATCATCAACTCTCCGTAACAGAGGAGTAAACAGCAACAACTTAGCGCAAGCACCCTTATCCTCCGAAACTCACAATACATGCACCAACCCTCCTTTCTCTTTCCTCCTAATTAACTGTGGATCAGCAGCAATGCATGCCTCTGACATCGCCGCTCTTGTCCTGAGCCAAAAATCTGACGTAGCAATCCTTACCGAATCATGGCTCAATGAACAATCGTCACCTTACCTAGATTTTTTTGGTCCCTTCAAAATATAGCATCGTAAGGCTTGACAGGCACTTAAAAAAAGGGGAAGGCATTGCTTGCATTTACCGCTCAGACCTCCTCGTCACTGAACTTCACGTTGACCCCACCGACTCCTGCGAATATCTCGAACTCTCCATATGTAGCGACGCTACCCAGTTGTGCAAACTGCACATCTTCTACCATCCCCAGGCAAGAACAACACCTTCAGTGACTACCTCATGAAAATCATTACAGCTAAGGTTCCACCCTCTCCAATGACATTTTCCTCAGAGACTTTAATCTGCACTGGAATGACCTCAATAACCCTCAGGTTAATGCCCTCAAAGACTTCCTTGCTGATCAATCACTTACTCAAGCCTGCATATTAACAACTCACACGAAAGGCGCCACATTTGATTGTATCATTGCTAAGGCAACAGCGATCAGGCTTAACTCAATATATTCATGTAACTGGTCTGACCACAACGCTATTACCTTCCTATTACCTGGCACCCACAAGACAAGGCCAGCACAACTTGTGAAACTAAACTCTGGCTCATGGACACAAAGAGCATAGATCTCGAGAAGCTGGCTGCACGTTGCGAGAATGACATCCTCTCCCCACCCCAAATCTCTCAAAGGTATTATATTGTATTGTATGCCAAACTTGTATAGCTGAACTGTCACTCTAAGGGTATCCTGGCGCTAAGACTTAGACAGATGAAATCAGCAAACATCAGGCCTAATTATCAGTGGGACGCATTGCTCTCGTTCCTAGGGAACAGCCAGGTTTTCAAACTCTTTCTGAAGCATAACAGGGAGTTAGTGTGTCTAATGCTCTGAGATAGTTTGTTCCAGAGGCGTGAGGCCGCCGTACCAAACTGCCTGCCTCCCATTCTGGATTTCTTATATCTGGTAGTTGTTACCAGATTTGCGCTGGAAGAACGAAGATGTCTCATGGGCTTATGCCAGGTGAATTTCTCCTGCAGAGATAAAGGGCCCATACCATGTACTGCTCTAAACACAATACATAGAGACTTGAAACTGACTCTTTCCTTAATGGGCAGCCAGTGGATGTCTCTCAGGGCCAATGTCGTGGAAGACATGCGTTGCCTATTTAGCACCAGCTTTGCTGCTATAGACTGGACTCTCTGCAACCCCTGCAAGATATATTGTGGTGCTCCCAAATACAGGGAGTTGCAGTAGTCCAGTCTGCTCAGAATTATATTCCTCACTACAAGAGGTCTAGCATCAGTAGGCAGCAAAGGAAGAATCTGCTGAAGTGCTTTTAACAAAGCAAAGCAAACGCAAACCGTTTTGTTGGCCTCTGATGCCATTTGGAGGTTGTCATACTCCAGGACACCCAGATTATGCACAGTTTTGACTGGGACCAATGGGTCATCCCCATGGGTGAGTTTGAACTCTAGCTGCAGGTACTGAGCCATTTTAGCAGGAGAGCAGTATACCACCTCTGTTTCCCCCCATTGAACTGCAGAGAGTTTTTTCTGAGCCAACTAGAGGTCTGGCGCATACATTCCTGGAATATGTCCATGGTCACCGCATGCTTCCCTTCCAGAGCGAACACCAATTGGGTGTCGTCAACATGATTGACCAGGTCGATCCCAAAAGATTTAGTTATGGGGATCAGAGGGCGCAAGTATATGTTAAAAAGAATGGGGCTTATTGCCGAGCCCTGTGGCACCCCGTGGCGTATCCGAGACCTAAAGGAGGCGAACTGTGTCATGGTTACAGCTGTTGTCTTTCTGATAGATACGAATGCAGCCACTTCAGAGCTCGTCCTTTCACACCTATTCTTTCCAGCCTTCCCAACAGCACTACATAGCTCACCGTGTCGAATGCAGCTGACATGTCTAGTAGCACTAGTACAGATGAATTACCATTGTCGGCTCGCATTCACAGGTTATCCAGTACGGTTACCAAAGCTGTTTCTGTCCCATGTCCTGGGCGAAAGCCAAACTGATCCCTATCCAATAGATGATTCTCTTCAAGATAGCATGATAGGGACTTGTTGAAAGCCTTTTCCAGAATTTTTATAGGGTATGGCAGGAGGGATGAAGGCCTAAAATGTGCTGGATTTGTTGGGTCCAGAGAGGATTTCTTGAGCAGGGGGGTTATCACTGCCTCCGTCCATGCCTCTGGGACCACTCCTTCTTCTAAGGACTGACAGCAGATCTGTCACATCCCGGGAAGTAGTTCTTGCCCAAACTCCTTCCAGATCTTATGAGGGAGGGGGTTTAGGGGAGACCCAGAGGATACACTTTGGGCAAGGCTGTTGAAGAGCTCCTCAGTAAGGGGTTGAACATACTCCAGAGATGTTTCTACCCAGAGTTCCTCAGCTAGTATCTAAGGTAGTTCATCCTGGCAGCTAACACTACCTTGGTCAAACCCTCCAACAATTTTGGTGATCTTTTCATCAAAATAGGTGGCAATCTCATCACACAATTTCTGCGATGCAACCACTTTATTACCCATACAGGTTGGGCTAGAGAGATCCCTTATGATATTAAAGAGAGCTTTTGTGCTGTAGGATAGGTTTAGCATAAAAAAGTGCTTTAGACCTGGAGATAGTCTCCTTGTACCTGGCCTGCTCTAGTTTCAGCTCTTTCCAGTCTAACTCTAGGTATGACCTTCGCCACCTCCTCTCAGTCTGTCTACATGTGATTCGCATTAATTTCAGCTCCTCACTGTACCAAGGGGCTGAGCGTTTCCTTCTATTCTTCATTTGTTTCATAGGGACGCACAGATCCAGAGTTCTGGTTATGTAATTACAGTATGTTTGGTAATTTTGGTCTACTGACTCATCAGGAGCAAATAAGGTCTGGTTCTGGAATGTTGGGTCTGTTCGGTTTTTTATCAATTTGTCCCAATCTCTTCCCTTGCGATAGGTCACTGATCGAATGTTGTTATTCGCTGGACTGGGCATTATAATCCTAGAATGGATAAAAAAATGGTCAGTCCAGCTTTGAGGCAGTACATCAATGACCTCCGTCTCAGTCTGGTTTGCAAACAGGAGGTCCAGCACATGTCCTCCTAGATGGGTTGGCCGTTGTACCAACTGGTATAAACTAAGATTCTCGCACGTTTGCTTCATGTCTCTCAGGTGATTCCCTAGAGCCCCGTTGTCCCATAGATTAAAGTCCCCCAGAAGCATCATTCTGGAGTGTGTTAGAGTCAGAGCGGCAATGGTATCAAACAGTGCTTGGTACTGGATGTCTAGACCTGGAGCTCAAAATCCCTAATAACCTGTGAGGAGTTCTCTTTCTTTACAGCCAAAATTAGGAAACAAACTTAATTCCACCACCAACATCTGGCCCCTTACTGCCGGATCCCATCTTTCCTCTCTCCCCCTAGACAAAACCCAAGAATCAAGCGCACTGGTCCAACTTCAAGTTATGTGACGACCATTCCATCGCGGAAAATCTATCTTCTTTAAATCCAAATAACCACTTTAATGACCCACTCCCCATCAGCTGCATGGCAGCGACCTCCCAATTTATCATTCCCATTTGGACTACAATAATCAATACTTCCCTGCTACAAGGGTCCATACCTGACTCTCTAAAAGCTGCTCAAGTCGTCCCCATCTTTAAAAAAACCACCTTGAATCCTGCTACTCCAGACAATTTAAGACAAATATTCAATATCCCACTTCTAGAGATAGCTCTGGAGAAATGTGTGAAACTTCAATTGAGCCCACATATCTCCAACTTTAATCTACTAGACAAATTCCAATCTGGGTTCAGGCCTGGGCACAGCACGGAAACTACTATTCTCCATATTGTGAATGATGCTCTTCAAGCCCTTGACCAAGGCAAAACATGTCTCCTAATTCTATTGAATTTATTCTCTGCATTCGACACAGTCAACCACAAGAAACTACTTGAACGCCTCAAATTCAGGATTTAAGTAGGGGGGACTGTTCTCGAATGGTTTAGATCCTTCCTCCGGAACTGCACCCAGAGATTCTTAGTCAACAGTAATCTATCTGCTCCTTCCCGATAACGATCGTAGTCTCCCAAGGATCAAATCTTTCCCCAACCCTCTTCAATCTCTACCTTGAACCGTTAGCGGAATTATTACGTACCGCCAACATCTATGCTGATGGTACCCAGTTCTACATCAAGTTCTCATCTCTAGAGGAGATCTACTTTTTGAATGATGCCCTGAAGCTGACTGTTCAATGGCTCGCCTGCAACCAGCTCAAACTAAATGCACAAAAAACAGAGTTCCTTCTAATCTCCCAACCTAAAAGTATCACTGAAATCCGGGAATGGACCAAGTCACAACACTAAACTGCCCACCGACCGTAGTGGAATCTGCCAAATCTCTCTGAATAATCCTAGACAGCAAGCTGAATATGCTAGACCACATCAACGCTTTGGATAAAACTGCTAGGTTTCACCTGAGCTACCTGAAGAAACTAAAACCTTTCCTTGATGCCTCGGACCTAAAAATGGCAGTCCAGGCATTAGTTATCTCCAGAATTGAATACGGATGCTCAACCCTTTCAGGCCTGCCCAAGATCTCCAAGGCCCCCCTAAAAGCTTGCCACAACGCCTCCGCCAGACTCTTAGCAGGCTCAAACAAATTCGATTACATCTCAACGCATCTGAAGGTGCTGAACTGGCTTCCTCTTGAAGCCAGAATCCAACTCAAACTGGCATGTATCACCCACAAAGGGCTGCAATCGAAATCCCCTGCATATCTTGCCCAGGAAATCATGGTTTCTGGAGGAGCCAGAAACTCCTGATCTGCCTGAAACTTTGTGCTCCAGCCACCCCACTTCCGAAAGGAAAAAACGTACAATTGTGCTTTCTCTGGGGCCGCACCAAGAATCTGGAACTCTTTCATCAGAAGAATTCCCTCTCTTTCAGTATTTAAAAAGGAAGACAAAACCTTCCTAACGGGCAAGTTTCTCCCATAAATCATGCCTTGCACACACCGCTCAGCGGCTTTGCCTATTTTTGTTGCCACTAGAGTTTGGACTGACTGGCTACTATCCATCTTGTACTGACCTTGTACTCCCACAAATGCAATTGCTGGATTTCTCTGTATTATGATCTGAACATTGTATACATCCTGTTATTCCCCAATTGTTTCACTTCCTTCTTCCCCTACTTATGTTTTTTTTTCTTTGACTATTTCATACTTGTACACAACGTGTTATCCCTTTAAGGCGCTCTGATACCCTAACGGGTCACCTTCGCGCTCTGTATAACACTAAATGAATAAATAAATAAATACGTAAATAATTATTTTGGGCGAGGCTACTACAGATAATGTCCAAAACTGCATGTGACAGAAACAACAGCCACTCACTTTCAGTTCATTAGTTTTCTACCAGTGCTCCCACAATAAGGGCATATTTACAGCAGAATGGTGAAGCATGGCATTAAGCAAACATTGCTATTGCCACACTTCTCCATTCTAAAAATACTGGGATGTGCCGTATTCCCCTAGCGCTGGTGCAGAGTTCAGCTGCCTAGTGCAAATGCAGGCACTCTTGCACCATGCTGCAAGGGTGCCTGTGTTGAGGCGAAGATTGTTTATGTGTAGGAAGGTCCCCCTTCCTGCACATAAATAATCTTTAAATGCTGTTTTGTAACTTCTATGTGTGCTGCTTAATGCAGCACAAATAGAAGTTGCAAAACTGAATTTATTTGTTATGATTGTTTATGTTCAGGAAGGGGGACCTTCCTGCACATAAACAATCATAGGCAATTCGCTGTTTCTATGCGTGCTGCCCAAGGCGGCACACATGGAAACAGCAAAAACGAGGAGAAATAAAGCATTTCTCCTAATTTTGCCTTTTAAGACCGGGTTTTCCCTGTTCTTAATTTTGGCGCTGCCTCCTATTTACGCTGCCCTTGTAAATAGGATATAGCAGAAAAAGGTAAGGCCCTAACCGGCAGGACAGGGCCTTAATATTAGACTAGAAGAAGAGTTTGTGCTAACTGTCGTATTCGCATGCTGATGAAACAATTAAACAGACTTGAGCCCATAAACTTAATTAAGATGGACCTTATGCATTTATTTGCACAGTCATTCTTATACAATAAACATTGGCAATACAAAATAATTATGCTGTAGTGCTTAATGGTGTATTCTCAGGTTTTTTAAGTAATAATTATAATGGGAACTTTCGGAATAATGCCATTGTAATTTAAATTTCATTGGTTCCTAATAGCATCCCTTAAAAAGCATAATTTTGAAAAATAATAGGCTTCCTTTGTTGTTATTGCCATATTACATACCTGATGAGGTCAGTGTCCTGGAAACAGTGCGCAGCAGAAATTAGCCATTTCTTTGCAATAATTGATGCTCCACACACATGACCATGCATTCCTATTTGTAAGCTCGCTTGCCAAGGCCATTTTCCAGATTTTGCATCTTCGCCTCCTACAATTCTGTTTTTTTTCACTTGGCTTCGTCCACAGTCTGAAAAAAAATACATTAAGGAAAATTCCAAAGTTCAAACTTGATAAGAGAAAGGAAGATAAGACAAAATGTTATTGTCCCAACCTAGGCATTAAAATAAAATTTCAAATAAAACTGCCAGATATAAAATCGAATAAACCTGAAATAAGTACAGTATCATTCAAGAGTAAATACATACATAAATATATCATAATCCATTTGACATGAATTTTAATTTTGGTCATTAAAATTATATTGAATATTAATTGACTGAAAAGGTTGTACAAGTGTTAAATCATCAAAGTATTTTTTTCTGGGGGGGCGTGGCCAACTGCCGAACATGGCGGCAGCTTAACCCGGGAGCTCCGCAAGGCAATCCGGCCCGTACAATAATCCGCAAGCACATCCGTATACTGACCTGCCTGAAGGGGTGAAATCGGCCCCGGGAACCGAGCGGCACATAACGAGCCGCTCCCAGCGAAAATCCGACGCCGAGAAGTGCTCCATCCGTCGATAGTGAGAAGAGGCCTACAGCGACTCGGCAGCACCGGCCCTGAGTTCGGGGGCGTGCCGACCGGAAGCGCACCTTCTCCGGCCGGGAAGAGTCGGCATTGGCCGGCGACCGCTCCTCCTTGCTTGGCGCCGAGCTCCACCACGGCGCTCCCTTCACGTTGCACTTGGGAGCACCACTAAGCCAAGACTCCAGTGATAGCAGGGACGGTGGAGGCCCCGCACAGCGCCCCGACCACTACGGCGCTAATAGGCAGACGGCGCCTGGGTCGGCGCGGTCCCCCCGCAGCACTGAACATTACTCCGAACTGCCGTTGGACAGGAAGGCGGCCTTCTCCATAGTGGCACCAGTCCCCGGCGACACACGGCGACCATACGACCCACGTGGAGGAGGGAACTTGTACGGAATCCGGGACCTGTGCACGCCGCCATCATCACAGCGGCAACCTCTCCACTGAATCCAACGGCAGCCATAATCCGGCTGCACTACAGGCGGGGACGGACCTGGACCCTGGGGTCCCTGCACCTTTTACCGGCTGCCTCGACGACCCACATCGGGAGGAAGGCCTGCACGGACACTTGCAACTCAAGCACGCCATCATGACGGGCAAGAACACGAGGAGCATGGCTGCGACGCAATCCAAGCTTGACAAGTTTGCTTATGCCCATAACAGCCACTCACAAGGACCTGGTCGGCACTCAGCCGGTGCTTCCTCTGACACCAACGGGACTGGAAAAGTCACACTGGAGGCCATCATGAGAACTCTCACAGACGTCCAGGCGACGGTTGGCACAATCTCCACGGAGGTGAACCTGATGCGAGCAGATTTCAAGAAAATGTCGGAGAGGGTGTCGCAAGTAGAGGTGGTCACGAAATCCCTTATTGAGGACACTTCTGACCTTCAGGTGGCGATGGAACGACTAGAAAAGACAACCAAACAACTACAAGAAAAGCTGGACGACCAGGAAGGACGCTCGAGAAGGAACAACGTCCGTATTCTGGGCCTTCCGGAATCGGAGGGAAAAGGTGCCATGGACCTGTACATAGAGGACCTTATCAAGACAAAACTGCAACCTAAAGGACTATCAGCCTTCTTCTCCGTTGAAAGGGCTCATCGAGTCCCCGGGGGTACGCCCCAACCGGGGGCCACACCGCGACCGGTGCTGGCCAGACTCTTTAACTATAGAGACAGGGACGCCATTTTGCAGGCGGCCAGGGTGGCGCCACCGGTGAAGATCCTGAACTCCACGCTGGCGTTCTTCCCAGACTACACGGCCGAGGTGGCCAGGCGTCGAAAATCCTTCAATGCGGTCAAAAAGACTTTGCGAGACAGGGAACTACCCTACTCGATGCTCTTCCCCGCCAAACTGCGGATTGTGGCCGAGGGAAGGACGTGGTTCTTCGACAATCCTGAAGTAGCACGAGAGTGGTTGGATGGCTGGAGACCGGCGGGCAAGCCTCAACGCCCGCGCAAGGACCGCCAGGATCACCGTAAGGAGAAAACGCCGGAGCGCCGCGAGCCCAGCCCAGCCACTGAACAGGGCGCAGCCGGGGGCTTAGACTCCGATCTTGAAAGGGATCCCTTTGACTCAGGACAACCTAGCAGGGGATGAACGACTACGCTGGAAGCATCAAGCACTGAACATTACACTTGGGACCTTGGGCCGATGGAACTGAGTAGGGCGGGTTATGGCCGGTGCCTGTAGGGGACTCACCAACCCCACAAGCAAGTAAGACTAGATAGGGGGGGGAGAAAAGCACTCTGCCAAGTTGGGGATGCGGGCGGGAACTCGTCCGTGGTGCAGGGGAGCAGGGAGGGGGAGGAGGGATGGGAGTTACGAAGTTCAAGTTAAAGTTAAGTTTCACGGTCATCGACATCATTATTGCAATCTCACAGGGCATGAATACACTGCACTCTATGGGCGGCGTGCACCGCCTCCACATTCTGACACCCTTCTCCTCCTGATAACGAGGAACACGGTTCATAACTACACATGGCACAGCATGATCAAGCTACACCCGCGATGGGTACCCCTGTCACGACGGTAGTTCCCCCACTGAAGCTCCTTACCTGGAATGTCAGAGGGTTGGGAGATAAAATAAAAAGGGGTTTGGTGCTGCAAACTGTTAAGCGTGCTCGGTCAGACCTAGTACTGCTGCAAGAAACGCATTTGGCGGGAACCACCTGTAAGGCCCTGAACAGGCGTGGGTACACTATGGCGGTACACTCCGAATTCACCTCGGGTTCCAGGGGCACAGGGATACTCCTCAGAAACAACTCCCCCTTCCTGGTCACTAGCCACAAGACGGATGACCAAGGCCGGTTTGCAGCACTCTCAGGCCAGTGGGAGGGAAGGGCCTTGAATGTGGTGTCTGTTTACATCCCCCCCGCACTGCACGCTATAACCCTACCGGCGCTTAGCCGGTTCCTTATTGATCTCCCAGAGGGAGATGTGATCATGGGAGGCGATTTCAATGCCATCACAGACCCTCTACTGGACACTTTTCCCCAGCGGGCCCGCCAGAGAGGAGCCGCAGCACTCCCGGGCTTTTTATCTGCTATGGGCTTCACGGATGTCTGGCGTCACCTGAACCCTGCTGCGCAGCAATACACACACTACTCCGCACCCCATAACACCCTCTCCCGCATCGACTACTTCTTCATTCTGGGGCTTGGACTGAGCTCTGTAGAAAGTATTGACATTCTACCGCGAGGAATTTCTGATCACTCCCCGGTCTCCCTTCACATTTCCACCAGGGATTGTAAGCGGGGTAGGCTATACCCGATCTATCCCAATTATTTGCAGGTCCCTGGCATCAAGAAGAAGCTCAAGTTAACCACCACACACTATTTCACTGAGAACACTGGGTCGGTCGCCTCACCTTCAATTCTGTGGGAGGCGTATAAGACGGTCCTTAGAGGGGCATCCATATCAGCCATTACTGGGCATAAGAGGGAATCGAGGGCCACACTGACCAATTTAGAAGTAGCCTTACACACGGCGAACACTGCACATATGACAGACCCCACTCCTGAGACGCTCCATGAACTGCAGCTCCGCCAGCAACAACATCAGGCACACCTTACCGTGATCACTAAAGGGCACCTTGCGAGTACAGCACACAGAATCTATGATGTGGGCGATAAGGCCGGGAAGATGCTAGCGTGGCTAGACAAGCGGGGTGGCAGCAACAAAGGGATTCATGGACTCTATGATACGAACGGCACACTGCGAACTCACCCAGAGCACATAATTCAGACTCTAGCCTGCCACTTCCAGAACATCTACACGCCGACACGGCCAGTCACTGAGCAGGAGGCCTTGGACTCCCTTAGCAACATCCAGGTCCCTGTGCTCTCACCAGAAGCGCAGCAGGAACTTGAGGCAGACCTCACTGTGGGAGAGGTCCAATTGGCAATACAGGCGCTACAATCCGGCAAAGCCCTAGGCCCGAACGGGATTCCAGTGGAGTGGTATAAGGCGATGGACTCAATCCTGGCCGAGCCCCTCCTAGACATGTTCAACGACAGCCTACAAAAGGCGCTGCTCCCACTCGATCAACGCACGGCCACCATTGTGGCTATCCCAAAACCGTCTAAGCCACCAACCGATTGTACCTCATACCGACCCATCTCACTGCTCAACACAGAAGCGAAGGTCCTGGCGAAACTACTGGCCAGCCGCCTCACCAAACATCTCACTGCCCTAATACACCCTGACCAATCGGGCTTTATGCCACATAGAAGCACAGCACTTAATCTACGCAGGGTGCACGGGGTGTTGGCAAAGGCGCATCTACTTCAAGAACAGGCTGTGATATTTTCTTTAGATGCTAAAATGGCATTTGATTTGGTTGAGTGGGAATACCTCTTTGCTGTACTAACCCGCATGGGCTTCGGGCCCCTGTATATGGCGTGGGTGCGACTGCTCTACACCCGGCCGATGGCACAGGTGGTAGCGAACGGACGTATATCCTCGACCTTTCCACTAGGGAGAGGAACGAGACAAGGGTGCCCGCTATCGCCCCTGTTGTTTGCGATAGTGCTGGAACCGCTGGCAATCCTGCTACGTGCGACACCGTTATTTAGAGGAATCGCATGGAGCGACGGGTGGGAAGACAAGGTCTCCCTCTACGCCGACGACATGTTGGTATACATGACTGGCCCGACTGAAGGAGTACCCGCCCTATTGGCGATCTGCGATGAACATGGTAAAGCGTCCGGGTATACCCTGAACTGGGCCAAGTCTACACTATATGTACTTGCCGGCCCGGCTCCGGTGTTGCCGGCTACCTGCCCTCTCACAGTGACCGCCTCTTCCTTCAAGTACTTGGGTATTTATGTGACGAAAGATGCTAAACAGTTCTATGTCGAAAATTTGCAGCCGCCTCTGCAGAGGTTGCGTGCGGATGTCCAGTATTGGGCTTCGCTGCCACTGACCCTCCTAGGGCGCGCAGCTCTTTACAAAATGATGGCTCTCCCGAGGTTTCTGTATGTACTAGAGAACTCCCCTTATATGGTTAGCCCGCAGTATTTCCGACGAGTAGCAGCATCGGTCTCCAGCCTGTTGTGGAGTAACGGGCCGGCACGTATAGCGCAGGCAAAACTAGTGAAGAGTTGGTACGAGGGAGGTATCGCACTACCCAATCTCCAATTGTATTACTGGGCGTCACAGCTTAAAGTAATTAATCACTGGATTCACGTTTCCAGAGAAGACCCCGCATACAAGGCAGACTGGTCACAACTGGGGACTGAGGGCATGCTCTCGGTACTGTATAATTACCCGAAGGTCAAGACCCTGCTAGGCCCAACATTCCACACAGCGACACTCTGGCACACGGCGCAGGCACGCCTAGGATGGAAGGGGAAAATCACTAGGCTGACGCCCCTTTGGGACACCAAGGCACTGGGCACCCTTAGGGCCTGTAAAGGCTTTAAGAGATGGGACGACATAGGGATCTCGGTGGTTGGGGACCTCTGGGACAAAGGCACGGTTGTTCCCCTCCAGCATCTTCAGCAACAATACGGCCTAGGGCCCACGGAAACATACCGCTATGTACAGATTCGACATGCACTTCTGCGCGCAATCCCACCAGACACGACACTCCCAGAGTCCTCGCCCCTTGAGGATAGACTGCTTACCGAATACATGGAGCAAAAAGCGACCTCACTCACATACAAGAAATTAATTAATAACACGCCAGATCCCACGCACAAACTTAAAGAGAAATGGGTAGCCGAGCTAGGCGATATGGATGAAACGGAGTGGAATGAGGCATTGGCCTCCCCGAGGGAGGTGGGCATATCAGCCAGGTTCCGCCTGATACAGCTCAAGGTGCTACACCGCACCTACTACACTCGCACACTGCTCCACAGAATTCAAAGGGCGCAGCACCCATACTGCCTTAGGGGATGCGGGGAGGAGGGGACTCTCCTACACACGTTTTGGGAATGTCCACAAATAAGGGAACTATGGCGTCAAATTATGCGAACAGTCTCTCAAGCCATGAATGTGTCTGTACTTCCGGAACCTCGCAGGTGCCTACTGAACATTTGGGAACCAACGGACTTAAACAGGTGTGAACAGTTGTGGGTCACCCTAGCAATGACGGTGGCCAAACGAGACATTGCACAGAGATGGGGAGCTCCGGAGTTGCCAACGGTGGCAGGGTGGATAAGAAATATGGACCTTCTCATGGTTAAGGAAAGAGCAGTGTATGTATTAAGAGCCTGTCCCCGCAAATGGAACCGGGTGTGGCTGAAATGGAACGCATACAGGGGTGACCCTTGTGAAGCTTTGCCAGAGGGTGAGGACTCAGACTCGGAGGAGGAGGATGATTAGTGGCTATAGAGGACTACTGTGCACAGGGGAGGGGCCGGGAGGCGTAATGCACGCACTACCACTCTAAACGAAATGCTGACTTTGTGAACATGTGAGAAGGTATAGATGAACATACGCAGACTCTGTTGTCATGATGACGGTTGTTTGGTTTTTTGAATGGTTTTCTTTACTCTTATGAATCCCCGCTCATGCTCTATATGAGAAAACTCAGCCTTCTGCCCTGGAATTATACGGGCGGGATGGGGTTTCGAGGAAGGGGGGACACTGGGCCTTGTACTACAAATGTCTGTTTCTTAATTTCACCTATTAGGCCCTGCATGAACACGGTAACTGTTACCATACTCTATGCTGCGTACTATCCCCACTTGGGGAAGAAGCTACTGTTATGTTACTGCATTGCTATAATGTCGTACTGCTATCTCTTCTGATCTCCTGACAATAAAGAATTTTCAAAAAAAAAAAAAGTATTTTTTTCTTGGGCGGTGCTCTTAAAGTAGCAAATAATTTCTTTGTTCATATTTGGCAAAATATTTATAATATGTTAATACAAATCTAAATCAGTGCATTCTCCTTGACTGTTCAAAAATTCTTTAAGCAAATGTGACTTCTATTTTTTTGATTTTCTATAATATTGCATCCTAATTTATGATTTTCAACCAGGAACTTGCCCAAACCTTTCAATGACCTTTGCTACTGGATTCAAGCTAGCCTGGCTGATGACAGGTGATGCCCCGAAAAAGGTCCCAGAGAATGCTTGTTTTCAGTCCATGGAGGAGCTGGCTTGGCAGTATGGACTGGACTGTTTCCATGAGGAACAGGGTCAAGACTGATTTGCATATAGCTGAGTCCAAACTAGGGTGGCGTGGTAAGCAAAACAACAATGGATTAAACCAGATCTTTGTGACTTGGGGGGAATGTTTGTATTGTTCAGTATTCCATTCATCATTTGTTCCTTTTGCTCTTACTTGAAAACACAACATTCTGTTTGAGGCTGACAATGAATATTGCTCACAAGGAAAGACCATTGTGGCTAACACCATTGCAATCAGGAATATCCTAAGCCTCTGCATCGCCAAAGCAAGAATAAAAAGTGGACCACATTGTCAAAGAGGGGTTTCATTACCCGGGGATATATGTTACCGTAGAACGAGATGCATCTTATGCCCGCATCCCAGTGACCCCACTAGCCTGCCTGCGAAGAGACATCCAACATTGGAGAGCCTTGCCCCTGTCGCTTCTTGGTTGGGCTCCTCTGATCAAAATGATGGCACTACCCCGCTTTCTCTATGCACTTCAAAATACACCCTGCCCAGTCTCGATGTCCTCCTTGCAGGTGATCGAGAGAACAACATGTGCATTGCTCTAGGATGGCGGCCCTGTGTGTATAGCCACCAAAAATTGATGAGAGGCTGGTACAATGGTGGAATAGCCCTGTCTGATATACAAAAGTACTATTGGGCAATGCAGCTCATTGTCATCAATGACTGTGTTCATCTCCTGATGGAAGAGCCATGCACCCTGGGGGCTATCTCAAGGCTATCTATGGGGGTCGCGTACCTCGTCCTTCCCGAACCCAAATGCACTCACACCCATCCTCTGGCACTACACGCATCATACCTTGGGCTAGCGAGGTAGGATTACACAGGCCACCCCCCATTGGACACAGCACAACTAGGCACACTGGAGACTCCAAGGGGCTTTGATAAGTGGAATCTACCCAGTTTTTTTGCAAAGTGGCAGATCGGTAAACATGGGGTGGAGCGATCCAGTTTGCAGCCCTGCAGAATGAATACAATTGTCACCCACTGAAAAGTATTGCTAGTTGCAAATCCGGCAAGCCCTACAGACAGCGCTGTCGAAGGGAGAGGAGCTCCTTTAATCATCCCCACTGGAGGACAGATTGTTGAGTAATAACATACCCAGGCAAGCAATGTCCCTTACCTACCGTAAAGTGATCAGCATCTCTCTCGATAACCTGACGGCTACAGGAATATTGCAGCAGGACCCTGAGGGTGTAGAGGATGACGAGTGGCCCGAGGCATTGGCGCCCCCCCATGAGGGGGCTATTTGATCTAGATTTTGATTGGTCCAAATAAAAATCTTACATAGATGTTACTATGCATGAACTACTATGGTAAGGATGGGAAGAACATCAACTGCATTGTGTCATGGGGGCTACTGCGAAGTGGCGATTATTGAATATTTGGGATGAGACTGACCTTTCCTGAATAGACCAACTATGGATGACGCTGGGATTTATGGTGGATAAACACAATATTCCGGCATTGTGGAGAGCCGACTTGACACAGCAGATAAATAATTTTATGAAAGACATGGACTAGTGCATGCTCGCAGAGAGAGTAGTTTATGTGGGCAGCGGGTGTCTAAAGAAATGGACTAAACTTTGGGGAAAATGGAACAATTATCGGGGTGGGCTATGTGCCCCTATTGAACACACTGATTTTGGTATTGTGTATCAAGAACATTAGAGTACATCTGGAACCTTGTACAATATCCAGAAGTGGGCATCTGCTTTGGTGGTAGCCACAACCCTTAAACCTGACAGCTTCCCTTCCTTTGAGAAAGTGATGTTGGCGATTCCTAAACTTCAGAGGAAAATAACAATAAAAGAGATCAAGCAGATGAAAGGCATAAACCTTTCTCAAGCCGTAGTTTTTCAATTGATAAGTTACTCCAGCTTGTCCCTCTACCTCTGTGAATCACATAATTTAGGGCATTTAAGTTCCCCTTGCCCATGAAAGATATACAAAGCTGTTTTGGTTGAAAGATCAGGTGTATTCAATAAGACTGTTTAGCAAAGAAACATGAAAGAACCAACTTGGAGGTAAGGCGAATTTCATGGCAACTGGGTTGATTACATGTACAATGCAGAATAGCGTAATATATATTGCACAAAGCTTATTCTATTCCCATAGTTGTTGGAATTTCTGTTTCTAAGGATTTGTTCAGAAGCAGCAAGCCTGGCACTCTTTCTTTTGTATTTGTCTAGGCATATCATGTGGAAGATACACATAGGAACAGAAGAATGGAGTGTTTCCCAACTACATGTGGATTGTGTTATTACATGTGAATTCCGGTGCACCAAGGAAATCCTGTCAAGTATTGCATTGGTCAAATGCATCACCTCTTAGGATTCTATTGAAGTGTAGGGTGCAGTCTTTCCATGTGTCCATCTATTGGGGCTAGACTGTAGAAAGAGTAGATTCAAACTGAAAGAACATCAATATGAATTGTGATCCTCAATCGGTGACGACTTTCGTGGGTAACACATGCATTCTGTAGCTGTTGTTAAGAAAAAGTCAGCATAGGCGCTGCTGAATGTAACACAGGATTATGATGAAATGTGTAACTGTTTTTTTTAAACACACTGTCAGTAAATATTGATATTTCAATACAAATACACGTTTTTTATCAAATGTGGGGACCAAGGGTGTACGGGCTAGTAATTATGTTTTCCAGAATCATGATTATAAAGCAAATGGATATTGTTTATTATCCTGTTCTTGATGTGTAGTAAAATAACTCCTACAGCAGTGATTGACTCATCTATTTCCCGAATGAATGATTACCTCTACTTGAGAAGTGCAATTATGGGTTTCCTGGTGTATTTTTAACGGAGATGTTGGAAGGTCTCTTCTTTCCAGTTGTAGGAGTGATTCTTTGGTTACATTGATGAATGGTGTCCCAATACAAGAAGCACTATAGACCCAGCCCCCCTTGATTTACCTGAATCAAGTCCTCTGACAAGTGAAGGCCCTTGCCGACCCACCTCCAGCACTTCGAGGCTCATGCCTCCCCTGTCTCTTTCTAGCTCTCTCTCTCTTGTCTCAGTCTCTCTTTCTCTCTGTGTGATTTTTATGCCACTTCTCACACTCTTTTAGCCTTTTCTCTCGCTTTTATTGCAAGTTTTTGTGCTTTTCTATGCTCGCTCTTTGTGCTTTTTTTCTCGCTCTTTGGGCCTCTTTTCTTACTCTTACTGTGACTTTTCTGTGCCATTTCTGTGCCATTTTGTCTTTTGTGCCATTTCTATCACTCTTTTCCTACTCTGTGTTTGACTGTTCTGTGCCATTTCTCTCACTCTCTTTGCCTCTTTGTGCCATTTTTCTCATTCATTCTGTAACTTTTATGTCCTTTTTCTCTCACTCTTTTTGACTCTTAGTGTAATTTCTCTCACTCGTTTCGTACTCTCTGTGAAATTTTCTTTTTGTCTCTTTGTGCCATTTCTTTCTCTCTTTTCACACTTTTCTGTGACTCTTCTGTGCTGTTTCTTGGTCTCTTTTTGCCTCTTTGTGCCATTTCTCCAACTCTCTCTCAGAATTTTCAATGCCATTTCACTTGCTCCTTATTCATCTTTCTGCCAATTCTAATGCTTGTTTTCTGACATTTGCAATCCCTCCAGCTTCTCTGCACTCCTTGCCACACTCTCTGCGCTCCCTTCCTCTTCCCCTTTCATGCTTCTCTCCTTCACCACTATCACACTCCTCCTCCCACCAACCTGTGCTCCTCCTCCCTTCCAGACCTACTTAATGGTTGCTGCAGTGTAGGCCATCCATTAAGCTGTAGGCACTGCCGCCTCTGGACTTAACTGCAACCGGTTCTCCGACCAGTCAAGGTCCTTGTGGACCCGACTACAACGCCTCAAAGCATCCCACTCATCTCTTTCTTCCTTTACCTCACTCATTTTGCCTCTTTATACCACCCAAGGCATCAAGGAGACCACCACACCACTGGATGCATCGTAGACCCTATCTTCACACCTTTCAACAACATAACAATCAACAGCCCAAGACCAGTCACCTGGACAGAGGATGCCATAGTCAGTTTTACTGTTGACATCCATCAACCCAGAAATACCCCATGTGGGCCCAGAACATTGACATTCAAATAACCTAACAGAGGCAGACTGGACCACATCCCTACATTAGTAAAAACCAGAGCCCATAGACATCTTGGCAACATCAAGAACTTCAACAAGTGGCTCACCAATGGCAGCAACACTTTGGCTTCCATAAAACGAATCAACGCAGGAAAAACCAAAACACAAGCCAGCAGGTACACAGATTACCTCAAAATGACCAAGTGACACTGCAAACATGACTGGAATGGAAATGGAGAGCCAGCAAAGGGGAAGTGGAAAAAACACGCCTTCAAAGCTGCCCAGAGGAGATACCACAAGCTCATCCGAGAAACCATGAGGAATGCCCATGTAAAACTAAACACCAGCTCCCACAACAGCAAAGAAATCAACCATCACAAGACCTGTGCAGCAACCTCTCAAACTTCCTTTGCTGCAAACTTACAACCATATACAGCAATTTCCCCTTCAACTGGACCACCTACCTCTCTCCAGAAGTCTCCCAGTACGAAGGAAGTCAACACAGTCACTATACTGGACACAGGAAACCACACCTATCATAAAGACCAATCACTATGGGGCCCTGGCAAACAACTGTCTTCACCACACGTTAAACAAAGAAGCAATGCCTATCATAGAGGCCCTTATACCTATCCTCAACATCTCCATCAGCAGAGCTACTTTCCCAAAATCATGGAAACACAAAGCTGTCAATGCCATCCTAGCGAAACCCTCAGCTGACCTGGCCAAACTCACCGAATACTGACTGATATCCCTCCTTCTTTATCCAGCAAAAGTCCTGGAAAAAAGCCATTAAGAAGTGCCTCTTCAACCACCTCACCAAACAACAGCTTTTTAACACAACACAATCAGGATTCAGGCCCAACCAAAGAACAGAAACTGCCATTATAGCAACAGCGGATGACATCCAGATGATCCTCAATGGGGGCAAAATGCAACCCTCATCCTTCTAGACCTATCAGCAGATTTAATCACCATCTGCCACCCCATCCAAGTAGGCATCCAAGTATCCAAGTAGGCATCCAAGGACTCACCCGTGAATGGATCTACTCTTCCTCACCGGAATTACCCAAACCGTCAACATGCCCCACTATGTCTCTGAAGCCCTGAGATATTATTTGCAGAGTCCTTCAAGGCTCCTTAATCAGCCCAATGCTCTTCAACACCTACATGACCCCGCTGGCTGATGTCATACGTGCTGACAAGTTTAACATCCTCACTTACGCCGACAACACACAATAGATTCTGATCTTCCTGGACAAAACACTCAACACTAGGAACAAGTTTACCACATGCATGAAAGTAGTGGCCCCCTGGATTAAATCAAGTTGCCTCAAATTGCCTCTGACTAGACTTTGGTAAGAACGCCTCACCATGGAACTCTACCTGGTGGCCCACAGACTTTGGAACCACCGCTACCTGCAAGCGAGAAACCTCAAAATCATCATGGAGAACAAACTGGGAATGAACGCCCAAGTCAACATAGTGGTCCTGGCCTGCTTCGACACACTAAGAAAGCTGAAGAAAATCTTTCAGTGACTACCAGACAACACCAGGAAAACAATCATGCAAGCCCACTTCACCAGTAGACTAAACTATGGAAACACCCTGTAGGCAGGGATTACCAACCAGTTTACAAGAAGACTGCAGACCGTCCAAAGTGCAGCAGCCAGACTAGTTCTCAACCTCCAATCGGGCATACATCAGGTGAATTTTAGCTTATTGTGATACTGGAGGTATTCCTATGGCAACTTTGCTTCCACCAACATTGCTGGTCACTGTACTTTATTTTGTTCAAAAGGAATTAAATTGTTCTGACTGAGTGGGAAGAAGCAATAATGATGACAGTATGATGCATTTAGTGTTAGAAAACGTTTCCAGTAAAAGAACTGGTTATAAGTACAAAATAATGGCATTCCCAGATTAACAGAAAAGGCCGGGGCTTGAATAATTTCAAACCTATACTCTGACAAAGTGTACCATAACATATTAATAAGGCTGGGGTACAATGGGTCTTCCTGCCAAACTCCTCTGATGCGCCTTTGGAATTCTTAGTACTCAGAGCAACTACATAAAAGGAACTATCCGCATATTGCATATAAAACTAAAATCTATTAAAGTAGGAATCAGCCAGGCTTGCCCTGAAGGCAACAGTGATTCGGCCGGAGGAAAATAATGGGGTTGGTGCCCAACTTGGCATTGTAAGAGTAATGAGGTATGAATTGGTGATCAGCCGTGCTCTATTACCTCATTTAGGGGCCGATTCACAAAGGGCCTCAGCATTCATGGCGTTAGCCCCGCAGTCCTGGTGGGGTGGCCCGCAATCATAACGGGGGCCTACATTGGGTAACTGCAGGACAGAGGTCAGCCACAAATGCAGAGGCTCTTTGTGAATGTAGCTCTTAGGGTCCACCTCCCCCACTACTCTGCTGTTCAATTCTTTCATCGTAGCTCAACAGCCCATTTAATTTAGAGGTCTTACTGTTAGTGGCCTAGACTAGAGAATAGCAAAGCTGTAATTGGCCTTAGACCTTGGCAGGCAAAGTGCCCCTTTTCAGGTAAAAATTAGGGCCTAAAAATGCGATGTACAAATTAGAGTATTTCCTCATTTTGAATAATTCAGAAACATTTGAATATGACTCAGGTGCTGATTTATCGGAGTACCCTTCACGGCAACCTGTAGGAAGTTCGGTGAGCCTTCAGTGTGTAGACAGCAGTGACTGCTCCATCTCTACTACCTACACACACCTCCAACAGTCCAACAGAGTAAGTGCTGTCGAAGGTTTGGCCATGTGTCCGCCTACCCGATTTAGAGTGGGTGGACACGTTGCCAGTTTTCACTGCCCATCACTGCCAATAAAAAACCTCGAGAAAAGGGGCACTTAAAACTTCTAAATGATCCCCACACCATGGGAGAATGCTCCCATGGTGAGATGGTCATTTTATTTTCATTTTTAAAAAGATAATGCCAATTTTGGATTTTCTTTTGAAAATAAAAAAGAATTCCGTCAAACTTACAAGGCATTTCCAGAAACCGATGAGACATTAGTTCCTTAAAATGCAGGAGATGTACACATGGGCAATGGAAATCTCTAAATACAGCACATGGAGTACCTTTACCATGGTGGGAATTAAGTACTCTGCCATGGCAACATTCATTACTCAGTTCTCCAATATATAAATCAGCCCCTCTGTCATAGTTCACACAGAGCATAAATGACATATTCCGCTATCTGGTTGATTGTATTACTGAATATAGAGGCAAAGAATATAAATATTTAGAAGAATATTGGGGACAAAATATTAACGACCAAAATATCATCAAGGTACAAGTAGGTATAGACAATCTATACTTATTTACCTTTCCATATTTTGGATTAAACATTTTGCCATCGATATTTGTCTCCCTGGATATTCTAGCTTCGATATTCAGGGGACACACCTAGCTGGTTCCTGAAGTCTCTTTACCTCCTTAGTACAGATTGGATTAGTTGATTTATTTAACATAATGCTGTTATTTTGAATTGGGTATAACCTTTTCCCACCTGTTAAATTGCTGTGTTTCCTGTTTTCAATCTGTATCAAGAAACAGGCCGAACAGAACAATTAAATAATACAACTAGGTCCATTGTGAAACTCTTAGCATTTGCAATTTTTCAAGTGTTGACCTCAATGCCCTGTTAGAGAACTATATTCAATTACTGAATATCCCATTAGAGCGCTACACCCCTCTCCACATTTTACTTGACTTACTATTCCCGCCTCTCTTCCTCACTTATACTCCCTCCCTCCCTCCATTTACCCCTTTACTACCTCCATCCACTCCCTCATGCTTTGTACCTCCTAGATTCTGCCCTTCCCCCATAAGAACAAAAGTTACTTACCTGTAAACTGTGGTTCTCCAGTATTGGTGTCTTTCATAGAATCACATGCTTGAATATTCCCCGTCGTCGAAGTGGGAGTCCCACGGTACATAAATAGCAGTAATATATATGCATGTATACATGAGAAATATCATAAATAAAAAATACATACATATTGTGTAATAGAAATGTAAGCTTGAAAAAAGTACCATAGAACAGAATAGGCCCATTGAAAAGCCCAAGGGAGAATTCACTTTAGTAACTTATAGGAGTCATTATGTGTTGGTCCACATTCCAGCCAATCAGGCTGTAGCCTCCTCTAGAACCTTCTCCTCAGAAGCCCAAGTCCTCAGATTTTCGTAGCACAAGTAAGTATAAATGCTTGAGGAGAAGAGAGCCTCTGAGGGAAGGATGGGAGGGTCGCATGTGAATCTATGAAAGACACCAATACTGGAGAACCACAGTTTACAGGTAAGTAACTTTTGTTCTTCTCCAGTATTAGGGGTGTCTTTCATAGATTCACATGCTTGAATAAGAATAGAAAGCAGTAAACCGTACATTAGTCATAAAGGAAGATACAAATTAAGTTTAGGCATAACATATCACTTAATAAGCAATAAAAAACCAAAACATGACAATACCTTTATGACTGGAGGCGGGTAGCAACAGAGGCTCACCTTTATCGGAAAAGATTCCGCAGCACCGCTTGACCTACTGCCGCATCCGCGGCATCTGTTGATTGCAGGCAGTAGTGCTTCGTAAAAGTATGGCTGCTTGACCAAGTAGCAGCTCTGCAGATTTGTCTTAGAGGTACCCCCGCAAAGAGGGCAGCAGAAGTCGATACAGCTCTCGTGGAATGAGCTCGAGCCGGAGCAGGAAGGGGCTTGCCAGCCCGTTGATGACAATAGGATATGGCAGACGATATCCATCTGGTGATAGTCTGTTTAGTTACAGGTTGTCCTTTGCACACTGGGCCATATGCCACAAACAATTGATCAGTCTTTCTAAAGGCAGCTGTGCGTTGAATGTAAAATTTAAGGCAGCATTTCACATCCAGAGTGTGCAAAGAGCGCTCCACTGCAGATTGAGGTGCAGGGAAGAAAGTCTTAAGGACAATAGGTTCATTGAGATGGAAGTCACTGGGAACCTTAGGAATAAAACTGGGATTTGTTCTCAAGGTAACAGCCTCGTTAGAGAATTGCAGAAACGGTGGCTGTATAGTAAAGGCTTGAATGTCGCTGACGCGTCTGGAAGAGGTCAGAGCAAGCAACAGAGCCACTTTCCAAGTGAGGAATTTCAGATTGGAAGAATGGATGGGCTCGAATGGAGGCAAAAGCTGCTGAGACAAAACTAGGTTGAGTCGCCATGAAGGTGAGGGCCGACGGATTGGAGAGAACATTCGAAAAAGGCCCTGAAGAACTGTCTTACTATCCTGGAGGAGTACAAAGATGTTACGCCATCATGGCGGAAACGAGAGATAGCAGCTAGAAAAACCTTAAGAGTGGAGTGTGATAGTCCTGATTTTGCTAGCGACAAAAAGAATGGCAAGATTTGTTCTGGCTGAGCACACATGGGATTTAGTGATCTAGTGGAGCTGAAGGCGTTCGACCAGTCTATTGAAAAGGCATTCCCGCTCGACTCCTTGTGTGGATGCCGGCTCGCAAACCTTTGACATTTCCTGTTGAGAACAGTTGCAAAGAGATCCAACTGTGGTCGGCCCCACTGTCGGAAGATGTAATCCAACGTTGGTTGGTTGAGTTCCCATTCGTGGTTGTCCGAGAGGGCTCTGCTGAGCGAGTCCGCCAGCACATTGGCCACACCTGGGACATGGACAGCTTGAAGATGTATTTGAAGTTGGAGAGCCCAATCCCATATTTCCTGTGCCAGTTGTGATAGCACGAGAGACCTTGTGCCGCCCTGTTTGTTGATGTAGTGCATGCTGGTGGTATTGTCTGTCCTCACCAGCAATGTCTGTCCCTGCACTACTCTTTGAAAGGACTTCAAGGCCAAGAAAATCGCCAGTAGTTCTAAGCGATTTATGTGCCAAGTGCGCTGAGACGCCGTCCACTTGCCTCTCACGGACATCCCGTCGAGATGAGCCCCCCAACCTTCTAGGGAGGCGTCTGTCGTCAATGTCAGTGTTGGTTGTTCGTCCTTGAATGAGCGACCTGTTGCTATGTTTGGAGGATGAGCCCACCACTCCAAAGCTCTTTGTATGCGGGGCGTTAGATGGATTTTGTCTTCGAACGACCCTGATACCTGCTTCCACTGGCTGTCTAGTTCTTCTTGAAGGACTCTCATGTGCAGTCTGCAGTTGGGAATCAGCTGAATGCACGAGGAAGCCATGCCGAGGAATGATTTGTACATCCGGACAGAAACGTACTGCCTTGACTGCAGGAACTGAACTTTCTGTAACATTCGGCTCTGACGTTCCTGTGAAACGAACACTTGCCCTAGCCGAGAATCGAGCGAGGCTCCTAGAAAATCTCGTTGTTGAGAAGGGTGAAAGTGTGACTTTAGGCAATTGATGGAGAAGCCTAACGTTTCGAACAGGGATATGCAGACTTGTGTGTGTTCTTGCGACAGTTGGAAAGTCCTGGCTTTTATCAGGCAGTCGTCCAGATACGGATAAAACTGGATGCTCTGTAAGCGCAGGTAGGCGGCCACCGGGGCTAGGATTTTGGTAAATACCCTCGGTGCCGATCGAAGGCCGAATGGTAGGACCTTGAATTGATCATGAAATTGGCCGACTGTAAAATGAAGGTATTTCCTGTGCCTGGGGTGAATAGGCACATGGAAATATGCATCTTGAAGGTCTATTGTTGAAAAGTACTCCCCTGGAATGAGGAAATTCAAGATTTGAAGCAGGGTAAGCATCTGAAAAGTCTTTGATGCGATGAACTTGTTTAGAGCCCTCAGATCTAAGATGGGGCGCCACTCTCCTGATTTTTTCTTCACTAGAAAGAAACGGGAGTAAAACCCCTTGCCGCGTTGACATTGCGGTACCAATTCTATGGCTCCTTTTCTGATCAGCAGCTGCACCTGGGCCAACAGTTCCTTGAAATGGGGAGAAGGTGGGCCCGAAGGCGGGCGAGCGGGGGGAAATTTCGTAAATTCCAGGGTGTGTCCTTTTGAAACAACGTCCAAGACCCATTGGTCATTGGTAATGTTTGACCAATTGCAGAAGAATTTCGAGATTCGACCTCCAAGATGCACAGTCCTCTCACTGTTTTTTGCTGGTGTTCGCACCACCTCTGTAGTTGGACTTCCGTTGGTAAGCGTTTCTAGGTGAAGGGAGTGGTCCACAGGAGATCCCAAGTCTATGTCAGTTTTCACGTTTCATGTATTAAGGAAAACACACTCAAAAAACTCTGGACCGCTTGAGTTTTGTAACAACTGAGTCTTTGAAGGGGGTGATGAGTGCGTTTGATCAAATTTTAGGTATCCTTAGGCTGAATCCTTGTTCTTATAATTAGAGTCCGGAATCCAAGCGATGTAGAAAAAATACTTTTATTAAATATGGTTTAAAACATGAACAGCCGACACGTGTTTCGCCCCCTATGGCGAATTGCGCCGGGGCTTTTTCAAGGCTGTAAAGAATCAGAAGAATAATAACTGTAAGCACTAGTCGTTAAAAACAGAACGCCTTTGACCCAAAGTGCCTGTGTGGTCGAAACGAAAAGGAAGGTGAGTGGACATAAGCTGGCGTGATTTAGGAGTGTGAGTGTATTTAGGGAAGAAGAAGAGAAAAAAAAAGGAGAAAAAAAAAGGAGAAAAAAAGAGAAAAAAAGAGAAAAAAAGCCCAGTGGTATTTATAAGCTATAAGAAAAAGATCGGATACACAAACCAACTCTCCAAATTCATTCATCTCGTAAAAACTAGACCTGTGTCCATATATTACATAGTCACCAATTTCCACCACCCCAATATGACGCCCGGAACACATCCAGTTTAAATGCCTCATGACACACCCAGGTATGTTGTGGCCGCCACGGAGTTTACCGCATCTCCATAGATCCCCGTAATCCGTACATAGATCTGCGCAATACGCAATTATAATATACTACAGGCTATATTGCTTGCTTACTATCACGGTCCTCTCCCATGTACATTTCCTCTGTGCCTAAGTTGATGAGCACAGAGACTCGATCTTTCCATCATGGCAGCATACCAAATGATATTCTGTCCTGTCCCGAGCATGACCGCACCATCATGGCCGTGTATCTACATCCGGGTCATAGATAATATATTCGAATCAAAATAAATATAACCTATAAAATCGCGTAAGTCTACACAACCAAACCATGTTTATCCCAACTGTTCCCACAGTTAAATGAAGGTACATGTCTGTCCCGGCTTGCAAAAAAACTAAACAAAGTGAACGAAATCGGGAGACTGTAACTTCCGGGTCAGTTACACTCTGCCTCCGGTTCAAAAGTGGCAGCAGGCGAGTGTACAAACGCGAAAGCGGCCGATCACGAGCGAAGGAAGTAGACGAGAAGCGAGGATTATACCCTGTGAAGTAAGTGGCCCCTACCGGCTGTGCACACCCCCGCTAGGTGATACTCGCGCCTAGTCAACGTCCGCCGTTGTCCACTACTTCTTTTTAACACCGGACTCTCAACCTGCCGCATCATGACTTCATGACTTCATGCCGGCTTGTTCGTTCCCGTCTAACGCGATAGTCTTAAATATTCCCTGCTACTTTTCCTTGTATTTAATCACCAAACCGTCAATGTTGTCATTATCCTCCCCATTGCCTTAATTAAGATGCTTGTCTCTAGTCGGTTGGACCCAAGTTTTGAATGACTGCTTCTTCTATTTAACTTGTCCGACAAGGCCACTTTCAATCTCATCAGCCCATTTTGGGCATGACAGCCACAACTGCCCCCCAATTTTTTTTAATTTAACCCATGACAGAAAGACATATGGCCAAGGCAACGTATTCGGGGAAATAAAATGGAAATGAATGTACTTATATGTGATCAAATACTGAAATATGCAATGGAATGAAATATTTGCCTTTTGCATAAATGCCCTATATAAAATGCTTTCTCACACTATGATTATGTATTGTTCTGAATGTATATACATTGTATTTGTTACAGATTGAAACTTGACATATAATAAGAGTTTTTGGAAACTAAGTTAATTCTTTGAAGACCTGTACATAGATTATATGACACTGTAAATAGGTATGATAAGGATACTCTGACCTTCTCTTTGTTTTAGTTCTTACTGGTGGCTTATCCGGATCTCTTATGATCACATCACTTTGGTTATGATTAGTTTACCTTTAATCTTTTTGAATTGCACCTCTCACAAATATTCTTATAATATTGTTAGCCATAAACCACTAATCTTGAAACCACTTCTGGTAACAGAATTAAGACCTGCTGTATCCGATCTTTTTCTTATAGCTTATAAATACCACTGGGCTTTTTTTCTCTTTTTTTCTCCTTTTTTTTTTTTTTTTCTCTTCACTCCTAAATCACGCCAGCTCATGTCCACTCACCTTCCTTTTCGTTTCGACCACACAGGCACTTTGGGTCAAAGGCGTTCTGTTTTTAACGACTAGTGCTTACAGTTATGATTCTTTACAGCCTTGAAAAAGCCCCGGCGCAATTCGCCATAGGGGGCGAAACACGTGTCGGCTGTTCATGTTTTAAACCATATTTAATAAAAGTATTTTTTCTACATCGCTTGGATTCCGGACTCTAATTATAAGAACAAGGATTCAGCCTAAGGATACCTAAAATTTGATCAAACGCACTCATCACCCCCTTCAAAGACTTCCGTTGGTAAGGTCTGGAGGTGGATGAGCGATTTTGGGACTGATAGGATCCTCTTTGTCTGTTGTCGTTGTAAGTGTATCCTCGATATTGGCCTGTGCCTCGAAAAGTAGAGGTTCCTCCTCCTCTACCTCGTGCCCCACGAAATGGCCTCTTTCTATATTGAAGAGTTGTTAAGGACTTTGCTGTATCCGTGTCCTTTTTTATAAGTTCCAAAGCATCATCAACGTGCTTACCGAACAGAGACTCGCCATCGTAGGGCAAATCTAGCACTCTGGATTGAACTTCCGGACGGAAGGTTGTTGACTTCAGCCAGCCTTGGCGGCGCAAGACTGCAGCACCCGCCAGTTGTCGGAAACCAGTAGAGGCTATATCGACGGCACAGTCGATTATTTCCGTTGAAATCTTTTCTCCCTCGAGAATGATGGCCTGCGCTTCATCCCGGATGGAGTCGGGCATTTGAGGGAGTAGACCAGCGATCTCGGACCACATTTGGCGGTCGTATCGACCTAGTATGGCTAAGGCGTTGGAAGCTCTTACCGTTGTCGCTGCCATTGTGGTAAATTTCTTTCCAATTGAGTCCAATTTACGGCCATCCTGATCCGGCGGGGATGTCAGGGGTATGGCTGGATTTCGAGACCTTTTTTGTGCCGCCTGAGTGATAACTGAATCTGCCTTAGGTTGTTAAACTAAGCAGGCCGGAGAAGTAGGCGGCGCTTTATATTTTTTGTCCAGTCTAGGTAGAATGGCTGGAATGGAGTTAGGACGTTCCATTAACTTTAGACCTTCTTCCCATATGTGGTCAATGATAGGAATGGTATGAGTTTGGCGTTGCGGTAAGTCTTTAAAATCATACAAAAAACATTCCGTTTGTTGTGCTTCCAACGTTAAGTGGAACCTCTTCGCTGCACGAACCATAAGGTTATGAAAACTCGCGATATCCACTGGTGGCGAAGTTCTTGGCGATGTTGGTGGAGTAGAGGGTGTCTGTGCCCTATAATTGTCCCATTCCTGCATTTCATCATCATCAGTGTCATTATCTCCAGTGTTATGAGGAGTTTGAGTCTCATTATCTGTATCATGAGCAGCACCCAAAGGAGACGTAGGTGCAACAGTCGCCTGAGCTTGAAGCCTAGGTGCTGGAGACTGTGGTCGAGGCACTGGAGACGGAGGGTGTGGAGCTGGAGGCTGAGGCTGCTGCACTTGAGGTGCTGGGGAAGGAGGCAGCGATGGTGGAAACCTACGATTGTAGTCATCCAGCATATGTTGCAGGTTTTTCACCATAGACAGAGGAATCTGTGTAAAGTGTTCGTAATTTGGTTGTTGTGATCTATCTATTGGAAAAAGGGCATTCCCATCTTCAACGGTATTATCCGCATCCTCATCCTCGTCACTGTAGTCCTGACACTTTATGTGTAACTCCGATGGACTGGATGCTGGTTGATAAATTTGATCCACTTCAGAATCATTTCCAGATTCCTCTGCTCCAGATTGAAACAATTTTTCTGGAGGCTGAGATCCACTCCTAATAGGACTTAATTGTATAAGTGGTACAGTCTTGAGAGACGAAGTAGAAACCACTTTGAAGGTGGCAGTAGATTGTAGAGGTTGTTGTGTCGGCAACGAGCCCGTCGACGATAGTTGTACAGCTTTAGCACCCTCTAGTTGTTTTTTCGTTGGCGCCGCTGAATCCGGCGTAGGAACTTTAGACTTGGTAGACGATGGTTTTTTGGTCGTCGACGAGGGCGTCGACGAAGCTGCAGTCTTTGCCGTCGACGAGGTGGTCGTCGGCGGAGCAGCCGTCGAATGGGGAGTTCAGTGTCGACGTCGATGTTATCGTCGACGGGATTGTCGTCGACGAGGAAGATCCGGTCGTCGAGACAGGCGTCGACGACGATGGCTTGCTCCTAGTCGACGGAGGAACCGTCGACGGTGGGTGTGTCGACGATGATTTTTTCGTCGACGCGATCATAATAATGGACGAGATGGGTCTCACCTCTTGGCTGCTCGTCGACGAGATGATCGTCGTCGTGGCAGAGCTGGTCGACATGGAAGAAGTAGTCGTCGATGTCGAAATTGCCAAAACGGACTTCGTAGATGCTGAAGACGTCGACGGACGCGTCGACGAGCCCGTCGACGAGCCAATGCCCGTTTTAGATACGGAGGGCATGGTCTTGGGTCGAGACGCCAGAGAGCCAGGTCCCGTAGGCGCGCCCTGAAGCAAGTCTTGTGAGGAGACATCCTTGAAAGATCTCAACTTTTTACTCTTCTTAAGAAAAGGAGAGGGAACTTCAGTCTCAGACCCACGCTTCTGAGAGGATTTCGAAAAACCAGATGACATACTCTCAACATCGGAAACCACATTATCAGATGATTTCAACTTCTGTAGCCACAGAAGGAGACGAGCCTCTCTGTCCCTCAATGTCTTAGGAGGAAATTTGCGACAGAGCCTGCAGGTAGAGGCAACGTGGTCCGGATAAAGACAGTAAATACACTTACTGTGTGGATCCTCATGAAAAAGGCGCAGTTTTCCACTGGATGGACAAGCCTTGAACAAAGTTTTCTTTGAAGAAGACATTTTTGAAGAGAAATAGGAAGAAACTGGAAAAAAACTGAGCAGAGCTCAGGGAGACTCCCTTCACACGACGTGCGGTAGAAAATCTGAGGACTTGGGCTTCTGAGGAGAAGGTTCTAGAGGAGGCTACAGCCTGATTGGCTGGAATGTGGACCAACACATAATGACTCCTATAAGTTACTAAAGTGAATTCTCCATTGGGCTTTTCAATGGGCCTATTCTGTTCTATGGTACTTTTTTCAAGCTTACATTTCTATTACACAATATGTATGTATTTTTTATTTATGATATTTCTCATGTATACATGCATATATATTACTGCTATTTATGTACCGTGGGACTCCCACTTCGACGAAGGGGAATATTCAAGCATGTGAATCTATGAAAGACACCCCTAATACTGGAGAATCCCTTGCTACTTATGCTTGCACAATTATCCTAATCATTTGTATGGTCTTCCGGTACTTCTGACCTTCCTGCCAATGTATTTATTGTTCTGCGTACTCTGTACATTGTCTTTTACTCCCTTTTCCTTTGTATGATCATAATACTGTAATTCCGTTTCGACTTCAAACCCTTGTAAAGCACTCTGATACCTCTGGTTCTAGCCAGCACTATATAAAACTGTTTAACCCCTTCGATGCTGGTGACGGAACCATTCCGTCATCAGACACGTTTGAGCTGTGCTGATGACGGAATGGTTCCGTCACGACCACACCCATTATCATTAGGCCCCAGCACAGGGGAAAAATAATAATAGCAGCGATGAGGTTAAATAAAATAAGTAAATAAATCTAGGCAAAGAAAATAAATATATAGAAGAATATTGGGGACAAAATATTGAAGACCAAAATATCATCAAGGTAAAGGTAGGAATACAAAATCTCTACTTAGTAACCTTTTCATATTTTGGATTAAACATTTTGCCATCGATATTTTTCTACCTGGACATTCTAGCTTCGATATTCAGGGGGCACACCTAGTTGGTTCCTGAAGTCTCTTTACCTCCTTAGTACAGATTGGATTAGATAATTTATTTAACATAATGCTGTTGTTCTGAATTGGGTATAACCTTTTCCCACTTGTTAAATTTCTGTGTTCCCTGTTTTTAATCTGTAGCAAGAAACAGGTCGAATATAATCATTAAATACTGCAACTAGATCTATTGTGAAACTCTTTGCATTTTTCAATTTTTTAAGTGTTGACTTCAATGCCCTTGATAGAGAACTATAATGAATACGTTTTCTGTAAATAAGTGCTCAATGCTTGATGAAGGCCAGAAAATGCAGAAGCATGGGCCATTGATTAAGAGTGGTGGAAAGAAATGGAGAATGAGTGTTGATAAGCAGTGCCAATGTGAAAGCGAGATGGCTAAAACAGCGTCGACAATCAACCAAAAAACAATCAACTTTTCATTGTACATTGCAAGAAAGAAACAAAGATATAACTGCATTTGTGATGGTTTTAAATAACTTCTCACAACATTACATACTCTTACATACTACACATAACAGTCCATTTCACACCAATAAATAAAATAGAAACTTTGCTTACCGACTACACATAACCTTTTATTTGACTGCTTCTTTTCGTCACCTGAAAATGATGAGATACAATGATGAGAATAAGATGCCAAAGTAGAGGAAATGTGGGGAGTAGGAGGTAGTAAGGCAAAGTTAGTGAAAGGGAGCATAAATACCCGATAATAGCATCTGTGCTCTAATACGCGAGTTTCAAACTACCATAGTGCAACCAGTCTCTATAAGCCATCTCATTTGTGCATTCTCAACCTTCTTAAAATGGGAGACTGAGTGGATCAGCCAGGATTTATACCTGTTGCTTTGATGTTAAATACAGGTCTCTGCATCAAATGTATTGGTCCTCTTGTTCTTTTTCAGATGGGAGGGTTCTCATGGGTTGATTAGTGGGTGAAAGACATTAGTGATTAGACAGAAGAAAAGAGCCCAGTGGGATTATATCAGATATTTAGGGACATGTGTCAGGGTTTACGTTTCTAGTGGTGAAGAAAGGGAGGATGTCTATGAATGGACTGCAATCCTCAACAAATATAGCATGCTCTCTTGACCAGGGATTAGTAGAAAATGAAAACTTTCAGGCTAGTGGAAATTGAGGTAAGACTGTTTTCCTGTGGATGTGAGGACAGGTGGTCTAGAGGCTTGTTGGGGATGAACTTGTCTGCACATCACTTTTCATGATGTATAGGCAATGAATTTACAGAATGCGCTGGGATGTTGGTTTGACATTATGATTGAGTTACATTGAACCTTTAGTAGGAAAATCTCAAATGATCTCAAACCTATCAAGCTCCAAACCGGACAAATTCATCAGGGGTCCTTGCATGAAAGGTAACACTAAGTTTGTAATTATCCTTGCACCCTGCAATACTGACCTCTCTTTTAGCATTGCTAGTCACTAATGTATGTAAACCTAGAGATAGAAGATCTACTGAATTCATACCCGTTTGAACTGTAGGGTTAAAATTGTTTGGTTTGTTCAAAAGTTCTATTGATGTGTTCATTAATGCTACTTGTATTAAGAAAACAAATATCATTTGCAGTGAAGCAGCTAGCATACTTTGCCAATTTGTTGAGTTTACAATCCAGAACTTATGTTATGTATTATTTGGTTTGTAAACAGGAATGAACTGGTTCCCTTTATGATGATTTACTTGATAGCAAAAGAAAGATGTCATTGATGCCCATTCTCTGTGAACGTGTTGTTGCATGAGATAAAACCAGTTAGTTCAATTGCTCTCCTATGTCTAATCTGCAATGCTGTTTTTAGTGTTTTTAAAATGAATAACTGATCCATGCCTTTGTGTACTGAAACTCCCTCTATGCCATTATAGTCACCTACTGTACAGGACTTATTACGTCAGTGGCATCTTTCTTGTATCTTCAAATATTGGTTTCCATCATGAATTTTAACAACTTTGAAACACGGATTGCTTTGATGTGTTTTAGTATTCAAAATTATTAAGCATCTCTGTCAAGTCTTCTAGCTTCTCTTTAGATTTGATTAATGTTGATTTCTGTTTTTGTCTTGTAAACACTACTGCTTTTAAAAGCATTTTTTATTTCATACTCCAAAGGCAGAACTAAAATTAGTGAGGTACAGTTGTGTTGGGGGGTCTTGTGTTATGTTCTGTTAAGTTATTAACCTGACGCTTAGCAGGTGTGTATGCCTATCCTTGCGAAGGGTTATTCGAAAAGCCAGGTCTCCAGCTTCTAGCGGAACTCAGAAAGGAGGAGGAGACTCTAATGTGTAGTGGGGCGAAGTCTTATAGTCTTACGACTTAGAAAAGACAGGAACAAGGAGGCAGTATAGAGATATGAACAGTAAGTATGAAGAGAAATATGTCCGATTGTATTACTTTATGAAGGGTAGTCATTGTTACATTTCAAGGGCATACTTTGTTACATATTCCTTGTAAGTTGAAAACTCTTTTCAGTTTCTTACTGCAATCACTTTCATCACTGCTGTCCTTGCAATCATGTCCATTACAAATCCTTGATTGCATCCTGCATTTCCCATTGCCACAGTTTAGTTCCTCAGGGCTGCAACCTGAACATATGGAAAAGTAAAATGTGTTTGATCATATTAGGTTTCAACACAAATAACTACATTGCACAAAGCCTTACTAAAATACAAAGCCAATTTGATGACAAAATACGAACATCTTTAAATGTCACACTAAGTGCAGAATTGGTTAACTCAAGCGGCAGCTTATGTTGAAAAAGCAACACTTCACAAGCCATGATTAATGGAACCTGGTAAATTGTGATGACAAGGAAGACTGTCATATATGAATGAAGTTAATATGTATGTAGGTAATCTGTGAAATGCATAAAAGATCTCCTCCGTTTAGAGTAGCAGCAATAACAACTCTATACAAACTGAGGTCCATTTAAAGGTATGTTTAATCAAAGTTCTGTTGCACAAGAAGATGTCTTTGCTATTTTTATTCATGTATTTTTTTATTTGCATTTTTACAGAGCGTAAACAAGATCCAACAATTCTACTACAAACAAGGAGTTTATATGAGGACATTTTCCGTCACACATATGATCATAACAACACAGGTGGCGGTGTTTTAGATGATATTTTGTAGATAATGTCAGACTCGTACCAGAAAAGAAAACATTTGTTTTGTTGGGAAAAATAAAGACAAAAGTATAAACCCATTCATGTTTCTCAAATGATTTGTAGAAAAGTGAAAAGAGTGAGCCTGTACTATATTGTGACAATGATCTCTTACAAGATTATACTGTCAGACTGGAGGCATCACTACAGCCTTCGTGGTATATTGCCAGAAAAAATGGATATCTTCTGTGGAGTGATTTAAAACCTCTTCTCTGGCCATACAAGTTCCTCATTACTTCCTTTCCATCGGTATTGGTGAGAGTCAGATAACGAGCATGGTGCTCTTTCAGACTTAGTCTGACCCCTTGCTTGCTGCAGTGCCCATTGTAGTAAATATGGGAGGGTCAAGGGGGAGGGGCTGAAAAAATGGAAAGGTTGTAAGGAAATTAAAGTTGTCATTAAGGAAGGAACAGGCTTATACAAACAGACGCCTGCAAAAAAGTAAGCCCACCTGTTGATATCGTTTTATGATATGGCCGGTGATTACAGGGGACGGTGTGACTTACCACAATCACGCTCATCGCTGCCATCTGCACAGTCCTTCCATCCATCACATTGATTTTTTAAAGGAACGCATGATGATCCATCCATGCATTTAAACTGCTTGGGGCAAGCTGAGAAAAATGACAAACATGTATCAACTAAAGCTAAAACTTAATGAGAATTATGCAAAGAATTCACGTTTTTATATCTTTGATATTAATGGCTTTAAGGGATTTAGTGTAGTTCCTATATTCCCAATAGGCTCTGCGCATTGGAATAACAAAAACGATAGTTTAGACATAGGACTTAGGTCGACTAGGTCTCTATTGAATATGTTAGACTTAATTGTGTGTGCCAGCTAGCTCAGAGGTCACTAGAAACGTTCTTGAATACACAAGAAGGGATGAGTCTCTGACGACCATATAACATGACAACTTTGTTCCGCCTGAAATAAGGAATATCTCCAGAGTCTCGGAAACAATAGATGGCTATTTCGCTCAGTCAATCGTGCATGCTTCGTTTCACCAGAAGTGCAGAGAAATAGAGAGACCGGCGTTTTCAATAAAAAGGTTATTTATTGAGCAGTCTGCTTTCTCATGCAAGAGAAGTTAATTGCTACAATCGTAATACTTGCTATGAAGTAAAGTGCGTACAGTAAAAGGAGTATTATGAAATAATACTGTAAAAGCATTTGTATGGTTTCTAAGCCATAAGATACTTAAAAGAGATAAAATACATACAATGATAAATAATGACTAAAAGTACTCAACTGGTGCATCTAAAATACGCCTACCTAACCTCAGTCTAGTACAAGGTAAGAAGTAAGTGAGGTGTAGCTTGAGCAAAGAATCTATCCAAGAATTCTCTAGGGGTCTAATCAGCTCCGTACCTTGGTTATAGAATGAAGGAGGTCTTGTATCTCTCTCTCAGGACTCGATCTCCCAGTAACCCGCAAGGGTAGCAGGGAAACACTGGAGCTGGATTTCTCAGCAGGAGAAAAGACAGCGTCTCTCTCAGTGCGTCGGCAGGGAGGGTCGGCTTCCTTCGGCACTCGCATACAGCAGTGCGTCGGGCAAGTAGTTATTCAATCTGCTCCAAAACCACTGTATGTTTGTTAGGGCAGATGTGGGCATATTTATACCTGGAAGGTACCGAGTTTGACGTAATGGTGGACATAATAACGTCACTAAGAACTCGAAGTTCTTTACACACTCCAGGAGTTCTGGGACAAATCAATACTGAAGCAGGGGGAATTCCTGTGCTGCTGAAGCCTTGTTGTCTTCAAGAACTCGTTGTACTCTGGGAGCTTAGCGGAAGTAGCCATGCCGTATTTGGACTGCATTGGCTGTGTCTAAATATGGTTATGATTCTTATGCCTATATAAGGATATGATAAGTTATACCTATATAAGGGCATGAATCGGGAAAATTACACTAGAGCCCTAGATACTTTACAACAGGACCGGAACATAAACAATGGTCCAAAGGGAAAGTTATTATAAATTGTAACTGGTGGAATGGTGACTCTCCAGCAACCCAGCAATGGCCGATCTAGATGGCGAGAACGGGCTAGTAAGCTTAATTTATTTAGCGTTTCCAATATGATAGTGTGATTGGTTTTTAAAAAGTAAAACACATAACAAAGTTTTATCAAGTCAATACATGGAACAAAAAAGTAATATTGAGCATGGTAGCAAGTTATGAGCAGTAACAAGTGGCTCAATATAAACCAATAATTAAAATAAGCAACACCATAATAGATGAATATACACAGAGGCCCAACACTTCTTTAGGGGCTTGAATTTATACCAAGTTTTCAAAAGCGTTTTTTAGAATATTTTTGTTCACTGTTGGAAGATGATTTATAAATAGGGGTAGGTAAGTACCTACCACTAGTAATAAGGCCACAATCACAATATAAAGCCCAGTCAAGGTCTCAATAAATGATTCCCTTGCTCAAACTTTTGTAGCTGGCTGCAAAAAGGCAGGCGTAATTTAAGAGATGTGAAGCATTTAAAAACACCAATATGTTCCAAAAGTTATACACAACCACAATAGAAATACAGCATTAATTTATAAAAACAGGGAATATTCTTATAATTAAAATGACACCAAAATGACGAAAATCCAATGGAGGTAACCAGAGATATGATTTTTTAAATATTGAAAGTGAAACTAGCTTAGAAGCAAATAACGCTCCAAGGCTTAAAAAAGGTCATGCTGGACGGGGAAAAAGTCAAGCGTTCAGGCAACCCACAATATAGCACTTTTACACTTACTTTCAGGAGTGCCTTGGGGCGCCTTGATGCCCATTGGGCTGAGTTGGCGCCTTGATGCCCATTGGGCTGAGTTCTGCGCGTTATAAATTTGTTTTCCTTTCATTTCGTGTTGATGCAGGAAAGTGGTCCAAAGCACAAGCTAAGGGTTCAGAAACTCTGGTTTGCCTCTTGGGGTGTGGGACTACAACTCCGACAGTGCACCTGGTAAATCCAAGTAAAATCCAGGTGAAGCTGAATTCTTTTAAGTCTTTGAATTACTAATTTAGCTCACTCCTGTCAATAGTTTTTACAGTAGTCTCATGTTAGACTATGGAGCCAATGTGCTATAATGGTAAAAAACGAAATCAGCAGTTTTTCCCACACCAGGTCATATAAAACATCTTTTAAAATGTCCCTGCTTATTATTACATGGTACCTTACCCTGAGGCACCTGGAGTAGACCTCAGCGGGTAACAATCATGTATACATCTGAAAGTTTAAGACTTTGGAAGTACATCTAATTCCAAAGTCGAATTTGCAAATAATGTAATCTTAAAAGCAGCCTGCAAAGCAGGGCTGCCTTTAAAATGACAGAAGGTACCACAGCAGGGCACAGTTAAGTGCTTTAAATCTGCTGGGCCTCTAAATCTATATGCCCTATTATATACTAGGGGCTTACAGGTAGGTTGTCATACCAATTGTGATCACATGTAATTACCATATCCTTTTAATCAGAGCACAGGCCCTGGATCTGGTTAGCAGAGCCCCAGGCATGTCGTAAATATTTAATTTACCGTCTTAATTTCTATGCAGGTAAGTACTTAATCAATAATAACTCAATCGGAAAGAAAAAAACAGAGTCCGTGGTGTTAGAGTTCTTAGGGGTTTTATTCCTTAAAAAGGAATCGTTCCGGAACTGGATATCATGTTCCTGCAACCACAAGGGGTTCAGGAAGGGATAGAGCAGCATTTTATTGACAATACATAGCTTATATACTTAAGTTACATTATAGAAACCAATACAGTAGGCGTAACAGCTGAGAGAAACAAGATAACAGCATTGGTAGTGATACGTAATTAGAAGGCGTGAACTAGGCGTGAACATAGAGGTGTGTGCTAGAAACGTCACAGATAGGTATCATAAGTGGGTGGCAACAAAGCAGAATCTTGTAATGTCAGCAGAAATCTGAGGCCTTGATGCGCGCGCAGCTGCATGACGTGTGATTGACGTGGAAACTGGAGGGTGCAGGGGACTTGACATTTACACTGGCGAAAAGAGACAGAAGTCTGGCATGTCAGATCAACTCGTACTTCTATCATATCTGATATCTGATGTTTGGGAACCATATTATCTGAACGGAAAAGGTCTCTGGGGCAGAAGCTATTCTATACTGACTGTGAGTGCGTGTATAAGCGCCTAAGTGTCTGCATGAGAAGCGTGGGGGCATGGGCCTTCCATGGGAGCATGGTAACAGAGGCTATGAATTACTTGCACGGAGACAGTGAGGCCGGCCCTTCTGCTCTGCAGCTGGGGGGATGTTTACTTAAACTAGTAGGCAGGAATGCATTTTCGAGGAGCGGAACAGATAATTCGAAGGTTGTAGTCAGTCTTGGCAGGCAGCAGGCTGAGCTGAGCGCGGTGGGCCGCGCTGGAAGTAAGTCAGAGTTCACGGGTACAGAGACAGCCTGGGCTGAGGCTTTCAGAGTCAGAAGCCAGGAAAAAGGCTCGATGGCAGGATTCAGGGCCTACTTTGCCAGAGCTGAAAAACGTGTAAAGTACACTACAAAAAGACGTTGGCATAGCATACTTAGGAACGGACTATTCAACCCATTCAGGGTGGGTCTGAAAGAGGACGTGTTAACGTTGGACGCAAATGTATTTGCGTCTTCATAGCTGGCACAGGAGGGAAGTTACATGCACTTTAAGCTGGTACATGGAGACGGTGGGGTACACGATAGGGAACACAACTTGACCATAAAATTTATATTTCCTCATTCCCTCCTTGTTCCCTACGGACCCTTCATGATATATCGATCCTCATGAATCGATCAGTTTGTTCTTGTAACATCATTTGCTCTTCTTTCTTTCTTTCACGTCTTGAGAGAAAACTGGAATGTTCAATGCATGATGTGGCACACAGTCCACAAATCCCTGGCCCACACTGTAGGCACAGGCAGCAACTGAATACTAGGACTAGGCCAATGCCTAGGAAGGATAGAATCTTCCATCCCCAAGCGGTTAACGTTGTCCAGAACCAACCGGACCAAGTCCAGGTGCCTGGATTCTGATGTATCAGATTGGCAATTTTATGAAGACGTGTAATAGCTTTGTATACGGATGGCGCGTTTTCTGGAATGAAAACACAGCAACTTGACCCGATGACCTTACAGGCTCCACCTCTATCTGCCAAGATGACGTCAATAACAAGACGATTCTGAAGAACAACAACCCGCATGGCGGACTGCTCTTCGGTTAAGTTACCTAAAGCGGAGGCAGTTTCATTTACTACTGCTTCAAGTGTTCTAGTTAATCTGCGTATTAGTTTACTATTTTGGACGGGGCCTAAGAAGAAAAAGAATCCTTTATTAAAATCTGTGTATTGTTCCCATGCCGTTTCTGTGTAGTCGACAATCGGGAGATCTCTTCGGAGTCTATTCTTTACTAGATATGTATTTCTGTGATAATCAGGAGGAGCTAGAAAAACAGGTGGCAGAAGGAATGCAATATAACAGGTACCATCCAAATCTGGAGGTAAGCGTATGTATGCGGTATGACCACAAACAAAATAGGAATGACGGGTAGCTCTAAAGGACGATTTACCTTGATCACTGAATTCGACCACAGTAGTACATTTACTATGACCTAAGTGTACTGAACCTTTCTTACTGACACATAATTCACCAGTGACTGGTAATACTGACATAGCGGGGAGAACTGGTGCAGCTTCGGCTTCAACAGTAAGAATCATAAGGTTAATTGTATAATTACCTAATCCATATACTTCATTTTCTAGATCAGTTCCTATTCTAGTGGGGAGTCCCTTCTTATCAGGGTAACAGACATTGAGCAGAACTAAGTTCAAGTTTCCCCAAACCCAACTCCCTTTGAAAACAGCAATATCAGGATCTAAGGAATTAATTATTTTAAACCATGCACCACAGGAGCCATTGTGAGTGAACGGGTACGGAAAGAGGGGCAGAGCTCCCTTGTATTTCTGGTAGGGAGGGAGTCGGCCACATATCCAGCAGTTTGTAGCATTGTTAGTCTGATGGGAATGATGTAACATACTAATGAATGTGTTGTTGCGCAGCGCAAGTCTGTAAGAAAGTTCGTGTGGAGGTAATTCACTAAAAGAATGTTCAGCAGAAACATTGTAAGCAGATTGTTCACGCTTGAAAATAGGGTAATAGATAGGAAGCAGTATACTGGCAACAATAATCAGAAGACTTAGAAAAAACATAATTAATAATGTCACTATACAGTGACTACGGAGTGATTTGCAATATGTACGTTTCTTGAGTTGTCTCTCTCTCTCTCTATCTCGATCTAGGGGATACATGTCAGAAACTATTTAACCGATTCACCTAGGGGAGGACTTAAACAATTAAACTGTCTGACTTGCTAGATCGGAGTTTTAGTTTATACTCCTCTTGGGGAGTTTTCTCTCGTTCGGGAACTTTAAAGTCACTAGGCTCAATACAGTCTTTGGAGGGGGTGGACGAGTCTGGGTCTGGTTTCAGTTCATTGCATTGTTTAATATGACTCGTGTGTATCCACCCCTTTCTGCCTTCCACCTTTACTGCTGTCCTCGTAGTAAGAAGGACGGTCTTCGGCTCTTTCCAGCGGGGCTCCAGCGGACTTTTCCTGTCAAAGTTCCTAATCAAGACCAGATCCCCAGGACGGACGTCATGCGGCTTTACATCAGTGTTGTCAGGGAAGGCTGCGGCAACCTGTGAACGACATGATTGGAGTGCAGACATCAAGGAGGCAAGGTAATCTGTCAACATGTTACAATCAACATCAGTAATTTTCTTAGGAATGGGCGTCCCCCACATACTCGGTGGTCTGCCAAAGACCACTTCGTACGGGGATAGTCCTGATCTCGAGTGGGCAACCATTCTCATGTAGAACAGTGCAACTGGCAGGGCGACTATCCAGTCGACCCCTTTCTCTTGACATATTTTAGCAAGGCGGGTCTTTAGTGTCTGGTTATGCCTCTCTACAAGGCCTGCGGCTTCGGGATGTCGGACACAATGGAATTTCCACTGATATCCTAGCAGCAAGGAAACTTGTTTCATTAATTCGGATGAGAATGGCTGTCCGTTATCTGAGTACACGACACGAGGCAAGCCGTACCGTGGGAAGAATTCTCGAACCAGCTGCTTGGCAGTGGTCGGAGCAGTGTAATCTGGGACTGGATATGCTTCGGTCCAACGGGAAAGTGCACAAACAATTACGAGGACATATTTGAATCCTCGACAACGGTCCATCTGGATATAATCCATCTGGAGGACTTCAAAAGGGTGATCGGGAGGATGAAATCCACCTTGTTCTACAGGGACGCTTTTACCTGGATTGAACTGACAACAGATCATGCAAGTACGCACTTTCTGTTTTGCTGCTGCTCGTAAGTGTTTATTGCTCCAGAGATTTTGTAAACTGTCTAACATCGCTTTCTCTCCTAGATGTGCTGGACTATGTGCTGTATTGATTATGACTTGAACCATAGAGTCAGGGAGAAACCATGTAGATTTTCCCTTCGTCATCCAACCTTGATCTGTCTGGATCCCTCCTAGTTCAGTCCATTTCTTTATTTCATCTGGGGTAGCATGTGTCTGAATATCGATTACATCTAGTGCGGGATCCCTGACTGTCATACAATGTGTCGGTACTATTGTCTTTGTCACGTCAGTTGTCTGGTTGTGAGTCAATGCTGTATGTTTTGCTGTCTGGTCTGCCAGGTCGTTACCCTGGGAAACAGAATCTGTAACTTTAGTATGTGCTTTACACTTCATGACGGATATGCCTGAAGGCAGATGTATTGCTTCTAACAGTGCTTGAATGAGGGAACCGTGTTGGATCTTGGCACCATGAGAGGTCAAAAAACCTCGTTCTTGCCATAACATTCCGAAGTCGTGTACAACTCCGAACGCATAACGGGAATCAGTGTATATGTTAACATTTCTGTTCTTGGCTAGTATACAGGCTCGGGTCAGAGCAATGAGCTCTGCCGCTTGAGCAGACAGTGTGTCAATACGATGTGTTTCTTTGACTTCGGTTTCAGTGGTCACTGCATACGCGGCCACTAATTCTCCTGTACTTGTTCTCATACATGAACCATCCACATAAAGTGTCAGGTCTGGATTTGTCAATGGAACATCGGTTAAGTCTCGTCGAGGCTTTGTTACTGCATTAATGATCTCTATACAATCATGCGGAGCTGGATCTGTCATAATCGTAGGTAACAATGTAGCGGGGTTCAGAATGCTGCAGCGTCTGATTTCTATGTGTGGCTGGAATAGCGTTAATTCGTAACCTGTCAGTCGTGCTATAGTTAAGTGCTGAGTCTGGGTTCTGTTTAAAAGAACCTCTACAGAATGTGGAACTTGTACTGTTAACTGATGTCCTAAAACAATTGAGTCGCTCTGTTTGATTGCTAATGCTGTTGCTGCTACTGACTTTAAGCACGCAGGGAGTGCCTGGGCTACTGAATCCAATGTACTTGAAAAATAAGCGCAAGGCTTATGTGAACCTGCTTGGTCTTGAGTGAGGACAGACAATGCTGTACCATCACGTTCTGTAACAAAAAGTGTAAAAGGTTTGCTGTAACATGGTGTCGCTAAAACTGGTGCTTGGCATAAGGCTTTCTCTAATTCCTCAAAGGCTTGTGTGTGTGAGTCCAAGGGAGGACAGTCGAAGTCGCTGCCTCCTGTGTTGTTAACTGAATGAGTGGTTTAGCTAGAAATGCATACTGAGGGATCCATTGTCTGCAGTACGAGGTGAGGCCTATGAAGGCCCGCACTTCCTTTTGTGTCTGGGGTTGTGACATATTTACAATTAACTGAATGCGATCGGGAGTGAGCTGTCTCCCCACTTTGGACAGCAAGTGACCCAGGTACACAACTTGCTGAACACAGAATTGTAGCTTCGAAGGAGACACCTTGTGTCCCTTGTCGGCCAGAAAATGTAATACTGTCAGTGATGCTTGTTCACATTCGGGCTCACTTCGTGCGGTGATCCGCAGATCATCGACGTATTGCAGTAAAGCGGTGTTAACTGGCATTTGAATACAATCTAGTTGTCTTTTCAGTGCTTGACTATAGATGCTGGGGCTTTCTGTGAATCCTTGAGGTGCGCGGGAAAATTTGAAACTTCGTCCATTTAAACTGAATCCGAAGAGGTATTGGCTCTCTGGATCAATGGGTACACTAAAGAAGGCGTTCTTGAGGTCAATTACAGTAAAGAACGTTGCTTCAGAATCAATAGCAGTCAATAGGGAAGAGATATCGGGGACCACAGGATACTGTGGAACAATGCATTTATTCAGTTCTCTTAAATCAATCACCAGCCGATATACTGGCGGTGCATTGGGATCAGTACGTTTAAGAATTGGAATGATGGGTGAATTACAGATATTGGAGTCGGTCTCCACGACCACTCCTTGGGCAATGAGCTCTTCAATGATTTCCAATAAAGCTACTACAGCATCGGGTGGTAACTTGTATTGTCTGATTCGGGGTAAAACAACTCCTGACTTGAGTGTAACACGGTATGGTGTGATATGCATACAACCTACATCAGTTGGGCCTTTTGCCCACAAGTAATCTGGTACATTTTTCAATCTGACATCAAACTCTCGTAATACATAATGACCCTTGAAATCCCGCAGAAAGAGTCTAACTCCCTCCGGGGAACAACATATTATGGCTCCTAGAGCCTTCAATGTCTTTATTCCTAACATATTTTCTGGACATGATTTCGTCAATAACAGGTCTGTAACTCGTGATAATGGACCCACAGCCAGGGGGACGGGTTCTGATACCTCATTTACAATAGGCTGTCCTGAAAAACCAAGGGAAACATTCTGTGAGCCTGAGAGGGGTGCCCCTGGGACTTCGTCATGGCTTATTGTGGTGCGGCTTGCCCCTCTGTCAATTAAAAACTTTCTGTCTTTTCCCAATACTCGACTATGTACATAAGGACCTTCTTGATCTACAGGAATTTCAATAAGAGGCAAGCCCAACTCCCTCTCTAGGCTGTTTCATGCGTATCGTTGGTAATCGGGGTAAGCAGATTGGGCATACTGGTACATTTGTTGTGAAACTTGCTGAGTCGCGGCAATGGGCTGTGGCTGTGATACCGCTACTGTCTGTGCTGTATGAGATGAAGCATGCATAGGCTGCGTATTCTGCATGGGCTGTACGTTCTGTGAAGTCTGTTGCTGGGCCTGGTCTTGTCTCGGTGGATGCGGTCTCTCTTTAGTTTTACCTGTTGCTATGTTATGTTTCAGAACTGGACATTCATGTACGTAGTGACCTGGCTGCTTGCTATAATTGCATGTCCCTTTAACGGGAGCTGCAGCGTGACCTGTCTGGGTCGTACCCTTTCTCTGGCTGTCGGCTGGAACTGATTGGGCCACTAACATTTTCATTTTCGTGTCTTTCATACGTTTCTGTTCATGATCTTGTTCTTCTCTAATTCTGTTCTGATGGTATTGTAACATTTGTAACATCTGTGATGGCGTATTTGCTTGCCATGTACTCTCGACCTTGTATACACGGTTTTTAACTGCTAACAGGGAATTTTCCACTAATTTTGATACAAAAAGATGCGGGTACGACTCGCTACTTGGTTTAAGTCCTCTATTAATAATAAAACATTTCTCGAATCTTGAATAGAAGTCACTAGTATCTTCATCTGGTTTCTGTTTACAGGCCGAAATTGCATCCCAATCTTCCTTTCTAGTTGTCAGTAATCTTGGCAGAACCTGTACTATCAAACCTGGTAATGCTTTAGTTTTCTCCCCAAGGCCTACCCCTGGGGTACGTTTGTTCTCTTCGTCTTCTATTTCTGCCCATACAATCTTTTTCTCTCCCACCTCCCATTCTTTTTCCTTGAGATTCTCGTAGATGCCCATGGGCAGCAGTACCTTTAACATTTTCATGATATCTTCATATGTGTAATCCCCCATCAGTAACATGTCTTTAAGTTCTCTGTGAAAACCTGCAGGGTCTTTGTCATGACACGGTACTAGTTTCTTCATTTCTAACAGTTCTAACTTGGTCAGAGGCGTGTGTACATACACACGTTTCAAGGTATGATCGTCACCCATAACTGGATGCACTTCTCGTAAGGGGTTCTGACTTTCAATGCCATGCAGACGTTCCATATGATACATTTTTCTTTCTGGGGGCGGAGCGGGAACATATTCGGAGCTTACGAAAGTGTTATATCTATGTCGTTGTTCTAGAATTATTTGTATTAACTTGGTACTTAGACCTCTCCATCTATCCATGAGTAGTGCTTCTAACGTATTGTGTAAGGGACCTGGATCAGAATGTTGGTTTCTGTATAATGTGAGGAGGTGCTGAATCATGTATACACCTGCTAATTTCTGCTCGTCTGGGGAAAGGTTCAGAAATGTCTGCGCTACTGTGTCATCATTGTATATGTTCGGATTGTCAGCCCATAATACTGCTGACCGGGCCAGTTCTTGTTCATCCATAGAATTGAGTACATGGTACCCTATTCGGTCTCGAAGCCTTTTATCAGTCTCTTGGAACTGATGTTCAGGAGAATTCGGTTTGGTTAAGCCAGAGAGAAAACTCTCTTGCTTTCTGGACGAATGCCTTTCCTAAGATAAGTTCCCTTACCTACATACGCTATCGTATCTGTAGTCTTTTCTGGTTCGTCAAGTTCTTCTTCCTCCTCGGAGGAAGCCTTTTCTTTCTCTTTTTCGTGTATTTCTATCACTGCTTTTCTTATTCTCTTGTACATACTGGCTATGCAACTCCCCTTATCATGTTTTCCTTCAGATATATTTTGGCCCCACTTGTTGAGTGCATCTAATTCATCCTGTTCTGTTTCAGGCCTGTCTCGTTCTCTTATTAGGCAATTTATAAAAAAACGTAGTATATATGCTTGAGTGTCAACTTTCTGATGCTCCATGGCATCCTTAATACTTTCAGGGTCTTTCCCAGTCTGAACAAAGTGATATATTCTATCTAGGTGCTCTTTCATTCCTGAAAATAACAGTAGGTAATCTGCAGCATGTCGTAAGCGTAGTGATGCCATCATCATTCTATCGTCTTTGCCGGGTACTGGATCATATCTGCAAACTGCAAGTGGTTCTTTGAGTATGTCGAGACGGGGTGATTTGAACGTGAAAGGACTCTGCATATCCCTAAGGTGTAATCTGTGTGTTAATGGCGGGGTCCGAAGACCCCCTATCGCACCTCCTGAGGCGGAAGCTTGGACATTATCTCTCTGTGGAGTCTGTATCTGTACTTGAATTTGTCTTTTAGTAGGGTCAGGTAGAAGCGGTTTCGGTAGATCAACTTTAGGTGCGGGAAGTGGTGGAGGTGGAGGAATGGTGGGCTGTCGAACGGGGAAACCTGGTTGCAGTTGTGGCGGGTTTTGGTCTGGAGGCGGGTTGACACCCCCGTCACCGTCAGTAGGCGGGACGCGGACAGGCATACTGGTGTAAGCGGGTGCTACATCCTCTAGATAGGAATTCAAGAATATGTCTTTAGTGGTCCTGTGAGTTACTTTAGTTGGAACCAATGGTGGCAGCAGATTTTTCGGTATTTCTGAAGTGGCCTCAGGCGAACCCTCGGCCACGAGATACATACCGTTTACGAGATTGTTTCGTGCGCGGTCTATTTGCTCTGATTTCACTCGGATCCCTTCAGTAACTAATTCGTTTTCTTGGGCTTTATCTGATTCTTTAAGTCTGTCTTCTCTACGTAGTGCTTTTTCAGCACGCTTATGTGATTCCTTACGCCAAAACTCTATGGCGTCTTTCTGAGATTGTCTGGCTTTCTTTTTCCATAGTGCTTCCTCTACCTTCATGATGCACTCGGCATCCCATGTTCCGGTAACAGGCCATCTGTGTCTCTCGTCTAGATGCTTAGTATAATCGGCCCATAAATCTAGATACAATATGGCATCTAAGCCATGCTTGTGGTACATAAAATTTCCAGGAGTGTCCCTAGGGGGGATAGGAATTTCTTCCTCTAGTATCCCTTTCCTAGTTCCTATCTGCTTTAACTTGTTGAAAAACGGCATCTTGTTTACTTAGTACTGAATGCTCAATCCTTGTTACTTAATACTGAATACAGCTAGTTATACAAGAACACAATAATGCACATTAAAACAGTCACACTCATACCACGACATTAATCACATGAAAAGACATTTGAGACATATATGACTACCCCCTATACCGGATGTACTGCTAAACAGCACAGATACACTGTCAGAGACAATGCAAAAACTTGAATAACTGATGTACTGCTAAACAGTACAGATACACTGTCTAAAGCAGTGCAGACCGGACTTGTGTACCCAAACCCGTCTAGATATGTCCCAGCAATGGTACTCACCGGGAAGCACGGAAACAGAAGGCCTCGGAAAACTCGACTGGACTGGACCGGACTCGACTCGACTTAACACGTGGATACCTCGGAAACTGGTGGGCCTCTTGACACCTCGGACCTTGCTTCTTTCGGCTAGGCTCTGGTTGGGATCCTCCGCACTCCTCACCGCCTCGTCTGGGTGCTGATTGCAGTCTTCGTCACCTCCGTGGGCCAGAGGGAGATACAGGAAATCCTGCCGGTACGCGTAGTTTCCGTCTAACTGATGGCAGGGGACAGAGTTTGCAACGCACCAACCGGCGCGTGGGGTGGGGGAGGGGTCCCTGTTCGGGCGCCAAAAATGTCGTAAATATTTAATTTACCGTCTTAATTTCTATGCAGGTAAGTACTTAATCAATAATAACTCAATCGGAAAGAAAAAAACAGAGTCCGTGGTGTTAGAGTTCTTAGGGGTTTTATTCCTTAAAAAGGAATCGTTCCGGAACTGGATATCATGTTCCTGCAACCACAAGGGGTTCAGGAAGGGATAGAGCAGCATTTTATTGACAATACATAGCTTATATACTTAAGTTACATTATAGAAACCAATACAGTAGGCGTAACAGCTGAGAGAAACAAGATAACAGCATTCACGTGGTAGTGATACGTAATTAGAAGGCGTGAACTAGGCGTGAACATAGAGGTGTCTGCTAGAAACGTCACAGATAGGTATCATAAGTGGGTGGCAACAAAGCAGAATCTTGTAATGTCAGCAGAAATCTGAGGCCTTGATGCGCGCGCAGCTGCATGACGTGTGATTGACGTGGAAACTGGAGGGTGCAGGGGACTTGACATTTACACTGGCGAAAAGAGACAGAAGTCTGGCATGTCAGATCAACTCGTACTTCTATCATATCTGATATCTGATGTTTGGGAACCATATTATCTGAAAGGAAAAGGTCTCTGGGGCAGAAGCTATTCTATACTGACTGTGAGTGCGTGTATAAGCGCCTAAGTGTCTGCATGAGAAGCGTGGGGGCATGGGCCTTCCATGGGAGCATGGTAACAGAGGCTATGAATTACTTGCACGGAGACAGTGAGGCCGGCCCTTCTGCTCTGCAGCTGGGGGGATGTTTACTTAAACTAGTAGGCAGGAATGCATTTTCGAGGAGCGGAACAGATAATTCGAAGGTTGTAGTCAGTCTTGGCAGGCAGCAGGCTGAGCTGAGCGCGGTGGGCCGCGCTGGAAGTAAGTCAGAGTTCACGGGTACAGAGACAGCCTGGGCTGAGGCTTTCAGAGTCAGAAGCCAGGAAAAAGGCTCGATGGCAGGATTCAGGGCCTACTTTGCCAGAGCTGAAAAACGTGTAAAGTACACTACAAAAAGACGTTGGCATAGCATACTTAGGAACGGACTATTCAACCCATTCAGGGTGGGTCTGAAAGAGGACATGTTAACGTTGGACGCAAATGTATTTGCGTCTTCATAGCTGGCACAGGAGGGAAGTTACATGCACTTTAAGCTGGTACATGGAGACGGTGGGGTACACGATAGGGAACACAACTTGACCATAAAATTTATATTTCCTCAGGCACAATCAGAGTCTGAAAACCAGCATCTAGTTGTCAAAATGGGAGCAAAAAGTGGGGGGACATTGCAAAAAGCCCTGGTTTTTCACCACCCTCACCCCCTTAAGCATACAGCCCAGGAGACTCAGCTAAACCCTGGGAAAGTTTCCCTTGTCTGTCAGGCGAGGAGGAAAGTAAGGAAACCAGTTCAATTGCAGGGCCTACTCTACCTACATCCGCCTGCCATTGCCATCTCCTCTGGGAGGCTAAATCATCTCTACAGTAACAGAACCCATTTTAAACTGAAACTTCATTACAGCTCGTTCATTTTCTTCCTCCATTTTTAGTTTGGGTAGAGAGGTGATTACATCCTCTAACTTTGCTAGGGCAACTCCTAGCTTACCCACAGAGGTTAACCAATACATTAGCAACCCCATCATGACCAACAGGATCAAGGGGCCTAACTTACTTTTGGCCACCGGGTCTACCTCCCATGCCAAGTACAATGCTGTCATGAAGGCCAGCACCCAGCAGAGCCTACTGACAGCTGTCCAAATCCAGAACCACACCCTAAGCTCTCCACAGACAGGTGGCTGAGCTGCCGTAGGGACAAGTTTGGGTTCCTGGAACATCTTCAGTTGTTCAGAGTGGGGGGGCTATCACATGACGGATGGGGTACATGGTTCCACCCAGAAGTAGGACAGTTTCCTCCAAAGTGTGGCATATTCTTGTCCCAGAAGCACTGTTTGGCAAAATCCAAAATGGAGAAACTCTCTCCTGGATGTTAAGACCTGGCTCAGACAACCTAATGGTGTGGCTAACATTCCCTAACACTCCACCCTCCAGACCCTTCACTAATTCAATTTCTGGGGCTCCTGTCTGAATGGAGGCGCAGAAAGTGGGGGTAAGCCAGTGTCCTGGCTTAACTGCCATTCCCGCTTTGAAGACCAGTTTGGCTACTCCACCCTCATCCTGCCTTTAAAGCAGCAGGGCTGCCTTTATAATTACAGCGGTACAAAAGGGGTGGTGATGGACGGAGCATCTGAATCAATCAAACACTCACACCCAGTCACAAGATCTGGGCTTAATCCATCACCGTTCTTTAGCCCACTCTGCAACCCCAATTCAGACATGGCTGTATGCAAATCAGTCTGACCCTGTGCCTCTTGGGAACAGTCCAGCCCGAACTGCCAAGCCATGTCTTCCCTGGACCGGAAACAAGCTTCCGAGGACCGGTTTCTGGCATTCCAGCCGTCTTCAGCCCGGCTTGCTTGAATCCAGTGGCAAAGTGAGCAAGGGACTCACGTCTGAGCATACCCTGCCACACTTACGGCGGCCAAAAGCGGTATAAAAGAGGGTGGTGATGGACGGAGCATCTGAATCAATCAAACACTCACACCCAGTCAAAAGATCTGGGTTTAATCCATCACCATTCTTTAGCCCAGCGGGTAACACAGTACAAGGTACCCACATGTGGGTATACCCATCCCACTTAGAGCAAAAAATGCTGCACAAACAAATGATGGACGGAATGCTCAACAAATCAAACATTTACCCCCAGTCAAGAGATCTGAGTTAAATCCATAGTTCTTTTGCTCACTATACTATCCAAGTTGTTTGTGCAACATTTTCACCCTAAGTGGAATGGGTATGTCGGGACATCGGTGCTCACTGTGCCTCTGGATTCATGCTAGCCTGGTTGATGAGGGGTGATAGCCAGAAACGTGTCCCCGTTTGCTTGTTTCTGGTGCAGGGAGCACTTGTCTTGGTAGTTCAGCTGGACTCTTCCCATGAGCAGCAGGGTCAAGACTGATTTGCATATGGATGGCTCCAAACTGGGGTGGTGTGGTGAGCAAAAAAAGATGGATTAAAAGCAGATCTTTGTGACTGGGGATGAATGTTTGCATTGTTCAGCATTCCGCCCATCATTTGTTCTTTTTGCTTTAGAAAATTGGCATTTTCCTGCACTTAACTATTTAGTGTCTGCAGTCTATCCTGGGTTATATGACTGTGTGTAGTTAGCAGCTGAACTTTTCCTATTCCTCCCAGACAGCCACACAATAGAGGGATGTGGTATGCTTGGATAGACGATCAACTGGCAGGATGGGGGGGTTGGAGCTACACTTAGAATTGATTAGGCTGTGCTCTGCCTTCACACAAAGGGCTTCTTATCCCTTCATTGTTCATACATCCAGCTTGGAGCCAGGGGAGGGGAGTCAGGAAAGCTCAAGCACTTCAAAGGAAATTCTCTAGAAACGCCTCCCTCTTCAAAAAGGTACCATGTACGAAAACGGGGCCCTCAGACTTACTCTCCATTCACTTTTTGGACCTGCAGAAGGACTCTGCAAAGACGGCCTGCGTATGTGGCCTGCTGTGTACACCACAAGACTGCTTTGCTGCACCTGGAACTACTACTTTGCTGCCTGGAACCTGCCTTGACCCCATAGAGGCCTGCCCTGCTGCTTGAGCCCTGCTTCATTAGTTGCAATCAGAACTACCAGAGTGATTCCAGGGGCTAGTTTGCTGGCCTCCTGATTGGAGCATCACAGATATAAAAGGCTACCACCATCTTGAACCAGCACCTGGACCCAGCCTGAGTGAGTCATGAACCATCATGTGGACCCTTAGTTGTGATGTTTACGGTGCCTAGATAGCTAAAATCCCAAACTTGGGACTTGGATTTTGTTACGTAAAACCTGCTCTGAGAACCGAGGGCAGATCAGGACCAACCTGCTTGTCTATCCATCCAAGGGTCATAAACAGACTGTCAGCCTGACTTTGTGGTTGCTCTTGCTACGTTGTTCTCCGCACCAGCACATGTAAATGTAAATGTAAATTGATGCTTGTATAGCGCACTACTCACCGGCAAGGGTCTCAAGGCGCTTGTACAAATACCGCTGTGGAACCCATCCTGCCTTTCCCTGTGAGGCGTCCACTCCTGGGCATCCCCAAGGTGGAGGCCAGGCATCCTTAACGTTGTGGGGGCCGTTGTGGAGATTAATCAAGCTATTGCCCAGAGTTGCAGAGTGGGACTCCATGATTGGAATAGGCACCGAGGCGAGAATTATCAGGTCCGTGGGATTTTGAGCCCAAGACCCGCCGAGGCGGGGAATTGAACCCTGGTTCTCCACATCCTGTTCAGTGGTTCTTTACTAAAGGGGTATCCAGCCTCCTGGAACACTCATCAGCTACAGCCTCATGCCTCGTCCATCTGGAGACTTTTGACTTGCAAAAAAGAAACTAAGCCTGAACGTAGAAATCTTCACCGTGACTCCATCCAGTGGCTCTCAGACGACGACACCTCCTCCTTAGACATTGTTTGCAGTCTTGCTGTGCAGAACTTTACCTCCTCAAAACATTTGTTTCAAAGTGTTTCTAAGTCCAAAGGTAAACACCGAGTGGGCCCAATCCACTTATTGTATCTAACCCTCACTCCATTGCAGTCGCCCACATTTTTCGACTTTGACCCCGTCTCACATGGCTAGATGTCCGCGGTTGGCGCTTCGATGTTTTAGATGCTATTTTTTACTTTAAACTTTAAAAATGTATAACTCTGCTTCTACAGATTCGCTTTTTGTTATTTTGATGTCAAAAAATGTATTACATTTTACTCTATTATTCTAAATTGGTGTGGGATTTTTCCTGTGTTTGCTTTCAATTTATTACAGTTTGTGTGCTGCGTAAATACTTTATACATTGCCTCTAAGTTAAACCTGGCTGCTTTTTGTACCAAGCTACCAAGGGTTAAGCTCATGTCAATTTAGTGACTTTTGTGGCTCACCTTAACAGGGATTGTGGCTGTTGCTTGAACAAGGGTCACCCCCCGTTCAATCGACAAACCCAATTCTTCTCAGGTCAGATGTACAAAGCATTGCAAATTGGTAAACAGGCGCGAACTGATTAACAATTGCAAAAACAGTCTTTTCCGGTGTACGTTTCTAGAGGGTTTTTTTGTGAAGTGAATATTTTAGTGACTCAGAATTTCAGACTCTAAATATGAGTTTTCTATGATTCTGATTGGCTATCCTTATATTAAAGTCATTCACAAATTTCAGTTAGGCACAGATTGAACAGTTTGCACAAGCAATATACCACCATCACGGAATAGGTAGTAACTCTAAAAGCAGCCCCAGAATTCATCTGCAGCTTCAAAAATGCAGCTTTATATGTGACTAGCGGCCCGTCCCGACGTTGTCCGGGTATGAATTGCTGCCGTCCCATTGTCGCGCCCATTGGCCACGCCCCCAGAACATGAAATATTGCCCAATAAAAATGACCATAACAAATGCCTAAATCCTAATATGTGAGCGCCCTCCAGAGAACGTCTGGCAGGAGGTGTGTCTAAAAGTGTATCTCGGTGCTGGCCATCAATGAGAGAGACCTGTGCATTTTTCAAATGGGTGGTGAAACAATATGAGTATGTTGCTGGAGATGTGACCCGCCGTGCCAGCAATGTACTTACCGGGGGAGGGATAGGCCTTTTCTTGCTATTTCCGTGGCGGCGGGCCGTGTTTCGGGATGTGCGTCGCGCGAGGCCTGTGCGCAACAGAAGTGGTAAATCTCCAGTGTGTGCATCAGACGTCACCGGACAATAAGGCGAGATTAGATTTCCTGCACAATGGCCCGTGTCCTGACCTACATACAGTAAAGCAGGTGCACGGCAATGGGAGAGCGGGGCAAGCACACCTGGAGCTGGAATGTACGCTCGCTTTTTTTTTCGTAATGCCGCACCCCGCACATGCCCACGCCCCCAGCACAGGATATGAGATAGGGCATGAAGGGCGGAACGTACCACACGTTTTCGTAATGCCGCGCCCCCAGCACATGCCCACAGCACACGATATGAGACATGGCATGAAGGCCGTAACGTACCACACGCCCCCAGCGTTTGTCACGCCCCCAGCACACGCCCACAGCACAACGCAGACACGCCCACAAGGGACTACTTAGCTGGCATAGTTCTTTTACCTTCTAAATGTATATCGTGGGCGTCTGCATAGCCTATGTCCTTCTGCGGCAACTGCCCTTTCCAACGCTGTATTGGGTGTTGTGATTGGTGCTGTGGTTACTGAGATTACCCAAATAACAATAGGGAGGGTCAGAGGGGAATATTTATTGACCGTACAATGATATCGTCCCCTAGTACGTAATACTAACAAAGATAACAGTAGGTCAAGGAGAGTGTAAACTATCTGAAACTATGTGTTGACTATAGGGTACAGTCACAAAGTCCATATAAAAATGATACGTGGTGACAATCAATGATTCCCATCAGATACCCGTCCTGTGCCGCCCTACATCATTTGGGATCCTTCACCAGAAGGAAGTGATGTACAACCACTCTGGATTAGGTGAACTGTAGCCTAATCAAGTGGAAAAGAACTCAAATGTGGTAGCTTAGTTTGTGTGGCATAAGAAGGGTAAAACTGACTAGCAGTGCAAAAATGTGATAAAGTAACAGTGCTAAATCTAAAAAGTGAGTGGTTTAAGATTAGGTTGTGGAAGTGGATTTTTTTTTGATAGTATCCTATCCACACCCAATAGTAAAATCAGTGCAAGGTAGTCTTAAACAAATAACTACTCAGATGGATTTAAGGTCGACATGTTTCTGCTGTGGACATGGAGTCTCGAGATCTCCTCCTGCTTCATCAGGACCTTATGATAATGCTACTGCGTAATGTGAACAAATTAGAAAAAGAGAAATTGGTATCACCTGAAATTCGCCCAGTTTGCGGGGAATATGCGCCCCACCTCACCTGGCTACAGCGCAGGTAGAAACGGAGCACCGCTCTGTCCGTCGGTACTCCGGACATCCGTCTAGGCTGTCATGGACTGAGATTACCCGCCTCAAAGGTTTGGGCCCTCTCTTTATTATATTAGTATGGATGAATTGAAGAATCGTTATCCCGGATTGGATTGTAGGAGAGGAGGAGGAGGAAGTGGCAGGTCAGGATTTTTTTAATCAGAATAACTATTTTTTAACAGACTCAGGAAGAAATGTACTTGCAAAGTACAGGCTAAGTAGTGCTGTAACCCTGGACCTCTCTAACTTGAGAGTAGTACTCAACAAACTAATTCAATCCTCACCCATGTGCAGGTTTTATGTTATATGCACCTCTTAGATTCTGGTAGTTACCAAGGTGTTATAGCTGTAGCTGGTGGGGTTTCAGAGAATGCCCTATTTAGATGTTTTTGTGCATTTCTGAACTGTAAAATACTAAAATCGAGTTTTAATGGATTGCCAGTTTTCCACATGAAATTCGCTTTATAGATTGTACACATGAGCCTGTATGCCCACCATCTGACGTTGAGTTTTTATTTTGCAATTGAAAAAATACTCATTCACTAAAGTTACAAATTGTGCGTGATAAAAATAAAGTGATTACTGATATTATATCACGAGTTCCAGGCAGCACCTATGATTCATTCATCTGTAGACATAGTGACATTTACACAAGGTTAAATAAAGGAGATTTTGAGGATGGTTATTTATTGGGTAATTTTAGTTAAAGTAATTGGAGCTAATTACTTTAAATTATTGGAGCATTGTTTGTAAATATGTTATTTGTTGTTGCGAGTGACAGTACCTATGCCTTACACTCCTAGATAATGACTCTGCATCCATCCCCTTCTACCCAAAGTGAATTTCGTTATAATGTTGCCCACAGAAGAGTAAAAGGTGTCATTGAACATATCTTAGAATTTTTTTTAAAAAGGTAGATATCTACATAAAAATGGTGGTACTCTCCAATATTCACCAGAAACACCGTGCAAAATTATAGTAACATTTGCAATTCCACGCAATATAGCTACATCAAAAAAAGGCTACGAAGTAAGGATGTCAGAGTCTGAGGAGGAGAATGAAGAGATGCTACCACCTCGGCCGCATGAAGATTCAAGAGCAGCAGGAGGGCGAGTTAGACATGCCAACATAACCAATTATTATTAATAGAAAAGGTTTTTGCAGTTTGTAAACCATAATATTCTTTATTTCAGGTATGGTAATGAATGTAAGGTAAGTAAATATGAACATTCTGTAATGTTTCTAATGTAAAGCAAAACTATAAAAATGTTGTTGTACGAGCACAAAAACAAATTGGATTTGTAACGTAATTTTTTAAGGCTTGCATTTGCTTCGACCAAGATGTTGTAGCTCCTACATTCCCACCAATGACCCTGTGACTCCTGCTTCTACATAGATTCATACTATCAGTTGCAAAAATACAGCTGACTCTGGACTGATCATCACTTTTAACCATTCCTGCTTGTGTGCGACTTGCAATTTATGATGTTTCCATTGTTTCTACAAAATCAGTCATTTGAATGAGGACTCTAGTGACGTCTTCACTGTAATGCCCCATTTCAACTTGTATACTCACAGTGTGGCATGCCAATGTGGATGTGGCATGTGCAAAGCGATTAATCGACCGACTTAAGCCATCAATATGGGCTGAATAATGCTTTTCTCTCCATCTTGACTCAGGTTACGCTGATGTAATTCTAAGCAGAAAATCTTTATAGCATCAGTCAAGTTGTCAAGTTTCTCATATCTAAATAGCTGGTTTTCTGAAATAGTATTTGATATATATTTTAAGCCTGCTGTTATGCTTTTATCTAAAGTTATGCTTTTCATTGACCTGCTTTATTTCTTTATGTTGCAGGGACTAGATCTTCAGGAAGGATGCCTCCAATTCTCCATAGAGCTGAACATTGCCTGCACTATTAACATTAGCCGAATTGTTTTGGGCTTGTGTGTTGGCAACACAGCAAGTGCAATCTTCAAATCTTCTCCAAAGTGGTTTAGGCCTCATTAAGAGTTCCTGTGTTACACCCAATGTGTCTCTTTCAACACTTTATTCAAGTGACTGTGTACGCTGCAGAACTCTGGACCTCATAGTTGCAGCATGGGGTGTAGTGTCCTGACTGCCAATATGAACAGGATCATCTAGTCCCACGCCCCACGGAGCGCCTATCGCCCATTGCACTCTTCACGAACCCGGAGATTTATCTCCAGAGCCACACATTGACATTCTTCACGACACAATCGACCTTCTGCCTCATCATACTCTTCGCATAACATTACTTTTCCTTTTTTCCGATCTCCCCCTTATTATCTCATGGTGTTGGAGAGGGTTTTTTCCTCTCCCTGTTTTGTTTTATTTTGTTAACCCCCCCCCACTGGTTACGTTAAGATGTCATGGTAATTTACTGCCGGTACATCTGCAACAAAGTTATATATATCGTATTGGTTGACGATAAACAACTGGCATTCAACACTCCTGATCCAACAATATACTGGGTGACATGTCACACATTAGATGTAAGGAGAGACCCGGGAAAGGGGCGTACCCATTGGAACATGCCGGCCCACGCCAAATCTCATCTTCAAACCCCAGACCACATTACTATTGGTACAAAGCGACATCACACTAGCATCGACTCCCGCAACGATACACAGTGTTCCACCTCTTCTAATGGGAGATTTGTGATACCTGTTGATTATCCTGTTATGTATTGCAATTGTATCATACTGTCGCTATGCCACCATGCAGGATATGTGTGTTGTATTATTTTGCTCACCGCATAATTATGTACTGACTATGCATGCCTGAAAACCAAACAAAACATATTCAAACAAAAAAATGAGGGCAGCAGAAAAAACTGAAAAAAAATAAAATAAAAATGAACAGGATCATCTAGTTGCATGTGAGATTCATCATGGTCCTCAACTTCTGAAAGATCACTTTCTTGAGCAAGTACAATAGTTTGAAAATGGAGTACCATTTATTTATTATTTTTTATTATCTACTTAACTATGGTTTCTAAAGATTTAATTTGTTTGCATTAATAAAGATTGTGAACATTATCTAAAGGCGATTTGCGTACACTACAGCTCCCATAATGCACAATGAAAGTACACAAAATGTAGATGTTATTCTGAATAAATTATCTATTTTGAGACATAAGAACCTTAAAGGTTGCCTAAAGGTAAAGCTTTTGTAAGAAAGTCTTAAACACATTAGATAGCAATGCAATTGTATACTTACCTTGAGAGGTGCCTAGAATGCCAGATGTATCAAGTGAACTGAATCCACAAAGAAGTTCAGGCTCCATAGTAGTTTGCACACTTTCTTCTGTTGTAGTTGGTTACTCTTGCCTCACGTAGGTGGATTGCCAACTTCTAGTTTATTCTGGATCTGAGATCATACCATCTCTTTTGTATTTCTTTGATGGCTCTCTGAATGACTCCAACTGAGTTGATTTTTTCCTGAATTCCTTTCCTCATTTTATTCTGTTTTGGATTCAGTCACTGTAAGGGAAAATTTGCCAAAGAGTTCATCATGGTGCTAAACACACTCCTCTGTCATATTTTGAAGCTCTTTTTCAGAAAAGTTTAGTTTCCTTTTTCAGGCCCCAGCCTCCTTCTCAGTGTTCTTTCTAGATTTTTTTAAAGTTTTGAAGAGTGGATGGCAAACACTCAGGAAGATTTTAGGTGGATACTGCCATCAACTTCCAGCATGAATACTTTCCATTGTTCTGTGAGCAACACTTCCTGGTTGTGATGACATCAGGCAATACCAAAAGTGACGTTCGCTATTTTCAAACTGATTCTCAATTCAGAGAATCACTAAAATCAATTACCTAAATAGCATATTACAAGATAATGACTTGCAAAAAATCAAGCAAGCACTATTATAGATGCCAAAGTACGATTCCCAAATTGTGATTTGCAAGAAATCTTAGTTTGGAAATCGCTATTCAGAAGCTTCATATATCTGGCACTTAGTCTTTTTTTCAGAGCGCAGAATACTCCATCAGCACAAGGTTGTAGGTTGTATCCAATGATGAGTGTAAAGAGGCCAGATACCTTCTTGCCGAAGACTCACTGAAACAGAGTTGATGCTGCAGAGAATTTCCAAGTAGGAGAATTCTGTTTATTTAGCCCAGCAATGTCATGCCTTCAGCGGAAACGTTTGGTTGGTTGATCCCAGACTGGAAGTCCAAATGTTTTCTAACTCCCAACTTTTCAGAGGTGTTAGAAAAAGTCCAGTAAGACATAGCCAAGGTTTCCAGAACCTCAGGAACAGCACCTGGGAGTTAAGACTCCCTCTGGCACTAACATGGTCCAGTCCAGGTCCTATTGTTACTGGTCATCTGAGCACTACGTGGAAAAGGCCTCTTACAGCTTGTTATATCCATGTAGCCACACAGAAGGTCTGCCATCTGACTCTTGGAGTCCACTTTCTTGTCTTGGGTACAAGTGGGAGAAGGTCTAGGCTCATAGGCCCCCTCACAAGTCTCAAAACGCATGTGCAATCCTTCTGTTCTTCCCTATATCCATAGAGAGTGTTCTGACATGGGTACTTTGGGGTGCCACATTTGCGCATGGCATCCCCTTGTAGATGGGAGTGACTCCTGGCTCCTCCCTGGCCAATGGGTTAAAAGTTCTCAGGGGAAAACCTGCCCAGTTTTACTGCAGTTCCTGTTTGACCTACTACAAACAATCCAACAGTACACCTTACTTCCAAAAGTCAATATGGGGAGCCTGTGTGTCCACCCAGAGGTGTGGCCAGCGTAATCAGCAATTCCTTCCTCTGTGGTCACTCAAAACAAGTTTTGAGGGTCTCGCTCTTCCCACTTGGTTTGTTACCAGGCTGACTAAGGGGACAATGGCTGGTCCTCTCCAGGTGTCACCTGACATTTACTATAAAGCTCCTTGGTCCATGCAGCTGGTCTTCCTTCCAGAGGAAGAAAAATATCTCCTCACACCATGGCCGTTGTCCCTGCTCAGTTTTCATACCTCTTTAAAGTCAAACCCATGCTGACTGCTGCTGGAAAGTAAATATAAACGAGCCCCCAGGAGGAGCAGACATGGAAAAGGCAACTTTCAAAAATGTTGCTTTTCCTAAATATCTATTAAAAATCTGACTTTGCCACTGAATTGGGGTTTAGTAAATATTAAAAAGAGCAGTGTAATTATTTTTCTATCTAGTCCCAAACTAGAGATATCAGAATTCCTATTTTAATCTGTGCTGTAGTTTTTTCAAAGGACAGCAAGGGCCTTTTATCGTTACATTAGTTCTCGGGGGCTTGCCACTGCAGGGAAATTGTGACATTAAATCTCAACACGTATTATTTTTTTTAAATACTATGCACCCTACCATATGAGTTACAACATCAACATAGGGGTGACTTCTTAATATTTGAAACAAAGGTTTTTCCTCTGTCAAATGGGTTATTTTGACATGTCAGGCTGCACATTTAAATGGCCACAGAGTGGCTATAATGGTAGGCTTGAAGCCATGTTTTTCTTGTCACATTAGTAGATGGTATAACAAGTGCTGTAGTCCACAGGTGACATATAACTTTCTGTGCCATTTCTGAACTGTACACCATGGACATATAAGAAAATTAAACAGGCCAATGAGTAGGTAGTCAATTTTACCATGTTTTAGGGGCCAGAACATGTCCACCGGGGCCTCGGCAGCAGTGTCCCAGTGCACACAGTCAAAACACCAGCAGCGCCATTTAAAAAAAATGACTACGATAAAGGGCACTTTATAACAATTTTATTACCTAGAAAGCAGTTACATTGCCCTTTCAAGTGGCTCTTTTGAAGAGTTCAGACCCAGAGCCAGAGAAAGTGAAACCCTACAGTGTCCTAGTGCACAGAGTAAAAAATAGAAAAACAAAAAGGGGTGAATATGAAAAATAGGGCACTTTCCCCCGTTGTCCTTCCCCTGAAAGAAAGTAAGACCCTGCTTTTCTCCTGTTTAAATTTACAGCACCATCTAATATGGTTAAGAAAAAACACACCTATTTGGTAGCTGTGGTTACAAAAATGTGCACATCTTATATGACAAAGTAAGGGTAAGTTCAATAAACACTAAATAGTAGTACAAACCCCAAGTAAATTCCATTTATTATTGGGTGCTCAAAACAGTGTCCATACACCTTGAAACCTATAGTTTTCCTATTGATTGTGAAAAAGTGGTGGGAATAAAAGAATCCTAAAACTTATAAACTATCTTTTTGTACATTATTAATACAAAGTTTTGGTGTGCTCCGGTGTCTTATTAGTATTATATAATGGCTCACATGAGCTTCTAAGATATTGGCACACCTGCAGCTTAGAAGGGGAGATATCTGCCATTGACTCTTGTACTACCCTCCACAGGAGCATGCAATAGGTGTGTAGGCCTAAAAATGGCAGACACACATGTGTGCATCAGGTAGTTTCTCGATCTACAAAGGCCTCTGATAGGGATCAGTGGTTGAAACATTGCCCATTGAGTGTACAGATTTTGAAATTGAGTTACTGGTTGAGGCGGATAAAACCCTACTCAAGCAGCGACTTCCATCCTTATTAGGGTGAATTGATAAGCAAACTCCAAATTAGTCTGTGCTCAAACCTAGGGTTGCTTGGCACAGAGCAAGTAAGCTGAACTTAGAGCCAATGGGTAAAGTATTTAAAAATCTTAAGAGTGTAATAAGAAAAATCCCCAGATTAGAGTACATTATAAAAAAAACAAGACCAGAATGAGAAAAATCCAATCAGTAGAACCGGAGATATGCAATTTTGAATATTTCAGTGAATAAGGTGACCAAAAGCACAAAGTCCAACTATGATTATCTGGTCAAACTGGACCAGCACAAAGTCACAAGTTGAAGCCAACCTCCATGGAGTGCGGGAGGGCTACAGCGACTCAGCTAGGTCTGCCGAACAAGATTACTTTAAATCCTTTTATGAATCGCTGCGAGGTCCCACGTCGAGGATGTGTTGCTCAGTCTTGCATTATCATTGAGGAGGTTGTTGTGAGGGGCTTGCGGTGCGAAGTGTTGCGCGAAGATACATCATGCACTGTCTGGTTCCAAAGAAACTGGGGGGCTTATGATGGGGAGGCTGCCGTCACTGAGGGGTTCATAAAGGAAGGGCCAGCGTTAAGGATGTGTTGTGAATTGGTGGTTCTGAAAAGGCTGTGGCTGCAAGGGTGGTGCAAAATCCTGGTGTCTGGACAGTCCTCACAGCATAAAAGAAACATTGCTTCTGCTGGGTTCACAGATGGGCTGACTGAGCACTTTTACACCTTCTTCCAAGGGTCTAGGACTGGGGTGGCACCACTTTCTAGGGTAGGACTCATAGCTGCAGAGTCCAGGTGCTGGTTACAAAAGACTAGCCCATGAAGTCACTCTGGTGGTCCTGGGTACAAGTTGCAGATCCAGTCCTTCTCACTCGGGTGAGAGGGCAGCAGGGTAGCCGAGCAGCATAGCAGGGCAGCAGTCCTTGTAGCTGCACAGCAGTCCATTTTCCTGGCAGTCTTCCACAGGTCCAGAAGTATACTGAGGAATTGGTGTCTGCGGTTCAATATTCATATCTGGTGCCTTCTTTGGAGTAGGAGAAATGTCTAGAGGATTGTCTTTGAAGTGCTCAGGTTTCCTGCCTCCCCTGCCTTTGCTCCAGACCAAATACAGGGAGTATGCAATCCTTTGTGTGAAGGCAGGACACAGCCTATTCAGGTTTAAGTGGGGCTGTGCCTAGCTCGACCCTCCCATCCTGATGGTGAGGGCCCATCCAGGCAAACCTGAGCACTCTATTGTGTGTGGCTGTCTAGGAGGAATACACAAAGGCCAACTACCAACTTAACCTAGTCATGGGACCTAAGACAGGCTGCAAGAACTAAATGGCTAAGGCAGGAAAATGCCAACTTTCTAGAACTGGCATTTTCAAAATTATAATTCAAAATCCGACTTTACCATAAAAGAGGATTTTTCATTACAATTCCAAAGACACCAAACACGAACTGTTCACCTGCTTCCAATAGGAAAAAAATCCTTAATAAATATAATAAGTTAACTTCTATATGATATTCTGTGGGAGAGGTAGGCCTTGCAACAGTGAAAATGAATTTTAGAGTTTCCACTATGAGGTCATGTAAAAGTTAAAAGCACATTTCTTACTTTTTAACTATATTGCATGCAGCCCTGTGTGTTATTTGCGCCCTACCCTAGAGGTGACATATGTATTAAAATGGAAGGATTGGGCCTGGCAAAAGGTTTATTTTGCCAGGTCGAAATGGCAGTTTAAAACTGCACAAACAGGTTGAAACAGGTTTGTAGGGCTACTTAAGTGGGTGGCCCAATAAGTGCTACAGGCCCACTAGTAGCATCTAATTTACAGCTTTTGGGTACTTGTAGTACCTGCTTTGTTAGGGACTTATAAGTAAATTAAATATGCCAATTGGGCACAATCCAGTGTTACCATGGTTTAACGAGTGAGCACATGCACATTAGCACTACGTATCAGTGGTAAAGTGCCCAAATCCTAAGATCAACAAAAACGAGATCAGAAAAACATGGAGGAGTAAGGCAAAACGTTTGGGAGAAGACCACCCAAAGGCTGACAGGTCTAACACTTTGCAAATAGGAGACATCAGGTGGCATTTTACTCTGGTGATTGGCCATTGTATTTTTTATTTTATTAAAAAACATAGTCGGCATTTATCATCGAGTCTACGCCTTTCAACATAGTTCCATAACTATTACTAGTTACATATTTAAACTTTCACTCTGGCCTATGGCAACCTTTCCCAATGCATGTTTTTGTTTTATAATTAACCACATTTGAAATAGGCCTGGGCAAAAGTTTTATTACGCTGATTAATCAGAGTAATTTGGGAAATTTCTTATTACTCTTGTGACACAATTACTTTAAAAAACGTGTATTATAATGCCTGCTTGCATAATTTAGAGTAATTCAGAGCAAAAATATCTACCACAAGAGAACCAGAACAGAGCTCGGGTGCCTGCTGGCTGCTGCTGTTCATATTCTGTTGCATTTAGCTTTCTTTTCTTAATACAAATTGCATCCTTTGGTCCATTTAGGATGAAAGGGTGCTTTTTTCACTAAGGAAATAGCTCTAAATGCTTGGTTACTGTCCTATCATAATTCTGCGTAGCCTCGTTAAACTTTTCTGTAACTTTCCATAATAATGCGACAGCCCATTCAAAATTTTGATGCAATCTCTGAACTGAAAATGGCACTCTTTAACAATTTCACGTGGCATACTGAACACTGGAGACTGTGGCACGTTAGCAGTGTTTGGAGACAGGAACAGTAAATCTGTAAATATAAAGCAGGGAAAACAAAGGCATGCTTAACTTTAAGATCAGAACCCTACTTCGTTAAATCACTAGGGTTAAATAACGTCAAATACGGGTTCACAAGCAGAAGGCTGCACAGTGTACTAACATGTATCTTGTCAATCTCAAAACTCCCAAACCTACTACTCATTGCAGGGAGAGAGTTTTTTTATTGTTGTATTTATTGAGTTTTCTGATAAACATTACAAGTCAAAAAGAGAGAATTTATTATACAACCAAAAGATGTACTCCCAAAAAATATTCCCCAAGTTAGAGCATTGCATCACATGACAGAGTATAAACCAGGTAGGTCATGAAGAGTCCCCCAAACAATGTACATGCTAATATGTGCATTTGGGCAAGTGTACATTGAGCCAGGCCAACCCTATCCCCAGTGTGTGTTCCCCTGGTGAAGTAATAACCCTCGCACGTGCCTATTCCGTGGGAACCAAAACACACTTACTCACCGGCCCGCCTGCCATTCTTACCAATGATGGGAAATAATGTCAGCCAACAATAACGGTTATTAGTGGTGGTCGTTGTTGGCCGCAGATTTATTAATATTAAAAACACATATTAAAAACACATACTGGTTATGCAATCTTCCATTTGCGAACTGTACCCATCAATCATACACGTCAAATTACAGATTATGACACCATCTTGTGATAACAGGTGTCAGTCTTTTGTGCACTCCTCAGTTCGTAAATGGCACTTGTACACAACCAGTTCCTTGTCAGTCTATTGGTGTTCCAGTGGTTGGCTGGCCACACCTTTGCGTGTCGTGGAGGAGAGCTTATCTGTCTGGAGTTAGGTCCCCAGCTCGCTACCATTTGCGCCCTGCCGTCCGGCCGGGTCTGGGCCGCGAGTGCCGTCTCCTCCTGTTACTCCCCTCCTTTGTGCGGCCACGTCAACCTGCCGTGCGGCATTCAAAAGTGAGTGGCCCTCCTCCTACACACCGCCCGCCGGTGTGTTTCCTTAGCCAACCATTGTAGGATTTCCGCAAACGCCCCTCCCATTGTCCAGCACTGCGACTCTGCTGTTCCTTAGGTGTGGGTGGGTGGGCTTCAGTCGTTGTTGTCGCGCCGCTCTCCCAGCTCCTCGAAGACGTTGTGCTTCTGCTGGGGAGCGGCGGCGCTTAAATCCTCAAGAACCCTCCATGGGGTCTCAGGTGAGCCCCCCTGATTGGGGGGTTCAAACAAAGCTCAGTTGACCATTGGCCGCACCTTGGGGGCGCCCGGGTCACGGGTCACTTCCGGTCGGGGTGGCTGGTGCGCACCCCGCTTCCGCTGGTTCCTGGGCGCTTTTAGGCGCCCGGAACCAGTTCGCCCCCACGGCTGGCACCGCGTGGGTTATGGCGCCGGCCCTCGAGCCCCCCCCCCCCTGCGGGAGGGTGCGGCGGCCTCTGCAATAACCCTCGCACGTGCCTATTCCGTGGGAACCAAAACACACTTACTCACCGGCCCGCCTGCCATTCTTACCAATGATGGGAAATAATGTCAGCCAACAATAACGGTTATTAGTGGTGGTCGTTGTTGGCTGCAGATTTATTAATATTAAAAACACATATTAAAAACACATACTGGTTATGCAATCTTCCATTTGCGAACTGTACCCATCAATCATACACGTCAAATTACAGATTATGACACCATCTTGTGATAACAGGTGTCAGTCTTTTGTGCACTCCTCAGTTCGTAAATGGCACTTGTACACAACCAGTTCCTTGTCAGTCTATTGGTGTTCCAGTGGTTGGTTGCCCACGCCTTTGTGTGTCGTGGAGGGGAGCTTATCTGTCTGGAGTTAGGTCCCCAGCTCGCTACCATTTGCGCCCTGCCGTCCGGCCGGGTCTGGGCCGCGAGTGCCGTCTCCTCCTGTTACTCCCCTCCTTTGTGCGGCCACGTCACCCTGCCGTGCGGCATTCAAAAATGAGTGGCCCTCCTCCTACACACCGCCCGCCGGTGTGTTTCCTTAGCCAACCATTGTAGGATTTCGGCGCCGCCGCAGGGGCTTACGTCTTTTTGCGGCTCCCCCTCCTGCCCCTGGTTCGCGGCTCCCCCCCTTTTTTTTTAAATACAACCTGCGAGCGCCATTGCGCCCCACAAGTTATCCCAGAACACCTCCATCCCCTTGTCAGAGAGATGCACCCCGTCTTGTCCATAAAGTTCCGGGCGGCCCGGGTGGATGAGGCCGTGCCGGATTGATTTTCAGGCCATTGGTAGAGCAGAACTTGTGCATTGCGATATTCAATTTGCGCCTCGCATTATCCACCGCTTTGTTGGAGTCAGCACCTCTCCAGTGCCTCCTGCTGATCATTTCGGACCAGACCACCTTCGTGGGTACCCAGCCATGCCGCTGCTTTGGTGAGGTCCTTTTGAATGGCCTGCCCCACTGCTTTGCGCCCCAGTCGGGTCAGGTCGTTGCCCCCAAGATGTATGATCAGGACGTCGGGCAGCCACGCCAAGTCCGCTATGAGGCTGTCCAGCGTTGGCAGTAGCTGTTCCCATCTCATACCCGGCTGTCCTATCCAGTGGATGTACGTCGCTTTGGGCCTGCTTGCCTTGTGACCCGATCGCCGCCACCAAGACTCCATTCTGGACACGAATGAATGTCCCACCACCCAGACCAGCCGCGAGCGTCCCCCTGTCAAGAGAAAGCATTCCGTTAAGGTGGCTTTCTGCGCACCGGGTGTGGTTGAGGGGGCAAGTACCCTGCCGTGCGGCATCCCAAGGTGGCTGCCTCCCCACCCCCCTCCTTTTTTTTTTTTTTTATACAAGGTGCGGGCGTATGTATGACTCGTAGGCCCTGGAACGCCATCTGCCCACAGCCTGGATCCTGTCCTCCGGCATGCCATGCTGCGCTGCCGAGGTCGCTGCGCAGATCCTGAAAAAGTGAGGGGCAAATGATGATGCGTGAAACCCGGCCTTACCAAGACCCTGGCGCATCACGGCCGTGAATTGGAACTTGCTCAGGTTCCTTCCATCCTGATGTATGAAGAGGGGGCCCTCGCCAGCCGGGCGGGCCACCATGTATTTAAATAGCCAGCATAATGCGCAGAGCCCAGCCTCTGGAATGCAGTGGAGACGTATCGTCGTCCCCTTTCGTACCCTGTCCGTCTTGGACTGTCTCAGTGTGAGTTCCACGGCCCTTACCATTGGTTTTATGTCCCTATCCTGTAGGCATCGCTGCGCCGGGCCTGACTTGCTGGGTGCCACTATCTCACTGATTCGGAATGCGCCGAAGAAGGCCGTGGTGAATGCTGCCCTAAATAGTAGTAGCTCGTATTTGTCTGAAATGATGCCTGTTAGGGCTCCCAGGAGCTGCCCCAGCTTGCCGAAGTCGATGGGGCGCCTGCTGTCCTTCCTTGTCCCTTCAACCCTTCTCCAGCCTTTTAAGGCTGTCTTCAGGTAGGCAGAGGCCGTGGGGTCCTCTCCTGTGTAGAGCCTGGCTAAGTGGGCAATGGCGGCCAGGTGCGCCTGAGCCCAAGATCTTGTTTTTTTGGCGTTGAATGCCCATTGCACGAATTTTTCGACTGCTGTGCGAGTCTCTGCCTTGTCTTCAAGTGTTTTTATGCCCCCAACCCTCATTACTGTGCTTGCGTATTTCCTGTATCTCCTGTTTGCTTCAGCGGTGAGGGAGTGCCCTATTAGCCTGGACAGGTCTACCCCCCCAGGTCCCAAAGGTACGCTGGAAAGGGGGTCATCTCCCTGGTCGCCCCGGGTACCAGTTCTCTGAACCGCTCCATTTGGGACCGGGATAGTGCATCTGCTGCCGTGTTCTCTGCCCCTGGCACGTGGCGGGCCTTCAGCTCCAGGTTCCCATCCAGCTGTAATTTAATTAACCGCCGCATTAGCCTCAACATGTCAGGGCATCTCGCTGCGCCTCTGTTAATGGCCTGTACTACTCCCTTGTTATCCGACCATAAAGTGAGTTTCAGGTTTTTTATCTCCTCTTTCCAAATGGTCAGAGCCACTATTATTGGAAACAGCTCAAGGAATGTGATGTTTTTTGTGAGCCCCTGCGCATGCCACCTGTCCGGCAACTGGCTGGCGCACCATCTGTTTCCCAGGACTGCCCCGAAACCCAGGCTCCCGGCCGCGTCCGTGTAGAGGGCTATCTGCTTGGCAGTCACCCACCCTTCTCTCCAGATCAGAACACCATTGAAATCCTGCAGGAATTCGTCCCACACTTGCAGATCCTGTTTTACACCCGCACTCAGCCGGATGTGATGGTGTTTGTGGGTGACGCCGGCCGTCAGCCCTGTCAGGCGCCTAGAGAACACCCTAGCGAGGGGGATTACACTAGCCGCAAAGTTCAGTCTACCTATCACTCCTTGGATATCCCTGAGTGTGGCTTTGCTCCGGCCCCGTAATTTGGCAACCTCTTCCCTGAATTCCTTTACTTTGTCTGCGGGCCGCCTGGCGGTCCCTGCCATGGAGTCCAACTCTATGCCCAGGAACGTAAGTCTCGTGGTTGGGCCTGTCGTTTTTTCCTTTGCTAAGGGGACCCCAAGGGACCTGGTCAAAACTTCAAAAGCTGCCAGTGTACTAGCACACATCGGGGATCCTGCCGGGCCTGTGAACAGGAAATCGTCCAGGTAGTGCAGTTTTCCGCCTTCTTGGTGTCCGTCATGAAGAGCCCATTCCAAAAAGGTGGCGAATTGCTCAAAGTAGGCACAAGATATGGCACAGTCCATGGGCATGGCCTTATCAATAAATATGTCCCCCCCCATTGGAAACCCAGTAGGTGGAAACTGGAGGGGTGGACCGGCAGTAGGCGGAAAGCAGATTCAATGTCCGCTTTAGCCATGAGGGATCCCTTTCCTGACGCTTTAACTAATGCAATTGCGTCGTCAACTGATGCATAACCCACTGAGCAGGCTTCGGGGTCAATTCCGTCGTTCACGGATGATCCTTCGGGAAATGATAGGTGGTGTATTAGTCTAAATTGACCTTGCTCCTTCTTGGGGACCACCCCCAGTGGAGAGACAACTATGCCTGCGTGTAGCTCCTTTGGGAGGGGGCCCTCGATTCTACCCAAGCTCTTTTCTTTCTCTATTTTTGCGCTTACCACCTCAGGGTGTTGCATTGCTGACTTCAAGTTGTTCGCCCCCTCCAGTGGTAATGGGCCCTGGAATGGGATAACAAAACCCCCCTCAAAACTCTCCACCAGCACCCTGGCGTCCACTCTGTTTGGGTATTTGTTTGCTAATCTGCGCAGCTGTTGTGTATTAATGGGGGATCTGGCCAGCTGGCAATTTCGAATGTCTACCAGAGCCCCGCCTCTACCTGCCTTGGGGATAGTGCTTCTTGCTCTTCTCTTTCTTGTCCCTTTTTGATTCGCGCTTGGACCCTTTGCACGCCGAAGCGGCGTGCCTGCCCCCGCAGCTAGAGCATGCGTGTTGGAACTTGCAAGAGGAGCCCCATGAGCAATCCCCTGCCTCGTATCTCCAACAGATCGCCTTGGTTGCGGTTGGGGAGTAGGATCTCCCCGTGGACTGTTTCTGATAAGTTCTGTTTTTTCCTTTTTGGAAAGAGCTCCAAAAGGACTGGTCATTTCTACCTGTCCAAGCTCTCACTTCTTTGGCTGCGAGCATCTTGTGGATGAACCCCGAGACATCCTCCTCATTCCACTCCATCTCCGGATGCCTCTGCATCTTTAATCTAAACCCTTTATCGTATTCCAACCAAGCGTCCCCGGGGAACTGCCTCTGTGCTAGGTGGATGTTGGCCTCGTATAACCATAAATCGGCGGTGCAGTGGGGGAACCTTTCTACTATAATACATGCCATAATTCTGAACGCATCCAACTAGTTTTCAAAATTACGCTCCTTTCTGGCCCGCGCCTTTCTCTCCTGTCATCCTCCTTCCTGTCACATGTGGTAAGATCAAGGCCCTCTAGCTGTATTTCTAATAGTGAAAATATATCTATGAATTCCTTGCGCCATATCCTTTCCTTCACTGCAAGGGGGATGAGGCATGCTAGGCCAGTGGCTTTTGTCGTCAAGGAGGCTGGGCCGGGGGATGGCCTAACGTAAGGGTCAGTGACTAGCCCGCCCAGCGCTGGGCTCCCTGACGTAGGACCGTACCCTCAACCGGATAGCGGAGAGATCTGCTCGCCCTGTGCAGACAGGCCCACCTGCTCCTGCACCCTTGTCTGTCGTGCCCACCCCGGGTCAACCATGTGTCATGCCTCCTGTTTCCTCTGCGCGCTGCTCCCTAGGCCCTGTTACCCCCTGCCCTGTGCCATTAAGTAAGGCTGGCGCCAGCGACTTCAAGCATTCTTTTACTATGGAACTGATATGCTCACCATTTACTCCTCGGTCGGTCGTCTTGCCCTGGTTGGCGTCGTCCAGGCTCGGCGGGGGGGGGGTTTCTGGCGCACTTTCTTTGGGGGGTTTCTCTTGGAAGTCTTCTTCAGCGGTGTGCTTTTGGCCTTCTTGGGCGCTGAGGGGCCTGCTTCTTCCTCTGACTGGCCCTCCGGTCTGTTCTCCTTCCCTTTGCTCAGGTGAGGCCATTCGTCCCCGTGGATGGCTGATATCTCGCAGATTCTTTTTAATACCTCTGCCACCTCTTCTGGCTGACCCTCCGTCATGACGCCCTCTTGTAGCTGTAATGTCCCCTCGCGACTGCGTCAAGCCGTTTGTAGTGGCACCGCACGATGCGTGTGCTTTCCCAGGGCTCTGAGCGTGTTGCACCCCTTCCGTGGTCTGCTCCGCCTGATGCGTGAGCTTTAGTCGCGAAGACTGGGCGGGCACGTTTGCGCTATGCGATCAGCTCCCCCACGTGGTCGGCAGGGGGGTGTGCCCGGTTCCGGATGTGAGGCGACTCTGCGGGCTGTTCTCTGCGCCGCCTGGTCGAGGAAGTAAGCCCCGGTCTGAGCTTTGCGGGCTGCTCTCTGCACCGCCGGATCGGGAAAGGAATTTCTGAGGCAGGCTAACACGGTGAGGCGGGTGTGGACACCGCGCCTATCGGCAGCAGCTCTCCGCCCTCCCTCCTGCTTTCCCCCCCCTGCTTGGTGTAGCGGCTCGATGCGCGCTAGGAGTGGGGGGAGAGATGGGGGGAAAGGACAGTTTACCTCCGCTGCGGTGGAGCTTGGCTGGTGTTGCCGAGCTCGTACTCCGACGCCTCCAACTCTTCCGCGTTGCAGCCTCACGGGGCTGGGTGAGGGGCTGGAGCGGCGCGCTACACAGCCGTGCTGTCCTGACGAAAGCCGCAACCTGGAGCTCGACGACAGGGGCTCGCCCTCCTTCTGCTTCGTCTGTCGCCTCGTCGTCTCCTTAAGCCGTTGGTCCTCGGTCCTTCACTCCTTAAGCCGTTGATCTTCGGTTCTTCAGTCGCTGTTGTCGCGCCCCTCTCCCAGCTCCTCGAAGACGTTGTGCTTCTGCTGGGGAGCGGCGGCGCTTAAATCCTCACGAGCCCTCCATGGGGTCTCAGGTGAGCCCCCCCTGATTGGGGGGTTCAAACAAAGCTCAGTTGACCATTGGCCGCCCCTTGGGGGCGCCCGGGTCACGGGTCACTTCCGGTCGGGGTGGCTGGTGCGCACCCCGCTTCCGCTGGTTCTTGGGCGTTTTAGGCACCCGGAACCAGTTCGCCCCCATGGCTGGCACCGCGTGGGTTATGGCGCCGGCCCTCGAGCCTCCCCCCCCCTGCGGGAGGGTGCGGCAGCCTCTGCAATACGCGCTCAACCTAAATTGGCTTCCAACGATTCCAGCCTGTATGTTCCGTCAAGCACCAGGAAGAGAGGGGATGGAGGAGCAATTAGGAATTGGAGTGATCCATATTTACACGTAGCCTGCATTTCAGTCTTTTTCACTCTGTGCACGCAAATATTCCTTCAGAGGGGCCCAATTATCTTTCGGCCTGCTCTTAGGGGGAAGCAAGAGATAATTTGTGTCTACCAGTTCCTCGCAATATGTTAGGTTTTAAATCCATGTTTTCACTTCGGGTCTATACACCTTTCCCCAGTGCAATTTGCAATTTCAAAGCTTTATTCGACTTTTAGTCATAAAAGCAACCTCCTAAACATCATACAATAAATACTTAAAATACAACATTAAAAAACATGTTAAACAACAAAAATCGAAAAGCTAGTAATACTATAAAATGTATACATTCAATTTTATAAAATTCCATGTAAAATTTTTTAAAAATGGACAAGGAAGATTATACAGGCAGTTAATAAATCTTATTATTCAATAGGCCTCGAAGCACGAGATCTTATTACCCACGCCCATGCAAGGAATTTCGCTACGCTTATTACCAATGGTGTTGAGGTGTCAGACATTAAAATTCTTAGGGCCTGTGAGCAACAGCGAGTACCCAAATTCCTACAGGTTGGTTTTAACCACTTTCGACGCAGAATCACATAGAGGGGGCAGGAAAAAAACAAGTGTGCAATGTCCTCTATTTCATTTTTACAATGGTCACAGTAAGCGTCCTTTAGTGGAGACCATTTTTGTGTAAAAGCGTTCACAGGGAGAGTTGCCACCCGAAATTGGAAATATAGTTTCCTATCCAAAGGACGTTCAATTACTTCCCAGTATTTTTAGTATGATGGAATTTGTTTTGTATCAAAAAAGCGTAAGGTCAGGGAAGATTGCAAACCTTTGCGATACAGTGTTGCATATACTGACTCCCAGTAGATATCCTTAAGTTGTTTTTTTGAAGGAAATAGGGCAACATCCTTATTACCCCACAGATGATCCAGACCCAATTTCACCAATGTGCTCCGCAGTTCATTTAGCCATACAATGGAATGAAAACCATCAAAATTCACAACATCAAAAAAAGCAGATGCATAGTGACTTAACTCTGGGGTTACCATTAACCGCCTCCAATACAGCAAGGGACGTAGGCGGGCAATGTCTTCAATATTTTTCCTACCTAAATCCATCTTAAGTGGGATAATAGGTGTACTTTGTGGGGCCCTAACAAGCCCTCGTAAGAATCTATTTTCCGCCCGCCCTAAGTCACCTAGGTTTGAAAAACCCCAGAGCTCAGACCCATACAAGCATGCACTTACTACTTTCATGCTATAGACTTCAAGTGCACAATTTATAGGTCTTGTCAAAGAAGTATTATGTTTGACTGTAACTGCACCTGCTAGCTGGCTAAATTTTAAAGATGCCATGTTGATGTGTGAATTCCATTTCATGTCATTTTGAAGGGTGATTCCTAGATAAGCAAAGGCATCTACTTTTTCCAGTGGTTCACCCTTGTATTTTATCGTCCCCTTAAAGCCTGTTTGGGAGTTCAGGCACATACATTTAGTTTTGCTGGTATTTAATTCCAGACCTCGACTATCGCAAAAAACCCCAAAAGCATCAACCGCTTTCTGCAATCCACTAGGCGTACGTGATAATAAAAGCGTATCGTCCGCGAACATTAGTACGGGGACGTGTACACCTGCCATGGTTGGAGCATCATTTGGAGATTTATTTAAATGCTCCACAATTCCATTTATGTAGATTGAAAAAAGCGTTGGGGCCAGAACGCACCCTTGCCTCAGCCCTCGTTCTACTGGGAAGGGGGATGTCACTTCCCCCTGTTTGCCCCACCTTATTTTCGCATAATTATTTTCGTGAAGGCGCACCAGCAAAGTGAGGAGCTCAGGGCTTATTCCCGCCTCATCCAGGGTTTCCCACAATTTCTCTCTCGGCACCAGGTCAAACGCCGCTTTTAGGTCCACAAAAACTGCATACAATGTGCCCTTTCGCAGCGTGACATTTCTCCAATAAATGGCTAGAAAATAAAAGACTTGGTCAATACTACTAGTCAAGGGGCGAAAACCCGCTTGATAAGGTGACAGTATATTTTGGTCTTCAATCCATTGTTGCAGTTTATTCTGGACTAGTCGACCCATTATTTTCTGCGCTGTATCAATCAGACTAATGGGTCTGTAATTTTTTGCCTGGGTTTTGTCCCCCTTTTTATAGATAGGGATGATTTCTGCCCCTTTCCATGAGGCTGGGACTTCTCCACCCATAGCGATAGCATTTGACAGCATTGTGAAATATGTGCACCAAGAGACACAGTCAGATAGAAAAACGTCAGCTGGGATGCCATCCATGCCTGGCGCCTTTCCACCCAATACACAATCTAGTGCCAAGTTAACATCCTTTTCAGTGAATATATGATCACTGAAAAATATAGCTTTGGGGGGAGATATGGATGCATATGTCGAGCTTCTGGCGTACTGAGGTTTGAAAAAGTCATTCAGCCTTCTATTGGCACATGATTTTGTGGTTGGTCTACTGTCCCACCCCTATTCCATTTAATTAGGGCACAAAACCGCTTGGAATCTTTGTTGGTACATGCCTGTTTTAATTCGCTCCATCCCTCTTCATCCCATCTCCTCTTTGCTTGTTTTTGTGTCTGCCTATAGATATCCCTTGCTCTTTTAACAGCTGTTGGGTTTCCTATTTTTAGTTTTTGACTTAAGTTTTGCCTTGCCATTCTACAGCTTTTATCGTACCAGCCTTTAACGGCTGTGGATTTTTTGGCTGGGGTATGGTCTGCTGTTTTAATAAAAAAACTTTGCAATTTATAGAATAGATTTTTATGAGCCTCCATCATGTATTTCTGGAAATTACGAGTCCCAGAGTGCGCTATGATATTGCTCACTTCCTCTCTTGCCTGACATTTCATATTTTCTAAGTTCCTTTCATCTCCTAACAGCATTCCCCATTTCAAGTGTCTTTGATTATTTGAGCAGACAAGATCTCGTGTTACCATCAGCTTTTTAATAGTGGGTACTCTAGACTCTTGATAAGGATGGAATGTCATATGCAGGGGGTGGTGATCACTCTCTAATCGTAGGACGACTTCCATGTCTAGTAGTTTGGGCCATGCTCTTACATCAATTAAGAGATAATCAATCCTACTTGTAGCACGAGCATTATCAAAGGTGGAGTTCCCTTTTAGGTCGGATTGTGTTCTCCCATTCGCAGCTCTCAAGCCTCTTGAAAGGCAGAGGCTCTTAATTCTAATGGCCGTGGCACTCCATCTTTTTATAGGAGGAATCTCCAATTGTGGTATTCCCCATCTACTATCCTCCTCTTCCGTTAGACTCCTATCCTCTTCACCTAGGGGCTCAAAGGTTGAATTAAAATCACCACCCACTATAATGTGAGGATTAGGACAAAGAGTTTCAATGTCTTGTTCTAGGGTGGAAAAGACATCAGAAGGAATACTTGCCCTAACCCCGCTGGCATAGATATTATACAAGGCTGTTTCTTGGCCATTAGGCCATTTGATATTTAGTGCTAGAATATCATTTGATGTTATTTGCCTTTGTGATATGGTGCAGGGCAATGCTCGACGAACCCATATAAACAATCCTCCAGAGGGACGCCCTTTTCCACCTTTAAGTGCAGGTTTAAAAAAATGTAAATACCCCACTCGAAAAACTGGGTCGACTGACCAGGTTTCTTGCAACATGACTATGTCATGCCTGTCTATATATTCAAGCCAATCTGGGTTATCTATTTTACTAGCTATACCTGCTATGCTCCAGGATATAAAAGTTAGTGGACATGCCAACTCCGTATTTCTACTGACATCCCTTCTTGATAGGCCCCCCTGCTCAGGTCCTGTATTATCCCCAACTACTGGTCTAGTGTTGATAAGATCCTCTGGCCCTGATATAAGTATGTTGCTATTTGGACTTTTGGGGACCATGTGGCCGGGATCCATGTTTTTATGATTTTGGTCCATAGGATTGTCTAGTTGGCATGTAGGATATCGTAACTCATTTTTCACTAATAATCCTTTATCTATTACGAGTCAGTCACACTCATTTAGATTAGACAATGCTGTATATCTGTTATCTAAATTTAGCCCCCAGACATTGGGTAGGCCCTCCTTTGCACATCTACTGGTCACAGTTGATCATTTGTTTCTCAGGATGCTCGGGTTTGATACTAGGCCTTTCTTATTATAGAAAAAGTCCAGGGTTAGTGGGATTAACTCCGCTGTTCTGCGTTGGGGTGGAAATAGGTTATTCAAGATTTCAGGTAAGACTTCGGGGCCTTTAAGACTCAAGATCACACAGTCCCCAGAAAATTTCTTAGTGCTACTCCCTATCCATTTTACCCGTCTTGCGGTTAATAAATCTTCTGCCAGTTTATGATCGCCCCCGGGACACATGTGCATGTTATTATTTAACCAATTGAATGCCTTATGTAATAGAGATTCTGGATGTTCTTTCTGACCTATATTTAAGGGGGGAACATTGGCAAGTACCAGGATAAGGGGTGAAGCTTCAACAATTAGCTCCATAGGGCTGTTTTCTATGTAGGGGCCCTGTAGTAAGCAATTGCCTTCAAGCTCAATTGATGGAGTGGTAGCAAGGATAACTTGTTGTAGGCCACGCTCGGGTCGAGCTTGCTCGTTCTGAAGTTGCTCTATTTCACCTTGGGGTAGAACTTCTAATTGAGTTTTTTCAGCCAGCTTATCTACCAGCATGGTTGGCAATTCCCCCATTTTATTGTTAGTTGCTGTTACATGGGCTTCCAATTTATTTATTTTAGCAGTTAGCTGATCGATTTTTGACATTAAGGGTTTTACTAGCTGGTTTAACTTAATGTCCAGCATTCCCATGAGTTTTTTTAATATACCCTCTTCATCCCAACCTTGATTCATATCTCCTCTATTTGCATTCCCATCTACATTTTTCCTGTTTGGCGGAGTAGCTGGCCTTCTCCTGCTAGACCTTAACCCTTCCCTTTTTGTCAGGATCTTGGCAATGGCTTTTGTTACTCTTGGGGCCAGAACAGGAACATCCGGTGGGGGGGGGGGGGGGGGGGGGGGGGGGAGGAATCTACTATCTCCAAATCTAGATCTTGTTCATGCAGGGAGGGTTCTATGTCTAGCTCTAAATCTCCAGCTGGTGCTTCAATAGTGGGAGCTAAGTGTACTATGGCTGATACATTTTGTGATAGCCCCATATCCAGGCCATGGGAGGCTGGGGATGAAATAATCGAGGAGCCCAGAGCAATTAGATCCGTATTTGAGATCTCATTTTGGGGCAACGATGGTGGGGAGCTCAGACCCAACGAAGCCCTCCTTTCAAGATTAATTTTTTCCACCACTTGTACTAAATAATTATCCATGGTATTACCCGGAACGGTAAGTTTTTTTGCCTTCGACATTTAGGTGCTAGTGGTAATAGCTTACAATCTTTGCCCCTCTAGAGTCAATGTAGACAATCAAGGTTACCAAAGAAGTCTTGTTACCTTCCTGCTTGAATTCCCAAACAGTCCCGAATCAAAGCCGACTGCAATGAGGGCAGCAAGAAAACACGGATCCTGACGGTTATATCAGGAATGAATAATGTTTTTTATTTGCAACAGGTAAGAGGGGTGGCCCGTCCCGTCACCTTAGGTCCCCTGAGGGCCACAGAGGGCCCGCCCTTTGCCCGGGCTTAGCCCGGCGTCCCGCACGCGTCCCGCGTTGCGGGGGACGCCCACCTTTATCGCGCCTCCAGGCGCCGAAGGTGACGACCAGGGCAAGCGCCACCGCAGGGAGTCCTGGGTAGCCGAGTCCTCCACTCGGCGGCCGGCTGTGGTGTTGTGCACGGCAGCCGGAGGACTCAGGCAGTGCGAGGCAGTGCGAGGCGCTAGGCTCCAGCAAGGTTCCTGTCCAGCAGAGGGTCCGTGAAGGCAGAGGTCAGTGGTCGCAAAGGGTACACCCTATGGTCGGGGGACGCCCACCTTTATCGCGCCTCCAGGCGCCGAAGGTGACGACCTGGGCAAGCGCCACCGCTGGGAGTCCTGGGTAGCCGAGTCCTCCACTCGGCGGCCGGCTGTGGTGTTGTGCACGGCAGCCGGAGGACTCAGGCAGTGCGAGGCAGTGCGAGGCGCTAGGCTCCAGCAAGGTTCCTGTCCAGCAGAGGGTCCGTGAAGGCAGAGGTCAGTGGTCGCAAAGGGTACACCCTATGGTCGGGGGACGCCCACCTTTATCGCGCCTCCAGGCGCCGAAGGTGATGACCAGGGCAAGCGCCACCGCTGGGAGTCCTGGGTAGCTGAGTCCTCCACTCGGTGGCCGGCTGTGGTGTTGTGCACGGCAGCTGGAGGACTCAGGCAGTGCGAGGCAGTGCGAGGCGCTAGGCTCCAGCAAGGTTCCTGTCCAGCAGAGGGTCCGTGAAGGCAGAGGTCAGTGGTCGCAGTCCCCAGTGACACGCCACCCGCCTTTTCGCCATCAGTAAGGTACTAGATATAATCCCTTCCAGGGGGCGAGTCACACCCCTGCCTCTTTTACGCCCTGTCCGTTCCCACCCTGCGTCCTTTCCCCCAATGATCACTCTGCTGACAACATGATATGGTGCATAGAAAAGGCTGCAGTATTATTAAACATGATTTATACATTTCACTACTTTCTGTTGGTCATTCATAAACATCATGTTACTTTCACAGTGCGCATTGTCCTCAACTATTTGTTGTTGATCATTTTTCACAGCATTGTCCTTATTCAAGGTGACCCTTTAAGCAAGGTCTCGGTGCTTATGGTTCCAGGCTTCCCTTGCTAAAGAAATGTGAGCATCCGTTAGGACCTGCTCGGGCTGCAAGTGCTGTTCTGCTTGCTCTGGACCCTTGCTGGCCACTCACCTGCTCCTCAATGTCCCTGCCGTGTGGCATCCCAAGGACACTGTGCAAGCATCTCATCTACTCTGTCTGTGTGCTGTCATTCACCCACTCAGTGCCCCTGCTGTGAAGCTACACAAGCACAGTCTGTGGGCAGCTCATCTACCTAAGGTAAACTGTTTTCTTTAGGGTATTCAATGTGGGTTTCTACTGCCTTGCTTTTGCCCTTCCCTTTGCCCCTGCGGCTGCAATGTCCGCTTCCTTATGCTGTGGGTGGGTAGGATTCAGGTTCTTCTTGGGGGGTTCATGTGCCCATTCAGGGTTTTCCACCTCTTTTTGAAGCCCCAGGCCTTCCCTGATTAGGTGACTAGCGGCTGGCAAGTGGGCGAGCAATCTGGTGTGCCCCATTTTTGCGGGCTTTGGCGTGAGGGGGGGGGGGGGGGGGGGGGGGGGGGGTTCCAAACCCGGGAGGTGTTTGCCACGGGTCCCTACGGGGTCCAGCTTCGCCTTCCTGGTCTGTGTTTCAACCGCTCCCAGGGGGCGAGTCACCTCCTCCCTCTTTTATGCCCTGTCGTTTCCCGCCCTGCATCCTTTTCCCTAATGATCACTCTGCTGACGACATGATACGTGCATAAAAAAGGCTGCAGTTTTATTAAACATGATTTATACATTTAACAACTTTTTGTTGGTCATTCATAAACATCATGTTAATTTCACGGTGTGCATTGTCCTCAGCCCTTTGTTGTTGCTCATTTTTAACAATATTGTCCTTATTCGGGGGTGCCGAATTCCAGTAATATGCTGTTATTCCAGTAATAAATCACACATTGACTTCACCTCTCAAGCAGCCACTGAAGCCAAGGTACGGGACCCAAACGTACTTAGAAGGAAGGGGTACTGTCAGTAGCGGTCGGTGATGGGAGTGCTGCCGGGCGGTGACGTGGGGTGGGGGAGGGGTAGGGTGGGTGTAGTAAACTACGGAATACGGCCAAATACAGGTAAGTAAACATATAAATAAATAAAAAGATTTCATTGCGCGCACTGCATCAAATTTGGCGATTTTGCATTTGACTTGTGAGGAACACCTAGTAACGACTAGTTGAACTGCAGCTCTGTGTAGAATTATTTTGATATTGGAAACTATAATATTCACTGCCTACTGCTAATCTCGTCCCATAATCCTTTGCAGGGCCTTTGGTTGGGATTGTATTTTTGCCCATAACTGTGCCTGGGGTGTTCCTAAGAGGATGGGACCACCACTTAAATGTTCAGCATGATATGCTCTTTGTGTTCAAGGCATCTGCTTGATCCTCCCCCTAGGTTAGGGGGAACCCCAAAATCATCACCAGATATTTTTCATTTTTAAAGTTCACTTTTGTGAATTGGTTATATGCTTTTTAGCATGTAAAGTTGCTTTATCAAAGAATTTGTTGGTGCAGTTTAGTAGCTCACTCATTCCGTGTTTTTAATGGAATGCGTAGTTAACAAATCTCCGCAAACTCCGCTAGTTAACAAATCTCCGCAAACTCCGCTAGCGGGGAACAAAGTTCATTGTCTAGGGTTAGTAAATACCATACAGTTTCCACTGTTAATGACAGCTGAGGTTTTGAATGCAGGTTCAATCTACCGAAATGTAATGACAGCTGAGGTTTTGAATGCATCCGATAATTATAGGATGCGTTAAATACAGCCATACTCGTGATTCTCACCTACATGTGCATAAACAGGGGTTTATTTACAGGTCAGAATTTACCGGTGCACTAGTAATTAGGGCCACCATAAAAACTACCCTGACCCAGCCCCCCACCAGCCCTGAGCCCTAAAACTACCCCAGGCCTAATCACTGTCCGTTCCCGCCACGCACTGCCTTAACCACGCATATGCCTGGTTAAGGCAAATGCTGGTTAAGGCAAGCGTGGTTCCACTTGTTGGGAAATGACACGCATGGCTCAGCCCGCATTGTAAAGGCAGTTTCCCCAGAGCTGCAGGTGAGTAATGACCTGTGAAACATTTAGATATTTCTAGCCTGGTGCTTTGTACGTCCTTTCTTACAAAACGAGTTGCAAACCTACAAAATCCCAAAATACAGTGCTCTTAGTGCAATACTGGGGAAAAGCTAAATCAGTCACAAATGGCAGAGGGCTAATTATTCCAAATTGAAATGATGCAACTCATAAAAAAGCTTTTAGGTTTCTTCATGCAGAAAGTTAACAAATATTTTATTTAAAATGTAAACTTTTGAAAGCACTTACGGTCTAAGTGACTGAACGCTCTGAATTCAATGTAAAATCCTTTGTGTGTTACAACTTCATCAGAGTGAAAATTGATAGAAACCGAATATCCATATTCCCTAGGCTTGCTTGATTCTGCAACTGGCCTGCAGTGCCTGGAAAAAATAGCAGTGCGCGATTACAGCAAATAATTGTCATACTGGAATGCACATTTAGCAACAAGTACGCTTAGGTTAAGTTGGTTTAGGTTGCAAAAGATGCCAATCCTCATCCTGTACACAACAGTCAAGCGTCCCAGAGACAAGCAGACATCACTTCAATTCAATTCAATTCACATTTATTTCAAGTGGAGGAGTCCCATTTGAAAATAGCGAACAATTCACAATTAAATTGTTTGAATGCAGGCCTGTTTGCACCCCACGACTGGCCTGACAGAAAAAAGCAGGCCTGCCAGATTTAGTCAGACCAGCTCTCTTACTGTACATAGCGACTGAGCCTGGCCACTGCAAAGTGGGGCTGGGGGTGGTGTTCACCCCCCCCCCTCTCCCCCCAATAAATGTTTGAAAAAATTGCAAATATGACGACTTTTACAAATTTTTCTTTATTGAACCTTGTCCGATAATTGAATAGATGGATGGAAACAGGACCGTATGGTTCAAAGAATGAACAGCAGGATGATGAGGAGTGGGTAGAGGAATATAATTCAGTAATGGATGACTCTGTTCGAAAACCTTTAGCTACATGGCGCAAACGGCCTCAGCACTGACCAACAGAAGTGTGCTCTGATTTTCATGTTAACCTCTGCAATAAAACATCCCCCTCCCCAAACACTACCATCCACAATCCTATGAAACATGCATCGCCTGGATCTATTTATCACAGAGTGCTGATTTAGTGCCTCCAAAAATGAATACAGTCAAAACAGAAAGAGGTAGCAATGCAGTGGCCAAATTGCACAGTGTGAAAACAGGAAATCTTGCATTAATCCTGGATTCCAATTCACCACATTGTGTGATCCTAGGCAATTATTTTTTCACTGCGCCTCCTCTTCCTTCATCATTGCATGAGATCACCCTGAAATACATCAGTTCAGGGTGTGCACTACAAAAAAGTAAAAGACTATAACGTTATGTAATCTATGGGAACACCCTAGGTCATATACAGGGAAAAAAGACAGCTGACTTTCCCGTTGGTTCATTAAAATGATCATGGACAAGGCAGTGGTGGATGGGCATGAATGTTTCTTTAAGTTCATGATTAGAATCACTTCTAACAATTGTCATTCAATGCAATTGTATAATTTATCATAATACACTGAAACGTGTTGCAACTGTCACGAAATAAAGAAAAACACTGTTTTGAACGGAAGAGTCTTTAATATGTATGTACTCGACTCTCTGAGCCAAGCAAAAGCAGACCTGTTATCCACTTTGTTAGAAATGGGGTTTATCTAGTTGGTAGTGGCTTTCCCCCTGTTCAAGTAGGGAACCTTCCTTCTAGTCAGGATAAGGGAGTTACACATCCAGATAACCTATGATCACCCCCTTGGTAGCTTGGCACAAGCAGTCAGACTTATCTCAGAGGCAATGTGTAAAGTAGATGTACATAACACAAAGTAGCACAGTGAAAATACTACAAATAGCCACCACACCAGTTTGGGAAAATAAAGTATCTTTATCTGAACAAACAAGGCCAAAATGTCAAAAATCCAAAATACATAACTCAAGATATTACTTTAAAAAGGTTTACTTTAAAAGTATAGCTCTTCAAAGACAATAGCTCCATTTGGGGCTATATGAAGGTTGTGACAGGTAAAAATCCACAGTATGGCATGACTGGGAAGACGGCGGGCCAGCCATGGAGACACACTAACCCCCAAAATAGTACCTTGGAAAATGATGAAGCCAAAAGATGTTGCACAGCATCATGGAGGTGAGGTGTCAATGGGCTGAGGCGGTGTTGGTTCCTTACAGTCGTGGGGGAGGTGAGGCATGGAGTCCTTAAAGGGGAGGCGAGGGGTTGAGTCCTGGCTGTGCAGGCGCGGTGAGGTGAGGTGGTGTCAGCAGCGAGACATCTGTTCCGTACGATGGTGCGGTGTCGATGAGTTTGGGAAGTCACCCACATTGGCTACGACTCTGCAATGGTGCGAGGGATGCGCTGGCATCCACAGGCATTTGGGGATGATTCATGCACAAGCATTGCCCTCAGTCCGGGTGTCTGTAGCAGCCTCGGTGATGAAGTCAGAGTTGATACGGGCTTGCAGGCGTCGGGGCTGAGTTGTCGTCGCGGACAGTGCTGCGCTAAAACAGCGAGTGGTGACCAATGCATCGGTGCAGGCAGCGACGCCCCTGAGGGCATTGGCAATCAATGTTTGGAGGTTTGCAGCCCAGTAAACACCTCCAGTGGCCTAGAACTGGAGATTGCACCATTTGGCAGGCTAGAACTCCCAGCAGTGGAGTTCAGTGATGCTACAAGTGAAGTATTTTATGGCCGTTCTTTCATTGCCCACAGACAGAAAGAGCAACTACAGGCCAACTAAGCAACGCAACACACAGCCTCCTAATAGATCTTCAGATCTTCTTCTTGGTAGAGACCTAAGTCTCGAAGTTTTCTAAGGTATGGGGTTTTAGGTCCAATACTTATACCCATTTTGGCCTTTGAAGTCTTTGTAGTTTACAAGTTCCTGTACTGCCTGGCCTTGGCTCCAGACACACTCCAGAGGGGTGGAGACAGCATTGTGAGAGGCCAGGCACAGTCCTATTCATGTGCAGGTGACAGCTCCTCCCACCGCTCTAGCTCAGGAAGGCCCATGAGCCTTGTGATGGGCCATCAGCATATACAAGGCTCACCTCAACTCCTTTTGTGAGTCAATGTGACTGTCTAGAGGGAATGCACAAACAGTCCCCTGTCAGTCTAAATCAGACGTTGATTCCATAGGCAAGAAGAGGCACAAGGATGATTTAACAAAAAAAATCTCACTTTCTAAAAGTGGCATTTTCAAACACACAATTTAAAACCCACCTTTACTAAACAATGTGTTATTAAATTCAGAGCTCAGAGAGCCCAAACTCCAAATCTCTAGCTGCTCCCAATTGAAAGTTACACTTGTAAAATGTTACAAGGCAGCTCCAATGATAGCCTACGAGAGAGCTAGTCTTTGAAATAGTGAAAAATGAAATTGACAGTATTTCACCATCAGAACAAGTAAAACACCAGCACATGTCCTACCTCTCACATACACTGCACCCTGCCCATGTGGGTACATTGGGCCTACCTTAGGGATGCATTTTATGCAGTAAAAGGGAAGGTCAAGGGCTGGCAAGTGGGTGCCCTTGCCAGATTAACATGGCAGTTTTAAAACTGCACTCACAGACATTGCAATGGCAGGCCTTAGACATCTTTACAGGGCTACTCATGTGGGTGGCCCAACAGGGTTGCAGGCCCAGTAGTAACATTTAATCTGCAGGCCCTGGGCACACATAGTGCACTTTACTATGGACTTACCAGTAAGCATGGGCGAATTTTGCGAATCTCGCGTTCGCGAATTTTGCGGATTTGCGAACTCGCAATCCGCAAAATCCGCGAATTCTCGCGAATTTTTTTTTTTGTGTTCGCGCGGGTTTCTGCCAGTTCGCGAGGGTTTTGTACAATTTCGCAAAACGCGAACTTACCTGTCGGGTCGCAAGTTTCACGAACTTGTTGTTTCTACGTGTCCAGCCTGTTTGGGACACTCTTCTTCATCACTGCCACTCTCTGTCACTACTGCCACTCTCTGACTACTCATGCCACCCTCTGGCCCACCCATGCCACCCTCTGTTTCATCACAGCACCCTCTGGTTGTCCAGTCAGTGTACATTATTGTGGCAACGCAAGCACACCTTCCCTGCCTCAAGTGACGTGAATTAATTTGGGGCTGATTAATGTGTCACAGAATATTTTTTTAGCTGGCACCTGCTTCCTTAGTGCTTCCTGATTAGTGATCTTTTGCACTTGCTAAGTGCTTTCATTGTTGCAAAATTAGTTACAACACCTGCCCTGCCCCGCCCCAACTGACAATAATGAATTAGGGGCTGATTAATGGATTTGAACCTCCAGCCTGGCTCCTGCTTGTCTCCCTTAGCTGTAATTCAGGACCTTTGTGGCATATGTGTAACTATTCTGAGGTTCAGAGCAGGGTCACATAATAGTTGCAACTGGCAACTGAACTCTGGAGGGGCCCCTCAGGAAGCACTACAGGAAATGGCTACTAATGATGAGCCTGAACTTTTGAACCTGGTAAGTAGTTTCAGTTTTGCTAAGATCGTATTTCTGAAATTTTGCGCTTATTCGCGGGGCGCGAAGTTGTACTGGGAAGCCGCGAACTCACGCGAACAGTGCGAGCAAGCCATGAAATCCGCTGCTCGCGGATTTGCGGATTTTGCGGGAGATTCGCGAATCTCGCGGATTGCGAATTTACCGAAAATCCGCAAAATCCGCGAGCGAAACGGATTTTCAGCCCATGCTTACTTACCAGTAAATCAAATATGCCAATCACAGATAACCAATCAGAATCACAATTTACACAGGGAGCACTTGCACTTTAGGACTGATCTGCAGTGGCAAAATACCCAGAGTATCTAAACCAGCAAAAACAAATTCCAGCCCACAGTTCTAAATACAGGCGGTAGAGGCAAAAAGGCAAGGGAAACTACACCAAGGATGCCAGGGCTAACAATTCTACAGGAGATAGGAACCACATAAATGCAAAAACAAATGGTTCTCAAGCAAGCGTGGTCTGACTGGCTCGCTTTAAAGTTTTTTTTGCTTTGTTTGCAAAGAAACGCCTCTGGCCCGCTCCCCAGCATGGAAACCATCCCCCAATAGCAATAAAGCTGGGTCCTACCCTGCCAGCTCACCAGGAAAACGTCTGGAGCCTGGTGCAGTCAGTCCAGACCTGTTGCACATAGCTAGCCACAGGAACTTGTGAACCACATGACATATATTGTGCTAACCACTTGATATGCGAGGACAACTAAGTGCACTGCAACTCAAAATTATCCTATACCTTCTTCGAGTGGTGCACGATCAGGCAGAATATAAGTTCGGTTTGGCACGAGTAAAGAGAAGAACGTTGGAATCAATCAACACACAAGCCTGAACTCAAATACCAACAGTCATTACGAGGAGAGAAGAATGCTTTAACGGCTTGACACGCGATCCCCCGACGTTAGCAAAAGTTGATTTTCACAAAGAACAAGAATAGAAATTCCCATGGGGAAATGTGCTGTGGTGAATTCTTAAGTTCAATAGAGAAGGTGCGAAACAGAAAACCACACGTCTCAATAACCTAATGAAAATCGCTTTAGCAATAGGCAGAATACTCAAATAGGAAGGATTAAAAAAAATAGAAAAACGAGAACTGCAAATAATAAAACCAGTCTAAAGGCCCTGAGGAGAACCCCATAATTAGGACGGGGCTTGAAATGCATTGGCGTATAGTAGTGTTCAGTTGAATCAATCAATAAATATGATTCAATGCAGGAGCAAGCAAAAATGAATTGCCCTTGCATAACGTCAATATATACCCAGTAGTCAACAACCTTAAATTAGCTACACAAAATCAGTACTGCATAGGTGGTTGTTGGATTATAGACTGACTGGATTCAATCTCAATGCATTTCACCATTTATGTTTTATGTATCATCGTTGATGTTTATTGTGCATATTGAATGTATTTCAATTTCATTTAGGTCGCAAGTTCACAATGTTTGTTGAATATTTGCAGTTCACTGTGAAGATGGTATGTCGTCTTATGGTCAGACATGCTTTATAAATTAAATGAGTTAATTGGAAAAAATCACAAATGATAACCTAATAAATGATTTAGAACATTCGAATAAGTGAATGATCTTAGTCTGGGTAATACATTCCAACACAGGAAATCTGATGGTTGGGTCCTTTCTTGTTTTTTTAAAATGTTTCGGCCCTACCCAACCACCCTAGGGCCAACCCTCTTGTGTCTTCTACTTTTAGAAATTGGGCATTTTCTTGCTTTACCATCATGTGCCTCTGCTTGCCTATGGATTCCATGTCTGCTTTAGATTGACAGTTGGGCTGTTTGTGCATTCACTCTAGAGAGTCACACAAAGGGAGCTGAGGTGTTCCCTGCATATCCTTATAGACAATCCCCAGGCTGATGGGCCTTCCTGAGCTAGACTGGTAGGAGGAGTTGTCACTGACACCTGAATAGGACTGCCCCTGTTCTCTCACAAAGCTGTCTCCACCCCCTGTGTTCTGTCTGGAGCCAGGACAGGGCAAGGCAAGATCTGTGCACTACAAAGTATACCCGTTGAAGTATACCTACTTCAAAGGCAGAAAGGGTTATCATTATTGGACCTGTAAGCCTACGTTTTTAGAACACTTCTGGAGCAACCAGAGATTCTGCCAAGAAGAAGAGCAGGAAAATCGGTAGGAGGAGAACTGTCACTGTGCTTGTTGGTGTGTTGTGCTGGCCTGCTGCTTGCTGCTTCTGTCTTGGGCAGAGGAGGCACTGAACTGTACTTTCTTATCCTGCTTGTCAAGGTACTCCAAGGGCTTGTGAGTGCTGCTTATCTTCTGTTAGAAGTCTCAGGGTCATTAAAAAATTCATCTGCAGCTCTCCTGAACTCCTCCTGCTGGAAGTTCTGACCTGCCACGTGTAGCCAACTTTTGTTCTGGGCCATTGGAGGTGGTTTTGCTACTCCAAGAACTGAACATCCATGCATCGCCTTTTAGCACCTTTTTTCTTGCCGCACGTGTGCTGTGCAGTTGGAAAACCAAAGCTTTGCAGCAGTGCGGACGAAAAATCGATGAAGCACCTGTTCATGGCTGAAAGAACGACCGCAGCCCCGGTCCAGAACACTGTGTCTCCAAAGTCCGAGACTCCCGCCCCAACACTGGTGCAGGCCCTGCTGTGCGGCTGAAGGAATCAACGCATCCCCTGCTCGCAGATGGAAGATTTGTGGCAGCGCCTGTTTTACCTCCTCCGCATCGACCCCAGAACGTCCTGATTTTCCAGGCATCGCCCCTGGGCGCCCAGTTTCCAGTGCCTCATCCCGCAGTAAGGAGCTGCATTCAGAATAAAACAAAGCACTTGTCCTTGGAGGTAGGAATCAACGCAACACTTCTCCTGCGTGCAGCAAAAGCGACGCCTTTGTCCCCCTCGGAATCAAGAATCGATGCATTTCTTGTGTTTTGTGATTCTTCCCTTCTTTGTGTCTGTTTTTCATCTTGGTTTTTGATGCATTAAAAAGATACTTTGTGCTAAAATCAACGCAACCATAGAGTTCCATTGACTGAATTGCATAAACTTTTTAAGTGATATCTTTGCTTATGTATGTTGGGTTTTTGTCATTTTGGTCTTGGCTGGCTTAGATGAAGATTGCATATTTTTCTAAATTGATGGGGTGTCCATTTGCAGTGTTTTCACTGGGTTACTAACCGCCTGATTCATCAATGGGCCGTTTTGCGAGCCCCTAATAGCGAATCATAGCGATTCGCTATTAAGGACTCGCAAAACGGTAATCATGTAGGAATCGCATAATGAAATGCGATTCCTACTGATTCCTTATTTGCGATTAGCTAATTGCTAATCGCAAATAAGGAATAACTCGCCATTCATTCCTATGGGCCAAAAGGCACATAGGAATGAATGGGGAGTATTCCTTATTTGCGATTAGCAATTAGCTAATCGCAAATAAGATTGCGATTTGAAGGGTGCCAGGGGTGTCCACAGGACACCCTGTAGCACCCCTCAAATGACATTACACACAGGTGTTGCACACACACATGTCCAAAGGACATGTGTGTGTGTAACATGCAACTCAGAAAAATGCATTTAAATGCATTTTTCTGAGTTTTCGCAATTTACCGCGAGGTCTGACCTCGCGGTAAATTGCGCCTAGAAATTGCGAAATCGCAAATTGAAATAGGATGTTGAATAACATTTAAGGAATCTCAAATAGAGATTCCTTAAATGTCATTTCCTCGCACATTTGCGACATCGCAATTAGCGATTTTTGCTTTTGGAATGCTGAATCCCAAAAGCAAAAATCGCACTCGCAAAGGGCCGGATTCTCAGAATCCGGCCCTTTGCGAGCCGATTTAGCCTTCATGAATAAGGCTGTATGTGTTTTATGTACAAATGCTAAACACATAGCCTCTGAGATAGGCCTGACTGCTTGTGCCAAGCTGCCAATGGGATGAGCAGGGGTTATCTTAAGTGTTTAACTCTCTTCCCCTGACTAGAAGGAAGGTCCCTACTTGGACAGGGTGCATACCACTGACTACTAGAGACCCCATTTATATCAGCGGGATGTCAGGATTATAGTTGATTAGATGTTCCTGTGGAGGGAGCTAGAGGAGGATATGTGATGGTATATGGGAGAAGTGTTGCTCTAGATAGACCCAACCCTTTTTTCCAGGTTTAGGTTTTAATCTAGGGCTGACTGGAGTTGGATATATGATTGCATGTTATAGAAGCTTAAGCCTCCTTCTGCTGCACCCTGTACAATGTTGCATTTGAAACCGTGGGGCAGTGTCCACTCCAAAGAAAGCATAGGAGTTTTCTTTGAATTTTCTCTACTATGGGTTTTAGGAATCGCAGTGTCAGACTCTAAGCGGGGAAGTTCATTTTTATTGATCTTAATCTCCCTAGTCAGGATATTTCAAGTTTGCCCCAGCAGCAGTGGTGGGAAATTACTCTAATAGAGGTTGGCCATTGTATTTGGTAGGTTGATGCCAAGATAGTTTATGGACTTGTGAGCCCAGTTAAAGCCATGACTGCTACGGTATGCCTGGATGTCTTTATCAGTATTTGCTATCCCTATCCCACTGGATTTTGTGTAATTGATCAGGAAGCCAGACACTTTCCTAAAGTGCACCAATTCCTTCTTTAGAGCTGTGAATGTTTACTCTTGGTAAGGAACATTGTGGGCATACACGGCCAGCTTGAACTCTAGCGCTCCTACCCTAACGTCCCTAATGTTTGTGTTGCTTTGTTCCATAGTAAGTGAGAAGATTACTGATGACAGAGAACAACCTTTCCTGGTATCCCTCATGATGGACATCCTATTGGATAATTTGCCATTGTTTTTGTGTGTAAGCAGTGCTTCATGGTTCAACAGAATATATTGCTTTAGTCAGTGCCCTAGAGGGGTATTGTGTAGCACTTTAGGGATAAAAAGCCAATTCACTGTTTCAAAGTTCTTCTCTGCATCAAAACAGAGAAAAGGACCATCAAAGTTCAGGATTATTTGGCACATTACATTAGATTCAACGCCAATGGGATGTTATCTCTAGTGGGGTGGCCATTGACGAATCCATCTTGGGGAGATATCAGATCTGCCCAGCGCATGTGCAATTGCGATATCAACAGTGATGCAAATATCTTTACGTCTGTGTTAAGCAGAGCATTTGGAAGAGAAGCTAAGTAGTTTGTTGGGTTTTTGTCACGTTTCAACAACAGCATTAGTTGGTATTCCAACCTTGTGCCTACGATTGTTCCTTGGTTTAAGATATAATTAAATACTACGGTTAATGGTTCTGCTAGGATATGAACGAAGGCCTTGTAGAAAGACACCAGGAAGCCGCCGGATCCCGGTGCGTTTCTGCCGGTAGGTTGCATATAGCTGCCCTGACCTAGTCAAACAAACTTGCTTCATCTAAAGGAGTGCAGTCGACCCTAACAATGCAGTCTGAAAGTCTGCCAATTGAGCCTCTAGTGCTTCCAGTGAAAGGTGCTCTTCCATATAAAGAGCATGATAATCAGTAAAGCAATTTAAATTACCCTTAGTGTTGGAATGGAGAATGCCTTGCACATCGATTTTATGAATGAGATTTATTTTATGGACCAGTTTATACACTCACAACCTATCTACCTTGCCTCCTTTCTTGTAGTCGGTTTGGTTAATATGTAACAATTGTTTTGCCAGATAATGCATTAGATATTGTTCTAGTTCCCGCAGTACTTTTCTTAAAGCTCTATAGGTGTGGATGGAACTATCTTGCTCCTGTTGTGTTTCTCATCCATGTAATTCATCTTTGAATGCCAGGCGAACCTCTCAAAGGCTGCCGTGTGAGATATTAGTTCCCCCCAATTGCTGCTTTTGTGGTGTTCCATAGTATATCATATCGTACCTTGCCATTATTATTCTCCCAAAAGTAGTTGGCTAAAGTTTCATTTATTGCATTCTTTTCAGCAAGGTCCCTCAGTGCGATTTCATTTACAAGCCTTGGCCTATGGGCTTGTGCATAAGGGGGTGACTGTGTCTAAGTGGAGCCACATGATCCGATAGTCGCCCAAGTTTGGTTCTCTCCACACATCCTCGATGTTAAGAATCACCATATCAAGTATGAGAGAGGGAGGAGCTTTGGGGCAGGTGGGTAGCATAGGGCATTCTATCCTAATCATGGTTGAATATAGAGTTAATTTCTCCCCCACTATGATGTGCCTATTGTTGAGTGTGCTAACTTAAGCATAGTGCTGTTTCTTTACCTCAATTGTGGCATAATCAAATATATAGTCACAAGAAAGCAACTCTACCTGAACTTAATGCCAATCCACCTGCCTTCTCTGTCCAAGTGCTTGTATCTAGCTTGAAGGACAGACCCTTTCTGATAAGTATCGCTGTGCCTTTTGTTTTTGTGGTGTTTGTGGCATACAAATGTGATGGGAACAAATAAAAGCGCCACCTGGATACCTCTTTAGAAACCAGATGGGTCTTTTGAAGGAGGGCCACATCGACCTCCTTCATTTCAAGTAATGGCTGCAGAGCTCTCCATATAACAGTAGAGTTAATGTCCTGTACATTCAATGTGAGTATTGTGATAATAGTAATATGAGCATGAGGCGTATGCTCCAAAGAAGCAAGTTGGTTAAGAGAAATTCTATAGGCTTTCGGACCCTTCTCCATCAGCCGCTCTTGAGCCACTCTTGGGTCCAGTGTGCCCCTTGTATACATGTGAAGTAGCAAATGGATGTGAATGCAGTGTAGACTGTGCAGTGTGAGTGTAAGCCCTAGATAACAAATAATGTGGACACAGCAAAACAAAAAAAAACTGTTAACTCAAAATCTTTTCTAACTGTACTGTGTAACATACAGTCTTCATTAAGCTTCCTCCCTGTTTGTCTAACCTCAATGGACCATTTAGGCTGGCTCCAAACATTGGCATACAAGCCCCTGCCCTGCTAATCATAGTTGCTATGTGAATCACTGTAGTAGAAATTAAGGAACAAGATGGCAATATGTATTTGCAGTCTATACAGATCTTATAGCGGTGGTCAAGAGGAGCCAGCTATTAGCAAGCCCTGTGATAGCTCCCCCCAAAATGTGGTGCTGCGTGCTAGGGTAATGGGTGAGACGTCCTGAAACAGTGTTAGCATGGAGTCTCTGAAGGTAAAATCCAATTGTGTTGGAACGCTGAACTCATTCTATGTCAGTGACCAAGTCGTTTGGTGCCCGGAAGCGGGTTCTGCAATGACTGTTGGAACAAGGCCTGGATATATTTCTCTAGGGCTTTAGAGGGGGTGTCTTTCGGAATTCTTGAGTTGTATTGTATTTTCCCTGGCACAATTGTCCAAATCATCCAACTTGTCAGCCAGTACTTTTGGCATGATTCCAGTGAGGCAAATCATCATGAGAGAGCCTACTGGGCATGATTTGTTGTTGCTATATCGTTCACCACATGGGCTCTTGTATTTTTTACTATCTGGATAGAAGGATCTCATCCCAAGATTGATTTAGTAATGCCCTGCCGCCAAGCGGCCATATCTTTTCGAAATTCTAAGAGAGTGCCCGGATATTCACCTTCATTGCTGGTGCCTGGAGGCTGTTGTTCCAGAGGTCCCCAGAGTCCACAAAGAGTTCATTATCTAATGTATAATATTTTTATGGTTCAAATATTTTTATTGTTATTAACATTTCAGTGCAAAATGGCACATGAATGCAGCGGCGATAAGACCCCTTACCAGGGGAACACACAGAAATAAGAAAAATAAAAACAATCAGAACAGAAACCAAAATGCCCCTCCCCCACCTCACTGCCCCTCCCCCTGTGTCACTCCGGAATAATGTGTTTATGTATATTATTTTGAAATGTAAAATTATAGTATTTTCATTATTATCTTCAAGTTTAGTGTGGGTTTAGTAAATGGAACCCCCTCTTACATCCCACTGTTTAACACTTTCCCCAATCTGATTACATTTAGAGTGAGTATAGTATGACATATAAGCCCCTCAAAGTCATTTATAAATATTAGCAAATAAAATATTTTTTAAACCCTGAGTTATATTAGATAGTTTTTTTAAATCTTTTATTTTTTGCCCATTTTCCCCAGTTTTTTGATTTTGTAGTTTTTTCTCTCATACTTTGGGCTGGTCCTGGAGTTTGTTGACTGCAAGTTTCCTATTGCTGGTCATCAGTTCAGGTAAGACTATTTTAAACTTATTTCAGAAGGGTTCAGTGGTGGGGAAGGTGTTTTGTCTTAGTTAGGCTAGTATTTATAGTTGATGCTGTTTTGGTGTATGTTTATTCAGTGTCTGTCTGGTCTATGTGTTGAAGATTGATTTTAACTTGTTTTGTTTTACTGTGATTTGATGTGTCCTGGGGCTGTAAGTGTTTTTGAGTGGGTTTACGTGGGTTTTTCTTGACAGGGTTTTATTTTTGGACATCCGACTTTATGTTTAACCTGGATATATTATATATATATATATATATATATATATATATATATATATATATATATATATATATATATATATATATATATATTAAAAATGTCTATTTTTTAACTAAAATAGTTGTTTTTCACTTCCTCCTTCATTTTTATTTCGTTCCTGGATTTTTAAGGATTATTTTTTCGAAATGTTTGGGTTTCCTCGGTTATCAGACTCGTGTTAGATATTCCATATTTCTCTGGTGTATTTTTCAATTTTATGGGCTTTTTTTATCATTATTTTTGAGACGGCGATTATTCTATCGTCGTTCACTGAATAGGACTTCAGCTATGAAATAGTGTTATCTTATTTTATTTAATTTAAAATATTAGAAGGGCAAAGTTAATTTTTATAATCATATGTTAATTTTTTGTCTATTTATATGCTTTTTTCTGAAGTTTGCATATTTTTATAAGAGGTAGAAAAGCGTTTTTAAGTAAAATAATGTTGGTTTTTAAAAATTGTATTTCAATATATTTCTAAATGCATATCATAATGCATTTTAGTTTCCATCTGAATTTTGTCCATTAATTTTTTTTATTCAGATTGGTATTTTATATTTGCTTCAATATTATCTAGAAATAAATATTCATAAAGTATTGGGGTTTGTTGTTTATGTAGGTTAAATTATGTAAAGTGGTGTGGTTTTAAAAGTAGGGTTCTCGCTATCAAGTCTAGTTATGGGAGGCCTAGGTTAGTGACAATTATAGCTTTGAATGATAGAAGTTCACTTATTTGTTTAGTTTGGTTGGAGACTTTTGATTTGAGTTGAGTCAAAGATTGTTCCATTCTTAGCTCTTGGTAGCTTTGTTCTTTTTTTAAATATTTCTAGCACTTAGTGTAATACAGGGTGACTTTTCCAAGTGCTTCTTGGGATGAATTGTGCCACCATTCTACAGCATTATTTGGCTTTGTTTATTGAAACATGGTGCTGTCATAGACTTTCCACCATGGAATGTGATACTTGGGTCTGTGGCCTGATCGGTGCAGGTGGTTATCCAGAGTATCTTAGAGAAGCTGTTTGGTTTCATGCTGTTAATAATAGGGAATTCAAGTAACATGGCATAATATTTACTGACTTCTGTTTCAGGGACATATGCTAAAGCTATTAGCTTTTTTATTTTGTGTGCACATTGTAGGTCAGTTGTATATTCTTTGCTTAGGGTAAATTTTGGGATAGGCTCTGTTTGATATACCAGGCACCCCATAAGCCAGATCTGCAGGACATAAACTGTGTTACTCTCAAGACAAATATTCTCAAAAGTCCCAGATACAAAATCAGCTACAATTAACAAGAACGTTTTTATTATACAAGCAATTTGCCCATGCAAATTTCTTTTCCATGCTGTTGTCGGTGCGTTGTAATATTTACTTGCGAGTGTTAGTGTTGCGCTGACACTAGACGCTCTGGTTTCTCATCAGTTGGTGGTGAAGCTGAATGTGGTTTTTACTTGCCACTTTGACACTGGAACAGTAATTGGCACTCGCAATGGAGAGTTACGCTTAACACACACTACGCTAGGTACACAACCATAGATAAAACAATAGCATGTAAATGGGTGGTAGAAAAAAGGCAGTCTTGAAATGGTTTTCAGTTAGTGGAACGTTTTTTTTTGTGAAAATGGCTCTGGTCAATATTCAAAGCAATACAAAAGTCCCCATTTTCATGCTAAGCCTTTATGGGTATTTTTTAAGTTGCGATTTGAGATAGCTGTGACAAAAAACTAACAAAACCAGTTCTGCCCCCTGCACACAGGATGATAGGATTACTAGATTGCCATTGAATAATTCAAATTTCCATAGACAGTGAGAATATAGGGCCTGATCTGGATCTTGGCAGACAGGTTACTCCCTCACAATGGTAATGGATATCCCGTCTGCCGAAATATAAATGCCATAGGGTATAATGGGATTTATATTTCAGCCGACAGGATATCAGTCACCGTTGTGACGGAGTTACCCATCCACCAAGATCTAAATCGGGCCCAAAGTAACCAAATCAACCATACTCCCCAAGTAAGCATGGGAGGAAAATCCGTTACGCTCGCGGATTTTGCGGATTTTCGGTAAATTCGCGAGATTCGCGAATTTCCCGCAAAATTCGCAAATTCGCACGCAGCGGATTTTTTTTCTTTGCGGTGTAAGTTCGCAATTGCGAACATGTAGGTGCGACGGGCAGCAACAATCTCGCACTCGCGAAATTACAAAAATTGCAATTCCCCGCACAAGAAATCTACTAGCAAGCAGCATAGACCTTCTGAAAATGATTATTTTTATCAGAATAACTCCTCAGGTTGACATTTGCCTGCACTTTTTTAGATTTGAGGCCTTTTGATTTTCTTTGGATAACTTTTGGATTAGAAATCAACTTTCTCATATAAGCTTGGTGGGGCATTAAAGTTGCTGTAATGCTGCTCTGCAGAAAAACGAGTTTTGCAAAAGTGAAAGCAGGTTCAAAAGTTCAAACTCATCATTAGTAACCGTTCCCTGTAGTGCTTCCTGACAAGGGCCCCTCCAGAGTTCAGTTGCTAGTTGCAACAATTGTATGACCCTGCTCTGACCCTCACAGCAGGCTCATAGAATAGCTACAAGTAGGCCACAAAGGTCCTGGAAAACAAATTGCACTGCAACAGAAAGCAAATTACAGATTAGGATGCAGGTGCCAGACTGGAATTTTAAAACAGTGACACATTAATAAATCAACCCCAAATTAATTCATGTCAGTTGAAGCAGGCAGGTGTGCTTGCTTTTTCCCCCCATAATCTACAGTGATGATGAACCAGAGGGTGGCATAAGGCATTGATGTACCAGAGGGTGGCATGGGTAAAACAGAGGGTGGCAGGGGTGAAACAGAGGGTGCTGGGAACCTATGATGATGAACCAGACGTAGAAACAACATAATCGTGACCGTTGCGAGCCGACATGTAAGTTCGCGATTGCGAACTGTTACAAAACCCTCTCGAACTGTCAGAAATCCTTGCGAACTGGCAGAAATCCTTGCGAACACAAAAAAAATCCGCAAATTCGCGAGAATTCGCGGATTTTGCGGATTGCGAGTTCGCAAATTCGCGAACGCCAGATTCGCAAAATTCGCCCATGCTTATCCCCAAGGATGACATTGAGCACACTGAGCTGCAGTGAGATTGTAATAAGAGAAGTCTTTCATATAAACTGGACTTACTGCCCAAGTTTCTTGAAAGTAACACACTTCCTTGCCAGCAACAAAAACACACTAATTGTGATACCTTAGTTTGGCCAGCAGACCAGTCTTATTCAGAGGTGGGGCCTACAGCTTAAAATGTTCACTATTGAACACCCTTGTGTGGAATATCCTATATTTTAATCCACAAGGAGTTTAGAGAGGCCAGTAGCGGGATCAAATGGAAGGACTGTATGTAATGTGGATGGGAAATTCAGGAGTTTCCTGGGAGGGGTTGTATCATTGGAAGGTGAGTGACAGTACACCGATTTGCCAGTAGAGGACAATATTGTAGCTTAAAGTATAATTTTAGAATAAATTGTTGAAGATTTGAAGAAAGTATCACAAGTAGGGTTCAAAAGTGAACCAAATAATACATCCCCCCTTTTTTGGTGGAGAGACAAAGAAGGGTATTCCTACGATGTTATTACTCCACGGAGGACACTTTCATACATCTCGCAGAGGCTAGCAGCCTTTTGCCTAGATTTGACAGTAGACTCTATGGGATTTTTTTTCTTTGTGTAATGTGGATTATAGGATCTGTTCTGGGATTTATTCAAGATAGTCTTGACTCTTAAGAAACTGGGACTTCATTTGCGTATTGTCCATCAAAATATAGAAATGAGATGCTGACTACATGAAACAGCAGGATTTGCATAAATTCAACATACATGCTCAATTGCTTGATTTATCAGTGCACATTTTGTACTTACAAATTCTTTTTCTCACACATGCTTGTATGCAATTCTGGTGTAATATTAGGCTGGATTAAATCTCATGTCAATGGCAGCAAGCTTGTTTATCAGAGTGAGAATTCCATAGAACTTTTGCACACGACCATACAAACTTGTAAGTTTGTATACTCACTAACACGTTATCTGGCAGTTCTCATCCTAAAACTGGGCGGAGGTTTTCTCCAGTCAAGCAGAGGGGTAAACCTGCTTCCACCATGGGAATGAGCACGGAAGACCCACCATAATTCATGGTGGTGTGAACAATGGTGAAAATATTTTCTTCGTGGAGAGAACAAATCAGAAATGTTTACAAGTGCATTTTCCCATGAGCCGAAATTTCGCCATGAACATATGTTATTGGGTATATCTGTTCATATGAAATGGAATATACAAAATAATTGAAGGAGTACATTAGAGAAAATTACAACAGTGGCAGCTTTCCAGAAGTTCTCTTGGAAACCTTTGTTGAAATTCCCTACAAGTTAATTATATCTGTAATCAACTAACAGACAAATGAATTATGTGATAAGAAAGCAACTGTTATCAGTGAGACAGAGTCTTACTAGTACAAAACTATATATATGATGACTACCATGATATACATAATAATATTCAAAGTGTTTTGGTAGAAAAGGCTGGTGCATGCAAATAGAGTCTCTGCATGCAACGTACATTAAAAGGTTTTACTTTATGGAACACTTTCTTTTCCCATGGAGGTCTGCAACATTCCATACTTTCTCAGTGCTTTTTGATTTGATGCATTGAGAGGATTTGTAGGTTTTCGGACTTACCTAATGCCTTCAATTTCTAACCAGTCTTTATCACAGTGACGGGATCCTGGCGACTTTTCTTGAATTTGTATTACAAGTATATGTATTGACAACTTATAACCGGGTCTTGGAGCCTACAATTGAAATGAATTTGAACATTCTAAAAACGATACATTTCAATGCATGTTTTACTTGCAATTCACACCAAACAGTGTAATAATTCAAATATTTTACTTAAAGAAAATGTATTTTTTCTAAATTTTACAACTTTTAGTGAGTTTCCAGTATGCTTACGTTGGAGAATGCACAAACGTTAGGCACCAAGAACATCTCTAATATAATCTCATTAACACAGGATTTTCTCACAGATGTAAGATGTGGTGGACATGTACATAAAGTTCTCATTGAAGAGGAGTGAGCATTAGATATGAAATAGGAAAATGTATCTTTTAAACTTAGCATTAGCCTAGCTTCCCCAGGGGTACAGAAGGTCTCAATAAGAGCCCGGGAGGTCCTGTCATATTGGCCCTGCTACTTTTGTATAGATGGAACTTCGCTGATCATTGGGGGGCCTATTTACAAGAATGTAATGCAGTGCAGCTCAGCAAGTCACCTTGCAGCACTGTGTGTCAGGGAAAGGGCAAGAATGTGGAAGTATTTAATGCAATACGGCACATTCCTGCCTTTCAACCTGCGCTGGTGCTTTTTGGCAGCCTAACACCAACGCAGCCACCCTTGCACCATGGTGCAAGGATGTCTGTATTGAATGCAGGTTTGTTTTTGTGTAAGAAGGGACACCTTCCAGCACAAAAACAATCATGGGAGGCCTTTTCCTCTTTCTATGTCTGCTGCAAAATGCAGACATAGTAACAAGGAGAAATAAAGATATTTCTCCAAGTTATGCCTCATCTGAGAAGATGTATCTTTTTGGCGCATTCCCAGGTTTACCCGCTCTGGTAAATGAGAATTTGTCAAAAGTCATAGGTGTTGCATGGCATTACCCATGCAATGCCCATGGAGTGCCTTCCCAGAACAGAGTAAGGCAACGCAGTGATTTGTGCTGTTTTGCCTTACTCCAGATTTATGGAGCCACTCAGGGCCGTGCAATTGCTTAGCTTTATAAACCACATGTGAGGTTTTCTTTGCTCTTGCACCACATTGCGTGGTGCTAGAGCGACACAAACCGGCTCATAAATAGGCCCCTGGCAGTTTCGTGAGTGAGGCGCGGGTCTTGTGAGTCACCAGCACCTCTTGTCATGCTTGTGCCTCTTCTACTGCACTGCACCGATGGAACATACCGCTCCTCTGTAGTTCAAAGCACAAGGCACTGCTTTCCTTCTCAAGCCCAGCAGCTTGTTTGATTCAAACAGTGCCATTCCTGGACAGACTGGCAGACAGAGGTAAGACAAGCATTGGGCTAACTGGCTTTTTAGTATGTATACATATGACTTAAAGGAGCTCTCTCTGCAATAGTTTACATGTTTGCTGTTCATGTACATTGAGAACATGTCCAGTAAGCATTCTTTAAAACAAACCCTAAACGATGCTAGCTAAATCTTTTCTCTCAGGCTGTCATCACTTTCCCTCGACCCATGCCTGGCATGATTTGTTTGATCCTTCCCTCATTCCATGACACTTCTGCTAACCTCTTTAATTTGCCCTTACTATGTCTCTTTAGAGTACCCCTCCTTTGCCCTTGATGTGACAGGACTTTATCTGGCTGGTACTGCTGGAACTCAGGCAGGTTCCTAGTATGAACACGTATATGCACTTCAACAGCGGAATCTATTGCATAAGATATTTCCTCTCAAGGTGCATTGGCAAATCTTAATGTCGCAGACTTTTACCTTTTTACTTTTGTATTGTTTATATATAATACAGAATTTTTGGAACGTTCAAAGGTTTTTTTCTGGTCACTTGTACATGCTTTTCTGGTATACCTTTTCTTGTAACTTCTAGCTATGGAGTGAAAGCAATTATCTGTATTATGGGCAAGAGTCAAGCTCTTTTGGGGCCTACAAAGACTCCCATAATGTTAACCTCAAAACAGGACCTCCCATACATACGACATTGGATGGCTTCTTGGCCAGGACAACAGGTGTGGTCGCAAAGGAGATCGAGCTCGCAAAGTACCCGCTACCACTCACTTGTGATCTCCCATCTACTACAGCTCTCCCTCCTACCTCTCCCGCAGGGTGCAGTGGGTAGATCTTACAGTGCCCTGAGGGGGACCAACTTACAACTATTATAAACACCCGAAGGAGTGGCTTCCTTTGCTTCACCCATGGCTGACTTGTCTCCTTCACCCCTGCCCCACTTACTTAAGAAGAAAAGACAGGCACGTCCTCCTAGTAAAGAGAAGGGTAATATTGATAAGCCTCCTCCCAACATACTATTAGAGTCTCAGTTGGCAATGCCGAACCCTTGGGGCTTAGAGTGGTCTTCCTTTCAGAATATGATTTCAGTAGAAGTCAAAGCAATAGTGCAATCCGTGCTCGGCCCACTTATAGCCCACTTAGGTAAGGTAGCAGGAGCTACGAACGACAGCAGATTACTCACCCAGCTACGTCTGGACACCCTCACCCCATTACCTTTACCTTTACCTCTTTCAGGCTTCACCCAAGCTTCCATAACTGCATCAAGAGTGGTGGATAAAGTAGTAAGGGGAAAGGTTAATGAGGTTTTTTTGGGATCATTAGGATCATTGGTGCGACGCGGCCTAGGAAGACACTATAAACGCAGAGAGAAGTAATGAAGGAGAGGGGCTCGTTACCCCTTCTGCTCTCCCTACTTTGAGAGTGAGCAGGGTTGGCCCCTTCAAGAAAAAAATAGAGGGTGAATCTGTCATCGTCAATTTTTTGACTCCTACTCTTTTTGTTAGAGCCTTTAGCGTAGTGGAATCTACCTGCACATTTAAGGGCAGGGTGTAATTGCTCTTATTGGGCTACTATATGCGGCCACCTGGAAAATCTACTATTTTTCCTATGGGTTGAACTAAGCAGTGAGTACACTGCTTTGCTATTCTAACATATAATCGTTATGCCCCTCTCTCTGACATCCAGGAAATCGACTGACTCCCTTGGGAAAGAAAAAGCCTTAGATGGAACCAACCAGGGAACTGCAGGTGGCCTCTCCCCCTGAACGTACTGTAGGCCCCACTATTGTGTTTACTGATGGGCCCAATAGTAAAGAGTGCAATGGAAGGGTCTCTCTAGTCTCCTGGGACATAGCAGGTCTGTCCGCTAAGCTGGCTGACCCAAAATGGGGTGCTTTTATTGATGGATGTGTCCTGTGTGTTCTCAAGGAGACATGGGCCACAGAAAGTGAGTATAGAGATGGCTTTCGAAGCAACAGTAAATTCACCACTCGTTCAGCCGCTAGCTGCCCTTATGGTGGCCTGTTGATACGGGTCAAAACTATATTTAGGGTGCAAACGAGAAAGATTTCAGTACAATCCCTGGACATACTTTTTTAGTACAATCCCTGGACATACTGAGGCTAGAGTTTGTTGACCCTGGTTGAAAGTCGTGGCTACTTATTAATGTTTATAATAAGTCCTTGTCATTTAAAGTACCTTCTCCAATGTTGGAGATGTTTGACAGTCTTTTTAATAGTTATGCCAAGTCGCACATCATCATAATAGCAAGTGTTTTTAATGTTACATTTGAGCCTAGTGCATGCTTCCTAGAACTCATAGCTAAAGAGGATTCATCTTGGGGCATCTCTTTTGTAGAGGTACCACCTATTACTCAACTATCTGCTACAGCCCTGCAAGTAAGCAGTTTCTGCTTGTCTTACGGGCTGGGAGCTTGCAATGGCCATACAAAATCAGACGTTTCACTGTCCCCTAATTTTCAGAGACTAAATTATAGCAGTGCAATTGATTAGATCCTCCTAGAAATCAGAGCATGCAAGGTATTGACTGACATGTTAATCCCCCATAGACTTGAAAGTGATTGTTTTCCTCTTGTTTTGGACCTGGGGCATGGGGCAGCATGGGAAGAGGTTCAGTGACATGCTCCAGGTTGTGCTGCGCTTGAAGTCGTTAACTCTAGGGCCCCAAGTGGAATGCTATTGCTACCGCAGGTTATGCCATTGTGAAAATCTATGATATACTATTTTCTTCACTAAATCCAGAAGTTGACAAGCTAGATAATAGTGACCTTCTTTTAGTTAGTCCTAACAATTGCTTTACATAGCTTATCAAAGAAGGGAACAGAAGTGTGATTCCACTAGCTAGAGAGAAATATAAAACTACACTCAAGACAGTCCAAGCTAACTGGAATGATGAATGATGGGCCGACATGTTAAGTGCGGCAAATAGTAAAGATGTTAATACATTTTATCACATTGTCAAACATGGCTCTTCCCATACAACAATGCTTCCAGAAATTTAGGTGGAGAATCCTTTTAAGTTTCCATACGCAAATAGTGCATCTTTGACCTGCGAGCCGTGTGTAGATGATTCTATTCCAACTAGCCCCTTGGTAGAATGTGGCAATTGCGACCCTGATTAATTCCTACATTTTTCTTTAATAGATATTGAGAGGGCTGTGACCAGTTCAAAAGAAGGGGAATGCTGCTGGCCTAGATATGATCTCTGTGGATCTCTTCCGATCAAATTTGGATACCTAGGTCCCATATATCAATGCAATCTTGAAAACCATTCTTGCAGTTGCTCCTATACCTCAATTCTGGAAAGGCGCTGAGATTGTTCCCATATATAAAAAGGGTTCCAGGTATATGCTGCAGAACTATCAACCCATTGGTCTGATAGACTCCACTTAAAATATTTTTGTGGACAGATCCTCAATAAACTCAATGGGTGGTTAGCCGACAAACAAGTGATAACTCATTTTCAAGCTGGCTTTCCAGATAATGTAGGCACTGTTGACCAAACCTTTCGATTTTTGGTAACTAAGTGGAAGACTTTGGACATCAGTGTTGGTAACTTGTTTGTCGCCTTTGTTGACCTATGTTCTGCTTTCCACCTGGTTCCAAGAGAGAAATGGTAGAGCGTTCTGAGGGAGTAGGGGATGGCCCATGACATGAACTTTCAGAAATTCTAATTAGACTGCATGAGGGCACTTATGCACATCAGATATGGCCCTAACCGGGAAATGACGAGGTGTATTCCTATAGAAAGGGGGTCCACCAGGGATGTGTCCTGGACCTACCCTGTTTTTATTATTTATTATTGGGTGTGTGGATTTCCTAACTCAGTGTCAGATGACTCCCCTGCATTTCAGGAATGAAGGTCCCAGCCTTGTTGTTTGTTGATGACACCCTCTTGAAGCCAAAGACCGCTAGGGGGGTTGTCAAAATTATTGCAGTGATTTTCTCTCTCTTTTGTGACCAGCTTGGCCTTGAGCTGAATACAGCCAAGCCAAGACCAAGTATAGGGTATTTAATCCAAATAAAAACGACAGGGGAGATTATCGTTGTGAGGTGTCACCCTTAAACGTGTAAAAGACTTTGATTATCTTGGTATTAGGATACCATACTCCAATTGATGGGAGGCGAAGATGCAAAGGGATGTTGCTACATTAAAACACAAATGCAAAAACAACAGTTGATGGACAGAATGCAGAGCAATGGCATACATTCACCCCAGTACAGAGATCTTGGCCTATATTCCATTGTTTTATTGCCACTCCAGTTTGAACCCCGTCATTTGCAAATCAATCTTGACCTTGTGCCCCATGGGAACAGTCCAGCCCGAACCACCAAGCCAGGTCTTCCCTAGACTGAAAACAAGCATTCTAGGACCAGTTTCGGTCTTTCAGCCCTCATCAGCCAGGATAGCTTGTTTCCAGTGGCATGGAGAGAACGGGACTCACGTCTGAGCATACCCGTCCCACTCGGGGGGACGAATGCAAAAACAACAGTTGATGGACAGAATGCAGAACAATGTCATACATCCACACCAGTTCAGAGATCTGGACCTAAATCCATCGTTTTTTTGCTCACTGTGCCACTCCAGTTTTAACCCAGCCATATGCAAATCAGTCTTGACCCTGTGCCCCATGGGAACAGTCCAGCCCGAACCGCCAAGCCAGGTTCTCCCTGGACAGGAAACAAGCATCCTAGGACCGGTTTCGGGCTTAGAGCCCTCGTCAGCCAGGATAGCTTGATTCCTGTGGCATGGAGAGAAAAGGACTCACGTCTGAGCATACCCGTCCCACTCGGGGTGACAAATGCAAAAACAACAGTTGATGGACAGAACGCAGAACAATCTCATACATTCACCCCAGTACAGAGATTGGGGCCTAAATCCATCGTTTTTTTGCTCACCATGCCACTCCTGTTTAAACCTAGCCATATGCAAATCAGTTTTGACCCTGTGCCCCACCAGGTCCTCCCTGGACTGAAAACAAGCATCCTAGGACCGGTTTCGGACTTTCAGGCCTCATCAGCCATGATAGCTTGATTCCAGTGGCATGGACTGCACGGGACTCACGTCTGAGCTTACCCGTACAACTCGGGGTGACAAATGCAAAAACAACAGTTGATGGACAAAATGCAGAACAATGTCATACATTCACCCCAGTACAGAGATCTGGGCCTAAATACATCGTTTTTTTGCTCACGATGCCACTCCAGTTTGAACCCAGCCATATGCAAATCAGTCTGGACCCTGGGCCCCATGGGAGCAGTCCAGCCCTAACCACCAAGCCAGGTCCTCAGTGGACTGGAAACAAGCATCCTAGGACCGGTTTTGGGCTTTCAGCCCTTATCAGCCAGGATATCTTGATTCCAGTGGCATGGAGAGCACATGACTCACGTACAAGCATACCCGTCCCACTTGGGGTGACAAATGCAAAAACAACAGTTGATGGACAGAATTCAGACCAATGTCATACATTCACTCCAGTACAGAGATCTGGGCCTCAATCCATCTTTTTTGCTCAACATGCCACTCCAGTTTGAACCCAGCCATATGCAAATCAGTCCTGACCCTGTGCCCCATGGGTACAGTCTAGCCCGAACCGACAAGCCAGGTCCTCCCTGGACTGGAAACAAGCATCCTAGGACCGGTTTTGGGCTTACAGCCCTCATCAGCCAGGATAGCTTGATTCCAGTGGCATGGAGAGCACGGGACTCACGTCTGAGCATACCCATCCCACTTGGGGTGACAAATGCAAAAACAACAGTTAATGGACAGAATGCAGAACAATGTCATACATTCACCCCAGTACAGAGATCTGGGCCTAAATCCATTGTTTTTTTGCTCACCATGAGACTGCAGTTTGAACCCAGCCATTTGCAAATCAGTATTGACCCTGTGCCCCATGGGAACAGTCTAGCCCGAACCGGCAGTTCGGGCTGGACTGTTCCCATGTGGCACAGGGTCAGACTGGTTTGCATATGGCCATGTCTGAACTGGGGTGGTGGAATGAGCTAAAGAATGAGGATGGATTAAACCCAGATCAGTTGACTGGGGGTGAGTGTTCGATTTGTTCAAAAGCTCCGTCCATCATCCCCTTTGGTATCGCTTTGTTCGCCCTTAGTTGGCAGGGTATGCCCAGACGTGGGTCCCTTGCTCTGCCACTGGATTCAAGATAGCCTGGCTGATGAGGGTTATGAACCCAAAACCGGTCCCAGGATGCTTGTTTCCCGTCCAGGGAAGACATGGCTTGGCAGTTCGGGCTGGACTGTTCCCATGATGCACAGGGTCAGACTTATTTGCATATGGCCATGTCTGAACTGGGGTGGTGTAGTGAGCTAAAGAATGATGATGGATTAAACCCAGATCAGTTGACTGGGGTGAGTATTTGATTTGTTCAAACGCTCCGTCCATCATTCCCCTTGGTATCGCTCTAAGTTGTCAGGGTATGCCCAGACATGGGTCCCTTGCTCACTCTGCCACTGGTTTCAAGATAGCCTGGTTGATGAGGGTTATGAACCCGAAACCGGTCCCAGGATGCTTGTTTCCATTCCACGGAAGACATGGCTTGGCAGTTCGGGCTGGACTGTTCCCATGAGGCACAGGGTCAGACTGATTTGCATATGGCTATGTATGAACTGGAGTAGTGGAGTGAGCTAAAGAATGATGATGGATTAAACCCAGATCAGTTGACTGGGGGAGTGTTTGAATTGTTCAAACGCTCAGTCCATCATCCCCTTTGGTATCTCGACATAAAAACACAAGGCCGGGGCCTTACTTGGATTTGTGAAAAAAAGCCCCACCCATTTAATAAAATATGTAGGGTACAGGTTCTAACTGCGGTGTTTTATGGTAGCAAATGATGTCCCCATTTAGACTTGACCAATCTGGGTTGTGAGGAAAACAAATCAGTGAGAACATTATTAACACTCCACCCAGAGTTGCCCCTTGCTACCTGTTTGTTTCGATCTTGGACTAAGACCTTTGGGCCTGGTGGCCAAGTTGCACCCATTAATTTACTGGGTTCATATATGCGCAGAAGCTGTACATGAAGGAAGGTCTAGAGCTTCTAGTAAGATTTCTTGGGTGGAAGTTTTCTTGAATTCTCCTGAACGTATTGGCTAGGCTCTTTAGAATTGTTAAAAGTGAGTTCTGAGGAAGGCACTGTGCTATACTTATGGCTCCTGGAGCTGCAGTCATGTTAACTTCCGTTTTTTAAAACTTTTAAAGTGCTTCCTTTTCATCAAAATGTTTTAGATACCATTTGTCATGCCTCTGCGAGATCTCTTCATTTAAAATGTTGCTACAGCATTCTTCCCCCCACAGCATTTTCAAGCACTTGACTAGCTAATGCCGGGAGTTCCACAGCATGCAGTGTCTGTTCCTATTACAAGGAGGAGGAGGAAAATTGTTTTTTCTTCTGCCCAGCATATTTAGCAGGTTGCTCTAAATGGATAATCAAAGCATGTCGCACGTTGGGTCTGCTTGATCGGACACCTGTGCTGTTTGCTTTTGAGAAAGAACAAGACCCACTTGCTGTGTGTGCTGTAGTGAAGTACTGACAGGGTATATGGTATAAGCGGACACGTTTCCTAACCCCTTCGGTGCTGATGACGAGCTTTTAGATGTCCCCTACTCCCCTGGGCCTGACGAGACCCCCTATCCTCTTCCGGGTCGAAACGCCGTTGACGCTCTATGGAAACGAACCATACAAACTCTATGAATGTATATTGTCGCTGAAACATTTTGTTATAATTATCACTCTAATGGTCGTTTTCCTTGAAAAATACATTCTGTAGAAACCTTGTTTAAATATCTCACTTGATGTCACTTAACTGTTGTTTTGTTTTTTGGTTCTCATAATACACTTGGGACACTTTGCACTGTTGAAAACATCATGTGTGTAATATATATGTAATTTATTTCAATTGAAAACAATACAAATTCAACTACATATGAACCTTGATGTCATAAACTTTGTCTCTCTCTATCGAATATCCCCTTTGAACCCTCAAATTGTTATTGGTATTATGTTTTGTACTAATTAATGACCGTACATACACTGCTCCACTGGAACCATTGTTTCCTATATAAGGTCATTAGTGATGGCACGCGGGTTATTACCTGCAAACCAATACCTTCACAGCTTTGCAGCAGTGTACTTTTGGTGAGTCCTTGCTTGTGGTTGAGTGTGATACACAGTGGCTAAATTTAACTTCTCTGAAACTGTTAGTCTTAAGGCAAAGACCGCTACTAGCTTATGCTTAGTCTGTTATTTAGCTGTCACCTTTTTTTGGAGAATAATTCTGCACACATTCCATGCTTCGACTGCAGCCTTTGACCTTCTTGGGGAGACTGCGTAATCGGATACCTTTTTCACTAACTTGGTGGTATTAGTCAAACAAATCCTGGCTATGTCATCATTGCATAAGTCGCCAATTTAGACGACCTAATTTTGTTTCCTACAGGCTAAGTCACTGTGCTGCACCATGTGCCGTGACATCATGAAGAGGCTATTTTGGGAATACTCAGCTGTTTTCAAAAAGCTTTAAGTGCAGTGTGTGTGATGTATTTTCAAATGAGTTTGTGTTTACATTTCCCCCGGCAGTACCATTGGAACGGCCGGAGGCACACGCATCCTGACTAATTGGTTCTGCCTAGAGGACAATGCTGGGGCACGGATGCTGGTCAGCGACAATTGTAGTTTCAGCATTCACGGAAATCTGGTGACACGCACACCTGTGATTACAATATTGTTTAAATCTATGTGTCTTCACAAATAATTTTGAGGGCTAACCACAATTCGGTGGCACGTACACCTGTTGACCTTGACTTATTCTAGGTGCGCGCTCCATTAGTGATATGCACCCACAGTTGAACACACAAAATACATGGTGTATTATCAGCATATATAGTTCTTAATCCGTTTTAAATGTGGTTACAAAGTTGTTGGTACCACTGCATGTATTGGAGTTCAGAGGGAGGAGGATGAAGGGGAAAATATATGTGGCAGTAAAGGGCCTCAACATTCTAGGATGGTTTCATCAGGTGATGTTTGGTGTGATCTTGAAGCCGGGTTTTAAATAACAAGTCCTTGCTGTTGAATGCATTGATGTTACTCTGGAATGGAACAGGATATTTCCTGCTGTTTTCAGTGATGATCTTGGTAGAATTTGAGGGTTCAAGCATAAAATCAGGATGAAGGAAGGGACGGTGCCAGTAAAGCACAAGTTAAGATGAGTTCCCTTCAGTGTCAGGGATGATCTTGAGCAAGAACTTAGAAGTATATGTGAGAGGGGAATTATCGGGCCCGCTGAATCTTGATTGTGGCTCGCTCCTTTAGTAGTGCTGCTCAAGCAGTGCGGACAATTGCATGTGAGTGTGGATCTAAGATCTTTTAATAACGTAAAATGGGTGGAATCGCATCCCTTGCCCAAGATTAATAATTTGTTTGCATGAACTGTGGGGGCAATGTGTTCTCCCAACTTAATCTGGCTTCTGCCTATCATCAAGTTGAACGCCATCCTGATTCGGGACACCTGACATCATTTATTTTATCTATTGGGAATTTCCAGTGTCGTGATATGCCATTTGGACTTGCCTCTGCGGCATCTGTCTTTCAGATGGTTATGCTCAACTTGCTTAAAGTAGGAGAGGGAGTCCTCTTGTTCCAGATGGCATTTCGGTGTTCACATGGGATGTTGTGGCACATAATGCTATGCTTCCAAGAGTATTAGAAATTTTCAAGAAACATGGAAATTGTTTTAAAGAGAAAGAAGTGCAAATTCCTAAGCAACGGAGTGGAGTATCTGGGACATATTGTCTCAAGGGATGGTATTAGATGCTGGCCTAGGTTCATTGAGTCTATCTTCGGTGCGCCGCCTAGTTCTGACAAGGTGGGCGTCAAGGATTTCCTTGGACTGTGCAAGTTTTATTCTCATTTCATCCCGGATTCTGCAACCAGGGTGAGGCCCACATTTGTTTGGAATAATGATTGTGCAGAGCTTTTGAGCAAATTTAATATTTGCTCAGTCAAAGTGAAGCTCTCAAGACTTTGATCCAACGTCGCGTGTTACATCACAGTGGATGCTAGTTAGGCAGGACTGGGGGCTACTCTCACATAGAGGAATGGTGATTGCGAACACACACTGGCTTTTGAATCAAGAGTGTTGCAGGAAGCTGACCTGCAATACTCTTTCATTGGCATACTCTTTCATTGACAAAGAGCTTCTTACCTGCTTATATTGCATAAAAGTCACCCCTAAAGTGGGCTCTAGGTAGCCCATAAGACAGGTGCATTGTATTTAAATGGTAGGACATGTACTTCTAAGTTTTGCATGTCCTGGTAGTGAAAAACTCCTAAATTTGTTTTCACTACTGTGAGGCCTACCTAACCCATAGGATTACATTGGGTTTCCTTATTACATTTATTAAATGATAACATTTGACTGGGGACAGATAAGCATTTCATGTTTGGTATCAATGAAATTGGAATAAAAAATCCTCTTTAAGGGTAAAGTCAGTTTTAAATTGCAGTTTAAAAAATAAAGAGTGTGGAACATTTGAAAGTGAAACGGCTGGCTATTTTTCATATTTTATTTACTACAGTGATGTTGGAATTGTTGAAATGCTCAAGTAAAAATGAAAGTCAAAATGTAACAATGAATGCTGGTGCATGGGTTGCAAATTATATGCATGCATACAGTATGATGCATGTGTAGAGATGTGCACACATGGTGGTCATCTAGGATTGGGAAAGGTAAGCATTTGAGGATAGCTACTGTGTGCACACATTTGCACATTCACTGAGATGCACACACTCATATGTTGTGATACACCAGTGACACCAATGCAAACAAACACTGGCAAAGCTAATAGGTATGCATTTATCTTTTAAAAGCTAGACCTGTTGGCTTTGCCAATGCTTGTATCTGTTTGCTGCCTGAGTAGCAGCTCTAGATGCAGTTAGTAGGAATTTTCACAGATTCATCCTAGAGACTAGCGTCCACATTAATCTTAGATCAGTTTTTTCCCACAGTAAAAGCTGGCAATATCCATTGGTGACTCATTTGCACGTGATTAGTGGTCAGCAGCTTAATTTCAATGTTAGTTGCTTTACAATAAGGATTAATGTGGAACCCTTTTGGTTATTTCCCTTGATATAGGCTGCCTTCAATCACAAGACCTTGGTGGCTTATTACCTGGTATGAATTAACATTATCAACTTTTGATTGGTTCAGGTCTGAAAGGATCCCCATCCTTCATGCATTTTTTTCTCACATTTCGTTGGAAGTGGTTGACTGCATGCACTTCCTGACATAGGTATTACAGGGGATCAACTGCCTCCTCTGGTGTCTTTGTTGGTCACTGGTGTATAATTTGATAGGTTACTTTAAAAGGAGACTCAAGGCACACGAGGGACAGGGGGACACTGTAGTTATCTTCCTTGTTTCTGAGCTTATTCCAGGAGATCTAGAAGCTACCTACAAACTGGGGTAGTTTGGTTCAGGCAGCACCGTCACTGTAAATGTGTGTTAATTTGCAAACTTAAAATGCTGCAGGAGTGCTTGTAATTACCCAAAAGTGCAATTTAAACTCAATCATACTTGAGCACATGCATCCATCATCAAGCACCTTTGATTTTTCAACCAAGATCCAACAGGAAATTCTGAGATTTCCCTTTTCCTTACTTGGAGGACTCTTCATCAGTCACTCATAGATTGTGATGCAATGGATGGGATTTGGAGTTCTTTCATACAAGATAAGGAGGAGAATAATGTATTTGTCTGTCGTTTCCAACAGCTGAAATTACAGTACTATTTTGTTGAGAAAACATCTATATGAATCACTATTGAATATGATGCCATCAATATATTTTCTGTGAGAAAGTGCAATTGTTTGATTGGAGATACAGAGATTTGTGTTCCTACATCCCATGAGCCACACTTAGGCATGAAGGGAATATCAAAACAACAACAGGTGGGGACAGAAGTTACATTCAGCAAAAAACAAACAAAAAAACACATGGGTGAAAAAGGTCTGTGCTGTTAAGAATTCAAACACGTTGATGTCAATAACAATTTTGTTTTTCAACCAATAGTAACACAGACCTATAGTGTAGAGCAAGTACAATAAGCTGAGGAGTTAAAGTGTCAAAACCTTTGGAATCTTAAAAATGAAAAAAAGAACCATCAACAGTCCCCATCACAATCCACACAAGCCACCTCGAATACAAATCCCCCAGGCATTTAAACCCCATGCCTTTCAGTCTGGAATACCGAATTTAAAAGTAGTGATAAAGAAAGCAAAATTATTGCATTACATTTGTCATATCTCAGATGCAACACACACATCCAACGAAATCTTCAAGACCATTACTGAATTTCCCTGACAGCACCTGCTGACACATAACACATAGGAGTGAAGTGTTCGTTTCTATGATGGACTACTTTATAGAAAAAGCAACTCTTCTAGAATCCTGCTTTATGCCAGAATTGGCCTGAAATTCTCCTATTTCTACTACAAATCCTCATTTCTATTTGCAACAATCCAAAACCCACATTGCAATACTTCAAAATGTTCTACTTAAATGACACCATTGACTTATTCAAGATACGTGGTATCATTGATTAGCCAACAGTGCCTTTGCTGCAAAACATTTTTATAATATTTAGAGATACCCAGCTGCATTCACGGCCAGTGCGATCATCAATTTCTCAATTTTCTCCAAGAAATTTCCTACAGACCTCAACCTTTTTCAATGTAAACTCATCCTAAAGAACCAAGGGCGTAGCACATTCAGCAAACTACAGGCCACTTAACAAATGGATCAAGTCCAATTTTTAACTCCTTATTGTAAAGCAGCCAGACCTTGCAGAATCGTCCTTGATCACTGTCTGGAAGAATACTGACAATTAATTAGAACATCTGTCATCCTTCTTGTAGATCTGACTGCTGTCTTTGACAAGGTGCATCACCAGATATTACTTCAGATAATAACATACACATTCAGGGTGCCTTCCTTGATAGGAAATTTCTTATCACAATAATAGAGCCAAGGTTTTTGGCTTTCCCCATTGTGTTCATACCCTTGCACCTCTCATGTAGACATCCTTTAAAGCTACCCCATACACCTCTACATTTTCGAAAATTTCTTGGCTTCCACCCACAACTCATCATCTTGACATTCTACAGCTACAAGGATGATACTCAGATCACTCTGAAGCTGGTAAAAACCCTGATCTGGACACATGCACCCTCAGCCTTCAGGCAGTAAACCTGCATGTTGAAGATTGATCAAAAGCTCAAATCCTTTAAGACTGAGATTCTCATCTGTACATTCTGGTTTACCTTTAACCCAACTGCCATATGGCTCCTGGACCTTGGGCTAGAACCACATCTTTTGACCATTGAAGTTGTGAGTGATCATGCACTCCACTCTCTGCCATCTCCAAAAGGTTAAACAAAAGTGGCCATAGGTGCATTCAACATGTACAGAACACTATAATGCATGTGTCCTCACCCGTGCTTCTCTTACAGAGTGCAAGTTAAAACTTCCCTAGTGCTGCCCCTCTTTGACTGTGCCAGTGGGCTCTAATTTTGGGCCCTTCAGTACCTTCTCTGCAGACTATAGCAAATCATCAAGGGACAGCATCACTTGCACTGGCTTTAAGTTGCAAGATGTAAAAATAAGGCTCTTAGTTTTGCTCAGTCCTGTACTCGGGACTCATCTCCCTTCATTCTAAACTCTGGATCCACCACCAGCAGAAAAGAGATATAATCTGTTAATTATAGATGACTCACTGCTGTTTCTAATTACATTGATTTATTCTTTTCATTGTGCCAGTCATTAAGGCATGAGCGGAGACCCACCTTGAGACTGGCAATACACTGCTTCCAATTAAATAGATTGAAAGGTTGATTTAAAGCTGAGCCTTCCAATGGGAGGAAACAAGGGATTGATGGCCCCTTAACTTCTCGAATAGCAAAGAGAGAAAGAAATACCCAAATCTTGAACAATTAATATTGCCAATGTAAGAGTGCGGAAGAGGCTCCAGTACTGGGCCACGGAGCAGTAGGAATCAGTGTAGAGTATAGTTCGATAACAAATTAGATATTACCCTGTCCACTTCTAACATCCCCTGGTCACTTTAATGTTATAGAATGGGTCATAGATTCTTGTGTGGTCCCTTCTATAATATTGACAGTTGCGACGTGTTCGCAAGGGGAGTGCCTTTATTTGCAAAAGGTTGTGGTCCCTTGCAAATGAGGGAAACCTTTGCCTTGAAACCTACACAGCAATGCAGGTCCAGATGCAAAGGACCTGCTTTTGGAAGGCACAGTGGCATAGAGGTGGTGTGTAGTTAGTGTGTCCCATGAAAGCACCGGTATGTAGGAGTGTGTGGGGGTCAGAGACCTCCAGGCATCCCTCTCTTAAAAAGGAGTCTGATCTGCCTCTCATGAAAGCCAGAGCTGCAGTTTCAAACTGTGGCCATGTATTTCACTAATGAGATCTCCTCACCGCCGGCATGCACTGCCCAGGTTTGTGCCGGGGTCACCTAATTAAGTGTGTCCTTGTTATGTAATTCATGCCCTTGACAATTGATTGTCAAAAGTATATAATATGAGGGTAGCTTGGGAGGTGGCACCTTAGGCCATACTTTCAAAAAATTCATTGACCAAATTAATTTTAGAGTAGTAACTAACCAGAAGCTGACTTCTGTTTGTGAACATGGTATGTCAATACCTGGCCAAACCACCTATATTCCACAGAATGTATTGCCTGCCTACTTTCTCAAACCTGATTCCCATTCCATTAGATTTAGAAATGTTACCTTTTTAACATGTTTCACAACATATTTGCCAAGATCTCAACACTAGTTTGATTGCATATTAATAATTCTTCTGTATTGTTGATTAATTTGTTCATGCACGTCTTCCGTTACTACAAATTCACCAGAATTGCTCTGATTGCTCAGTGCAAGGTAATAGGATCTTGTGTAGCATTTGAATCTAATTCAAAGGAAGAGCAGCTAGATGAGATGACAGGATATCTATGTCTGTGGAATATCAGTATTGTAAGGGCTGCTGCTGATCTAACAAAACACCCCTTTGTAAGTTAGATCATTCTTATGATTCTGCAGCAGGCGACAGCTATTTGAAATGACGGCCCAAATGCAGTATTATTTACTGTCACAGGTGACGCTACAGGTGATGCTAAGCAGGGCAAAAGGCGATCAACTTTCAAGAGCAAAGTATATTTTGTCCCAGATTCATCAAGAAGTCATGCATGGCAGCAAATAAAGTGGTTGGGCTGCTTTGCGTGAAAGGGTGAGATAAGAATAGCACCATATCTACGAAGATGTGCCCTTGCACACTTTAGCCAACCATGCGTCAAAGCACACACCTAAGCGCCATGGTGCAATGGGACCTTTCTTGTCTGAAGCATGGGTTTAATACTGGAAAGAGTCCATTCCACTACAACACTATGTTTTAAGTCATTTCCCACTCTGTATGTGTGCTGCACATTGCATCACTTATGCAAATTGGGAAAAAATGAGGAGAAATTAAAAGTTTCTTCTTGTTGCGCCTGCCTATAGAACTCTATGTACAAGGAGGATCCTATATTTTGGGCCGCACAACTAGATCTGCTTTTCTCCACCGTACTACAGCGGAACTGCATTCCCCCGCCCCCCCCCCCCCCCCCCCATGGCATTTATTGATATTTGCTCCTATCTTGAAGGGGGGGGTGATAAAAGGACCGCTCGATAGCTTTAATTTACAATGAAGGTAAATACTTTGCTGGCTTGCTGTTAGATGACTACAGTTATGGGCGGAGACAAGCAGAAATTTCCACCAAACTAAACTGGGTTTATGAAGAGCACCGAGACATCCATGAACCTTATAGTACTCCCCTTCTGTTTAATCAGTACTCATCCATGCAGACCATTTGGTTCTTATCAGCAAAACCAGGGTCGGCTTGCAACACCTTTTGGATGCTATATCTGCTTTTTCAATCAGGAACAGACTGTTGACGAACAAGAAGAAAATAAAGATTCTTGTGGCCCGAGGTGCCAGAACACAAAAACCAGCATGGTTTCTGGAGCAGGAAAAACTGGGGGCAACCAATCGCATCAAGTACCTAGGAGTCCACTTCAATGATAACAGCAGATATAGGAACCAGATGAATGAAATAAAGAAGAAAGGCATGGCACAATTGTTCGCCCTTAGATCTGTATACTCAAAACTGAAAGGACCTACGCTCACGCCTATCCTCCAGGTGGCCCAGGCAAAGAGTCTTCTGACCATAGCCTATGGGAGTGAGGCTCTTTAAGGGCGGGACAGTGCGACTCTTGACAGAACGCTTGTGAAGAGCTACAAAACAATCTTTCAGCTTCCCTCTCACACATCACCAGCTCAAATAAGATTAGAATTTGGCAGAGGCACGCAAAACCTGGCACAGAAAGCAGCCTTTGTGATAAGCTGTCACAAGATCAGGGCGGCAAAAGAAGGGACTCTGGGCCACCACCTATGGACTGAACTAGAACCAAAGCTAAGGTTGGCAGGTAAGTGCTACCTGTCCCAAGCTCTGAGCATGCTTGGCTTAACAACCACTCGGGACCTAACTATCACCGATCAAGAATTCAAAAGGGTGGCAAAAATCATCACAAAACCGCTTTCCTTAATAGCGGACAAGGCCCGCCTTTCTCTCTGTAAACATGTTTAGATGACGTTTCACACCTTCGAACTGAAACCACAGTCCTATCTAAATGAACTTTACGACTGATCAAAGGCACAGTTCATGAAACTAAGGATTGGGTAAACCCGATCCTAACTTATTATCTAGTCTGGAAAAGGGGTGCTGACCAGGCAATGTATTGGTTCTGCAAGCAACAAAAAGAGGATATGATACATGTAATGTGCTTATGGCCCACCTTTCTGGCAGAGCTGTTACAAAAAGGGTGGGTTGCCAGGGGGATAAGATCTTGCAGGGAAGCAGTGCTGGCCTGTCTCGACCCATCCAATATTATTCTAAACTGTGCTTTGGTGAAGTTTTCTTGATCCTTTTTCAAAGAAGGTTGAGGCCTTGGATCATGCAACTGAAGGACAGGGAGGTGTAATGCGCCTGGTACTGGGCCCTTGAATGCACCTTTGTCTTAATGCACTTTTTCCGAATGCACTATTCACTGAACGGTTTTTGATAGGTGCCGGCTGACACCATTTGGCCAGGGCGCTTAGATGTCTAGCAGAGCACAAACCCCAGCAGCAGTGATAAAGGGTACGCTTTCAAATTATCTTAGTCACAGCACTTTACTCAAACCTGCTATTAATGTTTACAGTATTAGGTTATTTTTAAACATTACAGCCAAATTACCTGCATTTTAATATTTATTCCACCTGCTCCCTCACTAAGGTGCTAATTGTCCAGCTTTTACACATGTATTTTACAATGTATTACATTTTTAAATTAGGTAATTTTGGATACAATGTCATTTAATGAATTTAAAACATATTGCAAAGGTTTTTTTTACTAATTAAGCAATAAAGTTTACTTAATTGTAAGAAGTCATGCAAGGCAGCAATTACAGTGGTTTCGCTGCATTGTGTGAAAGGGAGAGATAGGAATAGCACCATATCTAGTAAGATGTGCCCTTGCACACTTTAGCCAACCATGCATCAAAGCACACACCTATGCGCCATGGTGCATTGGGCCCTTTCTTGTCTGAAGCATGGGTTTAATACTGGAAGGAGTCTTTTCCAGTACAAAACCTATGTTTTAAGTCTTTTCTCACTCTGTATATGTGCTGCACAAAGCATCTCTCATGAAAAGTGGGAAAAATTAGGGGAACTTAAAACATTTCTTCACGTTGTGCTGGCCTATAGAACATGTGTGATTTCTATGTAAATAAATGTATACAGTTCTTTGCAGATAGGCATTTGCATAAAATTCTATGAGTGGGTCGGTGTATGGGAAAACTCATGAACCATGCATGGAATCCCCCTTTGCTGTGAGGTAACGCGAAGCAGTGCATTGTGCAAGTTTGCAATACTTTGGGTTACCATCCAAACTCAAATCACAATATTCGTTGAATAATAAATCCCACCTGAACACTTTGCATTCAGTTTTCATTAAAAAGGTAACACTAACCCGATGTGAAGCATTTGTAAATCTGGGATGAAGGTTGATGTAAGCACCATGTAAAAAGCTTACAGTCGTAGAACGACAATCCCTCAAATATTTATATATGCAAAGGGGAAGTACCTGGGTAGTATCAGCGCAAACACCCATTGATGTTCATGCAAAGGGTGATCTATTCAAATAGTGTCTAGTGTGACCTTGCTGGAAGATCACCTCAAATAGTGTCTAGTGTGACCTTGCTAGAAGATCACTTCAAATAGTGTCTAGTGTGACCTTGCCTGAAGATGAATTCAAATAGTGTATAGTGTGACCTTGCCAGAAGATCACTTCAAATAGTGTCTAGTGTGACCTTGCTAGAAGATCACTTCAAATAGTGTCTAGTGTGACCTTGCCTGAAGATCAATTCAAATAGTGTCTAGTGTGGCCTTGCTAGAAGATCAATTCAAATAGTGTCTGGTGTGACCTTGCCTGAAGATCAATTCAAATAGTGTCTAGTGTGACCTTGCCTGAAGATGAATTCAAATAGTGTATAGTGTGACCTTGCCAGAAGATCACTTCAAATAGTGTCTAGTGTGACCTTGCTAGAAGATCACTTCAAATAGTGTCTAGTGTGACCTTGCCTGAAGATGAATTCAAATAGTGTATAGTGTGACCTTGCCAGAAGATCACTTCAAATAGTGTCTAGTGTGACCTTGCTAGAAGATCACTTCAAATAGTGTCTAGTGTGACCTTGCCTGAAGATGAATTCAAATAGTGTATAGTGTGACCTTGCCAGAAGATCACTTCAAATAGTGTCTAGTGTGACCTTGCTAGAAGATCACTTCAAATAGTGTCTAGTGTGACCTTGCCTGAAGATCAATTCAAATAGTGTCTAGTGTGGCCTTGCTAGAAGATCAATTCAAATAGTGTCTGGTGTGACCTTGCCTGAAGATCAATTCAAATAGTGTCTAGTGTGACCTTGCTAGAAGATCAATTCAAATAGTGTCTGGTGTGACCTTGCCTGAAGATCGATTCAAATAGTGTCTAATGCGACCTTGCCTGAAGATCAATTCAAATAGTGTCTAGTGTGACCTTGAGAATGCAATTTCAGGGTTGTAAGGGTGTAAATAGGACACCCTTTTGCACCCCTGAAATTGACATGTGCACATATGGCCCACATGACCCACATGGCACTTTGAAAAATGCCCAAAAGTGCATTTTCCAAAGAAATCGCAAAATACCACCAACCTGAAGTTGGTGGTATTTTGCAAATCTTTAAGCCAAAAGTCACACAACTTGGGTGCTTCCTAACTTGCATTTAAGCACATTTTGCAATTCCTTTTTTTGCATGTGGGTTTTTGTGTGCTACATATCACACTGCCCTAATTGCGATCGCAAAGGCTGAAATTCTGCGAATTTTAGCATTTGCGAGCACAATTAGGCTTCCTACATATGGCCCTCGGTGTCTAATTCACAAAGGTAAACTGAGACCTGATGTCTAACTTTAGACCTGAATTCTAGACTTGAACTTAAGGTCTAAGTTTATCTTTTATGAATTGGGCCCTTAGACTTCAGGTCTAAATTTTGAGTTCAGGTCTAAGGAGCTGATTACAATGGCAGACAGTCTTCAGTCCGTCCACCATCGTATCAGGGATTGGGACCGCCTGCCTACAAGGCGACAGTACCACAGGGGTATTTACAATGCAACCGTTACCACGGCGGTCGCAATACCTATATTGTATTGTAAATTGCAATGTAAAAACGCGACATGTAACATATCCCTGCACTACTTGGCAGGCACCATGCTGTGCCTGCCACATGGTGCCGGGATGTGTAGGGGGCACGTCCCCAGTTCCCATATCCGTGTGCCCTTTCATGGCGGGTTAGCAGCCATGTGAAAGGCAGGCGCAAAGCTACATCATAATCCCTACGGCGGTGCATGTCAGGCAACGCCACAGTTGTAGGGATATTATTCCTGTCTGACGGACTCCTTGAGCTCATCTGAACCGTGGCAGTCAGTCTTACCTACTGCCAAAGACACGCCCACCATTGTAATGTGGTGGGCGTAAAACCTGCTTACGATGGTGGTGAAACTGCCACAGACTGTAGCGGTTTCACCAACATCGTACTCGGGTCACCATTCTGCCTTTGTGAATTGGGCCCTTGGTCGCATCTAATGTCATCCTTTTGACTGATACATGAGAAATTGCCAAGACCACAACTTGTCTGACCTCATTTTAGAATGTATTTTATTCAAATGGAAAACCAGTCTATAAAAGTTTTTAATGAATGCACTTACTTTTATAATCCAGTTACACTCAATATTTGGTGGATAGTAACTTGGGTAGTAAGGCGAGCTCAGAGAACCATTCCAAGATGTGAGACGTCCTCCACAGGCTGTAAACATATAAAAATATACAATTATTTGTTAAAATTCTAATGATACTATGTGAGTTATTAATAATCATTTGCATAGGTTATATTGTGCACCAGAAGCAATTTTTAGAGACTTGGTACAGATATTATTTAATCAAATGACTACTGTTTTAGGTGTTTGGTAATAAACTTTGTGGCAAATTTACAACTAATTCACTCAATGCAGCAGTGATGTGTGAAAGAGAAAAAACATGAAAGGGTCATATCGTCTAAGATATGCAGTGGGGGCTCACTCATCTAAGAGCGCTGGGACGGGGCGGGGTGGGGATGGGGTGGGAGTTGACATACGACGGGCTTAGTAATAGTAAATTAATAAATACATAAAACCACCTACTTTGCACCGGGCACCTTGCCGCCGCAGCAATGTGGCGAACGCAAAGTAAGTGTTTTTATTTATTTGCTATTACTTATCCCGTCATCGATTGACCCTCCATCTTGCCCTGCTCCACCTCCCCACCGCTCTTACCTGTGCGAGCTGCTGCTGAAGATATGGCCCTGTTTTTCTCTCCCCCCTGTGCTTGTGCACTTTAGACTGCCTTTTCCCCAAATCACAGACGCTTTCACTGTGGTGCAAGGGTGTGTGCAATGCTCCTTGGACATAATTTAATATTGTTATAACTTTGTATGTGCTGAAAAGTACAGTGAAAAGAAGCTTTCTCTCAAACGTTATGCCTGCCTAGAGAAGGCATAAAGTTTTCGAGCAAATCCAGGTCTGCCAGTATTAGTAATCAGAGATTTGTGCCAAACTCCATGGGGGATTGCATGGGAATGCTCCCTTGATGTAAATTAGCGCACAGTAGCACACTGAGTTGCTTTAGACTACTTTCCAAGCAAATTAAGATTTGCGTTGGAAAGTAAATCCCAATACTACACTTTTGTTCCAGGTTTCCATCACTTTTGTGATACAAACCCATCATAAATTGTTAGTAAATTTTCCCCTGGTCCAGATGAATTGTTGGATTATCTAAATTGTATGTGATGACTGTAGCAAAATGATCTCTGCATAATTTTTAGACCCTGTGTTGGTCTCATATGTTTTTTTGTTCAGCCATGCCTCTTTTTTCCTGCTTGTTAGATCGATAGGTATTCAAAATCACTGGAAGTGCTCCATGTTGTAGAAAAATGCCTTATTTTGCGATATCAGTCCCATTTTGTTTAGACTGATGTTGCTGTTTTTTTTTAGTCTGTGCACTGGGACTCTACTAATCAGGATGTGCATGTGCTCTGATCCCTAAAAACATGTTGAAGTTGACTATTCATCTCTCTGCAGTCTCTAATATTTGGTACAAAGTGCACCAAGGGCATGTAAGTTAAACACCACTAGTGGACTGAAGCATCCATTGTACCACCTATCATTACAGTGATAGTGCAAACATGACTGCAGGCCTACCAATGTAGCCGGTCTGTGCCCCTAAAGCTATATATATGTAGCTGGGTTAACTGCTCAGTAAGAAAACATTGGGATAAAATAGGAATTTGTTTTTTTGTTATCTCCAGCTTGAAAGCGGATTCAAAAGTAGTTCTTAGACTTTATAAAACTTTTCAAATAAGCCCAATTCATTGGTAAAGTTGGATTTGTGATACATATTTTGGAAATGGTACTTTTAGAAAGCTACCCTTTCCCTAGCCCTGTGGTGGCGCATTTGCATGAGCTTAAACTGTCATACAGCATCTGAATAGCCCACTTTGTGATGTTCGAACTTGCTCCCAGAGCTGGGACAAAGGCATTGGGTGTGGGGAGGTGTTCTGTATTTCTGGCAGAATCACCTTCTGTGCAAATGTTAGTGGACATTGGTGCTGGACCCTCTTTTGTTCCCCAATCAGACCAACTCCGATCCCAGTGGGATGGGAACTGCCACCAGTACTCTTTTGAAGTGATCAAGGTGGAGGGAATTCTCAATTCCCTGGTCACACCTCTATGGTGGGCATACACGCTCTGTACACAAGAAGGCGAGTTCTGCCATATTGGATTCATGTAAAGAGGGGCACAGTGGGTTTGCTTGCGTAAGGCACACAAGAAGATCGGCATAAGTGAGTAGGGTTAGCCCTGGGAACTCTTTCCCTACTAGGAGGTTCCATGAGTCAGCCCCACCCACAGGCTAGTGTCAGGCATAAATGTGAAAAGAACAATTGATGGACAGAATGCAGAACAATGTCATACAACCCAGTACAGTCATCTGGGCCTAAATCCATTGTTCTTATGCTCTCCATGCCATTCAAACTTGAACCCAACCATATACAAATCAGTCTTGACCCTGCACCCAATCGTAACAGTCCAGCCTGAACTGCAAGGCCAGGTCCTCCCTGGACTGGAAACAAACATCCTAAGACCGGTTTCAGGGTTTTACCCCTCGTCAGCCAGGATAGCTTGACTCCAGTGCCATGGATGGCCCCTCTGGGCATCCTTTTCAGAACACAAATGGACCTGTCGAAGTTAAAATAAGGAAAGACTGCAAGAAGGTGTCTCAAATGATCAGTTGGCTGACCTTCTGTTAACCTACAGGGACACAACAAGCTACTATAAGCTATTTTCTACACCTGCCCGGGACCTTGGTGGTGTCTTCTGTTGTAATGAGTCTTGAACCCCAAGTGCTGCTTCAGAGGTCCTGGAACTTTTGGCTGAGTCAGAATACACTCCTCCTAAAATCCTGAAAATCTTGCTACTTAGAAACCTTTTTGGCTCCAAAAACTTCCAGAGGATCAGGACAAACTTGCCATGTCAATCTGATAGAGGTGCTTTGCTGCTGGGACAAAGAATGAGGTTGATTCCTCTCAGAGATTTCCCATAGCAGTAAATGCATTCCAGCAGGATATTGTGGAGATGGTATCCGGCCTTGTTGAGCCCTGTTCCGGTACAGCTTGCAGCCTCAACCCGATGGAGTGATCAGAGCTTCATAAAAGTGACAATGTTTGGTGGGAGAAATCTACACCGTTGCCAAAAGTATCTGGCCTGCGAGGTACCTTCTGTGGGTGCAATTTGTCATTTTCTCTGGCTCAGAGCTTTCCTGTCAAAAGTCAATGGCTTCACCGGGACTCTTTTGATAGCTATTCAGCCTTGCGGGTCTTTCTCTGCCACAGCCTGCTGACTTGCTGAGCTTAGCTGAACAATTTTAACTTCTAATTCAAACAAGGCAAATCTTCTGAGCAGGTCTGGTTTCAGTGTCTGACCAATGCTTCATCACAGTTGTCCTTAGGTACCAGTCAAGTGCAACCAAGTGAATGCAGTTTGCTCTCAATAGTGTGCAGGGTGATTTTCATTGAAAACGTAAAAAATTTAGATGTCCAGTTCCCCTTAAGGGAATTTTGTAGTTTTGGCGTCATTTTGTTAATTGATATATTCTCTATTTTTATAAATTGAAGCAGGAGTTTTGTTATGTTTTTGACTTTTTAACTCTTTAGGTACTTTTAAATGCTTTACACATTTTCTCAATTTAAGCCTATTTGCTCTTTGCCATGGCTACCAGGTGCTGAGCTATGGGTTAAATTACTAAAATCTTTATAGGCCCTAAAAAGAATTGTGACATTTTCATTTGTGGTGTACTGCCACCTCCCAACCAATAATTTTCTTTCTCACACTAGTGATTTCTGAACTACATCAGAGTTTTGTCCTGGAGAAGATGTAGCTTTACGGCTAGAGCGGTCGATACTCAAATCTGGAGAAACAAGTTTGAGTCTCGGCAACGATGCTCAGCATCCTCTGATTCTGGAAAAATCACTTAATCTCCCCGTGCCTAACAAAAATGAATGTGCCCATCTGTAACAAAACTGGTGCTCATGTAAAGCACTCTGATATCCGATGTATTGGGACTAGTTTGCACTATATAAAACTAAAAAAACAAAAGACAGCAAAAATATCATGGTGCACTTAAAGCATACCCTTGTTATGAAACACAGTGGTTATATTGCCATCTCAACTAAAGCTTTGAAGTGAAAGATAGTGGTTGAAGGGTTATATACATTAAGGAGAACTGGTATTTTATCTGTACACCTGTGAGGTGACTGTTTACACGGTCTGCCAAGTAAAGGTCTATTCAGTCCCCATAACATGGGTCATTTGTCTTTAGATGGTCTGGGACATGGATGTATGGTGTATATTGTCTGTAGGAGTGATTTGTGTTTCAAACATGGACTAGTTAAGGATGTCTCTTTGTGTACTTCTCCAAAGTCATGATTGCCTTTGTGCTCAAGCTGCTGATGTCCAGCTCAGCCACCCCTGTCTTCACCTATACTCTTACTGTCCCCCATACCCGAAACCTATGTACCTAATGGGTGGTGAATGCTTTAACTCTATCCCTGACTCTAGATGTAGGTTTCACCTATCTCGGTAAACCTCCCCCATACCTAATTTGCCAGGGCAAACGCAGTGGCTTCAGTCTGAAACTTCGTAACCCCGCCTGCACAAGTTTCTCATAAATAATTGTGCTTCAAATGGTGCAGTGATATAATCAATTATGCCATAGAAGATGTCATGAGTAATGTAATATGTGGGGTAGTTAGCAGTGCATAGCAAGGTCACAAGCTATAGTTAACTTATGGCATCAGTTATAGTTATTTGAGATAGCTGTAATTATAACTGCTGGATTTCTATGGTTTTGTGTGTGTAAAATCTGAACCTAACTATAACTTCCATGAAACCTTTGGTTGTGTGGGTTTTAACTGGGTGTGTGAGTGTATGGTGGCTGTGTGCGCTGGAGTGTTAGTACTTGTGTGGGGCTAAGATTGGGTGTGAGAGTGATTCTCTGGGTCTATAAGTGTGTGTGTGTGAGTGGCTGTATCGGTGTGTGAATGAGTATGCAAGTGGTTTTCTGGATCTCTGAAATGGTGTGGAAATGGCTGCATGAGTATGTGAGTGGACGTGTGAGTGTGTAATAATGTGTGTGAGTATGTGCTGGTATGAGAGTGTGTGTGTTTGTGTCTGTGTTGGTCTGTGAGTGGATGTATGACTGGTTTTCTGGGTCTGTAAGTGGGTGTGTGAGTGTCTGCATGAGTTTGTAAATGTGAGTGAGTGGTGTCTGGGTCTCTGACTGGGCATGTGAGGGGTTGTATGAGTGTCTGAGTGGGTGAGTGAGTGGCAGAATGGGTGTGTGAATGGTTGTGTAGGTGTGTAAGTTGGTGTCCTAGTGTGTGTTAGTGGCTGTGTGTGTGTAAGTTGGTGTGGGAGTGGCTATGTAGGTATGTACACAGGTGTATGAGTGGCTGTGTGAGTTTATGAGTGGCCTTGTGGGTGAGTGAGTGGCTGTGTGAGTGGCTGTATGTGTGTGTGAGTTGGTATGTAAATGGCTGTGTGAATCTGTGAGTATGTGTTAGACTGGCTGTATAAGTGTGTACATTGTTATGTGAGTGGGCATACAAGTGCCTCTGTAGGTCTGTGAGTGGATATGTGACTAGTTCTCTAAGTTGGTGTGTGAGTGGATGTATAGGTGTGCAAATGGGTGTGCAAATGTTTTTCTGGGTCTCTGAATTGGTGTGTGACTGGCTCTATGGGTGTGTGAGTGGATGTATAGGTGTGTAAGTGAGTATGTGCTGGGTGTGTGAGTGGGTGTAATAGTGAGGGCGTGGGTCTGTGAGTGGGAGTGTCACTAGCTGTATGAGAGTGTACTTGGGTGTATGAGTGTCTGAGTGGATGTGCAAGTGCCTGTGTTGGTCTGTGAGTGGGTGTGTGAATGTCTGTGTGGGCCTGTAACTGGGCATGTGAGTGCGTGAATGGGTGTATGAGTGGGTGCGTGAGTGTGTGTGTGAATGGGTTTGTGAGTGTCTGAGTGGGTGTGTGAGTGCCTGTGTGGGTGTGTGACTGTGAATGGGTCTGTGAGTGGGTATGTGATAGTGTGTGAGTGGGTATGTGAGTGAGTGTGAATGTCTGTGTGGGTCTGTGAGTGGTTTATTAAATTTAGAGCCACATTTGCAGATCTGCTGAACTTGACACGGGCCACATTGAGTGTCACGGTGGATCCGCGAATCCACGTATACGGGAAAAATAGTTTTGTGGCCAATTTCTTGCCTATCATGGGTCCCTTGCGGACCCATATATTGCATCCATGGGGTCAGGGTACCTCTACCATAACCAATTCTGTTATATTTTATGTGAATTATCATCCCTCAGGACCGAACCCCAATTTATAACACGACAACCACAACTTTCTATTTAGTCTGCGACAGCAAACGCTGGGATTGCTGTTTGTTTGTGGATTCTCAGAGCGCCTCGATGGATCCTTAAAGGAGCCATGTACATATATATACAAATTTCTCTTCCCTTTAATATGTCAAAAACTGCTGAATGGATTTGCACCAGGTCACAAAAAGAGATCTTTCTTTGCCAAGATCTAGCTTTATGCCAAATTTGGTGTAATTCCGTTCAGAGGGTCGGGCTGCAGCCATGTCTAAAATCTCTATGGGAAATAACATTAGAAATGCACTTTGGACACCCCAAAACCTTCCATCCGCAACTAAATATAGGAGGGCTCTTTTTTGAGACAATTACATAAAGAATCGTCAAATGGCGCCAAAGTTATAAGCAAACTAAAACATGCTTTTCCTATGGAAACTAGGTCCTAACTATATCTACCTATATATATGGATTATTTTTTGTGGTTAAGAAATGCATGGTAAAGATGCTTGTGTTGTAATTGATGCAATGTGAAGGTGTGCATGGTTATGACATGTGAGGTTCCATCATACAACCAGGACAGAGTGATGAGTAACAAGTGCAATAAATCAACATAAAACATTATGAATCAAACATAGAGAAAGAAATCACCTCAAAATCGAAATATACGTTAATAGTGGGCTCCTCCCGAAAAAGGACCTTGGGTGGGAACATAGCCTATGAAACCAAGAATGTAATTGGATTTATATAGCACTTACTACCTTTGACGAGGTGTTGAAGCATTTTACAGTTAGTGGCTTGCTGCTCTAGAACCCAAGGTAAGTGGTTCATTTAGTGGTTATTGTTGATTAATGCAATTAGTTCTGTGCTCCCTAAACAAAATAACATGCATTTACTCCAGATATTTAGTGGTAAATTAATATCAGGTAGATGTGATCATTAGCCGGGGCTATGTGATCTCAGGTAAATGATTGGTGAGATAGGATGGTGGAGATTAACACATTTTAGATTACAGGGATGGGATTTAAAGAGGACATCAATAAATCAGGATTTGCAGAGCTGTTTGGAGGTGGGGGAAGGTTGTTCCAGGATTTGGTGGCAAGGCAGGAGAAGAAGCAACCCCCCTGTTCTGGCTTTGACGAATGTGGGGAGTGTGAATTAGGGAGAGGGAGACAGGTGGAGGATTGGTAGTAGTTCAGGCCGTGGTTGATGCATGCTTGTCCTGGGTCATGGAGTTCCTTTAGGCATGTATAAGTATCTTGAATTGGCATCTTTTCTGGACAGGTAGCTAGGGAAGGTTCCTGAGGTAAGGATTGATGTGGGTCCATTTGGGGAGGTTGAGGATGAGTCTGGCAGCTGGGATCTGTATCATATGGAGTCTTTTTAGGAGTTGGGTGGAGAATCCTGCATAGAGCGTGTTGCCATAGTCGAGTCAGCTTGTGATTAGCTGACGGTTTTCCTGTTGTTGACGGAGAGCCATGTGAATATCTTTCTCTGATTGTGAAGGATGTGGAAGCAAGCAGAGGCCACTGCGATGACCATCATTGGGAACGGTTAACATCTCTGAAATAAGGTGCCAGCCAATTGAAGAATTACAATAGGAAGGATTGAGACAGGCAGGTATGAGACAGGGAGGAGACTACACTCAGATAGAGAAGGTATGTAGAGCATGGAAGAAAAGAAGAGGATCACTCTGAAGAAAGTACTTCAAGGTCATTGTTTCATGCAGGCTATTAGGAGCATAGTGTGAGAAGGCTTTAAAAGACAGCAAGCAGTCGGAAAATGTAATCTTTAGAAAGAAACAACATTATACCTAGTGGCCCATATTTATTAATGTACATATCATTTAAATATTAAGCACCCTAGCCTGTTGTGTGCGATACCTTGGACAGCACTTTCAAACACAGCCTGGAGTAGCCCAACCTTGCTACAGGGTCTGCATGCTGCACAAGGGAAGTTGGCACAAAAAAAGTCTAATTTAAAGATCTTCTCACTCTATTCTGTAAATTAAAGTTTTTTTTAACGTTTTACTCACTCACTAGAATCAGTTATTTGGCACTGTCTGAGATTGTCTTGTCAATGCACAGTCAGATCTATACCATGTTTTGTCCCATACTTCCATCCAAGTGTTTGTTGTGTATGTGGCTATTGTAGTATATGCATTGTATGTATAAGTGATGCAGAGTTATGAAGACCTACAGGTTCCTTTTTTAACATCCCTGGCCTGTTCCTATGCATCTATCGGGGGTAGTGCTGATACCCTAGACAGTGGAAGTGTATCAGGATGCAGGAGGGAGGAGATCTAAACAGTGAAGCAAGGACAATGGAGGCAAGGATCCTATAGAAATGTGATTAGGTCCTTCCCGGGACACTCCAATTGGTAGATGGCGGGATCTGCAGTCAGTTGCTCAGAGTGTGAAGGGTCTTTTAGTTAAAACAGCCCTTTTGTATCTTTCCTTATTACTGTCTTTGTAGCTGTTCATAGCCAGGTGCAGACAGTTTACACCTCTTTGTGCCTCTGTAGTGAATGCTTTAGGCTGGAGACTACCCTGCTGTGAGAAGCATCACACTTCAAAAAGTGTGTGTCTGCAGAACTGCATAGAGAGGTACTTGAAAAGGAGCACACACCAACGCAGTTCTCCTGCCTGAAGTTCTTCCCTGTTTGTGATAAAGGGATTTCCTTTTATCGTACATTAATAAAAAACAGAAAAAGAAATCACCACTAAATCTAAATATTCATCAATCTACTATTGTGCTACTCCCAAATAAGAAGCTCAAGTAAAAACATAGGGGCTGATTTACAAGCCCCTAACTGCACTTTTACGCCGCGGTTGTGTCACTTTTGTGGCACAGTAGCGTCGTAAAAAATGCACCACGTTGCAACACATTTACAACGCGACTCATCTAGAGAGATGCGTCATGTTGTAAAACCCTGTGCTACATTATACCTGCGTCAGGTATAATGTATGCAGATGGGCGTTCCAACGCAAGAAAGCCTTGTAAAAGTGATGCAGTGAAATCTACAAGATTTCACTGCATCACTTGTACAGCGCCACTTCTACGAGGCCACTGCGTCAAAACCTTACGCCTGCATAAAGCAGGTGTAAGGAGTGACACAGCATAATAGGAATAGGAATTCCTGAGCATTGCTGGAGTTGCGTTGTGCTTGCGACACAACTCCAGCAATGTGTTCCATTTACTTTAACAGATGCGTCATGCATTTGCCAATCCTTGCACCATGGCGCGCCGCATTGCAAATGGTAGCACAAAGGTTGTTTTGCGTGACGCAAACGAACTGACGCATCTCTGCTAATATGCAGAGATGCGTCAGCTCTTGTAAATCTGTCCCACAGTCTATGAAACTAAGAATTCAGTGGACAACAGGCCTGGACCATTCTCATTGACTCTACATGAATTTCGAATGACTCTGCTTTCAACGGAAGACTATTTCAAATCCTTGCCCCACCCCGCCTAAAAGGCTTTCCTTCTGTCTGAGCTCTATGGATCTTGGGTAGTCTGGTAAATAGAGCAGTACTGAATTGCAATTATATTTTTAGCTGGTACATATGAAACAATAATCTCTGAGATTCCAGTTGAGAAGTGTGAAACAATCGGTTCTGAGAGGAAAGAAGGCCTAGAGTTGTAAAAACTCTATGTACAAATTGCGGGTACTTTTTTATTTAATCATTTTCTCAAACAACATTCAGTCAGTTTTGCTCTGCTACTTGCGATGTATTTGAATTTCTTTATACCCCAGATAGGTCTTACAGTCATGTTTTGGAGGTTCTGCACTTTTGCCAGGGTGTAATGAGGCAAGTCTATGTAGATAGAGCTACAGTACTTATTATGTAGGAGTACACAAGTAGCAACTACTTGGGCAAATATATAATTGGGAAGAAAATATCTTGCTCTCCTGATGGATCTTAATGTACCAAGCCCTTTAGTCCAGACCTTATGGATTTCCCGCGGAAATTATAGGAGCTGATCAAAAGGAATCCCTGGGTTCTTCCCTACTATACCAGGTAGAGATGTTCTTCCAGGTTTCTGGGGCCTCAGATCGGAAAACCAGCTTCCTGATGCTCCTTCAATGACACACACCTCAATTTTAGCTCTATGGAGCTTTAAATGATTATGAGTCATCCAATTCTGGATGTCCATAAGGCAATGTTTTGGTGTTCCTAAGGAGGTTTGGGAATTTTGATCGAACTTGTGAAGCAGAGGAGTGTCAACAGCATAAGAAAATATATTGATACTATGTCCTGATCATGACACTCAGTGGTTGTACATATAAGTGATGGAGAACAGATGGAAAGGTTGCCTCCTGTGATCCTCATGGACCCCTTCCCATTTTCCGATGAGTTGCCACCACTTTTGAGATGTTGGTAAAAAAGTAATGTTTTGTGACCGTAATTTGGTCGCAAAACATTCATACATACTACTGCGATTCGGTATTTGGAAGCAGCACCCTAAACATGTCCCTTCCCAATATAAAATCATTATAAGAAATTTCTCCTTGTGAAAGGGCTAAATGTAGAACTCAAAGTGAAGTTAGCCAGGAGTGGGCTGATCAACTTTCCTGTGCTGTTTTTGATGGAACCAGAAAATGAATGACAAAAGAACAGACCAATGGAGGTAGAGAGACGTCTGAAACCTCCCTCAAGTAAGTACATTATACATATAATTTTAGTAAAACTAAAAGGTCTTGGCTAACTTCAGACCTATGCCGCCATTCACCCTCTCTGGAACACTGAAAGCAGCCTTATGTCAAGAGGTGATAGTCTCTGTGGATGCATTGAGGAAGGTGGCACGAACTGTGGGGGGTAAACAAAAAGGTAAGATGAGAGGAGGTGGGTAAAAGAGAATTTCTCCAGGATTCAGCTGGCGTAAGCTTCTCCTGGAGGGGCACTGTCCCAATCTCGTGCCCCTCGAGGAGGCTGTCTCCTCCACCTCCACCACAATGCACCCACACCTCCTATATCAGCTGCTTCTTTCTGACAACATTAATATGGTGGCAGGTAAGATTTTAAACCCCCTTCTTTCTCTCTCCCTCACACTAAAAGCAACATAAAATCACTCACCCTTATCTGTCATTCACCTATACATACATTGTTACATACAGATAACATACTTACCCCTCAATAACACCCTCTAACACATATCCTATAAATATCTAGATGTTTTCATTATATTTCATTTATGTTTACCCCTTTCATACAGTCACTTTAATGGGAAAAATTAAATAAAATGGTGTCTCAATGCAGAGGGGATATCCACATTTGGAGGGGGTGAACACATGATAAAACATAAGTCAGGAATTATCAAAAGAAGAACAATCTCCGTAATTTGTCCTAAACTATAGTAAAGCCATTTTCCCAAGCCAGAAAGGTGGTCTGAGTCATATTCCTGTGTTGGGAACAAACATACCCAGCCATTCTTATTCTGACTCTTCACCACAACAATGGTAAATTTCCTCTTCTGACGTAGGTGTTAAATGACTGGCCGTGGCAGGAACAGCTACCCTTTGGGACAAAGGAAACACAGGATGGCAGGGGAAACAAGGATGATGGGTGGCGAATGGAAAAGTGTGAGGTGCAATATACTAAATACATTTTGAGGGTTGGGAAATGCCTTTCCAAGATGCAAAGGGGGCTTGTAACCCATTTCAAATCAGAATGAGGCTTGAAAGTGGTCTCACCTCTTATTTGCGATCCTTCAAAATGTGTGTTTCTTCAAAAGATTTCATGAAGAGATTCGCATACGCAGGAGCTGCGCAATTCCCCATAGATGTGCCACAGAGTTGCAGAAACCACTTGTCATTGAAGTTAAAATAGCTATGATACAAGGTGAATACCAGCTGTTCCATCAGTAATACTTGCAAATCTCCATCCAGAGTAGAATTGGTGAGTACCTGTTTTACTGCTTCCAAGCCGAGATTGTGAGTAATGGATGTGTATAAAGATCGCACATCCACTGTGCATAATTGTATTTCTTCATCTTTGAACAAGGTGGAACATGTGTCAAGTTTAACTAAGAAGTTTGTTGTATCTCTGATGTAGGACCTTGTAGCGATGACAAATGACTGTAAGTATTTGTCTAAAAATTTGCCGATTGGTTCGTGGCTACTGCCTTTGATTGACACTATCGGTCTGAAGGGAGGTCTTGTGGGATGTTTATGTATTTTTGGCACCATGTACAGTATCGGTGCTTTCAGATTAATTTGGATGAGGAATCTTTTCGCCTTGTCAGTTATTGTGCCGTTGTCAAATGCTTTCATGATGATGTTACTCAGGATGGTGGAAAATTCAGTAGTTGGATCTGTTTCCAAGGCAGCATAAGTGTTCTCATCAGACGTATGTAGAATGACTTGATGTTGGTAGAATGAGGTGTCCATAAACACCAGTGTTCCTCCTTTGTCTGCATTTTGGCAGGTGATGGATGCATTATTAGCTAGATTTTGTAATGTGTTTCTTTCTTTGATTGTCAGATTGCTTCTTTTAGACGTTGGTTGAAACGTTAAGGCTGCTATGTCGTGCTTGATGAGGTTTGCCAATTTATATTTCACAGAATCACCTATAGCACGCAGCATGAAAGTAACAGTAATAACGTCAAGCATGGATTCTGAGATAGTACATAAGGACAGAGATAGCTGATTGACATACATACTTTCTTTACTTTTAGAATTATCCCCTGACGAAGGGCGAAGTTTACGCCCGAAATGCATTGGGAATATACGTTACAGTGATTTAAACACTTGAGAGAATGTACTGGAAAAATTTTACAATGAATACAAGAGACATTTTGATCATGAAGAGAATGATCTGAAAGAAAAATAAAAAGCACCATTGCTTTCTGAATACAACTCATTTGTTTTCACTTTATGAATTGGACTAAAAACCTACGGGCTTTCATACAGCTGTGCACCGAGGAGCAAACCCAAACTTTGGGGTTGCCTTGAAACAGAGTCTAGAAAGAAGGCAGTAAGCGGGTGCAGCTTGTGCCAGTTGGTAACAAGAGAGAATCCACACAAAAGTATCTGACCATTAGTAGCAGCTGCTATGGAAGATTAGGCCCATGGAGCTCGCAAAGTTATTACTTGCACTTCTCCCTCCTTCCTGCTTACACCTCTCCTCCTTACACATGTTTTCTCCCATCTTCATCTGGCCTTTATATTCCCCTCTTTCTAACGCCTCCTCCTCCCTGTACTGCACATTCTCTCGCTAATATGTACCCATCACACTCCTCTCCTCCCATCTCTCTATTACTACTCTTTATTTTAAGAAAGTTCTTGCGTGTGGGGTAACTTCCACATTTTCAGTTGAGCTTGTTTGCTTTGCTCACTCACGACTTTGCAATCATCAACAACTTTTCCGCCTCACCATGTTCAAAACTCACCAGCCGCCACTGATGATGGATGAACTGGGAGATGGGTCAACTGAAGGTGGGTCTCGTTGGAGACACAGAACCAATGTTAGACCTGCTGTTAAGGAAGTCATGAGGGCAGATAGAGTGTGTAGATGCTCAGTGACCATTTTTCGGAGTATCCAGACCTTTCCACAAAATTCTGCATATCCAGAGAGATCTTTATCTGAACCTCACCAAGTGGCCTTGAGATTCGAATCACTGCGTGTGGTGCGGACCTTGGAAAAATAAAATGGCAATGAAATTATGTATTTCATTGCCATTTTTTTTTTTTTTTTTTTTTGAAAACTCCTCTGAGGCGGAAAGCCGGAGGACGGTACTCTTACGCCATTTTTTAAAAAAAATTCACTCGTATTTTGTGTTTGTAACTTTTAAACTCACCTGCACTAAAGCGCTGCCTCACGCGCCAGCAGACCCTCTAGGCACTCCTGAGACAGCGGCAATCAGCGCTGAGACAGGAATCTCTAATCACCCGCCATCGCGGTTCGAAGGCGAGCCACGCCCCCTGCGAGGCCACGCCCACCAAGGAGCTCTTATAAACGCTGCCTGCAGCGCGACTAAACCTCATTTGAAAACTCCTCTGAGGCGGAAAGCCGGAGGACGGTACTCTTACGCCATTTTTTAAAAAATTCACTCGTATTTTGTGTATGTAACTTTTAAACTCACCTGCACTAAAGCGCTGCATCACGCGCCAGCAGACCCTCTAGGCACTCCTGAGACAGCGGCAATCAGCGCTGAGACAGGAATCTCTAATCACCCGCCATCGCGGTTCGAAGGCGAGCCACGCCCCCTGCGAGGCCACGCCCACAACATCGCCATAAATGTGTCGGCCACACAAGCGCAGCGGTCGAGCGCAGCGGGAGCGCCGTTTGCGCGCCGAAGGCGCGCTTAAGGCAAGCTCGTCTGCGCTCGTCCGCGCCTCGGCAGCGCCTGGTGAGCCACTGTCGGCCCTGATATCCCCGTCCACCAGCAACACACCTCACTTGACGCGCGAGGCTCTACTCCTCCGTAGAGACTTTGCCCATGAGGGGCATTTGACCTTCCAAGACACCGCCTATCCTCTGCACGACTTCGCGCGCAAAGGCTTAATCACAGCCGGCTTGCTGAATGTAAGGTCCTTGCCCAAACACGCCCACGAAATCGCCCTGCTCATAGTCAATCATCATCTTGATGTTCTATTCCTCACGGAAACATGGACCCACTCCGACTGCAACATAGATCTGGACTGGGCCTGTCCACAAGACTTCAAGATCCTGCATCTCCCTCGACCTAAGGGGCGGGGCGGTGGTGTTGGTGCAATCTACAGAGCATCCTGGTCAGTCAAAACTATTGCCATGGACCCAGTGGTCGGGACCGAAATAATCGGCCTTTCAATGGACTGTCAACTCGGTACTACCTTTACAGCGGTGATCTGTTACCGTCCGCCGGGAACGTTTAACGCTACTCAGCAGCAGTCGCTTCTCACCACCATCACCAATATGGCTACCACCCACAACAACTTGATTGTCCTGGGCGACTTTAACCTTTGGCCCAACGGCAGCCTAGATTCCGCCCTCAACAATCTCCTAGTGTCTTGCGAAGGATTGAAACTCTCCCAGCTAGTGGACAAACCCACTCACATAGCAGGGCACCAACTAGATTTAATTTTTTCCTCCCCACAGCTGGCTATTCTGAGTGACATTCTACCAATGTGCTGGACTGATCATGCCCTGATCAAATTTCACATAGTAGGCAGCAGGTATGGCAAATCGGCCTTCCACGGTCATATACCTCCATACAGAGACTGGAAGGTCCTAGACAAACTCAGGCTGAATGGCCCAGTGTTTAAGGTAGAGGACACTTTCTCTACTACACAATCGGTGGAGGCTAACTATCTTTCCCTTTGTTCAAGGATTTCCAGTACTACGGATCACCTCGTCCCACTGAAAAAGGGTAAACCCCAGAGACGAGCTCCGGCCCCCTGGTTTGATGACTCCTTAAGAGCTCTCAAACTAGCTTGTAGGCATGCTGAGAGAAAATGGAGGCAGGATTACTCTGACACTCATAAAACCATCTGGAAAACACACCTCCGGAAGTATAAAACTGCCATTGCCCTCAACAAGACTAAACATTATTGCTCCATTATTTCCAATGCCACAAACAGCTCAAAGAGTATTTTTCAAATACTCAAAAATCTGTCCAACCCGGACTGTGTCACCACCACACAACCTCCCACCCAAGCCCTCTGCAATGACCTTGCAGAGTTCTTTATTAATAAAATAAACACTATTATCCATAACCTGGAATCACCCCCCTCACTTGAAACCAATGAATTGCCGAGACCAGACACCAGCCCTCGGAACCTGTCGCTCCCTGGCTCTGGCCCTCTGGCAAGAATGGAGGCATTCCCTCCGATCCCGGCTGTCGAGTTTGAAAGACTTGTGCTTGGTATCACCTCAGGCTCCCCACTTGACCCCCTACCTCCAAAAATATGGAAAAACTTCGGTACGGAACTTTTTGACACCATGCGCCTAATCTGCAATCAGTCCCTGCAGAGTGGCCTTGTTCCCACCCCTTGGAAACAGGCACTAGTCACTCCCCTTTTAAAGAAACCCTCCCTGAGCCCAGACTGTCTTTCCAATTACCGACCCATTTCCCTGCTGCCATTTCCAGCAAAGGTCGCCGAGCGTTGGGTCAGTTCATGTCTGTCTACCCACCTGGAACAAAACAACCTCCTTGACGACTACCAGTTCGGTTTTCGTCCCGCTCACGGCACAGAAACAGCAGTTTTGACCGCCATGGAAGACCTTCGAATGCGTGCGGACAGGAACCAGCCAGTGGCTTTGATACTGCTGGACCTGTCTGCCGCATTCGACACGGTCAACCACGCCAGGCTGATGCAGAGACTTATGGAAGTAGGAGTGGAAGGCACTGCATTGCTTTGGCTTCACTCCTATCTTCGAGACAGAAGACAGGCTGTCTCTCTCCCCCCCTTCCGGTCCGCCTTTGCAGCAGTTCCCCAGGGAGTCCCCCAGGGCTCCTCCATCAGCCCTATCCTCTTCAATGTGTACCTTATACCGCTAATTAAATTGATCCAATCATTTGGGGTCAAAACAATTAATTACGCGGATGATACACAGCTCATTCTCTCGTGGGAAGGTGAAGATGCCATTCCGTTCTCAACATTCCACGACTGCTTAAGAGAGACGGCCAGATGGCTACATAGTAACTCCCTCCAGTTCAACGCCGCGAAAACGGAGGTCCTTTTCTGCTCCGGCACTAAGATACCCCGTCAGTTCCCACATGAATTCTGGCCCCCGGAGTTCAGTGTCAAACCTCTACCAGTGCCTTCCGTGCGCAACCTGGGAGCCATGTTGAACAACAACCTAAGCATGGAAACCCAGGTGACAAAAACTGTGGGGATCTGCACTGCCCTGCTCCGATCACTGCGGAAAATCTTGCCTCTTCTCCCGGCACCAGCCAGGGCATCGATAGTCAGGTGCACGATACTCAGTCGCCTTGATTACTGTAACGCCCTGCTCCTGGAGTCTCCAGTTACGATGCTGGATCGACTTCAGCGAATCCAATCTGCCGCCGCCAAGCTGGCTCTTGGCTGGACGAGGAGGGCCTCAGCCACAGCTGCTCTGGCAGAGCTCCACTGGCTGCCCCTGAAACAAAGAGTGGCATTCAAGTCCCTCTGCATTGTCTTCAAGGCTCTGCATGGACTTGGACCCAAACCTCTGCAAGCCCTGTTCCAATGGTACATACCTGCGAGAAACCTACGTTCTTCTTCTGCTTGCCTGGTAAAGGTACCCAGATTTAATAGAACTAGAACAGGGGGCCGATCGTTCAGCGTAGCCGCGGCCAAGCTTTGGAACACCCTACCCACTGACATACGTCAGACTCCACAGCTTCTCCCTTTTAGGAGACGCATTAAAACTTGGCTCTTCCCCAAATAAATTGTCAGCCCAACTGTTCTCCCGGTCTACCGTCAACAGAGTATTTTCCAGCGCCAGGAAGCCTGCAAGGTGTCAGTTCGCGCTTTACAAATTCTCTAAATAAATAAATAAATTTTATTTTTTCATGGGTGTCTCTCAACGGGTGGGGCGGGGGGGAGATGCATTGTCCTGGAATTAGATCCCAGCTAGGGCAAAAGCGGTGTGGGAAATGCAAGACAATGTCAACTCAACAGAAAACAGCAACAACAATGACCTAAACATATAGGAGTAAATGTCACAGACACTGCTTCAAAGCAGTAGACGAGATAAAAAAACTACAATTAAATAAAAAGATTCAAACTATTTTAAACATGTTTTCCAACAATAATCTATATTATTTTTGGCAGCAACTTTATGTGAATATTCAAATCAACAACAGATTAATTACCTATATAAGTAAAGGGCAAGGGGCTTGCTCTGCAACATGGACTATGTTATGTTATGTTATTGAAGCTTGTAACGTGCACAGATACTCCGAGGAGTGTCCCAGCGCACCCTGAGAGGCGAAGGAAGGAGGGCTGGTTTAATGAAAAGGAAAGTTTTCAGTCTTTTTTTTAAAAGAGTGGGGTCCTGGATGCTGTGAAGAGCAAATGGAAGCGAACTCCAGGCTGAGGCAGCCCATAAAGCGAGGTAACTACCACCCATCCTTTGAAGACGGAAGCGAGGTATGTGGGTAGGAGCGGAGAGGCTGAACAAAGCTGTCTAGCCGGAGTGTAGAATATTAAACGTTTCCCTAAATAGATTGGCCGGAAGCATGCAGGGCACATGCTCCAGGACCAGGGTTTTGAACGTAACTCGTTCTCATCCAAACTTGCATATTTTGGATAGTCACATACATTTTGCACAATGTTATACACAATGATGCACACTCAAACCTGTGACAATCAAGAGCTGCAGTGAGTGAGTTTCTAGGTGGGAATGTGAAAGAAAGCCCCAAACTGAATGAGGGCGGAAGAACGGAATTGGTTTCTTTCTGAGTAAGATATTTTACCATGTAAACACAAAAGGTAGGTTATTTGCCAAATGCAGCTGCTCATGCCAATTAGTACACCTTCTACTATTCTCCATGCAGAACTTTTGCACATCTGTGTACTCAAGGGAATCTATGATTGTCATAGATGTCATTGACTCCTAAAAGGGTCATTTATGAAACCCACACAACCCACACAAGTTACACATTTGCTCAAAATATGAGGTTCATACCGTCAGAGAAAACCTATGTCTTTTTCCCTGAGCCCAAATGAAGAATGCTATACATTTTATCTTATAATTGTCAATAAACGCAAATTTTCTCTTGTAACAAATTTCAACAGGTTCTGGTTTCTGGTGTAGGAACTATTACTTTTTTCTACTTGGCGCATAGTATATGCCTGCTATTAATGTACTTAACAATTACCTAGTAAATGTAATTCATTCCAGGGTATTAAGTTTTCTTTTAAGATTTTACTTAGATAACTTGAATACCCAGGGCTTATAAGGTAGCTCTAGAAAGACATGAGTATCCTATGCACATGGCGTAATATGTCACATGAAACCAGGAGTCTCTTTCGTACATTAAATTAGAGCCCGACACCGCTTCCACGTTAAATCATGTTGGACTTTGTGGGCTTTTTCTGGATTATACGTCACTTTCTTTGTTACAACAGTGTAATTAATTCACAGTGCATCAGAAACTCCTGGTCGGAGCCAAGAGCCAGGATTTGTGTGACTCACCTATTTTAGGGATGGCTTGAAAGTATGCTTTAAGCATGCTGTTTTCTCTTGTTCTGTCCAACGAGAATGTCACGAGCATCACATTGCTTGAAGATGTAAGACGCATCATGGGAAGAGTCCAGGACATTGGTGGTCCACACCACCTGAAAGGATTCAAGATCTACTCTCATTGAATTTATCAGAGATCACAAATGCACACTAATATACAAAAAATCCGTTCACACACATGCAGAGTACATTCAAAATTAATCCAGACGTTGAGTACATTTAAGAATTTGGGGTTAAACACCGTATTATTAGAATTTGTGGTTCTAGGTCAAATAAAACATATTTGCTACCTTCGCAAAGGTAAGTATGTGCATTGTTTTTCATCTCTACACTGATTTAAAAGATTTTAAATAGTCTGAAGAAGAGGGCTTAATATACATTTGAGCCAATAACAGAGGATTTTGAGCTAAAACGTTAAGAGTATGTTTATTTCCTTGTGGTGGTCATTCATTCATTATATAAAGGGCAAAAAAGCAGCACCAGTAGTGTTTTGTCTTTGTCTTTGATTTAATACATTTTTTATGCAATCTGCAGTGCTTATTTGCATTTACTTTTTCCTCATCAGACCTAGAACTGGAGAAAGAAAAATACAAAAGAAGGAGGAAGATAAAGACGGAAAAACAATGACAAAGGGAGAAAAGAGGGTTGAAAAGGAACCAGAAAGAGTGAAATAAAGGGGCAGTGAGTTGTATGGTGGTTGAAGGAAAAAGGCATGAGGCGGAATCAACTATGTAGCTTTGATATTTGGCAATCCTGATGGTCGTCAGGGCTGGAATGAGTTCACGGAAAATCTTTGGGGACCGGAGCGTATTATTTTACATATGAATCTCTGTATACAATCCTGATCAATTTTTACCTCGAACTTTCATATTTTTGATACAGCGAGATTTTTTACATTGTATTGATTACCTAAAACCATACTAAAAAATTCTATGAAAGAACATTTGATATAATTCACTAATATTTCCGTTTCAATACTTCAATTTCACAGAAATATTAATCCTTTTGTACTTTTTATGTTATGAGGTAGCATAAAAACAGATTAGTCAGGATGTAGTTCCTAAATATTTACTGTTCCAGCAAATATGAAAATGACGAGAAAGTTAATCAAATCTGAATCATATCAATCTATGTCTGACCCCCCAGAATACTGCAGCATGGATCAGGGAATTTTTGTTTCACAATGAAAGGAAATTTTGCAGCATACAATTGCAATTTTTAAAAGTGAAAATGCATTTCCTAAAATGTTGCATTTATGTAGCCCAGAACGCTACATGCTCTCGCCTTAAAAAGCTAGGACCAAGCTTATGTGTGAAAAGGGCTTGGGTGACTTGGAAACTGAGTGCTGTATTCACGTTTAAAAGACTTGTGTTCTAAGCTTTCATTAGCATTTTCAAAGGTATTATACCAAAAAAAATATAAAATGGGCACAAGTTCTGATGGGCACAAGTTCTGCATCGATGCAATTAAGTTTTATTCCACACAGAAAGGTGATGGTCCACTTCACACATTGGTACTTTCTCTAACAATCAATCGCATAAGAATTGATGACTTGAGTAAAAAAGAAAAATAGGGTGCAATGTTCATTATCTGTGCTCCAAAATATGGTGCACAGAAAAGATTACAAGTCTGACTGATGTTTGTGTTTTTCCCTTCACAGTCTCTACCTGAAGCCGCCGACCACATCCCGCTTTGCGTAGCTCCTATTATCCTCTTTCTGGTCCCAGCAGCCCCTGGGACAGACTCCCATCCAATCTCAGTGCAGGGGTTGGCCTGCGCGAGCATGACAGATACTCCGCTCAGGTCATGGAGTCTGTGGGGTTTCTCCAGCCCTAAGTGCGCATGTGTGTTTGGGTCGGCCTTGGACGGACGGCCAAACACATATGCATTCTTAGGGAGTGCGCAAGCACTCCTCCTCCCTCCTCCCATGACCCGTCTCCCTTCGTGCATAAGCTGGTTCAGAGCCTGCAAACGAAAAATAAAAAGATGCTAGCACATCGTTTTATTTTTCATTTGCTGGCTCTGCGCCAGGCAGTGGGGTGACGTTCCTCCGCCATTGCCGAGGAGCCTCCACAGGTACTAACATTAGGAATACTGATTCAACAATGGCGATTCTCTCCAAACCGCAATTAGGAAATCGGTATTCCTAATGTATAAGAGTAGGCAGTGGTCCGTGGGACCACTGCTTACTCTTAAAAAATATTTTTATTTACATTCTCAAATGGGAAGGGGTCCTAAGGGGACCCGTTCCCCTATGCGAATGGGTTACCACCAGTTTTAAACTAGTGGTAAAGTGTTACTGTTTTACATACAATACTGATTCGGTATCAAAAAGCGCCACCTAACCACGCCCCTTCCTAATACTGAGTCAATATGTATTCGCAATTCCAAACTGTGATTCGGTAGCATGTTACCGAATCCCAGTTTGGGATTGATACATACCAAAATGCATTTTTCTAGTCTCAAACGGCCCAATTCTGCTAATCGGGCCGTTTGCGAGCAGAAAAATGCTTAATACTTGTAGTCCATTGATACATTTGGAGGAGAACTACTTGGTGCAACTCTCCAGGTTGCAATTAATAAGAATCCTCAAATGAGTTTTGAGAGTGCTTCAGGACTAGGGTATATAGGCAGAAGTCTTTAAAACTATTTCTTCCCAGAAGAGTTTGACTGAGGCGGAGAAAGTAAGCATACACTGACAGAATGAGAAAGGAGATGAACATAGTGTTGTTGAGTTTCTGTATGGGGGTTATTCAGTACGTGGACACTGTTAACAAGTGGGTGGCTGCTGCTGATTTGCCATGAAGGAGAGTATATTAGGGAACAGTATGTACCAGGGGAAAGGAGATAATGTAGGATTTGTGGAATTAAGCAATGTGTATACAGAGGACAGGAAGAATAACTTAGGGTAAGGGTCTTCTGGTAGAGGATAAAGAGTACTGAGACAGAATGGAGTTCCTCATCATACCGTGGCTATACTAAGCCTTCAAAACCGATCTGGTCTCTCCTAATGAAATTAAGACACCTTAATAGTATTGAAATCCACTTTGGATTTTTTTCACAGTATTAGGACCGCTCGCATTGTGAACAACCTTAGTCTTTGTTCTAGTTACCTCTCCTCTGCATTTGAGCCATCCTTGCATCATGTTTCTCTGTGCAAGAGCTTAAAAATATCAGCACGTTATCTTCCTTTGTGCTCAATAGTAAATGTCCAGTAAAAGGCATTTCAATAGTTATATAGTGACATTTCCTTTCTGACGTGGAGACTACCAAGACTTTGCCTTTAGCTTTAATCTCACTCAGCGCTTGCTCCTTCTCCTGTGGTGCACTGTCCATTCTTTTCTCTCTGGCCTGAACTCCTATCCTTCTATTCCCCTGCCTCACACTGTACCTTGTCAGCATCCACCATTACTAGAAGAGTAGCCACCATCTTCTGCATGCATTCCCTCAGCTCTCTCAGGCATTGCTGTCTCTGTCTACCCTCTCTCTTCTAAGAGCATGTCCCAAAAATCCCACCAAATTCTGAAAATTAATGCCACACCTGGGCTCACTAAACTCTCTACTTTTCACCACGATTCGTGCACCTCTCTCCTCAACTCTTGACTTGTCCTGTTCATAAACCTCCAACAAGTCATCCACATACTCATATTTTGTTCCAATCCCAGGTACACTTGAGCTCCCAGACCATCTGGGTCCTGTGTCTCTAGCCTCCTGCCTCTCTAATCTTTTAAAACACTGTGATTGTGAGTGTGATTGTGATTGCTACAATCTTACTTCAATTGTATTAAAACTTCGGTCCCTCGCCATTATTCGAACCCCGCTCCCCGGTCAGGCGAGTAGACTCTGACGCGGGCGCAGACAGGGTTGGACGCCATCTTAGGTGTGAACGAGGCTAGCGCACCAGCTGTTGGCAGCCTCCCGCCCTCCCAGAAGTACTTAAGTCGCGCTGATATGCGAGCGCTTCGAATTAGTATTGTACTTTCCCCTGAGGCGGAAGCCGGGGGCTAGGCTGTAGCAAAAACCTTTTAATCTTTCAAAATACTGTGATTGTGACTGTGATTGTGATTGCTACAATCTTACTTCAATTGTATTAAAACTTCAGTCCCTCGCCGTAATTCGAACCCCGCTCCCCGGTCAGGTGAGTAGGCTCTGACACGGGCGCAGACAGGGTTGGACGCCATCTTAAGTGTGAACGAGGCTAGCGCACCAGCTGTTGGCTGCCTCCCGCCTTCCCAAAAGTACTTAAGTCGCGCTGATACGCGAGCGCTTAGAATTAGTATTGTACTTTCCCCTGAGGCGGAAGCCGGGGGCTAGGCTGTAGCAAAAACCTTTTAATATTTTAAAATACTGTGATTGTGAGTGTGATTGTGATTACTACAATCTTACTTCAATTGTATTAAAACTTCGGTCCCTCGCCGTAATTCGAACCCCGCTCCCCTGTCAGGCGAGTAGGCTCTGACATGGGCGCAGACAGGGTTGGACGCCATCTTAGCTGTGAACAAGGCTAGCGCACTAGCTGTTGGCTGCCTCCCGCCCTCCTCCACCCTATAAAATGAATGCTTATTCCCGAAGGCGCAGCGGCGCGCCAAAGGTAAGCCCATCCGCGTCAGACCGGGGCTAGGGGCTACCCCCCCTGATCCTTTATTGGGACTGAGGAAGCATTACAGCAAAGAGTCTCTCTACCAACTACGGACCCCTGTAATAACAAGTTGCCGTCACCAGTTCAACCCTCTGGAGATTCCCCACCTCTGCCCTCACTGTAACATAGAGCTCTGTAGCCCACCAAGCAAGAATGAATTGCGGGACTACCATATGCTTCTCCTAAATTGTAGGTCCCTTCCTAAACATAGCCTGGAAATCTCTCTGCTGTTGGACGAACATATGCCTGATGCAGTCTTCATGACTGAAACATGGCTGACTCAGGACTCTGAGCCTGACCTGGTGCAAGCCCTTACACCAGGCTACCAGATAGCCCGCACAGACCACGCTCAGGGAAAAGGCGGGGGCTTGCTATCATTGATAAGGAGATATATATGTGTTGCTGCTCTTCGGAGACCATCGCTGACTGTGAAAGCATGCCCTTTGTCATTGAATTCTCCCCCAATGACAGCCTTACTGGTATTCTTATTTATCGTCCTCCGGGGTCAATTAAACAGTTTCAAACAGCTCTACCCTCTGCTGTGGCCGAACTGGTTACTTCCCCGTCAAATTTCACGCTACTTGGCGACTTCAATGTTCATTTTGACAATACTCTGGACAATGTCGCCATAGAGATGACGGCGAGTCTGGCTGCAGTCCAACTAGAGCAACTTGTTCCATCCCCCACACATGTCAAAGGTCACCTTTTAGATCCTGTATTTAGCAACTGCGCACACCTTAAAGTAGGCACTATCAGTAGCCTTCCCTGGACTGATCACTTTTTGATTCCCCTCACCTGGACCACACATAAATTCTTACCCCCCACCCCCACCCAGCGCAGAATGAGAAACTGGCCTAAATTACGCTTGGACCACTGGACCAACATTCTTACAACCACTAGACCCCCACTCTCCTGCGACCCTTTTCTAGATAATAACGACTATGACAATTGGATTACAAAATCATTGGACTCCATACTCCCCCTTCGTACCATCGGCTCGAATAGGCAGCGCAAAACAGTGCCCTGGTACTCAGAAGGGCTTAGAGGCAAAAAGCGTCTATGTAAGAGGCTCAAAAGAAAGTGGCGTCTGAGCTATGCCACCGCGGATAAAGCCACCTACAGGGAGGCTATTAGAACCTATAAGTCCGAAATAAAATCAACACAATCTGCCTATTACAGCGAGAATATAATGTCGGCTAGATCCAAGCCTAAAGAGATATATCAAACAGTAAAAAGTCTGACTAGGCTTCCACCACCTCCGGCCGCCAATTACAACCCACTTTCCCGATGTAATGACTTGGCTGAGTTCTTTTTTCACAAAGTAAATACAATTTACTTATCCTTTCCGGATACAGATTTAGAGCCTTCCCCCCCCAAAGACCTCATCTAGCTGCAGAAGTTGAGGATTCTCATCAAAATACCTTAGACCATTTTCCCCAGCTATACCCAGAAACACTCGAGCCTCTGATGCACCAAATAAAGTCTGGCTCTCCCTGTCACCCTGCCCCTCCGAGCACCCTGGTCTTAGCCAACAAGAATATTCTCCCCACACTCATGGAGTTACTGAACTCTTCCACAGTGACTGGGACGGTACCGCCTACCTGGAAACACGCCATGGTACGAGCACTCCTGAAGAAACCCACCCTTGACCCTGGCAACCTCAACAACTACCGCCCAATCTCATTGCTCCCCTGGGCAAGCAAAGTCCTCGAAAAACATATTAACATATTAACACCTCCTTAACTAGGTTTCTCGAGTGTAACCACCTGCTTGATGCAACATGGGACGGAAACTGTTTTGATGGCGGTAACAGAGGAAGCTAGGCGGATCTTGGATCAGGGGGGATCAGTGGCAGTGATCCTTCTTGATCTGAGCGCCGCCTTTGACACGGTGAACCACAAAATCCTCCTGCGCCGTCTCCTTAGCTTAGGAATATCAGGAGAAGCCTTGGCTTGGTTCAAATTTTTTCTAAGTGACCGGACCTTTCAAGTCTTTGAAGGAGCCTTTGTCTCCGCAAGCAAGCCTCTGGGCTGTGGGGTGCTACAGGGCTCATCACTGAGCCCCACGCTATTCAATGCATATATGAGACCGCTGGCTGGGATTGTCCGTCCGCATGGTATTAAGATCCTTACATATGCGGACAACACTCAGCTAGTGGTCTCTCTTGTGCAAAATAATTGCCACCAACCACAGACCAGTCTGACAACCTGCTTGGAACAGGTTAAGAGCTGGATGACGAAGTCATGCCTGAAGCTCAATGGGGATAAAACCGAGCTTATGCTTCTTGGCCCAACAGCCCCCTCCACTTTGGAGCTGTTATGGCCCATTAGCTTGGGTGCACCTCCCACACCAAGAGACAATATAAAAAGTCTTGGGGTGTGGCTGGACAAATCCTTAACCTTCAATACACAAGCAACTAAACTGTCAGCGACCTGCTTTGGTCTCATCAGGATGATGAAAAAAATCCTCCCGCTTCTACCTTTTGAGGCCAAGCAGGTAGTCATGCAGGGCCTAATCCAGTCCTGCCATGACTTCAGTAACGCCCTGTATTTAGGGGTGCCTGAATACTGTCTGCAAAAATATCAGCGGATTCAGAACTGTGCAGCACGCACACTGCTTGGTATTCCACGTAGAATCCCGATAGGACCTGGGTTGAGAGCTCTACACTGGCTCCCTGTCAGGGAAAGAATTAAGTTCAAATCCATGTGCATTACTCACCAGGCAAACTGGAAGTCTGGCCCAGCAATCAGTCACTCTCTGACTACTCCCTACCAACCCAATAAACAGCTTCGCTCATCCCACGCCTTTTTAGCGAAAGTCCCCCAGATACCTCACTTAACATTCAAATGTGTGCAGCCCTTCTGGTTGGAAATGTCACAGATTATCCATGAGGTGCTCTGAGCTAGCATTAACCTCAGTTCCACAGTGGCTTGTTTAGATGTCCACACGAGTCACCATCTGCCCAAACTAGAAAGCACACACATTCCCCTCATAGATTCACTCCTAGCCATAGGTCCTAACACCAGCCTATCTAATTGGAAAATGCTAGTGCAGAAACTATCCAGAATCATGCACTAATGTCCTTAGTTTACAAGTTAAGAAGGCTTGAGAACTGTTATGGGGTGGATGTTTGAAAGTGGTCTACAATAATAGTAATAGTAAGATAGGCTTATTGGACTTGGTCTAAGAATGCTTACATGGAGGCTCTGGTTCAAAATGTGGAATAGTGTTATATCAAAAAAGTGGGAGTTGAAGGGACATGTGCAAGCTAAGCTGAAAGATTGAGGAGGAGATGGAAGATCTGAAGTGTTAAGTTATTGATGGGGATGACACTAGAACTTGAGCTGATGTCACATATATGTTCCTAATGTGACTACTGATGATATGAAACACAAGTCTGCCTGCTTGACTAGTTCTAAAACAGAATCCACATGCCTTGAGAAGGATCTATCTTATGCCAACATTTGGGATGTATTATATTCAGAATATAGTGTTGTTGATAGTGATTAACAGGCTCCTTTAAGGGCATCTTAAAATGATGTAGGTGTGAATAAATGTAGAATATAAGGCAATAGTATATTGAAAGGCAGTTGGGACAAGCTACTCCCAGGATTGGTTATCATCATCGTATGCTACATCAAAACTCTGAATTCTCTACAAAATAAGTCTGCATCTTGTCTAACTGTTGACAAGTGGAAGCTACAGAGGATAGGTGGCATCTAACTTCTGCTAATTACTCTGGCTATCCCCATGTAAGGTAAAGGGTAAAGAAAAAACAGATAGTTTGTGATCTAAAGATACTGTGAATTTGCTGTACAAGCATAGTGTGTGGAGATTTTAGGAAAACATAGAATCAGCATACAATTAGTTTGAGGCACATGACGTTTAGTTGAGATTAATCAAATTCAGTAATGGTGCTCAGACAGCCCATGAAGCAAAGCAATTGAGTGTCTCATTACTATCTGAGGAGAGCACGCAGCCTGTCCCAGTGCAAGAGCATGCATGTTCCAGAGATTAATCTGTGCCGTATCACCACGTGACCATGGGTACAAATTGAGCACATGAAAATGAGCACTCAAGCGTCTTGCCTACTACTGAGGAGATCGCGCAGCCAGTTTATCCATCACATGAAGCCTACTGCACAACTGCTGCTCTGCTATGGGAGAGCATTACCTTTGTATGCAGCTCTGGCACAAAGTGTAGAAACTGAAGGGTGGTCCCTGGTCATGTCGCTCCCATGCTCCCTCGAAACTCAGATGCACATGAAGCAGAGAGTGTTTGAATGATGTCACTTCCTGCCAAGCTCAATCTAATTGTGAATAAAAATAGAAAAAAGACTATTGGACTGATATACTTTGTACAAGGGAGCATATTTAATGAACAAAAGTAGTGATTTATATTTGTGTGACATGAATAATTTTAATGTGGATAAATAATAGGACAACAAACGTTTTAAAGCATTGCATGAAAACAAGAAGTAAAACTCGAAGATTGCTTAGTGTCTGAGAAAATCGTGAATATTTTATTTATTTTAGTTACTTAAGTTGAGCCAATACTGGGCAATGATAACAACGTTAGTTATTTATTGTATGACGGTTGGACAGCAGTGTAAAAGGTTGAGGGTTATAATTTGTGGTGCTTGTAAGGATAAGGGAGTCTGAATCTAATCTATTGATCTAGTAACTTCTTTGTAGACCCCTAAATCAAACGAAGCAACATCATAACAAAATCAGTGGAAGCCCCTCATACAGTTTCCCAAAGCCCTAATGTGGAAAGATTGTAAGTAGGCTTTTGAGACATACTGGGACATAGTGGATGGTGATTTCTTTGTTACTAATAGGAAGATGGCATTGTTGAAGAATAACCTCGGAGGTAAAGGAAAAAAGAATTTGAAAACACTCCCTGTACCTGTTAGAAAAAGCAGTACGAATGGTAATACGCCTGACACTGAGGATACATCGGATGACGAATACAAGGGGTTGTGAGAGCAGAAAAAGAGAATTTTACAAAGAAACGAAACACTGTCATAGAGAGACAATAATGTATTTTATGGAGTATGTTGCTGTTCTCTGCACATTGGCTGTGATGTGCAAATCTTACGACTTGCATGAGAAGATCAGAAGGGAATCAGCTGATTAATAAGAGAGAATAATATAAAAATGTAGAAAAATTGCTAAGTTTGAAAGAACCTTCTATAGAAAAGACAATTAATGCTACAACATGACTGGTTATACCTCTTGATATTTGGCAGATTGAACTGCAAAACAGTTTGATAAGAAAGAACACGAAGGACCTGATTTAGATTTTGGCGGACAGGTTACTCCATCATAACTGTGATGTACATCCTGTCCGAAAAAATAAAAATCTCATAGGAAATAATGGGATTAATATTTCAGCAGACGGGATATCCGTCACCGATGTGACGGAGTAACCCGTCTGCCGAAAGCTAAATCAAGCCCTAAGTATGTCATTGAGAATGTAGATGTTGTACAATAGACAGGCTAGGGTAAAGTGAATGAAAGTAAGAAGGAAAAGGTGTCATCCACTCCTGCTAAATGGCAGAGTTATAAGTGTAGAAGCTCAAAACAGATAGTTACGTTAAGTGGCTGTCCAACTACAAAAACTAGGTTTCACAGGTGCAAGAAAATGGGACATATATCAATTGTTTGTTAGGGTGCTTCATGTGATGCTCGAAGTCGTGTAAACATGGTGTGATCCAGAACAGTCAGTGAAAAGAGGAACGATGAAGATGATGATAATGTTGAAATGTAAATAATATATTATAGAGATGAATGTGAAGGAGGTGTGTATAGTGTTGTGGAACCCTAGAGTGCTTCAAGTTTTCCGCAAACATACAAGGTGTATAGATAAAAATGTGGGCAAACTCATATATGCCTTATACCTTAATAAATAGAGATAATTGAACCAAACTGATGAAGGCAGGCTTTCCAACTGCTGTTAACAATTCTGAGTGGTATTGTGATGGAAAATTACTCAGTGTGAGTTATTTTGCGGTGAAGTTATTGTACAAACATTGATGTAAAACAAGTAAGGACTTAGTTGGGGAAAAGGGCAACACTCTTCTACAGTAAATGGAGCAGCAGCACCCCCTACGCAGGAGCCTCGGAAAAACTCTTGAAACGACTTCAACGTATCCAGAACGCCTCTGCACGCTTTATCCTCGACATCCCCCGCCGCAGCCACATCACACCCCACTTTAGAGACCTGCTCTGGCTCCACGTCAACAAGAGGATAACCTTCAAGCTCTTCACCCACGCACACAAGGCACTCCACAACACCAGACCAGCGTACCTCAACAGCCGACTCAGCTTCTACACCCCCACCCGCCAGCTCCGCTCCTCCAACCTCGCCCTGGTCATAGGCCCCCGCATCCGAAGAGTGACCTCCGGCAGCAGATCATTCTCTCACCTTGCCGCCAGGACCTGGAACACCCTCCCCATTCACCTACGGCAGACCCAAGACCTGCTTCCCTTCAAAAGACTCCTCAAGACCTGGTTCTTCGAACAGTGGCAGCATCCCTCGCCCCCCAGCGCCTTGAGACCCTCACGGGTAAGTAGTGCGCTTTACAAATGCTATGATTGATTGATTGATTGATGGATTGCCCTCAACCCTAATCACCTAGAAGAGGTGTTGGTAACTGTAGATTTGTGACTCAGAAAAGCAGGTAAGAGATTTTTGCAAAGGTAGATTGCAAGAGTTGAGGTTTTTAAAAAAATTCAACCACTAAAATCCAGCAGTAAGTTCAGCCTGCACCTAGATAGAAATGTTCCTTTAGCCTTATATAATTTACAGAGGGAGGAGCTGGATAGATTGACGAAAAAGTTAAAGACTCTATCAAATAATCCAAGTGGTAGATTCAGATGGTCATAGCACGCAAACCGACTGGAAGGATAGAATGTGTGTCAACTTAAAAGACATAAATGAATGCATATGGGTGGACCGCCATCGACTTCCTAATATCAACAGGATACTGGCCACAATGAGCAATGCCTGTGTTTTCTCGTCTCTGAGTTTGTTAAATGCTTACCACCAGGTCATGCTACATCTAGAGTCAAGACAACTTATATCTTCTATTACACTCTATAGTACCTATCAGTTCATATGAATTCAATTTGGCTTAACAATAATTTCTACAATATTTCAATGTGTTATATAGTGTTCCTTGGGAAAACTAGAATAACTGAAACTCTTCCCCAAAAATGTTTTAGTCTGGGATTCTGATAAACAGAAAGATGGTAGTGTCTAGAGGAAGGTTTAGGGATTCTAGAGGATGCAGGTCTTACTGTGGGAAAATGTTTTCAGTAAATGAAGTATGACAAATGCTGCAGGTGAAGGAATTATAGCACATTCGACATTCATTAAGGTGAGTGAAAGAATATGTGATGTTACAATGCAATCAAAATGATTTCAGTATGTAACATCACAGTTTTTACAACGCAAGCCATTACTACGACTTGCGTTGGAGGGCGCTGGACTTAGGAGTAGTAAGATTTACTATTCCAGCACCAGTCTACGTACAGTAGGGAAGGTGTTGGAACAGTAAATCTTACTATTCCTTAGGTTATAGCGCCCTCCAGTGCAAGTCGATGTAACGCTTGCGTTGTAGTGGCAGCTTTCTAAGTGCATCGCGGTGTAATCACCGCAATGTAAATGATGTTTCCTGAGTGAAAAGGCTCTGAGTCTGGGAGACATTTATCAGCTTCTGTCCTTCTTTGGCCCTACTGAGTACTATTGTAATCTCTTTGACCTTATCTCATAGAGAATATTGATCAAAAAAGGAGGCAGGTTTGTTTGGTCAGATGACTGTGAGAGGAGGTTTAGTGACACCAAAGAGATAACTTTGAGTATGGAAGAGTTGAAGCTATACATCTCTTGTGTTAAATCTCTCATTATCACTGATGTTAGTATTCATTGATTGGGGGATGTACAGATGCAAATAAAAGATTGGCAGGAGTTGGTTGCATAATTCACTTCAAGAACTGTCAAGGCACTTGAGGCAAGTTATTTAATGACAGAAAAGGAGGCTTCAGCATACTAGTGTGGACTTCAGAATTTCCAGACATATTTATGCAGGAAATCTTTTGAATTAAGGACTGATCACAAACTATAGATTGATAGAGGGAGAAAATAGAGCAGCTCTAATTTTACATAATGGTTGTAACACTTTCAGGTGTATTCATTTATGAAGAAATATATACCTGGCACTTGCCAGTTGAATGCCTAAGGTCAATGCTACTCTGAGATGCAGCAACAGCAGACAAAGGTGAAGAGTGAATGGTAGAGGAGATTAGCCAGGCGTGTGAGATTGAGATCGTTGAAAAAGAATGGAGAACCGCTAAGACTGATGAGGAAAAATTGCACATTGTGATAGAGTAGTTGTCTAAAGTGTGGTTGAGGCTGATAGACGTAGATGGGGCATGGACAGCAATATGCTGGTATGGCCAGAGTTGTCAGAAGAAAAGACAGGCGCATGGTAGCTAACAGGTCAGTGTTGACAGAACTGTTGTGATACAGTTTGAAGCCATTGTTATATATGGGGCATCAAGGCATGTCTGCTACAAAAAGAAAGATTTGCATGGAGAGATTTGGTGGCAGGGATGGATTGTGAAACTGCGAGATGTACCTGGGAGTGCATTACCTGCACCTGAAATGACAAGATGCACGTAGTGAACGAGGAGAAATATCTTAATTTCTCCTCATTACAGAATTCGCCTCTCTGGATTGTTTATGTGTAGGAATTTACCCCTTCCTGCACAAAATCATCCTGTCTGCTTGTGTTGGCGCTAGGTAGCCAAAATAGTAGCAGCGCAGGGACAAGGGCAGGAATGCATTGTATTCTTTTAAATGCTGTGCATTCATGCCCTTTCCCAGTACAGCAGGCACTAAGGTGACTTGCTGCGCTGCGTTACTTCGCGTTACTTTGCCATAAATATGGCCCTAAGTGTATAACATTTTTCTTTCATTACAAGTGTGTCATTTTCAGCATTAATTTGTGTTCCGATAGTTTTGTGATATACTATAGATATTATTTTTCACTGTGATTTACCTAGCAAATTTTACATATATTATAGTTAATTTTCACAATATTGTGCACAGGAACTGCTATAGTCAGAATGTACTGTCATTGACAGTAATGAGAAGGATTCTTTAAGGGAGTCTTAGAATGATGTACCTATGAAGAATTCTATTCTGTGAAGTGGTGATGGAAGTGGATCACAGCTGAGAAAAGCCACTCCCAGGGTTGGTTGTCACCAACCAATTTATGCTGCATTGAAAGGTTGTCTTTTTTTTTTACAAAAGAAATATATTTAATTATTTTATTTGAAGGATTCATAGAGCACCATCAGACCAGGGAGGTATACATGTGCTTTACATATAACCACTTAAACTATTACGAGTGATACATCAAGGTAGGGAAGGGAGGAATGAATTTTCAACAATTAAAGAACTTAGAATATATACAGAGTTATCTGTACAAATGTTTCATGCAGATTAAATAGGCTGAATGCCGACAACATGATCAAGTCACATTATCTATATGAATGTAGTCGTCCTTTGGAATATACTAGCATTGGGTCAGAAATTGTTTGAATAGATGCGTTTTGAGCTGTTCCCCAAAAGTAGTGAGAACTATGGGTTTTTTAAGGTTATGGGTAGAGAGTTCCAAGTGATGACCCCTGCTCTCGAGAATAATTGTTTTCTTGACAATTGAAATGTAAACCTGGGAACCACTGGCGATAGGTTTTGCTTCTAAGACCCTTTGATCATTCTGAGATTGTTAAAGGTCCTCTTAGACATATAAGACAGTTTCGATATATAGTCATAAGAGTCAAACACAGAGTTTGAAACATATACTAAATTTTCTAGGAAGCCAGTGGAGGTCAATAAGAGCTTGCATATGTATGCAAAATAAGAATTCTTTTGCATTGTGAACCAGTCTCAGCAGTGTGTGAAAGACAGATTTGATTGGTGCCAGATGTAATTGGAGAACTCCATGTAGGCATTACCAAAATTGAGTCTATGCATGAAGCCTTCAGCTTGTTTCAGTGTTGTTTCTGTGAAGCCGGGTTACATGGGTCTAACATAAAACATATAATAAGCTCACTACTCGCTCCACGAAACAACTTAATCTTTTACTATACAGGCTCATTGCGAGATGGCTTCTAGAAAGCCAGAGTCTGATTCCACCAAAGCTGTGTTGGAGACTTGGGATTTCCTTGTGTGTTTATTGGTGTGGGAATTGTCTGCAGCATGGCATAATTTCAGCAAACACTGGGCCTGATTCCTAAAGGCAATCTGAGACAAAAGTCAAACTTTTCGACTTTTGGTATTCACAGAGGTCATTTACGAATCGTATCTTTAGGTCCACAGTTGAGCCGAAATCTCCTTAACCGGGCCATACTCTCTGCACCCGGGCCGTACTCTCCGGCTGGGGTGGTAATCTTCGGCTAGGTGCGTACTCTCCAGGTCGGGCCAGATGAAGTGTAATCAATGGGCCGGAATACTCTTTTTTACAAAAAGGAACATTAGGAACGTGTGATAAATGGTTGAGGCTGGGAAAAGGGTGTGGAGAGACACTACATCATAGACCAGAAAAGTTTGCTCCTCTGCATCATGGTACATGCAGTTCATGATTTGTGCTCAGGGAGCACAAATCGTGGACTGCATGTACTGATTTGCACTCAGGGAGCACACATCGTGGACTGCTTTACCATGATGCAGAGAACATTTTTCTGGGATATGATGAAGTGTCAGGCCACACCCTTTTCCCTGCCCAAACTGATTTTCATGACCTTCTCAACCATTTATCACACGTTCCTAATGTTCATTTTTGTAAAAAAAAAAATGTATTCCGGCCCATTGATTAGGCTTCATCCAGCTCCAGACGGAGAGTACTGCCCCAGCCGGACAATATGGGCCGAATGAGGAAAGTACAGCTTGGGTGCGGAGATGCCGGCACGACTGCGGATGTAAAGATACGACTCGTAAATGCTCTCTATAAATACCAGTCGCACAGTTAGAAATTTGTCTCAGATTGCCTTTGTGAATTGGGCCCAATGTTTCTATGTATTTATTCCATTGGTAAGGTGCTGTTGATCTGTCTACGCATGTCAGGCTTTTTACATAATCTAAATTTTTACACGCTACATGTTACAAACATAAAATAATAGGTTGACACTTTAATATTAAAGAAGTGTAAAAAATATGAAACAACACAACATCTATTTGTAAACCACATATTCACCCATACATATGAGGGCCCATTACGATGTCGGTCAGACAAACATCGAAACAAGTCCGCCCGACATGGAGTTGCCGGTCCTGCTTTAATTACTACAATGCAACTGCCTTCACAGCGGTCGGAAAATGTATTTTTTTCTATTGTGGCTTGTGCTGCAGACTGCAGCACAAGCCACAATAGAAAAAATACACTTTTAAAACATCCATTCACCATGTGGCAGGCCTCATGCCGTGCCTGCCACACAATGCATAGATATTTGGGGGCCCTCATAGCAGAGGCCATGGTTGATGGGGGCCCTGCTAGGGGTCCCTAAAGTAGCTTTCCGATGGTCTTTCCATGTCGGAATGGCCAACATGGTAAGGCTGTCGGAAACGGACATCATAATCTGTACGGCGTGCCTGAGAAGACACCTCCACCATGTGGGGATTTTGTGTAGGACTGACGCCCCAACGGGATCTCTGATTCCCTCAGGCCAGAGTGGTATGACCAACCACATCGTAATGTGGAGGCCGTACCGCTGAGTCACATTGTCGGATGGACCACCACCAACAGCCTATCGGTGCCGATCCACCCGACAATGGTATAAGCCTCAAAGTGTTGAATAGCAGCTGTCAGTTGTTCCTCAACACAATAGAAGTCCTTTTATCTGCCTCAAAGGAATGAAAGTCTTAGTGGACTCTAAGAAGTTCAAACTTTGATCTTGGAGTAAAACACCATTCCCTCCAGTTGATGTAATAGTCCACTGAGCCACCAGACTCAGTGAAATATAAATTATACAATCAGAAGTTAAAGCAAAAGTAATCTGTATGCCTGGTACGTCTAATAATATGTATCACTCCTTATCTTTAATTTTCACAGTTATTCAGATACGTAATAGCGCTGCTTGCACATTCGGGACAAACGTCATGTAAAATGCAAAGAGAAAAGGTGCAAATGGTCAGCCCCTCTCAGCCGTTGACTATATTGTGTGTCAGCCAGATTATATGAACTAGCCCTGAAGGACTGGGTTATTAAAGACCCAGCGGTGCCAGGGAACAACACCTGAAACCTTCGTGGGTAACCTGCTCCGGCGTACAAGTGACAGAGACACGGGACACTTCCTTCGGCGTCAAAGATTCGAGCTTTATTTACTGCAGGGAACACAGAAATCACGGCAAGTACAACATGTGCTACTTGTGGAGACTGCTTCAAATTGGTTCTGTGGATCGCTCCTTTTATACACAATTTACCCATAGGTTTACATGGTACACAAAGGTTTATGGCTTGGTTCCCATAGTTATCCCCCAGAGGGGTCGTTTCGGTCACTTTGATACATACAAAGTCCGGAACATAAGTGCGGAAACATTTGGCGGTTCCCAACTGTAAAAACCCATCTTCCCACCATTAGTACATTTCAATCGGCAGAAAAACAGATTGAAGAAGGAACAAGGACAGGTGTGGAGGAAGATGGAGACAGTGGGAGATTGAAAAGGGTGTAAAAAGGGAGGTCTCGGGAAACACGAGCTACAGGCATCAAAAGGACGTGCCTAATGAGATGCACGGCTGAGACAATAGACCGGCACGGCAAGATGAGCCTCGAGCGGGGCCATCTGCCTTACAGTATCATCCCCCTCGTCATAAAGACAGTTTCAAAGGACATGTGGCTTCCGCAAATATCTTGGGAATCCCAGGGTCGCGAAGCGGACAACGTCCGTTCGCTGGCTACTTGAGGGCAAGAGAAAAAATGGATGCTGTATCTAAGATGGAACCCGTGGGTACAGCTAGAAAAACCCACGTAACAAACGAACGGTTTAGGTTAGCACAGCGAAACTGCACACACCCACTAAACTCGTCATTTGCGGTTCATAGATACCAGACTCGACCATATTCGTGCGAGTCGAAAACATCACTTACAATTGTCACAGAACCTCAGACGCTCCTTTTGCCCTCATGTAGGCAAGCACTAGTCGGAATCATACTCGATATTCATCAGACCATCTAGATGTTGCTGTAACATAGCTCTGTCCAATCGAGCTTCTTTGGTAACAGGCGGCTGTCTTATACACGTTGTAGCGCAGAGGCCACATAAGGCAGGACCACACTGCACGCAAAGGCAGCACGTGAACAGGAATGCCACAACAACTCCGACAATCATCAGAATCTTCCAACCCCAAGTCGATATCAGGCCCCAAAACCACCCAAGCAGCGTCCAACCCCCTACGTCCACGTGTATGGACTCAGAGATTTTATGCAATTTTGAGATGGCTTGATAGACAGTCGGAGCGTTATCAGGAATGAAAATACAGCAGCTCGAATGGATCACCTTGCATACCCCACCTCGATCTGCTAAGATCACGTCTAAAACCATACGGTTTTGTAACGTCATAAGTCTATCCGCCTGAAGTTCTGTGGTGATATTACCAAGGGCACTGGCAGTAATATTAGCCGTCGATTCCACCACTCGAGTCAGCTGTCTCAGGTTCCTACTATTAACCATAGGCCCCCAAAACGGGAGGAA